>NC_142356.1:21056593-22283259 GCF_059441175.1 Urocampus carinirostris
TGTGTATATATATATGTATATATATATATATATATATATATGTGTGTATATATATATGTGTATATATATGTGTATATATATGTGTATATATATATATGTATATAAATATATATATATATGTGTATGCATACTGTAATAAAATTAAAAAAAGAAAAATAGAAATTGTCTTGTTCCAGCGGCGGTATCTAATTGTGCTGATTTCAAGTAGTGCATGTTTTTTGGAATGTGGGAGGAAATTGGAATGCCCAGAGGAAACCCACGCAAGCACGGGGAGAACATGCAAACTCTGTATAGGAAAGCTGGTAGCTTGATTTGATCCCATGACCTCAGAACTGTGCCGCGGACGCACTAACCTCTCAGCTGTCGTGCCACCCCTTTCATTTTCAGTATTTAAAAAAACATTTTTCTCATTTTATCAAAGTGACACTTAAAAAGTTATTCAATAAAATATCCAAACAGCATTCAATTGAAAATGTTATAGATTACTGTATTTAATATGGCAGTCGACGCTATCATGAAATTGTATTTTACCTCAACTACCAGAAAAGAATATTAAAAACATAGTGAAATAAAAATAAGAAGTAAAATGAGCCACATTTTAGACATAATACTAGAAAAACATATTAAACATTGTCAAATGAGAAAATTATGACTTAAAAGGATCAAAATGTGCATGAAAATATGATGAAATTTTGTTTTATGTATATTTTTCCTAATACAAGCTAGTAATAAGTAACAGGTAACTACTTTCGTTGCAAGTATCTATTTTTAAGCGTGTTCCTAATGATTATTTCAATAAAGAAATGATACAGCATTTAAAAATAACAAATCTATCCGCCATTGGAACAAAAATATTAAAACTGATGTTGTGACTCATTTTACTTATTTTTCTTAACGTACTTTTTGCAATGAGGACCCTTGCTGACCTTTTTCATGTTTGGATCTTTTTTCAGAGTAAAATGCGTCTGCGCTACAAGCTGTCGCTGACACACGGACAACAGCAGTTGAACGAGATGGGAGAAATTGAAAACTTCCCGGACTGGATGTCTCTGATTGGCTGCTGAAAAGCAACGTGCACACACACTGTCTCTTAAAAACTTTCAATGTCTATTTTTTAAATTTCTGACAAAATGTTTTTAAGTTACAATCTTGTCATGATTACTCATTACACTCACCTGTGCCCGCTCGTTTGGCGCCAGCTGCGGCTGGTTACCTGTCCGACTTAAGCTCAGTCCTTTCACTCACCTGTTGTCAGTCCGTCAGCAAACCTCTGTTTTCACAAGGCAAGCATTTTGACTCTGACTTCCGTCAGTCCCGTTTTGTCACCCGTTTTCCACTCGTCCGTTCCTGTTTTCCCTGTTCGTCTCCGGCTATGACCCGTTTTTTGACCCCGACCGCGTTCTGAACTCCCGTCCCGGTTAAGGACCTGGTTTTCCGTTTACTACGCTACAATCTCCCGCTCCCGATGATCCATTTCCGCTTTCAGAACACGATCCGATCCCGTGAGCGGCTTGCTTACCGGATCGCTGGCGCTGCCTTTCCTCTATATTGCAATAAACTTGTGAGTAACGTTACGCATCTGGGTCCTACTTCTGTTCTGGCCGTGACAAATCTACTCACATTTATTGGGTTACACTGAAAAAAAAACAAGCCACCGGGTAAAAATGGGGTCTTTGAAAATGTGTCAAAGTGGACTTGGAATTCTATTAAAAGGTCTTCATTTTACTTTGAATGGAAGAATTGTAACGCTCTGGAAAATGTTACAAGGTTGTTGGGGTTTAAATGAATCTTGACACTGTGGGTGATGTTACGTTTTTGTTCTGTTTCCCCTAAAGAATTATGTTTGGGTTTTATCCATCCAATTTTCTGTCAATACTGTAGTTGGACCCGTTATGGCTTTATTGTGACATTTACATTTATTATCTGAAGCTTTGCATGACTCTATTTTAATTCACTGTGAATAAAAAAATACTAGATCAGTGTTAACTGTCTGAAATTTTGTCTAGTGTGCTGCAGGAAATTACCTAATTTTATCTTTGCCAAAAAGCATGCCATTGGCCTGATCCAAGGTGACCAAAAAACGTTATATCCTCAATTTAGGTAAACACTGTAATTTCTGACAACCACTGTTGCTGTATTGTGTTTTGCAAAAGCAACTAGCTAAATTATTATTATTTTTTAAATTATTAAGTAGAACTTTTTCTGCCTTTTTAAAAATGTATTTCATTAATTACATTACTGTATTTGTTTTTGTTTCCATATCAACAAATGAAATGAACCGTGAAATAAAATCAATGTAATCAAAGTATTTTAACCCTGGATAACTTAGAGGTCATAATTTTCCAAAAAAGAAAAAGATTCCTGGGTTCTCCAGGATCTGTAATATTTGACCACTGCTGTATTCGTGTATTGCAACTAACAAAAGTGCTAAAAGGCACAAGGAAGAATACAACCTACAGGGACTAAAAAATACTTGAAAAATGCACACTTATATGATAGTTCATGTATTCTTGCCCATTATTCAAGTCAATATATTTTTTAAATGTATGAAGAAATTAGTGGAGAGTTGTTGTGAAAGGATAGTAGGATGTTGGATGTGTTCTAAGGAATGGGCAGGACACCTGTATGATGTGGCAGGGGTAAACCAGTGAAAGCTGTTGGGCCCTGCTGGTGAACAGAAGAGTTCCGTTTTCATCTGAAGGGAAGAAAGCATGACCAACATCGGTGCCGAGGTGTTTGGGCATTTGGGCTGGCCAGGTTCCCCCAAAAAATTGTGTGCGTTTTTTTTCTACTTTTTCCCTTTTTATTTTTTTTGTTTTTGTATGTGTCTGTCTTGATGTCGGTCCCCCCTCTCGAGGGATATGACCAGGGTAGATAGATAGAATGAAGTTTTTCTTCAGCGAAGAGGAGCTGAGTAAAACACAATGTCTCTTTATGCGAGCTACCCAGAAACTGGGAATTTCTTCTTGGATCTTCTTTTATAAGTCACTGACTAAGAGCTCAAAATCGTTCAACTTGATCGATCATATTTATTATGACATCGGAAGATTAAAATACATGTTATGTACATATATGTAACAGAGGTGATAAAGTGCCAAAAACTTGTCTTCTTACAAACAAGAAAGGGACAAAAAATGTATCTGTGGAAGACCGTCACAGCTGAGGGCCCGGACCCACAATCCATTGCTTCATTGACGACAAGCCGCCGTCGTGAGTGAGTGAGTACGCCGGCAAATCATGATTATTGACACCGATTTTTTTGACGTTACAGTACTGCGTGACACTTCAAAAGTGTGAAAACAAGACGACGGACTTCACTTTCTGGACATTTTATCTCCAGTCGGGAGCGGAGGGAACTTCGTCGTGGACGACACAGAAGACGATGGCAAGTATAGTCGGTGATCTCGGGAGAACAGGCACAAACTTATTTGCATGTATGTGTTATTTTCTTCTCGCTTTCAATGCCTCGGCCGGTTCCTGCAAAGGTTCTGTCCACTCTGCGACTGCTGACGTCTCGGACGTAGCACGTGAGCATCAAGCTAGCTCTCGCTTAATGCTCATTTTTGTTTGCATCTTCCAGTTTGCTTCAAATATCCTACTAACTCTCTTCCTCTTCTTGTGTTCCTTCCCCATCATTCTCATCAACTTCTTCTTCCTGCTCTTCTTTCTCGTCTGTCTCTGGTTCCTCCTCAGCATTTTCTTCCACCTCTTCTTCTCCAACATCGAGTTCCTCCTCTTCCTCATTGCCCGCCTCTACTTCTAACTCCTCGTCATTATTCCCCTCTGCTTCATCCTCCTCCTTTTCAACTTGTTCTTCTGCTTCATCTTCCTCCTCCACGTTCCCTTCTGGCTGCTCTTGTACCTCGGCATTTCCTCCACCCTCGTCCTCATTCATTTCCTCTATTTCCTCAGGTGCCTGATCATTATTATCTACATTCCCTGCTTTGGTCTCCTCATCTTCGGCTTCCTCTTCCTTTTCAGTATCGCCCGTCTCTTCGTCCGCATCCTTCCCGTCTCCCTCCTCTTCATCACTAATGCCATTGTGCTCCCTGTTGTGGTTCCTCTCGTCTTCTGTCTCAATCTCAGCGTTGCTGTCCTGGCAGGGAGTTCTCTGTCCGCCGCCGATCCTCTTGTGAAGGTGGTTGTGGTTGTTGTGCTCCAGGTCCTCCAAGGTGATCTCGAACTGGAAGCGGTCATGCTGCATGTGTCTGTCTGGAGGAGGCGAGGGAGACTGAGGCATGGTGGTCAAGTACCACTCGCGGTTCTCCTCCAGGGTGTCCAGAATCTCCTGAGCGTCCGGGTGTACCAGGTCGGCCCAGGTCTCCCACAAGGGGTGGACGATGTAGTCGATGAAACCCACCTGAAGAGAAAGAGGACTGTGAATGCAGAGATATACGATATCATAAATTGTATACGGTATATATTTATTTGCATAGTACAATCAAATATTTGTATTTTTTTTTGTATTTCTTTTTCTACCTTTATACCTGTTCTTCTGGTAAAATAAGAAAAAGTCTTTCAGATTTTACTATAGAGGACAGTCAAATACTAAGAATCGTGGCCCGGACCATCCTTATTTTAAAGCAGAGGTCACCAACCCAACCTTTGAATGTGCTTTTTTTTTCTAGAAAATCATAATGGCAAATCACTGGCGAGTCATTTTCAGAACCTCTCCGCGGACTATCCTGTACCACATAGAAGACATATGTTTTAAAGGGACATTGTGTAAAATTTGACCACCGGTTATTTTTGTTTGAAAATAAGTGCTACAGAGCACAAAGAAGAATGCAAACTACGGAGACTCAAAGTGACCAACCCGCATCATTTTCCTTCTCATTTCTTTGCCCAGCCTTTTGTAAGGTTTTTGTTTTTTGGGGCTACCCTTAACAACAACATGGCGGACAGCTCCCTTTAGGTGAGCGTCATGTTATGTAAAATAAAATTTAATATAAGTATTTTTTAAAATGATTGTTTCAGTATACATGTATTTTGGATGATTATTTAAATCAATGTATTATTTGATGAATTAGGGCAGCACTAGCTCAGGAGGTAGAGTGCTCGTTTTGGAATCAAGAGGTTGCAGGTTTGATTCCCGGCTCCTCCGTGTTATATGTCGAAGTGTCCTTGGGCAAGACACTGAATCCCTAATGCCCCCGATAGCTGGTAGTTGCATTGCATGGCTGATGCTGCTATAGGTTAGTTAGTGTGTAAAAGGGAAAAGTGTGAAGCACATTGTAAAGCGCTTTGGGAGGTCTTCCTTGACTTGAAAAGCGCTGTATTAATGCAGACCATTTACCATGTTATCTTACCACCAGGAGGCGCTAAAGTGTACAATGTACTTTAGGTATCTGTGCTCATGTTTGTGGGTTTACCATTAGAAACAATCATGAACTAGACATTAAAAATTCAAAGACTTTTTTATTATTTACTCATTGTTTTAATTCTTAGCTAAAATAATGTGTTGGGATTCGTAAATATTTCCTTGAGACCATAAGCTCTTGGTATCCTGTATCGATATTGATGAATGCTATCGAGTTGACTATGTTTCGATATCAGTATGAAAATTGTGGTGCTGTAAAGCACATCCTAACTTAAAATGAGAAATATTTTCTGATATGGCAGGTGGCAAATAATTATTATTTTTAGTATTATCATAACTAATATATATATATATATATATATATATATATATATATATATATATATATATATATATATATATATATGGAATTATTATTATTATTATTATTATTTTTTAATGAGCAACATTATCTGCCCTCTACCGCATGAGACAGTTTTTAATTTTAAGCATTATTCATTTTAATACACAAATATCATAAAATAATAAACATAATAACTTCATATGAGCGATATTTTCTTTCTGGGGGGCGTGTAAAGACTTTTTCACCCAGCTATAATGAAACGCTAGCAAAATCACACCTGACTCTTCTCCACAGAGGCGGTGTGTTTGTCGCACATGGCACTAATCTCCATCCCACGCTCTCTCTCCTTGTCTCCCTGCCGAAAGAACTCCTCCATTATCCTTTCTGTCCATTGCCGGTACAGGGGTAAGGTTTTGGTGGGGTTGCTCAGGTCGGCACAATGCACCATGTTCCTTAGAACCTGCAACAAAAAAGTGACATTTAAACATAAGAAATATTCTAAACAGTCTACTGTAATCACGAGCTACATCTCGCTTCGTACTTTGCGGCCTTGTGCGTCGCAGGTTGAAAAATATCCTGCTTTCTATTATCCCCGATTGCATATTACTGCAAGAAAGGGCAAGCAGAGCGCATTTTTGTCGGGCACGGCAGCTTCTTTATTGCCGTTCCTGTATTTACAATTAAAATATGTACTAATGCGGCCACGGGAAGCACGGCGGCGCAGTGGTTAGCGCTTGTGCGGCACAGTTCAGGTCACGGGAACCTGTCGTGGGTTCAAATCCAGCTACCGGACTTCCTGTGCGGAGTTTGTATGTTCTCCCCGTGCGTGCGTGAGTTTCCTCCGGGCACTCCGGTTTCCTCCCACGTTCCAAAAACATGCATTTCAGGTGAATTGGCCGGTCCAAATTGTCCCTAGGTGTGAATGAGTGGATGAGTTGTCTGTCCCTGTGTGCCCTGCGATTGGCTGGCAACCAGTTCAGGGTGTCCCCTGCCCACTGCCCGGAGATGGCTGGGATGGGCTCCAGCCCCCCCCCCCGCGACCCTAATGAGGATAAGCGGTACGGCTGATGAGATGAGATGAGATAATGCGGCCACGATCCATTATCCCCTGTCACATGGCTGCAAGCGGGGACCGGCAGAGCGCATTTTCTGACCACATTTTCTGACCACATTTTCTGATTTTTCTTTTTTCCTGTCACTGTATTTATGCCTCAAAGGACTTACATTCATGTGGCCGCGATCTGGTATCCCCAATACAATATTGATGCAAGCAGAGACAGACAAAAGGGACTTTTGTCGGGAAATGTGCAGTTCTGGCCAGAATATAGTGAAATGCAACGCTGTGGCTGCGATACATTATCCCCAGTCAAATTATTATTTTCAGTCCAGGCCGCTAAAGCATGCCATTGTGGCCCACACACAATAAACTGCACTGTTTTGGCCATGGCCTATTACCCCCGGTCGACTATTGCTGAGAGCAGGGGCCGGCAGAGCACAGTTTTGTCGGGCCTGGTGACTTTTTTTTTTTTTCTGTCAACCAAAATGTGAGCTGCACTTGTGTGAGCATAATCCATTATCTCTTATCACGTATTTCTGCGAGCGTGGACTGGCAAAGTCACTTTTGCCTGGCTTGGAAACTTTTTTACTGTTACTGTATTTACACCTTAACTGCACTTGTGCTGCTGTGATCCATTATCTTCGATTCTATATTGCTGCAAGTGGGGATTGGCACAAGGGACTTTTGTCAAGAGGCATGACATTCTGGCACACCTAAAATGAAAAGCAGGGTTATGGCCATGATCCATTATCCCGAATTCCATATTGCTGTGAACGGGTACCAGCAGAAGGCACTTGTATCAAAAGCTTTGCAGTTCTGTCCTGCCTAAAAATGAAATGCAAAATTTAAGCCGCAATCACTTATCCCTGCTTGAGTATTGCTAAGAGCAAGGGCTGGTAAAACAGATTTTATTTTCAGTTCGGCCCGCTGAAGTGTGCCATTGTGGCCTGCCCGAAATAAACTGCAGTTTTGGTCGCGACGCTCTATCCCCAGTCGACTATTGCTGAGAACAGGGGCCTAATCGGTGTCACTTACGGCATTTTTTTGTTGTTGTTGATATTTTCGCCTAAAACGAACAGCACAGCTGAGGCCGCGAACCAATATCCCAGATCAATTATTGCTGAGAGTGAGGGCCAGCAGAGCGCATGTTAAAAATGTGGGCGTATTCTTGGAATTTTCGCATATCACTGGGGTTCTGTTCCCAATGAAGGATTCCAGTATTGTTTTTGTTTGATGTTTCGTTGATGTTTACTCTATAGCTCTAACGAGTGAATACTATGTTTGCAACAGGTTCTAACAAAAACATTTTGAGGCAACCCACCTGAATGCGCTCATTGTAGTGATCCAGTAGTAGCACACCAGAGCTTGTTACCTTCTTGGTCTCCACCATGGTTTTCAGGTCCCCCAGAAGGGTCATGTGTTTGGACATATCTGTGGCCAAAACCTACAAATGCGAGAAAGCAAAAATAAATGTGTTATTTTCTTTGCGATTGCTATTTTATTATGAAAGTTACACATTGGCTGTCTATGGTTAACCATTACAGCAACATCAGAATGGGCCACATACAATATCGATGACGAGCTTTCGTAGGCTCTGCCGCTGCCGCTTGGTGAGGTTCTGAAAGATATCGCAGTTGTCCTGGTGCAGGAGCTTGAAGCCGACGGCAAGGTGGTGGTTCTCCAGGACGGACTCGTCGTTGTACATTAGTGCCAATTCGGAATCTGGAAATATGGCCGGAACAGTTTCCAATTTAGGAGAAATATGTTTCCCTTTGTTATCTTACAGGACTGTCAAAGGAAATTGGACTATTGTAAATTATTTAATTTCTGTAACCCAATTAAAAAAACAAAACTGTCATAAAGTCTGGATTCATTACAAATCAACTGAAATGTTGCATTAAATGGACATTTTGTTTTATTTGACCAGTATTTTGCAGTGCAACAAAAAATTAGTGCTAAAAAGCACAAGGAATAATACAAATTCTGGAGAGATTTTTGAGTTTTTCATGAAGGTTTTAGGTCAGGGGGTGGTGTAATAATAATATTAATAATAATAATGCCTCTCGTCTTGATAAACTGGTGGGGAAGGCGGGCTCTGTTGTGGGCACAGATCTGGACAGCCTGACAACTGTAGCTGAGAGACAGGCACTGAACAAGCTGCGGTCAATCATGGACAATTCATCACATCCACTACACAGCATCATCTCCAAACGGAAAAGTACCTTCAGCGACAGACTGTTGTCACAGTCTTGTTCCACGGACAGACTGAGGAGATAATTTCTTCCTCATGCCGAGAGCCTCTTTAACTCCACCCGGGGGAGTAAAAGCCCACATTAAACCACACCCCCACATTTGCATATCACCCTATTTTTATTAAATGGAAAATAGTCTGCATTCATATAGCGCTTTTCAAGTCAATGAAGACCTCCCAAAGCGCTTTACAATGTACTTCCCACTTATCCATTCACACACACTCACACACCAATAGGGAGTCAGCCATGCAAGGCGCCTACCTGCTTATTACAGTGTGCATTTTCCATAGTACTATTTAAATACTCTTTATCAACACGTTATATTGGGTATTTATGTATTCTATATCTTTTATTTTATTATTTTATTTTTCAACACAAGGATACTGCTGGAAGCGTGAATTTCCCTACGGGGATGAATAAAGTATCTATCTATCTATCTAATAGTGTGTAGTTGGCAAGAGTCTAGTCTGTGCAGCTCTCTGAGACTCCTTGTGATTAAGGGCTATACAAATAAATATGACTTGACTTGGCTCGTGGTGTACAAGAATGCTTGAAAAGATGCTACAAATTCTTCTCTTTTTTTGTTCTCAAGCTTTAAAGTTAAG
Source organism: Urocampus carinirostris (assembly GCF_059441175.1). Taxonomy (NCBI): domain Eukaryota; kingdom Metazoa; phylum Chordata; class Actinopteri; order Syngnathiformes; family Syngnathidae; genus Urocampus; species Urocampus carinirostris. The sequence goes on from NC_142356.1 coordinate 21,066,171, forward strand.
TTTCTCGTTTGTCTCTGCACCATGATTATTGAGAGTACTCGTCCCGATAATAGCATTGTTCAAGCAGCACTTAATTTGCATATAACTGCACTACCATTCAAGGTATCGCCTGCCACTATTATTATCTGCATTCAACCCACTATTATTAACTCTTAACCACTTTCATTATTTCAGAGAGCACAATCTTCAACCTGCTTTAAGTGGAAGTGACTTTGGAACAACTTTCATATCTGAAATCATTTGAATCACATTTCCTTTGATGTGGGACTCACTGGTGTTAATGAGAAACTGATTGGAAACTCCAGGATGATCCACGTCGTGGATGGCAGCGGCAAACAGGGCGGCGAGAATCTCCAGGTCAGTGAAAACAGCCTGAGGGGGAGAGGAGAGGAATAAGAAATCACTGAAAAAGGTTTCGAAGTACCTTATTACTCTTTTTCATGGCAACATACGTCGAGGGCCGGAGTGGAGAGGAGAACGTGTGTGGACTGGGTGACATCGGCGGCGTGGAGGCTGTTGTGGTAGGCTACGTTGCCATGGTAATGGTCCTCTAACGTCATCACGTATGTGACGAAGGTGTCAACCGGAATGCGAAAGGTCTTCAGCAGTTCTCGCTCCTGGGGAGTTCACGTTAAAATGTGTGAGACGTCGCGATGCTTTGCATGTAGAGAAGAATGTAAATTCTTACTATTTACAGTCAAGTAATCAAGGTACAAAGTAACATCAATTTTTAATGACAATTGTAATGAAAACTAATAAACAACACATTTAGCCACCTTATTTCTAACACACAAATGATAGAACACTTTAGTTATTACAAAGGATTGAAATTGAGAGAATAGCATCTTTTTCAACTGATAGATGTTTGGCAAGAGGTAGGAGTCTAGCGTAATTAGTCCTTTCGAACTAAAATTACAGTATTGTCACAAGTCTGAGTTTTTTACACTTAAAAACAAATAACTTAAGATTTATTGCATTACGAAAATTCCAATACCAGTAAAAATTCTAGCCAAAAATGTGAATCATTGTATTTAGTTTTGGGCCGGGTTTCTCTTTTGCTGTCCTTGAAAAAAAAAAAGTATCCTTCCCTTGGTGTGATTGAATGTAAATATTGATATTGTAGAGTACTCAACGTTCGGTCAGAATCTCGTTTTGCAATGTCAGTAAATGATCAAACAATGTCAAAACTTGTGAGGTGAACACTGTGTTTGAAGTCAATCACATAGAGATGTTATCTGACTGTTACTTCTGGAATATGAGGTTAGGGACGTGGGCGTTGGCTTCATTTGCGCATCAAATGTTTCCGTGACGAATCTACCACAGGTGGTCCGCCCCTCCCAGGAGATCGGAACCGAGAGCTGGTACACGTCTCACCCCGCAAGGGCAATCTGAATTTGGCCAGCCAAAGGGTAGCACGGCATGTCCTGACAGAAAAAACTGGGGCAAGGCCCTGGTCAGGTCGGCAGCCAAGCTTGATCAAGCTAACAGCCCAACCAGTGGGACAAAGCCAGCAACCTCAGAGAAGCCTCAAGCCACCAGTAGTCAACATCTCCTTCAACAGTTTGCCTCCTGAGGTCCTGGTCCCAACCTGCTCTCGAGCCTACCAGGATTCCTCATTGCTCTACAGCCGAGGACATCAAAACTGGGCTGTCATTTTCATCGACACAGAACTTCGCAGAACATCTCGTTGTTGCTAGGTATTGGGATTGCTGTGACGTAAAATTGGGAACTATCAAAATACAATAACGTAATAATCCAGCCAATGTTCCAGATGGTGCCAGGTTAAGTTCTCAAATTTCAGTTTTTGTTTTATTTACTCATTATTGTTTTGTGTTCTATTCAAGCTTCTTCAGTAGATGATTAGTAAAAGAAAAGTCCATAACTACAAGAGTGTGTGTGTCTTGATTAAAGTATATTAAACTATCGAAAACGGTAAAAAGAATTCACCTAGCGTGTAGACACCCTTCAGAATAACAAGGTTTTTCATCCGTTTTCCTGGCAATGATCTAAAAATGTATGTGGTGCTCCAAAAAGGCGAGTTTTGAAAAAAATAAACTCTGCTCTTTAGTTCAGTTGGTCAATAAATTGTTTGGTAGAATAATTTATTTACCACCCATCTTCACTACATTAACGCCCAAGGAGGAGCACCACTGTTTGGCTGTAAAATGTTATTGGAATGCAGTTGTAAGCGATGGCATGTTGGTTGTTCCGTGACTTCCAAAGTAATCATCTACCAAGAATCTGTGACACACGGGACATTGGTCTGTTTCTTTTACTTTGTGGCCTATCTGCGCTATGGATTCCGTGTCACACCCCTCCTCCTACCTCCTCCTCCTCACAAATAGAATATGAAAAATGCAAATTGCCCCTAAATCAAGGTAATTTTCCGGGCTCGGTCGGGTTTTAATGTATACAGGCCGGATTTTTGAGGCCTGATATAACTTCTACTGGTAACTATAATTTTGCAATGTGAGTTATATGAAAATATACATTTAATTTGACTTAATTAGATTTTATGTGAGGATCTGGCACACCAATTTTCCAAAGAGGGTGCCAACAGGGTGTGGAGCAAGACACACCTGAGCCCAATCGCCACTAATTGTCCCTAATTATTCTGACTTGTTATGATGACTGTTTGGACAGTGTCATGATTGCCGATTGAGCGCAGCTGCGGCGGCTTAATTGGCGCCAACAGCCCGGACAGTTGATTGGCTGTCACTCTCTTTTTAAACCCCCGGCTTTCTAAAGGAAGCCGTCTGATCGTTATGCAAACTGTTGCCTTCAGCTCAGTTAGCCTTTTTCTTCCGACTCCATTTGCCCTGCTTTTTCTGCCTGACCTTTGTTGCTGACTTCTTTCCGGACCTGATTATGCCCAGTTATGCCTGCCTGTTACCTGACCTGTTTTGCCCCGTTACCTGCCTCCTGCTACCGACCTTGCTTACTAACTCGACATCGCCTTTGATCTCCAGTCCCGGCCAACGACTTGCTATTCCTCGCCAGACACGGAAGTGCCACTTCCGCACCGTTTGCTCCTTTTGTCCGTCAGCCATCGGATCGTGGAAGCAAGCCCTACTCTCCCTGTTTTTTTCAATAAAAACTGAGAAAACGAGCGCTATTGGGACCTGTGTCCATTTCTGGTTTGTGACAGACAGCACACGGGGTTGGTTATGGTATTTGCATTTCCAGTTTGGTCTTTGTTTCTGGTTTGGATATTGTCAGATTTCAATTTCTTTGGACATGTGATTTGTTTGGTGACCCTATGTTTGTTTGTTACTTTGTTCCTGGTTTCATTGTTAAATACCATTCTTATATTGAGCACCTCTGCCTCAGTTCTTGCAAAACCCGCAAAAACGCATTATGTATTATTGAGCACCTCAAAGTTGTCAAAACAACTTTATCCAGTAAAAAAAAAGTTTGATTTAGAAAATAAGCAAAAATACATGCGCTATCATGTAAAGGTGCATCTTTTCAAATACTTGAAAGACGAGAAATTCGCTTTGATTTTACATAAAATGACCCTCACCTAAAGGGAGCGTCTTTCCTCTACAGGTACCCAAAAACCTCAAAAAGGCTGGGCAAAAAATATGGGAAGTAAAACGGTGTGTTTTGGTTATTTTATTTTGTCTCCTTTTTGTATTCTTCCTTGTGCTTTCTTTTTGGTTACACTAAACCATAGAGCTGCATTTAGTGGTCAAATAATACAACTGTCATTTAAAAAAAGGCATCAGATTGTGTGAGTGCAGAAGGTTATCTTTTTACTATTGGCTGTTTTTATTTATTGTAAAAATCTGTGCTCTGTATTTATGTTTTTTCGCTATTTTGACATATATAATACAATAATGTGTGAAAATAAACAAACTAAGATTATTTTGAAATATTTGATTTTCAAAATTAAATTCTTCTTTTTCTTTCTTGTATCTATTAGAACAAATAGCCGTTTTTTTCATGGCCTATTATTTTGAATAATAATGTAAAGTAAAAAAAATGTTAATTTATCTTTATTGTTTTCATTATTCATTGATCTACTGGTTCACTGTTAAAATCCAATGAAGATGTCATGATTACGGATGTGATTCACCTGTGCCCGCTCATTTGGCTCCAACATCCGCAGGTTCTGATTGGCTCCCTGTCACTATTTGAATTCAGTCCGGTCAGTCCCCTGTTGTCAGTCCGTCTGTGAATCTCCGTGTATAATAGGCAAGCCTTTTTCGACCCTGACTCACGCCTGTCCCGTTTTTTTGCTCCTGTTTGTCTCCCGCTACGTCTGCTCTCCCGTCCCGAATTACGATCCGTTTTCAATCCCGACCACGTCTGCTCTCCCGTCCTGTCTTACGACTCGTTTCCGACCCCGACCACGCTTGCTCTCCCAGTCCCGGCTACCGGCCAGTTTTCCCGTCCCTAACAACGCCATCGCTTGCTACGGAAGATCCACTTCCGTGTTCGGATCACAATCTGAGTACGAGTGCGACTTGCTTCCCGCGTCCAGCAAACACTGGATCATGGGCGCAGCCCTTCCTCTTTCCTTCAATAAAACTTGTGGTAAACATTACGCAATTGGGTCCTGTTTCCGTTCAGGTCCTGACTGAAGAGCCAAAACCTTTTGTTATTCATTTGTTATGGATAAGTTTGTTGTTTTCTGAACTGCAAATAATCAAACACATCGAAGCATTAATATAAAAAGATTCCATTTTTAAAAATCAAATTCATAAATATTGTTTGTATACCTGGAAGATGGTGTACATGACGCAGCTGAGTGGTCTGTTGTTAGAGAACTCAGCAACTTGAAAAATGTTAAAGCTCCATTTGTTTAAATGCTCCAACTCCTGTTTACAGACACACAAGCAAAATATGAAACCTTATTCAAGTAAACTGTATGAGATCACATCACATTACCACATATGAAAGAACAGCGTTTTACTTCTTGTACAGGTGAAAAGCGGGAACAAAAAACAAGTAGGATAAGAAAAATGATCTCAGCGGGACCTTGGCGAGCTCCTCTTCACGGTCGGTGTTGACCCCGAAGCGAGGCATGGAGGTGCTGGAGAGGCTGGAGCTGTGAGACAGTTTGCGCACGCCGCTTATTTGGCTCATGGGTTTGTCTTTTAGAGTCGGCGAAGGGATCTCCACCTCGTTCTGCTTGTCTAAACACATGCAGGTACTGTAAATTGCTAATGTTGTGGTCTACTGTGATAGGCATTGGGCTAAACTCACCCAGGAAGGTGCTGGAGATATATTCGGATACTTGGTTCCCTGAGCGACTCATTTCAGATAGGTGAGACAGCTCTCTGTTCAGCATCCTTTTGAACTGCAATTAAACAAATTAAAATCGTCTTTATTGCCATTGATAACAATGTATTGAACATTGTTTGCAACGAGATTAAACATGGCACTCATTGATAAACACGTAATAAAGACTTAAAATAAAAAAGTACGATAAAAATAATGTCTGGGTAAATAGGCAAAGACATTTAGAAGATAGTTCTTGGAGAACATTTACCACCAACAAAATCCCCAGATAAATAAGATATGAATATCCATTTTCAAATACAACTGGAAATGTATGTATTTTTCACATCCTTGCTTGCTTATTTAGGGTGGTGATGGCCCCGGGGAAGAACCTGTCATACACACATACATAATACATAATAACACGGGATCACTACAGGACAGTTATACTCCCATTGCCACAAGTAGACACATTATGTGATACAGATGCCTCCATCAAAGTATTTTATTTTCAGTTGCCAATGTTAATCAGAAGCGTAGGTATTTAGAAAAATGTTGAAATAAAAATAAAAATGGGCTTATAAAAAGATGAGGTTGTTAAATGGGCTTTACTCGTATTGAACTTCTTTTAAAAATGTTTTTTTGTATTTCTTTTCTCACAATTGTTGTTATTTATATAAGGTGTAAAAGAAGAAGGAAGAAATTCAAACAACAATGAGCGATTGAACCCCTTGTTTTCCGTAATTTACTTACATTTTTGGAAGGGTTTTTACAACATTTTAAACTGAGGAAAACACAATAAATGACAACTTGTGTCGACTGTAAAAATGATATATTCTGCGGTAACTTCATACAGTAAAAGTATGACAATAATTACTGTATAGTAAAATAAAACAATAATTGGACATCTTGGGGTCGCTGAAAACAAATTTAAAATTGTAACAAGATTTCGTTATCGGGTTTTGTTTTAGGGAGTTAGCCCTTGATAATGAGAAAATTAATTCCCTTGCATTTTTCGCATATGGGATATCTGGTAATTGTTGGAAATTGCGTTTGGATCGTACCAACTTTAGGATAAATTTTAAAACTATTCCATAGATTTCTCCAAGCCCTGAAAATTGTATGCTTTTTAGAGTTCTTCTAAATCAGGGATCACAAACACATTTTTTAAGTAACTGATTAGCACGAAGGGCTACCAGTAAGTGTATTTCGAAAATAACTTAAGTAATTACTATGTCATCACTATGTTATTACCAGGTTGTAATCATTAGTAGTACAGTTAAAAAAGCCTCAGTCAACCACTAAAACATCTGGATTGTTTAAGGGCACTGATTTATTAACATATACATATAGTGATCATGTATTTGAAGAGACTGATCATGGCGATGATGTCACATGGCAATTAGAAATCAAATTTCTTGGAAAATCACAATGACCAGTCCCTGGTGAGCTATTTTAAGAACCTGTCCACAGGCTACTCAGCAATTTCAAAGCGCTACCCTATGCATGCGGTCATGATGTTGGTGACGCCTGTTCTAAATTATCTAGCCATCCATTATCTGCACCGCGTATCCTCAGTAGGGTCGCGGGGCTGTTCTAAATTAAATTATCTAAATTGTTTAGGTGAGTTAATAATCATGCTGGCCTTCAGGGGGATCAGTGTAAAACAGGAGAGCCTTAATAACAAAATATTTTGATTTTTCTTTTTGAGAGAGCGAGCCATACCATATATTTTAAGACAAATTTCAGCAAAACCAACAAACTCGCCCTCCATAAACAGTCTAATTTTTCAGCGTATTTTATTTCACTGAGTGACATTAGATTATTTGATCAAATTAATGAAATAAAAATAATGCCAGAGCCTCTGTCCCATATCAACCAACACACCATTTTTAACTTGTCTCCCTCCCACAATTACTTCAGATCGTTGTGATTTTGACCTTCATTTTTTTCCATAAATGATTTTAAAACAAGGTGCGAGCAAAGAGCTTTTGTAAAAATGTCACAAAATACTGCAACCGTGGATACTGATGATTTTACCTGCTGTGAACACGGCGCTGAGCAGACAGAAGTAAGCTGTGTGTATAGCTCCGCCCACTCCTACTACTCAACCGATGAGATTAGTCTATGTGCTTTGGCTGGCGTTTGTAGCTGATTAGTATTTCTGCGGGTTTTTATCATTAAGTGTCTCAACAGTGAACTTAAATTTAATAATATAAAGGATTCCTGAGCGATGTACAGCCGAAACAGGATCTGTTGGTGTGACTGTAAACTGCATTGGGAAGTACGCTCTTTATATACGAACAATTCACAATAGTAGTACTACGTCAGCTATGCGCGCAATAGACTCAACTTTGTGCTTATCATATTTGAAACACTCCAGATGCGATCTGCAAGAGTGTAATCTATCTTAGAGCCATATGTACCTATAAAAAGAGCCATATCTGGCTCGTGAGCCACAGGTTGCCGAACCCTGGTGTAAAATATCCATTTGAATTTTTAAAATATGCAGACGCTTACCTACTACATTCGAATGAACATGTAAAAGCTTGTCCCTGACCTTGTTGGATGCCATCTCGCTGACAGAACGATGCGTCTGGATGGTTTCCAGCTGGTCCAGACACCAGTCCAGTTCTTCCAGTGTGTCCAGGGCGAGTTGCTGGTACTGCTGGTCCGACAACGTCGCCCTGGGACTCAAACACACTCCACCCAGTGGAGACCTCCTGAAATAACCGCCGATGCTTGGTTAGCAACCAAGCAAATACCAATTTGCCCTATAAAATTGTTTTGAAAAGGTTTTCTAGTTTCCACTCATTATTTTTTAAGGGCCTCTGATGTAATGTGTTGTTTTGTTGGTTGGATCCCTAAACCGCTACATTCTAAGGGCAAGTACAGCCTGGTAGCGCCCATCCCTCTCTAGGCCAACATACGTTTCTTTTCCGGTCTTGAACCGGGGACCTTTCGCAAAAGACAATTTTTCGGGGTGGTGCGCCCTACAGTGTGGAAAACACAGCACTCATCTTCCAATGTCACCTGCAGACCAACATGGCGGCTGCCCAAAAAGGCACACAATCCCGGAAAGCCTCTATCATTACTGTTTTTCGCTATAAAGAGAGATTATTTTAGACGTATATATATTGGAGATGGAAGTTTATTATTTGAGGTATTAGATTTTCTTCCCAAGAAGAGAAACATCTATCCATACTTGGAACTGATTATGTTAGAATTGTCATGATTATTGATGCGAGGCACCTGAGTCAGCTCCTTTGGCGCCAACTGCCTCGGATGCTGATTGGCAGCTCATTTTAAACCCCCGTCTTCCAGTCACCCATTGTCAGTCCGTCTGCGAACCTCAGCCCACGCGAGGCAAGCCCTTTCGACCCTGACTCTATCCTGGCCTGATTCCTGTTTGACTCCCGGCTCCCACCCCTTTTCTGAACTCGATTATGTTTCTACTCCTCCGTCCCGGCCAACGACCTGTTCTTCCCCTGCTCTCAACACTGCCTTCGCTCGCCACGGAAGTGCCACTTCCGCGTTCCGAGCGATCTGCTACCCGTGACCAACGATCACCGGATTGTGGGTACAAGCATTTTCCTCCTTCTAAATAAAGCTGAGAAAACAAACGCAAGTGGGTCCTGTCTCCGTTTCTGGTCTCTCACAAGAATAGGGCAACTAAGAATATAATGTACTGAGTAGGACTTTTGTCATTAAACATCAAGCGAAAACTTTATATGCATAACGCACAATTAAATGCAACCTTGCCCCAATAAACAAAATATTCAATATACAAACGTGCCGTTGCTATCCATGTGTACTGTTTATAATATGCTCTTTGTGTTTTTACACAAGTTGCAGTGCAGTATCTAAGTAATTTGAATTAATGTAAAAAATGTGCAAATAAACAGTAAGTAATTAGACTAAATTCCATCTTCTCTACAGAGGATCCATGTTAACACAATTTAAATGCAATACTGGGGATTATAGCCATGTACTAATAGTTGGTAATCACAAAAGGAAATTAGAGCAATTACAAACAATAATGAATATACTAACTTGACTGTCGGCGTGCAGATGTTGGCAAGGATGGTAAAATTGCTCCTCACTGATCGCAGACTGGCCAGAACCTAAAACAAAGGAATCACAACATGACTATTTAGCTCCTCAATTCATGTTTTTACACATTGTTGTTTGAAGAGTCATAAAAGTAAAAATAAAAAAAACTTTACCATCCATCGATAGTACACTGTTCATAGAGGAATAACGATTTATTTAAAAAGACCTGGTCCTTTTTTTTTAAGTTGTCCCTTCTCTTTTTCTCCATTATTTTTAATAATGATAATAATTATTTTTTTTAGTCAAGGGTTCGATTTAACGTCACTCATCGTGCTACCAAGAAAAAATTTAAAATTTTGATTGGAATGATGTATACAGTAAGAAATTAATTTAAAGAATCTCCACTCACCTGAGCAAAAGGAGTTACGATAAAGTCCTCCCCTGTGTGTCTGAAAAAAGGATGAACAAGCGACAGTTGATAGCTTTCCTATTAAAGATAGATTTTTTTAAAAATTGTAATTTTTGACGAAAACAACACTGAAACCCAAATGTAAGGTAATACATTTCTCTGACTAACAACTGGTGGAAAATTTGACTCATTCTGAGTGGAAGTTATCGCAAGAGATTTCCTAAAATGCTTTATGAACCCTCACAAGTGTAAACATGGTATTTTGATTAGTATTCTGTGTGTAGAAAACAAAATCCACCTGGTTTTTAATCCGTTTCTAGAGGCGGCCATTTTTTTTCACTGATTGTGGCATCACAATTTTTTTTTTTTTGACGACCAATCGGGGTTCATGTGCTGTCTGAAGCAGGTCCATGATTGGTCATTAACTGAAGCCAGAGAGTATGTGACGTCATCATCAGTTAACAGGATTCTCAAAATGGCTGCCCCTGGAGAAGGATAAAGAGAGGTAATCAAATCCATAAAACATAATTTTGTTATGTTGACTTCCACTTTAAAGAAGCAACAATTTGTTCGTAGCATTTGGATTTATTTAAAGGAAGGTATTATTGTATTGTACAAAAGATTGAGTGCAAATATTTTGTTATGTTAATTAGTTGTTGATGTTTTAGTAGTGGGCCCTGTTAGATTATTAAAATAGGATACTGAGTATGTTGTCACCAGCTATATTACGTTTATTATTTAATCATCACAACATTACTTCAATAATAACATTACTCATTTAGTTGTCATAAACGCACTTATGTTCATGCACATATTTGAATGAAGTATTTACTTGCTGTGTCCTTTCATATCAGTACTTTCCCAGCAATGGTCTTCCGATGAGTTTTTTGCCTGTTGAAGTTTCATGTTCCATTATGCAAATCCAATACCCTTTTCCTATTTAAACTGTGGTTAACAAATTTCAATGCGCACTCCTGGCATCTTGGTAGGAGGTCGCTTTCCCATCGACTTGTCCTGAGTGCACTCTGATTTTATCTTTGTTTTGAAACTTTCTAATACTGTAAATTTCGTCAACTGCAGCTTTATTTTTTCAAAGTCTGAATACTCGGCCTGGTCCAGGAAAAGAACACGCGGCAAGACATCGGAGATGGCCTTTTGCCTTTATCCCAAATACAAAAAATACAAATAGTCAAGCATTTTTAAGTTGACATAAGGGGAAAATATCAATTCACCCACTCACCCTTCGCTCGCCAGCGAAGAGTTGCGTGACACGGTCTTAGGCGACATGTCGTAGTCTGAATCCGAGCGGTATAGGAAGGACTCCCTTCTCTGACTTTGGGGGAAAGTATTGAGAGTGAGCCCCGGACTCTGCGAGCCCAGGGGCGTGTGAGCTGGGGAAATGCCATTTTCGCCTTCATAGCTGCAAGGAAAAGAGTAATCCCGAGATTTAGAAAGGGGGCCAGAAACAGTGTGATCAATGTTCCCTCTAATTTTCCACAGGTATGAGCGTTCACACAAAGTCGGTGAGCAGCGCTTGACACAACAGTGAGCAACCATAATCCCAAGTGTGGCAAGATAATTAATTATCAAACATGTCCAAAACTTGACATCAATTTACATTTTGCTGAGTTTCCGGCAATGCAAAATTATTTTTCTCTTTTGAATGAATTGACCCATGTACTATTGCAAAGGTTGTACTGCCTACAAACGTCGTTTGTTCTTACAATTCTTTCACAAGATATCCATTTCTTTTTATTTCCTGACATATTTTGTCGCATAATATTAACATTTTTGGGGGCTTATTTAGTCGGTTGTAAGATACAGAACTGTACTTAATCACATTTTTTAGTGGAAGTATAATGTTGGCAACAAGATTCACTTGATATAATTGGAAATTATTTGAATGCAACACAAACTTTTTCTTCTTTTTTCCGTGGTTTTTTTCTACGTTTTTTTAAAATTACTTTAAAAAAATCTCATTGTGTTTATTTTTTCCGAGCTGTTACTTTTTTCTTATTGTTCTCTATTTACTTTTTTTCTGGCTTTTTAAAAAAATGTTTCCTTCTTTTTTCTATTCCTTTTGTTTCTTTTTTTCTCAGCTTTTCACTACCTTTTCATTTTGGTATTTTTTTCTTTTTTGTTCTATTTCTTCCTTCCTTTAAGTCATTTTGTGCATAATTTTACATAATATTTGGTCATGTTGGGATTAAAAAAGGAAGAACAACCCGAAGGGCCGTTTGGGACCCGAAAGAGCCGGTTCCTTTTAGTGAGCCGAGCCGAAGAAGCCTGTTCCCCGACAAACTCTACTAACTTTACTCAACTTCGTTCTCCTTCGACTCGACTTCAAAATACTGCATTTAGGACACAACGTCAGGGGAACCCGTGAATTTTTACCTTCATGCACTGTAACTTTGACTTGAGTCGCTTCTTAATTAGTAATTTTGAGCCCTCATATTTGTGCGCTGGCTAGATTTTCTTGTGCGCTGAGAATGTGCGAGCAGTGCGCAATTGCAGCTTAGAGGGAACACTGAGTGTTAGGGGAGCTGCGTGTTTGTGCGAACCCGTCGGCGTCTGCTTGCGTGATGGAGATGCGCGGCGGGATGCGGAGCGGCAGCGTTGTGGGACGCGACACGTTGCCGGGGACCTCCGGTGAGCGAGTACGGTCCCGAGGGCGAAGCCAGCAGGGAACCTTAAAAAAAAGATTCTTGCGGCTACAAAGAATACATTGATTTTCTGAGCATAAAGGTGCACTTGCTAACTACCTGTAAACTGGAAGAGAGTCTCCTGCTCCGACCCCTTCGTAGCTCCGCCCCTAGCGTGGCCCCGGAAGTGTAGGACCGGCTGAAGCGCGGCGACTCTGGCTTTTCCGCCACGCCAACTGTTAATTGAGCATCCTCACCCTGTAGAAAGAAACAGAGTAGTAAAATTACATCATTAATAGTGTCAGGTATGTGATTTTTTAGGCTTGGAAACTGGCACTTAATACATTTCTGTGTGCATCTCTGTGTTCTTTTACAAATAAATAACTAGCACAACAGGGGGTCAATTTTTCGTAATATTTTTCTTTGTTTTAATTATTTCCAGTAGATGAATGAAAAACTGTTTCAGTGGTTTAAGTGTTCTTTAATCCTCAAGGAACGATGACAAGTGAATGCAATATGGTCCATTACCGCAGCAGTCACCAATGACAAACGACAACTTCTAACGTCTGTGTCCTAATCTGGTACTATTCTCCACATCACTGTTGCTCTGTCGCTTAGAAATATAGAGCTCACATTTTAGGCAGCCCCATACGCGTTTTTCCAGCACCTTAATAAAGATGTGCTCATCTTAGAAATCCCCATCTTGAATGGTCACATGTTCCGAAAACACCTGACATAAACAACCTTGAACAGGGCTGAAAAAGGCATCAATTGTGCATTCAGCCAAAAGCGTCAACACCAAATTCCCCACGTGGTCGGCGCTAGCTGTGCAGCCGGCCTTACCGAGCTAACAGCAATTTGAGGGGCGTCATCTGTAACTTTTGTAACATTGCTTGGCCTTTATCTAAATAGAGTATTACATCTCAAAACTGAAGAAGTGTTCCAAACTGGCCTAATTAAAGCAGGAGTTGGTAATTAAGGGACAACCTTTATGAGCAAGTTAGTGATGCTTTTCTCCAAAAAGAGTGGCACATTCACAAAATTTATAAGTAAAGGTAAGACGATAAAGTTTTAAAAGTTATTTTATTCTATGGTACAATGCGTTTATTGCTGTTGCCTCACCAGACATGAACCTCACTACAGATCACTGTACACCAGGAGTGTCCAACCTTTTTCAAGCTCAGAGCTACTTTTTGATGCTAATTAGCACAAAGGGCACCCTATTTTATGTGCATTTCTAGGTAATTAATGGAAGTCGGTTTAAATAGACTCAGTCAACCAATGAATAAAACATTTTATTTGAAAATCACAACGACCCAGCTCTGATTAGCTATTTTCAGAACAGGTCCGCGGGCACCTCAGCTGTCTTTAGAGGGCAACCTGGAGTCCGTGGGTACCGCGTTAGGGACCGCTGCAGTACAATGTGGGCGTAACTAGTCAATTTTTGGGGGTGCTCAAGCATATTCAATCAAGCACCCCCCCCCCCCAAAATAATAGGATTTAAAAATTAACAAGAAAGGAAAACATAGGCTTTAAATCAGGGGATGGTGTAATAATCTGTGGTTTGCAAACATCTGTGGTCTTTGCAGCCCTTTGAGACTCCTTGTAATTAAGGGCTTTACAAATAAACATGACTTGACTTGACTGGCTCCGCTAGAGTCAATTGTGGCAAAGCAGCGGAGTCTGTGCAGGCTCCGGTGTATTACCGTGAGAGTATGTTATACAGTGTTTAAGTTGAACAACAAGTTTACCACCCATGACTTTCTTTTCACCCAAAGATAATACTCTTCAGTTTAGTTAAATGAATTTGAATGCAAGTTGCAATTATAAAGTGTTGAACAAAATGCATCATTGTCTACTAAGATCCATTAATTCTTCCTTTGTATGTGTATGTATGTGTGTACGCCATTAGAAAAATGAGTAAAAACTGGGCATGGCATAGTAATAGTGTTTCTGCTAACCACAGAGTTTAATGTGATGTTCACAAATGAGAAGTGAAAATCCTGTCCAGTGTCTAATGATCCTAAATCACTTTAAGTCAAGTCATGTTTATTTGTATACCCCTTTATCGCAAGGAGTCTCAAAGGGCTGCACAGACCACAGATTATTGCAATCCACAGACTATTATTACAAAATCCCCTGATCTAAAACCTACAAGAGGGCAAGGAAAAACTCAAAAACCTCACCATAAGGAAAATGAAGTAACCTTAAGAAGGGACCGCACATTTTCGTGAAATGATTTGTTTTTTTTCAACCAACCAGTCACTCTGGGCGCTCAGCCCCCCCCAGCTCTGAACCTAAATTTGCTGCACAGAGTTATATGGTAGATTCTGGGAGGAAACCCACGCAAGCACGGGGAGAACATGCAAACTCCACACAGGAAGGTTTGATCTCATGACCTCAGAGCTAACCACTGCGCCGCCGTGCTGCCCTAGATGGAAGACCATTTTTCTCAATTTGTGAATTATTCCTCGCTAAGTAAACAAATAATGGAGGAAGGAGAAAACACTTATAACAAATGAGACAATTTTGCTGAATTCAAGGAATACTTTCGTATTTACGAAAAAAATAACAATATACCAGACTGAAAAGATCCTAAAAGTGAGCAGATATTTCTGCCATTCATGTTTTTTTTAACAGCGAAGGTGTGCACGTGCATGCATGTGCATGTGCGAGTGTGAGCATGTTTGTGAGATAAATCCCTTCAAACGGAGCTCTAGGAGGCTGATCTGCACTGCAGCACCGTAGCAACAAAACACTTGGGGGGGGGGGGGGGGGGGGGCACAGTAGCAGTTGCTAGGCAACCATCCCGTGTTACTCCCATGCTGTGCTTCATGTTGTCAACCGAAACAGATGTGCAGAAATGCTGGCTCGCACGCATAAAAGCACACGTCTGAATATATGGAGCGTTTTGCAAAAAGCCACTCACCGGTTTGATCAATAAAAAGCCCGTTTGAATAATGCATGCTATCAAGTCCTCCGTCCAAGGTGGAAGCATCTAAGTGGATTCCTTTACTTAGAGCTTTACGGCGAGCACAAAGGAAGGTCAGGATGTCTGAAAGTCACCGAGTATGGTTGTCTTTCACTGCATAAACATGTTATATTTTAACTTTTTTTGACCTTAGGGCCTTCAATTTATCATAAATTTGGGTTAATATGTTTGAAATAGTATCTTACCAAGTTCTGGTTTCACTTTTTAATGTCTTACTTTGTGACTTCTTCTTGTAAATAAGTGTACATTTACTGATTCTAGTAGCTAGCTTTGTTGTAGCTTAGCATTGAATTAATCCATCAGATCATATAGCAGTGACTTACATGTTTTCAAAGATGCAAGATGATTTTTTTCTCTTCTATTTTTATTTTTGCACTATTTGGTAACGTGACCACTGTACAGTGGCAGATAACAGTATTCAATGTATGCACAAAATGTAGCATCTTCAAAAATATATTCAAGATCTTTAAAGGGACACTGTGTAGTAGCGTACCACTAGATGTCGCTTTATTTTGTTTTGGAACTGAAAACGATTGCGAAAAAGCATAAAGTAGAACAAAAAACATTCAAAGTGACCGCACTAGTTCCCTTTCAATTTTTTTGCCCAGCCTTTAACAAGGTGTTTGTTATTTGGGGGTGCCCGTAGCAGCAAGATGGTAAAGAATCATGTCAGCTCCCTATGGGAACTTCGTGTTGTGAAAATAAACATAAAATTCTTGACCTATGTGCATTTTTACTGAGAATGAGAATTTAAAGCAGCATAAACTCTGCTTGAAAAAAGACCACTTAGCTAAATGCTAAACAGTATTGAAATGCTATCAGCTAACAGAATAGGTACTTTATTTAACAGCGGAACAGTGGAGCAACATATTTGACTAATATCATTTGTTGGTTTGTATTTTTAATCCTCTGCGACGTAATCATACTGAAGTTCACTCTTTTTCCTTGAAGTAGTTTGGGTGTGATGAAAAAAGATTAGAAAATTAGTTTTGATTTAAAGAAACGGAATCAAATTGTTAACATTTTCAACTGTGGCTTCCTTGCCTGATGTGTGACAATACTGATACCAGATCCTCAATTACCAGGGAAGAGCTATTTTGAGTCTACAAAACGCAATTTAAAAACAAAAACAAAACCACAAAATAACTGTATTTTTTTCAATTGTTTTGACAATAAATTCATATTATAATATATATATATATATATATATATATATATATATATATATATATATATATATACCTCCCCTAGTGGGAGGTGGCTAGAGTCAAGAACACATTCCTGATTTTATCTGGGAGATTGATACAAAAGGAGGGGGTTCCCAGCCCCCTCGCTCAACCCTACTGCTGTTTTGGGAGTCATTAGGTGACCAAACCCCCCAATTCCAACCCTTAATGTCGAGCGCCAAGCAGGGAGGTAATGAGTACCAATGTTGTAAGTCTTAGGTATGACTCGGCCGAGGCTTGAACCAGCAACCTCCCAGTCCCTGAGCGGGCGCCCTACCCCCAAGGCCACTGAGCTGCAATAAATAAATTCATAATCGAACAGTGGCCGAGGAGGGCACACCAGAAGGAGCAGCACAAAAACTGTGCAGCATCACAATCTCTTTAAAGCTTCACAATTTCTCACCTCTTCTCCAGTAACCGACAGCACGCTGCGGCTCTTCTTCATTCTGATTGGCTCGTTCTGGGCCCCAGGGCGGAGCGTTCCGGAACCCAGGCAGCAGAGCAGGTGGAGAGCCAGGACCGGAGAGGTAACGGGGGTCACTCCAAGGTTAAACCCGGGTAGACGACAGCTTTAGGGAGTTACGGGGGTGCTCCTACGTGAGCTTCAAACCGGGTCGCCTTCTACGTCCATTGAAGCTGCTCAAACTGGACCCCTCCGCACCTGTTAGGACCCTTCGTTTTTCTTTTTCTTTT
The DNA here is from genome assembly GCF_059441175.1 of Urocampus carinirostris. NCBI lineage: Eukaryota > Metazoa > Chordata > Actinopteri > Syngnathiformes > Syngnathidae > Urocampus > Urocampus carinirostris. Next base: position 21,083,412 of record NC_142356.1, read on the forward strand.
GGATTGCTTTTTTTGATGGACACACAGTCCGCAGAGTTCACTCCATGTTAGAGCGAGAAAAAGAGTTTCTGGTGTGAAGATCCACGGATATGCCGTCCTGTTTTGGTCTGGTGAAGCAGCAACACCCTCCACTTAGGGTCCATGATGCCGCGGCTGGGACACTCTTGGAAAAAACATAGCCCCAAATCCGCTAATCCAACACGTAATCTTCCTTGCATAGTTCCAATTTCCCCAAAATCCGTCCTCGGTCGGCAACACAGCCCAGAAGTGTCGGGTTCTTTGTTGACCTTCCGGGTTGTTGAGCATCACCGCTTGGAAGTCATCTCGGAAGCTCAGCAGTTTCTTAAGAGTCTCTTCATTTCTTTCTGTGGGGGGAGTCGCAAACAGTGTTCAAGGTTAGCGCTTCATTTATCATCAATTTTTCAAGCTTTTGTAGCACTCACAGACACCTATGGGTATTGTAAGAGACTTGTCGAGTGTCAATGGAGATAGCTTTCAGAAGAAAGGGTAATGTTTTAGTACAGCCCTTCTCAGAGAGGGCCTCGAGTAATGTATACAAAAGGACTTATCATTATTGCAAAAAATAGAGCTTGCCAATTCTGAGTATTTAAAGGATATTTTCTAATGATTGTTGTTTATATTTTCTTTATTACAGATGAATGAATTCGTAAATTAATTGATGGTCAACAATTGTCAATAATTGTCATTATACAGAAGTACAAGGTTGGAGGGCTTCTCTCAGTGCGAAGTAAGACGAAGATAAAAAGATAAAATCTTGTAAAAAGATAAACATGTGAAAAACATCAATGAGATGTTATGTGTGAGTTCCTGAGAAGTTGTGCAAGTAGGAGAATTTATTATTATTTTCCATCTGTGAATATATGTTTTATCCATCCATCCATTATCTGCACCGCTGATCCTCAGTAGGGTCGCGGTGGTGCTGGAGCCCATCCCAGCTATCTTTGGGCAGTGGGCAGGGGACACCCTGAACTGGTTGCCAGCCATTCGCAGGGCACACAGGGACAGACAATTCGCTCGCTCATTCACACGTAGGGACAATTTGGACTGGCCAATTAACCTGACATGCATGTTTTTAGGAATGTGAGAGGAAACCGTAGTGTCCGGAGGAAACCCACGCAAGCATGGGGAGAACATGCAAACTCCACACAGGAGGTTCGATCTCATGACCTTAGTTAGAGCTGTGCCGCACAAGCGCTAACCACTGCGCCGCCGTGCTGCCCATATGTTTTTTACTGCACATATTTTAGTTTAAAATCATTTTGTTCATTATTCATTTTATTTCACATAAACCTATCTGGTATTCGAAATGTAGTGCAGTGGTTAGCACATTTGCCTGACAAGAGAAAGGTCCCCAGTTTGAGATGGATGGGTGCCACCAGGCTGTACTAGCCCAAGACGCGCCACAGAAAATGGTGTCCCTAAAACCCTAGTGGTTAAGGGATCCAACCAAACAAGAAAAATATATAATGATAACTATTGACATTATTATTATCATTACTGTTGTTGTTATTGTTACATTTATTAATTATTATTATTATTTTCATTATTGTTAATGTCTGAAAATAAATAAATAAATTGAAAATGGTGTGCTGGTTAGGAGTTACCATACTTAGATAGAAAAACAAAAAAAATACATTTTAAAGTGTGTACATAACTTAAAGGGACAGTGTGTGATATATAGCTCCTCCTAGTGGCAAAAAACATAATTCGTTAGAGAAAAATTATATTCATGAATTGTCATATCATCGGGCATTTTTTGATTCCTCGAAAGTTGAAAAATTTGACATAACATGATCCTCACTTAAAGAGAGCTGACACGATTGTCTGCTTTTTTGCTGCTACGGGTAACCGCAATAAACAAAAACCTTGTGAAAGGCTAGGCAAAAAAACGAGAAGAGATATGGTGCATTTTTGGTCGTTTTGAGTCTCTTTAGTGTGTATTCTTTCTTGTTCTTCTTGTTGCACTACAAAATAAACCGAAATCTAGTTCCAATATTACACGCTGTCTCGTTAAGAAAAATGTTCAAAACCAAATTATCACTTTTAGTAGAAGAAATCAGAATGTACTTATCTTATAACGTATTGCAATCTCAAACTTTCATGCATGGAACTGATTCAAACAATCCAGGACTGCAACAAAGAACCGTGTCTCGAGTTCTCCTCAGGCAAGGTCATGTTTACACACGAGCAAACACGCTTATCATCTGCATCATGTAGCCGGCGAAGACCTGACATCTTGCTTTGCCACAGCAAAATGATAATAAATGATCGGAGGAAGAGATAGAGAAACACGCTTGACCTTATTATCCTCAGACTGAGACAAAAGATTACATAAGCTTATGATTAGCATTTCATAAGTCCATAGGCATGTTTTTCCCTTACAGAAGGAAACTGCTTTTCTGCAAGGTTTCTTGAGGTCAAATAAAAGGTACTTATACTGTATATAATTTTTCTTTTTGTATCACACGACAAAAATATTACTAGTATTTTAAACTGCAGCAATAATGACATGACAGCTCGAGGATAGCTCAAACCACAGCCGCACTTGCCAGACATAAACCCATCTGGAGAGACAACAACATAGCAGTGATATCAAAGATCAGACTCATAGCAGGTTACTTCCATATTCCTCAATGCTTGCGAGACATGGACTCTGAATGCAAAACTTGAAAAGAAAATCCAGGCCATGGAGATGCGATGCAACAGGAAATCCCTGTCATCAGCCATGTGACAAAAAAAAAAAACGGTTCGGAACACCATCAGATTGCACATTGGACCCTACGAAAAACAGTTGTCAACTGTGCGTAGACGAAAACTTCAGTGGTATGGTCACTTCACAAGATCATCAGGACTGGCCAAAATAGTTGGTCCAAAGGGGCAGGAGAGGAAGACCGAAAAAATAACTGGGAATGGACCGGTGCCCACTTTGCTACGGCCTAACAACAGGTCAGGAACCGTCAACAGTGGAGAAAGCTGTCCAGAGTTGCGTTCTCATTGGTGCTCCGACGACCCTGGCGGTTAGGGAATCCGTGAACCATGATAATAAAGTGAATATTTGTAATCATACGCTGAAAATGGAAAGTACATTGAAAAAAAGAAGACTTTTGTGTTAAGAACGCCTAGTATTTTATAACTTCAACTTTGAGAAGAATATGATATCATTTTATTGTAATGTTCTGTTAGAATTACACATTTTCCTCAGCTTTTGTTCTGTAATATTTTTTTGATTGCATATAATACAAACCGCTTTTTGAATTGTTTTTGAGAGTTTCTTTTGATAAATAAAATCATTACTTAATTATTTCTAGTACAATAACAATGATCACCTGACGAAGTATCATCATATTGTCTCTTTAGTCTCTTAAAATTAATTGTCTTTGATGTCTTTGTTTGGGATATAACCGTTTTCATGATAAAAATGTAAATACATCTGCACAATGTCAAAACTTTGAAAAATACACTGATATCTAGTTGTATTAAGGAATAAGTGTTGTATAGGAAAATGGGTACTCATAAATTATTTATCGACTTATTTGGGAATCTTGTTGCTGCTAAGTGATATTGCAATACTTTTCATCGCACTATTATTATGATGCACTATTTTTCACTGCAATACTCCAGCCAGTCTCCAAGAACTACCTTACCTACTTATCCTGACATTCTCATTTTTCTCTCATAAGTCTTGTTTACCCTAGAGTGCCGTGCCTAATCCCATTGCAAACAATGTTCACTACATTGTGACCAATGACACGAAGACATGAAGATTCCTATCCTTAACACAATGAGAAATGGTCTGGTGCTTTCCTATGATGTCTTCAGGAAGCTATTTTTATGAGAAACGCTTCACATTCTGAGCACTTTAAAAGCACTTCATCCAAAATTCAAAGACTTGCAGGGCAGTCGCTGCACTACAAGCCATTTTTGCCTGTCACTTTCCTCCGCGGTGCCATCTGTGCTTTTTCAAGCCCACGCCAGAAATCGGATGAAAATCGCAAGAGATCTTTGGAGCAACGCGACGCTGGCGTGACATAAACACGATGTCATTGTGGTGGCCTTGCGGGAGCTCAGGCTAATTCCGAGAGCGCACTGCAACCCCGAATCTCCTCTCCCTGTTATATAATTACTCACAGCCGTCCGACGATGACCCAATTCAGTTTTTTGTTTCTTTTAGTGATCAGGAGACGCACGGCATTACGCTTTCTTATCAACACACAGAGGGTCATCTCGTCTGCATGGGAGAAGGAGGAAGATGAGGAGGAGGATGGTGACACAGTGACATACATGCAGGAGGAAGATTCAAAGATGCAGCGCGAGGGATGCCCTTTTAGTAGGCACGCGTCGGGCTGCAGAATTTCTTGAAACGACAACACACTCACCTTGATGGCGTCCAGATGAAGACGGCCCCGTCCTCCTCCTCTTGCTCTTCCCTCCTCCTCCACCACTACCACCTTCTCCTCCTCCTCCACCTCCTCCTCCTCCTGGTCGCTGTCCGTGCTGGCTGTCTGCAGACGAGCCACGCATGTGTCGCAAACGCTCTGCGTCTTCATGAATAGATGCTTCCCACCCTCCTCGGGTCTCCTCTCGCTTCCTCCTCCTCCTCTATATCCAACCAACCAGACAGACAACACACACACATGCACAGTAATCGTTCAACCCACTACCAGCAACATGGAGAAACGCCCCCATGCTTTGATTCATGTATACTTTTCAACCTCAACTGATTAAAATGTACAAAAGAGCTAAAAGCAAGTCAATTCAAGTCAAGTCATGTTTATTTGTACAGCCCTTAATCACAAAGTGTCTCAAAGGGCTGCACAGATGCACAGACCACAGATTATTACAAACCACAGACTATTATTACACCATCCCCTGATCTAAAACCTGCATGGGGGCAAGGAAAAACTGTAATGCACTACTCTCCGGTCTCCCAAAGTCCAAAATCAAGAGGCTTCAGCTGGTACAAAATGCTAAGACAAGAAAGTTTGATCCCTTTATGCGGGTTTTAGCTAACCTGCATTTAGCTTAAGATGTGATTTTAAGGTTCTGTTGGTCGAATACAAAGTCATGCATGGACTTGCTCCCTCATATCTTTCAGATTTGATTAGCTCTATGTTCCGGTCCGGAGCCTTTGCTCTGAAAACACTGGTCTACCAGAGATCCCAAGAGCCAAGAAGAGATCCGCAGGTTCGAGAGCGTTCTCCATTCGGGCCCTGGTGCTGTGGAATGCTCTTCCCCCTGAGATTCGATCTGGAACCTCAGTGGAAATGTTTAAATCTAGGCTTAAAACACACTTCTATTCTATAGCATATGAATAATCTATAAAGTCTGGTCTACTAGAGATCCCAAGAGCCAAGAAGAGATCCGCAGGTTCAAGAGCGTTGTCCATTCGGGCCAGAGTGCTGTGGAATGCTCTTCCCCCTGAGATTCAATCTGCAACCTCAGTGGAAATGTTTAAATCCAGGCTTAAAACACACTTCTATTCTATAGAATATGAATAACCTATATTTTATACTGACAATATCTGTGTATTATTTGTTATTGCAACATCCATTGCAGCCTGGTCATCCTGGAAGGGGGATGACCTCATGTGCGGTCCCTTCTCAAAGTTTCTTCATTTTCCTTATGGTGAGGTATCATGGAAATATAAAATGAAGACTATATCTATCCAGTGCTATAGATATTTTTCATTTGGCTTAACAATCTCCCTAGATTTTGACATTAACTTAATACAACTAGTATGTTATAAAGGAGGCAGCACGGCGGCACAGTGGTTAGTGCTTGTGCGGCACAGTTCATGTCATGGGAACCTGTCGTGGGTTCAAATCCAGCTCCAGACTTCCTGTGCGGAGTTTGTATGTTCTCCCCGTGCTTGCGTGGGTTTCCTCCGGGCACTTCGGTTTCCTCCCACGTTCCAAAAACATGCATTTCAGGTGAATTGGCCGGTCCAAATTGTCCATAGGTGTGAATGAGCGAATGAGTTGTCTGTCCCTGTGTGCCCTGCGATTGGCTGGCAACCAGTTCAGGGTGTCCCCTGCCCACTGCCCGGAGATGGCTGGGATGGGCTCCAGCCCCCCCGTGACCCTAATGAGGATAAGCGGTACGGCTAATGAGATGAGAGATGTTATAAAGGCAAAAGGACATTCCGATGTCTAGCAACATGTTCTTTTCCGGGACCAGACCAGAAATCTGAGAGAGTTTGTAGAGAAGCAATGAGGACATTTATCACAAAGTTTTAAAATAAAGACAAAATCAGAGTGCACTCTGGTCCAGTCGATAGGAGGCGCATCTCCCACCAAGAAATGCATCGAAATTTGTTTCGGCCCCTCTTTTATAGGAGAATGGCGTGGATTATGCAAAACGTAAAAATGAAACTCTAACAAGCTCTCCCGGGAACTCACATTACAAAATAAAAGAAAGGATCTCAATGAACAAGAGATTTTGTCATAACTGCACACAGCTGGATTTTGAAGGTTGTTTGATAAGATAAGGGTGGAGGACCATTGCTGGGAAAGTACTGGTAAGAAAGGATACAGCAAGTAAATACTTCATTAAAATATATGGTTGAACACAAGTGCATTTATTACAACTTAATGACTAATGTTATTATTGAACTAATCCTGTGATTATTAAATAATAAACTTAATATAGCTGGAAAACTCATGTTATGGTGATAACATACTCACTGACCTATTTTAATAATCCAACAGGAAATTAATACTGAGGCATGCAATTCTCTCGCCTCATGGCCGAGGGCGATAGCGAGACAAATTTGGTGCACACCTCATCCCCAAACAATAAAAATAGTGGTAGCATTAGTAAGCTAACAGTAGTTTAAGCCATCCAGGACAGTATTTTTTTTGTTCTCATTGCATGGACTTTTTGTCATAATGGAGGATTACCTAACTATTGATGCTTTTATTCAAAATGATCATCCTATAGACTTCATTTATAAGTTAAGGTAAGAGGATAAAACATATTTCTTATTGTGCTTAAGTTTATATATTGCTTTCTTGCTCTGCCAATCAAATGATGAATAAGATGTAGGCTCATTTGTTTGAAAATCCTATCAGACATGGTTCTCGCCTCACGTCACTGATAACTTAAATAAGTGTGTAAATAAAAGTCCATCCATCCATCCATTGTCTTCCGCTTATCCGAGGTCGGGTCGCGGGGGCAGCAGTGTTAAAAGGGAAGCCCAGACGTCCCTATCCCCAGCCACTTCCTCCAGCTCATCCGACGGGACCCCGAGGCGTTCCCAAGCCAGCCGAGAGACATAGTCTCTCCAACGTGTCCTGGGCCGTCCCCGGGGCCTCCTGCCGGTGGGACATGCCCGGAACACCTCCCGAGGGAGGCGTCCAGGAGGCATCCTTATTAGATGCCCGAGCCACCTCAACTGGCTCCTCTCAACGCGGAGGAGCAGTGGCTCTACTCCGAGTCCCTCCCGGATGACTGAGCTTCTCACCCTATCTCTAAGGGAGAACCCAGCCACCCTGCGGAGGAAACTCATTTCGGCCGCTTGTATCCGGGATCGAGTTCTTTCGGTCATGACCCAAAGTTCATGACCATAGGTGAGGGTAGGAACGTAGATCGACCGGTAGATCGAGAGCTTTGCCTTTCGGCTCAGCTCCCTCTTCACCACGACAGACCGGTACAGGGTCCGAATGACGGCAGACGCTGCACCGACCCGTCTGTCGATCTCCCGTTCCATCCTACCCTCACTCGTGAACAAGACCCCAAGATACTTGAACTCATCCACTTGGGGCAAGACCTCCTCCCCGACACGGAGGGAGCATACCACCCTTTTCCGACTGAGAACCATGGCCTCGGACTTGGAGGTGCTGATCCCCATCCCGGCCGCTTCACACTCGGTTGCGAATCGCTCCAGCGAGAGCTGAAGATCACGGGCTGAGGAAGCCAACAACACCACATCATCTGCAAAAAGCAGTGACGCAATGCTGAGGCCCCCAAACCGGACTCCACCCCCGCCAAGGCTGCGCCTAGAAATTCTGTCCATAAAAGTTATGAACAGAATCGGTGACAAAGGGCAGCCCTGGCGGAGCCCAACCCTCACCGGGAACGAATCCGACTTACTGCCGGCAATGCGGACCAGACTCTGGCACCGGGCATACAGGGACCGCACAGCACGGATAAGACTGTGCGGTACCCCATACTCCCGAAGCACCCCCCACAGGGCCTCCCGAGGAACACGGTCGAATGCCTTCTCCAAGTCCACAAAACACATGTAGACCGGACAGGCAAACTCCCATGCACCCTCAAAGACCCTGAAGAGTGTATAGAGCTGGTCCAGTGTTCCACGGCCAGGACGAAAACCACACTGTTCCTCCTGAATCCGAGATTCGACTTCCTGGCGGACCCTCCTCTCCAGTACCCCTGAATAGACCTTACCAGGGAGGCTGAGAAGTGTGATTCCCCTGTAGTTGGAACACACTCTCCGGTCCCCCTTCTTAAAGACGGGAACCACCACCCCAGTCTGCCAGTCCAGAGGCACTGTCCCCGATGTCCACGCGATGTTGCAGAGGCGCGTCAACCATGACACGCCCACAACATCCAGAGCCTTAATGAAGTCTGGGCGGATCTCATCGACCCCCGGGGCCCTGCCATCGAGGAGTTTTTTGACAACCTCGGTGACTTCAACCCCAGTGATACGAGAGCCCAACCCAGAGTCCTCAGGCTCTGCTTCCCCAGAGGAAGACGTGCCGGTGGAATTGAGGAGGTCTTCGAAGTACTCCGCCCACCGATTTACAACGTCCCGGGTCGAGGTCAGCAGCGCCCCATCGGCACTATACACAGTGTCGATGGCACACCGCTTCCTCCCCCTAAGACGTCGGATGGTGGACCAGAATTTCCTCGAAGCCGTTCGGAAGTCGGCTTCCATGGCCTTTCCAAACTCCTCCCACGCCCGAGTTTTTGCCTCGGCAACCGCCAAAGCCGCATTCCGCTTGGCCAGCCGATACCTGCCAGCTGCTTCCAGAGTCCCACAGGCTAGGAAGGCCCGATAAGACTCCTTCTTCAGCTTGACGGCATCCCTCACCGCCGGTGACCACCAACGGGTCTGAGGGTTGCCGCCGCGGCAGGCACCGACTACCTTGCGGCCACAGCTCCGATCAGCCGCCTCGACAATGGAGGCGCGGAACATAGTCCACTCAGACTCAATGTCCCCCGCCTCCCTCGGGACATGGGCGAAGTTCTGCCGGAGGTGTGAATTGAAACTTCTTCTAACAGGAGATTCTGCCAGCTTTTCCCAACAGACCCTCACAACACGCTTGGGTCTGCCGGGTCGGGCCGGCATCTTCCCCCACCATCGAAGCCAACTCACCACCAGGTGGTGATCAGTTGACAGCTCCGCCCCTCTCTTCACCCGAGTGTCCAGAACATGCGGCCGCAGGTCTGATGAAACGATGACAAAGTCGATCATCGAACTACGGCCTAGGGTGTCCTGGTGCCAAGTGCACATATGGACACCCTTATGTCTGAACATGGTGTTCATTATGGACAGACCGTGACGAGCACAGAAGTCCAATAACGAAACACCACTCGGGTTAAGGTCAGGGGGGCCGTTCTTCCCAATCACGCCCCTCCAGGTCTCACTGTCATTGCCCACGTGAGCGTTGAAGTCTCCCAGCAGTACGAGGGAGTCCCCAGGGGGCGCGCTCTCAAGTACACCCTCTAAGGACCCCAAGAAGGGTGGGTACTCCGAACTGCTATTTGGTGCATAAGCACAAACAACAGTCAGGACCCGTCCCCCCACCCGAAGGCGGAGGGAGGCTACCCTCTCGTCTACCGGGGTGAACCCCAACGTACAGGCGCCGAGCCGTGGAGCAATTAATATGCCCACACCGGCTCTGCGCCTCTCACCACGGGCAACTCCAGAGTGGAAGAGAGTCCAACCCCTCTCGAGAGGACTGGTACCAGAGCCCAAGCCGTGCGTAGAGGTGAGTCCGACTATATCTAGTCGGAATTTCTCAACCTCACGCACCAACTCAGGCTCCTTCCCTGCCAGAGAGGTGACGTTCCATGTCCCAAAAGCCAGTTTCTGTAGCATGGGATCGTCGCGCCAGGGACCCCTCCCTTGGCTGCTACCCAGCTCTCTGCGCACCCGACCCCTTTGGCCCCTCCTACAGGTGGTGAGCCCATGGGAAGAGGGTCCCACGTCGTCCCTTCGGGCTGTGCCCGGCCGGCCCCCGTGGGTAAGGGTCCGGCCACCAGGCGTTCGCCAGCGGACCCCACCTCCAGGCCTGGCTCCAGAAGGGGGCCCCGGTAACCCGCGTCCGGGCGAGGGAAATCGAGGACCAAAGTTTTCTCTCATCATTAGGGGTCTTCTGATCTGCGTTTTGTCTGGCCACTCACCTAGGACCTGTTTGCCATGGGTGACCCTACCAGGGGCTTAAAGCCCCCGACAACATAGCTCCTAGGATCATTGGGACACACAAACTCCTCCACCACGATAAGGTAGCAGATCAAGGAAATTCACATTTTTTAGTGGAAGTACAATGTTGGCAACCAGATTGACTCGGTATAATTGGAAATTATTTGAATGCAACACAAGCGTTTTCTTCTTTTTCCCTGTTTTTATCTTTTTTTTTAATTCCTTTAAAAAAAATCATTGTGTTCATTTTTCCTAGCTGTTAGTTTTTTCTTTTTGTTCTCTATTGACTTTTTTTCCTTTGTTTGTTACTTTTATTGTTTTCAGTTTTTTTCAGAATTTTTCCTTCTTTTTTCTCTTCCTTTTGTTTCCTTTTTTCTCAGCTTTTCACTACTTTTTCATTTTGGTATTTTTTTCTTTTTTGTTCTATTCCCCCCTTCCTTTAAGTCATTTTGTGCACAATTTTACATAATATTTGGTCGTGTAGGGATTAAAGAAGCAAAAACAACCTGAAGAGCCGTTTGGGACCCGAAAGCGCCGATTCTTTTTCGTGAGCCGAGCCGAAGAAGCCGGTTCTCGAAAAACTCTACTGACTTTACTCAACTTCGTTCTACTTCGACATTGACATCAAAACACCGCATTTAGAACACAGCGTCAGGGAAACCCGTGTATTTTTACCTTCATGCACAGTAACTTTGACATAATTCGCTTCTTAATTAGCAATTGCGAGCCCTGGTATTTGTGAGCTGGCTAGATTTTCTTGTGCGCGGAAAAGCTGTGGGTAGTGCGCAATTGCCCACACACGCAGCTTAGAGGGAACACTGGTGGTCATTTATATTTGCTATTTTTTACGATGCAGAATTTTTAGCTAACGTTTGTGAGTCTGTGGTTTTCTTTAGAAACGAAAATTCTATTAAATAATTACAATGAGATTCACTAAATGATGGGTTTAAACAAGAATAGAAGATACTCTCAGGCAACTGAAGAAAGTTATTGGCAGATAGATTGTATACAGTCACGTTTTAATCAAATACTAGCCCCAAACATATCTGCGACACCGCCATTGCTCGCCACAGAAGTCCCACTTCCGCGTTCAGAGCGACCTGCTCCCCGCGTCCAGCAATCCCCGGATCGTAGGCGCAACCCCCTCCCTTTATTCCCAATAAAACTTGTGAGAAACGTTACGTGAGTGGGTCCTGTTCCCTTTCTGTTCTTGACATTGAGAAAATGGTTGGATCGCTTTTTTCAGCCACTTTCTACCACAGAGGAGGAAGTCTTGAAGCTCATCTTCCAAAAGTAAGTTAAACTTAACTTTATCTTTATAAAGCACATTATTTTATTAAATGTTTATTTTCTAGTACAAAAAATACAGGTTACTTATATTCCATACAAAATTTAGCACTGAGGCAACTTACTAACAAATACAACTTACGCCCTTGGTGTTGGTGACGTTTGCATGTCTTAATAAACTCTCTAATAGACTATGATTGCTTTTGGTTTTGAACCCATCAAATTAATATTACTTTATAAACTGGATACACAGACTACGATCCAGACACACTTTCTGTCTGAAACCTTTATGGGGCCTTAAGCAAAATTAGATTTGGGGCCCCCAATTACTTGTTAATTTGCATACCTAATAGAACTCATTCCATGTTCTACTCCAGGGGTGGGCAACTATCTGGAGTCAGGGGCCGCATGTGACATGTTATACTTCTTTTTTAATAGATTAGTTTCATCAAATTGGTTTTGAAACAACGGTCGTGTCAGGACCAGAATGGAAACAGGACCCACTTTCGTTACGTTTCTCACAAGTTTTATTGGAGGAAAGAAAGGGCTGCGCCCACGATCCCGTGTTCGCTGGACGCAGGAAGTAAATCGCTCTTGTACTCAGATTGTGCTCCAAACGCGGAAGTGGATCTTCTGGGGCGAGCGATGGCGGTGTCAGGGACAGAAAAAGCGGGTTGGTAGCCGGGACAGGAGAGCAAAAACGTTGTCGGGGTCGGAAGCGAGTCGTAAGCCGGAACTGGAGAGTAAAATAGTCGCCTACAAAAGAGGTTGTAAGCCGGGACGGGAGAGCAGACGTGGTCAGGATCAAAACGGGAAAGGTGGGAGTCAGGGTCGAAAAAGGCTTGCCTAGTGTTCACTGAGGTTCACAGACGGACTGACAAAGGGGGACAGACAGGACTGGGTTCAAATACTGACCGGGAGCCAATCAGGACCCGCGGCAGTTGGTGCCACAGCTGAGTCACATCAGTAATTATGACAGGTCGTTGAAAAGGGGCCCCACTCCAGCCCTGGTCATGTCACTACAGATGTTACAATGACTTTCTGTGTGACGTACTTATTATTTAATTAAAGTATGACCAACATATTTGTTTCGATAACATTTCAAGATTAAATTACATCAAGTTGTTTTTAAAATATTTGGAAGTTTGAATAGTTCGTGATAATCAAGTGCAAGTCGAAGTGAGTCACGGTAAATTATAAAAGTGAATTTTACATTATGATTTCAGTATTCTCTGTATTATGTGTTAAATTTTTATTTCCGTCTTTTTTTCCCAATCGTGAAACAAACAAAAGATACAGAATTAATTGTTTTACGCAGTGATTTCTAGTTGAAATGAATATGTGTTTACGTCAATGATTTTAAAGTTAACCGAAATGTTGAATTATTTTTTTATAGACACTAAACACAGTGACGTAAATATAACTCCAATCATAAGTGTCATATTTTCTTACACTGCTGTGCGCGCCATCGCCACGTAGAGGCAGTATTGTACGATGTATAGACTGGATTACAGCACGAAAGAGCAGTAATAAATGTCCTCACAAAATGTATGCATACTTTTAACTAATCAGGTATCCCATATTTCATTTCAATTGTGTTTTTTTGTTTGTTGTTGTTGTTTTTTTTTAATTTTTTTTAATTTTTTTAGATATTTGCAGTTTTAAGCACTTTAATTGCAACTTAGATATCAGTAACAGGTAGACCTTACCAGGGCCTGTTCACATTATTTTAGCATCGACTACATTTGGCTGTTATATATATACAAATTCATAAATGCTTTCTTTATTTTCATTTACTTAACACAAAATGTGTTCCAACATTGCCTTGTGAAAATAAACAATTGTTGTGCCAATCAAATTTAAAATTAAACTTGCAAAATGTCATGTCTATCATTATCCTGACATGACAATGAAGCAATAACATTAGCATCTGAAACACACGCATATTTTATGAATATTATCTAGATCAGGGGGTCTCCAACGTGGTACCAGCGCAGCTCCTTTTGTTGCGCGTGCAAGCATGTGAAATTTTTAGACGCGGTCGAATAAACGTTTCTTTTTTTATCTTTTTGGGGTATTGTATTTGAAAAAGTCCTTTTCTTACTTTCACCATTTCAAACCTGGAATAAAAGAAAACCACAACCACGCGCATGATATCACTTTCACTCTATCATGGAGAGTATTTCATCAAATGGATACCAAAAAAAAACCCTCACTAAGTATCCATAAGATATTGTGCTGCGACAACTACTTATGAGTTCGTCTCACACTAGTTGAAGGGAAACTGTTTTTTCATCATCCGCAGGTTTAGTTTATATGAGTCGTGAGACAGCCGTAATAAAAGCTGAGATGAGTGGTTTCTCTGAAGTTTTATTACAGAATGTTCTGAGCACAAATGAGCTACAAGACCATGGCTGTATGATTCACGAGTGCACGGTCAAAACGGTAGAAAATTACTTTCATCCTGGGAGGGTGGACCTTGAGACTGATTCCTAAATAAACAAACAAAGAGAGTGAGCTGAAGTGGAAACTACCTAAAACTGTCTTTGTGGCTACAAAATAAAAGATAATGGAGGAACTGAAAAATTAGAACTAAATAAATGAATAAAACTTGAAGTTCATTAATTATGACTAATTGAATGAGTGAAATAATGAAGAAATCATACGATCGTGACTATATACATTCAGTGGCACATTTCAAAATGACAAAAATAGTCAACAATATAAAAGAAATAGATCTTTATTTCCTTTAAAAAAACGTTTTGGAAATTCATGATAAAATGGATAAAATTTCAAGGCATTGTTGTAGTATACTAAGGATGTTATAAGCCAGAGGTCTCCAACGCGGTGCCCGCGGGCACCAGCACGTCCCCTCGGAACAGCTGAGATGCCTGCGGAACTATTCTGAAATTGCTCACTAGTGCTGGATCATCGTGATTTTCTAGTAAGGTTATTTCTATAGTGGTTGACTGGGTCTATTTAACCCTGCTTTGAGTAATAAAGTAACAACATAGGTGTTTCTGTAGTGCAGTGGTTGGCACATATGCCTAACTTGCAAAAGGTCCCTGGTTCAAGACTGGATGGAAACATTTGTTGTCCTTGAGAGAGATGGACGCCACTAGGCTGTACTTGCCCAAGCCAAACCACAGGAAACGGTGCCCCTATGACCCTCGTGGTTAAGGGATTCACCCACCAATAACACGATGTAATGTTATTTTCGAAACACGTATCAAACTGGGTTATTTTTGTGCTATTTAGTAACAAAAAGTAGCTCTGAGTTTGAAAAAAGTTGGGGACCCCAGTTATAAGCTATGTGTAAAATAGAAAAGGGTGAGGTTGAGAAAGAAGATTGACAATATACGGTAAACTTTTGATACTTTTGACTGCAGATCCGAACCGATTCACATCACAGCCTCTTGTTTAATCATCTTCTTCATCCCCTTCCTCTCCTGACTCAGGCTCAGGCACCCACAGTCCAGAGTCAATACATCTCGCCAGGTGATACCTGCCCTCCTGGGGATACCAACACATCCTCATCATTATCAACATAATCATCAACAAAGATCATCCACTCACATCAGGATGCAGCTTGCCCATGACTTCTTGCAGAAGGTCAATGTCCTTCTCGTCAAAACTCCTCTGCATATCCTGACAGAGAAACAACAGCGGAACAACGTTTGAGCGCTAGAGTCTGTTTACAAAAATCGGAGTTGTGCCACAGGATCAATAAGTCGTTTCTATGTGTGCAAACGGAGTGAAACAAGAAACTCTCGGAAGAGTGTCCCTTGCAGGGTAAACAAACACTGCAGTCACACAAGCGCAACAAAAATGATTTATGGCAGGGCATGCATGTACATACGCGGCTCCATTTGAATGAAACTGAAAATTAGCAAATTGACGCTAGTATGAAAAATGTTTGAAATCATATGTTAGAGAGAAAATGTGTATTATTTGAGCGCTAGATGTCAATGGATTGTGTCGTGTATGTCATAATCTTTATTTTCTTTCTTATTGTATGTGTGTGTCTTGCTATCGGTCACCCCTCTTGAGGGATATGACCAAGATAGATAGATAGATAGGTAGATAGATAGATAGATAGATAGATAGATAGATAGATAGATAGATAGATAGATAGATAGATAGATAGATAGATAGATAGATAGATAGATAGATAGATAGATAGATAGATAGATAGATAGATAGATAGATAGATAGATAGATAGATAGATAGATAGATAGATAGATAGATAGATAGATAGATAGATAGATAGATAGATAGATAGATAGATAGATAGATAGATAGATAGATAGATAGATAGACTACTGATGTGACTCAGCTGTGCCTGCTCATTTGGCGCCAACCGCCGCGGGTTCTGATTGGCTCCCTGTCACTATTTGAACCCAGTCCTGTCTGCCCCCTGTTGTCAGTCTGTCTGCGAACTTCAGTGTATACTAGGCAAGCCTTTTCGACCCTGACTCCCACCTGTCCCGTTTTTGCTCCCGTCTCCAACTACGACCTGTTTTGCTCCTGACCACGTCTGTTCTCCGTCCCGGCTTACGGCCTCTTTTTGCCTGATCTAAAACATTCATGAGGGCCAGGAAAAACTCAATAAAAAGTCGCGGTGTTCTGTCGTGCCACCGAAAACAAGTGCTAAAGCCACAACAGAAGAAGACATAACGCAGAGACTCGAACTGACCAAAACGCACATTGTTACTTAAAAAAACAAAAAAAAGATAAATGAGAAAAGAAAAAAAGAAGAAAAAGAAATCAAAATCAAAATAATTTATGTACAAAAAACACAAAACATAATAAAAAGGAAAATAAAAATAAAAAATAAACAGAAAAAGAAAAAAAAGAAAAGAAAAAGAGAAAATGGCATTTTTTGTTTTTGTCTTTTAACTTTTTAATTCCTTTCCCTTTTAAATTATTTTTCTCCATTTCATTTTTTTGATTTCTCTTCCCCTACTTTTCTTTTTATCCCCGTATTCCTTTCTTGCCTCTATTTCTTATTTGTAAAAAAAAATGGACATTTATAGGAGAATTCATGTAGTTTTACTTTTTTTATGAATTACGTTTATTTTCCCATTAAGAGACACCAAATATCACACACTGTCCCTTCAACACGCAGAGTACATTTCTTTCGAAAAGTTAGAATACATATATCATTTCACAAGTTTTTTTTTTACCTATAGCAGCAAGATGGCAGGCAATTCTGTCACGTGAGCTTCATGTCATTTAAAACAAACACAAATTCCAAAATATTTTTTTAACTGTCCTTGAATAAATATCAAATACAACTCCACTACATTAGGGGGCAGTGACACTGTCATGAGCAGATGTGTGTGCTCTTTTATTTTCTTGCAGGTTAGAATACAATATCATGGAGAGGTGTTATTTTGGTTCTTCTTCCTCTGTGGTATGATAATAATTGAGGAGTACTCCCTGATGAACTTTATTTCATGGAAAATAAATACACGCTTCTTGACGTATAAGTATTTCAAAAATGCAAAATAGTTCAGGCAAAATGGTTCATAGGCTTTTGCTTATTGTACAAATCAACATTCTTTTTAATTTATTTTTTGATGAGTGAACCTTTTTAACTACTAGTACGCCCTAAATATGCACAATGTCCCTTTAAATTTGAACTTGATTAGCTGTACCAGATTAATATTTCGGAATTTACGGATCAATGTTTATGCATGCGTATCTGTATGCCGTCTTTACCTTAGGCAAAGACTTGTAGACCTCAATGGGATCTAGACCGCCGGGTCCTAATCTTTTCTGTTTTTCCTCCTCCTCCAGTTCTTCCCTGGCTTCCTCCATACGCATCCGAGCACAGCTACGAACGCGTTCCTTCAACGAGTCCAACTCTCGGTCCATAGCCTCCCGGTTAGACTGGTCCAGCCCCTGTGAGACAACGGGTAAAAACGTAAACCTAGCGCAGGGAAATCTGAGTTTGACCTTGAATAATAACCTTCAAACTTGAGAAGAACTGCCGGAAGCAGCCTCGCGGGTCCGTCTTTATCGCTCGGCCCAAATCCAAGATGGACTTCATGATGATGGCCTGGTGGGCTACCTGCTCCATCAGGGCGTGCTTCTGAATATTGAGTCAATGGTAATAGTTAATGGTCTGGATTTATATAGCGTGTTTCAAGTTACTGAAGACCTCCCAAAGCACTCTGCAATGTGCCTCACACTTAGCTTATTCACACACACTCCTTTCTTTTGATTAATCTGTCGTTCAGGTTATTCATGCTTCTCAGTTCCATCAAGAA
Organism: Urocampus carinirostris; assembly: GCF_059441175.1. Classification (NCBI taxonomy): domain Eukaryota; kingdom Metazoa; phylum Chordata; class Actinopteri; order Syngnathiformes; family Syngnathidae; genus Urocampus; species Urocampus carinirostris. Next base: position 21,101,383 of record NC_142356.1, read on the forward strand.
GTTAAATTCTATCGGCATCGACGCTAATGCTGCACGTCGAGCCTGTCTCGTCATATTTCTGGTATAAGTTTTCATTTGAATTAGGGCTAAATACTTGTGTTACCGCCCCGTAATCAATCATAGTTTGTGGAACCACTGACATTTCCTTACGCCTTTTGAAGGCCCTGCTTGGCCATCTCGAAATCTGATTGGCTAAACCAACTGATGTTATGCCTCAGGGCCTGCAGAATCGATTGTGAAGGCTTCCAGGAAGATTTTTGGCTCTGACAACAAGTAATAGCTAAAATGTGATTGGTTAAATGCTTATGGTGTATTAGTTTTTATGTATTCGTTTTATGTAACTGTTGTAGTTGTCAACCACAGTGCCGCAAAAGATTATTTATCTTTTCCTAATTAGCTTGAAATTTGCCACCAAAGAATAAATCTTTTTTGACTTATCCATGCCAGCAACGTACTGAATCTGTAATGGCAGATTTTCAAGCAGTTGCAAAATATATAATATTATAAAATTATTATTTGTTGCAGAATAGCTCAGCCATGTGTTCAACGTGCACTCCTTATTTTCAATTAAAATCGGTATAAAATTTTGTTTCACTTTTTCTTGGCTCAAACTAATCTTAAGTGACAAATGTTAAGGCACAGCGGTCTGGTATTACAGGAAATATGAACCCCCTTTGTGTAATAGTATGCCCCAGCAGCAGTGTTGTGGTGTATGACGTCCTGTTACACACATAAAAGTGCAATACAATTTTGCCTGCGGATGCCAGTTTATATTTATTTTAATTTTTTCCCGCAAATGATTTGGTTATTGAGAAGAAAAAAAATCTAGGTGTCAATAACTTCCAATTGTGGTCAGCAATATCTTCGAATGATAAATCATTGTGCTAACACCGTCATATACTATCGTACTACATCCAAGCGTGTCACCCCCTCGTTTATGACATGCACACAAACTTTGAGTTCTTTTTTTAGATAAAAGCATTTGCGCATTACATGGTGGCAAATCACCCAAAAGAAAAAAGCTTTATAGAAGACTCGTTGCCTAAATAACTTTGGACGCTTCTTCTAACAATGATTTCAACTCATTATCAGGTCTTATATCTTCATAACAGTCATTGGTTAGTCCATAAAGAATATGTCACATAGTTTGAATTATAATACACATAGTATAGTATAGTATAGTATAGTATAGTATAGTATAGTATAGTATAGTATAGTATAGTATAGTATAGTATAGTAAAGCAGTGATTTTCAACCACTGTGCCACGGCACACTAGTGTGCCAATGTCACTTTTTAAAATTAAAAATTTCCTAAAACATTTGTGAATCATTTTCTGCAAATATTATGTCATTGTCAAGTGTCTATTCTGTAAAAACTGGGGGCAATATAAATTATATATTGTAATTAAACATACTGTTCAGTGTCATTTTACAACATTTTTGGTTAGTGGTGTGCCGCAAATTTTTTCCAATGTAAAAAATGTGCCAAGGCTCAGAAAAGGTTGAAAAACACTGTAGTATAGTATAGTATAGTATAGTATAGTATAGTATAGTATAGCATAGCATAGCATAGCATAGCATAGCATAGCATAGCATAGCATAGCATAGCATGGCATGGCATGGCATGGCATAGTATAGTATAGTATAGTATAGTATAGTATAGTATAGTATAGTATAGTATAGTATAGTATAGTATAGTATAGTATAGTATAGTATAATAAAGCAGTGATTTTCAACCACTGTGCCACGGCACACTAGTGTGCCAATGTCACTTTTTAAAATTAAAAATTTCCTAAAACATTTGTGAATCATTTTCTGCAAATATTATGTCATTGTCAAGTGTCTATTCTGTAAAAACTGGGGGCAATATAAATTATATATTGTAATTAAACATACTGTTCAGTGTCATTTTACAACATTTTTGGTTAGTGGTGTGCCGCAAATTTTTTCCAATGTAAAAAATGTGCCAAGGCTCAGAAAAGGTTGAAAAACACTGTAGTATAGTATAGTATAGTATAGTATAGTATAGTATAGTATAGCATAGCATAGCATAGCATAGCATAGCATAGCATGGCATGGCATGGCATAGTATAGTATAGTATAGTATAGTATAGTATAGTATAGTATAGTATAGTATAATAAAGCAGTGATTTTTAACCACTGTGCCACGGCACACTAGTGTGCCAATGTCACTTTTTAAAATTAAAAATTTCCTAAAACATTTGTGAATCATTTTCTGCAAATATTATGTCATTGTCAAGTGTCTATTCTGTAAAAACTGGGGGCAATATAAATTATATATTGTAATTAAACATACTGTTCAGTGTCATTTTACAACATTTTTGGTTAGTGGTGTGCCGCAAATTTTTTCTAATGTAAAAAATGTGCCAAGGCTCAGAAAAGGTTGAAAAACACTGTAGTATAGTATAGTATAGTATAGTATAGTATAGTATAGTATAGTATAGTATAGTATAGTATAGCATAGCATAGCATAGCATAGCATAGCATAGCATAGCATAGCATGGCATGGCATGGCATGGCATAGTATAGTATAGTATAGTATAGTATAGTATAGTATAGTATAGTATAGTATAGTATAGTATAGTATAGTATAGTATAGTATAGTATAGTATAGTATAATAAAGCAGTGATTTTCAACCACTGTGCCACGGCACACTAGTGTGCCAATGTCACTTTTTAAAATTAAAAATTTCCTAAAACATTTGTGAATCATTTTCTGCAAATATTATGTCATTGTCAAGTGTCTATTCTGTAAAAACTGGGGGCAATATAAATTATATATTGTAATTAAACATACTGTTCAGTGTCATTTTACAACATTTTTGGTTAGTGGTGTGCCGCAAATTTTTTCCAATGTAAAAAATGTGCCAAGGCTCAGAAAAGGTTGAAAAACACTGTAGTATAGTATAGTATAGTATAGTATAGTATAGTATAGCATAGCATAGCATAGCATAGCATAGCATAGCATAGCATGGCATGGCATGGCATGGCATAGTATAGTATAGTATAGTATAGTATAGTATAGTATAGTATAGTATAGTATAGTATAGTATAGTATAGTATAGTATAGTATAATAAAGCAGTGATTTTCAACCACTGTGCCACGGCACACTAGTGTGCCAATGTCACTTTTTAAAATTAAAAATTTCCTAAAACATTTGTGAATCATTTTCTGCAAATATTATGTCATTGTCAAGTGTCTATTCTGTAAAAACTGGGGGCAATATAAATTATATATTGTAATTAAACATACTGTTCAGTGTCATTTTACAACATTTTTGGTTAGTGGTGTGCCGCAAATTTTTTCCAATGTAAAAAATGTGCCAAGGCTCAGAAAAGGTTGAAAAACACTGTAGTATAGTATAGTATAGTATAGTATAGTATAGTATAGTATAGTATAGTATAGTATAGTATAGTATAGCATAGCATAGCATAGCATAGCATAGCATAGCATAGCATGGCATGGCATGGCATAGTATAGTATAGTATAGTATAGTATAGTATAGTATAGTATAATAAAGCAGTGATTTTCAACCACTGTGCCACGGCACACTAGTGTGCCAATGTCACTTTTTAAAATTAAAACAACATTTTTGGTTAGTGGTGTGCCGCAAATTTTTTCCAATGTAAAAAAAACGTGCCCTGGCTCAGAAAAGGTTGAAAAACACTGTAGTATAGTATAGTATAGTATAGTATAGTATAGTATAGTATAGTATAGTATAGTATAGTATAGTATAGTATAGTATAGTATAGTATAGTATAGTATAGTATTCATTCCTCTTCTTCCATTACTTTACTCCTTACACTCTAACAACAATACAGTTTGTAAAAAAAAAATTGAAAAAAATTAAGCTCAAAATGTATGGTATATAGTTTATATAAATGTATATTGTATTTGTTTATTTAAACTTTGAGTAACTGGCTATTAATCATTCTTCTCTTCTTCAGATTGATGGCAAAATGCCCGAATTTATAGCTTACAAAGAGTCAAACGTGCAATATGGCAACACCTGAGAAGAGCTGCTAACAGACTCCATATTTTCTAGGCCAGGCCCCTAAAAGGTACACATTAAATCTAACACAGGAATGAATCGACCTCATCTATCTCATAGTCGATGCAGAAGACCACGAGGCAGTTTGCCGTCTCCTCACACACAAGATGTGGATTCTCCGACAGGTACTTCTGGCTGTCGTCATAGCGCCGCAACATCCCTAGTGTAACACACCGGACAGTAGATACACAAATAAATAAATACATTTTTGGGAAGCCAGACTTCATCAGCTGATATATTTAACTCGCCGCGAGTTGTCACCTGCTTCTACTGTAATTGAGGAAGTAATACTGTTAGATATAATTCAATACAGTAGACGTGACAATACTATATTATTGCACTTTCCTGTGTCCATGTAGAGCAGGGGTCTTAAAATCGCGGCACGTGGGCCATTTGACAATAGTTTAAGAATGAGAAATGAGAGGGTTGAACAGAGAGAGAGTGGGGGAGGGTGGTAGAGAGAGAGACAGAGAGAAAAAATGAGAGGGAGGAAGAGAGAGAGAGAGAGTGGGGAAGGGTGGTAGAAAGAGAGAGACAGAGAAAAAGAATGAGAGGGTGGAAAAGAGAGTGAGAGAGAGAATGAGGGAGGTTGAGAGAAAAAATTAGGAAGAGAGAGAGAGAGAGATAATGAGAGAATGGGAGAAAGAGAATGAGAGGTGGAAAGAGAGAGAGGGAGAATGAAAGGAAGAAAGAGAGAAAGAGAGAGAGAGAATTAGGGAGGGGGGAGAGAGAGATAATGAGAGGGAAAGAGAGAATGAGAGGTAGGGAGAGGCAGAATGAGAGGGTGGGAGAGAGACAGAGAGAAAGAATGAGAGGGTGGAAAAGAGAGAGAGTGAGAGAGCGAATGAGGGAGGTAGAGAGAATTATTAGGGAGGGAGAGAGAGATAATGAGAGGGAGAGAGAGAGTGAATGAGAGGATGGGAGAGAGAGAGAAAGTGAGAGAGAGTGAATGAAAGCAAGAAAGACAGAGTGAGAGAGGTTGAGAGAGAGAGAGAGAGAATTAGGGAGGGAGGGAGAGAGAGATAATGAGAGGGAAAGAGACAGAGAGAAAGAATGAGAGGGTGGAAAAGAGAGAGCATGGGAGAGAGAATGAGGGAGGTAGAGAGAAAAATTAGGGAGGTGGGGAGAGAGAGGTAATGAGAGAGAGGGAGGGAGAGAATAGGAAGGTGGGAAAGAGAGAGAAAGAGAGAGAGAAAATGAAAGGGGAAAGGGCGAGAGAGAAAATGAAAGAAAGAAAGAGAGTGAGAGGGTGAGAGAGAGAGAGAGACAATTAGGGAGGGAGGGAGAGATAATGAGAGAGAAAGAGAGAATAAGAGGGAGGGAGGGAGAGAGAGATTGAGAGGGTCAGATAGAGACAGAGAGAAAGAATGAGAGGGTGGAAAAGAGAGAGAGTGAGAGAGAGAATGAGGGAAGTAGAGAGAAAAAAATAGGGTGGGAGGGATAGAAAGATAATGAGAGGGAGGCAGAGAGCAAATGAGAGGGTGGGAAAGAGAGGGACAGAGAGAGAAAGAGAATGAAAGGGGGAAAGAGAGAGAGAGAATGAAAGGAAGAAAGAGAGAGCGAGAGAAAGGGTGAGAGAGAGGCAGAATTAGGGAGGGAGGGAGAGAGAGATAACGAGAGAGAGAGAATGAGAGGGTGGGAGGGAGACAGAGAGAAAGAATGAGAGAATGGAAAAGAGAGAGCATGAGAGAGGGAATAAGAGAGGTAGAGAGAAAAAAAATAGGGAGGGAGGGAGAGAGAGGTAATGAGAGGGAGGGAGAGAGAGAATAGGAGGGTTGGAGAGAGGGATAAAGAGAGAGAGAGAATGAAAGGGGGAAAGAGAGAGAGGTAATATAAGGAAGAGAGAGAGAGGGTGAGAGAGTGAATTAGGGAGGGAGGGAGAGAGAGATAATGAGAGGGAAAGAGAGAATAAGAGGAAGGGAGAAGAGAGAGAATGAGTGGGTGTGAGAGAGAGAGAGAGAGAGAGAGAGAATGAAAGGGAGAAAGACATAGAGAGAGAAAGAAAGAGAGAGAAAGAGAGAGAGAGAGAGAGAGAGAGAGAGAGAGGGGGAGAGAGAGAGAGAAAAAAAGAGAGAGAGAGGGGAAATAAGAGAATGTGAGAGAGAGAGACAGATACAGAGAGAGAGAGAGAGAATGAGAGGTAGGGTGGGAGAGGGAGTGTATGAGAGGGACAGAGAGAGAGATGGAGTGAGAGAGCAGGGAGGGAAGGAAGAAAAGATAGAAATAGAGGGAGTGCAGATTGGAAGGGGTGAAGATCACATCTCCTTTCTGTTTTCTTAACCTGTCTATACAAATAAATGTCCCCCTAAAAACTAGAAATGGCGTCTATCATATTGTAAAGTATCATCTTGGAATCCTAGCAAATGCTGGGCAAATGCTGCACAAAGACAATTATATACTTTTCAATGACCTTCTATAACTACGACCTTGCCCTCCAACCCAAATGAGTTTGACACCCCTGTGTGCTCCTGTGTTATTTCAAGCTGTCTTTGAGGAAGTGAAAATGACAATTTGTAGTGAAGGTCAGCAGATATCGGTTTTACCAAAGTGTTTGATTTCCTTGTCGTACTTCTCCACAAAGCTCTTGTGCTTCTCCACTTGCTCCTCTTGTGTTTCTTCCTTCGGTTTCATGTTGACGACGCTCTTCAAGACAAACATAATGCAGGCGTATGAGTTTGACGGACGTTTCGAGATGTTTTCGTCTCACCTTGCTGAAACCCTCTTTGCTGATGGTGTCCACGTTCCAGGGAAGCTTTTTCTCGTCACGCCTGTGTTCTTCTAACATCTTTTCGAACAATCTCTTGTCCTTGCTCAGCCTGCTGACCTGCGCTCGGACCTCTATCCGTTCAGCCTCGTCTGTACTCTCCTCCATGGCTTGTAGTCTTCCTTGCTCCTCCTTCAGCAGCCTGTTGCACTCTTCGAGGTTGATCTCCAAGTCTTCTCCCCTTTGTTGAAACGCCGCCATCTTCTCCAGTCGGACCTTTTGAGCCCAGAAAAATAACAAGTCATGTTCAATGTTGCGTGTGCCGCATAAGGGAAAAGCACGACTGCCGTAGTAGATCAGGGAAATGAAAAGTCAAATGGACAAAGGGCCAAATGAAAAAATTGCCTTCGTATCGAGTGCCGGACTGATGGAATGTGTTTTTGGCGAGCGGCATTTTGGTTTTGGCGTCAGGCATGAGGGGGGCACTTTAGGGAGGAAGACAGTGTGGTGGCAATGGAGTTAAGTACCGTATTTTCCGCACTATAAGACGCACCGGGTTATAGGGCGCACCCCGAAAAAATAGTTTTTGGTCCTATTTTTGACATACATAAGACGCACCGGATTATAAGGCGCTACAATGGGAACGTCGACAAAACAGTCGGATAGTTCAGTCAAACTTATTACCCCCTTAACATTCCGAAAGCTGGCAAAGAAGCAAATACGTGTCGAGAACACGTGCGGATGCGGTGTCCGTACGATGTCACTCAAATGCATCCTTCCATCATTCGGAAGGTTAAAGTCTTGGGATTCAAGAAATGCCAAACATTCCTTAGTTTCTATTTTCTTTTTCGCTCGCAACTTTACTGTGCATATGACAATAAACACTTGGAATTGAGTTGAATTTAAAAATAGACACTCCATTCCATCCATTATCTGCACCGCTTATCACAGAATTATCGAGTTCAGTCTGAAAAAAGATACAGGGATAATATATAGCCGGAGTAGCTCACCGAAGTCGTTGTGTTCATAATAATGTGCAGCCAATGTCCTCTTATATCCCTGAGTGTAGTAAATCCAGGAGAATAAAATATTTACAAATACAGAATAGTAAAAAATGCTTTCTGTATGCCGTCAACCACGTGCTATACGCATTCATCTTTTTCGGCCAATTGCAGGCTTTGTTTTGCCGTTTAAGCCTATGCCAGCCTGTAAATGATAAAAAGGATCCGCCCCTTGACCTCCGAATAACTTTAGCCAATAGTGATCGATTCAAATGATGATTGACACATTGGTTAGCCAATGAAACGCCGGTAAATAAATCCCAGCATACACCGCGGACTACTTGGCGTTCAGGGGAAAATCTAGTCGGCGGCTGCAAGTTAGTTGGAGGACTTTGCGATTTAATATTGATCCATAAATAAGGCGCACTGTATTATAAGGCGCATGGTCAGCTTTTGAAAAAAATAAAGGCTTTTAGGTGCGCCTTATAGTGCGGAAAATACGGTAATTATCATGTTTGATCATTTGAGAACTTAGTTGCCAAAATCCTTAAGTGTGTGTGGCACATTGGAAAATGGCGAGTTTCCGTTTTCCGCAGCGCCTGCGCACTTAGTACAAAACACCAGCGTGACGGCTGGAAACGTTTGTGCTGCCCTTTCAGAGTGAAATTAATCTATACATACATTATTTATATCATAGGGAAGCACGGCGGCGCAGTGGTTAGCGCATGTGCGGCACAGTTCATGTCATGGGAACCTCCTGCGTGGGTTCAAATCCAGCTCCAGAGTTCCTGTGCGGAGTTTGTATGTTCTCCCCGTGCTTGCGTGGGTTTCTTCCGGGCACTCCGGTTTCCTCCCACATTCCAAAAAACATGCATTTCAGGTGAATTGGCCAGTCCAAATTGTCCCTAGGTGTGAATGAGCGAGTGGGTTGTCTGTCCCCGTGTGCCCTGCGATTGGCTTGCAACCTGTTCAGGGTGTCCCCTGCCCACTGCCCGATGATTGCTGGGATGGGCTCCAGCACCCCCGCGACCCTACTGAGTATAAGCGGTGCAGCTAATGAGATGAGATTTATATCATACATGACAAGAGCAAAACTAGATTTCGATGGTACTTTTTTCAATATTTATTCCACACTAAGTATATTTTTACTTTGTAAACTATAAAACAAGCATAAGTCCTCAATTTATACAACCGAATCAAACAGCAAGGGAAACACACTACAGTTCCCTCTCTGTATCATTAAAGTCATTGCCAATTTCCTTTAATTCTTAAGGAACGATGACAAACGAATGTAATTCAGTCCATTACTGTGGCAACCAACAATGACAACAACACAAAAAGACAACTTCTTACATCTGTGTTGCAGTCAGGCACTATTCTCCACAGTATGGTTGCCCTGCCACTGTCGACTAGAAATATAGGGCACCCATTTTACGCGACAGCAAAGTATTAACTATGTGATTCTTTTCGTAATCACTATCACGAGATCAAAAACATAAGGTAAAAAACTAAAGCTGAAAACGGCTTCAGGTGTGCAGGGGTACAGCGTGTCATGATTACTGATGTGAATCACCTGTGCCCGCTCCTTTTTGCGCCAACTGCCTCGGACTTTGATTGGCTTCCGATCAGTGCTTGAACCCACACCTGTCTGTCCCCTTTTGTCAGTCCATCTGGGAACCTCAGTTAACACTAGGCAAGCCTTTTTCGACCCTGACTCCCACATGTCCCGTTTTTTACTCCTGTTTGTCCTCTGGCTTTGACACATTTTTTGATCCTGACCATGTCTATTCTCCCGTCCCGGCTTTTGACCTCTTTTTGTCAACGATCACGTCTAGTCTCCTTTCCTGGCTACGACTCGTTTCCGACCCCAACCACATTTTTGCACTCCTGTCCCGGCTATTGACCCGTTTCCCGTTCCCGACACCGCCATCGCTCGCCACGGAAGAGCCACTTCCCCCTTCAGAGCGACCTGCTTCCCACATCCAGCAATCACTGGATCATGGGCGCAACCTTTTCCCTTTTTTCCAAAAAAAGTTGTGAGAAACGCAAAGCAAGTGGGTCCTGTGTCCGTTCTGGTCTTGACACAGCGGAGTTGGTGTTCTGCAGCGAAAGGCGTTGCTACAAAATCCCCAAAGCTAATGGCGTTGAGTGTGTGCAGGACTTAATTGAAAAACTAACAAATATATTCTAATATGATCAGATAAATCTAAATTTTCTTATGGCCCCATCTGTAATGTCATAAATCTCCCATAGCATGAACACTACATGCTGTCACGGTTGCCATGGCGCCCGGTTGGTCCCAGCCGGTTGGCGCCCGATTCTGTCGTGGTTGCCACGGCGCCCAATTGGCCCCACCCATGGACACCGGCTGAGACGCATTGACTGATTGCTCCTTGGCAGTACTTAAACGCCCTCCTTTGAGCCGTTAGTTGTCTGAGCGTCTGTGGTACTTCTGTGATACTTCTGTGAAACTTCTGCAAGACTCCTGTTAAATTCTGTGAAATGCCTAGTCTTTGAATTTGCCTGCGTTTGATCCTGTTTTGTTTTTTGGCTTGGTTTGGTTGATTTTTACCACGTTTTTGTCTGGATTTCAATCCACTTCTGCGACCATCGAGCCCCGGATCGAGCGTGCGCGCATTCCTCCTCTCCCCAATAAATTGTGAGTACGTTACGCGAGTGGGTTCTAAATTCTGTTTCCTGCCGCAGTCCTTGACACATGCAAAAGGTGGGTATTACTCAGTCACCATCAGTTACCTATTTTTTCTATTTTAGCAAAAGTGGGCTAATTGACATCAAAGAAAGACAGAATATTAGCAAATTTCTATTATTCACTCTACTGAAATATTCATAGAAATAAAAATCGGATAGAAATACAATAAGGCACAGTGCAAAATTCAGTAAAATAACGCTTTCTTCAAGAAACACGCTTCCTAGTTTACCATACAATATGGAGATCATCTCAAGGGCCGAAGAAACCCGAAGTGGCCCGCGAGCCTTGACTTTGACACATATGTCGTAGATAATGGAGAGAAATCTGGCGATTCCAATTGGGGTTTGGGGAAACTAACGACAATGTGTGACAGAATCTAAGCAAAACATCTACCGTATTTTCCGCACTATAAGGCGCACCTAAAAGCCTTTATTTTTTTCAAAAGCTGACCATGCGCCTTATAATACAGTGCACCTTATTTATGGATCAACATTAAGTTTTCCAACTAACTTGCAGCCGCCGACTAGATTTTCCCCCGAACGCCGAGTAGTACGCGGTGGATGCTGGGATTTATTTACCGGCGTTTCATTGGCTAACCAATGTGTCAATCATCATTTGAATTGATCTTTATTGGCTAAAGTTATTCGGAGGTCAAGAGGCGGATCCTTTTTATCATTTACAGACTGCCATTGGCTCAAACGGCAAACAAAGCCTGCAATTGGCCGAAAAAGACGTGTCAATCATCATTTGAATCGATCACTATTGGCTAAAGTTATTCGGAGGTCAAGAGGCGGATCCTTTTTATCATTTACAGACTGCCATTGGCTCAAACGGCAAACAAAGCCTGCAATTGGCAGAAAAAGACGTGTCAATCATCAGTTGAAACGATCACTATTGGCTAAAGTTATTCGGAGGTCAAGAGGCGGATCCTTTTTATCATTTACAGACTGCCATTGGCTCAAACGGCAATCAAAGCCTGCAATTGGCCGAAAAAGACGTGTCAATCATCAGTTGAAACGATCACTATTGGCTAAAGTTATTCGGAGGTCAAGAGGCGGATCCTTTTTATCATTTACAGACTGCCATTGGCTCAAACGGCAATCAAAGCCTGCAATTGGCCGAAAAAGACGTGTCAATCATCAGTTGAAACGATCACTATTGGCTAAAGTTATTCGGAGGTCAAGAGGCGGATCCTTTTTATCATTTACAGACTGCCATTGGCTCAAACGGCAATCAAAGCCTGCAATTGGCCGAAAAAGACGTGTCAATCATCAGTTGAAACGATCACTATTGGCTAAAGTTATTCGGAGGTCAAGAGGCGGATCCTTTTTATAATTTACAGGCTGCCATTGGCTTAAACAGCGAAACAAAGCCTGCAATTGGCCGAAAATACGTATGCGTATAGCATGTGGCTGACGGCATAGAGAAAGCATTTTTTTCTATTCTGTATTTGTAAATATTGTATTCTCCTGGATTTACTACCCTCACGGATATAAGAGGACATTGCCTGCACATTATTATGAACACAACGACTTCGGTGAGCTACTCCGGCTTTCTATATTATCCCTGTATCTTGTTTCAGACTGAACTCGATGTTTCTGTGATAAGCGGTGCAGATAATGGAGTGTCTATTTTTAAATTCAACTCAATTCCAAGTGTTTATTGTCATATGCACAGTAAAGTTGCGAGCGAAAAAGAAAATAGATACGAAGGAATTGTTATCATTTATTGAATCCCAAGACTTTAACCTTCCGAATGATGGAACGATGCATTTGAGTGACATCTTACGGACACCGCATCCGCACGTGTTTTCGACACGTATTTGCGTCTTTGCAAGCTTTGGGAATGTTAAGGGGGTAATAAGTTGGACTGAACTATCTGACTGTTTTGTCCACGTTCCCATTGTAGCGCCTTATAATAGAATAGAATAGAATAGAATAGAATATACCTTTATTGTCATTGTTACAAATGGGCTAACATATTGTGACAACGAAATTGGGCATGACACTCCAGTTTTACACATAGTGAGGGTATGAGCAAGAAGATAAAGGAACAGAGAAGATAATGTTATAAAAAAAGGGGAATAAGGCTATAGTTATAATCCGGTGCGTCTTATGTATGTCAAAAATAGGACCAAAAACTATTTTTTCGGGGTGCGCCCTATAACCCGGTGCGCCTTATAGTGCGGAAAATACGGTACTACGAGGTTAATCCTGACCCGGTGTCTCATCCGAAACAGGCTTGGCGTGTCCACGTATGGGTTGGTGACATCTTCATCATCTGAAACGTCGATGTGATCCCAGGCGCTGTAGTCGATTCCCGCTCCGGTCCTGCTCATTCTCCGGTCCAAACGTGTTCAGCGGCAACTAGCTAACCAACTCGGTGCGTTCCAACTGCTAGAGACAGGATAAATGACCTTCTGATCCTCTTAGCACACCACAAGCTGTTTACACAAATCCTATTCGTGGCTTTTAGTTAGCTGCCGTTGGGTTTTCCTGATGCATGATTGGTGGAGACCTGGGTTACGTAGAGGAGATGTAATTCAAGTTTTTCTTTATCTATATTGAAGGCTTTTGTATTTTATTTAATTGACTATAAGAGATTTAATATAATACAAATTCCATTTGTTGAATGCAGTGGGGATTTTTCACAGGGAAGGCTTGGGGTCAGTGTGACCTAGACAAGAATTATTTTTACAGAGAAACAACAAGAACGGGGACAGGCTGACGCGGGAAAAGGAGACAAGGGTTCTGATAAGCCTTCTTGTTGTGAGTCCTTTAGACATGGCGGCGTCTTTTGGCGAGGAGGTGGCGACTAGGTGGAGGCCACGTGAGAGTCTGCCAGAGGAGGAGGTGAAGTTGGCACCTGACCCAGCCTTTGTGATGCACCGGTCAGACGAGGTGGGGAGTTCCTGGCCCGCCCATGGGGGAGGAGCCGGTGCCCCGACGTGTCAAAAGACGGTAGACGGAAAAAGAGGGACAGGACGAGAGACAAGAGATGGGGGGCTCGACGAAGACTAATTAGACTAGTTCGGCAATAATTCCGCAAAATTCGACGGAATTCACTTAGCTAAATACTTTAAGAAAAAAAATCTGCCCCGTTTGAAAATGCCTGTCTCTTGTCAATATTTTTTTCCCTAAAATTAAAAAAAGAGCATGCATTGTTAGGAAAAGAAAGTTTGTGTTTGGTTAATGGAGTCAGATAACTAATTTGAACAATTTGGTAAACGCTACAGTTGTAATATAGTTTAATTCCTAACAATTTTCATGTGTATCTTTAAAAAGGGGCTAATTCATTCTAATTTACCTGAGGTTAGTCATTTTGGTGTTCATGAAACTGCTAGACTGAAAGGTTGTGGTCACAACCGACTTTAATCATGTTCACTTAAACTGGATTTATTTATTAACTTACTTAGCGCCTCCAAGTGGTACGAAAAACTTCCTCCATCCTTTAACACTTGAAGTTGAAGGAATTTTGTCATCCCCATAATGGCCAGCGGATAGGCAAAAGGCTGTGTTATTTAAAAGCTGGTGGGTAGCTGGGACAGGAGAGCAAAAATGTGGTCGGGTCAGAAGCGAGTCGTAAGACAGAAAAGGAGAAAAGACGTGGTCAGGGACAAAGAGAGGTCGGAAGCCGGGACGGGAGAGCAGACGTGGTCAGGATCAGAAACAGGTCGAAGCCGGTGATATACGGGAGCAAAAACAGGACAGGGGGAGTCAGGGTCGAAAAAGTCTTGCGTAGTGTTCACTGAGGTTCGCAACCGGACTGACAAAAGGGGACAGACAGGACTGGGTTCAAATACTGATCGGGAGCCAATCAGAATCCGCGGCAGTTGGCGCCAAAAGAAAGGGCACAGCTGAGTCACATCGGTAATCATGACAGAAGGATAACAAAAATACACAAATATTCAATGAAAAAGCTAAAATTTGTAGACTTTCTGATCCAAATTGTATACAAATGATTATTTAAAAAAATGGTGTGCGATAAATTGACAGATTAGTTGGCGACGAATCAATTATTTGTAAAAATACAAAGACGCTACCACATATTATATATTGGACTGTGTCATTATTTAATGTAATTACAGCAGTTATTTAATAAACTTGAGGTATATACACTAAAACAACAATAGTTTGTATTTTTACAAATGATACATATATGTTTGTACAGTGCATACAATTAAATCACAGTATTCTTCAATGATGACACAACAAGTGTGCAAGTGTTTGTTTCCAGGAAACAAAAAAAAAGACAGGGCAGTAATTCAAGGATAGGAAATACTCTTGTTTCCAGTCATGTCGTTACCATGAGAACATGTCCGCAAATAAAACAAATGAAAGATGCCGAGAGGACAGCAGCAAGTGGAGTGAAACCCTAACAATGGTCATTAATTCAGGACAATCAGTGACTTTACAACATAAGATTGTTATCTGTGATTTATTATGGAAGGTGAGCTTTGGTAGTAATGCAGATATCCTTTATTCGCGGGAGTGAGGGCCAAACAAGTTCCCTGGAAGGTGGGACTTTTGCGATAACAGGAAAGCAAAAGTACTTCCTGCAGATAGTTCCCTCTGGGATTTACTGAGCTTCCTTGTTGCTGCTACACCGCCAATATGTGTTTGAATACAATCGGAAGGGGGATTTTTGACGGTTAGGTTAGTGGATAGTTTTCAAACATCCGGCCTGTGCGCTAGTTCAGGCCCGCTGATAGATTGAATCTGGCCTGCGAGACAGGACTGAGAGAAGCTCAAGAGAAAAAAGTTGGAATATGACTGCAGCAACTGCAGTTGTGTTCTTTTCTTCTCTCCTTTTCTTTCAGTCTTTCTTTCTCACTCTCTGTTTATTCGTCAATGTTTTTTCCCCTTTCCCTCTTTGTCTATTTAACTGTGTCACTCTCTTTTTCCCTCTCTTTTTTGTTTATTCTCTCTCTCTCTCTATCTCGCTCTCTTTCTCACTCTTTCATCTCTTATTTCCCCATTTCTCTTTTTTCTTTCTCTTTCTATGTCTGTCATTCTATCTCACTGTCCCTTTATTTCCCTAATCTCTGTCTGTCTCTCTTTTTGTCTTTCCCCCTGTTCCTTCCTTTCTCTTTGTCCCTCTCTTTTTCTTTTCTCCTCTCTTTGTCTTTCTTTCTTTCCCACGCCCTCTCTCTCTCTTTCTCACTTTGCTTCTTTCTCTCTTTCTCTTTATTGTACTCATCCAGCCCCCGTGAGAGATTTTTCTACTCTGTGACCCCGGGCTAAAATGAGTTTGACACCCCTGGATTAGTGTAACATAATGATAATAAATATGGTTATCTTTAATATTACTACTACAGGATTTGTTTTTTACTTTTCGTAAATATAGCCTTATTAGTTCAGATGCGTTCGTTTTTTCCTAATTCCATGGTGAACAAAAAGTATCTTCGGAACTGTAAGGGAGGACCAGAACAGAGCAGGAGACCCCAGAGCGTTCGTACAGTTCAGGACTGAAGAGAAGATCGTAGCGTGGGACGAAAGCAGGTCGAATCGGAGGCAGGTCGGATCGGAGGCAGGCAGGCAGAATCAGGTAAACAAGAAGGCACATGTAATCGGGAGAGTCTTACGGGGTACAGAAGTAATCCTCAGACAAAGAGTTCTCCGCGTAACGCGTTTAAAAAGGGAGCATTAACCAATCAGGAAGCACATTCCAGCGCGCCACATGATTACCCCAGGTGGCTCCACTTGGGTAATCATGACAGGAACGTATTTAGCCTATTCAAACACATTTTGATGATTTCTCATCACATCAAAATCGTTTCTGATCACAAATATGCCATTTGCAGTTAAAAAAATGGTTTCAGCAGTGAATAACAGATAAATGCAAGTCTGCAAAAGCAAAATCTGTATACAAAAGTGCTTTACAAAATTACCTTAATATTTTTTGGGGGTATTTATTCAAGTCAAGTCATTTTTATTTGTATAGCCCTTAATCACAAAGAGGACTTCACAGGTTATTACACAGACTATTTTTTCAGACTATTATTACACCATCCCCTGATCTGGAACCAACATGAGGGCAAGGAAAAACTCAAAAACCTCAACATGAGGAAAATGAAGAAACCTTGAGAAGGGACCGCACATGTGGTATCCCCCTTCCAGGATTACCAGACAGCAAAGGATGTTGCAATCAAAACCAGAAAAAAAGCAAAACTCCATTAATCTACATTATGTGTATATTATAAAATTGTTAAACTTGTTTTTTTTTAGTAATGTGGTGTGATTTTCAGTACATGGCTTGGAGAGGATAAAGAATCTATGCCTCTGTGTATTCTCTCATTGCCTGTCAATGGGCAGGCATGCTCAAATATAAAGGATGTGTTGAAATGTAGATTACTTCACTGCTACTCACTGACCTATCTTTGGAATTTTACCTTTTTTGTCAACGACCAAGCACTGACCTCTTAAAATGCTTTATTTACATGCTAGGTCAGGTTTCTTTTATCTCCAGGGACAAGTGTGTGTATAATACTGTCAAAGGTTAAAGCTTAAAATACGTTTAACTAGGAGTTAAACTCGAGAGTTAAAGTTTTACTGTGACTTGAAATTTAAAGCTTCATCTCCATTATAACTTTCACGATATACATACGTACAAAACACAAAAATGCAACACTCATGCAGATACCATTCGACTCCAATCTGGACGTACATTATAAATGGCAGTCTGACTTCGGACCAAAAACACGTGAACTGTTTGTACGGACGTGAAAACCTTCATATGCATTCCATATGTTGCCCTTCACAACTCCTCTGCAGGTAGGGCGACGTGCGGCGTACGGAAACGCAACACGTCCTTCAGGTGGTACTTTCCAGTCCGGTTAAGTTTGTAGTAATGGACATAGACGACAATGATGGAAAAGAGCACCAGAGCCACCACCGCTGCTACCACGGCTAGGATTATATACGTGTAGTTGACTGCAGAACCAGAAAACACAAGAGTGACAGAGTTAGCATTGGTTTAGAAGACACCAGGCACCGAAAGAGCATCCGCCATTAAAAGATTTGTCAGCTCACCGTTTACATCCACGTTAAATTCAACGGTGACCTTTCCCATGGTGTTGTTAATAAAACACAGGTATTGTCCTTTATGCGCCGTCGTGACAGAGTCTACTGAGACCACGTCGCCTTGGAAAGACGCCACCGATGGAAGCTTCCATGTCACTGTAGGTATTGGGTTGCCCTCGGCGGAGCAGTTGAGGTGCAGGGGGTCCCCCACCGTCAAGTTAATCTGTCTGTGAGCAGGCCCAATGAATTGAGGCTTATCTGTGTGGTGATGGAGACACAAGTACGTCAGGAAGCAGGTTTGTGACCAGTGTTAGAGAGGAACTTGTTACTGGAACGCAATTTCATTTCTCTATAACGAATAGTTTAATGCATTATAAATACAATTGTTACTCCATAATCGCAGTAATGCATACCTGTCAACCTGTACGTTTTTGACCTACAAAGTACGTTTATTATGCATTTTAAGACGTGTACGACGTACAAGAAAATCTGTATGGAAAAACGCAAATTTGTCAATTATGGGTACCATCCGGTATACACCGAGGATCACGAAACGGCAAATCAATCGAGTCAAAGGAGTTTGCCGCGGTAGCCTCTATCTTGGTATCGTTTTTTTTCGTTACAAACGAAGCGAGTGGTTTGATGTAGTGAAAGGAAGTCCGTCTCCGGCTTTTTCGGCTCAACTCATTAAAGAGAGCCAGCTCTTGCTTTGCATCATATTACGAATTATTATGTTGTATCAAGAAGTTAAGAAAAAAAGGACGTATAAAAGGAGAAAATGAAAAAAGACAGGTTTGTGGTTATCCCTTTAATCAGTATATTACCAACAATAATTTAATGCAGAAAATGAATTCATAATTTGAATAAGAAAATGTATTTTTCTACTTAATTATATTTGCATGTATTTTTTCCTTCTACAGTGAACGTCCAAGCTGCTTAATTTTTGAACATTATTATAATAAACCTCATTCATGTCGAGCAACTCAGTATCTCACACCAAAATGTTAGTGAACAATATATATGATATAACGAAACACATGTACAATATAACATGTTAAACTACATAAATAAACACGTTTGAAAAAAGAATATGGTGTAAGATTATTTTGTATTTTGTAAGGGAAAATACGACATTTCGTAAGGGCACGGAGCCCTGGAGGTTGACAGGTATGGTAAAGGGGCGGCACGGCCGCTGCGTGGTAAGCACGTCTGCGGAGCAGTTCTGAGTTCATGGGCTCAAATGCAGTTTCCAGCCTTCCTGTGCATGTTCTCCCCATGCCTGCGTGGGTTCTTTCTGGGCATTTTCTCCCACATTCCAAAAACATGCATGGCAAGTTAATTGGTGACTATGTTTTCTTTTATTGATGTTCACTATGTGTTATTACCCATTACAAGATCTATCACCCTGGTCGTCCTGGAACTACTTGTGAGGCCCCTTCTTAAGGTTTCTTGTTTTCCTCGTGCTGAGGTTTTGAGTTTTTCCCTTCCCTGCATGTTGGTTTAGGATCAGGGGATGGTGTCAATGTAACCTGTGCAGTCCGTTGAGATATGATTGATGTCATGATTACTGATTTGGGTCACCTGCGGTTGCCCCGTTGGCGCCAACAGGCATGGGACCAGATTGGCTGTTGGACTCTTTTTAAACTCCTGTCTTCTGAAAGGAAGCCGTCAGACCGTCTGCGAACCTATGCTCTCAGCTAGGCAAGCTTTTGTACTCTCTGACATTATCCTGGCCTGTTTCCTTCCTGATACCTGTTGCCGACCTCTTCGACCTGTTTCCGTTTTGCTCCTCTGCCCCAGCCTTCGACCTGTTTTTCCCGCTGCCAACGACTACCCTCGCTCGACACGGAAGTGCCACTTCCGCATTCCTGCTATCTGCTACCAGTGACCGATGATCATCGGATCATGGATGCAAGCACTGTTCTCTTTCTTAATAAAAACTGAGTAAAATGAACGCTATTGGGTCCCGTCTCCGTTCCTGGTCTGTGGCTTGACTTGACTTGACTCTAAATTCATTTGTCGACTCGAGCTGGTTCGGGCTTTAAAACCTGCGGGCTGAGACAGGTCGGGCTGGATTTATTAGGCCTGATATTACCTCTTTTTGGTTGTGTGTCACACGTAGCGAATGGTAGGCAGCGTATGGGGAGGTAGTGTGGCTTATACAGGAACAAGAAACCAATGGGAAATCAGTGAAGCAAACGTGAGCACAGAATTTATGGGAAAATTGTGCTAGGTTTTTGGTCTTTTTGTTTAAAAAAAACATTTTCGCAGTACTGGGGAAAAAGGATAAACCGTCTTGGACTACCCAGAAATGGAGAAGGAGATCTTCGGGTGGTTTGAAGCCCAGAGACAAAATGGATATGGAGTGTCTCTGCTATGTGTTGGATTGCAAGCTTTTAAGATTGCACAAGGCAAGAAATATGAAGGGTAATTGCTTTGGCAAATAGATGTAATGTACACATTTTCTTCCCTTCCTTTATTATGTGGCGATTTTAAAGCAATTTTATGGGGTCGGCTTCTGAGAGTAAATATTGTAATTTGCCACTCGATAGTTATTTTTAGAGTATCGTGCTACTTTTTGGTGTTACTAATCTGAGGGTAACTGAATTACTTTTCAAATAAAGTAACCAGTAACAGTGCCTAATTACAGTTATCTAGTGACGTGCCAAGCACTCTTTGTTAAGCACTGCTGCAAAGTTGTTCTCCAGAGGTCAACCATTTATCGGGCGGGCTGATTATTGGCACCGATATCTAAGAAATTGACGGATATCGGAATCTGATTTTTTTTTTTAATTCGACGGGCCGACCACAGTAATCCCTCGGTTATTGTGGTTAATGGGACCAAAACGACCCGCAAAAAGTGAAAATCCGCGAAGTAGTGACGCCCCTTCAAGAATGCTTAAAAAAAAAAAAATTATCATTTTATTTTATTATTATTATTTTTTAGACCCGCGAAGCTCTGAACCCACGAACGTGGAACCTCGGAGTAGCGAGGTCCCACTGTATTATGTTTGTTGCAGCTGAGACACTCTGTTCCTTGCTCGTTCTCCTCCCCTCCCCTCCTCCTCCGTCCTTGCTACCCATTTAGCGCGTTCTGATTGGATAAGCGCCTGGGGGGCAGAGCCACCAAAGCAGGAACAATAAGAGAAAGCGGCAGCTTAGCTAACTCGTCCCGACATGCCTGTATCCGTTGTAGAAAAGCAGGTTGGGGATTGAGAGATTGCATGAAAAATTCAGGTGGAGACTGACATATTAGCTCTTATCATAACAGTAGTTCGTCATTTAAGCGGGTTTGCTTGTGATTGAGAGCATAAAACGCACACTAAACTGGACGTGATGAGCTCTTATCATAACATTAGTCCACTTTTATTTATTTATTGTAAAAAAACAGGGAACTATTTGTTAGTTGTGTTAAAATTGTAATGTATTTACTGTAAAAAGTTTCAAGGAGTTTTCAAAGTTTTATTTGAATTGATAACAACGGCTCTTTGTTTCTCTGTGCACTATTAAATAATGTCTTATACCAAAACAGCAATGAATTTGAGCTCCGAATATCGGTTATTGACCTCCTCCTAATACTAATAATCGGATCGGCCCTGAAAAATCCATATCGGTCGATCCCTATTATTCTCCAATGTTGATAAAAAACTGAAAGCAGTAAGATTGTTGATACACTCACAATAAACAGTAGTCTTGATAGTTTCAGACACGGAAATATATTCGCGGCTTTCAGGTCTCATGTCCAGCCGTCCGTAACACTTATATTGGGCCCCGTCGATTTCTTTGCTAGCATTGATGCTTTGCCAGAAGGTCAAATCCATTGGTTTCCTCTCTGTTTCGTCTTTAAGCCAGTGCTGGTCCAGTATCTTTTCCCCTTGTGTGATTGTCACTATGAGATTTTTGGCCGGAGCAACATTTTCCACTCGGCAGTTCAATTCGTACTGATGACCTTCTAGCAGAGGCCCGTCGTGATTTAGAATCTCCAACTTGACCGCTTCAGGAGGCTCTGCCAACACAAGGTAAGGAGTCAGTAAGATAGGCCGGGGTTCTTTAGGGGAGGGACAAGAAATTGATTCATGTATTATATAGTGATTTTATTTTTAGCAATTGTTTAAAATCAACGTTTCTCCCCTTAATCGTTTTTTTTTTGTGGTATGCAAGAGTTTCCATTGTAGAATTGTTTTTGGATTTCTTTTGTATTTTTTAAAAGTATTTTGTTAGTGTTTTGGGAATATTACTGCAGCTGTATTTAGAAGTATTTCCTTTGTATTATTTCTATGGTATTATTTTTGTATTATAGTATGATGGTGGTGGTATTTCTGTAGAAGTATTTTCATAGAGATATAATTGTAGTATTTCAGTAGTATCTTTGTATTATTTTCATCAGGAGTGGGACAAAACTTATTCATGTTTACAGTATATCTCATTTTTATTTCTGGCGATTTTTAAAATCAACATTTTTCCACTAAGCGTTTTTGTGACGTCATATCCGGTATGTAAGTATTTCCGCCAGTATTGTTTTTGTACTTCTGTTTAGTATTTGTATAGTACTTCCATAGTAGTATTTTTGTTGTATATTTTTTGTATGTTAGAAATATCATTGTAGCTGTATTTAAAAGTATTTCTTTTGTAATATTCCTGTAGTAGTAATTATGTATTAGAGTATTATAGTAGTGGTATTTTTGGTTGTATTTCTGTAGAAGTATTTTTATAGTTGTACAATTTTAGTATTCCAGTAGGATTTTGGAAGTATTATGGTACTATTAAGGGTGGGGCAATAAAAATCCATTCATGTTTATCTTTTGATTCTAGTTTTGGCGATTTTAAAAATCCACGTTTCTCCCCTTAATCGTTTTTAGTGACGTCATATCCGGTATGTAAGTATTTCCATTGTAGAAATATTTTTGTATCTCTGTTCTATTTTTTATAGTATTTATGCATATGTAGTATTGTATTTTTGTGGTATTTCTTTAGAATTTTTGGAATATTACCGTAGTATTCTGTTGTATTTTCCTCCAGTTTTGACTTTTTTTGTGAATTTGACGACATCACAACCATTTTTGATGTTCATTCTAGTTATTTGGCTATTGGGCGATTACATTAACAGATGCATTTGAAATTCTATCATGAACTTATGCAAGATCCAAAAAGAAGAAACAAGAAAAATAGTAATTTCAATCAAATCTTACTGTAAACGGTGATGGGCAGGGTGCTGCAACAGTGGGAGCCATTGCTTTTTTTGTAGTAGCACAAAGCAGACGAAGGATAGGTGTTCATTTTCTCCACTGTCCAATAAATGTTAGTCCCGTTCCGTGTCTCTTCGCCGACGGATTTCTCCAAACCGAATAATTTGTTGTGACAAGCGTATTGGCATGCAAAGCAGTTGGCGGAGGTCGACATGCCAAACTTTACCACCATTCTGGATGGACTGAATATGGGCTTGTCTGTGCAGTTGTAATCTGGGAAGCAAGACAGATTTGTGTTTCTTTATTTGGGGAATCTTGAAAAATGTTGTAAAAACAAGAATCTTTTTGAGAGGGATGGGTGTCACCGGGCTATACTTGCCCAAGACACACCACAGAAAATCATAGGCGATCATAGTGGTCAAGGGATCTTACCAACCAAACCAACCAATTATAGTCAAACACACGTTGTCATGAAGTGAAAAATCTAACCCGGGTAGAGGCCAATTTTTTGTTGTTGGAGAGTAGCCTGATTAGATTTTTTTATATCGGCTTGTACAGAGTCATGATCGGATACCTCGGCAATATATGAGGAAAAAAGATAATGTAGTAGTGTCGAAAAACGGGCCAGATCTAATAAGCTAAAAAAGTGTGGGGGCCGACCATTCAGCCTGGCATTCTTTGCACCGTCTTTCATAAATTCACCCTCCGTAAAATGTTTTCAGTGCTTGGGGACCAGCGTCGCGACCTCCTAGCTCGCCTTTGAAGCAATTTCATTTGAACTCACCGGGTCTCGTGAAAAAGCGCTGCTGTGCCGTTAAAACAGCTACGAGTTGCTTCACCTTTTCATAGCATTAATTTTAGTTAGCTTTTTGGAGTCAGCATGTTTCGTCTGGCATTGCCTCTTGATAACATATTTTTTGAAAACAGCCATAGTCTGCTACTAAATTAGGCAGACACAGTTGTTTCGAATTCCGGTGAAAATATACTCAAATTTCCAACGGTTCTGGAAGTGGCGTTCATCACAGTCAACTTTCTTTTTTTTATTTACAGTTGCCATGTTGTAAATGGGGTGGACTAAAATTCTCACAGAAAGCCATGGTCTAGGTGGCTAAAGGGCCACTGCCATCATCTGGTGAAATGGATATTTAGTTATTTTTTGTACAAATGTATTTTATACTGCGGTCATCATTACGGGTGGGCCACATATTATTAATTTCATGACAAAGGCCGCGGGCTAGTAAAAAGATTGATCACGGGCCGTAACTGGCCCCCGGGCCGGACTTTGGACATGCCTGATGTAGACATATGCATTTTTTCTCCTATTACTACTATTTCAAAAATATGCTTCTAATTGTATAGCTCTATTAAGAATGGCAGCAATAATATGCAATTATTTTTTGATATATTATTTATATATTCTCAAGTATTTTATCTGCATACTTGTCCGTCTTTTTGAAGTTTTCTGTCATGCCACTACTGAAAATGAGAGGAAGATGAAAGAAGAAAAATGTGAGGAGAAAGTGATGAACAGAAAAGTAACTTTTTTGTGTCATAGGTAAGTCTTGTTTTTGTCATACTACATTCTGTTTAAAAATGCTGAGACCTCGTTTTCATTCTTAAGATAATTCCTTGTTTTTTGACACACGGCATACTGTCAAAGGTACTCAGATTATTCTTTGCGTTTCCTTTTAAGTACCGGTAGTGCCAGCGAGTAACTTTTTTTTTCCAAGTGTGTCTGAGTCATGCAGTTTACTATTTGTATCTTGGTCCACTTCCCCTCTCTAGCCCACACTTTGGGTGGTCAAAGTTCATGATGAGTAAACATTTGGTCTTAACATTTTTTCGAACTTCCCCAAATTTTTTTTAAAGCATTGCCTGCAAAAAAAAGAAGCAAATGATGTCACTGTTTTCAATGTTTTTTCTGCAAATAGTCACAAACGCACGTAATATTTTCGTGTACTGTTATCAGATGCTCATTTTATTTGTTATTTTACCATCCATCCATTATCTGCACCGCTTATCCTCAGTAGGGTCGCGGGGGTGCTGGAGCCCATCCCAGTTATCTTCAGGAAGTGGGCAGGGGACACCCTGAACTGGTTGCCAGCCAGTCGCAGGGCACACAGGGACAGACAACTCACTCGCTCATTCACACCTAGGGACAATTTGGACCGGCCAATTAACCTGACATGCATGTTTTTGGAATGTGGGAGGAAACCGGAGTGCCCGGAGGAAACCCACGCAAGCACGGGGAGAACATGCAAACTCCACACAGGAGGTTCGATCTCATGACCTCAGAACTGTGCCGCACACGCGCTAACAACTGCGCTGCCGTGCTGCCCTATTTTACTTTCCTTTTACCTATATTTTTTTCAGTACACTATTTTCTTATCTTTTAACTGACACACATATAAAGCTCTCACTTGGTCTCGTCGGGCTCTTGTAACTCACTCTTAGTGCACGTCCGATCCCACTTTAAATTTTCACAACAAAATGCGTCAGGTATGTAATATAATGTCTCAGGTATACAATATATTGTGTAATTTATATTGATATATGGTAGCAAGGAGAAGTATGTGAAAACAAAACATTCTCAGAAACTGTAAAATTCTGAATGTATCGTGATTCAAAAATGTGATCATTGATTAACTGTTGTTATTCTTAGCTGTTTTTCATTGTTTTACTGCTGCAGCAAAATAAATTTCCCTAATGTGGGACGAATAAAGGATTATCTTATCAATGGTTGTGGGATATGAATGAATGGTCTGCATTTATTTATGAATAGGCTTTTCAAGTCAATGAAGACTTCTTAAAGCACTTTACAATGTACTTCACACTTATGCATTCACACACACTCACGTACCAATAGCAGTTATCTGCTTATCGGGGGAATTAGGGCAATTCAACATATAACACAGAGGAGACGTGAATCAAACCTGCGACATCTTGAACACAAGACGAGCGCTTTACCCCCTGAGCTACGATGCTGCATTTATATTGATTAAAGAAGTGCCCAGATTTATTTTGGGGAACGGTGTCTTATAAGGCTTCGGCTTCGATCTTGCAAACTAGTCATCCTTTTTATTTTTTATATTATACTTGAACTTTTTTACATTTTATTTTTTTTGTTTATTTATCCAACATCCATTGCAGCCTGCTCATCCTGGAAGGGGGATTACCTCATGTCTGTTCCCCTCTTAAGGTTTCTTTATTTTCTTCACGTTGACGTTTTTGAGTTTTTCCTGGCCCTCACGTAGGTTTTAGATCAGGGGATGGTGTAATAATAGTCTGTACTCTGTAATAGTCTGTGGTCTGACTTGACTTAACCTGTCACCCCTTTTTTCTTTTCAGGTGATTTGTTCAATCTGTTTTGCGATGTTTGTTGCAACATGACTGAAAAGAAAATATAAATAAAAATACAAAGCAGAATTTTGAAAAATACTATAAAAAAAATAAGAAAAAGGTAAGAAATACAAATAAAAATATATTTTTTTAATATGTTTGGTTATTTTCTTCAACAGGTTTTTTTCTTGTTCATCCGTTAGAGCAGGAGTCTCAAACATGAATTCTCGTTGCAAACAAATGTCACTACGTTGTTATCAATGACCATAAAGACGATTTTAATTTTAAATTTCTAACACAGCAAAAAAAATCCTACAAAGCAAAAAAAAAAAACATTTAAATGGGTGAAATTGTATCCCATTTTACTTGTCCTACTTGGGGTTATTTTTTCAACTGGACTTGTTAAATTGTTTGTTTAACGGACAAACATACTAATTATGCAAAATCCAGGCGTTTATACAAACATTTCTGCATTTTAGCCATGTTATGTAATTGATACACTCAAAAACTCATCTTAGCCTTCAGGGAGGCTTGCATGCTCTTAACTTACCACATTCAGCAAACACAACGAAGTCGCTCAGAAATCCAGACATCCCCAAACAAGCCCAGAATACGTAACCGCAAAACATTTTGTCCATTTGTTTCTCCGGCTTGGCTTCTAAGAAAATATGCAGTGGATTATCTTGGTGGAGTTATAAGGGACATGAAAAGTGAAAGTAAGCATCCGCTTCTCCACACCCCTTCCGAGTGAGCCAATGCTTAAACAATACCTCAGAGGGTTACTCAAGACAAAATGCACGGCAGTCCCAGAAAAGTCTGTCTTTTTGGGAAATTCTGATCCTTCCTACTGCGGGATGACTCACAGCAGAACAGGGGTCTTAGCTGAGGAATACCCTCCTCCCTTGCTTCCCAAACATACACACGATGTGCAAAGTGTCAGTCCTATTTTTACTTGGGAATTTTAAGTGACTTCACACCGGCTGGCTTGATTTCCTACAGCTTCCTTTATCGCATTCCTCCCGAAAAGCTCCCCCACAGGCTTTTACGGGAAAACAGGCACTTTCATTTAACCTCTACACATTCCCCATGATGTGGATAACCAGACATACTTTAGAAGGTGGTACTGCAAGGCACAGATTTGTAATGTTTGCCGAAGGAGTAAAACACAAATTGAGGTGAACCAAAATCTGTTTTTTCTCATTATCTAAAAAAATCTTAGATGAAATCCATTTTAAAGACATATCTTCAAATTAATACTCGTTTTAATATTTTACAAGTAGATGTGCGTCACTGAGAAAAAGATGGATGTCACTTAACTTCTTGCGCCTTAACCCTGAAAAGACCGTAATGTTAGTTATTGGTCCATCTAAATGCAGTGAATTGTTCTCAAAAACTGCTCTGAACATTGTAATATCATCCAGAGTGACTCAGTCAAAAATCTAGGTGTCACATTAGACCCCAATCTGTCCTTCCAACTAAACGTTAAGAATATTACTACAACTGCTTTTTTCCATCTTCACAACATTGCAAAAAGTCGCTCTATGCTGTCCCAGTCTAATGCGGCCTCCCGACTCGATTACTGTAATGTACTACTCTCTGGTCTCCCAAAATCCACAAACCAAAAGCCTGCAGCTGGGACCAAAATGCTGCAGCGAGGCTTTAAACTAAGACAAGAAAGTTTGATCACATTACCCCGATTTTAGCTTACCTGCATTGGCTCCCTCATACCCTTCAAAATCCATGCAAAATCATGCATGGATTTGCTCCCTCATACCTTAGAGATTTAGATTACCCCTATGTCCGGAGCCTTCGCTCTGAAAATGCTGGCCTACCAGTCATCCCAAGAGCCAAGAAGAGATCTGTAGGTTCGAGAGTATTCTCCATTCGGGCCACGGTGCTGCGGAATGCTCTGCCCTCTGAGATTCGATCTGCAAACTCAGTGGAACTGATTGAATCTAGGCTTAAAACACACTTACATTCTATAGCTTATGAATGTTTACAATGTCTGTGAATTATTTAAGGCTACATCCATTGCAACCTTTTTATTTTATTTTTTTATTATATATTTTTTGTTATTTCATATTTAATTTTAATTTTTAATGTTGGTTGATGCAACATCCATCGCAGCCTGGTCCTCCTGGAAGTGTCATTACCTCATGTGCGGTCCCTTCTCAAGGTTTCTTCATTTTCCTCATGCTGAGGTTTTTGAGTTTTTCTTCGCCTGCATGTAGGTTTTAGATCAGGGGTTGGTGTAATAATAGTCTGTGGTTTGCAATAATCTGTGGTCTCTGCAGCCCCTTGAGACTTCTTGTGATTAAGGGCTATACAAATAAACATGACTTGACGAGTGCAACCGAAAACAATTGCTACAAAACAGAAGGTTGAACACAAACTGGGTAGACTCAAGGTGACCAAAACATACTATTTTACCTTTCATGTTTATGCTTTTTGAGGTATTTGGATACCCGTGGCAGAAAGACGGCGGACAATCGTATCAGCTCCCTCTAGTCGATCCCATTTTGTTATTCAAAATAAATACAAATGTATCGATTTACGATGAGAAACAACTTTTGTTTTCATTCTTCAGAAAAACAGAAATGGTATTCATTTTCAAAAACAACAAAGAAACCAAAAAAAACGAAATCCCTGGATGACAAACACACCCTCATACACAAAAAATAAAAACTAACTATTCTTTTATAAAGTTATATATTTTATTTGTACCTTTATACAAAACAGGGTTTCCTCCAGAGCTTCATTGGCCTGGCGGGAAATCATGCTTTTCATGACGCCTTATCAAACTAAGCATTAAGCCCTTTAAAAACGTTGTTCAAAACTTATAACAAAAGCATTGAGAACAAGTCCTGGTATCAGTTTCAAAAGGCGCTACGGAGTATCCCTAATCCACACCATTAGTATTACTGGTGTTGGTAAATACAAATACTCAGTTCAGAGATAGATACTTGCACTCGTATTATTCTGAAAACTGCGGAGAAGTGGCTGTATTTTTGAGTTTTTGTTGTGGTATTGGTTTGAAAAATTGCCATAGATCATCCCTAATTCAAACTACTGGTGTTATCACTGAAATCGCAACAGTTGAGAGCTCGTATTGATAGCTGTCTGTAAAATTACTGCCATGGAATATCCATCATCCATACTAATAGTAGTATCATTGTTTGTACTGTATCACTAAATTTTTTTCATCTAAGTCTAGAGTTTCGTAACTGCTCATGATTGTTCTGGGGAAAAGTGCCTAGTGGACTACCGGTACTTGTACTAGTGGTATCGCTTAAAACTGTAGAGTTGAGAACTTGTAATGATATTAACCTGGACAAATAATGCCATTGAATATCCCTAATCCACACCATTAGTGAAATTGGTATCAGAAAATACTGAGTCTGGCGTTTCCTACTTGTAGATGAGCGTTCTGGGAAAAGTGCCTTAAAACAGACTGCTTGGTCTGTATGTAGGTCTCTATGTGTTGTGATTAAATAAAAGCGCAGAGTACTCGTCATGGTATCGGTTTAAAAAAAGTGCAATAGAACATCCCTAATCCATGGTAAATGACTATTGGGATCGCTGAAAACTCAAGAGTTAAGAACTTGCATTAATTTGTACAAAAAGTGCCAAGGAATAGCCCTACTATTGTTATCGGCAGGGTTGGGAAGGGTTACTTTAACTGGATTACTTTCAATTACTTTTGGAATACTCCAATACCATATATGCTAATAAAAGAAAAAAGAAACTAAATATGAATAAAATTACTAAATTTTGTGCAGGTTTGGGGAGTAACGGAATACATGGAACGGCAAAAATGATGTTGGCAAGCTGTTTGGATTGATTTTCATTTTGTTTCTGTCGCATTTTATGTTAGTTTTGCCGGATATCAAAGAGATCAAAGCCAGGAGAGAAAGCTTACCACGTGTTGTGAGTCATAATTTTATTCATATTTAGTTTCTTTTGTCTTTTATGAGCATATTTGGTATCGGAGTAATCCAAAAGTAATTGAAAGTAATCCAGTTAAAGTAACCCTACCCAACCCTTGTTATCGGTCTAGGTATGGGTGAAAACTGAAGTATTTAAGACTCGGGTGCTATCTTATTGAGAAAAAGTGGTATTGAAAACCCCAAGTAAAGAAAGCTCCTTCCAGCTATAGTTCAGTTCTTGTCAAACCGGAGTTGTCCTCCTATTAGCCGTACAGTTCCCAGGTAGCACGTCGTCATCTTCCTGAGGGACGTCATTGAGACCGTCCAACATCAAGTCAGCGTCTTTCAGGGCGTACAGTACGTACTCGGAAGGGAACGCAGGGGGCAAGCCCGGCACGGGGGGCGCCAGTTTGGCCCCGGACGATAGCGACGGCTCCCGCACCAGGGACGCCCTCAGGGAGTTGGGGGCCGAGTCGCCGGCCCCGCTGTGGTTGCTTCTGCTACTGTGCCTGCGGGGACGGTTGTTGTAGTAGCGGTTGCGGTAGTTGGAGGAACTCCGCGAGACGGGCGGCTTGACCAAGGACGGCCGGCCGTTGGTGCGCAGTTGCCGGTGCTTCTCGATAAAGACGTGCACGGCCAGCACGCCTACCATCTCGGCTAGGACGAACGACAGCGCGCCAAAGTAGAAGGACCAGCCGTACGAGTAGCTCTTCTTGTTGTCGCTCTGGCTGGGGTCCCCCGAGTTGGCCGATATGTACACGATGATGCCGATGATGTTGCTCAAACCTGAGGAGCCGCGTGTAGAGGGTTGATTAATAGCTCGGTAAATAAATAATTTATATTAATTCATGGTTTGCATTCATATTAGCATGTTTTAAACGTCCATCCATTATCTGCACTGCTTATCCTCAATAGGGTCGCGGGGATGCTGGAGCCCATCCCAGCAATCCTTGGGCAGTGGGCAGGGAACACCCTGAACTGGTTGCCAGACAGTCCAAGGGCACACAGGGACAGACAATTCACTTACTCATTCACACCTTGGGACAATTTGGACCGGCCAATTAACCTGACATGAATATTTTTTGGAATGTGGGAGGAAACCAGAGTGCCCAGAGGAAAACCATGCAAGCAAGGGGAGAACATGCAAACTCCGCACAGGAGGTTCAAGCTCATGACCCCAGAATTGTGTCGCACACGCGCTGACCACTGCTCCGCTGTGCTGCCCATGTTTAAAACAATTACATGCATATTGCAAACATTTTGTAAAATTATGTTTTCATGATAAAACAGGGGTGTCCACAGCTTTCCAATAGCAGGCCAGATTTGGTAAACTGATAAATGTGTGAGGGCCGACTATTCAGTATGGCATTCTTCGAACAGTTTTCAAAATATGAATCCACAAGTAAATGGTTAGGAGTGCTTAGCGATCAGCATTGCAACCTTATAGCTCGCCTTTTAGGAATTTTTGTTTGACCTGCAGGGTCTCATGAAAAAGCGCTGCTGTTAAAACAGCTTCCAGTTGCGTCACCTTTTCACAGCGTTGGTTTCCACTTAACTTTTCATAGTCAGCATGTTTTATCTGGCACAGCCACAGTCTCTTGGGAAATTAGGCAGACACTGTTGTTTTGGATTTCGGTGAAAAAATACTCAAATTTCTACTCGTCCTGGAAGCCCTTACAGTCACCTTTTTTATTTACAGTCGCCAAAGGGCTACTGACATCATCTTGTGAGATGGTGAATTTTCTTTTTTGTACAACTTATTTTTATACTGCGGTCAACATTACTGGGGGGCCAAATATTATGAATTGTATGACAGAGGCCTCGGGCTAGAAGAGATTTGACCATTGGCTGTAACTGGCCCCCAGACCAGACTTTGGTTATGGCTATGTTACATCTATACAAGTAGCCAGTCATTAGTAGCCAATGAGTACTATTACAGCACCCTCTAGTGGTGGTTGGCAGTGTAACGATGTTATCTTATCAGCAACGAGGTAATCCAACTGTTTTTTTTACCATTACAGGGCGGTTATCGTCACTGACAGTCTACTAGTTGTTTATGTAACGTCTTTTTGGATCATGACACCATTCAATATAGCGACAACCATATTGTTAGACAGCGATTACGTATATAGTATTAGCAGGGTTGGGTAGGGTTACTTTAACTTGATTACTTTCAATTACTTTTGGATTACTCCAATACCAAATATGCTAATAAAAGACAAAAGAAACTAAATGTGAATAAAATTACTCAATTTTGTGCCAGCTTGGGGAGTAACGGAATACATGGAACGGCAAAAATGATTTTGGCAAGCGGTTTGGATTCATTTTCATTTTGTTTCTGTCGCATTTTATGTTAGTTTTGCCGGAGATCAGAGAAATCAAAGCCAGGAGAGAAAGCTTACCACGTGTTGTGAGTCATAATTGTATTCATATTTAGTTTCTTTTGTCTTTTATGAGCATATTTGGTATTGGAATATTCCAAAAGTAATTGAAAGTAATCATGTTAAAGTAACCCTACCCAACCCTGAGTATTAGTAAATTTGTTAAGCATAAAAAAGGTCAAAATTGTTTAGAATTTATATATTTTTGGGCTTTATAAATATTTTAAATATTCCTGATATTCTCAGTGTTAATCCTTTTGTATAAAATGGAAAGATTATTCTTTTCTTTTGTTTCTTTTTTCCTTTTGTTGTTGTTTTTTTCTGTTGTTTCTTCTTTTTCTTATTTTTGTGTTTTTTTCTTTATTTTTTTCTCCCATTTTTGAGTCACTCGTGTCATGGTCGCCTTGGCGACCGGTCTGCCCCGCCCCCTGGGCCCAGCTGAAGCAGTTCAACTAATCGAGTGTCTGCTATTTAAGGCTGGATTGTGGGCTTTGCGGGGGCGGGCTCATTATATATATACACATTCCCCGGTCTGTTATGCCTTGTCCTGTTTAAGTTTTAAAACTTTGTCCGTTCTCTTATGCCTTGTCCTGTTTAGTTGAGTTGGAAGAATCAACTGTTTGTTTTGTCATGTCCCAGAGTTTTGGACAACTTTTATTTTTGTGAATAAAAGTTTTTGGGTCGTTACGCAATTGAGTTCTCCCTTCCTGCCTCCGTTCTGGTCCGGTCACCCCTTCCACGCCACCACGCCTCGTGACACTCGGGGCATAATAATTGGTAATGTAGGGATTTAAAGCAACAAAAACAACCTAAATTGCCGTTTCGGACCCGAAAGAGACAGTTCTTTTTAGTGAGCCGAGCCAAAATAAAAGGTTCTCTAAAAATAGTCAGAATTCCAAACCTTCCAAGTAAACTTCAGTCAAAGACGTCACGGCGGTGTTTCATATTTTGGAATTCTTTGACATTCGACTTCTATTTAAAATAACAAAAATAGTTACTCTCCTTGGTAACCAGTTACTTTTAGTAACTAACTCAGAAAAAAGTAGTGAGTAACTATAACTAATTACTTTTTTGAAGTAACGCGCCCAACATTGGTTGTTGGTTGAGCAGCTTAATTTTAGACAGGCAGGTTTTGTCCAGCAACGTTCACACGCCATGGCTCTGCTTATCAGTGAATGTAAGGTTTAGGTTTTTCCAATATTCCTAAAGGGACACTGTGTTTTGACCAGTAGATGTTTCTGTAGTGCAGTGGTTAGCACATTCGCCTAAGATGTGAAATGTCTCCGGTTTGAGACTGGGTGGAAACATATGTTAACATTGAGAGAGATAGCTATGACCAGGCTGTACTTGCCCAAGACACACTACAGGAAATGGTGCACTTACGACCCTCGTGGTTAAGCAATCCAACCAACCGGACATCACTATAATGCATAGTGCAACTGAAAACGAGTGCTATGAGGCACAAAGATTACAAACTAAGGTAACTCAAAGTGACAAGCCTTTCTTATGTTTTTGTATTTTAGCAGGAAGATGGCAGACAATCGTGTCAGCTGCCTCTAGGTGAGCCTCGGTTTATGTAAAATGAGTACAAATTATTTAAAAAAATGCACGTTTAAAAGATACTTTATGTATTTTTGCTTATTGTACAAATAACGTGTTTTTTACCATGACGAAGAGCTTGATACACAATGTCCCTTTAATTGTGCGTGCATTTGCAATTAAGTGCTTGGGTATTATCCTTAATTGGTCGTTCAGGTTAATGTTACCTGAACTATTTGACCTACGTTTTGGTGGTTGTCTCTCTAAATACAAGCATTATTTTTTTCAACCTTTTATTTAACCTTATGGCACACATTGGAAATATATATTATTTTGATATTGTTAGATCCCCACTTTAGATATCATTTCTGGTCATGTTATGAAATGATTTGAACTTCGAGGGACAATGTGTAATATTGAGTGCCTCCTAGTGGTACAAAAACTTTTATTCAGTAAAAATAATTAACATCGATTTTAATATTAGGTTAAAATAACTATCACGCCGATGTTTTTCAATTAATAAAAAAAATTGGTTTAGAAATTCGTATTTATTTTTTTCGTCCATGATTGGCCAGCAGGATTCCACCACGCCGTGCTCTGAGGCGCTGGCCATCGCTCGCACCATGCAACACAGTGCCATCTAGTGGTCAAATATTACGCATTGCTTTAATAAACAAAGGTAATACAGTAGTTGGTGGATTTTGAAGGGATAAAAATCGCATCCAATTTTTTATTTTATTTACAAAATATGTAAACCAAAAATTAACGAGTAAATGAATGATTGAATGAATGAAACTTTATTTGGAAGATGAGAAAACAAAAATATAACAAGTCAAAAAACAAAAACAATGTGAACGTAACATGTCCAAAAATGAATAGGAAGAAGCATATTCTCATTTGATCCTACCCCACTTCCTAAATTGTGTGTTATAGCTAAATATCCCAAGTATGTACATATAACAAACACCTCAAGAATATAGATTATAGATATTCACTCCGTCATTATCATCATCAATATCATCATCACCACCACCACTTTCACCGTCATCATTATTATCATTACTGTCTCC
Source organism: Urocampus carinirostris (assembly GCF_059441175.1). Lineage (NCBI taxonomy): Eukaryota > Metazoa > Chordata > Actinopteri > Syngnathiformes > Syngnathidae > Urocampus > Urocampus carinirostris. The sequence continues at coordinate 21,136,334 of NC_142356.1, forward strand.
ATCCATTCTCAGCATGCCATATTTTATTTTAATAACAATAATTCTAATTGCCAGAGCTTATTTCCATCACACATATCATCAATATTTATTCTTTAGTACATCAATTAATACACTAACAACAGGACTGTATTTGTCTGAAATAAATCAAGATTGAAATAAATCAATTAATACTGTTTGTATAACGTTTTGATGAAGTGTTTGTGTCACACACCTGCAGAAACAAAGAGAATCCCTGCCGTCAGGATGACGTTGTGGCGTGACTTGTAGAATTCGCTGGCAGCCACGCAAACGCCCCCGAGGAAAAGCAAGCCCACGCTGAGGATCGGGAAGAGGCTGGATGCTCGCACCGCCCCTGAAAGGACAATGAACGAATCGGCTACGACGAAGATCAACCAATAGGTGAAAAGCTCTGTCGGTTTGACCCGCCCCCTCGTTTGAATAACATTTAGTTGTTTAAAATACTGTAAGCTACAAAATACGTAAGAAATAAATGAATAAATAACGATGACAAAAACACAACAAAATACACACGAGACATACATGATAAAACACATGACACAATAAATGGCAGCATACATGACAAAAGACACGAGTCAAGCCATGTTTATTTGTATAGGCCTTAATCACAATGAGTCTCAAAGGGTTGCACAGACCACAGGTGATTGCAACCCACAGACTATTATTTCACTCGCCTGTTGTCAGTCCGTCAGCGAACCTGTGTATCTACAAGGCAAGCACTTTGACTCTGACTCCTGTCGGTCCCGGTTTTTGCACCCGTTTTCCACCCGTCCACTCCTGATTTCCCCGTATGTCTCAGGCTACGACCTGTTTTTTTGACCCCGACCACGTTTGCTCTACCGTGCCGGCTTACGACCCGTTTTTGATCCCGACCACGTTTATGCTCTCCTGTCCCGGAGTTGACCTGTTTTTTCCGTCTTCGGCACCACCATCTCTCACTCTGGAAGATCCACTTCCGTATTCGGAACACGATCCGATTCTGTGAGCGGCTTGCGTCCCGCATCCAGCAAGCATCAAATCGCGGGCGCTGCCCTTCCTCTTTCTATCAATAAACTTGTGGCTAACACTACGCATCTGGGTCCTGATTCCAGTATGGTCGTGACATTTTTACTATTTTAGCTAGCTATCTAGCTCCAATTTAGTTTTTACCGGAGTATGAACTTTACATTACAATATTGTTATCATTTATATAATCATATTTGGAATTTTGGATTCTATGTAAACCAAGTTACTAATTATTGTGTTGTTGTGCTCTGTAGAGGCCTTTGAGACTTTTGTGATAAAGGACTATACAAATACATATGACTTGACTTGACAAAATACATGACAAAAAAAGAAAAATAAATAATAATAAATACCGAAATAAACAAATGACAAAATAAATACCAGAAGAAGCATAAATATATGAATAAATCGCATTTATGGCTTACATATATATATATATATATACATATATATATATATATATATATATATATATATATATATATATATATATATATAAAAGTACTTGACTTTTTTGTGGGTTCATTTATCTATATGGCATGTATTTGTAGGTACTCATTTTTTTCTACATGTTTTTCTACACATGGCAGGATCAGTCCTCATACCAGATTGTCCCAATTCACCAGTTGCACAAAGAATCTTTTGGACCTACTGTACTGTGCATCTTCAAAACTCAGTGTCTCCCTCTGATTGTCAACTCTGTCCTTTTTTGTGTTCCTCTGGCTGTTTGAAATTGTGGCTCGTCATAGTCTGTCCTCAAGATTCTAATCTATTTTATTCATTTGAATTTTCATCTAACTTTTGAAACACCGGGATAAGATAAGATCATAGTATATACTCACGTAGCAAATACTCTGCGGCGTCCTGCTCGTAATCCGCATCCTCTGCAAAATGATCAATGTCTTTGCAAACACCTCGGAACGTTCCTGCAGAGAAATGCGAGTGTACATTTGCAAAAAGTGTTTTATAGTATACTGTAAAACCAAAGGTGGGTAGTAACGAAGTACATTTACTCCGTTACATTGACTTGAGTAAGCTTTTTTAATTTTTGTACTACTAAGAGTATTTTTGAATTCCTATACTTTTACTTTTACCTGAGTGAATTTGTGAAGAAAAAGTGGTACTTTTACTCCGCTACGTTAGGCAACATTGAAGTCGTTACTTCGTTACTTCATAAACCCCTCCACCTTAAGTACGCGTCTGTGACCAGTAGATGTTTCCGGCAGGCGCTACTATGTTTAACCAATCAAACGTAGCAGCTTTGTCACGTGACCACATTCGACTCTCGTGGGGGTAAAAACTTTACGGATGACACAGATCGAAAATGTCGCTGAGCGATACCGACCTTGAAAACATAGAAAAGGAGGAGCACTGCTAGTTTTACATCAAAAGCATTTTACCCTTAAAAAGGTGCCAAACACCAGCTAAAATATGCAATGTCTCCTTTGTTTGCCTAAACAGACGGAGTTTGTTCTGCTCGCAGAGCCTGTTAAGACAAGTATTGTGGCTTTAAATGTCCTACTGGGTGCTCCTACATGTGCTTAATTCATTTATTTGATTCATACTATTTTTATTTAATTATTCATTAAAGCACTTGAATTAGCGTCGATTATTTTAACCTACTTTTGAATTAAATATATTTTTTCTTGATTGGATGGACTTTGATAAAGTGATGATCTGATTGGTTGTTTAAAAAAATAAATAAATAGGACGTTGCTACAGTTACTCAGTACTAGAGTACTATTTTCATCAAGTACTTTTTGACTTTTACTCAAGTATTTGGATTACTATTTTTATTTCTACTTGAGTAAGATTATTCTGAAATAACAGTACTTTTACTTGAGTAAATTGTTCGGCTACTCTACCCACCTCTGTATAAAACACATTTTAAAATGTATTCTGTGTAGGACACACTTAGCAAGTGATCACAAGCTTTTTCTGACTTTGACCCAGTCCACTTAGTTTGCTCTTTCTCTTGCATAATGTTTAATGGGATGTGCATCATCTCTCATTGACTTCTGTATCGATCTCCCTGCTTTAGTGGCACCTTCAAAAACCTTTTTTTAAAGAAAAAAGAAAAAAGACTTTTCACAACAATGACACATGGTGACAAATATAGGGGACAAATACCATGCATGTGTAAACTGCTTTTTTCCGAAGCGTATACGTATTCGTTGCAGTTTTTTCCCTGCGTGAAGGGAAAATTTGGATTTAGCTTGCTAATCACAATGCTTTTTGTGTCACGTGGTGGACTTATTGACCGATATGTCCCTATGCACAGTGTCAATTGACCTCTGGTATCGATGACGTGGGTCCGTCGCCTTGGTTACCGAAACAAAACACACTGGATATACTGCAACTTGTTTAAAAAAGAGGAAAAACACTAGGGTTTTTCGTTAAATTAGATTGTATTGGAGAAACTTGTTGGACTTCCCATTTGCATGGACCATTCCAGGGGTCGGTAACCTATGGCTCACGAGCCATATATGGCCTGTTTCATGAGTACATATGGCTCGGAGACTAATAAAAAAGAAATACATTTGCTTATTTATATCTATTGTTACACCAGGAGTCAATTACCACACGTGCGAAAACAAGACAATACCAACTGTTCAAAGGGTTTATTTCAGTATATGGTGGATTAAAAAGTGGTCGGCGGCGCCCTCTGTTGGCTGCGGCTGCATCGGCTCGCTACAACGGGTCAAGGTGCAATCGACATTTCGTTCTGTGTACATTGTTACACAGAATGACAATACAAGGAAATTATTATTATTATTATTATTATCTCTTAACCACGAGGGTGGTATAGGCAAGTAGAGCTCGGTGCCACACATCCCTCTCCAGGCCAACAAATGTTTCCACCTAGTCTCGAACCTGGGACCTTTTCAGCTAAATGCAAACGTTGCACGACTGGAATAGTAGTCCAGTGTATATATAGGACACAACTTTAACTAGTTTACAGTCAGAGTGTCACACCAACAGACCCTGTTTTGACTGTCAATCACTAAATTATCCTTTATATGGAATCTTAATAAACATAATAAACAATCTATGTTCGTTGTTGAGACGCTTTATAATGAAAAGCCACATAACAAACTTTAAATTCCTAGACGCTCTTACAAAGCAACTTAATTGGGTGAGTTCCCACGAATGGGTGGAGGTATACACGGGGAGCGTGCACGTCTTCTCACCCAGTGTCATCTACACTTAAGGTAAACACGGTGGTATCCTTGTTTGCAGTATTTTTGGACAATTTTACAAAACACTTTGCTTGCACCTTGTTGAAACTATTATTTAGGAGAAAAATAACAGTCAAAATGATTGATGATGATGTTGTAATTTATTCATTTTAAAATAATGTCTTGAAAACTATCACATTGATAAACACATTATCATCGTTATAAGTGGGATTTTCAATACCAAATCTTTTCAGCTCAATTTTTGAGTAGTCATCAATACTAATAATAGTAGATACCAATGGCACTGTTATATAAAATGGCATTCCCTCTGCAAAATGTTGCAAATATTTTTGAATAAGTATCTTTCAATCCCAAAATATTATTTTCCCTCATATTGCATTCATTAAATGATGTTTATTCTATTTTTGATATTTGACACCTTTAAAGGAAATTATATTGGATGCCAGTTTGTTATTTGGACTATTATACCTCACTGGTTTTCATTGTTTGGACTATTATGCACTGTTTACATCATTGACCCTATGAGCCAAACATGTTGCTGTTCTTTGATTTCCATACCCTTTAGAGCGGATTTGCTTTTGCATCCTAAGAGATTTAATAAAGATAAGATGAAGGCTTTTAGAAAATGGTGGAATTTCTCAACTGAGACTGGGTGCTCTCCTGTTCTCCTTGCAAGTGCAAAATCCATTGATGTCTTCTCTCCTTATTTTGAGTGCATACTATTTATAAACTTATCAAAAATGGAAATGTATTATTCCTCTTATTTCTAGTTCTAATTGCTAAATTGCCACTCTAGGGAAGGCGATACTGTCACCAGTCCTTACAAAAAGCTGGTATCAACATCAATACCAGATATCTGAATTGTTGTTATTACTGTGCTACCAAATACTACAAATTTCCGTCGAATTCTACGCCAGTTGATGGCAAATACGCTTTTTAAATAAAAACTAAGAAAGTCAAAAAAAAGTCTAGTAATGCTAATGTTTGTTTTGACAATGTTCAATGTTCCTTAGTTTTTTTTACGGCACATTAGTGCCATCTTCTGCATAATTGCTGTAACAGCAGGTTATGTGTGCAGTTTTAACGTTGTTTAGGAATCACTTTCGATTTAAATATGGCGCTCTTAAATGCTGCTACAAAAAAATCTGAGATTTTGCTTTCATTCTGAAATATACTTTTCAATTTTTGGCAGCTCTGTTGTTGTTAATCTGCAAAACGTAAAAAAAAAATATCAAAACTGAATACAATTTTGCTTCATCGTTTTACTCATCACCGATTTACATTCGAGACAAATTTGTGGCATTTATAAACAAGTTTCTGGTGAAGTCATTCCACCTGAAAATTAAAACTGTGTAAGGTTGTTTGTTTTGATTCAGAATTTATACACAAGAGTTGTAATCTATTTACGTACATACATTTTTAGAAAGGAACGGTGGGTCGTAAGAAATTATTTAGGCATAAACCGACAAAGTACCTTGACATATTTCAAATGTCAACTTGTACTTCAAATTCACTACTTTGTTAACGTCGGTCCTGGGAAAAGTTAGGAAACACTGATTTACATTCCAATGAAAAATAAACATTTGATTAGGGAAAAACCTTGCGAGTGAGAGACTTTTCGTTGACCTTCAGTGCAGCAGGTCCTCCACAGGCCGGAGTGTGTGAGGACCTCCTCGTTCTTGCGGACGGTCTCGTTGTCGTTCAAGTTCTTGGAGCGACACATTCCGCGCGAGTAGAGCCAGTAGTCCGTCCCCACGGCGATGGTCATGAGGCTGAAGGCACAGAAGGCCCCCGCCGTGGTCATCAACATCATCATGCCCCGGTTACACAGCCTCATCTTCATAAAACCTAATCACCTATCACCAGTGGTATCCGCTTGCCTGAACCTCAGTCCACTTTTCCGTACGTCCTTTGCAAGTTGCCATTGTGCTCATGATGAGTCCATGATTTTCTCTGGGGGAGATGCTGCATGTCAATGTTATGCCCACGCCTGCCCTATTTGTTTGTGTGTGATTGTCCAATCAGATTTCAACCTCTACGTTGTCATGTTGATGTGATCTGACCGAGGCCTTCATAGTCATACTCCTGACTTTTTGAACTTGAATGTGTCTCCAAAGTAAGTCATGTTTATTTCTATAGCCCTTAATCACCAAGAGTCTTAAAAGGCTGCACAGAACACAGATTATTGCAAACCACAGGCTATTATGACACCATCATCTGGTCAAGAACCTACATGATGGCATCAGTGCATCTCACAGGGTTCGTACACCTTTTTCATGGCCCAATTCAAGCACTTTCAATGCTATTTTTTCATTTTTTTACAGTACCTTCAAAGGAAGAAATCAGGCGCCGATCAAGCAAACTTTTTTTAATTGACTTTAATGACTAAAATGAAGGGGGCAGCACGGTGGCGCAGTGGTTAGCGCGTGTGCGGCACAGTTCTGACGTCATGAGATCGAACCTCCTGTGTGGAGTTTGCATGTTCTCCCCGTGCTTGCGTGGGTTTCCTCTGGGCACTCCGGTTACCTCCCACATTCCAAAGACATGCATGTCAGGTTAATTGGCCGGTCCAAATTATCCCTAGGTGTGAATGAGCGAGCGAATTGTCTGTCCCTGTGTGCCCTGCGACTGGCTGGCAACCAGTTCAGGGTGTCCCCTGACCACTGCCCAATGCTAGCTGGGGTTCCAGAACCCCCGCAACCCTACTAAGGATAAGCAGTGCAGATAATGGATGGATGGATGGACTAAAATAAAGTCTCTAAAGACGGCGAGAGGACATTCTGATGTGTCGCCGCGTGTTCTTTCCTGGTACCAGAATAAGTATTCGGACTTTGAAAAATAGAGCTGGAGAGGTGCAAAACATTTGAAATATATCATATAATAATTTTATATATAAGTATTACTGTTATTGATAATATATCACTTAAAACAAATCTTAGGAGCTATTTGGGAGCCGAGCCAAAAGAGCTGGTTTTCTAAATAGAGCTGTCCTCTTGGGTGCAACCAGTAGTAGGCAGTGACACTTCGCCTGGCAACGCCATAATAACGAACCACCAGAGCAGGTGGGGCGGTGTCATTTTCGCACACTGAATTTCTTCATTTATTTCGTGGTCCATAGAGTCAGACTGCAAAGAAACATGGCAATTCAACAATTTCAAGCATTTTCAAGCACTTTAACCCAAATTCCACCATTTTCCTGACCTTGATAAAACAAAAAAAGACAGCATTTTCAAGGATTTCAAGCACCCGCACAAAGTTTTACATAACATTTCCATACACAAAAGCAATGTCTCTTTTGTTGGACAAAAGTTATTTTTTTTTGCGTTTTATTTATTCAGCTCCAACTCAAACGTTCGTGTCGTATTTTTCAAATGTCACCTGAATTGGGTGATTGTTGATAACTCAGTCCTTGTTTGTTTTTTTTTACATAAAGCCCAGCGCTAGAGATTGGGTTTTTAATTTATTGTCAAGTGTAAAAACTCAGTCCCTCAGTTATTATCAGGCTGGTTATTATCAAATTTATAAGTGCTAAATATCACGTTTATCAAGCTGATAGAAAAAAAAGAACCACTAATCAGTCCCTTGACACCATGCTATGATATTCAATGAGCCGACACTACTCGTTAGATTGTATGCATTTATAGTCATCGTGGAAAAACAACAATTACCTGTGTAATAGTAGTACCACAACTTGGTTGTGTCTTCTATTTACCTCTTCATAAAGTGTGCAAGGAATTTGGATGCTATAATCCACAGGTGTCAAACAGGCGGCCCGCGGGCCGGATCAGGCCCGCTAGGGGATTGGATCCGGCCCGCGAGACAACACTCAGAGAAGTGCAAGAGAAAGAGAGCTGTAGGTTGAAATAGGTCCACTTGATGTTGCCAAAGTCAGGTGCCTCTCACAAACGCTGCACTTGTATTTCTTTCTCTCTCTAATCTCTCTTTCTCTCTCTCCCTCCATTTTTCTCACTCTCTTGCTCTCTTTCTCTTTCACTCTCTCTGTCTCTTTTCTCTTTCTTTGTTCCTTTTTGTCTCTTTCTGTCTTTTTTACCTTCTTTTTGCTCATTCTTCATTTTTTCCTTTTCTCTTTCTCTCTCTCTCTTGCTTTCCCCTTCTGTCTTTCCCCTTTCTCTCTTTCTCCCCTTCTCTCTTCTCTCCTCTTTTTCTCTCTTTCTATTTGGATTTCATTCTTTCTCTTTCTTTCGCACTCTCTTACTATTTCTGTTTTTATCTCTTGTTTCTCACGCTCTCTCTCTGTCTCTCTTTCTCTTTTTTTGTCCCACCCTCTCTACCTTTCTCTCCCTACCTTTCTCTTATTTCTTTCTCTCTTTTTTTCTTTCTCACTAATCCGGCTTCAACGCCGCTAAACAGAGACACGAAAGCCGGGGGGAATCGGAGAGGAGGCGGACTTGATAACACGAGGTGGTGTATCCCTGGATTTTCACAAAGAAAAGTTTTCCATCTGCCGCAGGGATGTCGAATTTTTGGACTGGCGTGACGTCATCCACTTCGCTACAAGCACCCCTAGGGCATCATGTTCATCTGTTATTAAAGAACGGGGTAGACTGCTGGAAGTGTGAATTTCCCTACGGGGATGAATAAAGTATCTACCTATCTATCTATCTACTAGTCCGGCCCCCGAGAGAATGTTTGTTCTATCGTGTGGCCCCCGAGCGTAAATTAGTTTGACACCCCTGCTATAATCAGTCGTATGGGTCTGGATGTGTACAGGATGTTGTAAGTGTACGGGCTTCTGAATTCTATTAAGTGAGTACATTGAATTTTGTTTATCAAATTATGTATTTTTCAGTTTTTCAAACTCCTGTGTGTGTGATCAGGTTTGAGGTTACATACTGTAGCGATAGATCTTTTTCACATAATGACGATACATAAGCCTGAAAATTGGGTTTCCCCACCCTTTTTAGTCACTTTTGTTGGATTATGTTTGCCCCATATAGGTTTACCTAATTAACCCAAGAGTCGGGAAAATGTGCTGTTTGGTGGGCAACTAAACTGAAACTTTACTCAAGATGATTACTCTGGATGAATGAAAATAAATATAACAGTCCCTCACATATGTTCGGCATACTTTTTGTACACTCAACCGGGTCAGGAAACACAACCATATTTTATTGGGTTGCCTGTGTACAAATTTTGAAGTCGAAATCAGATTTTTTAAAAATGATGTGTTTCACCATCCAGTCAGTCTTAGACATTGCTTAGATGTTCAATAATCAGCTCATCCCCCAAAATAATTTAATGGGTCAAAGTTACCCAACCCAATAGCCCAACCTTGGATAAGGTGCTTAAAACCTAGTTACACAACAAACATTTGTGCGTAATAAAAAGGACGCTGCATTCAAATTAAAATGTAAAACGCTATTATGTATAGCCCAGGAGTCAGAAACCTTTTTGACCTAAAGAGCCATGAAAGCAAAAATATTTTGATTTGTTTTAGAGAGCCACACCATATATTTTAAGACAAAATTCTACAAAATTGCCACACCCGCTTTCCAAACAAAAGCTAATTCTGCAGCACATTTTTGTGGACTGTGTGATGTTTAATGATTTGGTAAAATCTATGAAAGAATAATAATGCCAGAGCCTGTGTCCCATATCAACATAAATGTAACACTTAAAATGTGTTTCCTTCGTTCAGTTGAAGCTCATTTTTGTCCTAATGGTTTCAAAACAAGGTTTCTTTAGAAAAATGTCAGAGAATACTGCAGCCGAGGATTCCATCGTATTTACCTTCATTGCAGACAGTGCTGAGTGAGGAGTGTGCGCACCCTGTTTTGTGTATTGCACCACCCATTCCTACAGCTCACCCAATCAAATTGCTTTTGGTGCTTTGATAGAGCTTTTACGTGTTTAACATTTGTTCTGTGGCTTTTCATCATAAAATGCCTTAACAATGAACATAGACTGTTCAGTAAGCTTCAACATAATGGATTATTAGCGATTTACAGCCAAAACGGTGTCTGTTGGTGTGACACTTTATCTGAAAATTGTAGTTGAAATTGTGTCCTATATATACTGGATCGAACTGATGAAACAGTCATTATTGTCTTGAACTCGCACGTGCAACAATCGGTTGTACATGTAACAATACATTCAAAAATTGCGCTAATTCTGTTTTATCTCCGAGCCATATGTGCTCATGAAACAGCCATATATGGCTCGCGATACCAAATGTACTTATGAAAACGGTCAAATATGGCTCGCGATACCACATGTACTCAGGAAGAGCCATATATGGCTTGTGATACCGTATGTACTCAAGAAAAGAGCCATGAATGGCTCCCGATGCCATATGTACACATGAAAAGAGCCATATATGGCTTGTGATACCGTATGTACTCAAGAAAAGAGCCATATATGGCTCACGAGCTATATTTACTCATGAAAAGAGCAATTTAGGGCTCCCGTTATCATATGTACTCATGTAAAGAGAAATATATGGCTGCCGATAACATATGTCCTCATAAAAAGAGCCATATATGGCTCACGAAATATATTTACTCATAAAAAAAGCCATTTATGGCTCACGAGCCTAGTGTACTCATGAAAAGAACAACACATGTATATGGCTCCAGATAACACATGTACTCATGAAAAGAGCCATATATGGCTCGCGAGCTGCATGTGATCTGCATTTCTATATGCATTTATGGCTCGTGAGCCTAAAGTACTCATGAAAAGAGACATTTATGCCTCGCAAGCCGCATGTACTCATGAAAAGAGCCATGTATGTCATATATGGCTCATGAGCCATATGTACTAATGAAAAGAGTCAAAGATGGCTCGCGAGTCACATGTACTCTTGAAAAGAGCCATATATGGCTCGCGAGCCATTTGTTCCCAACTCTTGGTATAGCCCGAGATTATAAATAGCTTAGTATTTAGAGCAGTCTCTTTTAGACTCTGAATTTACAAGGACAATAATTGAAGCAAAAATCAACAACAATGTATGGCCAAGAGACAAGAATCTGAGCCAGTCAACTATTCGTACTTTAATGTCGATATCTCACGCGCAGGTAATGACAGCGCATGCATCATGAGAGTAGTAGTTGTTACACATACTTTATAGAAAAGTCATCCATTTCTTACACTTCTTTTTCTTGCCTTTTGCATAGTAGACATCTCAACGTTACCCTTTGTGTTCCTCTGCCACAAACCATTTGTAAGATTATGAAATCAATTCCAACTGCAAGCGGTAAATATTTGACATGCTGATCAAAATTTGGGACCATGTCATGGATTGTTTTTATGTGTATGCTGACTATCTAATTTGGTCCCTTAATACTCATTTTATCATTTTTTAGGAATGAATCACCTGATTTATCGGTAATGAGAATTTGAACCTGTTCTAAAATTGCATTTGACGTTAAACTCACAAAAAATATCACCCATACATCAGTCGGCATTTATATATAAAAAAAAAATATTACCCTTTCAAATTTAGAAATTCAAAAGGACTACTAGGTGCTCCGATTCACACCCTAAATAAACAGGAGTTAGTGTATTGTGTTAATGAAACCAGTCACAATGGTATAAATGTCTCCAAGAAAAACCTCCCGCTGGAATGCATTCCTATGTACACACACACATCGAAACATACAGAGTAATAAGCGAGAATACTTGTAATACCTTCATTGCACATCATCTCATGAACTCCCTGTTACTTTCTTCACTTTGTTGTGATCAAAATGTAAAAAATAACCTGCAACAAATACAGGATGGCATGCATAGGAGGAGCTCCACAACAAAGACAGTATAGAAGTATAGGTGAGCGCATACAGGGCACCAAAAAGGACAGAAAAGATGGCATTACATTAAAACATATTTGGGAAGAGTCGCTTTTGCATTTGTAAGCCCTTTTCGCATGAAATCGTTACATAATTTCCGCTCTCACACAAAGGCCAATTTGGCTCACAAAAGCTCATTTGAAGCTAAATCAGTGCATGTTTACTTTTACTCCGATTTCCCGGTAAGTGACTTTTATTCCAAAACAAGCATTTCAATAAAAGGACTGAATAGTTCACCTGAAGTAGTTCCAATACCTTTGATATGTGACAATGCATATCGAGTAATAATAGTAAGTTTTCCACTACAAACCATATGATTTAATTATTTTATCCAGGATTATTTTAATCATTTCTTTGCAATTAATTTAACTTATAATTATACATTTGAATGACGTACTATATTCACTAGATTTTGTGTTCACCTGACTCATTCGGTCGTTATACAGCCTCTACATTGTTCCAAATGATTTGGTCCTCTGATGAGGCAGGTTTGAGTCGTGCCAGTCCACCAATTTCCAGCAAAGTCAGACTTAACTGAACTTAGCTGAGGATTTAAGTTTTAGGGATTCTCCAATTATTCAGACAATTGTTTTTTTCACATCATGCCCATTACCTAAACGGTATTCTCTCTCTATAGGGCGGTTTACCTTTCACAGCCTCACTGCTTCAGAGATTTTCCTCTTACATTGTGTTCTGCATTCTGAATTGCTAACTGTCCCAAAACAAGTGTTGGTAAAAATGAATACATATATGTATTCAGGTACAGTATACAGTACTTTTTATTTGTTAAACAATTTATTTAACTTTTTTATGTTTTCAATATAGATAATTGATTTTAGGGCTGCACGATTTTGGGAGAAAACCCAATTGCGATTTTTCAGACCAGTATTGCAATTTCGATGCGATTTTTTATTTTAAAAAGGAAAGTGTTTTTTCTGTGCTCATTTTTTTTTTTATCGAGTACTGTATAATTGGAGGCACGACCTACCGGATCATACACTCTTCCAAATAGCCACGTATGAACACGCTAAGACATACCCTTAAAAAAATGTGCAAAATATAAATGTTTATTTTTCCAGATTGTGATCAAATTTGACCTGGGACCAGATAAGGCTTCATGCATTTGTCCTAGCTGTTCTCCGGCTAGGATGCCCATGCTACATTAATCTTGCACATGTGAGAATAAAAGCCGACCATTTCTGTGTGTTCCAACTTTAAAAGCTAATGATAGTAGCACTTGCAGTGATTATTTCAGTTTGGGACAAAACTTCAGAGTTTTACCTTTCAAAAGAGACCAAAACTGTAAATTCTCCAAACGGTTCAACAACAGCATTCATTTTACTTTGGGTAGGTCTCGGATTGAGATTAAAAGGTCAATTTATGTAAACAGCGCCCTCTTCTGAGGGGCTTTGTTAGGGTTTCCTGTCTATAAATGCTTGAAAAAAAATCGCAGTGTTATGCGATTACACAATAGCACTACGTCACATCGCAATGTCGATTTGATTTCGGTCAATCATGTAGCCCGATTTGATTTGTGGAGTAGTTGTAAATATAAAAAAAAAAACCAAGATTCGTATTTCATGGATTAATGCAACCCATGCGAGATACGAAGTTTCACAGTCCAAACAAGAGTTAGCCATTTGTGTCTGTATTCACAAGCTTTGAATATATTCCGTTGGAATTGCTTCGGCTACAGCGTTTTTTCCTCTTCTAGTCTCACAACCTGGATATTGATTAGAAAATATCGAGACAAGCTCTACTCCACTGGCCACACAATTGTCTTAGCTTGAGTTGCAATGATCAATCAGTGTATCAGTTATTCATAATTGTTGATAAATGATAATTAATCGCGAATGATCGTTTGTTTAAATTGTAATTAGGATTATTATTTTCCTCTCTCCATTTTATTAAGCCATATTGGGGGAAAGAAACAAAAAATGAGCACATTGGAGAAGTCAAAGTTGGACTGGGATTCTTTTAAATATGAAGAGGGTATCACTGAGGAGCTGGCAATCCACAACAGGGGTAGAGATGGGTATGTAGACCGAAAGAACAGTAAACATATTTTTTTTTCCAAATGTTTTCAGTCATCCATTATTAGTAACCTTGTGATTAAAACTATTTTAATTGTAGTACTTTGCTTGCATTTCTCTGATTGGGAATATCTGTTTAGGGCCATACCATCCTGAGAACACCCGATTTAGAATAGTTAAGCAGGGTTGGGCCTGGTTAGTTCTCGAATGGGAGACTGCCTGCTGAATACCAGGTGCTGTAAATCGGTCATCTTGCGCGCACTCTGTTGCAACAGCACTGACATTGCCCACTGGTACAGTTGGTGGAAATGAATTTCCCTAAGTGTACCAAATGAACTGAATTATATTTATATTTATAGTTACAAACAGGTAAATATAGCCAATCATACAAGTTGAATAATTAAGTGTTTCTGGATGTGCCTTATTTGGTGTGAGAGCCCAAGCAGTTCAATTTCATGGCGAAAAAATGAGCTCATTTGGAAGACAAAACGTGCTACTTCAGGACAAAATCCAGACGACCCCATTCTCGTCACAACCGCTACCACAGTCCGCAACATGCATGAGCACACATGACAGCATGTGTGTGTGAGCACGTATGTACATGACTTATTGATCATGGAATGTTCATGACCCAACTTTGACGAAAAGGAAACAAACATGGATGCTGTCTGATGATCAATTGACACGAGGCGACATTCGTTTATTGCCGCCCTCAGCATTGACAGGCTGACACGGAGTTCCTGGGAACAGTTTGTCTTTACCGTAAATTCTGGACTACAAGTCGCTACTCTTTTTGTATATTTTAAACACCGCGGCTTACAATATCAGGCGGCTTATTGTTAATGCCTGATTTCTCTATCATGTTGTCATGTGTGCAAAGGATGGGAGAGCTTAAGATCAGTCGCATGTCGTGTTTTACGGCCTCTGAGTTTTAGTCAGTACAAATATTGAGTTTGGTTTCATAAAAGTTTTTGTAACACACCTTTGTATATAATAATGCCAATTTAATTAATTTGACTGCTAAGGACAAAGTCCACAAATGAGTAAACATTTCTGTACTAGACATTTCCCCTGCAATTAATTTTTAAAATGTAAGAAAACTCAGTGAGAAATAAAGTTGAGCAACCTCCCTAAATTTGGTCATGGGGCTTTCAATCAGCTGCACTCTGTAGTTCAGAATTTACGGTCCGTACCTCTTTTTTAAATCACCACTTTGCACAACAATGTTATTCTGATAGACATAAGATTGTTTATATAGACCATGAGTGAATTTCAAAGTGTTTGACCATAAAGGATTATTCTGTGTGAATCGGGTTACTGGCACGGGCAAAAAACATTTTGAATTTGATAAATCTGAATCAGAGTGACTAAGTCCAAGACTCAAAAACAGTTGCTTTGAAAATAGCTCAATTTTGACTTATAGGTTCAATGTGCTTTTTTTAGTCAGACAGCCATGATTTGTGGCAATGTCTTGTATTTTTACTCTTAATCAGAAACAGGGAATAGGCTCAAGTGTAATGAAAACCAACATAACTATGATTTACAGTGATGCCTCTACATACAATGTTAATTCCTTCCCTGGATATACTCCCACTTAGAATTTTTTGCATCTCGAGCAAATTTTCCTAATACAGAATAATTGAAAACCAATGAATTTGATCTCAGTCTAACAGAATCATACAAGTTAACCCTAAATAGCTATAAAACACATCACCTGATCACTAATAAACACATTCAAATAGTATTTGAAAATAAAATAGCAATAAAAAGATAAATTGATAATAAAATTGTTGTAACTTGGATTTTATCGCTTATGTCCAGGCAAGATTTTTGCTCGAAAGACATCTCAAATCTCGAATTTCACTTATCTCATATGTAGAGGGGCCACTGTATTTTCTTCTTTCACATTTGTAGATGTTTACGGGTGTCCAGGTTTTGCTAAGTGATGTTTGTGTTACCAGTATTGTGTCAAAATGAGCAGCTGGAGGCAGCACTCACTTCGCCGCCGTGTGTAGTCTAGTTGAAAAGACGATGTGACAATTGATGGAAAGACACTGCAGGTCTGTTCAGGTTTTGGTGTTGTTCTCTCCCCATTTTCACACTTGTATAACAAACTCCGGGTTAGTGAAGGAGAAGCCTTGAAATTCGTTCTGGTCCAGATTCATGATGAAAAGTTTGTCAGTCGGAGTCAGCTCTACCGCCATCTTGGTAAACTCCTTGTCGAAGTTGCCCACGTCGCGGCGGGATTTCTGACAGAGAAACAGTTTTAAGGAAAAGTCACCAAAAGATATAAAACTTGGGGTAGAACAAGACAGAACAGGAAGCCGGAGGAAGTTCCATTAAAGCACAGTGATGAGGGATAAAAAAGGGGAAGGCCATTTCATCAACACAGACGTTTTGATTGACGGTATGCACGAAATGTCATCTATCAATCTTCGGTTCGTTCAATAAAAACCCATTTAATGTTCTATGCATTAAGTTCAAGAACTTATTCGTTGATTGAGAGATACTTGAGTCACATTGAGGGTCTATCTCAGTATTTTCAATTTAGCCAGAAATTGTGACAAAGACCGTTATGTTCAAATAAGTATGCTTTGCTCAGTTTGCATTTGTTAGCAATGTTGCACTTTGAAGCACGGCTGTCAAGGCTAGGCAGATTTGATTACAGCCGCCTATGTTAAACCTTGAAGCAGTAAAATCGACCAATTGTTATAGCAGAGGACAGCCATTTTGCTGAGTCCAAGTATCAAGATGACAAGAAATCAACATAAACCGTAGCTTTGGGGAACAAGACGTTTTATCGTGTCAACTTTAACTAAAGTCTACGTGTGGCTACTTTTGAATGAATGCATTAATTGATAATTGAATAATGGAGGATTACCTAAGTCCATGCAACGAGAAAAATATAACTGGGTGGCTTGACTTGCTGTTAGCTTGCTAATTCTATCACAAAATCTATTGTTTGAGGCTGTGGTGTGCGCCAAATAAGTATTGGTCTTACTATATAGCCCTGTGCCATGAGGCAAAAGAGCTGCATACCTCACTCTACAGACACTCAGCACAGTAAATACGTCACATACTAATTGTATTATTTACACATCCAAAATGTGAAAATTCCGCCATTTTGAAAAAGAACATCACAGGATTGTGAAGATAAATGAGAAAGACCTTTAACCTGGCATAAATAACTATGTATTTTTAATATTATATATCCATGATGACAAGTGAGGCTGTTCCTCACTTGCCTCCCCTGACTGCCATCACTGCTTTTCAGTTACTGTATCAATATTATATATTTGGAACTGAAAATCCACTTTTCTTTTACCAAAACAGATTGTACCAGATTTGAAAGGTTCCGACTTATTTCTATCGAATTAATACCAATTCTAAATAATGTTCTTGAAATGTAAGAGTTTTTGTTGAGATTTGAAAGACAAGGTGACAAAAAACAGAAGCTCACAGTGCAAACAAACCTGGAAACACGACAAAAGAACAAACGACCTGCTGACTTAACAGTGCGGACCTGCTACAAAGACCCGCGCACCAGAGAGAAAACATTCCCGTACAGACGAAGAACCCATAAAACACATTCCACATCGGGAAAGGAGGTGAAGCTGTGAGTGGAGCACACGGAAGAATAATGTTGATGTTGATGTTGCCTACCTCCTTTTGTTTCATTTCTTGGCGGCCGTCTGAACTGAAGAAGCGAGATTGGTTTTCATACCCACCACTTGTGCCTCACTTACTATACAGTGGTTCACAAACCGTGGCTGTCTGGTACTGTTGGTGGTACATTGGGTCCCTGTAATGGTTGGCTGAAGAATGTCTCAAATGTTCTTAAAGCTGTACAACAGGGGTCGGGAACCTTTTTGACCCAAAGAGTAGAGCAATTTTTTTTTATGTTTTTTGTTTGTTTATAAGGAGCCATACCATATATTTTAAGACAAATTTCAGCTAAACCGCCAAACCTACTCTCCAGACCAAAAGTCATTTTTCGCACATTTCATTTCACTGAGGGACTTTAGACGATTCGCTAATATTTATCAAAAAATAATAATGCCAGAGCCTGTGGCCCATATCAACAAATATCCCGCTTTAAACTCGTCTCCGTACCGCAATCATTTAGGATTATTGAAACTCGTTTTGACTTTTTTTTATAACGGTTTCAGAACCAGGTGCAAGCAGAGTTTTTTGTATAAATGTTACAAAATACGGCAAACTAGGATAGCTTGAGGTAAGATCTTGGGCCTAGAGGAAGATCAATCGAAGTCGGGCCGGGCTTCTCTCTCTCGCCATTTTTAAACTTATTTTTTCATGGAGGATCTGCACAGCATGTACTTACTTTTGTGGTAATCTGAGTGGTTGCCTTGATTGGCAATAATGCACAAGGACAATTGTACAGTTTTGCTTCTTTACTTAGTTTTGTTGGTAACATCCATTCATTTATTTATTTGCAGGTGGAAACTTCTTACATGAAAACAATAACAGTTACGTCAATCTAACAGGCGGGTTGCAAAATCCCTCGGACTTATGTCCCAGGCCCAAACCTAGTGTTAATCAAGTGAGCACTTTGAGACCAAAGTGTGCACTTCGGTGACACTCGTACCTCAGCCGAAGTACACGAGGCGCTAAAATTCAGCTCAGGGTTTACTTCGGGCCTGTCCCTCAAATCAGACAGGCGAGAGCCCGTTCGGCCTTTTATAACCGCAGCCCGGGACGTATTTTTTAAGCCTGATCTTACCCCTAATACTGACCTATTTAACTTCAGGGCAGACAGCGCTGAGTAGAGAAGAGCGCTGTGTGTATAGCTCCGCCCACCCCTGCTGCATACCCACTCAAATTGCTCCGGGTGCTTGGCTGGCATTTCTGGTCGTTTACAGTTTTTCTGGGGGTTTTCATCATGAAGTGTCTCAACAGTGAGCCTAAAATTGTTTGATGATCTTCCATAAAAAGGATATCTAAGCTACGTACAGCCAAATCTGCGTCTCTTGGTGTAACACCTATACATTAAACTTTAAATCTTTATATTGTTCATATTCTTAGCGGTTATTCATTATTCACCGTCTTACTGCTGTAACAAAAGAAATTTCCCTATTGCGGGACGAATAAAGGATTATCTTATCTGATCTTATAGTGGGATGGATGCTCTTTATATACTGGACCGAACCAGTCTAACAATCAGTGCTATGACAGCTGTACGCGCACTAGATTTGACCCTGTGCTTTATTGGATTAAAACGCTGAAGATGAGAAAACCAAATGTATAATTTTATCTCAGAGCTAGCCATAGGTTCCCGAGCCCTGCCGTAAAAGGTTACAGCACCAATTACTTGGATCTTAAAGTGCCCTTTGTGTATGCATTGTCAGGGTTTTATGCAGATTGTGAAATAACAAATATACTTTTTCTCCCCAGATATTTTTATTAGCAGTCAATCCCTTTTAGTATATATACACCGTATTTTCCAGACTATAAGCCCCACCAAAAAAAAACAAAAAACAAAAAACAATTGGCCAGATATTTGAAGGTGCGCCTTTTATACCGAAAACTACAGTGGACACAATTGGAAATGCAGTTAGGATCAAAGTATACTGCATATGGCAACTGTTCTGCATTTGAGAAACAAACTGGTGTTTGGGTGCTCTTTTGTGGATAAAAAAGAAAAACATAAGTGCAGAACTTCTACGGCAGCTCAGATGCCACCATTTTAAAAATTGAAACTTATTGTGATTACTTGAAATGACAATTTTTGTTTATGGTAACGTTTTGTAGAAAATTACGTACACTTGTTTGAATTGTTGTTAGCACGCCTTAGTTGAGCTCAGAATGTATCTATATAGTTAGCAAGCTAATGGAACGTACTTTGGACTTTCACTTTTGCGCTTTTAATTTCAGGCGACTTTATAAGGGTAATGCTTTAGGCCGGGCACGGTCCAAAAAAACAGCAACTAAAAGAAAATAAGCCTAGTCATTTGGGACGTAGATCACGAGCTGACTAGCTCGTGATGAAGGAAATACTTTAGATTGAGGACAGCACAGTAACCATTTATGAATGAATTATCTTTAGTGGTGAAACCAGATGTCATAATGTGAATTGATGTTCTAGAAAACAAATTTTAACTAATGAGTATTTTTTATGCAACCCTACCTCTTTTTGTAGTTTTAATTCCCATGTGCCTTATAGTCCAGTGCCCCTTATATACGAAAATTATATTACAAAATACTATTCATTTGGGTGTGCGCCTTATAATCCGCTGTGCCATATAGGGCAGCAAAAATATCACAAGGCTATTTTTCGGGTGAGCCTTATAAAGCAGAAAATACAGTACATAAGAAAATGGTGCAAAGATGCAACTGGCTCTCCAGCTAATTAACTTTAAACTTAGATCTTGTAAATATTTTTGGGCTATTTATTTTTCATCTAAGTCTTTATTAAAAGAAAAAAAATTGTAATATAGATTTGTTTTATTAAATTTCAATTGTTCCTAAAAACAAATTATTTGTTATGAACATAATAATAGCTATTGTATCTACATGTTTTATTATAAATGCTAACCCAAAGGTGGAGTCAGTTAACATCGAAAATGTTCTACTTGCCGACGCCACATTATGGCTGAACTCATCAGCAGCTCCTTTTGTTGCAAAATTCTTTGACGCGCTAGAATGAAGTCTTCCTTTTTCATCTTTTTGGGGGTTAGGTTGGCATTTGGAATGTATTTGAAAGTCCTTTTCTTACTTTCACCATTTCCATTCTACAATTTCAAAAAACCACGACCACGTGCATGATATTCTGTCCACCCCCCCAAAATTGTGAAAATATTATCAAATTTTGTATTTAATAAGGGAAATCCTTTAGTACTTTATTTCTAAACTGTTGAAAACCAGTTTGATTAAATGGATTATTTACAAACAACTATAAATATACTGTATATAGTAATTATAAATTCCTGCATGTTTATTCAGAAATGCATATCGCTGCTATCTAAAGAGACTTTTTTTATTCTTGCCTGAATGGAATGTGCAAAAAAACGCCAAATTATATTTTTTTAAAAAGCCCCAAAAATGAATACTTTTTGCAATGGCAGCAATAATAAGAAAAATGTTAACATGATCTATAGCCAAGGAATCAAATCGAGGAATCAGTAGATACGAAAAATACAATACTTTGTTTCCTCCAGGCTCTTTTGCCAAATTTTTAAATCCAAGCAGCCCGCAACTTAAAAAAATACCCCCAAATGAATGAATCCATGTTTCCCACGTTCTAGTTGCCAGTGATGACGACCAGCAGTAAGAATTCAGACGCAGAACAAGTGTCCTGGTAGGCACCAGTGAGTATATTATTACTTTCCAGTCATACAGAAACAACAATACAATCCATAGAATCTTCTTTCTTTCACCCACATCGAGTACATTTGATATATTCACGACGTTTTTTTTTTTGTCTTACGTAGTCCATCGAGTTGTCGTGGTCATTTGCGTTCAACTGTTTTCGAAGGACAAAACGAAAAAAGCTGTCTCGTGACCAAGCGAATTGGCCGACACAAAGAAAACTCATGGGAGGTCATCATGTCGTTTGTTCTTATGCACATTGTAATACGGGCGACTGTAACTAAGATGGTATGGGGGACCAATCCTGACATGTGTTGAAATAAACGTATAAATAGATAAATACCTACAAATACAGTATAAGCCATGTAAATGAACAAATACGTATATAAGTCAAACAATATCTAAATATACAATTTAAATGCAATTAGTCATTATTGTCGGGAACTTAGTGGTCAAACTTTGGCAAGAACTTCGTCGGGAAATTTATTGAGGACTTAATAGTGTATTTTTCGGGGGTGTTTTGTCAGGAATTTTTTTCCCCGTATTTTGACACAACAAAATGTTATTCAAATGAGGGGGTGGGTAAAACTGGCTGAGCTTTTCACCTATTTCTTCATCACTGATCAAACAATAGATGAAAAGCTCAGGCAACTGAATCTTGTTTTCACAAAATACACAACAATAAATAATCAAATAAATGTCAAAAATTGCATGTATTTCATATTTAGGTATTACGTGATTTATTCATGTCTTTATTCATATGGCATACATTTGTATGTATTTATTTTGGTTACTCATACACATGGCAGTATCTGTCCTCCATAGAATGGCACTCACTACTATATTTTGGGAGGAAAGGGTGTATTAGAGGGGCATCACTTGACGACACTCTGGTGATTTTCACTTGGCACTTTGACAGCCTACAAAACTCAATATTTATTTACTAAGATGTTTATGCCAACAATTGTTGTGCAAACTTTGACCGTAACTTATTCTATATCCTCTTTTTAAGCTGAACCTAATATTCTAATGTAAGGGACACCAGTCAGGGTGAAATTTTCACACATAAAAGGAAATAAATGTGCTCATTGATAGCACTGTCGTGGCATGAATTTAAGGAGACATGCGAGTTTAACATGTGGTGGCATTTCGCAAGCGATTTTCACAGTGATATTTTATCACATGCTTATTTCTTTCAGAATTTTAAATGTCAAACGTCCGTTTATTACGCATCCTGGATATGCACATAATGGTGACTCCTGTTTCACTATTGCACTGGTGCACATATCGTATGTATGTGTGTGTGTGTGTGTGGCACGGTCATTGAGAAGCGAGAGGGTACTCTGGGTTCACGAATGTGAAGCCGAGGAACTCTTCCTGGTCCAGGTTGGCTATAAGCTCCTTATCTGGGGGGGTCAGCTCTGGGGGGTGTCGTGTGAAAAAGCGGTCAAAGTTCTCAGCGTCCCGCCCGCACTGCCGTGGGAAAAGGGGAAAGAAAAGGGAGAGAAAATGGGAGGATGGGGGTGAGCGTGATGAGTGATGCAACCAAAGGTTATTATAGTTAAGTGAAACAACAAAAATGATGGAAACTAAAAATGGGAAATATTTGTTGAGTGTACAAATAACCCACCCCCCAAAAACAACAGCAACTAAGGATGCGTCTAACAAAGCTAAAAACAGTAAAAAAAAAAAAAAACTGTAGTCTCAAATAAATGAACGTCTGGAGATTAGGGCTGCAACAATAAGTCGACGTTGCCGACCAAAAAAAAAAAGATAATAGAAATGGTTGACAATTAATTCCATTTTTCCAAAAGAGTTAGGCATTATAATCGCTGCTTAGTCACTCGAGCGCAATAGCGTCTGTCTCTAGCAGTAACAAACAGAAATAACGGCGTCAACATCAAATAAGCATACCAAAATGTCTAAGCGTTTCAGAGCATTTTAACCTCGTACGGTAAATAAAAAAACTACTTGCAAAGCAGAAATTGAGTAAGTCAGTAGTTTGGTTATGCATGAATACAACAGTCGGACGGTTGAACGAAACGGAGTCATATTCAAGTGACGTTCGCGCCAATCCAGTTCTGATTACATAATGCTACATTTTATACGCATATATTTCGTTATAAAAAAAGAGCTTAAAAGTTTATGCTACACGGTGCCTGACAAACATATGAAAATAAATGCGAGCAGTTTGAATAACAAGCGCGGGTTTTTAGAACGTTAGATACGAAAAACATCAGTTGTTAAAACCGTTTGATTTCAAACAGTTGAAATCATTAAGATCTTTTGTCAAACTTTGCAGTTGACCACTGAATGAACTTCACAAAACGCATATATTTTTTATTTACCATTCTACTGCTGCTAATGAGCCTGTTCTTAGTTTACAGGGATATACATTTTGTACTTATTTTTTAATTACCTGTCCAGAACAATGGGCAGAGGTTTATTTATGGTTATAAGTCTACTCACTGAGCACTGTGCCCATTTGGTTTTAGATAGGGAATATATATTGAATTTTGGTACAGATCCGCATTATATTCAACAAAAGTTGTATTTTAGATTACACTCATTTATCTTGTGTTTATTATAATTTACCACATAATTAAATCAACTTATTCAAAATTAATTATCCAATTATTCAACTAACCTCTTTAATAGTCGCTGAATAGTTAACCATTTGATAGTTTTTAGTTGCAGCCCTACTTGAAATATATTTTTACCCGTTTTGCACAAATCAAATATGAATATAAAAGCAAAACCACAAACGAGAGTAAAAAATCCAAAACTATTATAACCCTGGATATGATTAAAAAAACAAAACAAAAACAAAAAAACATCATGACAATAAACCAATAAAATCACACAGTCTGCGTACTGTAGATTTGCATTGGTCTATACTGGTGAGTAGTCAGCAGGGTGATGGTTGGCGTAGGGAGTGCACCCACTTACCTCCACCTTAATAACCTCTTATTTGCTAAGTGTCAATTATTTCCTTCACGGTAAAGGGAAAAGAGTGCCATACGCAAGAAATACTTACGGATTTGGGCTTGAAAGGGGGCTGGACCTCTTTGTTTTCCAGTTTTTCCCAGTCGATGTAGCGGAAGAAGGCGTGCTCCTTGATGTCCCTCTCGCCCTCGGGACCGCAGCCCAGGCGTTTGCCAGGGTGCTTGGTCATGAGCTGTGCACAAATCAGACAGAAAGCTATGTTTGGTTTGGAAGAAAACATTTTTTCCCCCCCCCGAAAATATCGGATACCCTTTGAGCAAAGTCTTCTGAATTCCCCTCCAACTATGTTCAAAATAATGTCAGCAACACTAAATCCTGTTTTGTTCTCTAAATGCCCGCTTTCTCTTCCTGGGGTGCATTGCACAAAAGTGCAATAACAAAAAACAAAAACAAAAAATCAAGGCTAACTGAATAAGCGCAGCTTGATTAAGCCTGGCTGGCATATCCTGGCTTAGTCAGTTGCACGTTTGCTGAGCCAGAATGAATAGGCGCAGCTATATCAAGCCAGGTGTAAATATTTGGGATGAACGTACGTTCAGGACATCCTCAAATAGAACCCCCCCTAGGATCAATCACAGAAGTTCAGGGTTCAAGTCTAGCTAACGCAACCTCCCCGTGTGGCGTTTGCATGTTCTCTCTGCGGGTTTCCTCCGGGCACTCCAGTTTTCTCCCACATTCCAAAAACATGCATGTCAGATTAATTGTCCCTAGGTGTAAATGAGCAAGTGAGTTGTCTGTCCCTGTGTGCCCTACGACTGGCAGGCAACCAGTTTAGGGTGTCCCCTGCCCACTGCCCGAAGATAGCTGGGATGGGCTCCAGCGCCCCCAGCGACCCTACTGAGGATAAGCGGTGCAAATGGCTGGATGGATGGCATTAATGGACTGCAATAAGAGTCACTGTTTCAGTGGCATAATTCTTGCTTGCTAAGCGAGAGTCTCAGGTTCAATTCCATGCCAATGCAATAAAATCAGAGACAAACAATTCATATTTTTATTTTGTTTCATTTAATTAATCATTCATAAAGAACAAACAATTTTTAGACCTATTTATATACTGTATTACCCTTGTCAAAGTCTTCCTTGATACCACCTATGCAAGAATCTCAAAAACAGTAATAATATACATATTCATCAAAACTCTGATGGGAAATTGACAGCTTTCTTAATTGGCATAGCAATAAAGCACATGGCTAGGGGAAAAATACACTGACCACATGAATGACTGTCAAATTACTTTGGTAATTATTCAGTCAACAGTTTATGGAACGATAAAATTGCCTGGAAATGTGATACAATATTGATAGAAGTACCAAATGTATCTGTGTGGATAGGCTTAGAGCCCGTTTGTTAGTCTGGTCTAGAGCAGACGGGCAGCACAGAAAAATCCATAGTAATTGAGCCAAGCTCAATTTAAACTGCTTTCATGCAACCTGCTAAATTCAGCCAAAATAAAAATATATCCCGGTGTAATCAGTTATCCTAGTTTCGAGGATTATCTCCCTGGTATTGTCACATTTGTTGCTAGACATGTCCTCACTCAGTCTCAAAGACAAGCTTTGAGAGCATTTAAATATGCCTTTAGATGAGCCTTTTAAGATGGGATGAATGCCAACAAATGGCACTTCCATTTGTTGGCCTCCATGCCCTTTTTTGATATAGGAGCAAATGTTTATGATGACACATAAGGTCAGAGGACATTATGCACACATTCGCTCACAAATCAAGATGTTTTAACACCAGGGCAAATAATTTGTATCGATTAAATGGTTAGTCAAAAATGTGACATTGGTCCAATTTTTGTATTCACTTCCTTAGCATTAGTACTGTATTTAATACAAACAGTCCTTCGAATAGGTTTAAAATGAATTCCCAGCACTAGTTTCATGTGAGTTTTTTTAAAGCTTAAATTATCGTCTTGCCTTCATTGACAGTATTAAGCTTTTATTATTATTTCTAGTCAATGTGGCTCAAAGGGTAATACGGGTTTTTCATTTGGGATCAAAATGTTGCTCTCATTGGAGATTTTACTCTAAAGTAAACCTGTTTTAATATGTCTTAATTTGCCCGTGGATAATTTTTTTTACCATCTTTTTTCAAAGAAGTGTAAAAATAAATATAATTTGAAAATTAGGAGCAAGATTTTTACTTTATTTGATTCATGCTCTTAATAATTGCAGTGCAAGCTTAAAGGGACAGTGCTATATTTCACCACTATGTCGCTGTACCGTGTCATGCAAATGAAAACGAGTGATAAAAAGCACACTGAAGAATACAAACTACAGATACTCAAAGTGACCAAAGTGCATTTTTTTCTCCAAAAAAATTTGACCAGCTTTTTGCAAGACTTTTTTTTTTCTTGCATCCCGTAGCAGCAAGATGGCCGACAATTATGTCAGCTTCTTCTAAGTGGGGCTCATATTATGTAAAATAAATAAAAATTTCCTGACGCAACCTTGACAGGGTTTCACAGAAATTTATAAGTGCCGTATAGAAGTCTTTTGATGCAAACGTGGCCTCACCCCCTTGCAGATGGCGACTGCCTCTTTGGACATGGATTTCGGGTACGAGACATGATGCTCCATGATCGACTGGAACAATTCGTCTTCATCCTCCCCGTCAAAAGGTGGCTGCGGTGTCCAAGCGTTGACATAAGTGAGAATTCTATTGTATGCAGTTTGATAAAACACAAAGGAGCAAACACAATACGAACCTGCCCTGCAAGCATTTCATATAGCAGCACACCGAAGGCCCACCAGTCTACAGACTTGCCATAAGGTTGGTAGGCTATGATCTGGTATACAAAAACAAAGCGGTGAGTCTCATTTAAAGCAGGTTTATGAAAAAAAGGAAGAAAAAAAAACAGACCTCAGGGGCTATGTAATCAGGCGTTCCGCAAAACGTCTTGGTGGTCACGCCGTCCGACATGTTTTCTTTGCACATGCCGAAATCTGCGATCTTTATGTGACCTTCAGAATCGAGCATCACGTTGTCCAGCTTCAGGTCCCTACGGAAACACTTGCAGGTGATAAGTAAATACTACGGTTCTAGGAGGACTGTGAAGGAGCACACCGTTGTTTGTTTGCAAACACTCACCGATACACAATGCCTTTGGAGTGCAGGAAGAACAGGCCTGTGGCAATCTCGGCTGCATAAAACCTGAAATCCGTATACATGTTTAGCCACAATGTTTTGAGATCACTGTGTACGCAGTCTGTGACGCATGTTTACTGTCAGACAGGGTGTATTAAATGATCCTCTGCAAAACACTCACCCCCCCAAAAAAAACATGAAAAAACAAACCTACAGATATTTTTTTTTCTCTGATCATAAAAATGTAATTCACAAAAATGTATGAAGAAAAATATTGCAAAGGCCAAAGATACAAATGGATTTTTTTTTGAAAATTTCAAGCAAAGGCTGGACCATCATGCGTACAGTTGCATATCGTTTTATTTAAATCAGAGATTGGCATCAGCTCTTTTCGCGTGTCACAACCTAGGCTTCGATGTGAAATTAGTGTTTGAGTATGTGCTTACACTGCATGAGGCTCCTTAAATTTCCCGACTTGTTGGATTTGATACATTAGATCCCCTCCATTTATATACTCCATCACAAAATACAATCGATCCTGGAGTTAGAAAAAGATTTGTTATCCACGATCAACAACTGTGCCCTTACGACTGACTTTGTGTCCTACCATAGTTTGAAAACAGGAATGCAGTTGAGTAAGGAAGGGCGGCTTTCCGGACAGAGCGAGGACCCGCTTCTCAACCATGGTGCACTCCACGTCATCATCCTGGATCACTACGTCTTTCTTCAGGATTTTCACAGCATACAGCTCTTCAGTACCTTTCCTCTCTGCTAGCATCACCTGCAGCAAGATTGTGAGGAAATGAGGAAATTCTTTCCTTCGGCTTTCCGGACATCATCGCCGAGTACCTTGCCGAAGCTGCCCTTTCCCAGAACCATAATGAAGTTGAAGTCTGAGAGTTTAATACGGTCCTGGTTGCCGTTGCTGTCGTACTTGCTGACGGACGATGAAGAAGATGAGTCGGAGGGCTTGCCTGGACCCACTTTTGCCCTCTGTGAAAGAAATCGAATTTTAGTATGTTGGGTCCTCATTAACGCCATGACAGGACTGCATTAACTGAAATTAGGTAGCAAGACTAGTTTTGTTTATTCAATATGTGGGAATAACTAACGGTGCAACTAGACAAATGCAAAGACCCAAGCTAGTGGACATGAAGAGGAAGTAGAACATGATGTCAAGCTGCAAAACAAAAAATGTATTTGTGATTCATCACATTTTTCTCCTGAAAGAAACGTCAAGTTATTCATTTGTCAAGATAGTTTTCTTGAAAAAAAAATTGCCCCCTGATTTTTATCAACCGTTTTTGTCTTCGGTGGATGAACCAGTAGTTATAATCATACAAGTAAAAATGGGGGGGAGTTACACCCTCCATTGTTAAATCCTCCATTGTTAAATCTGGAGGCACACGGTTTGTCAAAAGTATTTAAAAATGAATTCACAGGTTTTTTTTTTGTTTTTTTTTATAGCTTAAACTTTGATGTTGCCTTATTTGATAGTGGTCACTGTGGCTCAGGAGGTAATCATTTTGACGTAATTTGGATTTGACAAAATTTATCATGTGACTACTTTCTCATGTTGTTTTTCTAGAAAAATAATAAAAATACAGACGCTCCCCTACTTACGAACACTCGACTTTCAACACAGTTGATATGAATTTTTTGGGGGATGTCGAAAAATACTTGGACATTGTGGAAGTTAGTTTTGTATTGTGTACACCTTTTTCCGAGTACAGGACAGTACTGGTTCTTTCCACTACTACCAGCGTGTGGCGCTGTAAGGGCTCACCCAGCATCCACCCAGAAGAGGAAATTCGGCTTCCTCTTCCTAATTCGTGTGTAAACATAGTATACTCCAGCGCGCTAAGAACTTTTGACATTTTTATTGTTTGATATCTTGTGCATCCATTCAATATGGTTGGTGTAAAGTGTAAAGAGGAGGCGAGTCATTTCATTTAAAATGAAAGTGGAATAAGGAAGCTTGATGCGGTTGAGAAAATGGTTGGATCGCTTTTTTCGGCCACTTTCTACCACAGAGGAAGAAGTCACCTAACTCTTGAAGCTCATCTTCCAAAAGTAAATTAAACTTCACTTTATTTATTATTATAGAGCATATTAGTCCATTAAAATTTGATTTTTCTTAGTGCAAAATAATACACGTTACTTACACAAGCCTTAAACATACTTATATGAACCTTAAACATATATTTCACTCAAAATATAGCACTGAAGCAAACAAACAAGTTTAACTTATAAACGATTGTCCGGAACGTATCTCGTTCGCAAGTAGGGCAGCGTTTGTAATACTTCTGTTTCAATGTATATCTAATTCTATAATAATGACTACAAAAATAAAGGTTTCTACTCTATGGAGGAAAAATTATAATCTGCTGCCACCTACTGATATGAATGAATGCTACAATTACTTGGCTGTTCATTGGAAGAAAGCAAGGGGCCTGAACAATGGCACGCTATTTTGCAAAGATAAAATTGGTCAATTTCCTGCACACTAGTTGAGAAATACTGTTTTAATATACGTACATTATTGTCAGCAATAATTAGCAAAAAATTGAAATGCTACAACTTTTTAATATTTCAATTATAAATATTTAATGCAATAATACAATTATTTTCCACCAAAAGACCAAAACTCCTCATGAAATTCTTAACTCACTTCAAACTTTTGTCGAAGCTCCTCATTGCCATCTTCGCCGTCAGGCTGGACGGGTACATTAAAATACTCTCCTTCCTCCTGGGACAGAAGCTTAAACCTTGCGCCAAAGTCAAATACTTCTCAGTAGAGCTCTGATGGAATTTGGCAACATTGTCTCATTCTGACATCTTACCATCCATCAATCCCTTGTTTTTGTAGCTCCGAAATCCCGAAGGACAGAGAACCCATGAAGTCGTTCCTGCTGGTCAGATCCCAATCCCAAATTTCTACAGACAGACGCCGGTCCTTGTCGCTTTCTTTCAGGTTACTTAGGGAGGCGAAGACACGGAATACGTGGTGAGGAACATACAAAATTCTTTACAAAGTAGACAAAAAAATTCTCACAAAGTGAAGGTCTCGTTCCATGTGGGGTTTAGGCAGCATTTCATGGTCTTGGTCTTCTGCTTGCTCTCGCTCTTGGGGTCAGGGATCAATTTGAGCTTGACGTAAGGGTCCGAAAGGCCATTGGGATCCATTGGGACCAAGTTCTTGGCCTCTTTGACTGTGAGAGAAAGATTCGGAGACACAGGAAGTAGTTAACTCATTCAGTACTAAAGACATATTCAAAATGTTATGGGTCCTAAGTGCAATTTCATTTGGAGCAATCTAAGAAAATACTGTACACAATAAAATGAGATGTGATCCCTGATGAGGTCGAAAGGATTGGGCAGGGCATTATCGCTATATTACTGTTAAGGAGTGTAATTGACCCTCTGTTTTTTTCCTCTTCTGAGCATTATTTTTCCAAGGCAAAAGCCTGGAACACAGTGAAAACGGGTCTGCGACCCAATTTTAAGTCGGAACCCACCAATTGATAAGACCTGGTTTATAACAACTTAAGAAAATGTTTTCTTGTATAAAATAATTGTTTAAAAAAAAGTGTGTTATTTTATTGAAAAAACTAACAACGGTCATATTTAAAAAAATAAATGAACTTAAAACAAAGTTTACATGTTTATAGGACATTATGTATTATTTGACCACTATATAACTCGCTGTATTGAGCAGTGCAAGTAAAAATGAAGGAAGAATAAAAACTATGGTGCCTTAAAGTTACCAAACCACATCGCTTTTTGTCTCATATTTGAAGGTTTTTGGTTTGATGGGCACCTGTAGCAGTGAGATAGTGGACAATTAAGTAAGCTCACCCTAGAAGAAGTTAGAAGTTAGGTATAATAAATGCAAATTTGTAAACCTACGAGTATTTTAAAAAATGCATGTTTATATAATAGTTCAGGTTTTTTGCTTATTTCTTAAATGAAAATTTTTTTAATGAATGTTTTTGCCACTAAATAATACAGTGTCCTCCTAATACTCCCAAAAAATCGTGTGCATTGTTTGAACCAACTTATAATAAATGGTTAAAATAATTGTTTGAAGAAATTTTCATTTTAATCCCCCACACAATCTCTCTTACACCCCCAAGATATTGGGTCGGATTAAAAAATATCCCCCAACCCCGAAAAGGTTATTCTTAATAAAAAGCACCAGAAAATTAGTTTTTAAATTGCAGAATAAATAAATAAGAACATGTTTTTAACAACCCTCCATTCCCCAAAAATGTTTTCGGGTTGTACTTGTAATAGCCTTAATATAATTTCCTGATTACATTCAACAAGCCCCAGGTCCTTTTGTATATGTTCACATTTTTTCCAAGTGTGTGACCAAATGAGTTCAAAGTGCAACATTCTACACGACATTATTTGAGACGGTCACTATAAATAGTAGAATGTAGAACCCGAAGTGCTCGCATCTATAACCGCAGAGGCACTACTCTGCCTTCCCTAAATATCCCTGGCTGCATCCAACATCACTTAACGACAGTTTAGCTTGCGCTAAATAATCAATGCGGCGCTGTCTGCGAGAGACAAAGATGGCACATGGACAAAAGTCTGACAGGCCATGTGGGCCAATCGTTACAAACATTGATCAGCTAATGGCCTTTCCAATTTTGGAGTCTACCGAATAAAGGCTTTCTCTTTTTAAGCAGAGTAAGTTTTTTTTCTGCCTGTCAGTCTTTCTAGCCACCTAATTATTGTCAACTCACTGGTGACGGTCAGCGTGTCTTCTGTGATCTGAGCAGAGATTTGGATGCGACCTCTCCTCTCGGTGTGATCCGTTCCGCACAGGCTTGGGACATTGGCCACGCAGCGCTTGTGGATGTTCATCATGCAGTCTAAGAGGCAATAAACACACAACACACTTAGCACACATGTATCCAGGGGATCACAATTAGAGACCTTAAAATTGAATATTTCTGGAAAAAGCCATATTCACTGCTTAACGGTTTAAGGACATTTTGTTGTGTCTATGTGATACTACAACTGTTTTTCACAAAATGGATAAGGCATTTCAACAACAAAAAACTGTATTTTACAAAAAATGCAGTGATTAGAATTTTCAAGAATATTGTATCTTTAAAAAACTACGAACTTGTTCAAGTCAACCAAGAAGGCTGGTTGTCCACAAAAGAGAAATGCAAGAGAGGACAGGTCTCTGCGAAAATGTCAATGCATAATCATTTCCATACTGCAGCTGGAATTGCTCGCCAGTTCAGTGTTATAGTAATATGGTAAGGATTTGTCTCACTGTTTATGAGCATTTGGACTGAAAGCCCACACAGCAGTGACCTAACATCTCATTAACAGAAAAAAAAGTAAGACTGAGCTTATCTGAGGAGCATGTTGTGTGGACAGAGGAGAACTGGTCTAGAATTCATTTCTGTGATAAAAGCAAATTTAATTTATTTGGGTCTGATGGGAAGCATTATGTTGGGCAACACAATGGAGAAAGACTAAACCCAATGTGTGTAAAAAAGTCAGTGAAAGGCGAAGGAGGAAGTGTCATGGTTTGGGGCATGTTTTCTGCAGCAAGAGTTGGGCAAAGTGAATACAAATGTGTATCAGAACCAACTTTAAAACATGGGTTCCTTACTTGCGTTCATCACCCAATCAGCCTGCAGTCTTTACGCAGCAAAAGTGGAAGACAATTTCCTCAAAGGTTAAAACATTGAATTAATAGCCCGGCCTGCCCGGAGCCCTGATCTCAACCCAATAAAGAACCATAAAAATTCCTTGGTGACACAGTTATGGTTAAGAAACCCAATACACTCATCAAACTGTGGAGGAGGCTGGAAGAAGAACGAACCAAAAATTACACCAGAGCAGTGTAAGAGACAAATGCTATCCTGTGGCTGCAGATGTCCCGAAGACACTCAAAGAAGAATCCTGTACATCTCTCACTAATTGCTGACTGTTGTAGCTTTCAGAATTTATTTTGCCATGTCAAAGTCATTGTTGTTTTCTAATTTTGATCAGCATGTCCTCTAGTTTTGATCAGTGTGTTTCTGAAAAATATTTGTGAAATGTCTCCTCATTTTGAGTAAAAAATGTTGTAGTGCCATGTTTTTATAATTTTGATCTTCATTGCACAGTATGACCATATGGTAGGACTTTATATTAACACCAACAATGTAACATGGTGCACAAAATGAATTTAAAAACATGTATTTTTCGACTAGATTATAAAAGCCTTTCTTACTCTACAGTGAACTTTTAACTCATTTGAACGTGAACCCTTGCTATACTTAGCAACTTTACATTTCAAGCACCTCAGAATCTCTGAAAATTATACCAAAAAAAAAATGGCATTTGAAAATGTTTACGGCAACAACTAATAAAATATCAAATACAAGAACAACTTTAACTTATTATACAAACACATTAACACTAAGAAACACATGAAACAAATTAAAACATTTATAAATCTACAAAAAAATGAGAAAAATGGAAAACAATTTTAACCTTCCTATACTCAACAAATTAAAAGTCAACAACCCCAGAATCCCTGGAAAAAAAAATGTATATTGATGAATGAACTGAAGATAAAAAGAGTCTCGAAGGTAACCGGCTCTTGATTGGCTGGGAGCTGGCTCCTGTCATTCACTTCCAAGACCTGGTTTCTGGAGCCAGTTTGTTGTGTCGTCATCCACCAATGACAACAGCACTGGCGCTGTTGAATATGGGGCTTACAGTTTTCACGACGTGGTTCTTATTCATTTTTTCTTTTGGCGCATTCTTGAAAACTGTATTGGTAATCGCTATCTAACAGATCTGAAAATATGTGGCGTAAACGACTTAGAGGAGAGAAAAAAAAACGTGCAGCTGAAAACGGCGCCGAGCGTGCGGGGGCACGCTTCCATTGGCATTCTGCAGCCAAAGATATTGACGCCGAATTTCCGCGGGGTTGGCTGCAGGTGAAGGCGGGGCTTCCAGGATCTATATACAGAGACCCCTCGCTACTTTGCGCTTTGGTTATTGCTGGTTCACTCCTTCACAGATTTATAATTTAGTCATCTTATTGTCATTGTGATAGGCCTGTGTATGCTGTGAGTCAAACACTGGGTGGGCGTTCAACTCATTGTCTCAAAACCAAAACAAGCTGGGAAGCATAGCGCCAGCTTTAAGCGGCTCGTTAATAATAAATTCATCAATTAAATTGGACTCTGAGGAAAGTCAGAAGAGTGCAAATAAATGGCTATACACCATTGGGTGCTCCATAGATTGTTTTCAGGTTTGGGAATAGACTGAGGCGGCCTCGGGAGAGAAAACAATAGCGAGACTACAGCTAAGCTAATAACCCTCACAAGCTGCGGAGCCTTTATTACAGCAATGGCAGATCAATTAACCATGAAATAAATGACCTGGAGCTACGACTCGTGGGAAACCGCTTCATTCGGGACTCTTATTTTAACGCAGAGACTTGGCTCGAATTGAGGACACCCAATGCTAGTGCGCATCTTGCCAGCCATTCTCTATATTACTTTTGTACACTGATAGGAGAACCCCTCTAATTTTGTATAATGACAATAAAACCATCCATTCCTCATTATTATGTGCTGTGCATTATCATGTGTAGATTTATAGTTGTTATCTTGTTACAGTTGTAAACTTGAAGTCAGTAATGACGTCATCTCGAGATAAGTTTAACACTTTGGGGGCTTTTAGGAAGGTGCGATGCTACTTGCAATGCTATATACTTCCGACGTTTGACCTAAACCTGTACAGTATTTGATGACGAGTTAACTCAAATGCCTCTTAAAGTTTTGCGAGGTCAATGGCCAATGTCAACTTGAAAGAACATTTAAGCATGACCTCCAGCCAAGTCAAAAGCTTTAACTCAGTCAGATTAAATCTGCTTTCAGACAAGTTCCACTTTATTGTTTGCTTCCAACTCACCTGTACAGTATGAGTTCATTTTATACACCTTAAAGAGACACTGTAATATTTGACCACTTCATGGCGCTGTAAGGGCAGCACGGCGGAGCAGTGGTTAGCGCGTATGCGGCACAGTTCTGAGGTCGTGAGATCAAACCTCCTGTGTGTAGTTTGCATGTTCTCCTCGTGCTTGCGTGGGTTTCTTCCCACTTTCCAAAAACATGCATGTCAAATTAATTGGCCGGTCCAAATTGTCCCTAGGTGTGAATGAGCGAGCGAGTTGTCTGTCATTGTGTGCCCTGCAACCAGTTCTGGGTGTTCCCTGCCCACTGCCCGAAGATGGCTGGGATGGGCTCCAACAGTGAACATACATAGTTTAATGAGCTTCCATTTATGGGTTTCGTTAGCGACCTACTGCCAAAACGGAGTATGTTGGTGTAACACCCTGACTACCTAACTAAGCAAAAGTCCTTTTTTGAATTATTCTGGGGCAATAATTTTTTTAACTTATATTTTCATTGTTTTTGATGGAACATTTCCAATTTATCAAAAGGGTAAACATAGTTTTTTATGTAAACTGTTGTCAAACTAAAAACAAGTGTTGTCCTGGATCAAATTAAGTCAAGTCATATTTATTTGTAAAGCCCTTATCGCAAAAAGTCTCAAAAGGCTGCACAGAGCACAATAACAACATAGTTTTTAAGCTCCAAAGATTTCACAAGAAATAAACAGTGAAGATAAAGAGAGATACATATCAATAAAGATAAATACTGATAAAGAGAATACCTCTTTTTTAATTGAAGTCCAAAAAATCTTCTCAAAATTATTCAACTTTATCGAAATGGACCTGCATACCGGTAAACAATGACAACATAGCTCATATGGGACTTGAATGTGTATATTTTACTGAATGGAATTCCACACTTGAGCTCGTGTTGCTATGCAGGTGTGATATTACATGGTGTCCACTAGATGTCAGAGCATTCTGACATTGAAGCAATGATAGCATGTTTTGTCCCTCAAGTGACATTCTACACTAATGTACATTACAAGTACCCCATTTGGCTAATTGCTAAGAAGCACTTTATAAATGGACAAAGAGGTCCTGAAACATGACAAGGGACTGCATGCTCCCAGGATAGAGGTGGGCAAACTGCGGACCTCGGGCCACATGAAACCTGTCAGGCTTTTTGAATCGGCAAACCAGTAATTGGTAGTAAAACAAAATACGATTATATTTCTCAGGAAGAATTCATTCAGCATTTAATTAGCTTGCTACATTTCTCTCTACTCACATTTTTTTCTATAATCATATATTTAATTTATAAACATATTTACGGAATTTAATGCTAGAAAATAAAACCCTCTTAGCAACTCCATAGCACTTTGTCCTTCTTAATGCATATCATTAAATTTAGTGCTTAAAAACATGGACCTAATATATTAGTTTGCTTTAATTCTCGGACTTTCAAAACCACTTTATTGTAAATAATCTATAAACAAATACAAAATGAAATTCAACATGTACATGTAAATATCTGCATCTAAATATATTCATAGATGCAAATAAGAAGAATTGGATAAGTCTACATAAAGTAGATCTGAATCTGAATCTGAATCTGAATTATCTTTTTTGTTTGTGGCCTTTTGTGCAGCCCTTGGAGACTCCTTGTGATTAATGGCTACACAAAAAAACATGACTTGATTATTTGGGCATAGCACATAAAAACAACAAGCACTAAATAACAAGAGGAAACAACCAAATATTTGCACAATATTAGCTCTATTATTGTCCCTAGGTGTGACTGAGCGAGTGAGTTGTCTGTCCCCGTGTGCCCTGCGATTGGCTGGCAACCAGTTCAGGGTGTCCCCTGCCCACTCCCCGATGATTGCTGGGATGGGCTCCAGCACCCCCGCGACCCTACTGAGGATAAGCGGTGCAGCTGATGAGATGAGATGAGATGAATACAATAGTATATGAAATGAAATGAAATGATCTGCATTTATACAGCGCTTTTCAAGTCTATGACTTCCCAAAGCGCTTTACAATGTGCTTCACATTTCCCAATAGCGGCCTTGCAGCCATGTAAGGCGCTAACCTGGTTATTGGGGGTATTAGGGGTTCAGTGTCCTACCCAAGGACACTTCGACATGTAACACGGATGAGCCGGGATTCGAACTGGGATCCCTTGATCCCAAGACGAGCGCTCTACCTCCTGAGCTACTGCCGCCCCAAACTAATATAAATATAAAATAAAATATAAAACTAAATGAAAACTACTCCGGGGCAGCACGGCGGCGCAGTGGTTAGCGCGTGTGCGGCACAGTTCTAAGGTCTTGGGAACCTCCTGTGTGGGTTGAAATCCAGCTACCGGACTTACTGTGCGGAGTTTGTATGTTCTCCCCGTGCTTGCGTGGGTTTCCTCCGGGCACTCCGGTTTCCTCCCACATTCCAAAGACATGCATTTCAGGTGGATTGGCCGGTCCCAAATTGTCCCTAGGTGTGAATGAGAGAGCAAGTTGTCTGTCCCTGTGTGCCCTGCGACTGGCTGGCAACCAGTTCAGGGTGTCCCCTGCCCACTGCCTGATGATTGCTGGGATGGGCTCCAGCACCCCCGCTACCCTACTGAGGATAAGCGGTGCAGCTTATGAGATGAGATGAGAAAACTACTCCACCCATCGAAACTATCTAAAATAAATACATTGCTTTATGAATCCCGATGTGTGCGTGTGTGTTTGTATGTGACATAGGCTCAGAAACAGCTAAACAGATTTCTGTGAAAATTTACATAGTTGTAATTCGCGCTTCCGTGAGTATATTTAGCAAGGTTCTGTTTCAAGGAACCCCAAATACAGTAAATACCAACAAATCGATAAACATTTACTTTTGTGGGCACACGAACGTCATCTGGCGGCCAAATTGGGTACTGCAGCTTCTGGCCACCGACCACTCTAAGCAACGGAAACCGATCTTCTGGCAGAACAAACACCTTGATTGATGCAATTGTTTCCTATGCACACGTTTCAACAAACCACGGCCTGCGACACCAGGCCGTTCTACTTGAAATACATAAACATGTGCCCACTGAGAGTAGGCAGAAGCTTACTTATGTTTTGTCAATGTATCAGATCTGAGACTATTGGCAGTTACAAAAAAAAAATCAAGTCAATTTTTTTTCCCTTTCCGGCCTGCCCCCTCTGCCAAGTATTTTAACCAGGTGCGAACCATAACTGAAAATGTTTGCCAACCCCTGTCCTAAGAGGCACAATAATCAAAAAAAATTCTTACCATAATAAAACAATCAGTAATACGCCGTATCAAAATGTCTTCCTCCTTGGAGAGTTTTAGCACATGTTATCACGTGACGGGCAGAAGGTTTTGTTCACGTTTCCCAAATATTAAACAGAAGTCTCAAAATTTTGCTGAGCTAACAAAGAATCAAAACAATCTCTAAATATAATCCTGGCACTTTATCGTTGGCAGGCATTTTATGTAGCCTGTGCGGCTAAAACAATCAAAGTAGACTCTACAAACCTATGAAATGAGAAGAACTCAAACTTTGTGGCTAACCACACACAGCGAGAAATTATGTGCAGTTGTACGTACGGTCACATTTCATCCCCTGGTGTATAAGGCCGTAGAGGAGGGAGCCACAGTGGTCACAGAAGGTCGGACTGGAGTAGGTGTGCACCTTAAATTTGTGTTTACTGCGAGGATCCTGCGGAGACACAGAACAGAAGCACTTTCAAACGGGTTGCCTTGGCCGGATGCGTGACTCGAGCACTTGAGCTATCGGCCCATTAACTCGAGGCGGCCAGGCGGCACGTTTTCCCTTTTAACTGTGCGTCTAAATGTGATTTGGAGTCAACAAGTTGACAGGAAATAGGCAGGGCGGTTTGTGCACCGGGTCTAGAGCAAGGGCTGGCGCGGCTAATTGCATAAATAATCTTTAATTTGATCTCTCACTCAGGTCACTAATGTGAAGTTGTGAACATTTCATTTGAAGGCATCAATTCAGATTTGAATCTTGACGTCCATGGAGAATCTTTTAACCATCTGCAAATGTTGTTGTCTGTTTTAGACATGTTATTTCTAATACAGAAGCAATAACACGGAATAAGGAAAATATAGAAAAACTAATTACAGGCATCACCATATATTTGAAGTTTTAAAATAAATATTGGATGTAGTTCCAAAGAATTAGATTTTCATGATTCAAGGTTAAATAAGCGAAGTAGTACTTTAAATGACCTGCTATCATTTTAGGCATTCTTATTTTACTATATTTTCTATAGAGGAAAATATTACAAGAAGAAAAATAGTCGAGAAATTCAAGCGGTATCAACCATCAGTTGCATGGCTGACACCTATTAAAAATTTTAATGAGAAAAAAAGCAAACATTTTGGACAGTTGGCGGATAATTTCAGTGTAAATGATGGTGTCAAAAGGTTGCAAGAGGTCCAAAAAAACTTTCATTCAGGGAAAAAAAACAATTAATTTTTAAACTAAGCAAAAATACATCAACTATCATACCAATGTTTACTTTTTAATGAAAAAATATAGGTCTAGAAATTTGAATTCCTCTTCCACAGTCGAATTTGCAACTTAGGACCCTGCCGTGTTTGTCCGCCATCCTGCCGCCATGCTATGTCGTATATCACTGGCCCTCGCTCGCACCCGACAATGCAGTGCCATCTAGTGGACGAGTACACATTGGGGCTTTAAATGCTACAAAAAACAATAAAAAAGAAAAATAATAAAACACATCACAAAGAATAATGGGATATAAAAGAGACAAAATATACAAGGTCCAAGATGTAAATGTAAGCATAAAATTAATTAATTATTTACCTATACAATTCATTAAATAGTAAGAATAATTTTAACGTAAATAAAAAAATACTAAATGCAGACTAAAGCAAAGTTTTGGTGACTTAAAAAAATCAAAATGTATGTCAAACAATCAGTTTACACTCTTCAAAATTGTAGAATCTACTAGAACTTTAGCTTTTTTAAGCAAATTGCTAACTATAGCTAACAAATAAATTCAAATTACTAGCGAGATACGTAACGAAAATATATTTTCCATGGATGCCCTTATTTAGGAAGTAAT
The DNA here is from genome assembly GCF_059441175.1 of Urocampus carinirostris. NCBI lineage: Eukaryota > Metazoa > Chordata > Actinopteri > Syngnathiformes > Syngnathidae > Urocampus > Urocampus carinirostris. The sequence continues at coordinate 21,176,861 of NC_142356.1, forward strand.
ACATTTTAACTTAAACTCCCATAAGGACATTTGCAGACAAATTCACCGATAGTTCTACGAATTACATGATTTATGGAGCTGGCTAGCTCGCAAGCTAGCTGGTGCCTCTGGTCACGGAAGGAAAACTGCCAGAACGACAACAAAATAATAGGGGCCATTTTATCGTTTTAATTCTGGGTAACCCCTTAAATCTGAAACTCCGGAAATACATTTAAAACACTAAACAGAAGGTGTTTACATTTTTAATTGGTTGATTGGTTGGATCCCTTAACCACTAGGGTTGTAGGGGCACCATTTCCTGTGGTGTGTCGTGGGGAAAAAATTACATATACATGATTAAGTACTATATAGTGCGCTTCCCTTTTTTTCTTTAAATCCGACTCAGTGACATGCAGTCAGGGGAGGCAGTTGAAACAAGTGACTTGTCATTATGGAAATATAAAAATAAATATATGATAAATGGTTCTATTTATTTTAGTGTTTATATTTTTACTCATGTGACTTCACAATTTGGGGATTTTCTTTTTCAAAGGTTAGCGCGTGTGCGGCACAGTTCTAAGGTCTTGGGAACCTCCTGTGTGCGTTCAAATCCAGCTACCGGACTTCCTGTGCAGAGTTTGTATGTTCTCCCCATGCTTGCGTGGGTTTCCTCCGGGCACTCCGGTTTCCTCCCACATTCCAAAGACATGTATTTCAGGTGGATTGGCCGGTCCAAATTGTCCCTAGGTGTGAATGAGCGAGCTAGTTGTCTGTCCCTGTGTGCCCTACGATTGGCCGGCAACCAGTTCAGGGTGTCCCCTGCCCACTGCCCGATGATTCTTGGGATCGGCTCCAGCACCCCCGTGACCCTACTGAGGATAAGCGGTGCAGCTAATGAGATGAGATGAGAAGTTAGGACTGTTAAGTTTTTTTTTCTATGCTACAGTTTATGTATTATTTTTTTGATCTGCTAAATGAGGAAATAATATGTACAGTACAGTATTGGCCTACCCAAAGAATTTTTTGACATATTCTCATATTTCAAGATTCAAACTTAAAGATTCAAAATATTTTCTAAGAATCAGCTATATTTGGATGAAAGTATAGAGGGAAGGCCAGCTCTTGGTAGGTTTGCAGTCGATTTCATTGCCCGTACAGTGCGCCGGGAGCTGCGTGAATGTTTTGAACTCTTTGTATCCTATTCCTGCTTTGAACGTATACACAACTTTATCCCAGATGTGCCTGGTGTGTTCTTTTGGTTTTTGTGCTGTTTTCAACTTCCACAGACCTCTGCGTCGATCACAGGGCAGGCGCATTTCAACATTGGATGGTTCAGAAGTCAGGGTACTTCTGGAGTGAGTTGGCTAACCTAAGAGGACAGGGGGTCAACACCTACTTATCAGTTTTTCTTGGTGAATTTGATCTAAAATGTTGAAAAAAAATGCTTCCACTTCACAATTATGTCCAACATTGTGTTGATTCTTGGAAAATATTCAGTTTTTCAATTTGCCACTTGTAATGTGGCAAAAGGACATGGTTTTTGTTTCTACCTAGGGGATAGTGGCTGAATTTTTTGGTAGGCTCTGTACATTTGTAAATTTGACTGTGCCTCACCGAACACAAACCTCACAGCATGTCACTGATCTCACTATAGTTGGAATCTCCCTGAGATGAAAACCACAAAATAAAACCTAATAAATGAAATAAATAAAACGCTTAGCATTTTAACCATCAAATGAGCATCCATTTTACTTTACGGAGATGTACCAGTTGCTCTGAGCTATCCACAGCTACCTTGATTTGATGTGACATAACAGGTCAAGAGGAAAAGGTCTCGGGCAGGAAACGAGCATATCGCCACCTAGCGTTACAGAGGTGGATGTGGTTGACAACACTGAGATGAATATAGAAAAATGTGTATCTAATATTCATTTCCAAGCAGCTTTACTGTGAATTGGATTGACTTACATCAGAGGCGGGGCCCTTGTCAGCACCCGGGCAGGAAAAGGTGACAAATTCATGACATCGCTTGTGGACGACAAAACAGCACACTGCAAATGAAGAAAGAAGGAGGAAAAAAACCATTATTTGCAATTCAATATTTAGCAAAAAAAGAAAATCAATATGTCAATTATGCGCCATTAGTCATGCCGCAATGGCCCGCTCGTTTCATGGCCGTTCCGGCTCGCCCTCCCGCTGATCTCTTTTTTTAAAGTTATAATTGTATTCAATCGCATTACAGGGGAACAAGACAAAATCATGCTAGCAACAATAAAAGCTGCAGTGGGAAACGACAGACTACCACACAAGCAGGGTACCTGTTGATTTGATTTGATGAGGGAAACGAGAGCGGGATTCATCCCCGATATGGAACTCACATGCAAACACATGGTTGATCAATTGCAAAAAAATCCCAATAATGAGCATTTAGACCAGGTATGTAAAAAAAGAATGTCTTTAGGACATTTATATCAATAGTTATGATCTTTTTAAATAAATACAAACCAAATGCTCTCTACGGCCGCTAAAAAGTAGTTTGTTCAGGTGCAAAAACTACATCCACTCAACTGTTAAACTAGTAAACGCATTGACTGCCAAACAAGAAAATCTTTTTCCCCAATGTTTGTAAATAAATGTGTTGTGTTTAGAAAAGATCCCTCGCATCAATGACTAGGTTACTCGTGCAGGCTGAATGATAAAGCATAATACTGAAATACAAAGCTAAAAATTGGAGTTGACATTCTTTTACCGATCTGGCCTGCCTGAATTAAAGCGCCCTCTGCCAGACCAAAGTGCTACTACAACAGTATATTTAAATGCAATCTCTAATTTGCATTTAAATAAGGTGCATGAGTAATAACATTGTTAAAGAACCATTGTGCACTTAAAAATGGTGCTCCTAAATACTACAACAAAAACATTTTAAAAATCTGAAAATTCACTTTTTATCCATTTTGAAATTTGATTCTCAACAATAGGCAGCTTTGCATACAAATTGTGACCAGCTAAAGTTCCTGGTCATGTTTTGTTACACAGCAAGGATGCTGAAGTAATTTTTTTCTCTGTGCAAATCAATAAGAAGAAGTTGATTTCAGTAATCAGTTCATCAACTCTTGCAAGCATAATTCCTTTTTTTTCCCTCTTCAGTACTTTCAGCCAACAGAACAGAAAGGAATAGAATGCTCCTTCTGTCATTGAATAACAAACGGTGCATAGGCAGTGCAGAAAACATTTGGGCACAAAGTGTAAAACGAATAAATCAAGCTGTAAAAACTAAGAATACAAGCAAAAATCAAATAAATGGTGAGTTCTAATATGCAAATCAAAAATCTGCTGTCCTCAATCTGCTCTATTATGTCAGGTTAGATTTTCAACGAGCTCTGCACAAAATGAGCTTTGAAAAAATGTGTCAACCGCCACAAAGACATCACACGCAGGGTGACTTTATACTCTGCTTTAATCTTTGATTAATCCCACAGTTACCTTTTCATGAGGTAAAGCGGCAGCAGTTTTACAATTTACGGCCAGTAATCAACACAGCGTAGCATCCGAGGTTATTTCTACAATTGCATCGGCCAGGATGCAGACTTTTCCAAATCAAAGGAGGTTCTAATACCTCTGACCCCTACCATAGAGTCTACTCTAAGTGATTAATAAAAAGCCAGCTTTAAATACAGTTTATTCCGGCCATTTGCAGTCAAGTCAATTGCACAATAACCACTCATGCAGCTATAAAGAGGAAGCACTGTACAAATTAAAATGTCATTCAACGGCCACGTCAGGGGGCCTAATGGCAAACCAATAAGAAAGGATTTTCACTAACTCGACAAATGTCAAAGCAGCAAGCTTAAAAAAACAGGAACTCGTATTTTGGTATTGTCCAAGCAATCACATTCTTGACAGCCATCGAATGAAAATTGTTTTTGTTAAGTGAAAGTATTCAATTGTCAATATACTTATGAACCCTTTTTTTTGGGTGCACTAGTACAGTGGTTCTTAACTGGTCTGACTTGAGGACCCAGCATTCCACCCTAAAGACAAGCTGTGACCAAAATTCAGAAAATCCACTTCTTGAAGGTATCCAATTAAAGGATTGCACTGTTTGAAACAGAGATAGTAGAATGTATCAACATTTTAAAAACAAAACAAACAAAAACAAATGCTTCTCGTACCACATATACGTCATTGCATATAAGCCTACACCGCATATAAGTGACTCCCTAAAACTGCTTTGAAATACCAGAGTACTAGAAAAAATTGAAAATATTAATAAAGTGTGTACCTAAACCTTTATAATTATTTAATTATGTAGTTAACAACAACTTTATACACTGGTTAAAAGCTAAAAAATATCACATTATTAAACCATGCACTGTACCTTTCAGCAGCGCTTCAATGGCTAACACTAAAAACACCATTTTTATATTTTGCAGTCATTTCCTTCTTCGACCCGATTGTTGTAGTCACCGTTTTCCACTTTTTCTTCCCCTTGTAACTGACTTTCTTAGGATCCATTGTTATGGGAAGAAAAAGGGAATACAACCAATAAAATCACAATACAATGTGATGTGGTCCCTCTCAAACGCGCTGGTCGACTGAACAGAAAGAAAAGAATGAAAAGGGCATTTTTGCCATCTACTGTTAGGTAATGTAATTAACCCCCCGTTTTTTCTTCTTCTTAGGATTATGTTCCAATGGCAAAGGCCCAAGGACCAACTGAAAACAGGTCCGCAACACACTATTGGGTCCTGACCCAACAGTTGAGACACACTGGTCTGTACAGTGGTCAGCAACCTTTTCTGTATAAAGGACTAGTTCAATATATGATATTATTATCGCTGTCCGGCTCTCCAATAATTGTAGAAATAACAATACCAAAAAATTAATCATCAATCCATCCATTTCCTGTGCAGCTTATCCCCATTGGGGTCACGGGGTTTCTGGAGCCCATCCCAGCCATCTTCAGGCAATGAGCAGGGGACACGTTAAACTGGATGCCAGTCAGTCGTTAATTGTTGTACAAGAGTTGTTTTGGCTGAATTCACTCCCATAATGATCCATTACAGTGCCACGTTGTAATAAAGCATTATAGAAATGAATTCAGCCAAAACAACTGTTGTAAAACCTTTAACCAATCATGTATGCCTACAAAATAGAAAAGGCAAGACAACGCGGGGACTAAGTAAAACAGTGTGATGATGATAAACTTGATGCCTTTGCCTATATCAACGATGCTCTCATTGCTGTGATTAGGCTAGAATCTAATGTTGAGCATGTGTGATCAACGGCATACGTCAGTGAATTAAATATGCCCATGTACAATAATTTATCAGAAGTATACCTCACAAATTAAGGTTTAATACTAAAAAGCCTTTCATTTTAAAAATATAACAACAATTCTACTGGGCAATTTCTATTGGGACTAACAGATGCTGACTTTTAATAAATAAAAGACAAAGATTCAGATTTAATTTTGTATATTTCCGGAGTAATAAGTCAATAAAAATGATTAAAATTGTGGTTAGAGGTGCAAAAACTACAACATTAATAAAAAACAAATCGATTATTAAGTTAATCTTTTATTATAACTGATAATGTGCTTGGATAGCTTCAGGATTACTTGTTGATCGATTATGCCAGCCATTTTGCTCATGTTGGATCTCAGTAGGTCAGAGTTTGGTCACTTATTTTCTTTAATTCCTTAATGATGGTCAAACCACATATATGGATGTTTTACGAATTATTGACCACTTGGGGGTTTCACTATAAATAAATAAATATAATAAATAAATAAAGTATCTATCTATCTATCTCTATCAATACTGCAAGTTATTAATTTGTATGAAGAAGGTTTCAGCCAGACGCAAGCAATGATTTTATTTAGAAAATAATTATTAATGAACAGCATTTACATTTATGATTTTTGGCAGGGTATTGGCCAAACAAATGATTTAATTATCCTTATTTTCAAACCATGGTCATTTCAAATAAATGTCCTGAAGGATGGCCAAGAAAATGTTTTTTTGTGTATTGGATTCAACAGTGAATCGACAAATTAACCCGATAATTAAAAAGGCATGAGTTGCAGCCGAAGTTTTAATAGGTTGTGTTGAAAAAAAGAACTTGACTTCCGAAAAACTGCACAAAACAGCCAGTTTTGCAAAAAAAAAAGCACTTTTCGGCCGATTTATTGGTTTCACCCTAAACCTGACATTAACATCACGTTAAGCAACTGCGAAAATTGCATTAGTGACAACAATTGGTTTTTGGGGAATAAAACACTAAAACGGTTACATTTTAAAAACAACAGTTGTGCTTAACTATTTTTTTAGATTACCAAGGAAATGATATTGATACCCCGTAATAAGTTTGTGGAAACAATAGCTATTTAGTGAATAATTATTAAAACATTAAGGCAAAAATATTGGATTTCAAGATTATATTGGTTGCAATAATGGCCTTAGTGTACGTCAGTATGGTCATTATCGCATACTAGCCATGCAAGTAAGTAGTTAAAGTCATCATCTAATGCCAACAGTTTAATAATGTAATTTTAAAAGTTAATACAATTTTGAATAATAATGCATTTAAAAAAACAACATTCAGTAGTGCAATGTTTTCTGCCTGCTGACTAGCACTAGCAGTATTAAGCATAGACAACAGGCACTCTCCAAGCTGCACTGGTAGACTTTCATTTGTCTGACTAAATCATGTTTTCACAACATATTTTCTGAGCGGCGCCGTTTTTTATTTTTATTTTATGGTCCACATTTGTTAGTGCGCATAAGTCCTTCCAACCACACGCATTAAAATTAGCTTATCAGACCCTCGTTTTCCTGTTAAAAGATAAATGAGACGAGTATTCCAAATATCCAAATAGTAGAACCGAAAGCCTCAAGTGTTTGTCAAACAGTGCTAATATGTGTCCATCTGCATTGTCACACAAAGCAAACACAGAGAATGAATGAAAAAGGGAAGCGTGGCAGGCGGGTGAGAGAACAAGAGAAGGGTGGAGGAGTACAAGTTATAAAGCGAAAACAAGCAATGCGTGTTTATGTGTTGCTGTGGACAGGAAGAGATAGGGGCACAGCTGGGTTTGCAGGCACTTTGCGGGGGTGGAGAATTCACTCGTGTGTTAGCGGCATGTCAAAAAAAGCAGAAAAAAGAGAAGCAACGCGCCGGCAAACAGTGCAGCTTCGAGTCGCACTCCAGCCTTCTGCTCATAAATCTTCACAGTTGCACACATGCAGCTACAACGCAACACACAAGGCACGCAACAGAAAGCGTAGACAGGCCGAGTGACCCGCCGTGGAGGTCTTTGCTCTGTTGCCTAGCAACCAAACCGAGCCTGACTGTTGAGCCTGACGGTCGGGCCTACCGTCGCCTCCCCTTTTACAGTGACTGGCAGCGTTAACGGCAAATCAAAGCGCTCGGAAAATACATTCCTGCAGACATCTGCCAGCAGGAAGCCGGAGGGCCCGACACTTCACAGTCCTCAACCCACCCAGACACTTAGCACTCACACTCCAGCCAGATTTACACGGAATGATCTGCAGCAAGAAGGCATGATGCTGCTAAAGAGGCTCGCGTTGCATTTGAGATGTTTTTTATTTTTTCAGAAAACGACAAGGCCGAGGGAAACCTGTTGAAGTTGAGCTACTTGAGAGTATGACTGCAACAATAAGTCTACATCGTCAACAAAAACGAATAATAGAAATACAGTAGTCGAGAATAAATTCCATTGTAGACTATTGTCGCCAGACACAATTTTCCAACAAAAAAGAACAATCTCCACATGAATATAATCTCTGCTGAGAGTCGCTCATGCGCAATAGTGTCTTGAGCGGTGACATAGAGAAATGGCGGCGTCAACATCAAGTACGCGTACCAAAGCATTTTAGCCTGGATACGGCAGATAAAAAGACAACTTGCAAAGTGAGTAAAGCAGACCAACCATGGCGGTAGCTCGGTGATGCATGAACATTTGAGGAGTTTGTTGGACAGTTGAACAAAACAGAGTCAGCCTCTGTAAGATTCTAGAAATAGTCAAGCCAATACGGTTTTGGTGACATGCATTTTATACGCGTAAGCGTCGCTATAAAAGAGAGCTTGAGCGTTATCCCAAACTGTGCCCGACAAAGGTATATAAAGTTAAATGCATGTGGTCTGAAGAAAAAACCTAACTCAATTATTAAGGATCGACCAATATGGTTTTTGAGGGCCGATACCGGTAATAAGTATTAAAAGGAGGCCGATAACAGATATTTGTAGCAGATTCATTTGCTGCAAAAATTTAAAAATTGTGACACAAAATATTTCTTATAAATTCAAATAAAACAATGATGCTTTAAAAGCTTTTAAGGGTATATACATTTCAACACAACTATCATGACTAATAAGTGTGGGGATTACTCTGTAGTTTCCCAAAGCCACATAACACAATATTTTTGAAGTGAGTCTTACTTTGCAGTTGATAGACCAGATTTTAAATTTTATTCAAACATCTGTTTATACTGGGAAATCCAATAAAAACAGGTTCTCATTTGCAACGGTTTTCTGGTTACAGTGAACAACTACAAACAATAAGCATGATTTACAACAAGGCTACTATAGCACACACATAAACATACATGTCCTAAGGTACTACTTGTGTACAACTAGTCGTGGTTGTAAATGTTCTAGCGTTTAGCTTCATTGGGTCGCCTTCAGTGTTGGTGATGTTTATAGGAGTATGTTTTAATATACTCATTAAATAGACAACGATCAATTTTTGGTTTTAATCACGTTAAACAATATGTTTTAATAAAAGTATTATACTGACTACGATCGTGACACTTGTTCTATTGGAAGAGCAGTGTTAAGAAGGATAGCAAAATTTGTGATCACGTTCATGTAACCGGTGTTGTGTTCTTCTGTGTGTGTGTGTGTGCGTGTGTGTCGCTGCACGTTGACGAAATTTAGCGTCCGAGACAAGGCAGGGAACAAAGAGAAAAGTTCGGCTCTGTTGTTGCCTAGTGTTGTGCTTAATAATCGGCTTAAGAGTATGCCAAAACCGATATTCGTCAAATTCCCAAAAATAGGTGCAGATAATTTGTCGACCTATAGTTGTTATAATCCATCCATTATCTGCACCGCTTCTCCTCAGTAGGGTAGCGGGGGTGCCGGAGCCCATCTCAGCTGTCTTCGCGCAGTGGGCAGGAGACACCCTGAACTGGTTGCCAGCCAGTCGCAGGGCACACATGGACAATTTGCTCGCTCATTCACACCTAGGGACAATTTGGACCGGCTAATTAACCTGACATGCATGTTTTTGGAACGTGGGCGGAAGCCCGAGTGCCCGAAGGAAAACAACAAAAGCACGGGGAGAACATGCAAACTCCACACAGGAGGTTCGATTTCATGACCTCAGAACTGTTCCGCACACGCGCTAACCACTGCACCGTCGTGCTGCCCTAGTTGTTATCAATGGCAATTAAAACTACTCTAATGCGAAATCTAATGATACTAGTTTTCTAGGAAATTCACAGTAATCCAGACAAAAATATCAATTTTGGCGCACATATTAGCCCTTGAGCAGACGAAGGTGCCGACCCCTACCGGAGCGCTAATTAAAGTGACTGAGTGTCTTTCAGTCGCGATCTGTCGCTGCTCCAGGGTCATATAGCTCCAGGGACATTAGCAAGCTGTAAAAAATGTCAAGGACGTCTTTACGAGACGTTACCACCTCAATAACAAGCTACTGACATAGGATGACAAAATGCAGGCCATCATGAAGCGGACCTTGTGAACTATTGCCCCGTTAGAGTAGAAAGAATGAAATGTCGTGTGGAAGCATGTAGACTCTCCGGTGCTAAACTAGCAAGACAAGTCTACAAAAGGCACAGCTGCCGATCAATGACTTGAACCAACAGTCGCTTGTTGTCATTCAATTGAATAAAACGATACCGTGATAAACATTGGTCGCTTAATGATCACAAATGAAGTCAAACTAATTTCCGATCAATAACATTTCCAAACCAAGGTCTTTTTTTTTAACAGTGTCCACTAGGGATGAAAATGACACATATGGTGTCCTTTTTGTGAAGAATATTCAGTGGTCAACTGCAAAGTCTGTAACAGAAGTAGAAAATGTACGATGCATTTCATCAAAACCGTATTGGCTTGAACGTTACTTGAATCTTACAGAGGCAAGTCAGACTGATTTTCTTTTTTAAACCCTCTGATATGCTCTGAAAATGTTCATGCGTCACAGAACTACCGTCAGGATACACAATATCTGCTTTGCAAATTTTGTAAGTAGTCTCTTTACTGGTTCTATCCAGGTTAAAATGCAAATGTTTTGGTACGGGTACTTGATGTTGACGCTGCCATTTCGCTAAATTCATGTTGGCTATTGCACATGTCCGACTCTCAGCAGATTATGTTGAGATGTCTCAGTCAGCATTCCTTTTTTAATGGCCAAATTCAAGCATTTTTTAAATGGACTTTCAAAGCCAATTTTCCAATTTCTCCAGTACAATTGAAAGAAAAAAATCCAGTGTGAATCTTGTATTTTGTGGAGCCACAACCATGTATATTTTAAATTATATATACAAATATATATATTTTTTTTTACTAGTGTGTGCATTTATCAAGACACGATTTTTAGATTTTGAGTAAATAGCAGATATCTCAAGGTGTTAGGTAAAAAGGACAGTAATATAAGGCTTACACTTTCAGTTGCAGGAAGTTCAAACCATTACAACTTACCACTGGGAAACGTTACCTTAATTTTTTGCTGGCCCATAATAAATGTCCAGAATTGATATGTAATCCACTAATACATATTTTATAATGCCCTGTTAAGGTATAGCATACGCCTCTTGGGCGTGACTCATAGGGAGCAATGACGTCATTGAAGCCCTAGTGACCGCTGATGACATCTTTAAGAGATACTGTATTCACATTCTACAAATGAGCTCCAGGTTTCTCAACCATATTTGCTTACCACCACAAACAAAATAAAAAAAACTTTAGAAAATTAATTTACACCAGCAGAGTTACAAGTGGCAGGGCGAGAGTGACAATCATTGGTTCTCAAGTAAACTTTCTTGTATTGATGGGGACACAATTATTATGGATGAGATTCAGCTCTTCGCAAGATTCCCTCATTACTGACAAAGCCGGCTGCGAATGTGATGCGGGTGCAACTGATTATCGATTCAAAAAATCTTGCTTGCTTATGAACGCATATCCTTGGTGGTGGTAATTAAGGAGATGCACTTGTACTGACATGAATTATTGTCGATAAACATTTCAACAAAGTCATTTCTGGTCGGCTTGGAAGGAGAAATATGTCTCATAGGGTAGACTCTTCTCAAGGACTACATTTGGACAGCGTCAATTCTATTAGGTGGCCACGGCTTCAAGGTTGCACATTCGTCAATAGGAATGCTGGCCGTGAGACTTTTTAGACGGGTGATAAATGAATCATCCTGCAAGCAGACCAGGAACTTATTCAGGATGCACCAAATTTTGGGCACAGAGACTTTCTTCTTAATGCAACCAAAAGTGCTTTTTTCGGTTTTGGCCAAAAAAGAAAAGCAAAACCAAAGGAAAACTTCAGAAAGAATGATTAAATCACATCAAAAGGCGAGGCAAGCCGTGCATTGCTGGCTTTCACTATGAGAGAGTTGTGCCCATCAGTTTCCTATGATTTTGCACACGAGAGGGAGATGAAGGACACCGTCAAAACAGGAGCACTGCCAAAGTTTTACCAATAAGACATTTTCTGAAAAGTTTGTGTCTCCCTTTTATTTAAAATTTGTGTTAGCCGCTCCCCAGACTTTGGCTAATGTATACCTGCGAACACTACAGAGCTATCCATCAGTTTTAATTCAGTCCATTCACCCGCGAAGTCAATTGGCTGGTGCTAAGCTATGTGAAAGGAGAATTTGATCTACTCTTGTTAATATTTTACTACCCCGAATATGCGGTGGTGACCCTGTTGAATTTGACTGCACCATCATCATGATAATTTCTCAATTTCTCCATTTTTTGTCACTGTACACTGTGCTGTCCATTAGAAGGGAAAATGCCCAAAAAGATATGAGCGGCCAATCCCTTTTTTCATCCTAACCATCCACTACACTAAAGTAGAATGAACTTGCTTCTGTCATCTGCATTTTAGATCTTACAGCGCTTCCACTTTGTCCATTGCACATTGTTATCCGAAGGGAATTTTATTATAAAGCGCTTCAATGCCTTTTTTGTTTTAAGAAAACGTTTTAAAGTATTCAAATTCATCGGTTAAACATATGCCAGTTATTTATCATTTAATTCACGTGTTGTTGTTTCGTTATTTTTGGCCAAGGGTTAATAAGTTCAGTTTTGGAGCATCCCTAGCAAATACCGATCAAGTTTTCCAATTCAGAATACAGAAGAACAACAGTGGTCCTCAACTGTTAATTATGTTGAATCTGAGCATTTTATTTTTTTCGACTATTCAGCAAAGGCCACATTAACTAATTCCTTTGTATGAAATTTGTTTTGTGTGAGGTTAAGAGTGATACGTTGACTCATCCCAATGGAAGCTTCTCACGATGAAACTGTTTTTCTTTGTAGACTCAGTTTGGCTAGAATTTAATGTGTTTTGTTCAGTAGGTAGAATAATGGTAATTCTTGTACTTTCAGATTCTGCAATCAGCAAAGCCTTGTCTTGACAGGTGCTTCATGCTAAACCAGGAAGCTAATTTTTAAGACATTCTGTTAGTTTGTTTCTGGCAAGATGCAATAAACAAAAGACAACACTGCACCTATTTGATTCCCCTGTATTTTCCTGGTCAGAGCCTTAGTGATTCCAAGAGCCAGGATGAAATCCGCAGATTTGAGATCAGGGGAGGCTCATCTGTACAGCCCTTTGAGACTTCTTGTGATTAAGGACTACACATACATACACAACTACTTAAAATTCTTAATACTTTTTTTTTTTAGTTGGTAAATACTTTTATTGCATTTAATAGTATCACCAAAAAGCTCTAGGTCTAAATATTCGAAATGTTTTGGGGGAAAAAGAATAATCAATATCAAATTACCTCTAGCTCACATTTACTGATATTCATTCATTAAACATAATTTTAATAAGTTAATGTAGAAATTTAAAGCGATTGGCTGGCAACCAGTTCAGGGTGTCCCCTGCCCACTGCCCGGAGATGGCTGGGATGGGCTCCAGCCCCCCCGCGACCCTAAAAAGGATAAGCGGTACAGCTGATGAGATGAGAGATGAGAGAAAATGTAAAAATTGGATAAGAATTTATTTTGGGATTTTTGAATTGCTTTTTAAGTCAATTACAGAATGTTTGCCATTTATATTGATTCTAAATAATTTAAATATTATAGTAATCTTACTTAACAAAATTACCTAATTTTAGTACCTCGAACTAATGAGTTTTTGAAACCCGTCTTATTAATAAATGAATGTACTTGATGAGACTGGCTGGCCATCAATTTAGGGGATCCCCTGCCTGCAGATAACATCGTAGAGCCTGTCAAGAGCTTTGTATATCTGGGGTCCATGGTGACAGACAATGGGGACCTAAAACCAGAGATTCTCCGCAGAAGAGCCCTGGCAGCATCTGCTCTGCAGTCTCTCTGGAAACCACTCTGGCGGCACCAGACCATCGCACGCAAGACGAAGCTCCGCATTTACAACCTCGCCGTACTCCCTATCCTGCTTTATGGCTCAGAAACATGGCCCCTGAACGACACCCTGGCCACAAGAATCGATGGTTTTGATAGCAGGGCTCTCAGAACCATCGAGAACATCAGGTGGCCCCAGCGAGTCTCCAATAAAGAGCTCAGAGCCCGCACGTGCCAGCCCCAAGCACCTTCCTTGGTCGCACAACGCCGCACCCGCTGGTTTGGCCATGTCCTTCGTCTACCACCAGACCATCCGACACGAGCCATTCTCCAGTTTGACCCAAAGGCCGCAGGCTGGAGACGACCACGAGGGAAACCCCGCACTCGATGGCTCGACGTCGTTGCGGGCGACCTCCAACAACACGGAGTTGCCGTAGAGGATGCAGAACAGCTGGCACAAGACCGCCAGCATTGGAAAAACCTGGTTCATCTGGTCGGCTCAACGCACAGGGACGGGACCCCCCGACCTTCGCTGGAGCAATAACTAACTGCCTGCAGATAGCTGGGATGAGCTCCAGTGCCCCCGAGACCCTGGTGTGGATAAGCGCCAACATTGGCTGCCTTGTTATACTTTATTGTATCTACTTTGCTGCATTACTCAGTTTTCATCACCACCCTCAATGTAAATGCTAGTTTATAAGACTCATTTTTGTTAATACTTGTTAGTAGGGTAATGCAGAGTTTCTAAACCTTTTATTAACCCAGGGCACACTTTTTTCATTAAACAGTCTCAAAGCACAAAAATCCCTTGCTCCAGTTTTTTTTTAAGGTTTAAATAATCATATTGCCGTCATTTTTATCATTTGTGGTCACTGTGGTAAAACCGGTTATTCATTTTGGTGAATAATTTAGCTGTACTTTGGAATTTTATTTTACATAGTTTTTTTAAGGGAAGAAAAACAAAAAGAATATTTAAAATGATGGGGAAAAAGGATTTGCTAGAGGAACAAAAATATTTCACTACATTGCATATCATTTTTTTTTAGTAAATAAGTAAAATCAGCAAAACTATGTGCAAGATTTTTACTTTATTTTATTTATATTTTTGCAGGGCAATCTCAAACAGCGTTGTCAAACAAAGGAGTTATTAAATATAGTTCCCTGTAGTAATTCGTGAGCAGATAATTAGAATCTAAAATGTAGAATAAAATGACAATCAGCTGCCAATTACTGAAATGGATGATCACTGAGAGAAAGCAAAGACACCATAATTGTGCAATTTCCTGTGGCACACTAAAGGGCCTAAAAAAAATCCAGCGGGACCCGACCTGACCCGCGGGTTAAGGCCAACAGCCCGGGCCGGACCAATTAACTCGATTTGCAGGACAGAGACAGAAAAAGTCAAGTCAAGTCATATTTATTTGTACAGCCATTACCACACCAAGTCTCAAAGAGCTGTACAGACTATAACAGACTACAGATTAGTATTCCCCCATCCCCTGATCTAAAACCTCCATGAGCACAAAAAGCATTCGACAGCACCGGGGCGAGTGTAGTGACTTCTATTTATCTGTATACCTATAAATATACTGGTATATACCTGTATAAATCCTATGACTAGCAGTGTTTCACATAAACATTTCTGAGACCCAAGATGGTGGACAATCTTATGGTGGACTTTATTTTTCCCCTCCCTTTAACAAGCACAAATCTAACAGCAAACACAGCATTAACTAGATAAAAGACGGACTAAAGAAGAGGATTATCACCCGCAAAACAGGTACGGAAAAACACCCAGAATGCACAGGAGCCACCTTTGTCACACGAGAGTCCACACAGGTAAGAACAAGTCCACACCACATGTCTAACATTCCTGCCGGGTTGGGGCTCCTCCCATCGCAATAGCACAGTGCACACTTCTCCTTCAAAAGCTCCTTGCTACTATGCTTCACTGTTTCAACGGGTTCAAACAGTGGTTCTCAAAGATTGAAGTGGGCCCTCTGTCAAGGGGGTGATTTTGACCTCAAGGAAGTAAAGTCAAGTCATGTTTATTTGTTTGTTTTGGACTGCACAGATAATGAAATCCACATAAAAAAATGTTTTTTTTTAAACTGTCCTAGAATAAAGTGCAATTGCACCTCCACTCCAATGCAGCCTTTACAAAGACGACCAGACTTGGTTTTTACTGGCGCTGTCCAAGAGGTGTTCAGTTGCATTATTAATAACGTTAATAATGTGATGGCAGTAAAGTCGATTACACTCTTTAGCCAAACCTCTTACGCAACAGTTTACAGAGCTCAACACATGGGGTGGGTAGACTTTTTGAGTCAAGGGCCCGGTCCCAGCTATCCATCCAATTTTCTCTTTATGAATAAGTATACATGCAGACATCTACACATTTTATTGGTTGGTATGATTGTTTTTGATTTGAAACGATCCTAAATAAAGAAAAATATGATGTTATATTTAGTGCCTGTTGTAGGCACTTAATTTAATATTTTAAATAGTTTAATTTTGGTCGTGTTTCTGTTGTAGATTTTGGTAGTATCTCTGTCGTTGTATTTTGGCAGTAATTATGTAGACTGATTTCTTTTGTAATAATTATGTTGCATCTCCTTAGTATTTTTTTTCTTTTCAGAATGAGAACAAAATAATATATTAGGTCCCTGCTCTAAGAACTTAATTTGATATTTAGGTTTGTAGTATTACTGTATCTGTATTTTTGTAGTAGGATGTAGGTATTACTGCCGTTGTATTTTTTTTTTTTTTTTTGCATTTCTGTAATATAATTTCCGTAGTAGTATTTACTGTACCATTTTTTTTCTGAATAAAAGCAAAATAATATAAGGTCTCAGTCTTTGGCACCTAATGAT
This sequence comes from Urocampus carinirostris, assembly GCF_059441175.1. Lineage (NCBI taxonomy): Eukaryota > Metazoa > Chordata > Actinopteri > Syngnathiformes > Syngnathidae > Urocampus > Urocampus carinirostris. The sequence goes on from NC_142356.1 coordinate 21,193,330, forward strand.
TTTGTTTTGTGGTTTTACCGTAGTGGGATTTCTGTTGTATTTTTGAAGTATTTCTGTAGTTTTATTTTTATGGTATGTCCGTGGTAGGATTTTGTAGAGTTTCTGTACTAATATATTACTGTAGTATATTTTTGTAGTACGTCGGTAGTATTTTTTTCTTTTCGAAATAAAACTTTTAAGCACTAAATATGATATTTACTTTTGTCGTATTTTTGTAGTAGTCCCACAAAGGGAAAATGGGGACACCCCAAAAAAACCCAAACATTTTATAGTAGTTATTTTTATACATATATAAAATACAGTATATATTGTCATATTGTCATTATATTTTTACCATATTAGTTTATACCAACTTCTCCACTGGTGGCACTGTTGCACATTGTTGTTGGTGGGTTGTTGGCAAATTTCAAATACTGGATTTAAGACAAATTGTAGAGGGTAACCTAATACACCTCCATAGTGTGACCTCATGTTTTTTTATGTGAATGCACAATAAACCTGTCGATTTTCAGGTAAATTGGTCGGAGTCATATTTAAGGATTTTACAAGCTTTAAAGGAAAAGTGTGTATTGTTTGCAGCACTCAGAATGATAGTTTGAGGTACCCGCCTTAATATGAAAGTGAAAGGAAAAGTGTGCATTATTTGACCATTAGATGTTGCTGGATTGTTTAGTGCCACAGAAAATGAGGGCTAAACAGCAAAGGGAAAAATACAAACTTCGGAGATTCAATGAGACTAAACTGGACCATTTTCCTTCTTTTTTTGCCCAGCCTTTTGGGAGATGTTTGGATTTTGTGTTCCTGTAGCAGCATGATTGCCGAAAATTATGTCAGCTCCCTCTGAGACTAACGTTATGATGCAGTAAATGCAGATTCCTCAACTGCCGAAAATTTTGAAAAATGCATATTTATAATAACATATTTCTGCTCATTATCTTTTTTTTTAATCAGTAAGAGGCACTAAATAATATAAGTGACAATTTTCTATAATGTGCCTCCAAAAATACCCAGTCTTATTTTCAAGAGAGCGCAAGACAGTAAATTCAATTTATTTTGACTTTTACTTCTTTACAATTGCTTCATTAGACTAGCCTATCTTTTGTCCATCAATGACGAGGCTGATCAATGGATTGGTGAAGGGACGAACACAGAAGATGATCAATAATAGCATGGATGAAGGTGCATTTAGGATACTACCCTAGGTACTTATGCAAGTCACACCAATAATTAGGTAGTTTTATATTTTCCCACAAGCATAATATTTGTCGGTACGCCAGTTATCAGTTATCTGTGACTAGTGAAAAAGGCAGCACTAAAATATATTTAATTCCGTTTTGCTTATTAAGATGCGTTTTTAATGACATATGTACTATGTTATATGCCCCTTTTGAATGGCCGAATTTAAGCACTTTTCAGGATTTTCAAAGTAAGGGTGGGACCAAAAGAGGTTTATATATACATCGTAATTTTATCTTTTGCGATTGTTGCAATCAACGTTTCTCCCCGGAAATCGAATTTTGTGACGTCATATCCGGGGTACGTAAAAACGCAGGAAAAAAAATAAAATAGGGCTTTACTGTCACGAATATGACATTCGTCTGATCGCGAATATTTTTCACATTTGCTATTACAGTCTTTTATTCTTTCCCCCTCCTTTTATGGTCACCCAAGACTAAAATGTCTAGGAAATTACGTCAATGCGTGAAGACGCACCCACGGACGCAAACAACATTGGCTATCTGTTATGGCAGCGCATCTTTCAGATTCAAAACCAAGTACCACCTAGTTTTTTGGACACAATGTGGGTTTATTTAGAGTGTCAGCAGTAAGCCCTGAATTACCAAAGAAGCGCTCTGCAAACTTTGTTTCAAGTAGGGACGAGTGAAAGGAGCTAACACACGTTAACAGATTGTATCACACGTTACATTGCTACGTACGACGCTAAAGAATCCTTTATATAAAAGCTCACTATATAATCTGTTTTCAGTGTTCGGATACTTTTTGATGAAACCACGGAACAAATTGTAAATATGCGAAAACACCGGAAGAGAACTTAGTTCAACATCGCAGTTGAAGTACCGCACAGATGAGTCAAGTTTGAGACTAAATATCTCGAGTCACAGAGCGCAAGGAATATTTTGCAACAAGCTTGCACACTGCACAATACACAAAGAGGTAAGTATTTCAGGAGCGAGCAGCAGCAAGTCAACTGCAGGAGAGAGAGTGGGAAAGGTGAGAGGAGAGAGAGTGGGAAAGGTGAGATGGCACAACATTCATTTGGACAGGTAACTTAAAATTAGTTTTACCTGGTTATATCAGTATCAGAAATTATTTTCCCCCCATTTTATTAACACTCCACTTATTGAAACATGAATTGTTTGTACATGATTCAATTGTTTGTTTGTTTGTACATGATTCAAATTGAATCTTTTCTTCCGGCGCCGTCACGAATGGCAGCCACTCCAGCAGCTCCCGTGTTATTTTCGATTGTTCTCGATTGTTCTCAGCTCAGGGATGCTGTTGGAAATGTGAATTTCCCTTCGGGGATGAACAAAGTATCTATCTATCTATCTATCTATCTATCTATCTACTGAAATGCTGCCAAGTTTGATAAAAGCTGTACAACCCACCAGGCTAAACTCTAAGTTAACATGTTCATATTCAAGTTTACGTCAAGTTAAAATAGCTTAAGCTATGTGTGCAATTGTTTTTTCTAATAGTTTCCAATAGAAACTATTTTTACTTGGTTACATAACTCCTTTTACTATTTACCAGTTTTTGTTTTCAAAGCCTAAGAACTTCAAGAAAAGAGACATTTGTCTGCTGCTATTGGCTACACCCAGTTTTAAAGTCTTAAAATCTTCTACCTTGAAGAGAAGCAAAGAGACATTTATCTGCTCTGCTGTATTTTTTATTATCCGTGCACCTCATTTTTGCACTTACAGAAAAGTTGAGTCAAATACCTTGCGACATGTTACAATTACTTGTTCTTGGTAGAGGACACAGAAAATATGACACTAATTCAGTTCATTGCACGTTGCATTGTTTAGTGTTTAAATATATTTTGCGTATAAGGGTTGTGTAACAAACACTACATAATGCGAGCTTTTTAACAATCAATGGAGTTCCCCATCTTGCTCAGTATTGGCTGTCAAATAGCTGACTTAAAGCCTGCGATTATTTTTATTATTTGTATTAGAGTGGCAATAGATAATGTAAAGATATTTTCAAGGTTCTTAAGTTTCCAGGATAAAATAAAGCAATAGCCTTAATTAATCATCCATTCCTTGTGAAAGGGACTAAATATATGACCACTAGACGTCGCTGTATGGTGTGGCGCAGGCATGTCCAAAGTCCGACCGGGGGGCCAGTTCCGGCCCGAGATCAATTTCTTACTGGCCCGCAGCCTCTGTTATAATACGAATCATAAGTGAACTGCCAGCAATGTTGACCGCGTTATAAAATACAATTGTATCAAAAAAGGTTAGTTTACCAGATGATTTCAGTAGAGCTTTGGCCACCTTGCCCTTGGCTTTCTGTAAGAATTTTAGCCCACTCTATTTCCGACAAGGCGACACTAAACAAAAAAAGGAAAGTTGACTGTGATGGCTGCTGCTTACAGGACAAGTGGAAATTGGAGTATTTTTTTTTTTTAACCTAATTTCGAAACAACAGCGTCTGCCTCATTTGCCAAGAGACTGTGGCTGTCTTCAAAGAACATAATATCAAGAAGCAATTCCAGACAAATCATTCGGACTACAAAAAGCTGACTGGAAACGAACGCTGTGGAAAAGGGAAGAAACTCGAAGCTGTTTGAACAGCACAAGAACCTGCGAGTCAAATGAAAATGCTACAAACTCGAGCTACAAGGTCGCGAAGCTGATCGCCAAGCACCGCAAACCTTTCAGGGAGGTTGAATTTATGAAAGACTTTTCAAAGAATGCCAGGCTGAAAAGACGAACCTCAAAACATTTCAGCTTACCAAATCAAGCCTGCTTTCTGAAGTGTGGACACCCCTGGTGTTGCGCAACCAAAAATAAGTGCTACAAAGCACAAGCAAGAATACAAAACACGGAGACGCAATGTGACCAAACTGCACCAATTTTCTTCTCGTTTATTTTGCTCAGCTTATCACTAAGTTTTTGGGGGTACTCGCAGAGGCAATATGGCAGACAATGACGTCAGCTCTCTCTTAGTGAGCCTCATGTTATGTAGAATACAAATTAATTTCTTGACCCAAAAGTATTCAAACAAATGCATGTTTATATGATGGTTTGTGTATTTTTGCTTATTAATCAAATCAATATTGATTTTTTTCTTAATGAATGGTGTTTTTTTCACCACAAGGAGGCGGTACAGTAAGTAATACACAATGTCCGTTTTGAAAAGATGTGTACTGTAAGCGTTATTCTCTTAATGTATAGAAATTACAAGACGGTCTAATGGCAACACTTGATGCAACAAAAAAGAAAAATATACAATAAAGAGAAAAAGCCTACAGACACATCTGCACCGTCTCTGAAGGTGTCAAATAAATAATGCAATCACCATCACAAGTTATGATATAAATATAAGAACGTAAAAAAACTACACTAATCTACTTTATAAATTCAAGGCTTGCCAAAACACAATTTATATAGGTGCGTCATAATAAATATCGCAATAGTTTTTCACAATGCACGATAAATAAAGTATCTGAAGCATCCAAAATAAATTTCAGCAGCCAAGTCATGCCCATGCAAGGTGCATTTCAGGTGATACAAATACTCCTTTCACTGATGATTAATGACTGTTTGTTTTTCACTAAAATGGAGACAGTACTGTAGAGATAGCAAGGGCTATTGGAAGGGGTTCAAAAGCAGTGTTTCCCAGTAAAAAGTGTTTGCATTTCAAATTTAAACTCAATGAACAAGTGCATTCTTAGAGCAAAATTAAGAAGCACGATCTGTAATGAGGGCAGCACGGCGGCGCAGTGGTTAGCGCTTGTGCGGCACAGTTCATGTCATGGGAACCTGTTGTGGGTTCAAATCCAGCTCCAGACTTCCTGTGCGGAGTTTGTATGTTCTCCCCGTGCTTGCGTGGGTTTCCTCCGGGCACTCCGGTTTCCTCCCACGTTCCAAAAACATGCATTTCAGGTGAATTGGCCGGTCCAAATTGTCCCTAGGTGTGAATGAGCGAATGAGTTGTCTGTCCCTGTGTGCCCTGCGATTGGCTGGCAACCAGTTCAGGGTGTCCCCTGCCCACTGCCCGGAGATGGCTGGGATGGGCTCCAGCCCCCCCGCGACCCTGATGAGGATAAGCGTTACGGCTGATGAGATGAGATCTGTAATGAATGTGTGCTCTTGTAAACTAATCGTAAATACACAAGTTATGCAAGGCAATTAAACAGGAAATAAGTCACACCTACAAAGCATGGTAAACGAGACAGAAGTTTTTACGCAAAAAAGGTGATAGTCAGCTATCCATCCATCCATTATCTGCAACGTTTATTCTCAGTAGGGTCGCGGGGGTGCTGGAGCCCATCCCAGCCATCTTCGGGCAGCCATCTAATCTCAGTGAATGTGGGACAAACGCCTGAGTGTGTGCTGACTGACAGAGAAATGTAGCACAAATACACTTAATGCGATCATACATATGGTGAGAACTCTCAAAGTTATTTTAATTAACTTCGCATCTACATAGATTTTAAAATATTATATTTTTTAACAATACAAAATTATAAAACCCTGGCGGGACCAATTAAAACCTGGCGGCCCACCAGAATCTTTCTATGGAATGGGAAACACTGAAATAGACTAACATGAGTCTACCCTTTGTGTTGACATACTGATGTTGACGCGCATGATTGAGTGGGGAAGCGGAATTGACAAAGCCAACGCGGCAACATTTACAAAGTGATCTTAACTCTGTGGTTAACTTCAACGCCGCCGGGCCCTACGGGGAAACAGACACCCACCCATCGACCAGCCAGCGCTAAACATCAACACAAGTTTTAAGAATGGGGGCGGAACGGAATGAGACTTCCTGGTCTGTTTTTCAATGCAATACGGCCGCGTGTTCATCTCAGTGTGTAAACACATGCCAACGCCAGCAGGGTAAAAGCCCTGCCACGGTCTTGGTGACACAAAGCAGACCTGAGGTCTGGTCTAAGCAATGATTTCCACAATCTCAGACCCCTTCCTGCAAGCATTAAATGAGTTTTCTTACCTTGACACTGGAATCCTTGCTTTCCGAAACCCCTGTGGACAAGAGAGAAAAATCATTAAGATTTGGAAAACGCAATTTAGCAGTAGAACACAAAGTTGCAGAACTGAATTGAAATGTAGGAAATAGAAAACATGGGCACAGCCAGAATTAAAATCATGCACCGTTCATCATGCATCTTTTTAGAGTGGAAAAAAAAGTAAGTTGTATACCTGCCTACTAGTCCAAACGTGACTGCGTTCATTATCGTGTTTGGGCATTTTAATCGAGGATGAAAATCCACTTGTTTAATAAATCTCAGTGGGTGGCCAATTTGCTACTTGCTGTTCACTTAAACAGTACCATATTTTAAAGACTATAAGGCGTATCCTGGAAACAAAAAATTTAAATAAATTTGCAGGTGTGTCTTATAGATAAATATCTTTCACAAAATACTTTTTTTGAAGGTGCATCTTTCAACACTAATATTTCAGGAAATATAGTAGTTCAAAAAGCAGCTGAATAGTGATTTGTCATCGTCTGAGGCCGGCGCAACTTCAATGTCATTGTAAGCAACTAGCAAAAGAGACTCCCTGAAACAGTTAAACAAATAGGCCTATTTTGTTTCTTAATTCATATTCTACAAACACAATTACATTAAAATAATCTCTCTTGGGGAAAAAAACTAACCTTGCTCTGATGTTCAGATGTCATTTTTCATAATATGACAGTCCAATAAAATGCGCACAGAGAGCCGCAAATGGCCACCGTGCTGTAGTGTGGACAAAAACTTGCCTGTAGGGTCAGGATTTTGAGATTTTGATTTTTTGAGATATTTGCATACCTTGGGGAAAAATACCCTATGAAAAACATATTGAAAATGTGATACAAAATCGGTAAATGAAAAAAAACAATGCATTAATTTTTTGGAATTTGTATGGTAAAGAGACTAAATCGATTGGAGTTGTAATTATTAGAATTGGTTCGGATTAGGGTTACAAGTGAGCATTTTGTTAATGGATTACTCTGTCAAATAATTTCTCATTTAATCAAACAAATGCATTTTTTTGATCTGTGCCTTTATTTTTGAACAGAGAGACTTGCCAAATAATCTAGAAAAAAAAAAGTCAATAATTTGTAAATTGAATACCCGCATGTGTGGGTTTACAGATATTGGGTCATGTTGGGGGCATGGGGGAACGAGAAATTGACTGTTTTTGGACAACACATTTTTTTGACATTGAAAGAAGCAAAATGTTTGTTTTCAATTAACACGATGATAATTGGACTTCCCCGCGACCCCTTTGAGGATAAGCGGCACTGAAGATGAATGAACTTCTTTCATGAAATACATGTGGACACGTTTTGTTGTTAAAATGAAATTTGGAGTTTAGAAGATTCATGGTTGATTTGATTATTGATTAATTGCCTATTAATGGGTACAAATCCAGCTACCATACAGTTGAGAAGCACGGGTTTAGGTCAGCATTGAATTTTGTGACTAAAAGGGACAATTTCTAATAGTTAGGGCTTCCAAGTGGTAAGAAAAATTCATTTGTTATGTAACAAATATTGATTTGACTAATAACCAATAAACTTTCATACAAACAACAAGCATTTTTAAATACTCATAGTTCAAGGAATTAGCATTTATTTCACATGAAATAACTTAAGGGGAGCTGACATGATTGCCACCATCTTGCTTCAACAAGAACCCCCCAAAAAATAAAAATCTTGTGAAAGGCGGGGCAAAAAATTAGAATAAAAATTGAGTGCCTTGGTCACTTAGAGCACATGTGTCAAACTCATAGCCCACCCAAGAGTGGCCATATAATATTAAGTGGCCTTCGAGAAAATGCTGAGAAAAGCACAAGAGAAAAATGAGCCAATGATTTGCCGTTTTAAATAAGTCCACTGGATAATGCCAAAGTATGGCGCCACTTGCAAAGCATCCCCTGTAACTGTATTTGTTTCATACCACAAATCAACCCAAAAAAAACAGAAAACCCATTCATCTCAGTGTTATTTCACTTAAAATAATAATCATAGACACGCTGTTCAATGCAATACAAAAAATACAAAGTATAAAAAAATAGCACATAGGTGTCTTTGCAAAAGTTTTAAGAAGCGTATGCGCCTTTCTATAATTGATATGAAATCTAACAGCTAAGTTCACATATTCCGGTGAACATTTTCATTAAAAACATAAAAACCAAAAATACTTTTAAATCATTGAATAAACGATTTCAACTAAGTGTTTGTACTCTTTTGTCCCTTTTCAGTCTAAATGAGTTTCCCCGAGTTAAATAAACTGTAATGGAAAAAAATTGGGGTGTCGTTGTGCTTTTATTTCCAGATGTACAGGCACCACCAGGCTGTTCTTGCCCATGAGACACCACAGAAAAGGGTGCCCACCACAATTGAAAAACACTAAGAGATGAAATCGAAGTGAAGTAAAACATTATTGAACAAAAATACCCTCAGTAATTGTTTTATGGTCAAACCTTACATGCCTATATCATACTTGAATTGTGAGCCTCCAAAAGACCCCCAGCCCTCCATGTAACAATCTTTTTAAGCAATTCATTTACTGAGAATGTTTTTTTTTTCTCAATATGGCCCCTGAGCTAAAACGAGTTGGACCTCTCCATATTTTGTAGCACTACTGAGGTACATCAACATATAGTAGTCAAATAATACAAAATGTCCCTATGGGAAAAACAATTAAAAACATAAAACTGAAACTGGTGCCAGGTGTGCTTTGAGATTTCTTGAGATGTCTTGGCTCAAAAATGGTAGGAACACACAGGTCTAGGTCAGCATTGAATTTTAAGACCCAACATCAGAATATCAGAATGATTTTCGTCGTATAGAAACAAGGGTTTAAAGAATGTCCAAAATTCGAAAAAACAAAAGAATTTCGATCGTCATGACTATTCCTAATTATCCTCCTGAGCGAGTGTGGCTTTCTCGTGACGCATTCGACGACACACATGGGCATGCAGCAGGCCCCCGCGTGCCTGCGGATGGAGCTGCGTGGCGATGCGGCAAAGGAGAAAAAAAATAGGAGAACCGAGCCAAGGTTGGGCTTTCGGGGACTTCCACGGTGCAACAGTCGCCATTGTCGTTTCGGAGTAGCACTGCGGTCGGCGGCATCAAGTGAATCACCTGTGCCCGTCCCCGCGCGCGCACCGCGGACTCACCAGATGAAGTCGGTACAGTGGCTGCAGAAGGTGGGCTGCTTGAAGAAGCGCGCGATGAACTTGTGGTTCTTCACTTCGTGGACATTTTTTTGACGGAGGGCGCCCTGGCGAGCGAAGCCGCGCGCGCCCTCCGCCACCTCGCCGTCGCTGCCGGGGTCAGCCATCTTAACGAGGAAGCGGCGGAGGCGGCGGTCCGAGGCAGAGGAATGAGCCGGGGCTCGCGGAAGGAGGCGCGGCGGAGAGAGAGAGGGAGAGTCACAGTGCAGGTGTTTCTTCCTCGTCTTGTCCTCTCCCGCCCCTCGTCGTCTTCTCCTCCTCCCCCTCCGTCGACGAGAGGATTCGGTCGAGTTCTGGGTTCGTCTCTGCTTCTTCCGGCGTGTTTTCGACGTCGACTCGCTCGGTTGCTTCCCTGTCGACTGTCACTCTTCGTTTGCTCACTCGCTCTTCCTTTTTTTGGGTCTGTAAGACGGTCTCGACATGCGACGTTTTTACGACACGATGCTCGTAACACGAAACAATTTTCCCTTTGAAATGAATGAAAATCCATTCATCCATTCCGAGGCATTCACGCCACACTTTTGTATACCTGGCAACCTCCAGGGCTCCATGCCCTTGCAAACTGTCGTATTTTCCCTAACAAAATACAAAAAAATCTTACTCCATATTTTTTTTATTATGTAGTTTAACATGTTATATTGTACATGTGTATCGTTATATCATATATATCGTTAATCAACATTTTGTTGTGAGATACTGAGTTGCTTGACATGAATGAGATTTATTATAAAAAAAAGTTCAAAAATGAAGTACGGTAACTTGGACGTTCACTGTAGAAGGAAAAAATACATGCAAATATAATTAAGTAGAACAATACATTTCTTATTCAAATTATGAATTCATTTTCTGCATTCAATTATTGTTGGTAATATACTGATTCAAGGGATAACCACAAACATGTCTTTTTTCCTTTTATACTTCCTTTTTTTCTTAACTTCTTTATACAACATAATAGTTCGTAATATAATGCATCAAAGCAAGTGAGCCGTTTGAAAGCCGGCTCTCTTTAATGAGTTGAGCCGAAAAAGCCGGAGACGGACTTCCTTTAACTACATCAAACCGCTCGCTTCGTTTGCAACAAAAAAAACGATACCGAGATAGAGGCAACCGCGGCAAACTCGTTTGACTTGATTGATTTGCCGTTTCGTGATAGTCGGTGTTTACCGGATGGTACCCATAACTGACAAATTTGCATTTTTCCGTACAGATTTTCTTGAACGTCGTACACGTCTTAAAATGCATAATAAACATACTTTGTACGGCAAAAACGTGCAGGTTGACAGGTATGGACCATTTGATGTTTTGTCACCACGCAAGTTTAACAACTAAAAGAAAGTGTAATTTTCTTGTCTTGGTGTTATAGTAAATGTTAAATACTTACTGAGAAGAAAATAATTGGCAGTGGTAACTGGGAATCTGTAACATAATCATAACTTTTTACTTGATGATCTGGTTAGTGTGGTAGTCTTTTTTGATTTTCTCCTTTTATACTTCCTTTTTTGAACTTCTTTATACAACATAATAATTCGTAATATAATGCATCAAAGGAAGTGAGCCGTTTGAGAGCCGGCGCTCTATAATGAGTTTAGCCGAAAAAGCCCGTTCTCTGAAAAGAGATGGACTTCCTTTCACTACACAACTACCACGGAATGATGCATGATGGGAAAAACCCCAGGCGGCAGACGCATGCACACAGTAGCATCAAACCGCTCACTTCGTTTGCAACGAAAAAAACCATACTGAGATAGAGGCTACTGCGGCAAACTCGTTTGACTTAATTGATTTGCCGTTTAGTGATAGTCGGCATATACCGGATGGTACCCATAATTCACAAATTTGCGTTTTTACGTACAGATTTCCTTGTATGTCGTACACGTCTTAAAATGCATAATAAACGTACTTTGTACGGCAAAAATGTACAGGTTGACAGGTATGAAATCTATTCATCCATTCCAAGGCATACACGCCACCCTTTTGACATATTGCACACTCTACACGCGGAACACAATCCTTTTCTAGTGTATGTTTGTAAAACTTGTTTAAACTTATAAGTGGTAAACTTTTACCAATACACAAACTCTATTGAGGATAACATTTGCTTGTGTATCGTTACCTTATTAGCAAGCTTCGATAATGTTGTCGGGGCAGCACGGCGGCGCAGGGGTTAGCGCATGTGCGGCACAGTTCATGTCTTGGGAAGCTCCTGCGTGGGTTCAAATCCAGCTCCAGACTTCCTGTGCGGAGTTTGTATGTTCTCCCTGTGCTTGCGTGGGTTTCCTCCGGGCACTCCGGTTTCCTCCCACATTCCAAAAACATGCATTTCAGGTGAATTGGCCCGTCCAAATTGTCCCTAGGAGTGACTGAGTGAGTGAGTTGTCTGTCCCCGTGTGCCCTGCGATTGGCTGGCAACCAGTTCAGGGTGTCCCCTGCCCACTGCCCGATGATTGCTGGGATGGGCTCCAGCACCCCGCGACCCTACTGAGGATAAGCGGTGCAGCTAATGAGATAAGATGAGATAATGTTGTCGTCTGCTACCAGTGACTGAGACGATTCAGATTAAAGCCAAAGACAAGATCAGTCAAACAAATAAACCAAGTATAGTTAAAAAAAAATCCAATAACAAACTTGTTATACAGCATACACAATTTAAAATGATAAAAAAATGTATTAAAATACGAGGTATGAGTTGATAGGTATACTAATGTGATCGTTAGAATAGTTTATTCATGCACACGGGCTTAGTCTCGCTTCAAAATAAAGCAGCCATAAAAGATTAGGCTTCAGGCAAAATTATTTTTTGGGTATGGTTGAATTCGACAAAGCAGTAGATTAGTTTTTGTTCTTTGTTTTTGCAAATCAGTGTGCGCTTTTAAGGAAAGAACAGCAGTACAGATGCTGCCCTACGTACGAACGAGATTATCGTTCATAAATTGAATTTGTTCGTAAGTGCTATATTTTGTATGTTTAAAGTTTATTTAAGTATGTTTAAGGCTTTTATAAGTAACCTGTATTGTTTTGTACTAAAAAATAAACATTTCATAAAATCATATTCTCTATAAAGATAAATAAAATTGAGTTTAACTTACTTTTGGAAGATCTGCTTCAAGAGGTCCTCCTCTGTGGTAAAAAGTGGCCAAAAAAACAGATCCTACCATTTTCTCAACCGCATCAAGCTTTCTTATTCCACTTTCATTTCATTTCAAAAGAAATGGCTTGCCTCTTTTTTACACTTTACACCAACCATATTGAATGGATGCACGAGATATTAAACAATAAAAATGTCAACGTTCTTAGCGCTAGCGATACATTCAAGTCAAGTCATTTTATTTGTATAGCCCTTAGTCACAAAGAGTCTCAAAGGACTGCACAGGTTATTGCAAACCACCATCTCCTGGTCTAAAACCTACATGAGGGCAAGGAAAACAAAAAAAAAAACTCAACATGAGGAAAATGAAGAAACCTTGAGATGGGACTGCACATGTGGTAATCCCCCTTCCAGGATGACCAGGCTGCAATGGATGTTGCAATAACAAATAATACAACAGTACACATAGTATGTTTACACACAAACTGGGAAGTAGAAGCCGGATTTCTTCTTCGGGGTGGATGCTGGGTGACCTCTCACAGTGCCACCACACGTCGGTAGCGGTTGAAAGAAGCACTACAGTAATGTCCTGTACTCGGAAAAAGGTGCACACAATACAAAATCTAACTAATAGCAATGTCCGGATATTTTTCGACATCCCGTAAAAAATTTTCGTATCTACCGTTTTACGGAAGCCGAATGGTCGTAAGTAGGGGAGCGTCTGTAGTCTAAAGCGTAAAGCGGTCTGGTTGGTGAGTATGCCAAGGTACAATTTTTTTATTCCAAGAACAACCCTCCACACCACAGGGCTCAAACTCAATTTACCTGGGGGCTACCCTAATTAGGGTCTGGGTGAGGTTGGGCCAAATCATGTTCTGATAAAAAAAATCTACTGTATTAAAAAAAAAATCGTTTTTCAAAATTCCCTACACAGAATAAGATCTAAAAACAAAATAAAAAAATAAATTATATGAAAATAAACCATTTAATTAGTGATAAATGCATCCATGCACTAAAAGGGGCAGTGTGTAATATTCAGTGCCTCACGATGGTAAGAAAATGTAATTTTTTATTTTTTTAAAAAAAGGAATGTTGATTTAAATATTTTGCAAAAATACATGAACTATCAGATACAATTTTTAAATACTTGTAGGTCAGAATTTTTGTTTTTATTTTACAAAACATGAGCGTCACCTAAAAGGAGATGACAATTTTCTGCCATCTTGATGCTAAGGGTACCCGAAAAAAAACTTGGCAAAAGGCTGGGGGGAGAAGCCAAATAGTGCCCTTTGGTCACTCTGAGCCTCTAATCGGTATTCTTCTCCGTTGTTTGTAGTACTTTTTTTTATCTGCTGCACGACAGAATATATAAACATTTACCGGTCAAATAATACACACTGTGTCTTAAACTTTTATATAAAGCCGGGGGGCCTTAAACTATCATCCTGAGGTTGCCCAATTGGCCACCAGGTCGCAATGAGACCCCTGCGCTACACTTAGTCCATTCCTTTATTATTTTAGTTTGATCACATTTTAAATGTTTTCAAACAAACATAATTAAAGGGACATTGTGTATTATTTAGGGAATTGTTTAATTCATTAAATAAATTAAATATATTAATTTGAATATTAAGTAAAAATACACATACTATTGTATAAACCCGAATTTTTTTTCAATATTTGTAGCCCAAGAATTTTAGATTTATTATGTGGCTCACCTAAAGAGAGCTGATGTAATCAACTATCATCTTGCTGCTACGGGTATCCACACACCCCCAAAAAAAACTCGCTTGGCTAAAAAAAGAGAAGTAAATGATGCTTTTTGGTCACTTCGAGTCTCCATAGTTTGTATTGTTCCTGGTGCTTTGTAGCACTCATTTACGGTTAAACTACACAATACAGCAACATCTAATGGTCAAATATTACTGAGTCTTCCTTTAAGTCAGTGGTCTTAATTTTTTTTCAACCTGAGAGCTACTTTTTGTTTCCAAGGGCACCCAGTTTAATATACATTTCTAAAATAACATCTTATCGTGCTATTACTATGTCGTTACTATGTTATTACCAGGTTAATGATTGGGAGTAGGGTTAAATATACTATGTCAATCACCCAAAAATTATTTTACTACAAAAACACAATGACCCAGCACTGGTGAGCTATTTTCACAACTGTTTCATGGGCACCTCAACTGTCTTTAGGGGGCACTCTGGTGCCCGCAGGCACCACCTTTGAAACCCTTGCTTTAAGTACTCAGTGAACTGCTGATAATAGCAAATTTCAATGGGAATAATATTACTGCTCTCCCTTCTCTATTTATGAACATGGGAGAGACTTATTCAAAAGTCAGTTGCTATTGAAACAGACAACTATGTGGTGTTCATTATTTTAATGGAATAAAAATGACGTGTATTTAAAAATTAATGGTGCAGGAATGTACATTCGTTGTATCAAACCGTTGGAATTTCTGGTGTGTTTCAAACAAGGGCAATATATGGCCCATGGACCTATTTAATGGGCTCAGTGTGTATTATTTAGTGCTTCCAAATCGTAAAAAAACTTTCATTCATGCAAAAAACAATGATGATTTAAACAACAAAAAAAATACATTATCGTATAAACACTTTTTTTTTTTTTAAATACTTGTCGGTGTAGTTAAAAAAAAAGAAGAAAAATTGATGCGGTGTGGTCACTTTGAGTCTCTAGTTTGCATTGTTCCTTGTGCTTCTTATCACTGGCTTTCCGGTCGCGCCAAACAATACAGCGAAGTTTAGTGATCAAATAATACACACTGTCCCTTTAAATAGGAATGCTCTGCAATATTCTGTCAAGTCAAGTCAAGTTATATATTTTTTTCAGGGTTGGGTAGGGTTACATCAACTGGATTACTTTCAATTACTTTTGGATTACTCCAATACCAAATATGCTAAAAAAAGACAAAATAAACTAAATATGAATAAAAATATGACTCACAACACGTGGTAAGCCTTTTCTCCTGGCTTTGATCTCCGGCAAAACTAACATAAAATGCGGCAGAAACAAAATGAAAATGAATCCAAATCGCTTGCCAACATCATTTTTGCCATTCCATGTATTCCGTTACTCCCCAAGCCTGCACAAAATTTAGTAATTTTATTCATATTTAGTTTCTTTTGTCTTTTATTAGCATATTTGGTATTGGAGTAATCCAAAAGTAGTTGAACCCAACCCTGATTTTTTTGCATTGCCCTTAATTGCAAATGCCTCAAAGGGCTGCACGGACTACCATTCCCTGATCTGAAACCTTTATGAGGGCAAGGAAAAACTCAAAAACCTCAGCATGAGGAACATGAAGAACTGTTAAATGACAACATAATAAAGGTTTTGTGTTCTATTGAGCTGGACAGTTTCTTCAAATTCTGAATGACCTATTTCCTTGCGTGAAGTAAAAGGTGGCACTCAGATGGGGCAGGCTGAAAAAGTCCTTCTTAGTACTGTCTTACCATCTGTATTATAGTATCCTGAACCAAATAATTGGAAATAGTACATGAATTGCAATAGTTTAGCAACCCAATCTACACGTGCAACAATCAAGTCAGTCAAGAAGACACAATGCAGTTGTACTGCATTTGTGCGGCTTGGAAGGGATCAACACATAATGTAGTGGTTTAACAAGAAAAGCAAACTGCAGCCATTGTCATGCTAAGACAAGGGTGTCAAACATGCTGCTCGCTGGCCAGATACGCCCACTAAGGGTTTGATTCTGGCCCGTGAGTCAATGCTGAGAGAAGCGCAAGAGAAAAACAAGTTTGAAATATGTCCACTGGATGTCGCCAAAGACAGGCACCACTCACGTATCAACTGGAGCTGTTTCTCTCTCTTTTTCAATCTGTCTTTCTCTCGCTCGCTGTCTCTCCGTCTCTTTCTCTCTCTCTCTGTCCCTCTCTCTGTCTTTCTCTCTATTTGTCTCTCTTTCCCTTTATTTCTCTCTATTTGTCTCTCTTTCTCTTTATTTCTCTCTTGTTCTCTCTCTTCCCGTGTCTTCTCCTTTTTTCTCGCGTCTCTTCCTTGTTTGTCTCTCTACATGTCCATCTTTCAATCTCTCTATTTTGTTCAACTTTCTCTCCGTTTGTGTCTGTCTTTGTCCCTACTTCCCTCCCTTTCTCTCTCTCTCTACATTCTCTGTTCCTCTAATATTCTCCTCTCTCTATTTCCTCACTTTCTTTCTGTTTCTCACTCTATTTCTCCCTGTTTCTCACTCTATTTCTCCCTGTTTCTCTCTCTTGTTTTACTCTGTTGTTGTTCTCTGTCTCCCTTTCTTCGTCTCTTTCTTTCTGTCGTTTTATTTTTGTCTGTTGCTCTTTATTTGTCTCTAACTTAATTCAGTTCTCTTTCTTTGTCTGTCCTCATCTCTTTGTTTTTCTCCGTCTTTCTATCTATCTATCTTTTTTATGTATACTGTCTCTCCAGTTCTTGCTCTCCTCCCTCTTTTTCTTGCATTTTTTCCTCTCTCTTACCTTTTTTTATTATTTCTTGATCTCTTTCTCTATCTCTCTCTCTCTCTTTCTCTTTCTCTCTCTTCTCTTCCCTTCTTTTTCTCAAATATGCAATACTAGTATGGCTCCCGTGAGACTGTTTTTCTACCATGTGGCCCTGAGCACAAATTAGTTTGCCACCCGGCAGTAGCTCATAGAGCGCTCGTCTTGGGCATGAGAGGTCCAGGTTCCATTGTCGGCTGCTCCAAGTTAAATGTCGAGGTGTCCTTGGGCAAGACACTTATCCCCAAAATCCCCAGAAAACCAGATAGGTCCCTTGCATGGCCTTAAAGTTGTCACTACCGGTGTGTGAGTGTGTATGTGATTGAGTAAATGCGAAGCACGTTGTAAAGCGCTTTGGGAGATCTTTATTGACTTGATAAAAGCAATATAAATAAAGTCCATTTACGATAACGAAGCGTTGAAAAACCACACTAACCAGATCATCAAGTAAAAAATTACAATTATGTTGCAGATTCCCAGTTACCACTGCCAATTCTTTTCTTCTCAGTAAGTATTTAACGTTTACTATAACACCTAGACAAGACAATTACACATTATTTGAGTTGTTAAACTTGCGTGGTGACAAAACATCAAATTATCCATACCTGTCAACCTGCACGTTTTTGCCGTACAAAGTACGTTTATTATGCATTTTAAGACGTGTGCGACGTACAAGAAAATCTGTACGGAAAAACGCAAATTTGTCAATTATGGGTACATCCGGTAAACACCGACTATCACGAAACGGCAAATCAATCAAGTCAAACGAGTTTGCCGCGGTTGCCTCTATTTCGGTATCGTTTTTTTTCGTTGCAAACGAAGCGAGCGGTTTGATGTAGTGAAAGGAAGTCCGTCTCTTTTTAAAGAACCAGCTTTTTTCGGCTCAACTCATTAAAGAGGGCCGGCTCTCAAACGGCTCACTTGCTTTGATGCATTATATTACGAATGATTATGTTGTATAAAGAAGTTAAGAAAAAAAGGAAGTATAAAAGGAAAAAAGACAGGTTTGTGGTTATCCCTTTAATCAGTATATTACCAACAATAATTTAATGCAGAAAATGAATTAATAATTTAAATAAGAAAATGTATTGTTCTACTTAATTATATTTGCATGTATTTTTTCCTTATACAGTGAACTTCCAAGCTACTTCATTTTTTAACTTTTTTATAATAAACCTCACTAGTGTCGAGCAACTCAGGATCTCACAACAAAATGTTAATTAACAATATATATGATATAACGAAACACATGTACAATATAACATGTTAAACTACATAAATAAACACGTTTGGAGCCGTAGAGGTTGACAGGTATGCAAATCTGACATAGATCCCTGCAAAATTTTACAGTTACTGAGCAATTTAAGCAATGGATATGTACAGAGATAACCTGCGATGACAAAACATTGACAGATCATAATAGCACATATTCTTTATAAAACGTCACCTGTTTTAATAATCCATCGTCCTATCCAAGAGTTTTAATGCCTGTATTATACTGTCCCCTAGTGTTAAGTTTGTACACACCAGAAGGTTGCTGATCAAATAATATGAAAACGGCTTCGTTCTTATTCTGAAGTTGTCCTGTCACTTTTACATTAAGAACCTAAACTCAACCTACATTGTTACATCATTTATTAAGTCACTTTAGTCAAGTCATTTTTAATTGTATAGCCCTTAATCACAAAGAGTCTCAAAGGGCTTCACAGGTTATTACACAGACTATTTCTTTCAGACTATTATTACACCATCCCCTGATCTGGAAAACCGACATGAGGGCAAGGAAAAACTCAAAAAACCTCAACATGAGGAAAATGAAGAAACCTTGAGAGAGTCTTGCTCTTTTTTTTCTGGCTGTGCATACTGGTGCAAACAACTGCCGTGAAAGGTCTGGCACAACAGTCATCTTTTCCCATCTTCCGGACCCTGTACTGGTTGCCAGCCAATGGCAGGGCAAACAGGAACAGACAACTCGCTCGCTCATTCCCACCTAGGGTCAATTTGGACTGGCCAATTCACCTGAAATGCATGTCTTTGGAATGTGGGAGGAAACCGGAGTGCCGGAGGAAACCCACACAAGCACGGGGAGAACATACAAACTCCGCACAGTAAGGCCAGTAGCTGGATTTGAACCCACGACTTCAGAACTGTGCCGCACACGCGCTAACCACTGCTCCGCCGTGCTGCCCATATTTTAGGGTTCTCCAACTAAATTGACTTTGGGACCAGTGGAGCTTAGGGTCCAGGCAAGGTTGGGCCAAATCAGGTTTTCCACCAATATATTCTCATGAACACACTCTACTATTCTCATTTATTGTTTGTATTAAGCTTCCATACAATCAATCCATATTAAATGAATCCATCTGCACTTAATAGGGACAGTGTGTAATATTTAGCGCCTCCTCGTGGTAAAAATGAAACATTAAAAAGGCAACAATTTTAGGCAAAAAAATGCAAAATATAGAAACGTGCATTATTTTCAATATTTTTTTTGTTTGACATATAATGAGGTTCGCTTAGTGGCTGGTTAGATCGTCTGCTGTCTCGCTGCTATGGGGCTCCAAAAATCTTCTTTTTTAAAAGTTTTTATTTTCTTATTTGTTTTTTTCTGTTACTTTTTATTCATCTTCATTCATTTTTATTCCTTTCACCCCTTTTCTTTTTTCCCTTCTCCTTTTCCTTCTTTCTCTTTTTTCTGTTTTCTTTGATTTGTTTCCATTATCTGCTTCCTTACTTACATGTGAATTTCCCTGCAGGGATGAATAAAGTATCTATCTAGCTATCTAGCTATCTAGCTATCTAGCTATCTACTTTCCCCTTTTTCTTTTCTTAATGTTTCCTTTCTTTTTGCCTTATTTTCTTTTGTTTTTTTCTTCTTCTTCTTCTTTTCTTGTTTTGTCATCCTTTGTCCTATTTCTTATTTTTCTTTTCCTTTTTTTGTTTCTGTTTTCCTTTCTTTTTTCTCCCTTTTATTTTATTTTTTCTTCTTTTTCTTTTTTCTTCTTTTTCTTTTTTGCTTTGTACCTTTTTCTTTTGTTTTAAAAAGCAGGTAAATTATGGTGTGTTTTTAGTCACTTGTGTCTTTGTAGATTAATTTTAAGCAAGGTGCAGGGTTGGGTAGGGTTACTTTAACTTGATTACTTTCAATTACTTTTGGGTTACTCCAATACCAAATATGCTAATAAAATACAAAACAAACTAAATATGAATAAAATTACTAAATTTTCTGCAGGCTTGGGGAGTAACTGAATACATGAAACGGCAAAAATGAGGTTGGCAAGCTGTTTGGGTTTATTTTCATTTTGTTTCTGTCGCATTTTATGTTAATTTTGCCGGAGATCAAAGAGATCAAAGCCAGGAGAGAAAGCTTACCACGTGTTGTGAGTCATAATTGTATTCATATTTAGTTTCTTTTGTCTTTTATTAGCACATTTGGTATTGGAGTAATCCAAAAGTAGTCAAAAGTAATCCAGTTAAAGTAACCCTACCCAACCCTGGCCAGGTGGCACATCGGTTGGGTGGTTAGCGCGCAGCCCCGCAGTGCAGAGGTTCAAGGGTTCAACTCCAGCTATTGCTGCCTCCCTGTGTGGAGTTCACATGTTCTCCATGCAGGTCAGGTTAATCGGCCTGTCCAAATTGTCCCTAGGTGTGAATGTCTCTATGTGCCCTACTGGCAACCAGTTCAGGGGGTCATTTGCCCACTCCACAAAGATAACTGGGATGGTCTCCAGCGCCCCAGCGACTACTGCAGCCATAATTTTAAAAAAAGTGACTCTTGAGCTCCCTCTTCAAATAAAACAAGGGTTCATGCAGACCTGATGTCCTCCGGCAGACTGTTCCATAGGTGAGGACCAAAGTGGCTGAATGGTGATTCACAGCATGTTTTGGGGAAGAGTCATCAAGCCGCTGCCAGAGAACCTGATGTATCTGATATAATAAAAGCAAATCAGACAGGGAGGATGGCCATTATGACATTTAAAAACTAGTAAAAGCACATTAAACGTTTATTCGGGGGCCTCTATAATCCTGGGGGCTGCAATTGTACCAATGTCAGTGAGTTCGAGACCTCGGACTTAAGGCGTCTTAATGTCTCTTGTTTTTTGTATACAGATGGAGAGTTCTTGTGATCTTACTGTATCAAATACGATTTTGAATGTTGTTTTTCTGCTGAGTGTATTTGTCGTCCTCTTTCGGTCAAAATGAGAAATGACATGCCACTTGTGTATCGGGCCACATCACAAACCAAGCGTCTATTGGTCATTTATTTAAAGAAGGATTCTTGTGATTGGTCAGAGGTCAGTGTCGTCACTGTAACTCGGAAACGTCACGTTCATATAGAAAATTGTGTAAGTGACCCCCGTTTTCTCCTGACACAAATATATTTGTTTTTGTGAACGAAACGAATTACATTGGACTTTTGTATTTGATTAAGGTCTTTTTGAGCAAATAGTTTCCAGCCATGCCGACGTCTCCTGTTAAAATGCGCATCCCAATCACTAGCTTCGGCCACCTGATAACCGAGACGAAGGTAAGCCAAGAAATATTTTTGCACATACAAATTAAGATTTTCTGCAATCGTGGTTTGTTTTTAAAATGGTACTGTACCTTGGGTGAGGGTTTCTTTTTTTGTTTTTCGGATGATATGTAACATTTAGACGTTTGATTTTTATTTTCTTGTTGTCAAACCTTTCGACGTGTTCATTTTAAAGGGTCAGTGTGTAATATTTAGTGCCCCGTAGGTACAAAAAACTCAATCATTAAAAAAAACTACATTATTGATTTGAATACAAGGCAAAAGTAGATGAACTATAACCAATCAATATACTGAACCCATATCACCATAGTGGGAGGCGGCTAGAGGCTAAAACACACTCACATTGACCAAACATTCATTCCTCTTCGGTCTTCCCAACCTGACGCTGAAGAATAAGCCTACCGGACAACAAGGGGTGAGTTGTTGTGCCATGCAACCCTTCATCTGCAATGAGGCCTGACAGCATAACTGGTTTACCTCCCCACATCATTTGCATCGATCATTAGTCATTCTTATATACATTGCAGCCAATGTTCCCTCTAATTTTCCACGGGTCTTAGCGTTCACACAAAGTCGGTGAGCAACGCTTGAAACAACAGTGGGCAACCATAATCCCAAGTGTGGCAAGATAATTAATTATCAAACATGTCCAAAACTTGACATCAAGTTACATTTTGCTGAGTTTCCGGCAATGCAAAATTATTTTTCTCTTTTGAATGAATTGACCCATGTACTATTGCAAAGGTTGTACGGCCTACAAACGTCGTTTGTTCTTACAATTCTTTCACAAGTTATCCATTTCTTTTTATTTCCTGACATATTTTGTCGCATAATATTAACATTTTTGGGGGCTTATTTAGTCGGTTGTAAGATACAGAACTGTACTTAATCACATTTTTTTGTGGAAGTACAATGTTGGCAACAAGATTCACTTGATATAATTGGAAATTATTTGAATGCAACACAAACGTATTCTTCTTTTTTCCGTGTTTTTTTTCTACTTTTTTTTTTAATTCCTTTAAAAAAAATCTCATTGTGTTTATTTTTTCCGAGCTGATACTTTTTCTTTTTGTTCTCTTTTGACTTTTTTCCTAAATTTCTTTCTTTATTTATTATTTATTTTTGAAATAAGTACAGTAGACACCGGGATACGACATTAAGCCATTGTGAGCTGGTGATGGCAAAGTAAAATTACCCGATAACGAAAATGGAGATCTAATGCAATGTGTGGCTAATACATTCTAAACCCCCTATTCCCCAAATCAAAAAAATGGAAATGCGTAACAAAGTAGTATTAATTAAACACTACTTATTTGCATTTCTGGGCAAGTTAATTTAAAAAAATACTTAGTTACTCACTACTTCTTCCAAAAAGTATTTGAGTTAGTAACTGAGTTACTCTATTGTAAAGGTAATTAGTTACCAGGGAAAGTAACTATTTCTGTTACTTAAAAAAGTTGTATGTCAAAGAATTTGAGTCAAATGGATAAAGAAGAACACAGTTGAGTTACAGAACCGTGTAATGTTTAGTCCACCTCACCAGCAACAAATGTATGCAATACTTGAAGTGTAGTAAAAAATAAACATTAAACAATAAAATAACAATCAGCATTAAACCATATATAATGAGTTTAATAAAAATGAATTTTACTCTTACCACCATGATACAACTGGTCAAGTAGACGTAACCTAATGTACTTCAAGTATTTTGTTCACAACGAAAGTCAAAACGATATAAAGTGAGTTTCACTCTATAGAATAAAACACAATCTTTAGTTAGACAGTAGAGGGTGGACGCAGAGGTGGGAGGACACTGAATTGAAAAAAAAGATTTAAAAAAACTTCCACTTACGAGGATTCTCGTGCATTTCAAAGATTTCTTTGCCGTAATCCCCTCCTTATTCTCAATAATTATCAAAAACATCGATTGGTTCTGGCTACGCAACCTAACAAGGGGTAACATAGCGTGTGGTTTCTTTGTTTTTCTTGACAATGGCAAGCTTTGTTTCCACAGTCATAATTTTTGCCTCACCTTTAGCATCACTGTGCAGCCTTGGGACAAATAGCTCATAAATACAGTACAGAAAATACTGTATTGTATCGCCGACTCTCATAGAAGCACACAAGATTCTGAAGGGCATTGTGGGAGGTAATTTAGCCAATAGCATGTCAGCAGTCTCATGATGCTGTCACACAAAAGAGCAGACCAGCATTTTATATGATGTCAACCGATAGCAGACAGGCACCTTAGAGGTGTAACTCGTCATATGCACAAACACCAAAAAGTTTGAATTTTACAAATTTTTGGGCATGTAAAATATGTTGTTAATGTGGTACAGTAGAGAAAATTAAAAAAATCCTACACTATAAAGTAAAAACTACGGTAGTTTAAGGTTGTGTCATACCAAAAAAGAATATCAGATGATGTAGTTATGAAGAAAACCGAGTTGTAAGTCCTTAGGAATGCATGCATCATCACAGGATGCAGTTTTGATGAGGTATGATAATAACATGAAAAAAGCGACAATAATATTCAATCTGAATGAACATGTTTTTAGTGATAAATATCACTTAAAATGTAGAGTACAGTGTTTATATTCTTTATTAGCTGTACGTGTGGAAATCCACAACCAGGATGTTGTTTTTTTATTATTTCACTTTCACTATAAAACAAAAAGTGCATTGTCAGAGATGACCTCCTTCATTTCCCCTTCAATAAAGAAACGGGCTGCAGCAGACGTTATGACAACAGGGAAACAAAATGGAAATTGAACAAAGAGGTCAGAAATGGTTGCAGTCTATTTTTATATGCAAAATTATTTGTCATTCTGATCAAATCAATCGTACACCTTTATATATCGGTCCAAGGCTGGGTAACTGAAACATTGAGTTTTTTACTTGCTGGGCGAGACCAGAGCAGTAATGGTATAATGTTTAGTTTAGTGGAGGGGTGGCGAACACGTGGCTCTAGAGCCGCATGCGGCCCTTGGCCAATACGAATGCGGCGCTTTGCCTCATCGTATTTTCTATATACTGTGGCTCTTTGCCTTGTTTCATGTTTAGTTTTTCTTGTGTTTATTGAGGGTGGACACTTTCCTTGAAATCAACACAAGAACAATATATTGTAAGGAGAGGAGTGTGTTACGGGAAATATGTTTTTAATTGTGTGTGTTTGTGTCTGTCTGTCATGGCAGGTCAGCGCGTGATATGCCTCTCACAGTTAAAAATTTTGGCTCTTTGTGCCAAACTTGTTCGCCACCCCTGGTTTAGTGGCAATTTAAGATTGTTATGATATATGTATGCATGTATGTGTGTATATATGTGTATGCATATGTGTGTATGTAAGATATATATATATATAAATATATATATATATATATCTCATCTCATCTCATTAGCCGTACCGCTTATCCTCGTTAGGGTCGCGGGGGGGCTGGAGCCCATCCCAGCCATCTCCGGGCAGTGGGCAGGGGACACCCTGAACTGGTTGCCAGCCAATATATATATTATAATGTTTTGTGGCGCAGTGGTTAGCGCGTGTGCGGCACAGTTCTATGGTCTTGGGAACCTCCTGTGTGGGTTCAAATTCAGCTACCGGACTTACTGTGCGGAGTTTGTATGTTCTCCCCGTGCTTGCGTGGGTTTCCTCCGGGCACTCCGGTTTCCTCCCACATTTCAAAGACATGCATTTCAGATGGATTGGCCGGTCCAAATTGTCCCTAGGTGTGAATGAGCGAGCGAGTTGTCTGTCCCTGTGTGCCCTGCAATTGGCTGCCAACCAGTTCAGGGTGTCCCCTGCCCACTGCCTGATGATTGCTGGTATGGGCTACAGCACCCCCGCGACCCTACTGAGGATAAGTGGTGCAGCTAATGAGATGAGATAATGTTTTGTTTGTTTGGATTTATTTGGGGGGGTTAGGGTTTTGGTATTTCAGAGGCTTGTATGTTTGGGGAAGTTGCTTCTTTTGGAATATTGAGTATACAGACGCTGCCCGAAGTTTCGGACGATCGTTTCTAAGTTGAATTTGTTAGTAAGTTGCTTCAGTACTATATTTTGTATGTTTAAGGCTTGTATAAGTAACCTGGATTGTTTCTTACTCAAAAATAAACTAAACTAAAACTAGGGTAAACTAGAACATTGTGAAAATTGTTACACTGGCAGGTAATTTTTGCTCAATTTCAGTGTTACAGACGCTGCCCTACTTACGAACGAAATACGTTCCGGATAATCGTTCGTAAGCTAAATTTGTTCATTTGCTTCAGTGCTATATTTTGTGTGGAATATATGTTTAAGGTTTATATAAGTATTATTAAGGCTTGTATACGTAACCTGTATTGTTGTTGTTGTTTTTTTTATATATATAAAATAGTATGCTCGAGAAGGATAAATAAAGTTGACTTAAACTTACTTTTGGAAGATGAGCTTCAAGAGTTAGGCGACTTCGTCCTCCAAGATAAATAGTGGCAGGAAAAAAAAACGATCCAACCATTTTCTCAACCGCATCAAGCTTTCTTATTCCACTCTCATTTCAAAAGAAACAGCTCTCCTCTCCTCTTCTTTACACTTTACACCAACCGTATTGAATGGATGCACGAGATATTAAGCAATAAAAATGTAAAAGTTCTTAGCACGCTGGAGATATAGTATAGTATGTTTACACACGAACTAGGAAGAGGAAGCCGGATTTCTTCTTCAGGGTGGATGCCAGGCGAGCTCTCACGGTGCCACTAGCGGCGGAAAGAAGCACTACAGTAATTTCCTCTACTCGGAAAAAGGTGCACACAATATAAAATCTAACTTGCAGCAATGTAGGGATATTTTTCGACATCCCGGAAAAATCTACCGTTTTACGTAAGTCAAATGGTCGTAAGTAGGGGAGCGTCTGTATTTTGTATTTAGAATATTGAATATCACAAGTTTTTATAATCTATGTTTTCTTTGAAACGGGGAGAAAAAACAAAACCATGTATGATTGCCTTTTATGTTGAACGATTTTGTCTTTCAATAGCAAAAAAAAAACATTTTAAAATTAAATCCTACTGAATGTATTTATTCAATCTACTGGTACTTAGTATCAATAAGTGAATACTGATACTGGTATTGGTCTTAAAAGTGGTCAAGAAAATTTCAGGCAAACTTTGTCATAAATTCTCACTTGTGTATTTTTGTGTCCCTTTCAGAGGCAGCTTTTTGGCATCGAGGCCCCCGCAACAGCAGAGCTGACTGGTTTTAGGAAGTATTTCAACAGCTATACACTGCAGGGGCGCCGTAATGTATGTGAGACACACACATACATATACATTAATTATGAGCTGGTCTTTTTGTGCCCATCCGCAAATAATAAATATCTTCCTCTTCTCTCCTACAGTGCGTTTTGGCTACTTACGGCATCGTGCTTGTCATGGCGACAACCTATTACATGCACAGGCAAAACAAAAAAGAGCAGAAGGAATGCACGGCCTGAAAATAAAGTAGGACGTCGTTGGTGACCCGTTATTTATGATATGAGCAGGATGTTAATTAACAGAAATAAAACTGTAATCTATGTATGATCTAATGTGATTAATGATGTTTTTTTTTTTTTTTAAATGTTATAGACGTTCCCTTACTTAAGAACGAGATCCTTTCCGGACGATTGTTTGCAAGTTGAATTTGTTCGTAAGTTGCTTCAGTGCTATATTTTGTATGGAATGTATGTTTAGGGTTTATATAAGTATGTTTACTGGAAGGCTTTTATAAGGAACTTGTAGTGTTTTGTACTAAAAAATAAACATTTAATAAAATAATATGCTCTATAAAGATAAATAAAGTGAAGTTTAACCTCAACTATATCTTCCGTTGGAGGAATCTTCCACACTAAACTGTGGAAATTTGGAGGCCTGTCTCACTGAGATAAAAGAGTGGATGTCACTCAACTTCTTGCGTCTTAACTCTGAAAAGACTGAAATGTTAGTCATTGGTCCTTCTAAATGCCGGGACTTATTCTCAAAAACTGCTGTGAACATTGACAAATGTCACATCACACAGAGTGACTCAGTTAAAAATTTAGGTGTCATATTTGACCCTGAACTATCCTTTGAGATGCATGTAAAACAAATTACTAGAACTGCCTTCTTCCATCTTCGCAACATTGCTAAAATCCGTTCAATACTGTCTCAGTCTGATGCGGAAACAATAATTCATGCATTTGTTACCTCCCGTCTCGATTACTGCAATGCACTACTCTCCGGTCTCCCGAAGTCCAGAATCAAGTCTCTTCAGCTAGTACAAAATGCCGCAGCGAGGCTCTTAACCAGGACAAAAAAGTACGATCACATAACACCGATTTTGGCTAACCTGCATTGGCTCCCAGTTAGCCAAAGATGTGACTTCAAAGTTCTCTTAGTATTGTACAAAATCATACATGGACTTGCTCCCTCTTATCTTTCAGATCTGATCTGCCACTATGTCCCGGGCCGAAGCCTACGATCTGAGAGTGCTGGTCTTCTGATGATCCCGAGAGCAAAGAAGTCTTCTGCTGGTTCGAGAGCGTTCTCCATCCGGGCACCGGTGCTGTGGAATGCTCTTCCCCCTGAGATTCGATCTGCAACCTCAGTGGAAATGTTTAAATCTAAACTTAAAACTCACTTCTACTCCATTGCATACGAATAACCTACTCCTCTTGTCGGTTGAAAATAGTTTGTGTAATATAGTGTAACAATCTGTGAAGCCCTTTGAGACTCTTCGTGATTTAGGGCTATACAAATAAAAATGACTTGACTTGACTTGACTTGACTTTTGGAAGATGTACTTCAAGAGTTAGGCGACTTCTTCCTCTGTGGTAGAAATTGGCTGAAAAAAAGTGATCCAACCACTTCTCAACCGCATCAAGCTTTCTTATTCCACTTTCATTTCAAAAGAAACAGCACGTCGCTTTTCTACATTTTACACCAACCATATTGAATGGATACACAAAATATTAAACAATACAAATGTCAAAATTCGGTACAGTATGTTGACACATGAACTTGGACTGTGACAGGAATAGGAAGCCGGATTTCTTCTTCGGGGTGGATGCTGGGTTAGCTTTCACAGCGCCACACGCTGGTAGCGGTGGAAAGAAGCACTACAGTAATGTCCTGTACTCGGAAAAAGGTGCACAATACAAAATCTAACTTACAGCGATGTCCGGATATTTTTCGGCATCTCAGAAAAAATATTTTATGTACCGTTGTTCGTATCTCGAATGTTCGTAAGTAGGGGAGCGTCTGTATATACAAAATTATGTTTTTGGTAACCCTGCATAGTGGTTTTGTCCTTGTTAATCTTTACCTCATGGTTTATTAATTCGGAAACCGGCTGCCCTTTGTGTATACACAAAGTGAAAGTGGATACCAAAACTCGGGTCCTTTTACTTTCACTCTGAGTTTTTCGCACGCAAGGACCCAATATCACAGTCCAGCTTGTATCTTTGTGGGAATGGAGGTTTTGTGTGTCTGTGGTGTGATTTTTGGTAGATAGTTATATTTAGGAGCTAAACTTGTATTGTAAATCTTTGATTCAACCACATTGTAAAACATAAAATAGATTAGAATATGCCCTCCACTCACACTTTTGACCATGAATCGATTCAAAACATGTTTTAGATGTATTCTAATTCTCACTACTGAAATTTGTCACAAAATCAAGAAAATAAAACATTTAGCAACTACGATCATACAGAGCAATACACTAAACGGTTGGACTTCATCAAAACAATACACAATGTCTTCAACAGTGGAAGGGGAGTGCATTTCACACCTAGGCCTTATATAGTGCAATGTCTCAATCAACCCTATTTTATGGCCATGAATCATTTACTGCATCTACAGTGGTGACACATTTAAAAAAATATTAATACCCTCATAATAATGATATAATTTAGGAATATAGACACATTTTATTGCAAAAATCTTTGTGCATATAATCCCTCTCCCTTTCTTTCCTTAAGAAGATTTTTCTTTTTTTGTCTTACAGATTATCAGTGCGTTCCATCACCATCGAAACTAATGCTGAAAGTCGAGCTTGTGTGCTCTCTTTCTGCCATTGTAGTTTATTCAAATTACTGTTGAAATGTCTGTTAAACAGAAGCAGTGGATATGGGACTATTTTTCATCACATTTTCATTGTCATACTTCCATTACCGCCCCTTAGCCAACATAGTTTGTGAAACCGGTGTAGATTCCCAAGAACCGCTAGCGGCCCCTGTCCTGCCATTACGGAAACTGGCTGGCTAAACCAACAGCTTCATTGTCACTTATGCAATGCCTCAGACCCAGCAGAACTGATATTGGAGGCCTTTGGGTAGATTTCTGAAGTTGGCAACATGTAATGGCTGAAATGTGATTACTAATACAAAAGCAGAATTTTGGAAGCAATGAAAGGAAGATGACGGACAATTTGGAATTATTTAATGCAGGAAGTATTCGTAGACAAAATATGATTAACATCACATTATTCTGATATTTTTTTAGGTCAGCAGAGAAGGCCTTATAGGCCGTGATAACCCACCACTGGCATTTGATACAGTGGTACCTCTTCAGGTTACGAAGTACCTGAATGGGAAAACATTGCCTCTAGTTACAAAGGCGTTTCAGGTTACGAAGTCAAAAATACAGTACAGTCCGCGCTGCTGTTAGCCAGTCCCAGAGTTTCCCGAACATTAAACAAACTGATTGCGTGTATCCTAGCATGCTTCTTGTGTCACCGTCACAGTACAGAGACGACATGGAGAATAAGTTCCTACAAGATGACGGGGAGGAGGACGCAGCTATCATTCAATCAGCCCATATTTAAGCGATCTAGCAAAATTCCATTAAGTCTCGGAATTTGTGGAAAGGAAAGGAATCCCCCGGTCAGGCTATCGTTCATTATGTCTGCCTTGTGCATTTCTGACTGTCAAAAGCAGGCGTCACTGGATCAGTTTTCAAGAAGAGGAAAAAAGGTAAATTAATATTTTTATTGTTTCATTTATCCTTCTTTTTTTTTTTTACACTACGTGCCCCTCGTTTTATGTTCATTATGCGGTATTCTAGTCTAACAGGTATTTGTTCCATCTTCTGATGCTCTTTTATGATTTATTAAAAAGACATCACTGTATTAATACGCGCATTTACATTCAAAATTTGTCTCTACATACGAAATTTTCAGGTTATGAAGCTACTCTCAGAACGAATTAAATTCGTAAGTAGAGGTACCACTGTATTTGGAAGCCACTGTGATGGAGTAATTTTTAAAACAACCAACTTAGTTCCATATTAGCTTCATTAAAATATCCCCAAATTTTACTTTGAATGTAGTTATCAACGTTTTGTCGGGGTATGATTTACAACTACTCTTTTTAATTTTGTTCATTTTGTTATTGGGGCTGTGCTTTGTTTTTTAATCAAGTGAATTTGCTGACATTATGACATTACGATTATGCTTTTAGTGTTTTTTCACGATTTCCTCGAATGATTTGGCACTTTGAATTCGTTTCTTCATTCCGATCACTCGTTGTGTTTTTGTGTTCGTGTATTTCGCTTTACGTTGATATTTTCATCTATTATTTATATATTGTTTATGAGAGAGAGGAATACTGCCTGTGTGGATTTCATTTTTTAAGATATCAAGCTAGCTGAATTGCTACAGACTACAGAGATAACCGTTAAGCCAGCAAGACCGTTATTTATTTCCGGTGACTGCCTTTCAAAGTAAAATACGCCTACTGACGAAAGCATAAACGAAAGGGAAAGAACTCCCTCGCATTACCTGCAAGTCACGTGGTTTAGCATAAAACTGAAAATTTTGTGGACACGCCCCCTTCTTGCTCCTCCTCCAAAGAATAAAGCGAAATGAAAACACGATCTTTTTGCATTCGAGTTGCAAGCTGATGCAGACGCCCGCAGCCCCAGTAAGTCAATTCTTATGTATTTTTCATTTTTTATTTTTTTTGTCTTTCTGGAGTGAGTCCAGCTCATATTTGACCAAAGTCTTACCTCTTTCATACATTTATTTACAGCAACCACTCAAATGTAATTTAAAATAAAATTGTCTTTAACGTCATTGATAGCATAATAGTGAAGATTGTGTACACAGAGATTAGACGTGGC
Organism: Urocampus carinirostris; assembly: GCF_059441175.1. NCBI lineage: Eukaryota > Metazoa > Chordata > Actinopteri > Syngnathiformes > Syngnathidae > Urocampus > Urocampus carinirostris. The sequence continues at coordinate 21,225,017 of NC_142356.1, forward strand.
ACTCCTAAAACTTCAAAAGAAAAGTAAGATTAAAAAAAAGAATGTTAGTGCCATATTAAACTTTGTTTTTGTAAGGCAGGGTGGACAAACTAATGTCCGCGGGCCACTTGCTTTCATCCGCCAAACAAAAATTGTCAAAGTATAACGAGAACATATATAATAGTGAATAGAGTACACAAAAAATGTTTTCAGTGCCAATTGTATTTCCTCTATCTCTAAATACTATAAAATGACTACAAAACTAAATACCAAATACAGGGCTTAAAAACCGGGACCAATTATGTTGGTTTTATTTTGGGGTACAGAAATATTATAATAGAAATACTCGATTAAAATACAGTATTATTTCAAAAATTCTAAAGAAATACTACAAAAATACTTTTGTGGAAATATTTCTATAGAAATATAATACAAAAATACCACTACAGTAATACTTTAATACAAAACCTTTACTACAGAAATATTACAACAGAAATGCTACATAAATACAACTACATTAATGGTACAAAACAGTAAAGATCTACCACAAAACTTCTATTATGAAAATAGTACAAAATGAAGACTGGACTTTGAAGAATGACTTAATCATGAAAGATATGTTTTTGTTTTAAACAAAAAAAAAGAGCACAATAAAAATTAAGAAAATTGTACAAAATACTACTGAAATACTACTATAGGGATACTCCAAGAATAGTATTACATAAATACTACAAAAATATTCGTACAGTAATACTGCAATAGAAAAATACTCCTACAGAAATACTACAGATGTATTATAAAGTTATTTTATCGTAATACTACAAAAATACGACTGCAGAATATTACGACAGAAATACAACAATAATACAACTTGAGTAATACTACAAAAATACTACAGATATATTATAAAATTATATTATCGAAATACTACAAAAATATAACTACCTTAATACTACAAAAATACGACTGCAGAAATATTATGACAGAAATACTACAGATATATCACTAATTTATATGATCGAAATAATACAAAAATAAAACAACCGTACGACTACAAAAATACTACAGATATATTATAAAATTATATTATCGAAATACTACAAAACTATAACTACCTTAATACTACAAAGATACGACTGCAGAAATATTATGACAGAAATACTACAAAAATACTACAGATGTATCACTAATTTATATGATCGAAATAATACAAAAATAAAACAACCGTAATACTACAAAAATACGACTGCAAAAATACTACAAAATTACTCAAATAAATACAATTACAGTAATACCACAAAATTAAATATCGAATTTGGTGCTTAAAACATGGCCCTAATAAATTACTTTCCTTTGTGTTTCAAAACCAGTCAGATGAAATCTACTCAAAATAAGAGAAATAAATTTAACATGAAGAGCTCAGGAGGTTAAGCGCTTGTCTCGGGATCAAGAGGTCGCAGGTTAGATTCCCGGCTCCTCTGTGTTATATGTTGAAGTTTCCTTGAGCAAGTCACTGAATTCCTAATGCCCCCAATTAGCAGGTCGGCGCCTTGCATGGCTGACTCCCTATTAGTGTGTGAGTGTGTGTGTGTGAATGGGTAAGTGTGAAGCACATTGTAAAGCGCTTCGGGAGGTCTTCATTGACTTAAAAAGCGCTAAATAAATGCCGACCATTTACATCGGCTCTGGGATCGGCCCTCCGGATATTTTTTTTTAATTACACAACATTGCATTTCCCTTCCTTGTGCTTTAACCTTTCAAAGAAGAGAAAAGTTCACGTAATGCCACCTCCAAAGTGAAACTGAAAGCCAAGCATCTTTGTGTATTGTTTACAAAACTCTGCACATTTCAAATAATTTTCAAACATACTATGACATCTTGAAAACATCTTGTTGATCCATACTGTATAAAATGTACGCATACTGTACAATAATCGCATTTACCTATATTTATGAACAAAATTAAATCCTTTTATATACATTATATAGCAGGAAATTGCCCAAATGTATCTCTGCCATTGTTCAGTATATTTGCTTTCTTCTATTGATCAGCGAAGTAACTGTAACATTCATCCATGACAGTAGGTGGCAGCAAATTGCTATATATATGTGTGTGTATATATATATATATATATATATATATATATATATATACAATAATTGTTTGACTAGCCATTGCCAATGGTGTTGAATACTATGGCTGTTTTTGTTGTGGTTGTCTACTGTTTACTGTCCTCGTCCACTGTTTACCACGGTTTACTACCATCTGTCATGGTGTCGTCACGTGGTTAGTACTTTCTATCTGGTAATGCGATAGTAAAGGGAAATATAATAACTTGTTGTGTTATAAGAGGCTTTTTACTGCAAAAATAGTATAACGGATCAGACCAAGTAAAAATCGTATACATCATTTCGCTGATTTTAATGCTTTTCTTATTACACAAAAAATAGTTTGGCAGATTGTTATTGCTCATTTAAGTATTATTGTTGTTATTTTCCTTGAAAAATTGATAGCAATATCTTAAACTGGCTAGACACGTATTTTCCTAAATTACAGCATAAATATTAACTAAAATGTATAACCTCTATTACTTACTGAGCCAAGGTGACCACAAATGAGAAGAACAACTAATTACTGTTAGTTCGGGCTAGACGATGATTTAATCTTAAAAAACTAACAACAAAAACTAGCGCTGGAAATTAATTTTAAACTTTTTTTGACAGACTGTGTGCCTCGAGACTTTATATTTAAAAAAGTGTGCCTGGTTGTAAAAAATACTGGGAAACACATATATATATATATATATATATATATATATATATATATATATACATACAGCGATTGTTTTACACATACAAACTACAGTCAAAGTGAAAAAACACTGCACAATACAAACTCAAACACACAACCTGTAAAGTAAAAGTGGAGCAGGGAAAAACACTGTTTGGATTGATGTCATGACTCCCAAATGAACTTTTTCACCTTTCAAACAAATGATTGAATCAGAATGAAATGATGCGTTTTGGTAGTTTTGAGTCCCCATCGTTCTGTGGTCTCCTTTGTGCTTTTTAGCACTCATTTCTGGTTGCACTACACCCTATAGCAACATCTAGTGGTCAAATAATTCACACTGTCCCTTCATAAAATGCATGTCTTATAAAAGTTCATGTATTCTTTTTTTGATTATTATATATATTATATTTCTTTATTTGAATAGTAGTAGTATTTCCTTAATCCAGTGGTTAGCACATTCGCCTGACACGCTAAAGGTCCCCGGTTCGAGACCGGTGTAAAACATATGTTGGCCTGGAGAGGAATGGGCACCACCCAAGACACATCACAGGAAATGGTGTCCCTATGACTCTAGTTGTTAAGGGATCAAACCAACAAAATATACGATAAATCAGGGGTCTCCAACGTGGTGCCCGCGAGCACCAGCGTGTTCCCTGAGGCTAGCTCAGGTGCCCGCAAATCTGTTCTAAAAATGCTGACCAGTGCAGTGTCATTGTGATTTTCTAGCAAAGTTTTTTTTTTTAGTAGTTGACTGAGTAAATTTACTCCTTTTTTCAATAATACAGTAATAACATAGTAATAACATGTTACGTTTTCCTTTCTTTTGTTTTTTTTTAGAAATGCATAACAAACTGGGTTGCCTTTGCACTACTAAGGAAAAAAAGTTACTCTGGCTTGAAAAAGAATTGGGACCCCTGCGCTGAATAATACACTATATCCCTTTAAAAATGTGGCAGTATCTTGATGAAATGTTACATAGGAAAACGTGTCATGCTCATGATAATTCTTAATATTGCATTTTACAAACCGTAATAGGCATGCAAAATGTCCGGCTAGCTTTATGCAAACAAACATTTAAAGCCTCAATTGTAATGCTAATGTTTAGTTCAATTGAAAACTAAAGGTGGGGCACAAATCAACAAAGTCAGGAAAAACACTATTTGGATTGGTGTCAAGACTGCTTAATGAACGCATGTTTTCTTTTTGTTCTTGTGTTACAGATTTTTTTCACCTTTCAAAGAAAAGACTCAATCAGGATTAAACAGATCTAGACTTAAGACACCATGGCGCAACAAAGCGGACCGAGCAGCTAATGGCCCCCGGAACCGACGCTCTGTCGGCCGGAGTTGAAAATGGTACAAAATGTGGTTGTTCAGTGGAGGTTTCCCTATCATAGGATGGTTAGAGATAAACGGAACCAAAAACAGCGAAAGAAAAACGACGAAAAGCAACAGAATCCGTGTCAAGATCCAGACCGGCATGCGACACAGCAAGTCCAAAATCGGGACCTGAAACCGGAAACCGCGGACAATCTGCTGCACTGGAGTCACATGCACAATCTCCAGCTCTCAGATGAAAAACTTGAAACCTGGTGTCAGGTAATTGGCTCTCATTACTTCTGTCATTACTCTGTAATAAGTGCGGGGCGGGGACTTGAAAAAATGCTGGTTTCACTTTTAAATACCACTCTAAACACAGGGTGCCTTTGGGGACCAGTACCACCCCCAAAAAGAGAAAATCCACACAGTAGGGTCGCATCTTCATAAAAAAAAAAAAAAAACAACCTTATTACCGACTAAGAGTATACGACAATAAAAAAATAGCAACTATGGACTACAAATCATAACACACGACACATAGTTCCAGTTGAATGAATGGTTTTAGTGTTTTGGATGGACTCCACCTCAGCGTAAGAAAGCAATTTAGAGAGCGGCTGTCTAGCTGCACGCCATCATCGGGTCTTCTCGATTTGAGCAAAGTCTCAGTGATGATAAAAATAAGAGTCCCAAATGTAGAGGTTTCCCACAAGTTGTCGTTCCAAGTCATTTAGTTCATGGTTAATGGAATTGGCATTGCTGAAATACAGGCTCCGCAGAGTAGCTTGTGAGAGTTGTTCGCATAGCTGTAGCTGTAGGCCAGACCTTCAGCCCCTATAGTGCTTTCTCTCCCAATGCCGCCTCAGTCTCTTCCCGGACCTGATTACAGTAGTTCGTAAAGAACCTGGTGGTGATCAGCATTTCTTTGCGCTCTTTTGACTTTCCTGAGAGTTCGATTATAATGTAATAATAAGCCGCTAAAAGCTAGTGGCTGCTATCCTTCCGGGTTTGTTTTGATTCGGAGACGTAGACTGCGCATGCCCCACCTCAGCTGTATGACTGACAGCCTACACCAGCCTATCACGTCGCATATCCAAACAGTCACGCCCACCCAACACACAGACATACCATCTGCCCCGTGGAGCATTAGCTGTCTCTTTCAGAACACAATGCATGATAAGTTGATATTATTGTCAAAGAGAATTCAATTCAAAATCCGCGAAGGCGTGAACCAGCGATAACCAAAATTTGTTTTAAGATTACAAGAATTAGATGCCTCCAGAGTTTAGTAGTGGTTGGACCAGTGAAGATAACCCAAATTATCCCACATCTTAATGTCACCATAATCAAAAGATCAATGCAGGCAGAAATAAAAAAAAGATTTGGGCACATAGCTTTGACTTTCTGGTGTATCATTTAGAGCACCTCAAAATTAACATTTTTTTGCTACAAGTACAGCATTAGGAGGTAATGTTCAAACTAACTCGCATCCCAATTTTTGGAACTTACAAACTAATATATCGATGTCACTTGCCAGGTGGAATTTAGAGTCTAACTAAACAAAATAACAAGGAATCTTCTTTATTAAAACAAATATATCTGAATTGGGATACCGCTATTTCCCAATGCTAATAAATCAGGGAAAACAACATTGGCGTGCTACTAACGGTAAGAATTATTATTCTCAACATCAATGTACACACATTTCGGCATACCCATATTGATATATTTTAATATGGGTACTTTTAATACTCAATGCTTACATATATTAGAGTTAACATTCATAGTACTAGCTTTAATACACACAGATAAAAACACTTACAGGCATATGGGTGGGTGGATCCCTTAACCACAAGGATTGTAGGGGCATCATTTCCTGTGGTGTGTCTCAGGCAAGTACAGCCTGGTTGCGCCCATCCCTCTCCAAGCTGACAAATGTTTCCACCCGGTCCAACCGGTGGCCTTTCGCGTGTTAGGCGAATGTGCTAAAAGGCAAGTACTGCCTCAAAAATTGTATAACTAATTGGTTACCAGTAATTCCTTGTTTTTCGCAAGGGTAGGTTGCGTTCTAAAAAAGTCCCTCGATAGTCAAAACACGCAATGTAGAAAGATGTATTTATTAGATATCACTAAACGTAAAGTAGAAAGATGTATTTATTAGATATCGGTAACATATAAAATGTATGACGAAATAACAATTATAGATCTACAAATAAAAACACAGAATTGCAGTTGAATGAATGGTCATTATTGTCATTATACTATGGGACTGTCCCACGAAATTGCAGGGCTTCGCCATTCGGTGTAACAAAGCAATGTAGAGAGTGGCCTTCTAGCTTCGGGGATCCTTGGGATGGTCCAGGTTTCCCCGACGATTGAAATACAAGATTCACGAATCAGTTTTCTAGGTAATAGTGCTAGCGTTAGTGAGATACCGGCTCGGTAGAGGTGGCTTTTGAGAAAGTTGTTAGTCTAGCCGTAATATGTCGAACCCGTTGCCCCGCTATTGCTTCATCTCCTGACGACGCTTCAGTCTTTTCCCAGATCCCATAACAATCCACGGAGCACCCGGTGGTTACCAGCATTCCTTGCGCTCTTTAGAATTTCCTCATCGTCAGACTTAATCGATGAATATCCTTTCAAGGTAACGATCCGCTAAAGTACTAGCTGTTGCTGTGCTTTACTGTTTATTCTTGGTGGGTGGACACATTGACTTGTGCGACCACCCAGCCGTTTGACTGACAGCTTATACCAGCCTATGACAGCCGCGCATACAGACAGTCACGCCCACCCAACACACACACACACGCAAACTTTTTGTTTTAACTAGCATGCATTAGTGCTGCAATTGCGCACAAGCTAACCTACGTTTCGAAACTGCCCCCATAAATGACGCCGTGATTTGTATTCCTGTTTTTTGTCCACGGTACTTGCAGAATGGAGGGCGGGTAGATGATCAGCCGACTCACCTGCGTCCGTTCAGCAGCCCGCAAGAATTTGAATTGGTAATGCAGACTCATCGGCTACTCCAGCACAGCTCCTACTACTGGGGAGCTATGAGAATGGAAGAAGCGCACAAAATCCTCATGCAGACCTCATTGGGCACTTTCCTCATCAGGTAAATATTACTGGTGATTAAAACTTACTAAAATATAGAGGGTTGGGTCCGGCATTTGTAGAAATAAATCTATGAATAAATAAAAAAATAACCTACAAATATATACCATAAAAATTCATGACAACCTAGTATAATACCTACTTATATGACATTTGTAACATTTGAAACAATGTCAATAAAGGTATATTCTATTCTATATTCTATTCTATAAATGCAGTTTGTTCATGTATTTATGTGTCGTTTATTTTGTAATTTATATCTTTATGTAATTATTTTGTCATGTGTACTGTCTTGTGTTTTTGTCCTGTATTTGTTAATGTATTTTGTAATGCATTTTTCGTGTATTATTTTGTGCATCATTTCGTTTATTTCGTCGTGTAATTTGTCACGTAGTTCTTTGTGTAATTTGTCATTATTCTTCTTATGTATTTTGTCATGTATTTTGTTGAATATTTTCTCATGTATTTTGTAGTTTTGTCGTGTATTGTATTTTGTCCTGTATTTTTTCGTGCATTTTGTCGAGTATTTTGTGTCAAGACCAGAACAGGAGGAGGACCCTTATGCGTAACGTTTACTCACAAGTTTATTATGATAAAGAGGAAAATTAAGCGCCAGCGATCCGGTGCTCGCTGGACGAGGGACGCAAGCCGTACCCGAGATAGGAGCGTGTTCGGAATGCGGAAGTGGATCTTCCGCGTAACGTGGTCAAACGGGAAAAAACGGGTCGATAGCCGGGACAGGAGCTCAGAACGTGGTCGGGGTTCAAAAAAACGGTTTGTACCCAGAGACAAAATCAGGAACAGACGAGTGGGAAACGGGTGACAAAACAGGATCGACGGGAGTCAGAGTCAAAATGCTTGCCTTGTGTAAACAGAGGTTCGCTGACGGACTGACAACAGGCGAGTGAAAGGACTAAGCTTAAGTAGGACAGGGAACCGATCAGGTAACTAGCAACAGCTGGCGCCAAACGAGCGGGCACAGGTGGTGTAATGAGTAATCATGACAATCTTGTAGTTTTTCGTGTGATTTGTCACATATTATGTCGAGCATTTTTTCTTGCATTTTTCGTGCATTTTGTCGAGTATTTTGTCATGTATTTTGTAGTTTTGTTGTGCATTTGCTCCTGTATATTTTGGTGTAATTTGCTTACTTATTTTGTTGTCATTTTATGTTTATTTTTTTGTGAATTTTGTCATGTATTTTGTTGTGTATTTTGTCACGTATGTTATTCAAACCCAACGAAACGCTCAGCTGGTTTGACCCGCCCCTCATTTGAATAATGTTTTGTTGTGAAAAAAAACCCCAGACAAAATACATAACAGAATACGCCAAATGCACTAAAAATAAACACTTAAATAAAAAAATGACAAAATAATTGACGAAAATGCATATGTATTTTAATAATTTGCATTTATGTCATATAGTTAGCTATGATGTGATTTTATTGATTTGTTCATTTATTGATTTGTTCATTTATTGTTTTTGGCATTAGTTTGTAGGTATTAATTTAGTCACTCTTTTATTTCCCCATATGGCAGACCTGGTTCCCCATACAATAAAAGTTAAAGTAACAAGTGACCCCCAAAAACTGAAAAATGACTTTGTTTTATCTTTCCAGAGACAGCGGACAACCGGACGTCTTCTTCACCTTGAGCTACCTCGGCGATGAAGGTCCGACGAGCGTCCGGGTGGTGCTTAAGAACCTGCTCTTCGCTCTCCGCGGGAGCCATAAGACTTTCGCCACCTTCTTCGATCTGTTGGGTTATTATTGCGGCCCGACGGGCAAACTGAATTTGCCGTATCGCCGACATCGGCCTGAGTCCCTCAAGCAGATCTGCAGAAGGGCTCTGGTCCACACGTATGGGGCAGAAACCATAAATACGTTAGCAGGACTCAGTTGCGAGGTCAAAGACTATGTTCACAAGTATCCTTACTCTATATAGAGGAAGAATATTGGGTTGTGCTAGCAGCAAAGGAAATGGAAAAACCAAAATTCAACATTATACATCAGAGACAAGCTAGCTTAGCGCTATTTATGGTGAGCAGCAGAGATTCTTTTATAATGTACCAAAGTGAAAAAAAAAATTTGTTCTACTGTCGGACAACGGTCCTGGAGGTCAAAATAAGTATTTTTAATAGGAATATTGGAGTTAATATTTTTTTCTGACTTTACCAATCTTACCTTCAATCCTAGCAGAGTTATGATCGGGCCTAAAACAAAAACAGCCAGACACAACCCAGGCCAGCAGTTATTAAAGCCCGACCCAGCCCAAGACCCGGGCTTTTAACTCGATTTGCGGGACCGACCCCAAAGCAAACATAAAATTTCATGATTTGTTTGTGAGGACTCGGGAGGAGGAAAGGGGATTTATGATAACAAATTAAAGTCTGAACGTAATGATTGACATTTTAGGGCTTAAGATCTTACCTCTGATCCTTAGAACAATAAATGACATCTCTAAAATAAATATCCTTGATCGTACATTGTGTGTTATTTAGCACCTCCTAGTGGGGAAAAAAATAAAACAAAACATGATTGATTTGACTCATAAGGAAAAACACATTAATTATCATATAAACGTGCATTTAAAAAAAACCAAAAAACAATAATCATATATATATAAGATATTTGTATTTATTTTACATGACATCTGGCTCACCTAGAGGGAGCAGATATTCTTGTCCGCCATCGTGCTGCTAAGGGTACCCCCAAAAGCCAAAAACCTGGGCAAAAAAATGACGATTGATGCCCTTTGGTCACTTTTAGTCACAGTAGAGTGTATCCTTCCTTGTGTTTTGTCGCACTTATCTTGGGGTGAATTACGCAATACATCCATATATAATTGTCAATATTACACAGTGTCGCTTTACATCACAACATAATATTTTCCAGAGCCTTATTTTTATTCGATGGCAATTAAATATTCAATTAGTTTTAGGTTCCTTATTGTTAAATGGCAGTTAAAAGATCGGCTAGTGTTTGCTAACGATGCGAAGTCTGATACCTTTAAAAAGTGTTATCGATACCGATACCTGGTATCATCCAATTTTACACTTATATGTGTTGAATTATGATCGGTTTGAATAAATAAGTGAATAGAGATTTTTCAACGTGTTCAAAATAAAACGGAATACAGACACTGCCCTACTTACAAACGAGATAGGTTGCCATTGTTCGTAAGTTGAATTTGTTCGTAAGTTGCTTCAGTGCTATTATTTTGCATGTTTATGGTTTATTTGAGCATGGTTAAGGCTTTTATAAGTAACCTGTATTGTTTTGTACTAAAAAAAACATTTCATGAAATAATATGCTCTGTAAAGTGAAGTTTAACTTACTTTTGGAAGATGAGTTTCAAGAGTTAGGCTACTTTTTCCTTAGTGGTCGAAAGTGGGTGAAAGAAAGCGATCCTACCATCTTCTCACCCGCATTAAGCTTCCTTATTCCACTTTCATTTCGAATGAAACGGCTCATCTCTTCTTTACACTTCACACCAACCAGATCGAATAGATGCACGGGATATTAAACAATGAAAAAGGTCTTAGAGCGCTGGAGATACAGTATAGTATGTTTACATACAAAGTGGAAGCACTACAGTAATGTCCTGTACTTGGGAAAAGGTGCACAATACAAAATCTAACTTACAGCAATGTCCGGATATTTTTCGACATCCTCATAAAACTTTCGTATCTACCGTTGTTCGCAATCTTCGCAAATGGGGAAGCGTCTCTCTAATACTACAGCCATGTTATGTAAAAAAAAGCTTGTTTTTAGGTTTGAATAGCTTACTTTAACCTAAAATCACTCTGCAAACACTGGCCACAGGTAGAACGGAGTGTGTTTGGTTGCTTTGGTAGAAATACAGAAAAAAATGAGTATCCTTTCATTTGTTACAGCCAGCTAGCAAAACCTGGTAAAAGTTTCCAAGCTCTCTTTGTGCAATGACGGCATCCAAAGTACCAAGGTATTATCGTGATGCTGTAAAATAAACATATATTTCAACAAAAATACTACGATGTACAATGCTAAGTATGAAGTACCTCCATTGTTGAGCTTTAAAATAAGTCGGCACACTCAAGAAAATTGTGAATATGGAGATTAAGAAAAGTACTTGGAAGGTGTATTTTAGTTGTATATCTAGATAAAGTTTGTCGTTTATTTTCAGCCGGGAACCCAATCTTCATTCCGAGTTTTTTTTATGCATCGTTTGTATTGTTGTTTGTTTGTTTATGTATTCACAAATTGACCCTTGCATCTATTTTATTTTCATTCGCTCTGAAAAAAAATACAAAAACACAATTTCTGACCTATTTTTAGGGTCTTCTTTGAAGTGACTTTTACGATGTTCTGTTATGTATTTCTTTATGTTCCATGATGATATTTATTTCCTGTTTTTTTAAACAATATTTTATTTTGTCCTGTTTTTTTGGCATTTCTGGTTTTTATGTTTTTCTGGTGTCACCACATACCCAGGATGACACTTGGCACTTGAACACCTTATTTCGCGTTAAATCAAACAGTTCACCCGGCAATCAACTACCACTTTAAATCTGTATATCCAATAAAAACTCGTTGTTAAAATAAAGTCCTTGACAATACTTTATGAATAGGGTTTCTTCATTTTTCTCATATTGAGGTTTTTGAGTTTTCCCTTGCCCTCATGTGGGTTTTAGATCAGGGGGTAGTGTCATAATAGTCTGTGGTTTGCAATAATCTGTGGCAGGGGTCGGCAACCTATGACACGCCTGCCAGCAGTGGCACGCGAGGGGTTAACCCAGGGGTCGGGAACATTTTTGACTCAAAGAGCCATAAAAGCAAAATATATTAATTTTATTTTGGGAAAGAGCCACTCCATATATTATGAGACAAATTGACTAAATTGCTAAACCCGCGCCCCAGACAAAAGCTTAGTCTTCAGCACATTTTTTTTTGATGATTTGATAAAAATTATGAAAAGAGAATAATGCCAGAGTCCGCGTCCTAAAATCAACAAACATACCACTTTAAACTTGTCTCTTTCTTGCAATTACTCAAGATCGGTTAAACTCATTTTGACCCTTTTTTTTCATACATATTTGTTTCAAAACCAGATGCAAGCAGTTATTTTGTAAAAACGTCACAACATTCTGCAAACAGGGAGCCTGATGTGCTTACCTTTGGCGCAGACGGCGTAGGGTGAGAGATGGGAGGGAGTGCTTGCACTTTTTGCATAGCTCCACCCATCCCTCCCACTCACCCAATCAAATCACTTTTAAGTTCTCTTCCGGTGTTTTGGCGTATTTACAGTTTGTTCTGTGGATTCATCATAAGGTATCTGAACACAGATTATTTAGTGAGCTTTTATATAAAGGATTATTTAGCGTTGTACAGCCAAAAGTTTTTTTTTTTGTTTTTTGGTGTGACACCTTTACTGTAAATTGTAGTGAAAAACGTGCCCCATATATTCTGGAAGTACTGCTTTGAAATTCAGCTTTGGTTTGACTTTGCGTGTACCTGAACTGGATTAATGGCTCAAGTTTTGAACGAGATGGAGAAAATTTGCACGCAATCAAATTTGTTTCTGAGCCACAGGTACTCATAGAAAGAGCCATATATGGCTCGCGAGCCATAGGTTCCCGACCCCTGGGTTAACCAGTGGCACGCGAACGCACGGCAACATAATGAATTTTTTTTTAGAAAGCATTTACCTGAAGTTTAGACCGTTTCATGTTGTTCAGAGGCTTTACGGTCGCGCCCCTCCTCCTCTGCTCCATTTGTGACCGTGTGTCTGCTCGGCGCCGGAGGAGAGGAGGAGAGATCCATGTTTTAACCCAGCCAACGAAACATAGGCGCGCGATAAACGAATAAATCATGACGGCTCCTCCAGAGAAAAAATGTCATTCTTTTCAGCCAGCGTGGGCAAATGACTGGGCCTTTATGCAAAAAAAATGACTGTGCTGTTTGTGCATTACGCCTCGAGAGAGTTGTACCTCGCACATCAAGGTTTAAACGTCAATACGTAACGAATCATGAACATGAATTTAAGGACGAGTCTGACATCGCGGAGACATTAAAACGTGCTGTGTCCAGGTACGGCAAACAAACACAGACCCTGAAAACCATCGTCACTGCTAAAAACGCCATTGCTCACTGCATAGCAAAGCACGGAAAATCTTTTATTTGATGCGAATATTTTAAAGAAGCGTCCTTTTTGAGCTCAGAGGTTTTGTTTGGTGGCTTTCGTAACAAAAAGAAGAATAAAACACATCCCCATGTCAGCCAGAAGTTTTGAACGTCAAGACGAGGGGCTGGCAGAAATCGTGTGTGTGTGTGTTTCAATTTGATCTTTTTTGCAATAAGATTTCATTGGTGAATAGTATGGTAGTTGTCCATATCACTTGTTTTTTGATTAGAGTTCATTGCTGATGAAGAATGGTTGATTCTTGTGGTCAAAAGTTGAAATCATGGATGTCTACAGGCCTTTCCACGCGTCGCTCACCTTCATTTTTTGGTTTATTGATGAACAAGAATAGCGCTCGAAAAATTGGTCCATTATACGATTTCAATGTCTATCCATGTTGTATATTTGGAATAGTGTAAAATGACTGCTCAGTTGGGGCAGCACGGCGGCGCAGTGGTTAGCGCGTGTGCGGCACAGTTCTAAGGTTTTGGGAACCTCCTGTTTGGGTTCAAATCCAGCTACCGGACTTACTGTGCTCTCCCCGTGCTTGCGTGGGTTTCCTCCGGGCACTCCGGTTTCCTCCCACATTCCAAAGACATGCATTTCAGGTGGATTGGCCGGTCCAAATTGTCCCTAGGTGTGAATGGGCGAACGAGTTGTCTGTTCCTGTGTGCCCTGCGATTGGCTGGCAACCAGTTCAGGGTGTCCCCTGCCCACTGCCCGATGATTGCTGGGATGGGCTCCAGCACCCCGCGACCCTACTGAAGATAAGCGGTGCAACTAATGAGATGAGATGAGACTGCTCAGTTGGATATTAAAAAAAATGAACCGAAAAAGTTGCTGACCCCTGATCTGTGGTCTGTGCAGCCCCCTGAGACTCCTTGCGAGTAAGGGCTATACAAATAAACATGACTTAACTTGTTTTTCTGAAGGGAGAAAACAGCAGTTATTTTATCCACTAGAGGGCATAAAAACATAGTAAACTTCTAGGAAACAAAACGACAACGTAAATCAAAATCAATGTTTACGAAGCTGTCCCTTCTTTGGTGGTCACAATAGCCTTACCTTTAAAAAATCCACAGAAACCCTCCCAGTCGAATGAGTCCAGTTCTTTGGGATCCCTTATTCAGTTGCACTTAATCCGATTTTGCTCCCTTTGGTTCGAAATTTCAACTCGTCCCCCTACACTTTTATCTGACTTAATGTCATGTTTCTTCACATAGTGATAACAAGACACTGTGTGGATGACAAGGTTTGTACGGATGCTTGATATCCTTAAAAATTCTTCTAGTAATAGCTTAGAATACACTACTATTCTATAGTATATGAATAACCTATATTTTATGTTAATAATGTGTGTATTATTTGCCCTCATGTAGGTTTTCGATGAGGGGATGATGCAATAGTCTTTGATCTGTGCAGGCCTTTGAGACTCTTTATGATTAAGGGCTATACAAATAAACATGACTTGACTTAATATTCTTAATGTGTGTTTGGAAGGACAGATTAGGGTCAAACGTGACACCTAAAGTTTTGACGTGTTGATATTCAGACGAGTGTTTGAGAACAAGTCACGGCATTTAGACGGGCAAATAATTATCATTTCGGTCTTTTCATGGTTGACACGCAAAAAGTTAAGTGACATCCAAATTTTGTATCTCACTGATGTAGGCCTCCAGATTTCCACAGTTTGGTGGGGCAGATTCCTCCATTGGGAGATACAGTTCAAATGTGATACTTGTGAATAATATCACCCAAAGGAAGCATGTAAATGTTGAAAAGGAGGGCCAAGTACTGAACCCTGTGGAACGCCAGAGGTAACACTAAAGGGCTCAGATGTCATTTTGAAACGGATTAGGCCGTTTACATTGAAAATGTTTCTCTACTTACAAAGTTTTCAGGTTACGAAGCTACTCCCAGAACGAATTTAAATCGTAAATAGAGGTACCACTGTCCTATTTCCTCACAGTTTGCACGTTTTAGAATTCGGTAATACCTTTCTTTTTTTGTCTTTTTCTTTCATTTTCTTTCTCATCTCATCTCATCTCATTAGCTGCATCGCTTATCCTCAGTAGGGTCACGGGGGTGCTGGAGCCCATCCCAGCAATCATCGGGCAGTGGGCAGGGGACACCCTGAACTGGTTGCCAGCCAATCGCAGGGCACACAGGGACAGGCAACTCGCTCGCCCATTCACACCTAGGGACAATTTGGACCGGCCAATCCACCTGAAATGCATGTCTTTGGAATGTGGGAGGAAACCGGAGTGCCCGGAGGAAACCCACGCAAGCACGGGGAGAACATACAAACTCCACACAGTAATAATAAATAATAATAATAATTTCCTTGTATTGTCATTCTGTGTAACAATGTACACAGAACGAAATGTCGATTGCATCTGACCCGATGCAGCCGCAGCCAAGAGAGGGCGCCGCCGACCACTTTTTAAGTCTTAGGAATGACTCAGCCGGGGCGCGAACCCGAACCTCCCAGTCTCAAAGCGGGCGCTTAGGTCCGGTAGCTGGATTTGAACCCACACAGGAGGTTCCCAAGACCTTAGAACTGTGCCGCACATGCGCTAACCACTGCATCGCCGTGCTGCTGTTTTTTTTTTTTTTTCCATTCCTTTCTTTCTTTTTCTTTTGCTCTCCTCTTTCTCTTTTTTTGCTCACCCATTGTCTTTCTTGTTTTTTCTCTTCTGTGATTCTTTTTCTCTATCCCTCAATTTTTTAATCTCTCTCACTCTTTTTGAGTAGGGTTTCTTTCTTTTCCTCATGTTGAGAGCTTTGAGTTTTTCCTTGCCCTCATGTAGGTTTAAGATCAGGGGATGGTGTAATAATATTCTGTGGTTTGCAATAATCTGTCGTCTGTGCAGCCCTTTGAGACTCCTATTTCTTTAGCTTTCTTTTTCTTTCTTTCTTTTTCTATTGTTTACAGTTCTTCGTGATTTATTGTCATTAAAATAAACAAATAAACATGAATTGACTCTAAAGAACGCAACCACAGCAAATGACAAGACGTGCGCGTGCCTGTCCATCATTTTGGCGCCAGCGGGAACGCATCCTCCCCTCCCTGCGCGTGCATGACACGTGAGCTGGGCGCGAAGGAGGGAGGAGTGGAGGAAAGGAGGGATGAGGGCGCTAGAGAGCTCCATCACCGCGTCCAGCCGCTGATATCCACGCACAACCGTCACGCGCGCAAGGGGCGGAATAGTCCAAACCAGACGCGGACCGGAACCGGCGGCAGCCCCCGAATTGGACCGACCCTGCCTTGTCCAGGTCACCCTCAGGGCTGCACCTCGAATCCGCCCCTACTGCCCCCTTGCACCTCTGCTCCAGAGGGAGGCCACTATCGGCGGCGGGATGTAGCAGCGGATTAACGGCGGAGGCGAGCGGCGGGACGAGGACGGAAGGACATGGGGAAGGACCAGGAGCTGCTCCAGGCCGTCAAGACCGAGGACTTGCTGACAGTTCAGCGCATCTTGCAGAGACCTCGGCCGGGGAAAGCCAGTGAGTGTTTTCACGATCTCTACCGCGCCCCCTCCTCCGTCCCTTTGACCCACCAAGCGCACGTACACGAGTACAGCACAAATGGATTTAGGTGTGAATTTGCACGAGTAATTGTGAATTGTGCATCATTATTTAAATAAGTAATGCACTCGTGAATGTTTTTGCGTGTTGTCTGAGAAGGTGAATGGGAGGTGTGCGGTTTGAGGTGATGTGTGTACTGATGTTGTGACGTCAGCGTCATAGTGATGACGCCGTAGCCCATCAGAAGGTTTTACTGGGATAAACTGCACACACATTTGCAAATGTAATTTTGTGTTCGTGTGTGTGCGCACGCGCTGCAAAGGAATACAGGGAACTTCTGATTTTGTCCTTTAACTGGCTAGCGCAAACTCGGGAAAATTCCACTAACACACAATTTCATACCTGTCAACATCCACGGCTCTATGCCCTTACAAACTGTCGTATTTTCCCTTATAAAATACAAAATAATCTTACTCCTTATTTTGTCTGTTAACATTTTGTTGTGAGATACTGAGTTGCTCGACATGAATGAGTTTTATTATAAAAAAAAGTTCAAAAATTAAGTAGCTTGGACTTTCACTGTAGAAGGAAAAAATACATGCAAATATAATTAAGTGGAATAATACATTTTCTTATTCAAATTATGAATTCATTTTCTACATTGAATTGTTGTTGGTAATATACTGATTAAAGGGATAACCACAAACCTGTCTTTTTTTCATTTTATCCTTTTATACTTCCTTTTTTTCTTAACTTGTTTATACAACATAATAATTCGTAATATAATGCATCAAAGCGAGTGAGCTGTTTAAGAGCCGGCTCTCTTTAATGAGTTGAGCCGAAAAAGCCGGTTCTCTAAAAAGAGACGGACTTCCTTTCACTACATCAAACCGCTCGCTTCGTTTGCAACAAAAAAAACCGATACCGAGATAGAGGCTTACACGGCAAACTCGTTTGACTTGATTGATTTCCCGTTTCGTGATAGTCGGTGTATACCGGTTGGTACCCATAATTGACAAAACGTACTTTGTACGGCAAAAACGTACAGGTTGACAGGTATGCGATTTTGAAATAAGAATTTTTTGCATTTTTCAAGCTATGATAGAACAGAATTGGGTTCGGCAACTGATCATCGGTTCCAGCTACCAGCCTTCCTATGCGGGGTTTGCATGTTCTCCCCGTGCTTGCATGGGTTTCCTCCGGGCACACTGGTTTCTTCCCACATTCCAAAAACATGCATGTCAGGTTAATTGGCCGGTCTAAATTGTCCCTAGGTGTGAATAAGCATGTGATTGGTTGTCCCTTTCTGTTTGCTCTGTGACTGGCTGACAACCAGTTCAGGGTGTCCCCTGCCCACTGCCCAGAGATAGCTGGGATGGGCTTCAGCACCCCAGTGACCCTTCTGAGGATAAGCGGAGCAGAAGATAGATGGATGGGTATTTCAGTGTTTCTTCATTTTGGGGGACCACACCGGAGTGGTTCAACAGCTGAAAATCCTAAAGCCATCTTCTGCCATCCCTATCAGTGAGGATAAGATTCTTTTTCTTTTTTTAATGATGTCATATCAATTTGGATGGCATTGCTTTTTCTTCCAATTAACATAACAAATGATTCCTACTAAGTTTTGAGTAAATCCAGTGTGATTTAAGGGTGCCCCTAACACGCGAACTTCTGTGAAATTTCGAAAAATGTGCAATATTTAGTTGAGTTGACCAGAAAATGTTAAGTACAGTTTAATGTTATACAATAAAGCTGCTCTATATGGATATCAAAGTAAAACAGTTTAGTCATTTGAGCATTTCTAAGAATGCAACTTTCAAAATTCTTCATTTCTTTGTTCTACAAAGAAAAGGAATGGTGGTTAATTGCAGATGTTCATGTAGACCAGGGGTTTCAAACTCATTTTAACTCGGGGGCCACACGATAGAAAAAACATTCACTCGGGGGCCGGACTAATAGATTAGAGATAAAGGAAAAAAAAGAGAAAGAAAAAAAGGGAAAAATAGGGGGAGAAAAGTAGAGAGCGTACGACAAAGAAAGAGACAGAGGGAGAGAGAGAGAGAGAGACAGAGACAGAGAGAAAGAAACAAAAGAGAGAGCAAAAGAAAGTAAAAACACACAGAGAGAAAGAGACAAAGATGAACAAAGAAAGAGAAAAAGAGAGAGGGGAGAGTGAAAGAACAAGAGATAGAGAGTGAGAGAAAAAAGGGGGAAGAGAGGGAGAGAGGTAAAGGGAGAGAAATACAAGTACAGCTTTGGCAACATCAAGTGGACATATTTTTTTTCTTTCTTGCGCTTCTCCGAGCGTTGTCTCGCGGGCCGGATTCAATCCCTTAGCAGGCCTGATCCGGCCCGCGGGCCGCCTATTTGACGCCCTTGTTGTAGACTTACCCTAAGTTTTGTGCAGCAGTGATGGATTTGGGACAGACACGCATATACACTTAAAACACTTTATTGTTTATTGACAAGGGTCAATACTGTCTGCCATACCGATAGGAACAAACTCCCCCAAGTGGCTCTTTCACAGGACTTAAGAATAAGAGCTAATGTTGACTGATGTTCAATTTTAATTGCTCAGTCTGCTCCAGGGTCCACTCCACTTAGCAACATCAAAAGGAAGAGTTTTGCACATCGAAAAACTGATATTTTTGCCCATTCCTCCTTGCAAAACAGCTTGAGCTCAGTGAGGTTGGATGAAAGCGTTTGTGAACAGCAGTTTTCACAGATTCTCAATTGTATTGAGGTCTGGAGGTCTTTGACTTGGCCATTCTCACCTTGATAGGTGAGAATTCCATTGTAGCTTTTGCTTTTGCTTTATGTTTTGGAACATTGTCTTGTTGGAAGACAAATCTCCGTCTCAGTCTCAGGTCTTTTGCGGACTCCATCCGGTTTTCTTCTAGAATGGTCCTGTACTTGGCTCCATCCAACTTCCCTTCAATTTTAACCATCTTCCCTGTCCCTGCTGAAGAAAAGCAGGTCCAAACCATGATGTTGCCACCACCATGTTTGACTGTGGGGATGGTGTGTTGAGGGTGATGAGCTGTGCTGCTTTTACGCCAAACATAACGCCTTGCATTTTTGCGAAAAAGTTTGATTTTGGTCTCATCTGACCACAGCACCTTCTTCCATATGTTTGATGTATCTCCCAGGTGGCTTGTGGCATACTTTAAACAACATTTTTTACGCATATCTTTGAAATAATGGCTTCCTTCCTGCCACTCTTTCATAAAGGCCAGATTTGTGCAGTATACGACTGATTGTTGTCCTATGGACAGATTCTCCCACCTTAGCTGTAGACCTCTGCAGTTTATCCAGAGTGATCATTGGCCTCTTGGCAGCATCACTGATCAGTTTTCTCTTTTTATAAGCTGAAAGTTTAGGGGCACGGCCCCATCTTGGTAGATTTGCAGTAGTCTGATACTCGTTCCATTTCAATATTATGGCTTGCACAGTGCTTCTTGGGATGTTTAAAGCTTGGCAAACCTTTTTGTATCCAAATCCAGCTTTAAACTTCTCCACAACGATATCTCGGACCTGCTGGTGTGTTCCTTGTTCTTCATGATGCTCTCTGCGTTTCTCTGAGACTATCACGGTGCAGGTGCATTTATACAGAGACTTGATTACACACAGTTGGATTCCATTTATCGTCGTTAGTCATTTAGATCAACATTGAACCATTCAAAGATCCTCACTGAACTTCTGGACAGAGTTTGCTGCACTGAAAGTAAAGGGGCTGAATAATTTCGCACACACACTTTTTTGTTTTTTATTTGTTACAAAAGTTTGAAATATCCAATAAAGTGTGCTCCACTTAATGATTGTGTCCCACTTATTGTTGATGCTTCACAAGAAATTACAGTTTTATATCTTGATGTGCAAGCGCAAGGGGGCCAAATAGTTTCGCAAGCCACTGTAGGTCTCCCACCTTGTACCCGTGTGTAACCCTCCTATTCAGGGATTAGCTTGCGTTTGCAGCAGCGAAAATTTCCTTCCTGGCCACTGTGACAAAGTCGGATTGGAGCTCTACGCCAAGCTCCGCATTGTCACGGTCGCCTTGGTGACCAGTCTGCCCCGCCCCCTGGGCAACAGCTGAAAGCAGTTCCACTAATGGTGGGTCTGTATTTAAGGCTGCATGGTGGGCTCTGCGGTTGCGGGTTCATTACTACTCATTCTTCACAGTCCCGGTCTGTTATGCCTTGTCCTGTTTAGTCTGTTATGCCTTGTCCTGTTTTAGTCTGTTATGCCATGTCCCGTTAAGTTCGTGCCGGAGGAACTCTGTATTGTTCTGTTTTGCCCCGGAGTATTGGGCGACTTTTATTTTATTAAATAAAACTTACGGATCGTCAACGCATTTGAGTTCTCCCTTCATGCCTCTTGCCTCTGTTCTGGTCCGGTCCCCTTCCACGCCACCACGCCTCGTGACAGAATGAACCCGCCAACAATTGAACTCAGCGAACGATCCCAGCGCGACTTGGGGAGAGCTGGAGTGCGCAGTTTGGCAGGCGCCTACTGAGTTGGCCTTCCCTGCCCGTTCGAACCACGGCCCCGCCCGTCGTGGCCCTTGCTGTGCCTCGAATGGGGTCCCAGGAAGAATTGACGCCTGCCTGCCCGACTCCCGTGCCGATTGCCTGCTATTCCCTCTCCCCTGCGTGCAAGTCCGACTCCGACTCCGCTGCCCGTCAGGCCGACTCCGACTCTGCTGCCCGTCGGGCCGACTCCGACTCTGCTGCCCGTCGGGCCGACTCCGCTGCCCGTCGGGCCGAGTCCGACTCCGCTGCGTGCCAGTCCGACTCCCCTGCGTGCCAGTCCGACTCCCCTGCGTGCCAGTCCGACTCCCCTGCGTGCCAGTCCGACTCCCCTGCGTGCCAGTCCGACTCCCCTGCGTGCCAGTCCGACTCCCCTGCGTGCCAGTCCGACTCCGCTGCCTGCCAGTCCGACTCCCCTGCCTGCCAGTCCGACTCCCCTGCGTGCCAGTCCGACTCCGCTGCGTGCCAGTCCGACTCCGCTGCGTGCCAGTCCGACTCCCCTGCGTGCCAGTCCGACTCCGCTGCCTGCCAGTCCGACTCCGCTGCCCGCCAGTCCGACTCCGCTGCCCGCCAGTCCGACTCCGCTGCCCGCCAGTCCGACTCCGCTGCCCGCCAGTCCGACTCCGCTGCCTGCGTGCCAGTCCGACTCCGCTGCCTGCGTGCCAGTCCGACTCCGCTGCCTGCGTGCCAGTCCGACTCAGCTGCTCCTGTTTTGCCGGTTCTGATTTTGACTCTCTCATGTCTTGTCTGTTCTGATTTTGCCTGTCCTGTTCTCGTCGGTTCTGCCTGTCTGTTATCCCCTGGCCAGTTTGCCCACCAGACCCCCTCCCTGCCGAGCGCCGATTCCGATCCGCCCGACGCAGATGGCGCCTACCTCTCCCCGTTCCTGCGTGTTCGGAGGAGGGAGCGGGGTTGCCCCAATTGCGAGCGTCAACATTCCGGGGCGTGAGGTTGTAATTTTTTCTTTTTTGGGACCTCGGGAGCTGTCCCTTAAGAGGGGGGCTCTGTCACGGTCGCCTTGGTGACCAGTCTGCCCCGCCCCCTGGGCAACAGCTGAAAGCAGTTCCACTAATGGTGGGTCTGTATTTAAGGCTGCATGGTGGGCTCTGGGGTTGCGGGTTCATTAATACTCATTCTTCACAATCCCGGTCTGTTATGCCTTGTCCCGTTTAGTCTGTTATGCCTTGTCCTGTTTTAGTCTGTTATGCCTTGTCCTGTTGAGTTCGTGCCGGAGGAACTCTGTGTTGTTCTGTTTTGCCCCGGAGTATTGGGCGACTTTTATTTTGTAAAATAAAACTTATGGATCGTCAACGCATTTGAGTTCTCCCTTCATGCCTCCTGCCTCTGTTCTGGTCCGGTCTCCTTCCACGCCACCACGTCTCGTGACACGCATAGTCATTGACCACAATCATTGCAAGGACATTGACCTCAGTTTTTAAAGCAGTATTGGTAGACCATTCCTTCACACCCAGAGATAAAAATGTGCAGCTGGTGCATCTCAAACCAGCAATCTGTGTTGGCGAGATCGGCCAAGCTGCTGGTTGGTAAGAAGTTGGGGAACTTTGGCTTGCCTTAGCCAGTGACAAGCACTGCTGAGGGACAAGCATGGGAAGATCAGCTGGCTTGCGCATGTCATGAATAGAAGATGTGCTGCTGAAGAGACCCAAGGGTAGCATCACTCCCATCAGGTACCAGCGATGCCTCTCCATTGCTTTGATTGCTGAGGCTGCAAAGCCTTCATCTACAGCCTTGTAGGCCTGCTGTCATGGTTGCCATGGCGCCCAATTGGTCCCCACCGTGTGGCACCAGGTTCTGTCACGGTTGCCACGGCGCCCAATTGACCCCGCCCACTGACACCAGCTGAAACGCCTTGACAGATTGCTGCCGGACTACTTAAACGCGGTCTTGCGAGTTGCCTGGTGTCAGAGCGTCTGCGAAACTCCTGTGTGATATGCCAAGTCCTGCCAATTTGCCCGGGTTTGATCCTGTTTTATTTTCGGCCCGATCTTTTTGATTTTGACCACTCGTTCGTTCTGATTTCAAGCTACTTCCGCGACCATCGATACCCGGATCGAGTGTGCGCGCATTCCTCCTCTACCTAATAAACTGTGAGTACCTTACGCGATTGGGTTCTCATTCCTGTTTCCTGTCCTGGTTCGTGACACCTGCAGGTGATGGTAGAGTTTGAGGTCATTCCAGGCAGCCTCTACAGCTTTCTCAAAGGTCAGCCATCACTTAACTTAGATGTGCCTGATGAAGTTGGCAAATGCAAGAACTTTCAGCACTTGCTGCCGTGTGTTGATTGTTCCCTGGGTAAGCAATGTGATGTGTTACTCCATTTGGACCATCTTAAGAGTGTAGAGCAGCTTGGCCATCCATCGTTCCATGTGGAGCGCTCCTGAGTGTTGGAAGGTCACAGGAGTCTAGTCTTCACCATCCACATCCAGAAACACAAGACACAGTTGCGCAAACTCAGAATAACTACCTCATTTGTTGCTAATCACTTATTTTGTATACCTGACAAGTTCAGCACGTAACCTGTGTAGAGATGGTTGCTCCGTGTTTCCAGGACCGTAGCGGGACTATTGGTTGCTGGATTCTTTTGGTAACAGGTTCCAGTTCTCTCTCAGATGTGTGAAAAGGTAACCTCTGGTGAATGTGATGCCTCAATCTTCAGGTCTGCAAAACCTGGTTCAGGAAGACCTCACCAATGTGGTGTCGGCACCCAGACCAAAGCAGTGGTAGTCCCAGTGAGAGCTGAAATGCAGGGGGCTGTGTGAATGCTTGTGTTTTATGCAGTGGTGTCAAATGCCATGTCGACAACCTGGTTAGCACAGCACCAATCCTGCAGCAACTTCCATGTCAGCGCTCCAACATAGGTCCTATGACTTATACCTATAAATATTACTTCATTCAAATTATGTAATTATACAAAGACACAA
Source organism: Urocampus carinirostris (assembly GCF_059441175.1). Classification (NCBI taxonomy): domain Eukaryota; kingdom Metazoa; phylum Chordata; class Actinopteri; order Syngnathiformes; family Syngnathidae; genus Urocampus; species Urocampus carinirostris. The sequence goes on from NC_142356.1 coordinate 21,249,377, forward strand.
CTACAAATACGGTAGTACTATGTAATAACAAAAACATAAAATCACCTCCGTTTTTGAGCTGCAGTATTTGCTTACCTCCGATCTCTATGGCAACTGCGAAGCACTGTTGACCACTTCACCTGTTAAAACAAATGTTCCTTGGCAACCTTAAATAATGATATCTTGTAATATTATTTAGCCAGCTCGGTGGCCTTGGGGGTAGGGCGCCCGCTCCAAGACTGAGAGATTGCTGGTTCAAGCCTCGGCCGAGTCATACTAGGACTTACAACATTGGTACTCATGGCCTCTAGGGCAGGGGTGTCAAATTCATTTTAACTCGGGGGCCACACAATAGAACAAATATTCTCTCGGGGGCCGGACTAGTATATTAGAAAGAAAAAAACAGAGAAATAAGAGAAATGGAGGGAGAGAAAAAGAGAGGGTGGGACAAAGAAAGGGAGAAAGATAGAAAGAGAGAGAGAGAATGTGAGAAACAAAAGATATAAAAAAAGAAATAGTGAAAGAGGGGGAAAGAAAGAGAGAGAAAGAAAGAAATCCAATGAGAAATAGAAAGAGAGATAGAGAGATGGAGGGAAAGGAGAAGGAAAGAAAGGATGAAGGGGCAGGCAAGAGAGAGAGAGAAAGAGATAAAACAGAGGAAAAGGAAAATAGGAAGAGCGAGCAAAATAAGGTAAAAAGACAGAGAGAGACAAATAAGAGAAAGAGAGGGAGAGAAAAAGAGGGTGGGACAAAGAAAGGGAAAAGGGTGGAAAGAGAGAGAGAGAGAAAAGAAAAAAGAGACTGCGAGAAGGAGTAAGAGAGAGAGAGAGAGAGAGAGTGAGAGAGAGGGACAAAGAGAGAGAACTTGAGAAACAAAAGAGAGTGAAAGAGGGGGAATGAAAGAGAGAGAAAGAAAGAATAGATAGAACAAACATTCTGTCGGGGCCGGACTAGTAGATTAAAGAGAAAGAAAAAGAGATAAAGGAATAAAAGAAAGAGGGAGGGAAAAGGATATATCTCATCTCATCAGCCGTACCGCTTATCCTCATTAGGGTCGCGGGGGGGCTGGAGCCCATCCCAGCCATCTCCGGGCAGTGGGCAGGGGACACCCTGAATTGGTTGCCAGCCAATCGCAGGGCACACAGGGACAGACAACTCATTCGCTCATTCACACCTATGGAAAATTTGGACCGGCCAATTCACCTGAAATGCATGTTTTTGGAACGTGGGAGGAAACCGGAGTGCCCGGAGGAAACCCACGCAAGCACGGGGAGAACATACAAACTCCGCACAGGAAGTCTGGAGCTGGATTTGAACCCACGACAGGTTCCCATGACATGAACTGTGCCGCACAAGCGCTAACCACTGCGCCGCCGTGCTGCCTGGATATCCGTATCCTTATATATGTGTTCCTTGGCAACGTTAAATAATAATATCTTGTAATATTAGTTAACCAGCTCGGTGGCCTTAAGGGTTGGGCGCCTGCTCAAAGACTGGGAGGTTGCTGGTTCAAGCCTCGGCCTAGTCTCTCTTAGGTACTCATTGCCTCTAGGGCAGGGGGCTCAAACTCATTTTAACTCAGGGGCCACACGGTAGAACAAACATTCTCTCGGGGGCCGGAGAATGTCTTAGCATATACTGAAACACAACAGAAAATAGGGTCGATGAATCGGTTTAAGTTTGATTCGATGAATCAATCTCAGACAATGAATCAGACTCGCCCTCGTTATTGGATCCGAGCGTCCGAAATGTCGGTCGTGAGACAGCTTGCGCTTGTGCGAGCGTGCCAGCGAGGCGCAAGCGCACAGTGGTCCCGGTCTGCTCTCGGGACGGGAGGATTATCGGTGTGTAAAGACGGCAGATGTTAATGGTAATAGTGAGATGACGATCGAGGGCGCACGTGCCGACGGCGGCGAGCACGTGCCTCCGGAATTGTTGACGGGGCGTCAGAGGAGACCGGAGCTGATAATTAGATTTCAATTACAGCCTTGCCGGCGCGGCCTCACCCATTTCGCATCCCCCGGTCGCCCGGCCTTTTAATTGCATCGCGTCTCCTCCTGCCCCCCTCTTCCCGGTCCCCTCGGTCCTCCGGCCTACTCTCGGGTGCCGCGGTGGAGAAAAACTCTCTTCGTATGCCAGGACGAATCAGCTTCTAAGCTTCGAGTGTCCAGTCCATCGGGAAAGAGGGAGATAGAGAGAGAGAGAAAGAGAGACAGAGAGAGAGATAGTGAGGGAGAGAAATAGGGAGAGAGAGAAAGTGAGAGAGAGAGAAAGATGGAGGGAGAGGGAGATGGAGAAAGAGAGAGAGATGGTGGGAGAGAGAGTGAAAGAAAGAGAGATCGAGAAAGAAAAAAGGAGGGGGAGAGAGAGAGAAAGGGGGAGAGAGAGAGAGAGATAGTGAGGGAGAGAAATAGGGAGAGAAAGAGAAAGTGAAAGAGAGAGAGAAAGATGGGGGGAGAGGGAGATGGAGAGAGAGAGAGAGGGATGGTGGGAGAGAGAGTGAAAGAAAGAGAGATCAAGATAGAAAGAAAAAAGGAGAAAGAGAGAGAGAAAGGGAGAGGGAGAGAAAGTACAGCGTTTGTGAGAAGCACCTGGCTTTGGCAACATCAAGTGGACCTATTTTTTTTCTCTTGCACTTCTCTAAGCGTTGTCTGGCGGGCCGGATTCAATCCCTTAGCGGCACTAATCCTGTGTATTAAACATTACATTTATTTAATACACAAACAGATCATCATTCTATTCTCTTAACTAATTACTTATAAATGATTATCAATACTTGAATATAATTCTTTGTCCACAAAGCTCATGAACTTATTTCTTTGAATTTCTCAAATAACAACTTATGATGTTATTACTATGTTGTAACTGTGTTATTACCAGGTTATTTATTCAAAATAGGCTTAAATAGACTCAGTCAACCAATACAAAATCATTTAACTAGAAAATAATATTGACCCAGCACCTGTGAGCTAATTTCAGAACAAGTCCGCAGGCACCTCAACTGTCCTCAAGGGTCTCCCTTGTGCCCGCGGGCACCCAGTTGGAGACCCCTGATCACAGAAATAGTCACCAGGTATAAAAATAACAGTTACCTGTTTAGACTACGCCTCCGAACGTGTGAATATTTTAATGATTTAACACTTCTTTTTCCCCGCCTTTTGCAAATTTTTCAATCATCTCGAACGACGTTCGTCTTTCCACGCGTGCCCATATGTGCAAACACGCAGGAGGCGAAAACCCGATAACGAGAACCCGAGAGGATGCTCACCCACCCTTTCCCTTCTCAAGGGGGATCGGAAGGGGTAGTGTATGTGTGGGAGGGGCTCCTTGAGTGTAGGTTCCTAAAAGTTGCCCGCCAGCAGCTCACAAGCATCCAATGCAGAATTCAAAGGGAATGGGTTTGGTGCGGAAGGCACGCTAGCAAATATCACACCCGCGTATCATAGCCAAGCGGCCGAGGGTACGCGGGATGCATATGCAACGGCGTTGCCACGGTAACAGAGTCTGGCTCATGGCGTTGTGGCTAAAATTAACATAAGATTTCTAAACTCAGCACAACCCTCAGATAATGGCAAGATGCATACATATCATTGATTATCCATCCATCCATCCATCCATTATCTGCACTGATTATCCTCAGTAGGGTCACGGGGGTACTGGAGCCCATCCCAGTTATCTTCGGGCAGTGGGCAGGGGACACCCTGAGCTGGTTGCCAGCCAATCGCAGGGCACACAGAAACAGACAACCAATCATCCGCTCATTCACACCTAAGGACAATTAGGTCCGGCCAATTAACCTGACATGGATGTTTTTGGAATGTGGGAGGAAACCGGAGTGCCCGGAAGAAACCCACGCAAGCACGGGGAGAACATCCAAACTCCGCACTGGAGTATTTCAAAAGAAATGTTCACTGTTCCATTTGCAGGCGCATCATTTCGAAAACTTTTGATGATTTTGTTTCCGGATCGGACGGATTTTTTGTAAAAAACAAATTGAAAACATGTAAAAAATTTCATGAGGAAAAAAGTGTTCATTTTTATGCTTTTCGTTTATGAATAGCTCCATATGACTCACGGAGAATATATTGGATTTTAGGGTACAGTGTGTAATATGTAGTTCATCTAAGTCGTTTGAAAAAACTTTTATTAAGTAAAAAAAAACTTTGATTTGAATACTAAGCAAAAAACAGAAATAAAGTATTTTATCAATGTCAATTTTTATAAAGAAAATTATAGGTCAAAAGATGCTTCTTTCACCCAATTGGCCCCGCCCGTGTGGCACCATCTGCGGCTCGTTGACAGATTGGCTTTCCGTCTATTGCTCAGTGTTCTCACTCTTCCTTTGTCAGGCCGTCAACAAACCTCTGCCCTGCATGATGGGGGTTCTGACTCTGTCCGGTTTCCTGCCTGCGTTTCCTGTCCAGTATCGTTCTCGTCTATTTTCGTCCTGTTTATTATTCTCTCCAGATTTTGTTCCCGTCTAGTTTGTCCTGATCAATATCCTGTTTTGATATCAATCTTGTCTGTTATGTCCTGTCCGGTATCGACCCCATTTGTCTGATATCTGCTCTCGTCGGCTTCTGGCTTCCTGTCATTCCGCGCCAGACTGCTGCCTAAAGTGCATGACTCCCCATTTCCCGTAAAATAAAAAGCTTGTCATCACTTTTTCGGGGCGATTCCTTTTCACAAATTCTGAAACTTCATGGAATTATGTAAAATCGTCTTTAATTTGGGCGGATTCAATGATGGCTGTGTCCTTCTCCCTGCAATCATTCCGGAACCCCTCCCCCTCGCAGTCTCTTAACTCTGAACTGTGAAGGTGACACAAAGAGCATGCTGGGAGCGCGCATGCGCACTGGGTGTGTTAGATTATTAAAATAGTTCACTGAGTATGTTGTCCCTGAACAGTTGGTCCGGAGTGCATAAAGTTTTTTAATTTTGTTTTACTTTCACTTTTACTTTGAAACTTTTTAATATGTGTCCTCCACTGAACTGCTTCACTCTAGCTATATTTTCTTCGTTCATACACTTGGTCTGGTCCCAGAAAAATATTACCCGGCAAGACACGGATTGTCTCTGCTTTCAGTTGCCAGGCAGATTTTAAGGGATGGCCAGTTTGTTTATGTTTGCGGCTAATAGCAGCGTGTACTGTACTCTATTTTTGACTTCGTATCCTAAAATGCCCTTGTAACGAGAGGCAATATTCTCCTGTTCCGGTACTTCGTGTTGGGAATTATTTATCAAAATGTACCGTTTACCAAATTGTTCGAATTTGTTATCTGACTCCATTAACCAAACACAACCTATTTTCATCCAACAATTTATGCGCGCTCGTTTTTTGAGAGAAAAATGACCAGGAAGCCGACATTTCCACATGGGGGCGGATTTATCTTCCCTAACAGAAGAACTAAGTGTATTTCATCGGAGACGGCTGAAGAAGTGACGTCGGAGTCTGAAGTCCTTTAGCTTTCTCCTATTGGCCCACGTCTCCCCCCAAGATGGCGTTTCGGCTCCTCCCACGGGCGTGCCAAGGAATTGTTTGTGCCCATCGTTCTCACAACACAGTGCCTTGATGTCTGGCTTCCCAAAAAAAACATCCTCTCCACGAGTCCTGTTATCAAAATTCCCTAGACAAAATAATATGCATTTCGAACAGCCTGCCCTGACCTTGTACATTGAACCAAAGCCCACGCAGTGAAAATCTTCGTTGCATTATGAGTCAATCGTATAAAATCCTTTATAGTCAAATGTATAAAATCCTTTATTCGTAACACGAAACTTTTGTATGTCGAGACATCCGGAAGTAGAGCTACCGCTGTACGCTTCTTGACATATCATCTCGCCCTAATTTTTGCCTCCAGGCTTAGCCCCGCCCACCAGATACGTCACAATGTTTAAAAATTAAAGGGTCTATGGGGGATTCCGTGGAAACGTGCAGCCAAAACGTATTCTATTGGCGTAACATCATGTATGTAAACTGTAGTTTGGACTAGGGCTGCACAATTAACCAAAATCTTATCGACATTGCGATGTCATGTGCGATTGTGTAATCATATGTCACCTCGGTTTTTTAAGGATTTATGGACACCAACCCTAACAAAGCTCCCCAGAAGAGGACACTGTTTCTTTAAATTTTACCTCTGTAAAATTCACATAAAATCTCAATCCAAGACGAACCCAAAGTAAATTCTGTTCTTGAAAAGTTTGGAGAATATGGACAGTAAACACTGACTGAAATAATCACTGCAAGTGCCACGAACATCGAGTCATCTAAGTTGGGACACACAGAAATAGAATTTATTATTTTCCCCTGAATTTTGTCTTGCAATCTCATGCTGGCAGATGAGTGTATAATGGGCATCTTAGCTGGAAAAGAGGTGAGACAATAGCTTGAAGCCTTACCTGGTCTCAGGTCAAAGTTGATCACCATCTGAAAACAGACGCTGCCCAGCCTACGAACAAGTTAGGTTCCGGACGATCTTCCGTAAGTTGAATTTGTTCGTAAGTTGCTTCAGTGCTATATTTTGTATATTTAAGGTTCATATAAGTGTGTTTAAGGCTTGTATAAGTAATCTGTATTGTTTTGTACTAAAAAAAATAAACATTTCATAAAATAATATGCTCTACAAAGAAAAAATAAAGTTAAGTGTAACTACTTTTGGAAGATGGGCTTCAAGAGGTCCTCCTCTGTGGTAAAAAGTGGATGAAAAAAAGCGTTCCAACCATTTTCTCAACCGCATTAAGCTTTCTTATTCCACTTTCATTTCAAATGAAACGGCTCGCCTCTTCTATACACTTTACACAAACCATATTGAATGGATGCACGAGATATTAAGCAAATAAAAAAAGTTCTCAGCGCGCTGGAGATACAGTTTAGTATGTTTACACACGAACTAGGAAGTAGAAGACGGATTTCTTCTTCAAGGTGGATGCTGGGGGAGCTCTTACAGCGCCATACGCCGGTAGCTGTGGAAAGAAGCCCTACAGTACTATCCTGTACTCAGAAAACGGTGCACAAAAATCCAACTTACAGCAATGTCCGGATATTTCCCGACATCCTAAAAAAATGTTCGTATGTACTGTTGCTCGTAACTCGGATGTTTGTAAGTAGAGGAGCGTCTGTAATACTGTCATATTCCAAGTATTCCTCATAAAACATGTGAATGACATGAAACCATTAGTACTTGTTTATTTTTTCCCCCACTAATTACCGACACCACTCATGGGAGAATGTATGTACTGGTCGGTCCTGCATCCAAGTGTTAAGTACCTTACAAAAATAAAAAAAACTAGCACAGAAAATACACTTTCCTTTTAAAATTGAAAATCTCATCAAAATTGCAATAATGGTCTGAAAAATCCCAATCAGGAACTCTGTCCCATACAGAGGAACCTCGATTCTCGACCATAATACGTTCCAGAACCCTGTTCGAAAACCGATTTGTTCGATCACCGAAATCATTTTCCCATTAAAAATAATGTAAATCGTTTTAATCCGTTCCAACACCCTGAATGTTTACCTTGAATGTTTAACGTAAACATAAAGCTAACCCAGGCTATTTGTATGTCCGCATTATTGTAATCTTCTGTACGAAAGATTACGTTAACATGAACGTGTAAAAATAAAAAAATCAGGTCGTTTACAAGTCATTTAGAACCCGGGTCTCCGCAACACCCTGAAAGTTGGGCTCCATTCCAACACCCACATAAAGCTAACGCAGGTTACTTGTACGTTAGCGTTATCGTAATCTTCCATACGAAAGATTACGCTAACATGAACGTGTACAAAAAAAGGATAAAGAAAATAATTATGGATGGGATTTCTTACCTTTGTGGTGGTCAGCAGAAGGCGCAGGTGGACCGCCGTTGCTTGCTTTTAGCACTCACTCCCTTAGCCACATCACTAGATTTCACAGCCTCCTTATTCTTTAGTATCGTACTAATCGTAGATTTAGCCATGCTGTATTCCCTAGCAAGATCAGACACTCGCACACCTCCTTCATATTTGGCAATTATTTCTTTCTTAAATGCAATAGTTGTACGCACTACTTTTCCTTTTTCACCTGTAGCAACTTTGCTGCTTGCACTGACTTTCTTCGGAGGCATAATAAGGGCCTAAAACACCCGTACGCCGCTCAGCATCGCACCCTAGCGTACGCACTCACGCACTACCGGCGTTCGAACTCCGATTTTTTGACCGAATTGCGAAGCAAGAATTTCTCGAAATTTTTGGTCAATCTCCGATTTGTTCGAACTGAGAGGCGTTCAAAAACCGAGGTTCCGCTGTATATTCGAGCTATTGCGTTATTTTGTCCTAGCATGTACTAATATTGGAATGATACAGAAAAGAGTTAACAAGTCCTTGTTTTATCGCCAAGCCAGATGTTGGAGCCATATCTAGCTCGATAGCCGTGATGCAGAACTGCATCGCATTCCAACATCTGTATTTTTTTCATGTTTTCTGCTTTCTTCTTCTCAATTGTCACGATTTTGCGTTCCATTCATGTCCTGAGAGCAATTTATCGGCAAAAGGATAATCGGTTGGGGGGGGGGGGGTGGACGGCGAGCTGCCGGGGTACAGCTGACAGTCTGACGCTGACACACATCCGCGTTCATCGATTCCACTAGGGGGGAAGGGATGGCTCTCTTTTTTTTATAATCCAAGAGCAATGACAGTGGGGAGGGGATGGGGGGCACAAACACACACACGTGTCAACTGCAGGGTGTAAACAGTGCTGGGCGAGCACCAATCAGCTGCCACTCTTTAGCAAATTACAGAGAAAATTAGAGTGTGAGCGCAGGATGAAGGGATGAAGTGCAGATAGGGATGCGGGGAGAAGGGGGAAAAGCATTTGCCCAGATTACAGAACAGCTACAGATTACGGGCCTGGTGCTGGGATTAGGAGGGTTTGACCAAAAAAAAAAAAAAAAGGAGAGGAAGGGATGCAAAACACCACTCTGTGTGCATGCGCCTGTGTTTGTGTGCGTGTGCTCCTTGCTGCAGTTGGGCGTCTTCATCCTTCTTATGTGCTTTCAAAGATCAAGGTTATCGCCACACGCACACATGGTGACGGGCTCAAACGACCAAATATTTGGAATAAAGTATATACTCGGCAAAAAAACAAAACAAAAACAGAGAGAGCTCATGCACTCACACTGCGCTTTTTGTAAAGATAAACCCACATCTGCCGTGCTCGCCGGCACCAAATTTGAAAACATTTTCGTTTTTAATCCTTGACGTTAGGATATGATAAAGCAACATTTTAGTAATAGGTCAATTCCCATTTCTATTGTGATTATAATTTAATATGAAAATTGTGTTCTTAAAGAGACTACGTGCACTATCTGACCACCGGTATTATAGAGTCCAACCAATGTTCCCTCTAATTTTCCACGGGCCTGAGCGTTCACACCAAGTCGGTGAGCAACGCTTGAAACAACAGTGAGCAACAGCAATCCCAAGAGTGGCAACTGAATCATTATCAAACATGTCCAAAACTTGACATCAACATTTTTAGGGGCTTATTTAGTCAGTTGCACCATACAGAACTGTATTTAGATACATTTTTTTTAGTGGAAGTACAATGTTGGCAACAATATTGGCTTGATATAATTGGAAATTATTTGAATGCAACAAAAACTTTTCCTCCTTTTTCACTGTTTTTCTTCTCCTTTTTTTTTAAATTCCTTTTTAAAAAAAATCTCATTGTGTTTATTTTTTCCTAACTGTTACCTTTTTCTTGCTTTTTCATTCTCTATTAACTTTTTCCTTTATTCGTGTCTTTCTTTTCTTCTGGATTTTTTTTCTGATTTTTTTCCTGCTCTTTTTTTCTTTTTTTCTCTCCTTTTGTTTCTCCTTTTCTCAGCTTTTCACTACTTTTTCATTTTGGTATTTTTTTCCTTTTTTGCTCTATTTCCCCCCTTCCTGCATAATTTTACATAATATTTGGTCATGTAGGGATTAAAGAAGCAAAAATAACCTGAAGAGCCGTTTGGGACCCGAAAGAGACTGTTCTTTTTAGTGAGCCAAGCCGAAGAAGCCGGTTCTCGAAAAACTCTACTGACTTTACTCAACTTCGTTCTACTTCGACCTTGACTTCAAAATACCACATTTAGAACACGGCGTCAGGGGAACCCGTGTATTTTCAGCTTCATGCACTGTAACTTTGACTTAATTCGCTTATTAATTAGCAATTTCGAGCCCTGTTTTTTTTGACCTGGCTAGATTTTCTTCTGCGCGGAAAAACTCTAGGCAGTGCGCAATTGCGCACACATGCAGCTTAGGGGGAACATTGAGTCCAACCAAAAACGGGGTGCTAAAAAGCACTTGGAACTATGGAGAATTATGTCTTCTTGGCAAACCTCATTTTATGGATGAAAAATGCAAATTTTTTGACATACAATTATTTGATGTACAGTTTGCACATTTATATGATAGTTCGTGTATTATTGCTTATTATTTAAGTATTGTTTTTGAATGAATTAAGTTTCTTATTACCCCTAGGAAGTGCTAAAAATACACACTGTTCCTTCAAGGTTCTTATCATAAAAACACCATAATGATGAAGAGTATTTGTTTTTTATAGTATGCCAGTCTGATTAACTACACAAAAATGTTTGAAAGTTAGGGTTTCGGTCGAAATCAGGGCTAGGTGACGTGGGTTTCAGCCCTAAATTGGCGTTTGAAGTGTTATCACTGGTAGCTCAATTGTCACGGTTGCCATGGCGGCCTTTTGGCCCCGCCCTTTGTGGCGCCAGCACCGGCTCATTAACAGATTGGCTTTCACTCTTTTTAAGATCAGTGTGTTCCCTCTTACTTTGTCAGTCCGTCAAAGAACCTCTGCCCCTCAAGACGTGGGTTCTTACTCGGTCATGTTTTCCTGTTGGTATTTCCAGTCCATTTTCGTTCCCGTCTATTTTTGTCCCATTTATTATTCTTTCTAGTTTTCGTTCGCCTCTTGTTTGTCGTGTTTATTTTCGATATCCTGTTTCATTATCAATCTTGTCTATCCGTCCTGTCCGGTATTGACCCCATCTGTCCGATATCTACTCAGGCGGTTGGTATCGATCTCGTCGGCCTCTGGCTTACTATCTTTTCACGCCTGACTGCTGCCTAACAAGCATGACTCCCAATTTCCCGTAAAATAAAGGGCTTGTGTAAGAACGTCACGTGTTTGGGTCAAGATCCTGTTCTGGTTCATGACAATGTTTGGGTTAGGGTTTTGGATGGAGTTAGGGTTAAGTTTAGACTTGTGGCTGAAGTAAAGGTTAGGGTGTTGGACGGAGTTAAAGTTTTGATTGGTTTTGGTTAGGTGACTTCAATATCAAGTTGCCATCTTTGGTAGCTCCACAGGTCAGATCTTTGACATACAGAGATAGAGTCATGGGTTCAGTCTCCAGCCATGTAAATTCAGGTGTATGGATTTGGAGATAGGGTTTGGCTTTGGTTGGAGCTCGGGTTAGAGTTTTGGTTAAACCTAGGGTTAGGGTTTTGTCGGAACTAGGGTTAAGGTTTTGGTTAGAGCCAGGGTTAAGGTTTTTAACAGCAGTTATGTTCAGGGTTTTGGTTGGAGCTCGTGTTAGGGTTAGGGTTTTGGCTGGTGTTTTTTGTTAGTTAGATGACTTGGTGGTCAGCCCTAAACTAGGGATTTAAAATTGTTATCAATGGTGGCTCAACTGGCAGAGATAGTGTCATGGATTCAATCCCTAGCTGTGCAAATGTAGATTTTTCCTGGGAAGGTATTGGTTGAGTCTTGCCTTGTGGTTTTTGTTGGAGCTAGGGTTAGGTTTAAGATTGGAGTTACGGTTTTAGTTGGAGTTAGGGTAAGTGACTTAGGTTTCAGCCCTAAACCAGGTATTTCAATTGTTATCACTGGATCCTTGAGTTGTGCACATAGTGTTATGGGCTCAAAGCGTGGCATTTTGTGTTTGTTGAAGTAAAGGATTACTGTGTAATATTGGACCTCTAGATGTCGCTGTATTGTGTACTGCGACCAAAAACAAGTGCCAAAAAGCACAATGAAAAATACAAACTACAGAGACTCAAAGTGAGCAAACTACACCAGTTGTCTTCTCTTTTTTTTTTCCATTTTCTGAGTACCTATAGCAGCAAAATGGCAGACAATGATGTCAGCTCTTCTAGTTGAGCCTTATCTCATCTTATTTCAAATCAATGAACATTTTTTATCTATATATTTTTAAAATGTATCTTTATAGTTCATGTATTTTTGATCATTATTTGAGACAATATTATTTTTGAATAAATTAATTATTTTTTTACAGCTAGGAGGCGCTAAATAATAAACCTTGTGATTGATCAAATGCTTGTCATGTTGATGATTCTACTACAAATGTGTAAATGCGGGAGATTGTTGGAATTCAATAATAGAATCTTTGACAAGTGGTTAATAAAATCACTAAAACGGTATTTACTAAATACAGCATGCCCTCATTCTATAAAGTATGTGGAAGGTAAGTTTTATAAACGCCACTTTCAATGGGACATTGTGTACTATTTAGCGCCACCAAGTAGTAAGAAAAAACATCATTCATTACAAAAACAATATTGAGGTCAATAAATTTGCATTTATTTTAAATATGAGGCTCACCAAGAGGAAGCTGACGTGATTGTCAGTCATCATGTTGCTATGGGTATCCATTAAAATCATTTTAATAACCTTGTAAATGGCTGGGTAAAATAAGACAAGAAAAATGATGCAGTTTGGTCATTTTGAGTCTCCGTAGTTTGAATTGTTCCTTGTGCTTTGCACCCATTTGCAGTTGAACTACACCAATAGTCACCAATGTTTTTTAATCTGAGTTTTACTTTTTGTAACTGATGGGTGCAAGGGGCTACCATTTTGATGCACATTTCTATCATGTTCTTACTATGTTATTACTACGTTATTACTAGGTTGTAATCATTAGAAGTTGGGTTATAATAGGCTCAGTCAACCAAGTTAGAAACCAAATTTCCTTGAAAATTACAATGACCCATCACTGGTGAGATATTTTCAGAACCTGTCCACAGGCTACTCAGATGCTTTTAGGAGAGGCTAGTTAGTGCCCACTAGTAAAACATTGGTGACCCCTGCACTAAACAACAACAACAAGCAGCATCTAGTGGTCCAATATTACACGGTGTCGATTTAATGTTGCTATTTTGAATAATGATTCTTCAGATGTTAGGGCTAATACTCACTGTAATACATCCCTACTACCAAACTTCAGTCGTTTTTTTAAGAAATTAGTGTCTTTATAATTGAAAAAATGTATTTTTTTACAGTGCAAATGTCGACTTAAATGTTATTACCGGTAATTATTCAGGCCTATTACAGTTTGTCTCAATATAAAGAATATAAACATCCTTGTTTGTGTATTAAATGTGTCACAGCACTGCTTGTATTGAAATATTAGCAGCTTAACTGCTGATTCATTTCCAAATGTTTGTCTTCGTTAAGCTAACGGGATAATCATACTGGGTTTTTTTTGGCTCGTGGCAATTTTTGTTGTTGTTAATGATGCCAGTGTGTGGTTGCCAGACGCATGGTCACACACAGCATCTGGCAACCCGCAGGATATCGCAAAGAGACTTGGATTTTAAGGGGCAGGTGAAACTGGCAAAAGTACTCATGCTTTGCTCCACGATTGTAGATAAAGTGCATTTATGCTCCCTTCTAGGGGTGGGCAATATTGGGGTTTTCAGTATAGAACAGATCCATGTACATATTGGGGAGTATGATCAATACCGATCTGATATCAATACATTTTGCTCGTAAATGTCATGATCATTGAATACTTGTGTAGTGAATATGTGTGGTTAATTAATTATTCTAACAAATAATTTACTGACCAATTTAGTCAAATAGGCAAGTTATATTTTCAAAACTCGTCTCGCCTTATTGCATACTGTACATTTTTAGATCATCATGTCAGGAAAACGGATGAAAAACCCTGAAAGGGGTGCTACACACACTTGAGGTTAGACATGTACCAGCTCTGGGTTCTGACCTCCTGGGAGGGGTGGACACCCTGTGGTGGAGTTGTCACGGCGACTTTTGATGCGCAAATGCAAGCTAAAGCCCCCCTCTCCAATCTCACATTCCACCAGTATCAGTTAGATAACATATATGTGATTGACTTAAACACAGCATTCACTTCACATGTATTGACATTGTTTGACCATTTTCTGACATTGCAAAACGGAATTCTGACCAAACGCTGAATACTCTACACTTGAACCATTCCTTCTTTGAGTTACTTTGTAGTTACGATAAACACAGCAGATTTTGCGCACTAAAAATGTTTCATTTTGTATTAAATAAACTCAAACTGTATACAACTGTTTAAGAACAAAAGGCCAAGAGAGTAAAGATATTGAGCATGGACTTTTTATATTTCAAAATTTTGAGCTCTTTCAAAAGCCAGAGAAAGAGTGTTAAGATATTAAAATTTGTCACTGTTACTGTTGTCACCATTGCATACATTTTCCAGCTATATTAAATATATTATTTAATCATCCCTTTATTACTTTTATAATCACATGATTTATTAAGTTGTTATAAATGTGTTGAATGCACATAAACATATTCAAATTAAGTATTTATTTTCAGTATTCATTTGATGTTTCAATGTATCCTATCATTCAGTACTTTCCCAGCAATGTTTCTAAGTGATGTTTTGACAAGTCTGCCCTTGGGTCCGTCGTACTCTTATCACCTGTAAAATCCAGTTGGATCCTGTCATAACAAAGGTGTCTGGTGAAGATGTCACTCCCTTACTTAGACTGGAAAGTCCCAGCTCTGTTAAGTTTCATTTTCCAGCTCAGTTTTAATTTTTGTCAATCTGTGCTGGTCTAGGGAGGACTTTGTCTTTATGCCCCAAGCCCAGAATATTCTGTTTGCTTCATATTTTCTTTCTTTGTAATACAAGTCCTTAACTGAATTGCTCTCTTCAGCATTTTTTTTTTCTTCATCCAAATACCTGGTCCCAGAAGTTTAAAACGCGGCCGGAGATGGATCGTCTACGCCAGTGGTTCTGAAATAGAAGGTGCGAGGCTTGTCAAGGGGTGTGCAGCTACATTTGACCTTATAGATAGATAGATAGATAGATAGATAGATAGATAGATAGATAGATAGATAGATAGATAGATAGATAGATAGATAGATAGATAGATAGATAGATAGATAGATAGATAGATAGATAGATAGATAGATAGATAGATAGATAGATAGATAGATAGATAGATAGATAGATAGATAGATAGATAGATAGATAGATAGATAGATAGATACTTTATTCATCCCCGAAGGGAAATTCACATTTCCAGCAGCATCCCTTAGCTGAGAACAATAAATAATAAAGCAAAAAGAACACAATATACAAACACCCAGTGTGACGTGCAAATGCACACTGTAGCGTGTTATATAGAACATTTAAATAGTGCTACACAGAATACATATTGAAATAAAATTCGGTAATATGCAATGTAGGGGGTGTGGTTTAATGTGGGCTTTTACTCTGCTGGGTAGAGTTAAAGAGCCTCATGGCATGAGGAAGAAAAGAAAAGATCTCTTCAGTCTGTCCGTAGTAGACTTTTTTAACTTTTCCAGAATAAAGTGCAATTGAATCCTCTATTATATTAGGGTGGGGTTGGCATACTCAGTGGCAGAGTGTTTTGTTTACGTTTAGCCTCCACGCAGTGCTTGAAGCACAGAGTATAAGCATTGAGTATGAAGTGTAGAAACAAAGTGTAGCAGGCCCTCAAGTGACCGCATGAAAAAAAAAACTTAACACGGATGCAGAGACAGACAAAGCAATTTGAGGTAACGAGACATACAAAAGTCTCCTACCATAGCGCTTCACTGCGACCTTGGAGGGAGACGGGCAAAGACCGGTGTGCTTGATATGTTAAAAATGTTGGCAGCTGACAGCACGAAGCTGAATAAATTAAGCTGTTGCTTTAAGACATTACAACCAAAATCAGGCTTAAAAGACTCTTACGTTTTTCTTCAGCATAAATGTGTCTAAAGTCGTAGATTTGGCATGGACATAGATGACGTGTTACAATCAATATCGAGCAATCTTTGTTTTGTCCCCACCAATATTATCTGATCACTTGGAAAAAAAGATTGATATTGAGGGGGGGCGCGAAAGGATCTCTTCTTCCAGAGGGGGAGTGACAGAAAACAAATTGAGAAGCACTGGTTACGCCATCAAAGTGAAGCAAAAAAGCAGCAATGTAATGAAAATACATATACTGATAATGCTGCCCAACAATGTAATTTAGAGAGCTGAAATACTTTCCATTGCATAATATTTTGAACATAAAGTTGGTAAGGCAAATAGTGTCACTTGTCTTTCATAGGGTCAAATTTACAGGTTTTTGTTCAGGAACAGTAACATATTTACATTTTTGTACTACTGTAGCTCGTTGCTCTCTACTGGGTGAGCTTAACATGTGTTTGTTGTAATTTGTGGTGTTGCCACAGTTGCAGGGCACTTAACCATACAAATTACACCTGGCATTGCCCTTTTCTGTTGTTGCTTCTGTCATTTGGCGCATTTATTTTTCCCTCTCTTCTGCCTGGCAGCCAGGATGCAGCGGTAGGCAAGGTAGGTAGGGGTTCTAGAAGTGTGTCAGTTACACACTCAGGTATAAACTTAGAGTGGTCGGGGCCGCTGGGTGAGAGAGAGAAAAGTTGCGCTAGAAGTAAGATCGGGACTAAAAAATCCACCCGACCTGACAGGCCCACATGTATAAAGGCCCGAAACAGCCCGAGCCTGACTAATTAATTTGACTTTAGGGACCGGGCCCAAAACAAACCCAAATTTTCACATTTTATTTGTCAGAACTCGGTAGGTGGAAGGGTGTTTTTAGCAAGCCCACAATCCCAGGACAATAATAAAAATCCGAACAAGTACTTGCGTAATAAGTTTTGAATCGAGCTGCACACCCCTATTCTCGTCCACGGCACAGGCTGCATCAGCAAACGATTTGTGACACAAATGTGACTCAGCAGGGTCTTCTACAGCCTCGGCTTGACATTGTACTTCCATCCCATTGGTCAGTTGTCCTGAGCTCAGTTCAACTCTGGAAGTATTATCGTTACGATTTGCCTCGCTCAAAGGACAAAAATGTGGCGCAGTGCGCTGCAAACCTGCAGGGAAAAATGAATATGTAAATTGGAGAATACTTGAATCCCCGGTGTGGTTTATGTCCTCTGTTTTTCAAAGGTTTAAAAAGTCTCCTTGTGTTTCAGAACTCCTTGGAGCAGCCAAGCGGGTGAACGTCAACATCCAGGATGCAGATGGGTAAGGAAAAATCTTTTCATCTGAGAATATGGAAATAGAATGATTCCTTTTTTTGTGGGGCCTGTAAAAGGATTTTTGACGTCTATAGCTGTCCGTCTGAATTTAAATGGCCAGTAGTGATGTGCAGTCATGGGAGGCAGGGGAAAGCTGTGCCTCACCTCATGGAAATATGAAATTACACATATATACAGTGTTAAGTTCTCTCTCATTGAACTTCACAGTTATTGGATTTTCTTTTTCTAAATCGCAACATTTTAAAATTGTAATGTTATTATATGTAATCTACAGATGCAGAATGAAGCACGCAATTCTCTTACTTTATGACAGAGGGCAATAGTGAGACCAAGGATTTTGATTTGGATTACACCTCTGCACCAAACATTATAAATAGTAATAGTATTTAAATCAAATTACCAACAACCTCTTCACTTTCCATGTTCATTCCTCGACCTGAGTGCCGCCTTTGATACCATTTATCACCATTCTCCTCAGTAGACTATCCTCAATTGGCATCACCCCCAATGGCTTTATTCCTACCACATTCCATTCATACAACTCATGTCCTTTTTCTCTGACCCTTCTCCAGCTACCTCAGGTATGCCCCAGGGCTCCATCCTGGGGCCTCTCCTCTACATAACCTACTTGCTCCCCTTAGGCCATATCTTCTGTAACATTTAATTTCAATTGGTCCCGAAGGACTCTACCTTTCCTGCAAAACAAACTCCACACTCCCACCTCCTTTCTGTCACCCTTAATTCCTCTTATTGGCACCAAATCCTTCCTGTCTTCATTTGACACCGACCCTCTCTCTATTGACAGTTCCTTAGTTTTTCTCTACCCTCACTTCAAAATTCTGGGTGTTGTCCTTGACGGTACCCTCTCCTATTGCTTTCTTGCTCTGCCAATCTAATGATGTACAAGAATTTTGGGTTGTTTATCTTTAAATTTAAACTGTGCCTCTCCAGATACAACCTCACCACACGTCAGAGTTATCTCGTATATTTTTGGGGGGATGTTGCGTCTATTTTCTTACTTGGGGATTCCAAAATGCACACATAAAATTTTAAGAAATGCATTGAAATATTTTTGTGCACTTGTGTGGGAATATATTTCTGTGAACGTCTCACTTTTGGGTTTCGATGTCGATTTGGCAACAAACAAGGTGCGATAACTAGAATGCTAGACAGGCTTAAGAAAAGAGCTAGCTAGGTTGGGGCTAAATGACAGGGTTGTATATTAGAGTAGGTTAAGGGCTGACATTTACACAAATTTTTACGTTTGATTTTTGAAATAATTAGATTTTTTTCAAGACTATGATGCATTTTGTTGGAAGAGCAAATGAGAGCCTGATTCAAGTCAAGTCAAGTCATGATTATATTTATAGCTTTTAATCACAAAGAGCCTCAAAGGGCTGCACAGACCACAGATTATTGTAAATCACAGACTATTATTACACCATCCTCCAATCTAAAACCTACATAAGGGCAAGGAAAAACTCAAAAACCTCAAGATGAGGAAAAGGAAGAAACCTTGAGAAGGGACTGCACATGAGGTAATCCCCCTTCCAGGATGACCAGGCTGCAATGGATGTTGCAATAACAAATAATACACAGATATTGTCAACATAAAATATAGGTTATTCATATGCTATGATTCAAGTTGATTCAAGCTTTATCAACAATAATCAATCTCCAGATTTAAGATTTTGAGTTCAAAATTTAATGAAAAAATGGGCTCAAGTTTGCATTGTGAACTGTTATGACTGAAAAAAAAGAGGTTATTAGGTTAACAAGTTATCAAAAAAAAGGAACATTTTCCATATTAATTCCTTGTTAGGACCAAAATATTCCCATTTAGTAAAGCCAATTTACATTTGAAATAACATTTTCTATTGGGAAAATGGGAAGGAGGTGGCCAAAAACACCATCTAATTAGTCCAAACTCGGGTAAAAACTAATCAGAGGTGACCTGTTTTCTCAGGACTATGATTGGTCCTTGGTAAATGTGAAGTCATCTTCACTGGCCCACAAATGTCAAAATGGCCACTCCTGGTATTTATAAAAGAGTTTATTTTATTTTTTGATTTAAAACCCCACAAAAGTAATATGGTAATCCCTCACCATAACGCGTTTTTTTTGGGCCATAAGAGAAATGGGCGACACCTGGTTGTACTTGCCCAAAACACACCACAGGAAATTGTGCCCCTTCAAACCTAGTGGTCAAGGGATACACCCACCCACCCACATACAAATGTATGCTATACACCTTAAAATATGTTAGGTAATTGTGTTATAAAGTGCAAAAAAAGAAAGGCAACATCGGAGGAGAATGAAATGAAATAAAATAAAATGAAATTAAATGAAATGATCTGCATTTATATAGGGCTTTTCAAGTCAAGACTTCCCAAAGCGCTTTACAGTGTGCTTCACATTTCCCAATAGCGGCCGTGCAGCCATGTAAGGCGCTAACCTGCTTACTGGGGGTATTAGGGGTTCAGTGTCTTACCCAAGGACACTTTGACATGTAACACGGAGGAGCCGGGATTCAAACTGCGATCTCTTGATCCCAAGACGAGCGCTCTACCTCTTGAGCCACTGTATTTTGTCAGATGTCATCTTATTGCACATTGAATATTTTAATACAGCATTTCTGAGTTGCATTTGAGATTTGCATTTCTGGATCTGAAAAGTGCAGTATTGATACATTTGGAATTAAATAAAATTACCTTGTGTCGGACCAAAGGGGTACTACGAGCACACTCTAATTTGCATTGAATTAACGCGGTGAGAGGCACATCAATTGTGCGACACAACTAATCGGTTATTTAATTCGTTGCCAACACCTAATAATCAATTTTAATCGATTTTAATCAATTAGTTGTTGCAGCCCTAGTGTTTACCTCACGGATTTTGCCTATCACTGGTTCTTTAAACGAGGGATTATGATAATAACAGGTGTACAGGCATTGAGCATTTTTGTTGAGTAAATTAATTTGGTTTGACTTTTCCTTCAAGCTAAATCGGTAGAAATTTTTTAAACTTGTGAATGTGTGTCCCCTCTAATACCCACTGCATTTACTACTGCATATCTATTTTTAGATTTTGTGATCGGTCGCTCTTTTGTGCGCATATGCTTGGCTTGTCATCGAGTTGCGTTTGGATTTTGATTTTTTCGACACGTTGATTTGAACCGCATGATGGGTCCCAACTGCTTATTTAACGACTCATGATTGGTCGATTCGGCTTCAGGGCCCGGCCTTTAATATTCACGGGGGATCCATTAGACATTCACACACGTTCACACGTGCACACGCTCACGAGCGTAGTGTGTGTTTGCAGGGCTTTAGGGCAGAACGATTGCTTATTAATGGAAGTAGGTCATTTGCACCCCCCCTAACCCCCTTGGTTTCTCTCACACTGAGCCGTGGGGTGGAGCTGTTCCACTCCAAAGATGATCACAGTCTTCAAGTTGTGCCCGGATTTTCCTCGTACTTGCGTATTAACTTTTTTTTCCTGATCTTTGTGTGCACGTGAAGGTTGTCGCCACTGCATCATGCCGCTCTGAGTGGCAACAAGGAAATGATCTCGCTGCTATTGGAGGCTCAGGCAGCTGTGGACATTAAAGACAATAAAGGTAAACAAAACTGTGTATATTTTACCCAGAATGATGATTGTTTCCTTGAGAAAAATGACCCAAGGTACGTTGGGTTGTATTAAAAAAAACTGATTCACATATTAAGTATACAGTACAGCCCTACTTAATGATTTTAATGTCATGATAATAGGCTTCGTACGGGTCCTTGAAATCTTCGAAAGTACAGGCGCGTCCCTACATACGACTATTCGACTTACGAAAAACGGTAGATACAAACCTTTTTTTCGGGATGTCATGAAAGGTCACCCAGCGTCCCCCCCTTAAGAAGAAATCCGCTTCTTCTTCCTAGTTCGTGTGTAAGCATGCTATACAGTATCTCCAGCACTCTAAGAACTTTGACATTTTTATTGTTTAATATCTCATGCATCCATTCAATATGGTTGGTGTAAAGTTTTAAGAAGAGGCGAGCGTTTTTTATTTGAAATTAAAGTGGAATAAGAAAGCTTGATGCGGTTGAGAAAATGGTTGGATCATTTTTTGGGGCCACTTTTTGCCACAAAAGGAGGAAGTAGCCTTACTCGTGAAGCCCATCTTCCAAAAGTAAGTTTAACTTAACTTAATTTATCTTTATAGAGCATATTATTTTATCAAATTTTTATGTTTTAGTACAAAACAAAACAGGTTACTTACACAAGCCTTAAACATACTTATACAAACCTTACACATACAAAATATAGCACTGAAGCAACTTAAAAACAAAATAAACGAATGATAATCCGGAATCCTGTTCATAAGTAGGGCGGCATCTGTATTTGAATTTTAAAGTTGTGTGCTTGAATTTTGGGTCAAGTGGTTAAACATGCTTGAAATTGTTGCCATGTTTAAATGACGCTGCTCTCTGGTGGCTTCGCTTCTTCCCTCACGACTAACTGCAGCTGGCATTCATTTGTACGGCATTCTCCTATGGAGCGTTGTCGCCTCCTACGGGTCACGCCCAAGAGGACAGGTGCATGCTACACCTGAACAGGGCACTATGAAATGTGTATTCCTGCAAGGATTACATGTCACTTAAGGACCTTTATTCTAAGCCATGCATAAAATGAAGATAGCGTTTACTATTTATAAATTCTAGTGGGAAGAACTTCCTGCAAACTAAAACATAAGCTACATATTAGTTTTTGAATTTGTTAAGTTTTGCGCCTGGACCCAAGCGAAGGGAAGTAGAAACCGAGGCTGGTGTGCTCAAAATAAGGGTGATATTCGATAACAAAACTAGGAACAAAGTAACACACAAACAAGGGGTCACAAAACAAATAACAAATCCAAAGAAAATCCAATCTGACAATATCAAAATCAAAACCAAAGACCGAACCGGAAAAGGAAATTAAAAGGCAAGGAACAAAGTAAGCAAACAGGGGGTCACAAAACAAATATTATGTCAGAACAAAATCAAACCTGACAATATCAAAATCAGAAACAAAGAACAAACTGGATATAAAAAATGCAAGGGAAAAGTAACAAATAAACAAGGGATTACAAAACAAATAACATGTCTAAACAAAATCAAACCTGACAATATTCAAACCTTAAACCAGGGGTGTCAAACTCATTTTAACTCGGGGGCCACAAGATAGAACAAAGATTCTGTCGGGGGCCGGACTAGTAGATTAAAGAGAAAGAAAAAGAGAGATGAAGAAATAAGAGAAAGAGGGAGGGAAAAGGAGAGAGGGCGGGACAAAGAAAGAAAAAGAGAGAGAGGGAGAGAGCGTGAGAAACAAAAGCGATAAAAAGTCGTGAGAGAGGGGGAAAAGAAAGGGAGGCGAGTAAAGAAATCCAAAGAGAAATAGAAAGCTGGAAGGAGAGAGAAGAGAAAAGAAAGCACCAAGGGTAGGAAGAGAGAAAGAGAAAAGAGAGAAAAGGAAAAACGGGAGTTAGAGCAAAAGAAGTTAAAAAGACAGAGAGAGAGAAAGAGACAAAGATCAACAAAGGAAGAGATTAAGAGAGACACAGAGAGTGAAAGAGACAGAGACAGAGAGTGGGAGAAAAGGGGTGGAAAAGAGAGAGAGAGAGAGAGAGAGAGAGAGAGAGAAAGAAAGTGTCTTTGTTTGAGGCACCTGGCTTTGGCAACATCAAGTTGACATATTTCAACCTGCAGCTCATTTTTCTCTTGCACTTCCTTGAGTGTTGTCTCGCGGGCCGGATTCAAACCCTTAGCGGGCCTGATCTGGCCCGCAGGCCGCCTTTTTGACACCTGTGCCTTTAACAAACACCGAAATGGAAATGCAATGACCCGATGCAGTGTGCTGTCCAAGCCGTCAATATAAAGTTTTGGGATAATTAGGTGTGTGGAGATTGGGCACCGAGGTCTTGCTTCACCCCAGGTTGGCGACCAGATTCTGACTTTTTTATTAGGCACAAATAAACATTTTCTAATGCATATTGCACACATTTTTGGATGCCAATCAAAATATTTAAAACAATGACATGCTGATCCTCGAAAGGCACCTGGTTCATCTCAGGTGCTGCTGTGGCAATCGCTCATGGAGGAAAAAAAGCAAGCTCTACTTACATAACCAACCGGTGAGCTTTCTGTGGACAGAAATAATATTTGTGCAAAACGACAGATTTGTGTGCACAGCAAACAGGGAGCACAAGTGATTGCAAGAGCCAAGAGGAAGCGAGCAGCCCAGATTTTTTTTTCATGCTTTTTATCCACACCGTCCCCCCCCCCCATCCAATATCCTCATCCATCCCGGTCTGGCAGAACAGGACAAGACAGAAGTCTCGGGACAGATGGGAGACGTAAATCCTCCAGGATGGAGAACTGGCTCAGCTTCAGTCAGTCGACCGGGCTGTGTCACTTAATGGATCACGAGGCCCCCCTCCACAGAAATTACCCCCTCCTCACAACAGCCCCCCTCTTTCTGAATACGCTGCACCTCCTGGAGTAGTTCACCTTAGAGGATGCTGCAAGGAAGACATCAATTATTTGTTCATCCCCTTCCTGAAGTGATAGAAGAGGCTTCATGTTGTATTTATAGATTTATAGGAGCAATTTTACCCGCTGGGGGTAAGCCTGCGCTTTTTGATGCTATTAAATCAGGAGTCCAAAGTCCAACCTGAGCGGTTCAGGATGATGTCAAAATAAATACAACGGAACCTCCGTTCTCGACCATAATCCGATCCAGAACCCTGTTCGAAAATCGATTTGTTCGATCACCGAAATCATTTTTCCCATTAAAAATAATGTAAATTGTTTTAATCCGTTCCAACACCCTGAATGTTTACCTTGAATGTTTAACGTAAACATAAAGCTAACCCAGGCTAATCGTACGTCCGCGTTATCGTAATCTTCCGTACGAAAGATTACGCTTACATGAACGTGTAAAAATTACAAAATCAGGTCGTTTACAAGTCATTTAGCACCCGGGTCTCCACAACAAGTGGTGAGCGGTTCATTAAAAAGGGGGCTCCGTTCCAACACCCTGAAAGTTGGGCTCCGTTCCAACACCCTGAATGTTTACCTCGAATGTTCAACGTAAACAAAGCTAACCCAGGCTAATCGTACGTCCCGTTATCGTAATCTTCCGTACAAAAGATTGCGCTAACATGAACGTGTAAAAATGAAAAAAATCAGGTCGTTTACAAGTCACTTAGCACCCGGGTCTCCACAACAAGTGGTGAGTGGTTCATTGGAAAGGGGGCTCCGTTCCAACACCCAGAATCTTGGGCTCCGTTCCAACACCCTGAATGTTTACCTCGAATGTTCAACGTAAACAAAGCTAACCCAGGCTAATCGTACGTTCGCGTTATCATAATCTTCCGTACGAAATATTACGCTAACACAAACGTGTAAAAATAAAAAATAAAAAAGGATAAAGAAAAGAATTGTGAATAGGATTTCTTACCTTTGTGGTGGTCATCAGAAGGCGGAGGCGGACAGTGGGGCATTCCCTAGCAAGATCAGACACTCGCACACCTCCTTCATATTTTGCTATTATTTCTTTCTTAAATGCAACAGTTGTACGCACTACTTTTCTTTTTTCATCTGTAGCAACTTTGCTGCTTGCACTGACTTTCTTCGGAGGCATAATTAGGGGCTAAGACACTTCCTACACCTATATTAAAAGCGAAAGCAAAACGAAGCATGTCCGCACGCGATAACAGTTGGTCACGAAAAGAGCGATCTACACCCGTACGCCGCTCAGCATCGCACCCTAGCGTACGCACTCACGCATTACCGGCGTTTGAACTCCGATTTTTTGACCCAACAGCGAAGCAAGAATTTCTCGAAATTTTTGGTCGGACTCCGATTTCTTCGAACTGAGAGGTGTTCAAAAACCGAGGTTCCACTGTATATCCAAAACATCAGGAATCTTACATGAAACTAAAGAGATTCTAAAAACTCTTATGTGCTTTATATTGTGTGTTAGTACAGCTCTATTTAAACTTCTGCATGGAAATCTGGGGTAGCACATACTAATCAAATGATTTGTCTTTAAGTAACAAAAAAAAAGCCGTACAACCTAGTAACTGGTCACATTATTTAAAATATACCAACCTAATTTTTATTAAAAAGTAGGACTAGATCATTTCTCGTTCATCCTTTTAAACCCTTTGACTATGTAAACAATACTTGCACTTCAGAAAATCGTCTTCTTTCCCCCTTTCTAAATTGTGTATTTGACCTTATTTGCATGTTCACTGTCAAATTCAAATTCAAAGTGTTTATTGTCATATGCACAGTAAAGAACCACAATTCCCTGCACAGTGAAATTCTTATTTTGTTGTCCATACAGTTGCCAGTGTAATAGAACTAATAAGCTACTGTATATACATGTATACATAAAAGAATATTACGGATGTAAAAAAGATGAAAATACAAGATTAACTCAAGATGAGTTAAGGCAATAAGATAAAAGTAAGATAAAATACAGTTGAAATTGACTGTATCTCACGAACAGAACAGACGTAGGACCCAGATGTGTAACGTTACCAACAAGTTTTATTGAAATATAGAGGAAAGGCAGCGGCAGCGATCCGGTGCTCGCTGGACGCGGGAAGCAAGCCACTCACGGGATCAGAACGTGTTCCGAATGCGGAAGTGGATCTTCCAGAGCGGGAGATCGAAGCGTAGTTAGACGGAAAAACAGGTCGTTAGCCGGGATGGGAGATCAGAACGTGGTCGGGGTCAAAAAACGGGTCGTAGCAGGAGACAAACGGGGAAATCAGGAACGGACGAGTGGAAAACGGGTGACAAAACGGGAGTCAGAGTCAAAAATGCTTACCTTCTGCACCTGCGTCCTGAGGGCAGAAGTGTCAACAGTCTGTGTTGTGGGTGGATGGGGTCCTTAATAATGGAAGCAGCTCTCCTGTGGACTCTGCGGTGGTATATGCTCTGAAGAGAGGGCAGTGGAGTCCTGGTGATCCTCCGAGCGTTCTTAACCACTCTGCATGACTATGATACCCTCCGTACCAAACAGAGATGCAGCTGGTCAGGATGCCCTCCATGATGCAGCTGTAGAAGTTTCTGAGGATCTTGCTTGACATTCCAAACTTCCTCAGCCTCCTCAGGAAGGACAGTCGCTGTTGAGCTTTCCTGTCCAGCTGTGTGGTGTTGAGGGTGTAGAGGACACATCCCTGCGGAGTTCCTATGTTGGTGGTGATGCCGGCTGATGTCCTATTTCCAATTCTGACAGACTGTGGTCTGCCGGTTAGAAAGTCCAGGAGTCAGTCGAAGAAGATAGAGTGCAAACCAATTGTGGATAGGTTGGGGGGTTGTTATGGTTGCTTTCTGCTCACTCAAGCCTCAAACCCTAGTGTCTTACGTTTGCACCACGTCGCATCTCAATATCGGTTTGATTTCGCGTTATCGTGCAGCCCTCCCAGAAAAGTGTTAAAGCAGTTAAGGGATAGATAATTCTTAGGATGTACCAGAAACAAAAGGTTTGAATTGAAAAATTCTGTGATACTTTTCTACTATTTTTGCAGTTTTGTCCAGCAAAAAGTGAACTGGATTTGTGTGGTCACGCTCCATTGGATGCATATTGCTGCGAGCTGGGACTAACAGAGTGCAATTTTGTCTGGCTCGCGGCATTTTTTGCCGTAACTGTATTTCTGACTAAAATTAACTGCACTCATACAGCTGCAATACATTATCCCTAATCCCACATTGCTGCAAGCATGCACTTGCAAAAGGCACTTTTGTCAGGAGGGGTCCCTTTCTTGCTTGCATAAAATAAAAGGTTGACTATTACTGACAGCAGGGGCCGGCAGGGCACATTTTTTTTTCGGTTCGAGGCGATGAAGCATGCTATTGTGGCCCAACTCAAATTGACTACACTGTTTTGGCCTTAATCTATTATCCCCAGTTGAGGATTGCTAAAAGCAGTGCCCAAGAAGGCAACTTCGTGTCATGCGTGGCATCTCTCTTTTTGCATTTTTTCCACCTAAATTGAACGGCACCTGTGCGCCTGCTATCCATTATCCCCGGTCGACTCTTTTGCGAGCGAGGGCTGTAGAGCACTTGTTAAAAATGGAGGAGGTGTAGTTCACAGATTCTCACATAACACAGGGGTTCAGGTCCCCATTAAACATGATAAACGAGGGGTGCAGGACTGAATGTATATTATTTCAATAAACAGATGCATGAATCGGGCTGACTCGAATCTTTTAACTTTAAAACATATTGACATTAAGAAAAATAAACATCTGTTTTTTGAATGATATGTCTTAGAAAGTAAAAGCATATCAATAACATTAGCAAACTAATTTGGTCATGTAAAATTGTTTAAAATGAAAAAGGAAAAGTTATTGTCCTACACTCTTTGAAGACACAAACAAATCAAAAATCAAATTGCACATTTCGCCAATCGAATCATCCTCGAATCTGTTCTCACCTTTCAAATGGACAATTTCATAGAATCAGCCTTAATGGAGCTCTTTACATCCTAAAGTTTTCTTTTTTTCTGAAGACAGTTTTAAAAGTGCATTTTCACCTGTATGGAAGTGAACACAGCTCACTCGTTCCTAGCCATTGGAAATGGCACTTCTCAGCCCCTTTAAATAGAGCTTTGTCAAGGTTATGGCATGAAATTAACTTTCATAACCTCAGCCCTTTTACAAATTGGAAATGGTTTATCTCAAAAAGCAGTTTGTAAAAAAACAAACATCAATGCCCTTTTATGAAATGTCGACCATCTCAATTTAACCGACAACAACAAAAACATTATTGTCCAAACTGTTTGTAGATCAATGTAATAAACTGATTCCAATATTTTTAAATTCTACAATAAATCTACACAACCTTTCTGTATTTGGCATTCAGTGGGGAATATTTAGCCCTGCTAAACTGCTGCTTAAGACCCCAAGGTCAGTTGGGCCAACCTGACTATATCTGTTAATTTCCGCCATTGAAAGAAAAAAAGAACCGACGATCTAGCAAGTAGCGAATCATCTGAACCAACTAGGGAGGGCGAGGGCGGCAGAAGATCTTTCTAAATATAGAGACCGGTGCGTAATCTCGTGCCCTTTTTGTCCACGTGGAATTTTCTAGAAGAGTGCTGAGCGAATGATGTTTCAAAGCCCTCGTTACAAAAGTGTGTCAATGCTGTCTCTTTTGAATAAGATGTCGACTCTGCTCGCATACACTGGGAAGTTGAGCCTTGTCCTCTCATGAGCTTAAGCCAGGCATGTAAAACATACGGGGCGCGGGCCGATTTTGGGATGCCGTAAATTTCTGAGTCTATCAAAAAAGAATACCGACTGCAGTGTTCATTTTACCTGTGAAAGGTGATGGGTCCCGGGGACTCGCATGCTCAAAAATCTATGGGTCCCAACAGAGATCTATGGGTCCCCAAAATTTAGTGTTATCAGGGTTGAAATTGTAAATCGGCAACAAATATAAAATATAAATCTATATATTCATTCAGTTTTAATCATCATGGTTTATCGGTAATACAAATCAGTTATCACTTCAAGATTTTTCAGTTCACAACAATATTGTACATTATACAAAATAATATTGCTGAAATAATTATATTAATCTATATTTTCATTCAGTTTTAATCATCACAGTTAAATGGTAATACAAAGCAGTTATCACTTCAGATTTTTCAGTTTACAAAAATATTGTACATTATACAAAATAATATTGCTGAAATATTAGTCTATATATTCATGCAGTTTTAATCATCACAGTTAATTGGTAATACAAAAGGAGTTATCACTTCAGATTTTTCAGTTTGGTTTGCTGTCCCGCCACAGCTGTAATGCCTTCTCAAGGTCCAATCCATTATCATCCTCCTCATAGCGTCACCAGCAATATAATTTTGTCCATTTTGGCAGAAAATTCCTTTTCTTGCTAGGAGTTTTCTTTTGTTTATTTTCTTTCGTCGAATAGTTAGCTTCAACACATGTGTTTTCCCTGCCTCCGCAATCTTCTGAAGAATTTCTCCGCCGTTTTTTCGTGTCAGAATTAATGCCGTTGTTATCACTCCCAATTTTGTGTTGATTTGCGCCTAATACTAACTGTTTTTTCGGAGGCATACTTCTCTTTCACTCGACGACAAGCACCATAACAATGAGATCTCGTTTGCCGAGATCGGCGAAAACTCGAACCGCGAGACCAAATCAAACAATGGCGGATCTGCCTGACGAAAAGTTTGGAGTGCGGTAAACCTTTGTTAAAAAAAAAATAATTGGGTAATAATGACAATTTTGTGTCAAAAAAGTTGCGTCCTGGGGACGCACGTTGATTTGACACTATGCGTCCCCAGAAAAATTGATGCGTCTAGGACGCAGGGACGCGGGCAAACGAGATCACTGGCGTCTCTAGATCATTTCCATTAAATGCTATTATTTGTTTTTTTTAATATATGAAAACCAAATGCTTCTTCAAAGCTTCAAAAATGCAAAAGGAAAGTGTAAAAGAGCTGACTTTCAGCAAAGGTTCTACTTATGTTCATTCTGTTTGTCTAAACTGTGGACGATTCTTTGTATTGCCAACAAAGTTTGACCTCTACACCCACTAAACATGCTCTAGGGCTAGTTTATTCATGGTTGAGGTTCAACATTACATGCCTTTCTAATCTCTTCTAGTAGGAGAACTTGCACAATTGGTTGTTGACTAAATACTTATTTGCCCCATCGTAGCTGTCAATGGCAGCAGATGAGTTAAGAGTAGCAATGGCTAGTCAACTAGGAATCATCTTCCTCAATCAAACTTGGCCTGGGAGTCCTCTTAATGCAACCCCAAAGATGCCGCTAATCACTCGAATCAAAACTGAGGGCTTATTGGGTTGCTGGAATAAGAATGGCACTCGCTAACCTGCAAACTCATCATCATTTTTCTGTGGAACCTGAACATGGGTAAGGTTTTTCCCGCCTGGGACTCTTTGTTTGCAAGCAGTTTGTCTTGCAAGTCCCGTGAGCATCGACGCTCCTTCACTGAGCTGTGATGTCAGGGTCACGAAGTGCGGCAGCAGTAATTTAATGGCAACTCCCATGGGAGCCCCGGGGAAAAAGCATCATCTGGTGCTCCTTACTGCAAAAACTGCATCACATACTAACCGAGTGTCTTTATTTACCTATGGCGTGGACGTTTTTTACCTTTGTGGGTTTTGTTTGCTCTCAACTAGATTTCAGAGTTAGATTGTCTATGTCCTTTCTGTGGGGTGGAAGCTAGAAACTGACATGGAAAATACTCTACTCTGATCTCCAATATCCCAAAAAGTAAAATCAAATATAACATTGGGTTCTAGTTATTCACAAGGACAATGTTGGTAGCCCAACAGGTAATAGCTAAAAAAAAAAAAAAAAAAGAAAAAGCTCAAAGTGATGGGACACTGTGACACTGTAGTGATCATTTTAAAAATGTAAATGGTCTGAATGGACACTTGGACATATAACACACAGGAGCCGGGAATCGAACCTTGATCCCAAGGCGACCGCTTCGCCTCCTGAGCTACTGCCGCCCCAATTTTACAATCAGCGACCTGATATTAAAGGGGAATAAACTGCTGTCAGCTTTAACAATAATAATTGGAATTTATCCGGACACACAAAAAATATCTAGCAGTATATTCAAAGGTTCTGAGGTTCTCCAGTTGAAAATATGGTCAGAAAAACTTCTAAACAATTTGGAGATAACCCCAAAAAACTGAAAGTTATTTGGTTTAGCTTCTATTAGTTGCAACGGAAAGATAAACCTGTCAACCTCAACCAATTGCTCCCCTTGTTAATGATTGCAATTACTTATATGAAGTGATAATAAAACATTACAAACACAACGCGGCACCCATTTACTCACAGCAAGCCAGACTATGTAGAATACCACGACAATATTAGCAAGCTACAATCGGATTAGAGAAAAATGGGCAAAACAAGATCGGCCCAACAAAAAACAAGTTGAAGACAAAAAAACCCGTACAAAAATTTGAAATGATCAAAAAGCTGTAACATAGAGAATACATATTACTGTAGTTGACAGGTGAAGCAATTATTGGGAGATTAATGAATTATTTGAACAAATTATCGATTAAACTGAAGAGTGGAGGTCATTCCATTTTTAAGTCCTCTTCCCTTTTTGGGGCACCACATTTGTTTTTCCAGATAATTACATCAGGGAAACAGAATGAAAAACCTTTTCAGTCTCATATTAAAGGATTGGCTACATAGTAATTTTAAGTGAATTCTTTTGACTGTTTTTGATTGTTCAATACACTTTAATCAAGACACAAACAGGCTCCGATTTATAGGGTTTTCTTTTAATAATCTTCAGAAGAAACTTGAACACCACATAAACAAAGAGGAAAAAATTAAACAGACAATAGGATTTTGGATACCATTTATATGTAAGGCAATTAATCCAAAACATATTACATTATCGATTTTGCAGTCCATGAAAATGATTGATCAGTTCAAAGAAAAAATGTATAACCACACAGATGAATGAAGGACTCACAGTGTTAAAACAATCAACTTACTTAGAAGGCCGGGAATTCTTTCATAACATGTCAGAAATATTATTTGCCCCTGCACCAAAACCGGCTTGTTGAGAAATGTTTTTTTTTGTTTAGCTTTGAGGACAAAATGTTTTTTGGCCTTCTCTGGTTAGTGGCCACATGGAGTCTTAGCCTTTTCTGGTTCTGGTTTCTGCAAACAAGACAAAGACCATCCCGTGCGCCGGGTGGCCGCCTTTAACTACATAAAATATAAGTCCGTTTTAGAATAGAATAGAATAGAATAGAATATACCTTTATTGTCATTGTTACAAAATGGGTTAACATATTGTGACAACGAAATTGGGCATGACACTCCAGTTTTACACATTCACAGTGAGGTATGAGCCAAGAAGATAAAGGAACAGAGAAGATAAGGTTATAAAACAAGGGGGATAAGGCTATAGTTATCATTGACATGGTATTTACACAAGAAAAAAGAGGGGATGGAATTTCGTTTACAAGTAGTATTGATACGTGGTATCGGTATCTATAACTTTTCAACAGTCAAATATTGGTAGCAGTATTAACCTGACAAATTGGAATCTATATCACTAGGTTTTTGTAGAGGGGAAGGAATTTGATTTAGAAGTAGTATCCATATGTGGTATCGGTATTGACAACTATTCAAAAGCTCAGTACTAGTAATATTTTGGCCCTGAATTTCTTTTAGTTAACTTCCCTACTAAAATTTTTCAAAAATGTTGTTTATTTTAAAAAATACGCATTACATATTTATTTGTTATCAATATATATAACAACCTATAATGATAATAGTAATCATGATGGTAAAAACTATCATTAATATTAGTATACCTATATATTATTTAATCATAAACATAATAGTTTCATATTATCTAAAACCGTTTTGTGTTATACTACATAAAACAAACACATAAATAAACACATAAAATAAATAAGTAAAATATGTAATTGTAGTGCAGCACGGCGGCGCAGTGGTTAACGCATGTGCGGCACAGTTCATGTCTTGGGAACCTTTTGCGTGGGTTCCAATCCAGCTACCAGACTTCCTGAGCGGAGTTTGTATGTTCTCCCCGTGCTTGTGTGGGTTTCCTCTGGGCGCTCCGGTTTCCTCCCACATTCCAAAAACATGCATTTCAGGTGAATTGGCCTGTCCAAATTGTCCCTAGGTGTGAATGAGCGAGTGAGTTGTCTGTCCCAGTGTGCCCTGCGATTGGCTGGCAACCAGTTCAGGGTGTCCCCTGCCCACTGCCCGATGATTGCTGGGATGGGCTCCAGCACCTCCGCGACACGACTGAGGATAAGCGGTGCAGCTAATGAGATGAGATGAGATGTAATTCTAGTTAGAATTCCGGTTAAAAATAAAGGTGGTTAAGTTCTTAAAACATGTATTGATAAAACCCCAGAAATGATTTTAAAACTATGATTTAACAGCATGAGACCCTTTTTTTCTTTTCTTTTTTTTGCGTATGGTAATTACACTAGCATGTTCTAATCTTAGTCTTTGCTTCCTAGGTGAAGTTTGAAAACCCAATTAAAAACTAACAGCTTTGTTTCACTTATTTATTTATTCAGACTGTGCTAATGATGTCTTTTCGGTTTTATACTTTATTTAATACAAATGAGAAATGGTTCATTTGTTCGCTAAGTCATCATTACTGCAGCCTCAAGGACATATAACAGATTTTTTTCATTGGTTTGAACACCAATGACAGTTAAGCTCTATGAAATCTGCCGAGGAGCAAGGGTTAGGTAGCGAGGCGATTATGGTGGTCCAGGAGTGCTGTCTCAAACTCTCTCAGTATTCTTCTTTTAAGATCCCAATTATGCCCCGCCTAATATGTGTGTTTTAATTCCTATAGGCATGCGTCCCTTGCACTACGCCGCCTGGCAGGGCAAGACGGAGCCTCTGAAAATGTTGCTAAAGGCGGGCTCTTCCGTCAACGGCCAGTCGGACGAAGGACAAATCCCGCTACACCTTTCTTCTCAGCACGGACACTACGACGGGGTAACAATCGTGCCCCTGAATATTTATCCATTCGTAGGAACCTTATCTGGGTTGACGATGCGCGACACTTAAATCGTCGTTTTGTGCTTTCACAGTCGGAGATGTTGCTTCAACACCAGTCCAACACGTGCATCTCAGACACGGCAGGAAAAACGCCGCTCGACCTTGCCTGTGAATTCGGACGTGTTGCGGTGAGAAAGATACTGGATTATTTCCATTTTATGGCAAATCGCTTTGATTTAACTTGAATCACAAGTGCTGGCACAGGTGTCGGGTCAGGAACCTTCTTTGGGTGGTGTAGAAGCAAAGATCCAAACACTGGTTGGTAATGCAAACAGAGGTGTTTTATTTTGGCAGGATTAAGTAGACAGGAAGTCAGGTAGCGAGGCGATTATGGTGGTCCAGAATGCAATCAAGGAGTCAGTATTCCAGTGAGCTTATTTACCGGACAACAGTCAGTGAGTTCATTTGGCAGTACGTGTGATCCGGAAGGGCAAGCAAGGGTTCAGTACACTGGAATGACAAAACGCTTGAACAAATGTGCTTGAGATGTGACATGAGGGCAATGAAGAACTAGCATTGAGCCAAGAGGAAGAAGTGTTTAAATAGCGATAAGGGAGAGGTGTGATTGGAGGGTAATCAGGACAATTGAAAACATCTGTGAGGAGGAAATTAGCACCAGGAAGTGACAGACCAAATAAAACAAGGTAAGCAAGAGAGAGCAAGAGGGCAAGAGAGCGGGATAGGGAGAGAACATACAAATTAGCAAGACTCAGCTTGCAGGACGATGATAGTTTGTAATCAGACTTGCTTTTTAATCAATCCGATTTTAATTTGTGTCTCATGAACCTGATTGGAAGTTCAGCTAGTGAAAGATGCTAGTAGGAATTTTCCCATGATATTGCTTTCAATTATCAACATCCGTTGTAGGCCTACAGCACTTTGCCAAAAAAGACATACCTTTTTTGTTTGAAGAAGACTTTGCTCATTTGCAGTAATGTTCTTCTTATTGTATTATATATACTGTGTATGTATCATAGATGGTAGTGTGCCCGCTTTGTGACTGGGAGGTCGCTGGTTCGCGCCTCGACCGAGACATACCTAATTGGTATAATGGCGGCGCCCTCTGGCTGCGGCTGCACCGACTCGCTACAACGGGTCAGGTGTATCGACATTTCGTTCTGTGTACATTGTTACAAAGAATGACAATACAAAGGAAATTATTATTATTATTATTACATTAATTTTATGTTCTTCTCTCCTTGTGTGGTTGTGGTACACAATTCAGCAGTAGCTTAACTCCTCTTAGAAAAAAAGTACTGAGTCAAGATTGGCGTCCAAGCTCCACTCTTATCCAAAACAGAGTAAAACTGAAACATAAAATGCAAATGTAAGTCAGAAAAAGTACGTCTGAAAATGTAAGTTTGAAACTAAACCAAAAATGGTATAAAAAAAAAATCCACAATATCCAATACGGCTCCAAATGTGACGTCACTTACTGTCTGAGAGTCTTCTTTATAATAAATATGGAAATCAAATTGAGTAAACTTCAAATTAACTTTCCCTAGGGGGTTTTTTTTACCCTTTCCCTTGCAAACTAATGAAAATGATACTTAAAAAGGGGAAAATCTTTTTTACGCAGGTATATATTTTCTCATTTTAAATTGTAAAAATGTTATTTAATGTAAAAAATGTTATTTTGTATTTTCGGACAGAATTGTGCTCACTTTTAAGTATTATTTTTCAAATCTCAAATTTATTTTAAAACTTATTTTTAGAAACAAGAAACGTCACTTTTAAAAGTCATAATTTAACTTATTATTCAACAATTTTTCTAATTTGATTTTTTCCGGGCGACCCACCAAAACACCACAATAACCACAATTATGAATTTTGTGTTTTATATTTCTTTCAATAATTCTCAGAGGTAAGTCTGTGTTATTACAATGCATGCGACACAGGGACCAAGGTGTTTATAGGAGTGTAGCCTGGGCTGTCAGAGGAAGTTTTTTGTGTGTCTCTGCTCATGTTTTTATTATTTATTGTTCTGTTCAAAACCTTAATGTGTGTATTTCGAAGATATTAAATCCCTTAGGTTGCTATAACTAAATAATACACACCGGCCTCTTCATTAGGTACACTTACACTAGTGGTGTGCAGTCAGGGGAGGCAGGTGAGGCACAGCCTCATTGAAATATACCAATATAAATGTAATAAATGGTTATATGTATTCAGGGTTAAAGTTTTATCTCATTTAAATTTACTATTTTGGGATTTTCCTTCTCAAAATTGCTAAATTTTCACATAATATTATCAATGATATAATACTATTAGTATGTAACATAATGCTGTGCTATGCGTGTGCAGATGCAGAGTGAGGTTTGCAATTGTCTTGCCTCCTGGCAGAGGGCGGTAGTGAAACCAAGGATGAGGATTTTGTACTATATGAATACTTATAATATCAGCAAGCTATTAGCAGGTCAAGCAATCCAGTCATTAATATTTTGTTTCATGGAAAATTACCTTTATGTTGATGCTTTTGTTCAAAAAGAGCCGCCCGTGCATAGACCTTGTGAATATTATTGTAGCACACCAAAACACGTTTTTCTATGCTACAGTTTATACATTACTTTCTTGTTCTGCCAATCGAATGATTAGTATTAATTAGGTTAATTTATTTATAAATCTGACTGTGCCTCACCAGACACTAATCTGCCTGCACATCACTGACTTACACCATTCTAGAGCTTCATACTAATATATTAATCATGTGGTTCATAAAATCCCAATATTTTGTCCCTCTCATGCAGCTCAATCAGTACACTAAAACATTAATACTTTGATTAACAAATGAATTATCCATGATCCTTTCAAAACAAAACCATAACCCTTCTGTTTTTATCGAATTTGTGTCAGAAGCTGTGTTAAACAGCTTTCGGACTGCGTTAGAAGACATTCAATTAAAAACTACAATCCGGAATTAATTGCATGCCCTGATTGCTCTTTAGCAAGCCTATTTTTTGAGCCTATTTTGTAAGGATGATGCTCAAGTTGCATATTAAATCGAACGTCGGGGAATGCTGTTCCTGTGTGAGTTGGTGCAAAAGGTGTGACTTCATCAATAGTCCCTGCAACTAGGGACTATTTTAATAGGCGACTAGTTCCAGAGTATTGAAAAGATTAGTCGAGTAATCGGATGATTGTTAATTTTTTTCTTAAATTTAGCATGAAGGTGATGTAATTTTTGGGAAAATGATAAACACGGGAAAAAGAATACAATGAAAACTACATCGTTTTTTTTACAAAAAATAAGATAAAAATGAACAGTAAGAAAAAAAAATGTTCTTTTGGTGAACACATTCAGTGGTCAACTGCAAAGTCTGTAACAGAAGTACCTAACGATTAGCAACTGATATTTGTATGTTTTTAAGACTGCGTGCATTTAATTTTAAATACGTTTGTCACACACAGTCTGACATAAGGCTCAAGCTACGTGTATGAAATGTACAAGGCATGTCATCAAAACCATATTGGCTTAAACGTTACTTGAATCTAACCGAGGCGAGTCAGACTCAGTTTGATACAAATGTCCAACGTGTTTTTTGAATGTTTGTGCATCACTAAGCTACCGCAGTCATACGCAAGGTGTGCTTTACAACCATTGCAAGTACCGTAAATTCCGGACTATAGATTGCACCTGATTATAAGCCGCACCCACCATTTTTAGGGGATCTGCTACTTTTGTTCTTACACAAGCCGCACCCATGTATAAGCCGCGTGCGCCCAGGTTAAAACTTGTGACACAATCACAGGTTAAATCCTGACCAGACTGTAAGCCCCACGATTGTGACTGCATAGGTAGTAAACAATTCTAGATTCACAGTAGTCATTATAA
Source organism: Urocampus carinirostris (assembly GCF_059441175.1). Lineage (NCBI taxonomy): Eukaryota > Metazoa > Chordata > Actinopteri > Syngnathiformes > Syngnathidae > Urocampus > Urocampus carinirostris. The sequence continues at coordinate 21,287,148 of NC_142356.1, forward strand.
ATGGGAAATGATACCCGTAATTAAGGTATGATGCAGACTTGTAAAGTCCGGGTCCCGTAGAAATTAATCCAAGGAAACAAAATATATATTTCCAAAGTTACCGGTAACTGAGCTTTACCCTAATTCCCATCAGCCCGCGTGTGCTCTGCCCCTTCTTTTCAATTCGTCCGTAGAACACATAACAGAATAAATCTCTAAAATAAATACATTGCAAGAATATACAGTTGCAAATACATATTATACATGGTTACACATATTTACGAAGAAAGACTGTACACCAAGAGAGTTTTCAAAGCTTTAATAATAATAATATAACTTTCATCCCAAACCGTGCTCATTATCGGAACGTACCTTAACTTTACAGACAAAGTATGCTTATACTAAGAGGTTGCAGTCTTTCTTGGCGCACATATTCTACTGGTCTTAATGTTACCTTTTATACTCTAGCGCCGCTGGTGGCAGTTAGAAAAATTTCATAAATTGGCCGCTTCACTGAATAAGCTGCAGGGCTGAACATTTGGGAAAAAAGCAGCGGCTTATAGTCCGGAATTTACGGTATTTTTATCGTCCAATGTCCAGGTCAAAATGAAGCTCTGGTACGCGTACTGGATGCTTATGTCGCCATTTCTGTATGCACTCTACTTTAGTGCTCTAGACAGAGACATTTGTGCATGGGCACCTCCCAGCAGGGATAATTTTCATGTGGAGATGCCTCTCTGTTGGAAAAACGTGTCCGGCGACAATAGTCGTCAATGGAATTCGTTGTGGCTATTCCTATAATTTTTGGTCAACAAAGTTGACTAATCGTTGCAGCCCTGGACTTCATCCAAGCTTTTTAAACTCGATTTTTTTTTTTGTGCCAGGTGGTTCAGCTTCTTCTCAGCAGCAACATGTGTGCCGCCATGCTGGAGCCGAAACCCTCCGACCCGAACGGGGTGTCGCCTCTTCATCTCGCCGCCAAGAACGGACACATTGACGTCATAAGGTCTGTGAACTTCATCTACAAGATCAAACATTTAAATGCGGTTTGGTTTGATTCTGACCGGGCTAATTCGCGTTGCAGGTTGCTGATCCAAGCCGGTATTGATATTAACAGGCAGTCTGAATCTGGTACAGCTTTGCATCAGGCCGCCCTCTGTGGGAAGACAGAGGTAGTGCGCCTTCTGCTTGAAGTAAGTCAGAATTAACATCAGAATGTTCTCAAACGGAGAGCTATTGGTTCTGAATGTGGGGATTATAACACAATGATTGAAACTATTGTGGAGGATAATGGTGGAATACAGAGTCACAAGTTACCTCAAAATCTTTGACTTTCAAGAAAGTTGTGACGTAGCAATTTTTCCAATGTTTTGATTTCCAAGCACGAAACAGCATCATTATAATTATTAGGGATGTTTGATTTTTGGAGCCTGATACAGTACTCAAATATTAAATAATCATCAATACAGTGGTACCTTGAAATAGAAGATTAATTCCTCTCTGGATTGTGCTCTTTTCTCGAGTTGTTTTTGTACCCAGCGACATTTTCCGATATGAAATAATTGAAAACAAACTCATCAGCCTGGCGAAAGCATCCGATTTAACCCTAAATAAACAGGATCTTCCTGATCACAAATAACAAATTTAAAAAGTATAAACATAAAAGATTAGTAATAAGATAAATAAGGGTATATCAAATAAATAAAATCTTACTTTATTAGTTAGTGGAGGGAGTCAGAGGTTCCTAACGTAATGGATGTGTATGCATGGTGCGGGAGTAGTGGGTAGGCGGTCTGCGGGAAGAGTGACCAACCATTTCGCTTTCCTTCATCATATGTAGTTTTACCATGGCCAGTGCTTTTCTCCGAGAAAAAAAACTATAAGAGGAATGAGAATTGAATTAGCAAAGGCACATTGTTGGCCACAAACACCAGTATGTATCATCTGAGTCATCTTAAGGGAATCATTCTCCCGAATCGTGGTGGTGCAACTGACCATGCCAGATAAAACACATCATAATATAAAAGGGTGTAGGGCCCAACTTTTATTTTAATGAGTGGCGCTGCAAAAACTCTTTAGTGGCTTTGTAACCTGCACTCACTGCTTCCTTAGGTCAAAAGACAGTCACAGGTACAGTCCTCTTCTTGAATTTCTCAAACCTTGAAATCCATTCCGGTTGTACCAAAGGCTGCCTCAAATTGTAGATCCTTGTAAATAGTGATTTCTGCTCTTTGTGATGGCATCCATCCCTAGGTCCTTGTCATGTAGCCACTTTAACAAAAGTCTTTCCATCTTATCTCAAGTGATCTCTGGTGGTAGCCTCTGGGAATGCTCGTAACTTGGAGTTTCCTTTGTCGAGCAAGGTTTTTGTTCCAAATAAATCTTGTATATCCAAATTATCATGTTTAGTTGTGCTCTAATACATGACTGTACTAGTTACTTATACAATTCTAATGATTTTTCTTTATTCTACCAAAAAAATCATTTTTATTTCATAATTCATTTAAAATTCTAAATAGTTAAGATTGCATCATGCAGTTTGATTATTCCTGTAATTTTTAGCTCCAGTTAAAGGGAAAGCAGCCGATACCAGTATCAGCCACTGTCGCGGGTGCCGATACTTTAAAGGGACAGTGTATATTACTTGACCAATAAATGTCCCTGTATTGAGTAGCGCAACCAAAAATTGAATGCTAAGAAGCACAAGAAGGAATACAAACTATGGAGACTCAAATTGACCAAACCGCATCTTTTTTCTTGTCATTCTTTTTGTCAGCCTTTAGCAAAGTTTTTTTTTGGATGACAATTATGTTTGTTCTCTCTGGGCAAATTTCTTGACCATGGAGTGTTTAAAAAAATCACGTTTATATAATAGTTCATGTATTTTTTCTTAACATTTAACTATGCATTTTTTCTATGGATGACAGTTTTTACCCCTGGAGAAGTGATACACTGTCCCTTTAAAAAGTGTGGGTATAGCCACTTGCCCATCCATAATTAGCCCCCTAGCAGCAGAAAACATTTTATAAAGCGTCACCTTTAAATTTGTTCTGCTTTCTTATTCTTTGTCTTTTGCCCATCTGCATGCAAAAAGGTCAGAGTAGAAAACAAGTCCAGCGTTGACAGATCTGTGATGAAATTTGTCAGACTGGGCAAAATTTGTCACGCTCAAGAGATGATGCGATTTTGAGGACATTAGCCGGAAAAGTCATTAGTGGGCTTTTGTTATTGGCCTTCTCCTGGAGCAGACCGGGCTGCGCTGACTCACAGTGAAAGTGAGACTAGAAAATATAGAACGCTAAAGGATGAAGACAAATGAACAGATAGTGATAATTTAACAAATGTTACATTTTGGGGGTGATGGACCCATGCGGGTGAAGCAGGAACTGAGCTGCTCAAAACAGGGATGGTATTTATGAACATAACCTGGAACAAAGAAACAAACAAACAAGTGGGTACAAAGTATAGAATAAAATACCCCCCAAAAAAACAGAAACAAAAAATCAAACCTGATGCTGTCCAAAATGCCCTTATGGAGGGTCAGTATAATGGTGTGTATACCGGTCACACCTGTGCCCAGTTCCTAAACCCCTTGGCGCCCCTTAGAAGAAAGAGGCACACCAGACCCTAAATTAAGATCCCCCTCAAAGGCCAGATACCAGATGGCCCAAAAGAAAAATAAATTAATGAGGTTGCAGTAACAGGAAGGCTGAAGGTCATTGCCATTCTCCACTAAGACTGGAAGCCAGGTGCGGCCGAGGGGCTCTCTCCTCGCTGCCTGGACAGGAAAACTGTTGCGGCTGAGGGGCTTTCTAATCGCCGCCAGGACAGGAAGCCGACGGGAGAGGGATGTGAAATTCTACCTCTGGGTCCTTTATTGGTTGGGTCATTTTGTTCTGTTTTGGGGGGTGATGGCCCCATATGGGGTAAGCAGGAACTGGGACTGACGCGCTCAAAACAAGCGTGGTGTTTATTGACAAAACCAGAACCAAAATAATAACCAAACAAGTGGGCACAAAGCAACTAACAAGATACCCAAACAAGAAACCAGGAACAAAAAACAACAAAGGAAAATAAAAATAACCTGACAAGGTGGGTTTGTCCAAAATGTCCTTATAAAGGGTCAGGATGATTTGGTACACGTACGGGATATTGGACAGAGCTCTGCCCAGTTCCAGAGCTGCTCGGTGCCCCCTGGTGAAAAGAGGAACCCCAAACCCTGACAACAGAATCAAAAAAAGTTTTTCAATGATATTAGGTCTCTAATTGTAATATCCTCCTGTTTATCCATCTCTTTTAAGATTCACAGATGACATCACAACCAATCGCGGTTCACCTGCTTTCTGAAGCAAAGCTGTGATAGGTTAAGCATTTGTAATGCAATCTTCACCCAGCCCCATTGACAAAATGACCCAGTGATGGACTAAAAACACATGGATTTTGTTTCTACCTGTATCTTCTACAAGCACAATATCAATTCAATTTCTGTAGTCAGGATATCGGTAGACTTTCCATCATATTGTAAAAAAATCCCGGGTTGGTTTTCACTTTATAGAAAACGAACAATTTGAGAATTGTAAGATAAGGATTGTGCCTAACATGTCCTGTAAGTTCCGTAACAAACTACTGAAACTCATAAGGAATCCTGCTTATCTTCCCTCAGAGTGGGATCAGCGCAGGAGTAAGGAACACTCTGAGTCAAACCGCACTGGACATCGTGAACCAGTTCACCACAACGCAGGCTAGCCGCGAGATAAAGCAGCTCCTCAGAGGTGAGTAGAAAAGAACAAATTAAACTTTAGTGGTGAACAAAATATGGTCAAGAAACACATTCTAAATCAATTTGCATGCGGTAAAGTGGTCCCTCAACTTGTCTCGTATCTTCAAAGCGTATAGCAATTAATAACACAATTTGGTGATACACATTTAAACAGTACGAAAGAAAATGAATGAATACATTTCTTAGTGTTTACTTTTACGTATTTCGTTCATAAAGCAGTTTAAATGTCTAAACTGCATCATGTGATTCTGCAATTGTAATGTGTCAAGTTTCAAGTAGATTACTATATTTTAAAGAATTGTTCACTATTTGCTAAAGTGGTACTTATTTTGAAGCAAACGTTGAAATAGTAGCGACCGTCTCGTTTGACTGATTCTGTTGGTAGGGTGATTTTCACAATTCAATATTTTGGTGTAATCCCACTCCTTCCACTAGATGATAACACATTTTTTCGTTTGCCATTGTAAATTTGACAAAGTGAAGTGCCAAAACAAGAAGTACCGTTTTAATGTTTTACTTTGTCGCATCAGAATCCCTGTTCTCACTATTGCCCTCTGCCATGAGGCAGGAGAATTGCATGACTCGCTCTGCATTCGCAGATGCTCAGCATAGTTATAGTCAACTAATTGTATTTATAATATTCATAATATAATGAAGGAAATTCAGCCATTTTGAAAAAAAAAAATCAAAATTGTTTATTTTATAATATTTTTAATTTAAAATATCCATGATGACATGAGAGGAATAAAAGACTAAACATTTTTGACTACACACCTATCAACTTTTCTCCGTATTTTATACCTTTTTGGATCATTTCAAATTGTGTACACCATATAACAATTTTTGTAGGGCAACATTGCTTTAAAAAAAACTCATTTTTTTATGTCGGACTGGTCTCATCTTGCCCATCCGAACATCCTATGCTTTATTTTTTAAATTAAGGTAATTGAAATGTTGAGATTGTGTAAACTATGAAATTAAACCAATAACGTATACATTTTTTTCCATTAAAATAATATGAATCGGACCTTCAAGGGAAGCGACATTTTGTAAAAATACAATATAAAAACGATTAAAGTTATAAAATAAGGGTTAAATAATCTAAGTAATAATAAATAATGATAATTTGCATAACACACAAACAGGTGCATCTGATTCAGGATGATTTATGGAGTGCAGGTGGATTTCTAATGAGCGGACTAACAGGTCTTTCAGGGGCAGAATTTCAGAAGATAAACAGGTGTTCAAATACTTATTTGCAGCTGTATCACACAAATAAATTGTTAAAAAATCATGCATTGTGATTTCAGGATTTTTCTTTTTAGTTTATCTCCCAGTGGACATGCACCCACGTTGTAGATTTTAGACCCCTCCATGATTTCTAAGTGGGAAAAATAACAAAATAGCAGGGTATTCAAATACATATTTTCTTCACTATAACTTGAGCTTCAGCCTCCTCTCTTTCAATCCGTTTTGTGCCTTTCAGACGCGTCAGCCGCCATGCAAGTGCGAGCGCTGAAGGATTACTGCAACAACTACGACCTCACCAGCCTCAACATCAAAGCGGGAGACATCATCACGGTACAAAATAGCAAACACACCTCCTCCAGCACCGTCCTTCGAGTCTCTTCTTCAGAAACTCAAAGCTAATCCCATTTCCCCGCTCGACTCGGTCCTGAAACGGAAGTTTTCCTATGTATGCAGGTCTTAGAGCAGCACTCGGACGGCCGCTGGAAAGGCTGCATTCACGATAACCGCACCGGGAACGATCGTGTAGGCTACTTCCCGTCCAACATGGTGGAGGTCATCAAGAGGGCAGGTGACCACCCACACCACAACAGTGTGTGTGTGCGTGCGTGCAGGCGTGTTTGTGTGTGCTTAGCAGCCTTCTTACGCTAGATTATCATTCGTAGTAGACAGCTATCAGCGTCATTGGCCATTTTAACACGTGAATCACAGAATTTCCCTCCTAAAACGTCACTTCATCCCATCTTCCTACTCTCCAAGTATGCTTTCCTCCTATTTCATCCTAAATGTGAAGACAACCAGAGACTACATACTGGCATTGGACACAGTGGCACCAAAAGTGATGGCGGAAATCCTAAATTACAGTAATTTCTCATTTTTCACGGGGGTTGCATTGTAAATGGGACCGGCGATAGTCAAAAACTGCAAAGTAGAAACATTTATACTCTATCTACTATTTTGTACAAATATGTTCTAGACCAGGAGTCTCCAACCTGGTAATAACATAGTAACAACATAGTACTAACATGATAAGTTGTTATTTTAATAATTCAAATAAGTAAATTCCAGTTCATGGACTTCATGGACAAAAAATGTATTCCAGTCTTGATCATTATTTTTACGCAATTAGTTAAGAGAATAGAACTGAAATCTATTCATGTTTTAAACACATGTATTTATTCATCTTGATTTATTTTACAGGAATTACAACAAACTAAATTGTAATGTATGGGTTTTATAAATCGAATGAGCAATAAATGTTTTCTTTTTTGGGGGGGGGGCTAGCGATCCACTGGCAAATCATACTTTAAATCAGTGAAAATGTTATAAAAATATAATAAAATTTTGAAAAAACTGGTTAAAATTAAGATGAGATAAGATAATCCTTTATTTGACCCACAATGGGAATATTTATTCTGTTACAGCAGTAAGACAATGAATAATGAATAACATCTTAGAATACCAACAGTTTAAACAATTCCGAAATCAAAAAAATACAAAATATATAATAAAATACAACAATATTATTAATTGAAATAAATCACTTGTATTATATACAGAGCCACATTAAACATCAAATGATAACAATTTTTAAAATAATTTTCGACTGTTTTTTTTTTTTAATGAAAAAATGTGCCTTGGCTTAAAAAAGTTAAAGAACACTCACTTAATCTGTTCATGCTGTCCAAATAAAATATGCAGTCTATGGGATGAGTCAGAAATCTCTCGAGAGGCCCGAATCACAAAAAAACCCATTTAATTGGCTCTTAATGTCTCCTTTTTTCAAAACATAATGCTCACATTGAGGGATGAACAGTTGGTCCATTTCAAATGCAATAAAAAATAAATAAATCATGTTTCTGTCTCCATCTGTGGTCAAAAATCAGCAGCTAAAAAGTTATACTATGAATGGGACGTACATTTTCAGTTTTTATAATTTTGCTACTCGAAGTTAACTAGCAGATGTATTTTTTGTATCCAAAGAGTTAAAGGCTAATGTTAGCGGTTAACACGGTGTGTAATCACCCTTTTCTCAAGCTCTCGATAACCTCGTCAAGATGTTACAGTGGAGATATAAAACTGTCTTTATTGACAAATGAAACATGAGTGGAATTCTAGATTCGGTTATTGCACTTTAGTGAGTTGGGGCTTGCTAATTAGCAACACTATGCTATACTAAGGTTACTTGTACTTGGTGTTGTTCTGTAGTCCTTTTTCTTAATAACTTTGATGTCTTAGATTATCTAAATACAGATATTAGGAGTTAGGATAAGTATCATAACAAAACAACTGAATATTACATTTGAAAGTACAGCTGTTTTGCTAACTACTTAGCTTTTAGTGGCTAACTTTGATGTTTCCTTTCTAGGGCTAGATCTTAGATTAATAATAATAATAATAATAATTTCCTTTGTATTGTCATTCTTTGTAACAATGTACACAGAACGAAATGTCGATACACCTGACCCGTTGTAGCGAGCCGATGCAGCCGCAGCCAACAGAGGGCGCCGCCATTTTACCAATGTTATAAGTCTTAGGTATGACTCGGCCGAGGCGCGAACCAGCGACCTCAACTTTATTATTTTGTCATATTCAGAAAAATTGACAATTTGAAAATGATATTGATTGTGAAATCATAGGATAGAAATTAAGCTTTTGAACATGAGGCAGTACACATGTATTTACAATAAATACGGTTTACATGATTGTGTTTAGGAAAATCCTATAAATACTTGTTTTCCAAGAGCTAAGAAAGTCAAGTTTTGTTCGACCTGTTTAAATATGGTTATTTTATCTTTCAATTTTTCACAGGAGGCTTTAAGTAATAATTTTTTATACATTTTCATATATAAATTACCTATGAAGTGAGTGATAAAATCAAGATTTTGATTTAAAAAATTAATACATTTGTTCATATAACCAAGAAATTTATATTTTTGTTCTATTTTTACAATAAATGCGCCTAATATATCAATTTTAAAATAAATACAATTCAATTAATGTTATATACCAATTCACAAGCTAAAGTAAAGAAAATCTTGCATCTATACCCTGCTCTAAGGCAAACATTTTGTGTTTATTTCGCTTCAAATTGTTGCTGCCAGCACCATCGCATGTGAACCGAAAAGTCTATTTTTGCCTTTGAGGTCACGTGTCTTGTGTGCTAACGTGACTTTTTGTGATGAAGGCCTCTGTTATGCATGCTTGTGCTTCTAGTTCGTACGACACTTTTGTCATTGAAAGAGCATCTATCTGCACATTTTTGTTTAGAAAGTGTGCAGCCAATCATTGTGTATGAATAAGCTCACAGGGATCAAACTTTGAATTCAATGTTTCTATTTCATCCTGCCTTGTAAATGAACCTTCAAGTGGTGTGGATAGAAAATCTCATATTGTGGAGATAGATGCTTTTCACCCGATTTCCCTTCCATGCTTTAGTTCTACTATTCTTCCTTTTCTCCTTACGAGTAACGTATTTTCCACACTATAAAGCACACCGTACTATTAGGCGCTTGGAATCAAGACTAGAGTAAGAGTTACCTTGTGCAGCCAAGTATCACTATTAAGCTCTTTGTAAACTTACAGTATGTATTAATGTGAAGATTGATCAGTCGATATGCATCTGGAACCAAAATCGCAAATCAGTAATGGCTCTGAGAGCGACAACAATTTACCACAAAGCAACCAGTGGTACAATTTTTAGGTAAAATGCATTAAACCATATCTCATTATCAGACAAGGTGCCAGAAACACTGATTTGCATAGTGCATTCTGATAGATAGAACTGTCTGCCCATTTCTTCACCTGTGTGTCAATAATGCTGCGGTTTAAAAAGTATACATACGTAAAAGAGCTTGCGTAAAAAATTTTTTAAAGACTTGTGTTTCCCCCATGCACTAACATTTGTAGGTGAGGAAGTGGAAAGACTGATAATCTATCAGAATGCACTGTGCAAATCAGTATTCCTGAGTGAAAATAGTGTGATAATGAGAAACGGTCTAATGCCTTATCCTGTGTAACCTGTACCACTGGTGGTCTAGTGGTGTTGGCCTGCTACTACTCATTATACATACTGTGTTAGTCTACTTTGTTCAATTTACTGGCTGAAGGGTTAACAGTAAAAGTACTTTACTTAATACATTTTTTTAACAAACAATTACTGTACTATCCAATTATAATTTGAAAACTAATCCTGCTGTTTAGTTGTGCGACTCTATAGATTAAGGACGAAATTTACTTTACATGATATTTTGCCGCCATCAAGTGGACGCTATGGAAATCTGCATTTACCTTCTGTTCTGTCCCAGAAACCATCTATTTTTCTATTTCCAAATATTAATAAAAAAGCCACAAAGAGCGGCAATGACCCGCCTGTGGCTAAAGAGAATGTTTAGCGGAAGGAGAGGTCCAACTCGTTGGCGACGGAAAGCATCTTTCTCTGTTTAGCCAATCAAAATTCTGAACACAAAATCCGTGAAGTAGCGAAACTGCGATAGAGCAGTAAACTGCGATACAACAAGGGATTACTGTACCAATCTTATCTACCGTATTCTGCGGAATGTAAGATGTGGAATTTTAAATTTCTGGCCTAGGGTTTTTAAGTGCGCTGTATAGTCCGGAAAATATGGTATATTCCCTGTGGATATATGGATGTTTTTTTCTCATAGCACATTCTCTTCTGATGATTCTTTCTTGTTTTTTTTTAAGTGAACTGATGAGTTTTCGTGCTGTGTTGTTGTTTTGCATCTCTTTTTGCACTTTCCTCCTCATCGCCCTTCCCCCCATCTTGGCCCGAACCCAGGCCTATCCCCATCTCAGCAGTGCCACACGCTTCTACTGCGCAGGCCCAATCCCTGCCCCGTCAGCTCTCTCAACGGGCACTCGTACCCCCCAACCAAGGTTCTCCCCCTGCACCTTCCTTCCCCTCCCACCCTTCACACCAACACGCAATCGCTCCCTCGTTTCTCCTCGTTCGGGTACGTGCCACTTCCCATCTCTCCACCTTCTTTCTCCACTCTTCCTCCGCCTCCTCCTCTGTCTACTCCTCCTCCTTTCTCCACTTCTCAGGAGCAGCAAATTCAGACAGGTACATACTGTAGTACGTTTTATAACTACCTTTTAAGATTAATTCATAGTCTTTTAGACATGTTTATCACCACTTTTATGATATTTTGGGCTGGTGACTTTTAGTTTCCAAGAATCAAGGTTTTTTTATTGATGTTTCTCACATGAATACATAAAGCACTGTCTAAAAAAGGGTTAGGCAAACTATAGACCGCAGGACCCATGTGGCCCATTAGGCTTTTCAATCCGACCAGACAAACACAAGTCGTCAAAATATGACAATATATATATATTTACAGGTCCAAAAAGTACCCTATTTTCCGGACTATAAGGCACACCTAAAACCCCCAATATGGATAGAAATTTGAAAGTGCACCTTATAACCCGGTGCCCCTTAAATACCGCAGAATACAACGAAGAAAATTGTAAATGCATACAGTAATTATTGGTGTGAGTTACCATACCAAGGATTTAAGGAAATATCATATTCAAGCAATGATAATTAAATCAATAGACATCATTGATCTAAGTTGCAAAACATTGTATCCAATGGGAATGGAACCTGACTAGTGGCCGTAAAGTGCCGTCACATTACCACTAGACCATCAGTGTTACAAATAACGAGCAGCAAAGGATTAGATCATATCTCATGATCACTTCATTTTTACGGTGCTCGGAACACTGATTTGCACAGTGCATTCTGGTTGGTTAAACAGTCTCCCAACTTCATCACCAACGAATGTTAGAAAATGGAGAAAACAGAAAGTCTTTTAACAAAATATTACACAAGCTCCATTACTGTACGCATGCATACCTATTAAACGCACAGGTGAAGAAGCAGACAGATTGTTTAACCTATCAGAATGCACTAAGCAAATCAGTGTTGTGCACCTTAAACAAAGTAATGATGAGATAAGCTCAAATGCCTTTTCATATGTCGTCTGTACCACTAACGGCCTAATAGTATGTATTGGCGCTCTCGCCGCTAAAACTCTGATTTGACTCAAATTACATACAATGTTTTTGTGATTTGGGTTAGCGGCACATCTTAAGACATTGCAGCAATATGAACCCGTACACACGGGAGTTCTGTAGTCTCAATTGTATGCGTCTTACAGTACGGTGCGCCTTATGTATGAAAAACATGAACTATTTTGAGGGTTCTTCCTTATAATCTGGTGTGCCTCGTGATGTGGAAAATACGGGACTTCAAATTGTACCATTATCCCTGGCGTTTCTTCCTATGGAGCACTGTAAGCCCAATGTACAAACAGCTGGTGACATTTTGAAGCAAATGCTTTTTTTAAATCATTTTTTCTCATATTTTTTGCAAAGTAAAGCTTTTGAGCTAGCCTTATTGCATACTGAGTTATTCATTGATTATTCAGTGCTCAAAAACCGGGAAGTAATGTATTACTTTACTTTAAATCGGAACGTTTCAAAACCAATTTGATGAAATGGTCTATTTATAAACAAATATAAGTTTAAGTATTGCATGTAAATGTAGATGTCTGCATGCATATTTATTCTTAAATACATATAATAAAATTTGGATATTCCCACAGTATCTTTTTCCTCACGTATTGCCGTGGTATCGGAACCGAGACGGCGCATTGGCCGATACAAAAATTGAATCATTCATTGTTTTCCTAGCAGGTCAGCCCTTAGCTGATTTTCATTTTAACCCAGTGCGGCCCACAACTCCAAAAGTTTGCCCACCCCTGATCTGAGCCAATCACAAATTCATCAATTCATTTGTATTCAATTTTAGGCAAATCCAGTCCAAACCATGCATTGCTATGAACACCTCATCAGGGGGTTTATTTGTGGTATGACTTTCTGCTAAACACTCGCTCAAAAAGAAAAAAAATGCTTTCTATGATGCCGTGCCAAAATGTTACTCTGCAACAATAAGCTTAGAATCCAAATGTGGATTTTCTCACTGAGGATTATTCAATTTTCAGGGAAGCGAGAAAAGAAGCAATTCTAGTGATCTGAGTTTTTTAATCCTCACACACGTAGACCTGTTTGCGTGGTTTCGTGGTATGCTTGGTTTAGCATTTTTAGTCGTTACAACGACAGCTTTCGGCCAAGATTTTAAAAGTCAAATGATATCCCTGCAGTTGGAATCTGTAAACGGAGAAGAGCTTTCCTTTTATGTTGGGACAAATCATTAGGGACACTTGAACACTGAATTAGTCAAGTCATGTTGATTTGTATAGCCCTTAATCGCAAGGAGTCTTAAAGGGCTGCATAGACCACCAACTAACAAATATCAGACTATGATCACACCGTCCCCTGATCTAAAACCTCCATGAGGGCAAGGAAAAACTCAAAACCTCAACATATGGTATATGAAGAAACCTTGCGAAGGGACCACACATGAGGCGATACCCCTTCCAGGATGACCAGGCTGCAATGGGTGTTGCATTGGCAAACGATAGAAATCAAAATGAAATACTAAATAATTAAAGTATAATATGGAATCAAAAATAAAAAGGATGACCGGGTTGCAATGAATGTTTCTGCGCTTCAAAAACGTGCAATAAGAATTATACACAAGGCAGGATACTATGATCATACCAATATTCTATTTCTGCATTCCAAATTATTAAAACTGTTTGATCTAGTGGAGATATCCATTTCCCAACTTCTATTCAAAGTGAACAAAGATTTATTGTCAGAGAACATACAAAAATTATTCACACGAAACGAAGGAAGCTGTAACTTGAGGGGATGAGGTAACTTTAAAATCCAACCGATGAGAACTACCAGAAAAGGTATGTGTGTGTCTGTATGTGGAGTTAAACTTTGGAACAAATTGCAGGATGAGTTCAAACAATGCCCAAATATTCACCTGTTCAAATCCAGATGCAAAAATTAATATTGACAAAGTACAGAGAGAAAGAAAATGATGTATGAATGATATCGTGTCATGAACCGGAACAGGAGGAGAACCCAAATGCGCGACGTTTCTCACACAAGTCTTTTATTTTACGGGAAATGGGGAGTCATGCACGTTAGGCCGCAGTCTGCCGTGGAATGACAGGAAGCCAGAGGCCGACGAGATCGATACCAATTGCCCGAGCTGATATCAGACAGATGGGCTCGATACCGGAAGGACGGGACAGACAGGATTGATATCAAAACAGGATATCGAAATTAAACAGGACAAACTGGACGAGAACGAAACTGGAAATTGATAATAAACAGGACAAAAATAAACGGGAACAATCCCGGACAGCAAACACAGGCAGGAAACCGGACAGAGTCAAAACCCACGTCTTGCGGGGAAGAGGTTTGTTGACGGACTGACAAAGGGTGAGTGAGAGTACTGAGCTCAAATAGAAGGGAAGCCAATCTGTCAACGAGCCTCAACTGGCGCGACACGGGCGGGGCCAATTGGGCGCCATGGCAACCGTGACATATAAAAAAATGTAGATGTAAGCAATTCAACATTGTTATTATTATTGTTAGTATTATTAATATTATAATTATAATAATATAATTATTATATTTGTCATTAATTGCTATTATTGTCATTATTGGTGACTGAATGGTATTAGGTGATTACTAGCATTATAGAGTTAATAGAGGGGTAAAACTAAATTTGGTGGTATAAAAACAGTGATGAAAGTAGTGATGGTGATGATGATGATAATGAAGAGACTGTGTATCCACAGAGCCAATGTAAATATGTTTATTCGAGAGGTGGTTTGTAAATACACAGGAGAGCTAACTATGGGACACAATTATTAATGAAGTCAAAGGGTTAGGATTTGATAAGCATATGCTTCTTGCGACTCCATTTCGAACTTGAAGGTAACATCGCATGTGTTTTTTTTCCTATTTGTTGTTTTGTTTTTGTTTTTTCATGTTCGAAATAAAAGTTACATTCATTCATTCAATGTAGCATTAACAAACAATACAAGTATTCCTATTTTTGTTGCAATGCTGCTGCTTTGGTTTGACTCTCGGCTTTTATACCAAAACAGTGGTGATTGAAATATACATGTATATTTTTTATACTGTCAAAAGTTTGCAATGTCAGTATTTAATGAAAATTTAATTTTTTTTTAGCGCTTAAAATCGTAATAGAAAAACACTATACTTGTCACAGACCAGAAACGGACGCAGGACCCAATAGCGCTCGTTTTCTCAGTTTTTATTGATAAAGAGGGAGAGTAAGGCTTGCTTCCACATCCGATGGCTGACGGACAAAAGGAGCGGTGCGGAAGGGGTACTTCCGTGTCTGGCGAGGAGGATCGGAGACAGGCGGGAATAGCAAGTCGTTGGCCGGGACTGGAGATCAAAGGCGGTGTCGAGTACGTAAGCAAGGTCGGTAGCAGGAGGCAGGCAGGTAATGGGGCAAAACAGGTCAGGTAACAGGCAGGCAGAACGGGGCGAAGTCAGGTCCGGAAACAGGTTGGCAACAAAGATCAGGCAGAAAAAAGCAGGGCAGGAATGGAATCGGACAAAAAGGCTTCCAGAGCTGGAGACAACAGTTCGCATAACGATCTGACGACTTCCTCTTGGAAGCTGGGGGTTTAAAAAGAGAGTATCAGCCAATCAGCTATCCAGGCTGTTGGCGCCAATCAAGCCGTCGCAGCTGCGCTCAATCGGCAAACATGACAATACTGTTTTTTTTTAATTGTCTGAAATCATGCTATCGTATAATATTTATGATTATTTTTGAAATACTGACATAAAATTCCAAATTTTATGTTTATTGGCTAGTTGGTTAAATTTGCCCAGATTTTCTGAATTTTGGGTGATCGGTCATCATCTAATATGTTTGACCACTAATCTCATCTCTCTTCTTATTAGTCCAAAAAGTTCAAATCCTGTCTTTTTCCTGCTTAAATAAGAGATTTTTAATTTATATTTAAGAGAACTACTTCATAATCCAATAAGAAAACAACATTAAAAAAAATGTATTGGCATGTTAGAGATTGGGATTACCCTGAACATTGCGATTGGTGGAGCCCTATTACATACAGGTATCTCCATTTTCAACATGTTTTACTTCTGTGCCTTTATGGAATGTTTACATTTTTTTTAACTAGAATTCCGGGTCACAATAGTGTACCATGAGACCTTGCTGCAGTTATGTTCCCAATTTTACAGTCATTTTGCATAAATAGCTTGCCATTGTTCACTTTCTATGCTTTCTTTTTAGTACAGATCGCATCGGAGTTAAAATTTTAGTATTGCACATTTTACTGTTGTCGATTTAATCTCAACAATTCAGTCCACAATATATAGGGCGTATTCTCAACTACATGCTGTCAGGGTGTCACACAAAAATACGCCGTTTTGGCAGCAGGTCGCTAAGAAACCCTTTAGTTGGAGCCTTATTAAACTATGTGTGTTCACTGTTGAGGTACTTTATGATAAAAAACCCACCTTTTAAATTGTAAATAGATAAAACGCCAGCAAACTACTCAGAGCAGTTATATTGGCTTTGCGGTAGAGATGGGCAGATCTCTGCTCATAATGCAAGGCTATTGCTTTTCTCTTTCACTCGGTGCCGTCTGCGCTGAAGTTAAATACGACAATGTGCTTATCATTTGCAGTATTTTGTGACATTTTTAGAAAAGAGCTTTGCTTGCACCTTGTTTTGACACCATTGTTTAAGACAAAAATGATGGTCAAAATGAGCCTCAACACTCTTAAGTAACTGCGGGAGGGAGACACATTTTCAAGTAAAGTCAAGTCACATTAATTTTTATAGCCCTTAATCACAAACATGTCTCAAAGGACTGCGCAGGATTACAATTACACCATCATCTGATCTTATTAATTATTAATTTTAAGTGGTAAATGTATGTTGATATAGGAGACAGTCTCTGGCATTATTATTATTTCACAGATTTGATCAAATCATCAAAGATCACACAGTGAAATGTGCTGAAAAAAGCTTTTGTCTGGAGAGGTTTGGTATTTTTATTTTGTCTTAAAATACAGTATGTCACAAAAGCAATTACACCCCTCACATTCCTGCAGAGATTTCATTATTGTTTATGAACCACACTGAAGAAACACCGCTTTAACACAACGAAAGGTAGTCTGGGTAAAGCTTATATAGCAGTGTAAATGTATTTCCTGGAGTTCAACATTTTTTTGTGGACACCATGATTTTACATTCTTCCTGGCTATGCATTTCACTCAGATATTGCCACTGGAATTCTCTTCCACTCCTCCATGACAACATGACTGAGCTGGGGGATATTTGAGATCTTGTGCTTCTCCACCTTCCGCTCGAGGATGCCCCAAAGATGTTCTATTAGATTTAGATCTAGAGACATGCTTTGACAGTCCATCCCTTTTACCCTAAGCCCGTTTAAACGATTGTTAAACATCTTAAAGTGTATTTGGAGGTATTGTCAGGCTGGTACATTGCCCTGTGACACAGTTTCTGGAGGGAGAGGATTTTTCTCTGATCCATTATTCCACAGTACATTCTTGAGTTTGTTTCCATTAATGAAATGCAACTCCCCAATTCCAGTTGCACTCATGCAGACCCAAACCATGACATTCCCAACACCATGCTTGACTTTAGGCACGACACAAACATGTATGTACCTGGTTGCCGCCACACATGCTTCACACCATCTGAGCCAAATAGATTCATCAGACCAGAGAATATCTTTCCAGTAAGCTATCGCCTCTGTTTATATACTTCTTTATAATTGGTCAAAGTGATGTTTCTTTAGTGATGTTCTATTAAACATTACAATGAAATTTTCTGCAGAAATGTGAGGGGTGTACTCACAATTGTAAAATACTGTATATGGTGTGGCTCTCAAAAACATATTTGAAAAATATTTTTGGTTTTATGGGTCTTTAAATCAAAAAGGTTTCTGGACCCTGCTGTAAACAGTATATTTATTTTCTTATCCAAAACTTTGTATACCTCATCAACAATCAACAGGAGACAAATTTGTTATAAACACTGTAAATCAACATAACTTCAAAAAAACACCTGTAAAAACGGTTATATTTTTCGATTTTCAGTCTAAACTGAGCAGTTTTATTTTAATAGCTTTTGTGAGCGTTTGTTCTTCATGATGTGACTGGTGAGTGTAAAACACAATTCGTGAGATATTCCAAATTGGTGGAAGAAAAATGTGGTGGTAAAATCGTGAGTCATCGGTGCAATTGCACAAACAAAAAAAAGTGACACATACTCTGCCCTCACACGTTTCCACCCTGTGTTGGGAATTGTGTCAATGTTCTGCTACAAAACATGGATAGTCGTGCGGTGTTTTATGAATAATTTAAGCAGAAAAGCAGGGCAAGGGTTCAGATGCTGATTCTTTCTTCTGAGATGGGTTTAGCTCGAACGTGTTTTGCTCAAAAGCCCGTGTCTTCTTTGCATGTGTGACAGGTTCCCGGACCACCGAGTTGAGTCCTCAGGGTTCTCCCACTTTGGGACAGCAGAGCAGTGCGAGTGAGGACATCTGGGTACTTCGCAAACCGCTTGCAGGTAAACATGGGGGAAGTGCGCTCTTGAAAAAAACAAAATACATGCTCAGTCGACTGCATAGATGAAGGTTAACCAACCCTTTTGAAGCTGAGAGCTACTTTTTTGTTACAGATTTGTGTAAAGGACTACTAGTTCAATATTAATTAAAAATTAAAAATCCTTGAAAATGCTTGAACGTTAATGTTGTGTGTTTCAAGAATTCAAAAGTGCTTGACTTCTGTTGCCATGTTTCTGAATAAGTCTGCCAAAAAATGATGCTGACACTGCTGTCTGGTTGGCTCTGCTTTGCCTTTGCATTTCTTCTTCTCTCGTGATTAGCTGCAACTAGTATTAGTTTGTAGGGCATTTTCTTATGAAGAGTAATCGCCCCTTACGGGTCACGCCCAAGAGGACGCTATGAAATGTGTATTAGTGCAAGTATTATATATAAATTTAGGACATGTACAATTGGCCATCCAAAAAAAATGAAGGTGGTACATTTTAATAGGAATAACTTTTTAAATTATTTTTGACATTTTTATCCAACACCTATATGTGTAGGGATTTGTCTCAAATAACAAATGTTTTCGCCATTTACTCAAAAATCATTTGTCTTGATAAATGCACAGACAACATCAAAAACTGCTTAATGTGAATTGCAGATATATTTGTGGTTCTGCAAAATAAATGATTCACACCAGAGTTTCTTTCTTTTAAAGGTCCTGGAGAAATTGGCTTTGGAGGTCCTTAAAAGGTGCTTGAAATTGGCCATGAAAAAGGTGTACAAAACCTTACAACTCACCATGCTATTATTAAGTTATTACCAGGTTGTGATTAGTAAAAGTAGGCTTAAAGTAGAATCAGCCAACAGCTAAAACATCTACACTGTATAAGACACTGAGTGATTAACATATCTAAATTATTGGCTGTTTTTAAAAGAATTAACCTTGTAAGACCAAGCGTTCTAAAATAACATTTTTTTCCATTATTTTTTGTTTGTTTGTTTTCTTCACATTAAAATAGTCATTGGGTGCTATTGCACAAACTCACAATTATTTTTAAAGGCTCTTTGAACTCATATGGGCATTGTTAACATATACGTAGTTGAGAAAATATTTCACTTTCAACCTTTTAAAGACACTTGAAAGGACACACCCCTCCTTTAAGTTTACAAAAAGCAAACAATTTCCTTTTCATTTCCAAAGACCTCCTATGGCCAGGCACATCAAACATACGGCCCGTGGGATGGATCCGGCCTGTTGTATGATTCCATTCGGCTTGTCATGAATTTCTTGGTGTGCCAAAAAAGAAGCAATACCCTAGGTCATATTTATCAAAAGTTATGATATATTTTTTTAAACAAATCCAAACCAAATGCTCTCTTTGGCTGTTCAAGCGCAGTTAAGGATATACTCTAAGCTTGAGTTGGTCCAGCCTCGTAGTTTGATCTGATGAAGTCCAATGTTATTACCCAGGCAATGCCGAAACTGTTAATTTTTATTTCTTTATTCATTATTTTAAACCAGTATGGGATTTATTCATTCAATTCCAGATTTTTCTCTCAAATGGCAAAAGCCGGTGCCAATCAATTTTGGTCATTTTAAGTCATTTTTAAAGGCCTACAGAAAATGTAGGTCTGTAGCTATGTCATTAGAAACAAAGTACATTTCTAGCTTTTACGTTGTTTAGTAGACAACAGTTGAACATTGCTAGGTTTCTTGTAAATACTCGTTTCCAAGAAAACTTTTGACAAAAACGTCTTTGTGTGAAAGGATGCATTTCAGGAAGAACTTTCACTTCTGTGCTTTCTTTTTGTATTTAGGACACCTCCAATATCGAAAATATGCTTTCCATAAACACAAGGGCACTTTTCTTGCAAAATAACACTTTATTGCAAGAACACTGACTTTATGCATGGACGATGCATGAACTTTCCAAGAACTTTTCAGCGCCCAGTTTTAGGTGAAGCAATCACACGATCTAGGTCACCATGGCGATCACGTTTCTGCTGACATGCACAAAATGGGAAAGAAAAGCTTGAAGCGTTAACTGTCTGTACTTATCCATATCTTTGCTATTCTGACCACGCTGCTTCAATACGCCTTATACCCGCCTACACACTTCAATCTCTGGATACAGGAAGCAAGACCTGGAAGTGGGGGCTTCCTCGGTGTGTGGACAAAGATCAGATCAAAGCCCCCCCTGCCATTAAATGGTGATTTATTATACTGAAATCCTTCCCAGAGGCTTGATACTTACTGATGAGTTGCACCAAACTCCTAATAATTTTGAGTAAAACAAAAAAGTAGCATTTTTACAATGCATCTGAAAACTTATTTATACGTTATGACACTAAATGGGTGATGAGTTGGTTCAGATATAAAACTGCATTCACTCAAGTCAAGTATTGGCATGTTTATTTGTATATTCCTTAAATACATTGATAACAGCAATCAATTCTAATGGCAATTAGTAATCACATTTTCTAAAAAAAAAAAAAAAAGAATCACTATGACTGATGGCCTACTTTCAGATGCGGTCAGCGGACTTCCTAAGGGGCTACCTGGTGCCCACGTGCACCACGTTGGTGTCCCCTTGTGTTGATTTTTCATATTGTAGGCTGCCAAAGATGTGGGCTGTTCACAGTCAGCTGTATCAAAGATTTGGCCCAAGTACAAACAGCATGGGAAGTTTAAAGTCAAGTGTACTGGTAGGCCAAGGAAGACATGTGGGCGTCAAGACAAACAACTAAAGGCCATATGTCTTGAAAACAGAAAAAGCACATCAAGACAAAATGGCATAAAAACAAAGTTCCGATTTCCATTTTCTAGGGGGCGAACGCAGCGGCAGCGTGGGCAGCCTCGGAAGCACTCGCTCGTCGAGCAGCCTGCAAGGCTCGGGCAACACGCACGTATTGACCACGCCGGCACCGAGTCCCCATCCGGCGCCAACGCCGGGGCTCAACACGCACGGGCTTAATGCTCCGGGTCTCAACGCGCAGGCTGAAGGAGTCAAGGTGCCATATCCTTTAAGTTATTTTTGTTTTAAGATTATGTGCTGTGGAAGATTTAATGCACGTGATTGATACATCAATTCATCAAAATGTATTCGTAAAGAACTTTTCAGTCAAAGAATTGCAACTCAAGGTATTTATAAAAACATTCAGTGTGCAAGAGGAAAATAAAATCCCCTCCCTTTTCTCCACACCACAACCCAAAATGCCAAATACACAGACACAGATTGATAGAAATAAAATAAAAAGAAAATAAATAATCATAAAAGATCGATAATGAACTCATTCAATGCCAGACGTTTTTCTTAAATGGGAAGAGCTGGTTCCTGCCAATTTTAGTAATTTCGACCCATTTTTAAAGTTGTACCAAAAAGTTAGTTTTGTAGCTATATAGGCATAGGACAGGGGTTCTCAATACATAACTTATCATTCTAAAATCATTCCCAGAGGCTTGATACTAACAGATGAGCAGTGCCAAAGTCTTTAAAATATATATATTTTAAATAAAACAAGAATCACGTATTTTTTTATGTTTTGGCACCAAGGGACAATGCTTCTAAATACGTATTTATATTTTACTGTATTAAGGAGTAATTCATTAACTAATTGATCACCTAGAAAGGTTTTGTTTTTAATTCCTCTACAGTATTTGAAAACACATTACTGCTGCAGAAAACATAATTATTAGCCCTTTAGTTATCATTATGGCCCGTAAAATAGCCAAGACGCTAATCGTTAATCAAAATAAAGCAAATCACAGATGTCAGGTTAAAACCATCCATCTCTAACCTGTTTCATGCTGATAGATACGTTTTGCTAATAATTGGCGCATAGGACACCCAGTTGGATATACATTTTAAAAATAGCAACTTATTATTAATGTTGTTATCATATGTTATTAATGTTATTACCATTAATTGTTGGTGGTTAGGTTAAACAGACTCAGTCAACTAAAAAAAACAATTATTTTACTAGAAAATCATAATGACCCAGCACTGGTGATCTATTTTCAGAACACGTCTGCGGCCACTTCAATTGTCCTCCCCTGATGCATTACGTTAGAGACCCCTGAAATAGACATCATTAATGAGACCACAGAAATGATAAATAATATGTTTCTTGATTTTAATACCACAACTGTAGGTCTCATGAACTCACTCAAGATGTTGCGGAAGCACAATTCAGAATTACATATTAGTGTAATAATTTAATTTAATTATTAGGAGAGGTCGATACACGAAAATGCAGGCAGCGAGGCAACAGTATGCAGGGAAAGTCCAGGCAAACAAACACACTCCTACGGACAGGCGATCCAGTAAATCTAAGCAGTGAAGTTGAAAGTCCAATAGTTCATCTGTGATCCAGGAGATTGCGCAGGGGTTCGGTACACTGAATAACCAAGAGAGCTGTAACATAGGGGGCTAGGAACGTGACGAGA
Source organism: Urocampus carinirostris (assembly GCF_059441175.1). Taxonomy (NCBI): domain Eukaryota; kingdom Metazoa; phylum Chordata; class Actinopteri; order Syngnathiformes; family Syngnathidae; genus Urocampus; species Urocampus carinirostris. Next base: position 21,310,138 of record NC_142356.1, read on the forward strand.
AAGACAAAAAACTAGCAAGGAACCAAGGGGGCATAGTACTGAAAAATTAAACTTTCTTACTTATTGCTCCAGCGAAGGTCGGGGGGTCCCGTCCCTGTGCGTTGAGCCGACCAGATGAACCAGGTTTTTCCAATGCTGGCGGTCTTGTGCCAGCTGTTCTGCATCCTCTACGGCAACTCCGTGTTGTTGGAGGTCGCCCGCAACGACGTCGAGCCATCGAGTGCGGGGTTTCCCTCGTGGTCGTCTCCAGCCTGCGGCCTTTGGGTCAAACCGGAGAATGGCTCGTGTCGGATGGTCTGGTGGTAGACGAAGGACATGGCCAAACCAGCGGGTGCGGCGTTGTGCGACCAAGGAAGATGCTTGGGGCTGGCACGTGCGGGCTCTGAGCTCTTTATTGGAGACTCGCTGGGGCCACCTGATGTTCTCGATGGTTCTGAGAGCCCTGCTATCAAAACCATCGATTCTTGTGGCCAGGGTGTCGTTCAGGGGCCATGTTTCTGAGCCATAAAGCAGGATAGGGAGTACGGCGAGGTTGTAAATGCGGAGCTTCGTCTTGCGTGCGATGGTCTGGTGCCGCCAGAGTGGTTTCCAGAGAGACTGCAGAGCAGATGCTGCCAGGGCTCTTCTGCGGAGAATCTCTGGTTTTAGGTCCCCATTGTCTGTCACCATGGACCCCAGATATACAAAGCTCTTGACAGGCTCTACAATGTCGCTACCAATTTGGATGGGAGGTGGATCTGGTCCATCACCGACATACATGAACTTGGTTTTCGTCCAACTCACTTGCAGGCCAAGCCGCGCTGCCTCTTCGCTGTAAATGCCCAGAGCGTCTCTCAGCTGGCTGTAGGAAGTGCTGAGAATGATGGTGTCGTCAGCATACTCCAGGTCAGTCAGTTGGTAGTTGCCGAAAGACACTCCGGGGATGCGCTCACTAACCCTGAACATCAGATGGTCGATGATGCAATTAAAAAGGTCGGGAGCAGCCACGCAGCCTTGGCGAACGCCGCTGGAGATAGCAAACCAGTCGGAGTCAATGCCGTTGATACGGACACAGCTCTCTGCGTTGCTGTAGAGCAGCTTGAACAGGGCTATGATCTTGGGTGGTGCTCTGAGAGCTTGGAGGATGTTCCACAGTGAAGAGTGGCAGACAGTGTCAAAGGCGGCCTTCAGATCAATGAATCCGATATATAGATGGCGATCTTTACGGAATTCACGGGTCTTTTCTATCAGCAAACGGACGGCAGAGATGTGGTCCGTTGTGGAGCGGTTGGGCATAAAGCCAGCCTGCTGGGGACGGCGGCAGCTTCTGATTGCTGGAAGGGCACGGCTGAGCAAGATCCTGGTAAAGACCTTGCCCGGGATGGAGAGTAAGGTTATGCCTCTGTGGTTTCCACAGACAAGCCTGTCGCCCTTGCATTTCCAGAAAGGCAAGATGACTCCTCTGGTCCAGTCGGTGGGCAGCTGCTCCGATTCCCACACCTGGTTGAATAGGCGGGTTAGCCACTCCACCATGCCATCACCGCCGGCCTTGAGCATCTCGCCGGTAATGGCACAGATGCCGGGGGCTTTCTTGGTGTTCAGCTTCTTCAGAGCAGCTCTCACTTCCTCGGGTGTTACAGGGTCTGTGCAGCAGGTGTCGTTAGGAGGTGCTGTGCTCGCAGCCCCTAGGAGGGTGGGATCAGCCGGGATGGTGCTGTGCTGCAAGAGGAGGCTAAAGTGCTCCTTCCAGCGCTCGAGGCAGTTGGCTTCTGTCATGATGAGGTTGCCGTCTGAGTCCTTTACCAGGGCTGTCTTTATGTGTGGGCCGCTACGGGCTTGGCGTAGTAGACTGAATACGCGGCTCATGTTGTTGTTGTTGGCCGCGGACTCAAGCTGTTGGGCTTCTGCCTGCCAAAACCTCTCCCTATCTTCAGCAATGGCCACATTGCGCAGGCGATTCAGTCTCCGATACTCTGTGAGGTCGCCTCGGAGTCGGGCCTCACGCCGCTGGTCTATGATGTTTAGTGTCCTCTCTGATATCCAGGGCTTTCTCGGGGAGGATCGCGGGCGTCCGAGGACATTGTGAGCAGACTGGAGGACACTTTCCTTGAAGGCCGCCCAGTCTGTCAGCTTGTCAGGAGCCAGGGTATCAAGAGAGCGGCGGATGGAGCAACTGAAGTCTCTGGCAATGTTGGGGTCGCTGAGTCGGGAGGAGTCGAGGCGAGGCAGAGTCTTGTGCTGGTTGGCTCGGAGCTTTAGCTTGAGCTGGGCCACCAGCAGACGATGGTCTGTGTTGCCAAGCTGTGCTCCTCTGAACACCCGGCAGTTGGTTACAAACGACTTCCAGCGTCGTGATATCAGGATGTGGTCCAATGCCTTCCTGGTTCTGCCATCTGGGCTGTACCACGTCCAGTGATGGATGCATTTCCGGGGAAACCAGGTGTCAGCAACACAAAGGTTGTTTTGGTGGCAGAGGAGGAGGAGGCGGTTGCCATTGTCGTTTGTTGTGCTGTCAACGAAGGTGGTGCCGACAGGTGAGCTGGGGGACCGATCATTGCTGGATAGAGTGGCGTTGGCATCAGTGAGGATGATGGTGACGTCGTGTGGTGGGGCTTGGTTGACAGCCTGGTGGAGTTGGTCAAAGAACGTGTCCTTCGCATCCTCATCAGCGACATCGGTGGGGGCGTAGGCGACGATCACTGTCATCTTGCCGTGATGGTGGAGGAATCGAGCAGACAGTAGTCTGTCGCTTATTGGTGTCCAGCTGATGAGGGACCTCCGGAGGGCTTTTGGAATGGCAAGAGCCACACCGTAAAGGCCGGTCCGACTCTCGGGGCCACTCCAGATGTAGCAATGGTTGCCAGCTGTTGTTTCACCATTGCCTTGCCATCGTACTTCACAGAGCCCTGCCATGGTGATGTTATAGCGACAGAGCTCTCGGGACAGCAGGGTGGCAGCTCCGGGGCGAAGGAGTGTCTGGACATTCCAGGTGGCGACACGGGTCTTATGACGAAGATCGATCCGTACTCGTTGGTCGGGGGCAGGCTGGGGTCCGTTACCGTGTTGGTCAGTCCGGCTTCTTTCTCTGGTCAGTTTCGTAACAAAGTGTGTTTCTCCTGGGTGAGTTGTTAGCCCTCCGCAGGATAGTCGGTTGGTGGGGCTGCCACCTCACAGCGTACCGACACGCTGGGGTCTTTGTTTGTCTGGAACCTACCCCGGAGACCGGCCCGCCATGGGTGACCCTACCAGGAGCAAGCTCCCGACGGTATCGCTCTCCAGGGTCACTGGAACACGCAAGCCCCCTCGCCGCATCAAGGCCAGACCCATCCGAGGGGGGAAAAAAAAAAAATTAAAGAGGAAGAGTAAAATTAGGACGAAAAACCATGAGGAATTCAAAACACGTGACAACATCTTTGAGAAGGAAAATAGAGCTCGGAAGTGAGTCACTAAATAAAGTAATGGCAAGAGAGAGAGAGAGAGAGAACCAACAAACAGAACCCGGTGGGCAGGATTGTGACAGTAGGTCTGTGATGACTAACACGGTTTTGTATCGAATTTATCGACGCAAAGTAAGAAGATCTGCTCATATTGAAAGCTCAGCACATAGCCTGGATATCTGGCTAACCAATAAATAGCAGACCCACCACAAATTTGTAGTTCTTGACTGTTACATCACATAGTAGACCTGTATTTTCAAGCCGTACACACTCAAAGTCTCAGATTCTACGTTTGCCAACTAAACTTACGTGCCTAATGTTGGTTGTGTACTGACTGTGCCTGTTGTTTTATTGTCTCAGCGCACTTATTTTAAGTGCCTGTGCTTACGAGCGTGTGTATTGAGCAAAAGTGTTTATGTGTCCCTCCTTTTCATTAAGCTCCTGGCCACCGTCCTGTCCCAGTCGGTAAAAGCCAAGGAGCATCTCTTGGAGCAGTCTCAGTCCATTGAGCAATCAGCAAGTAAGAACCAAAACATCACGCCAACACGGCACCACAACAGTGTTCCCCTACTTGCTTTTGTTCAAAATACGTTTTGACAAACGGCGATTCCCGAATGGAAATCCATTGTCTGATGTGATTAAAGGACAGCGTTGCAGAGGATCAGAACATTTCGCGCAAATATGAGGCATCCCGAAATAGAATGCGGCACAGTGATGTAGATCACATTTGTCAACGTTTTATCTCTCTAAAGGCCGTCTGTCGGTTTTCATCAGGCACAGTTGAAGTGTAGATCTAAGAGTGCTGCACCAAGAAAACAAAGACCGGGATTCGTTTGTAGGACTCGGATTTATATCACATCGGTGAATGTATTTCAAATCGTCAAATATACCGTACTTTCCGCACTATAAGGCGCACCTAAAAGCCTTTATTTTTTCAAAAGCTGACCATGCGCCTTATAATACAGTGCGCCTTATTTATGGATCAACATTAAGTTTTCCAACTAACTTGCAGCCGCCGACTAAATTTTCCCCCGAACGCCAAGTAGTACGCGGTGTATGCTGGGATTTATTTACCGGCGTTTCATTAGCTAACCAATGTGTCAATCATCATTTGAATCGATCACTATTGGCTAAAGTTATTCGGAGGTCAAGAGGCGGATCCTCTTTATCATTTACAGGCTGGCATTGGCTCAAACGCCAAAACAAAGCCTGCAATTGGCCGAAAAAGATGAATGCGTATAGCACGTGGCTGACGGCACACAGAAAGCATTTTTTTCTATTCTGTATTTGTAATTATTTTATTCTCCTGGATTTACTGCACTCACGGATATAAGAGGACATTGGCTGCATATTATTATGAACACAACGACTTCGGTGTGCTACTCCGGGTTTTATATTGTCCCTGTATCTTGTTTCAGACTGAACTCGATGTTTCTGTGATAAGCGGTGCAGATAATGGATGGAATGGAGTGTCTATTTTTAAATTCAACTCAATTCCAAGTGTTTATTGTCATATGCACAGTAAAGTTGCGAGCGAAAAAGAAAATAGAAACTAAGGAATGTGTGGCATTTCTTGAATCCCAAGACTTTAACCTTCCGAATGATGGAACGATGCATTTGAGTGACATCGTACGGACACCGCATCCGCACGTGTTCTCGACACGTATTTGCGTCTTTGCAAGCTTTGGGAATGTTAAGGGGGTAATAAGTTTGACTGAACTATCTGACTGTTTTGTCGACGTTCCCATTGTAGCGCCTTATAATCCGGTGCGTCTTATGTATGTCAAAAATAGGACCAAAAACGATTTTTTTCGGGGTGCGCCCTATAACCCGGTGCGCCTTATAGTGCGGAAAATACGGTAATTTGTAAAAGTGCAATCATTTGTCTGTCATGCTGTTTTCAGGGTTGGGTAGGGTTACTTTGACTGGATTACTTTCAATTACTTTTGGATTACTCCAATACCAAATATAATAGACAAAAGAAACTAAATATGAATAAAATTATGACTCACAACACGTGGTAAGCTTTCTCTCCTGGCTTTGATCTCTTTGATCTCCGGCAAAACTAACATAAAATGCGACAGAAACAAAATGAAAATGAATCCAAACCGCTTGCCAACATCATTTTTGCCGTTCCATGTATTCCGTTACTCCCCAAGCCTGCACAAAATTTAGTAATTTCATTCATATTTAGTTTATTTTGTCTTTTATTAGCATATTTGGTATTGGAGTAATCCAAAAGTAATTGAAAGTAATCCAGTTAAAGTAACCCTACCCAACCCTGGCCGTTTCGTATCTCTTTCCATTAGTCACACATTCTGTCTCTGATTGGTTGTTTTTCCTCAGACGTGGTAGTTTCAAAATAATTATCACTTCTCCAATTTTCCTAATGTAGAGCTCTTTTTATACAAACAAGTTCTAAATATACAAGGAATTTTCAATCCGGTAATCCCTCACTCTAATGTGGTTTACTTCTCACAGTTTTACTACTTCACTCCTTCAAAAATAATGTGATAAAGTTCTTTATTTTCTGTAGTGCATGTCTCAAACTCGATTATATAACAATATCCTGAAAAGGGATAGTAGTATGAGCCGTAATATGCAATGTTAAAAATAATGAGCTTGAAATCTTTCATTTGATTTGTAATGAGTCCAGAATATATGACATTTTGGTTCTTATAATTGTATTACAGAAAATAAAGACATTTATCACAATCTTCCATTTTTTTAGCCAGTCCTGTAAATAAGTTGACTGAAATGTATTGTTTCTCTTTGTGTGCAAGGCTCTTCTCCTCCAACTACTCAAGAACACAGACCATTCGAGCGCAAAGCAGAGGAGGATGATGGGAAGGTGAGTTTTTGAGAGGGGCGGCGTCGAGCGGGTGTGGTCTTGTCAGCTCTCCCGTGTGTTTTGCAAACTTTTTAGAGCCAGGGCAGACTTTAAGAAAAAAAACTCCAGGCACAGGCATATATTCAGTCGAAAATATTTAAAATTAATTTTGTGATCACCGTGGCTCAGGAAGTTAATCACTTTGGTAATCAATTTTACTCTAATTTAGGATTTTACCACATTTAACATGTCTTACTATATTTTCATATTTCTTGACAAATAACAATAATAATACTTATATGAGTAAATATTATCTGCCAGTGATACATTTTTTTTACTATATCTTTTTCAGTTTTTATTTATTTTGAGGCAAATAAGAAAACAAATAAAATCAGCAAAATTACCGTATTTATTCATGTGTAAAGTGCATTTTCTTTATAATCGCAAACCACAGTTACCAAACATTGGATGCAACACTATTTTGTACTGATAGCATCGAATCATAATCACTGGACTACCAGTATCATAAAGAACATTTGAAAAGGCATTTGATTTTATCACATTATCTGTCAGAACCCGAACAGATAGTGTACCCAGACGCGTAACGTTTTCACACAAGTTTTATTTTACGGGAACGGGGCAGTCATGCTCTGGAACATAAATGCCAGCGATTGGGCAGAAGAGATCGAAATCGGACAGGACAGACGGGATCGATACTGTATACTGGATACACGAGCAAGATACCGGACAGGACGGGACAGACGGGATCGATACCGGATAGGACGAGACAGACTGGATCAATACCGCATACTGGACACTGGAGCAAGATACTGGACAAGACAAGACAGACGGGATCGATACCGGATATTGGAGACTGGAGTAAGATACCGGACAGGAAAAGACAGGCGGAATCAATACCGGATACTGGAGCCCGGAGCAAGAAACCGGACAGGACGAGTCAGACGGGTTCGATACCGGATACTGGATACACGAGCAGAGTCAAAATACAAGTCTTGCAAGTGCAGAAGTTCGTCGACAGACTGACCAGGAGTGAATTAGAGCACTGAGTTTAAATAGGAGGTAAGCCATTCAGGCAATGAGCAGTAGCTGACGCCAAACAGGCGGGCCCAAGTGAGGGCAATGGCGAACCGTGACATTATCACACCATTTTCAGTCACGGTACCAGATATGAATGTTAGAGAATGGAGAAAATGTAAAGTCTTCTAAAATCTGTAAATAAACACAAGAAATCACGACAGGGAAAACTACTCTTTGTGTAACTGATTATGAATCGGACTTTAAAGGACATTTCATTAAATGTATTATAAATTTTATGTTGGTATCATGAACAAAAATGGTGTGACGATGAGATCAAATGTAATACATTTTTATCTTTATAAATATTATTTTATTGTTCTCTATATCAACAGTGGTCCAATGGTTAAAATTCAACACTCTCACCACCGTGACTTTAGTTCGAGTCCCATTGCATCCAACTGCAAAGTTTGAGCTGGAAAAAATGAAGCTAAATTTATACCGATTTTTGATAAAAAAATGACGGATGCGTGTGCACGTTAAATATGAATTAATTTGTTGTGTGCAAGATTTTTTCATAATTTATTTTACTATTATTATAGTACAATCTTCAACAGCTTAAACAAACAAAGTACGTTTTTTAATAAATTTCCCTGTTACTACTTCATGCTCAGATAAATAGTGTATAAAAAAACATAGCAATCTACTGCCACCTACTGATGTGGATAGACAGTTACTCGACAGATCAGTGGAAAAAAGCAAAGATACTGAACAATGGTATGCTTTTTTTTCAGAGATAAGATTGGGCAAATTCCTAGGTCACAATAAACAGGGTCTAACGGCACACTAGTTCGCCCTGCCACACAGATTGAAAAACACTGTTTCAATTTTCCTCAGTGTCCCTGAATGTCGCAGGGAGTAAATGAGGGAATTCTCTCGGGCATAGCGGCGGATGTCATTCGGCTCCTGTGCCAAAAGCTATTTAAAGGGTCGGTTCACCCTAATTACGCAACACAATGAGAACAATCAAGACTCTTTTTAGAAGTTCGTCGAAACATATCTGGCCCAAATTATGCGTTGTTTCCTTTCGTTCTGCGACACTTTCAGCCAGCGCGATTTGAATTGAGCTCATTTTTAAATCGTTGCTGTGCTTTCGACATTTTGTTCACGTGGAAATCTGCTTAAGAATTGTAGATTGGTTTTCCTTCTCTTACCTGTGCAGTTCTAGAGCAACAGAATACTGCACTCTTTGCTTTCTTCTATTGTCATTCCGATGAATTATGCACACATACATAGCTTGGTTTTTTTTTTTTCTCGTCACAGCTTGTGGAAGTGTGATGACAGCACGCCTTCTCCCTGCTGTTAAAAGATTCCTATAGATTTTAAGATTAACATTTTGATCTGTTTGTCTCCCTTGTTTGGAACAACCTTCTGGCTTTATGGAGTGCTCAAGAACCTAGTATGGTTCCTGTGTGTGGTCTCCTAGTGGTTGAATTGGGCCCTCTAAGGCAGAATCCGTGGCTACGAGTCCACTAACCCAAATTCAGTGAAATACAAAGCATAACAATGGAAGCAAATGCACCGTATTTGGGCTATTCATTTATACTCATACTATCGGGATGGGGAATTGACCCCAATCGTCATTAATTTGATCCATTGTTGGGTGAAAAAAACATTTATACTGATAATGAAGGATAGTTATGGTTAAAATGATGCATATTTTAGTCTGTTTTCAATGAGAAATCCTCACGAAGTTGATTGTATTTATTGTTTGCTTCAGTTGTTAAACTGGGTGTCCTTCCAGCCACACAGAATAGACTGTATATACATAGTCTTATCCTTTTTGTATACACATCTTTTATTTTATTGTATGATTTTTTTTTTTAACTTATTTGATCGACACTGTACACCAGGGTTGCAAAGAAAAGGTTTCTGACCCTTGCTCTAAGGCAAAGGTGTGAAAACTGGTCCTCGAGGGCCGCATGTCCTGCATGTTTTTTGAAGTTTCTGATCTTCAACTGGAGTGATTCCAATCACTGGGATCTGTCACAAGCTACTGCCAGCTTGCTAAAGAACAGATCAGTTGTACTACCTGAGTAGTAGCAGGAGTTGCTCACCGCTGCTCTAAAATCTAGCAAGTGTATGTCGAGTTGTAGAAACAGAAAGTCTTGAAATTTTCTTTCTAACATGTTGTGTTCTGTGTTCCAGAAACAAGCAGTAGTGGCATGGCTGGGTGAGTTCCAGCTGCAGTTCTACACAACTCACTTCCTCACAGCAGGATACGATCTAGAGACCGTTAGCCGTATGACTCAAGAGGTAAGGTCAAGACCCCTGAAACTCCTTAGCATGCCCCACCCATTTTGTGTGTCAAGGTTCCGCCCAATGGGGGGCTCACAAACCCACTCACTGTCCGAAGATGACATCATCCCACCCTCGGGTATCAGTCACCATCCTTCCCACCAGTGTGAGTTCGTAGCTACATTTGCATTTCTGTGCTCTCCTATGGCTGTGTGCTGGCGTATTAGCTGGTTCTGCAGTTGTCCCTGAGTGTGCCACTGCGTATTTATGTACACGTATTAAGGCTGACACGACGGTATGATGTCAACCCCTTAAGGGCAGAGAACAGTCATTAAAGATTGTCGAGACATCATTTTCCTCAAGCTAAAAAACATCCTATGCATACATCTCTGCATAGAACCATTTCTGTTGTTTTTCGTTTTACGTTTTAAGTAATTTGAGATCTCTTTGTTTGCATGGAAGGACATGACCGCGATCGGTGTCATGAAGCCCGGGCATCGGAAGAAATTAATGTCAGAGATCAGCAAGTTGCCCTCAACGGACTGGCTCCCGGACCGCAAGCCTGTGAGCATCTCACGTGTACTACACAAATTCCGAGCGGACAAGACATTTTGAGTTTCATAAGCTCCATATTCATAAACTGATTACGTTTATTCGGCCTGTTAAGAAACCTTTTATGTGTGTCTGTATTTGTAGGCCAATTTGGCAGAGTTTCTTTCTCACTTGGGTCTGAGTCAGTACTACCAGGTCCTGGTCCAGAACGGTTATGAAAATATCGACTTCATCTCTGACATCAGCCTGGAGGACCTGCAAGAGATCGGAATTTCCAAACTTGGTAAGACGACACATGGGTCTTTTGGCGTTTCTAGTACCACATTCATTACCATTGCTATTTTCTATTTAGGTCACATGACAATCAATGAGGTTAATCCTGCCTCAGTTGTGAATACAAGGGAACGTTTCGCTCTTTTGCTTTTCCATCTTTGGCAAAAACTAAAATTAGATTTTTAATTCTAAAGCCATTTTTAAAAACTCAATTTGCTAAGTACGCCAGGTAATCCAAACTTGATCGTTTGCAAGAGTGATAGTTGAAGAGATCCAACTTGGATTTGCTAGGTCTAAGAGTGTTTGGGAGTAAATCAACGCATTTCATTTTACAGATGAAAATCTTCTAACATCTTTGAAATCTACACATTTTCGTATTAAAGCTACTCAAGCGCATTGTTGCTCTTTCGTCTTTTTCTCAGAACTTGCACCAAACTATAAAAAATATCCAGGAAATGGAAGAAAGCGGACTTCACACTTTTATGTGTATTCTGATGAATCTCATTGGCTAAGAGACATGGGAATAATACCAATGACATTTCTTCTTACCATTCTTACCTTCTTACCTTCAAGGAAGAAAAGCGCTACAGGGCTCCTGCCGCTAGTGGTACAAACACGGTGTTTTACTCCCAGCCTAAATGTGTTTTAGAAAAGTTTATTCTTTTAAACTCCACACCTTTTAGGAGCACACATAGTTTTTTGGGATAATCTTATCAGGAAATCAGATGAAAAACATTTTAGTTCATCTGAAGGATTGACCGATTTTTTAAAAGTTTAACATACTTCAATCAAGCACATGCTCTCGGGTTTTTTTACTCATCATTTACAGAAGAAACTTGAAAAGAAAAACATTGTTGTTGACTTAATCTTAACGGTATATGAAACTTTAGGCAACTGTGCGTTTTTGTAATTTCATCGATACCTGTAACCTTTGGGTGAACTTTGGATGCCGGCGGGTGTCGGCTTTTCTTGAGGTCATTGACCAAATCACTGTCCATATCTGTTTGAAACTCTCCTCAAATGTTATCACCGACTGAGATAAACTCATAAAAAGAGCCACACCTGGCTTACGGGTCATAGGTTCCCGACCCTATAGGGTCTTATTGCCCAACCCAATAGTGTACCTTCCTTTTCTCACCCCAAGTCTTGACATCTTCTATTTGTCTTTACTCAGGCCACCAGAAGAAACTGATGTTAGGAGTGAGGAGACAAAAAGACATACAGAAAGGAAATGTCAACACAGAAGCACAAGAAATTCCCTCCACTCCTACAAGCCCAGGCGGTAGCAGCGTCTCAGAGCCCCCCACACAGGCAATGAAAACACGTGAAGGCGGTGCAAGCCCGTTGGCCAAACCACGCCCGAGCGTGTCCCATTCCCAAAATCCCCCGCAAACTCCTCCGCAAACCCCCACGCACGCCCGAAACCAGCAGGCCTCCCCTCGGGCCCGGCCGCGACCTTCCACCATGCAGGCGGCGGAGGAACCGCCCATACCGACGCTTCGACTCCCGAGTGAAGATGAGGAGCGTCAGCGAACTCACAGCCTGATCGGCCCTGAAACGGACTCGCGCTATGCCACCGTGTGTCGCAGCAGCTCGGCGCGCAGCCCCGCCGTGGCCAACGACATCACTGTCAACCGAAGCCAGTCCTCGGTCACGCTGCGCCCCCGACGGAAAGGTCGGCCCCCGACGCCTCCCAAACGTTCCTGTTCCTCCATCACCGGAGGCGACGGGGAGGAAGAAGTTCAAGGGGAGGGGCTCCTCGGACCCCCGACATTTCGGGAAAGGCGAGCCAGCGACTGCGGCGGCCTTGCTTCGGCTATGCGAGCTCAGGAGTCTGCGGGCCTGGAGAGATCAGAGGGCGCTTCAGGAAGCGTGCGCAGCCTCGCCGCCATGCTAGAGACCACCATCGTGAGCGGGGCTCAAACCCTCCCAAGAAATCTGGGAAGCAGCGCCAACTACCTGCAGGTGTTTGTGTGTTCAGTGTCCACACTTTCTATGTCGCAGATATAAGGAGCTTGGCAGTTTCCTTCATTTTAAAACAAATTTTCCAAGTGGTGCTCTCTATTGTTTTGAATTAAAAACGACTAAGCTACACCATCACTAAAATTCTATGGAAACTCAATAGCTATTCTAATACGGTGTTCCCAACCTCTGATGTCATGGCATATTATCACTTGGGAATGGATCTTAAGGCACCAGACTTCAAAAAACACAGCATATAATGCACATAAATACGATAGCTTTCAATGTTCTTCAACGCATTACTTTAAAGTTAGTCAAGTCAAGTCATGATTATTTGTATAGCCCTTAAAAGGGCTGCCTTGTGAAGGGACCACGCATGAGGTAATCTCCCTTCCAGGAAGACCAGGCTGCAATGGATGTTGCAATAAGAAATAATACACAGATATTGTCAACAGGAAATATAGGTCATTCATAAGCTAGAGAATAGATGTGTGTTTTAATCCTAGATTTAAACAGTTGGATGTCCAAATGATTAATATGTCTCTGGCAATATCAAGAAATACTTCAATGAATGTTAGTGATGTTTGTGAGATCATTTTTTTTCAGTTGTTGGAAATGATTTTCTTTAAATTCTTTCTTTTTATACTGTATTATGAAGATATTTTAGAGCTGTAACTCTAAATTAAAGCAGTGTTATAGAGTTACAAAGGAACACACCAAAATCTCGACATTAATTGACTTGAAAAGCGCGATATAAATGCAGACCATTTACCAGCCAAAATTGACCAAAACTGGCCTTTTGGGATTCTGCTGGACGACAAAAAAAGCAAAAACAAAAAAACGCTGTCATAAAAAGCCAAAAAAACAATGAGTCTTATGCGTGAGATGATGGGCAGGCTTTGATTCCTGTTTGAGCATTTTGTACATGAGACCTTAAAGACACGTTCATGCCAATTTTTGGACATTAAAAAGAGACACAATAACTCTGAAGTACCTTTAACTGTATTCATATAAACTGATTCAAGGACAGTTTGTTGTAAAAGTGTAAGTATTGGATTCAGATATTTTTCCTGTGATTCACGATTTGGTTCTGGCTCATTTTAAGATCCCATGACACACTCTTTTGGATATTCATTTGTAAGCACACTAAATGTTTTTCTTATTTCATCTTTGTATTAGTAATATCTTTCAAACTGATATCATCCTTCAATTTTCAAATGAAAGAGTCATTTTCTTTTTTTTTACCGTGTTTTCCCACAGAATGGTTCATCGTCTAACCCCTGTTTTTTACCAAGGCTTTTGTCTACCAAATTGTAAAAGTTGATGGGAATCATTTTACATTAACTTTAGTGTCAAAGAAAAACACACCATGCTCGAAACATTGAATTCCAACTGGTTCTATATTTCATAGGTCAGCCCGCCAACCCTCCGCCGTCAGGCTGGCTCAGGGGGTCTTGGATCGGAAGAAGAGGACGTCCTGAACCGTCGCAGGACAATCAGCGGCCCAGAAGCCAATGACAAGGCCGCCCTGCAACAGACCAAGCAACGGCCAGAACCGAGACCCCGTTCCTCCATCGTGTCCGCTGCCGATATCCCAGACTGCACGGCAACTCTCCGAAGGAAACCCCGCCCTGTTCCGGCGGGCCCCGAAACGCCCGTCGCATCTTCCACGGTCGTCACCATGACGACTGGCTCCGACACGTTGCGCAGGAGGCAGCGAGCGGCCGAACAATCGGACGGCGTCGCCAACACGAGTGATAAACAATCAGACTCTTCCGGAGGTCCGGGCGATAGCTGCCGACAACAGAATGGCGGCGTGGTGCTGAGGCGGAGGCCCGTGTCGGAAGCGTCCGACAGGACGGAGAAAGGTCGGGAGAGCTGTGAGTGGATGGAAGCCAGGAAGTCCCTGAAGCCACCGGTTTCACCTAAACCTTCCTCGGTGGCACTTAGAAAGACGCAAGTCGACCCTCCGACCCCGACTCGAAAGGTCCCCTTACCTGGTCCTGATAGCGCTGACACAGCACAAAGTCCTGGTGAGACACATTTGCATTAAGTTTTTGCGTAAAAAAGTAAGGGCTCCTTGAATTTGAATGTGTTTTTAAGGATTGTAGAGCTTGGATTTCGGGTGAAGTGCTTGTAAATGCTCGAAATGAATGCTATGTTTTTCAACAAGTCCGTTTAAATGACGCCGACACTGCTCTCAGATGGTTTCGCTTTGCCATTGCATTTCTTCTTCCCTTTGATTAACTGCATTTGGCATTTGTTGGTAGGGCATTGTCCATTGAAGTGTCATCGCCCCCTACGGGTCATGCCCAAGGGGACAGGTGCATGCTACATCTAAACAGGGCACTATGAAATGTGCATTAGTGCAACAATTACAAATCAATTGTTTACATTTATTATGGGCCATGCAAAAAATGAAGGTAGTGTATCCCAGTGTTCAATTTCAATGGGAAGAACTTCCTGCAACTGAAAATGTAAGCTAAGTGGTACACATTTTTACCCAACACCTATATGGGGAAAGATTTGTCTCAAAAGCATTTACACACGTATTGTTCGGAACCTCAAATACATTCACGGTTTACTCAAAATCTGAAAATCATATGTCTTGTTAACCACACATGCAAGATTAAAAATCACAGCTGTGTTTGTGCATCTGCAAAATACATGATTCACACCAGATTTCTTATTTTAATTTTTGGGGGAAAATATAAAAATAGATTTAAGGTGTTTGAATTTGGCCATTAAGAAAATGTACAAACCCAGAAAGTCAGTCAATAAATTTAATTATTTTGATTAATTCGTCTTTTTAAGAATATATCAATTTGAAAATGTGCTACATCATTGAATCAAGGTTTAGAATTTAATAGTTACAATTGAATTATTCAAAGATGGTGCTAATTACCCAAAAAAAATCTTACTATTTCAGTGTGCCATTTAAAGTGACAGTGTGTGTTATTTGACCACTAGTGTCAAAGTGTCAAACTCTCACTGTCACTACACACGTTCGATTCCCGTTGCCTGCAAAGTTTTGAAATTCAGGTCAGCGATATTGATGGATTTGTTCAACCATTGCTCAATCATTGTGCAAATACGGTACACAGTGAAACCTAGAATGGTAACACACACCTCAAATTACTTTATGCATTTCCAATCTTATCCGCCGCATTTTGCGGCCAAATTGGGGGTTTTAGGTGGGCCTTATAGTCCAGAAAATACGGTACTCATGAAAAGAGCCACACCTGGATCATGAGCCATACATCCCCGACCCCTGTGCTAAAGCATTCATCACCAAAAAGGGGCTGTACAAATTTTTCTTCTGTTCTATTTTTCTCAACAGAGCCAAAACGTGTTCCCCCGCCAGTGTCACCCAAACCACGCGGACCCCCAACAGCACCCAAACCGGGCAAAGCCGCACCATCCTCGACCGCCACCAGCCCCTCAGCCTCCGCCCCTTTCCCAGCCCCCAAGCCTTGCCCGGCGCCCTCCGTAGCCCCGCTCCCGGCCCCCGACACACCTTCGGGCCCCTCCTTGTCGCCGGGGCTCCCCCTTGCGTCTCCCTCTCCGGCACAGAGCCCTTCCACGCCATCGCCTCATCCAGTCAAACCTCCACGATCCTCCATCGCCGGCCTCTCCATCGACCTGCTTGGAGCACAGGAAGAAGAAGACAAAAGGAAGGAGTTCAAGAAGCACAATGAGGGAGAAGAGGAAGATAAAGCTTCATCACTAAAAGAAGGGGATGAAGAGACGGAGACGCAACATCGCTTGGAGGAGACCAGTGCTTCCTTGGCTGCAGCTTTACAGGCTGTAGAACACAAAATTCAAGAGGACGATGCACAAAATGAGTAAGTCAAACCGGGGTGGGCTGAAATGTGACGAAAAACTACAGTGGTACCTCTTCATACGAGTACCTCTAAACACTATTGACCCTTTCTACACATGACACCTAACCATGTGACGACACCATGACGGATGGTAGTAAACCATAGTAAACAGTGGACGCGGATAGTAAACAGTAGACAGCAACAACAAAAACAGCGATACTGTTCAACACCATTGGCAATGACTAGTCAAACCAATATTGTGCTGCTGGCAGATGGGGTGGCTCACCTTGTTGAAAAGCACAAAAAGTGCTTTTTAGAGAAACTAAAAAGTACGGTCTTCCTTCTGACATATTCATACATCTGACCAAAGCGTCCAGTCTGCCTGACTTCAGTCCACATAATCTGTACCAATATATTGTAAATAGTGTATTCGATTACACCAGTGCTGATCTAAAAGCTAGTAAAAGTCTGGATACTTACCAGTTTTTTGTGGCTGGTACGCATTGCTGCGCTTAGTTTTGCTGACAAATGCAGCCCCGCGTAAAATGTCCCCCTCACGCCAACGTTACTAAAGCGGCTTCTAAATTTTGGGTGAATGTACAGGCCATTTGCACCTTGTATCACTTTGGAGCACGTGGAAATATTTACTTTGGCGAAATGACGTTTTATCTTCTGAACATTCGCCTCCTGTTTATTTGCGTAACAAGCTTTATGGTCGAGTGCATAAGAGTTTTTATTAAATGTAATATTCGAAAGATTACTGTTTGGAATCGCTGGTTAATCTCATTAAAAGCAGCAAAGGTAAGCCACTAATGTTAGCTAGTTAGCACTAGATAACTCATATTGAATGTCTTTGATGTTACATGAAATTGCTCGAAAATACATCAAACATACCCTGTCCAAAATCTTGCTGCAAATCCTGGAGTACTTTGAGCGCTTCGAGTCCCTCCGTTTGATTTGCAGATAAACATAGCCGTCTTCTGTTTTCATCAAAATAGATGCAATGAAATTCCAAATTCTTCATCAGCTTTTCCAGTTTGCACATGCAAATCAATTATTTTCCGCTGTAACTGCATTTGGCCATGCTCAACATGTGTAAACAAACTTTACCGGTCTTTTTCTGTGGTGTGAAATGTCAGATGTCAACTCACATTTGCAGGCCATTATCCCACTGAAATTTGGATCCCGACATAACCAGTTCAGACATACTGATTTAAACAAATGCATAAAATACAGAGAAAACATTTAAGTTGACATGTATGCTATCTTCTTCACCCCTCCTTGCAACCGCGCCCCCATTCCCCCACACTACGCACACACATTTGTTACGGCCATCAGAATGAACTCACGTTTTATTTCGTTTTAATTCTTGTCTTATTACAGTATTTTGTTGAATTGCCATTTGAATGTTTGTCATAAAATAGATAAATGTGTTTTATAGCTTTTTAGGGTTCACCCGAATGCTTTTAGGAAAATGGGAATGGACGAATTGAGTTTTAATTATTTCAAATTGGGAATATTTGCTCAATACATGAACAATTGGAGATAAGAGTCGATCCTGGAAACGAATTAAGCTCTTATGAAGAGGTACCACTGTATTTCCTGTCAGTGCTTGTTGGGTGAATTAAACAAGTGGGGCAGCACTTTGTTCCAAGAGTTGGGAAATGGGCACAGCTTTAATTAGCGCCTTAGGGCTCTAATGTTCATTAGTGACCGCAGAATCTGATGGGAATTACAGTGCATTTAACAATCAATGTCATGCATGCTCCTTCCAAAGATGAGTCGGTAAATTTTAATTCAAAAAGCGTTTGTTAGTAATGATATCAATTCAAAGAGTTGATGAGGATAGAGTCTAGAAATATAACAGTTAGCCTTTTACCCCTGCTGGTTTCCTGACTACTTGAGTCAGCCAGGAGTAAAAAATATGCCTTAATGGCTAATCGGGACTGATCGATGGGAGGCTGGCCCCCTAAAAGCATGCAATGGACAGCAAGGATAACAGGGAGCCTACAACAAAAAAATTACCACGGCAAAATATACCAAATGATCACGGCAGGCTAGCGGAATGCTGTAGAGGACGAACCAAAACCGATCGCGAGGCTGTCGAAAGCAGCCAGGATAACCGCAAGCCAACGGCAAAAAAAAAATCCACTGCAGCAACTAACATGAACCAAGCCGGGAGAAAAATCAATTAGCACGCAAGTCAGCTAGCCAACTGCTAACAGGGCTAACCCATATCAAACAAAACTGGAAGCCTTCGGGAGCCCTCTTGCTAACCGAGAGCTATCTGGACTATGTTATATTATTTGCAAGGCATGCGGTGAGAAACACAAAAGGAAAAGTCACAATCACATTTCTAAAAGGAGGCAAAGGTAATAAAGGAACGCACGCTGTACAAGATGGCAGGCAAACCTATTTCACGCAGCTTGAGATGATCAAAGTAAGTGCCTCGGACAAAACAGTCAGAAGTCTCCCAGTAAAATGGTAGGCAAAGTTTCAATTAAAACAAGTGCTATGCATTCGCTGATTACTACATTCACCGTCTGTTTTTCAACGGGACGCCATTGTTTTGGTTCTCGTTGTCATCCGGTGAGGTCACAGATCTACGGGATAGGAGTTCAAATTGTACTTTGAAAATGAATTCCACAAGATCAATGGCGCATGGAATATTTTGAAACATATCTGAATAATTATTTGGGGTAAAACTACATGTTCTGTGCCGAATTGAAAGGAAAACCTGTCTTTTGTAATCCCTTTAAATGGTTGTGTTGCAAGAGCTGTTAATGCTTAGGCAGCTAAATGTGTTTTTTTATACCAATTAACAACACTTGGAGAAAAAATTGCCTCGTGTGAGGCTCAAACTCATGACCTTTATATCATGAGACTGACGCGCTGCCTACAAGGCCCTATTCCAATGCTTTATCTTGTCAACATTCCCTTACGCATCACCTCTATTCCACCTGAGATTTCGTCACTTGTTTTGAAGGATTACTGTGTAAAATTTGACCACAATAGAATAGAGAATAGAATTTACTTTTATTGTCATTCTTTGTAACAATGCACACAGAACGAAATGTCGATACACCTGACCCGTACAATTAAACTGTAGCGAGCCGATGCAGCCGCAGCCAAACAGGGCGCAGCCATTTTAGTCATTAGGTGACCAAATCCCCAATTCCAACCCTTAATGCTGAGTGCCAAGCAGGGAGGCAATGAGTACCAATGTTGTAAGTCTTAGGTATGACCTCCCAAGATGTTGCTGTATTGTGTAATGCAACCAGAAACAAGTGTTAACAAGCACAAGAAAGAATACAAACTATGGAGACTCAAAGTGACCAAACTGCACTGTTTTTCTTCTTATTCACCCAACCTATTCACAAGGTTTTGGTTTATGAGTGTACCTTGTACCAGGAAAATGACAGACAATCATGTCAGTGCCCTTTGGTTAGGCTCATGGTATTTGAATAAATGAAAATTTCTCAACAGACAAGTCTCTAACCCCTTAACATTCCACTAGCCCGCCAGCAGTCCTTTTGTGAAGCACATACGTGTCTGTAAAGTACCATGACACCAGTCACTGAAATACATCATGCCACTCAGACTGCAAAGCTTATACTCTTGGTATTTATGGTATGCTGACCATTCCAAAATGTACTCAACACGGTAACATCACGTTCAGTCTGAAACAAGACACCTGAAAAGTATAAAGCCGGGATAGCGCACCGATAATGTACCTTGGTTCTCGGCTAATAAGATGATTCTCTGCAAACATGGACTCGTTACATCCAACAGCCAGGGTTGGGTAGGGTTACTTTAACTGGATTGCTTTCAATTACTTTTGGATTACTCCAATACCAAATATGCTAATAAAAGACAAAAAAAAACTAAATATGAATAAAATTATGACTCACAATACGCGGTAAGCTTTCTCTCCTGGCTTTGATCTTTTTGATCTCCGGCAAAACTAACATAAAATGCGACAGAAACAAAATGAAAATAAATCCAAACAGCTTGCCAACATCATTTTTGCCGTTCCATGTATTCCGTTACTCCCCAAGCCTGCACAAAATTTAGCAATTTTATTCATATTTAGTTTCTGTTGTCTTTTATTAGCATATATGGTATTGGAGTAATCCAAAAGTAATTGAAAGTAATCCAGTTAAAGTAACCCTACCCAACCCTGCCAACATAGCCACATCATCTGCATAAAGCAGAGATGTAATGCTAAAGCTTCCAAAGCGAACCCCTTCCTTGCCATGGCTGCGCCTAAAAATTCTGTCCATAAAAGTTATGAACAGAATCTGTGACAAAGAGCAGCCTTGGCAAAGTCCAACTCCCACTGGAATCAAATCTGACTTACTGCCTGACCAAACTCTGGCACCGGGAATACAGGGATCGCACAGCCCGTATAAGACTCTGCGGTACCCCATACTCCAGGAGCAACCCCCACAGGGCTCCCTAAGGAACACGGTCCACAAAACACATGTAGACTGGAGAGGCCAACTCCAATGCACCATCGAGGACCCTACAAAGTGTGTAGAACTGATCCAATGTTTAACTGCCTGGACGAAAACCACACTGATCCTCTTGGATCGACTTCCTGACGCACGCTCCTCTCCAGTGCCCCTGAATAGATCTTGCCAGGGAGGCTGAGAAGGGTGATTCCTATGTACAAATAACAGACTCGTAAAATTATTTTCAATGTGGCTGTACGTGTCTGACCTTTTCATTGACACCACTCTTTGCAGGCTTATTTTCACGGTCCATAGCCGAAATCAGCCTAAGGGGGCCAGTATTGATAAAACTGACATTGACCTCTTGAACTCTGAATAGTCTTCACCAGTAGTGACCAATTCAAATGATGATTGACACACTGGTGACCCAATAAAATTCTGAACAGAACGATACGGCAGATTTAATGTATTCAAATTAGAACTGAAAATAAACATGGGTAACGCCACTTCTGATTCGTTTATTACACGCATAAGTCAAACGTTTAACAATTTTTCACAAAGACTAAAAAATCTGCCAAAGCAAAATACAAATTGGCAAACTTTTTAGTGTGGTAAAGCGGTTGTCTCCGAATGGCCACTTTAGGAAAAGCCGATGCCTACCCTTAGAAAAATGTGTAAAATACAATTTTTAGTTTTTCGGATTCTGATTAAATAAGACAAGGCACCATGTGTTGGCAATTTTCTCTCTCTTCTAACTAAGATTACTCACTTTAGTAGTACTTGCAGTGATTATTTCAGTTTGGGACAATACTTCAGTGAGTTACCATTCAAAAGAGACCAAAACCGTCCATATTCTCTAAACGGTTCAAGAGCAACATTAAATTTACTTTGGGTATGTCTTGGATTGGGAATTTTTACGGGAATTTATAGAAGTTAAAACAATGCATGATATAAGCATGCATTATTTATTCAAATCAATATTGTTTTGTTCAATAATTTTTTTTTTACCCCAGACATGCTAATACACACTGTGCCTTTAACGATACCCATTGAAAGTGTTATGTCAATTAATAAATAAAATAAACGTGCCTTTCTTGTATATGGGTCTTAATTTACCATCGCAATATCACAAAAAAAATCAAGGAGAGAAAAGCAAATATTTACTTATGCAATTTACTGAGAGCTAACTATGAAAAACGTGTGATTAATTGTGATTAAATGTTGTAATAGTTCGACAATATAATTTATTAAATTGCATTAAGTGAATGCACACTTAAAAAAACTTCCAATTTTCTTAATAGAGAAGTAAGACCAGGGGTCGGGAACCTATGGCTCGCGAGCCATATATGGCTCTTTCTACGAGTATCTGTGGCTCAGAGACAGATTTGATTGATGCAAAATTTCTCCATCTTGTCCAAAAGTTGTTTCGTCTACCCTATTAAGTTACACGTAAAGCTAATCCGAAAACTACTGGGAGACGATTACTTCCCAGTATATATATGGCACGTTTTTCACTACAATTTACAGTCAAGGTGTCACACAAAAAAAATGGGGGAAAAAAAACTCGTTTTAGCTGTACAACGCTAAAGAATCCTTTATATAAAAGTTCACTATGTAATCTGTGTTCAGTGTTCGGATACCTTATGATGAATCCACAGAACTGTAAATACGCCAAAACACCGGAAGAGAATTTAGTCATTTGATTGGGTGAGTGGGAGGGATGGGTGGAGCTATGCAAAAAGTACAAGCACTCCTTCCCATCTCTCGCCAAAAGTAAGCACATAAGGCTCCCTATTCTCAGAATGTTGTGACGTTTTTACAAAATAAATGCTTGCATCTGGTTTTGAAACCAATATGTATGAAAAAAGGGTCAAAAGGAGTTTAACCGATCTTGAGTCATTGCAAGAAAGAGACAAGTTTAGAGTGGTATGTTTGTTGATTTTGGGACAGGGGCTCTGGCATTATTCTCTTTTCATAATTTTTATCAAATCATCAAAAATAAATGTGCTGAAGACTAAGCTTTTGTCTGGGGCGCGGGTTTAGCAATTTAGTAAATTTGTCTCATAATATATGGTGTGGCTCTTTCCCAAAATAAAATTAATATTTTTTGCTTTTATGGCTCTTTGGGTCAAAAAGGTTCCCGACCCCTGAGTAAGACCATGGAAAAAATCTTGCCCCGTGTGAGGCTCGAACTCACGACCTTCAGATTATGAGACTGACGCGCTGCCTACTGCGCCAACGAGGTCTGCGAAGAGAGAGGGAAACTTACTGATAGGACCCCGCACTAGATTCACAGACTACGATACAGATAATATCTTACTGACGTTTAGGATCAGTTCCGACCACGGATAGTTAATCCATTCTCTCCTTACGAAGTAGTGAGTGTAGTGGTGCGGGCTGGCTGCCAGAAATGTCGTATGGGATTCGGGGCTTCTACGCGTTGCAGTTCCAGACATTGGATTAAAAAGAAAGACAGTGATGGAAAGTGGGGGTGAGAGAACAAAAGGGAAACCGAGAGAAAGACAGAAAAGTGAGAAAGAAAGAGGGGAAGAAAGAAAATAGAGAGAGAGAAGAGAGAGAGGAAGGAAATAAGGGACAAACGGAGTGAGAAAGAGAGAGGGGGAAGAGAAAAAGGAAAGAGAATATTAAAAGAGTGGGTGAGGGATAGAAACTGAGAGGGAGTTAAAGAGTGAACCAGAGACAAGAGAAAAAAATAGAATCAAAAAGAGAAAACTAGAGAAAAAAAATAGTGAAGGACAAGCAGAGAGAGTGAGAAAGAAAGGGATAGAGATGAAAGGGAGAGAAAGAGAGAGTATAAGAAATACAGCTACAGTTGCTTTAGGAGTGGCGACTGCCTTTGGCGACATCAAGTGAAAATATTTAAAAGTGCAGCTCATTTTTCTCTTGTGCTGCTCTCAGAACTCTCTCGCGGGTTAAATTCAATCTGTTGGCAGGTCGTATGTTTGACACCTTTGCTTTAAGTGATAACATGATGTAAAAACCTCCTCCATTCTAAAAACAGCCCTCTTTAATGTTTCAGGAACGTTCTTTCAGAAAATGTGTATCCATTCTTAAGTACCATTTTTAAATATATGACATCTCACTTACATTTATTTCTATTCTCTCTTTTCTCTATTTGCAGCAAAAAGAACACCGTGTCCATCCTGGACGACATCGGCAACATGTTTGACGACTTGGCCGACCAACTAGACGCCATGCTGGACTGATCTTACAAGTTTCCGTCCCTGTCGTTTGTTCATCCTTTGCCTTTCTTCGAGTGGCGCTCCAGGGGGCGCTAGTGTGCACTCTTTTGATGTGGACACACAAAAACACTACTGACTGAGAAGCACAATCGTTCTCATCTCTTGAGACGAGAAGAAAATCAAAGCACACGCACTGACTCATCGCAGACAGGAAGTAGACCGCGGAGAGTTTCAAAATAAACTAGACCAGGTGTTTTCCTGTCTCCCAAGGATGCCATTTTCCTGCTTCACATCTTCCATGTAGTTGGAGGATATGAGAGGCTGTTTTAGAAGTGAATCATACTTGCTCTCACATGTAACATCATACTCTCACACATGCAGAGCTATACTATTATAACCATGCACAAAAACTACTATACTCTCTCACACGTGGTACTCTACTCTCATACACACTACTATACCCTTGTGCACATTACTATTCACTCAAACACGCAATACTGTACTCTCTCATATACACTACTATAATCTCATACACCAGGGGTCCCCAACCTTGTTTAAGCTGAGAGCTACTTTTGGTTATTAATTAGAACAATAGGCACACAGTCTGATAGGAATTTCTGAAATAGTAACTTGGCTGTATGGATGGTTAAATAGCTAAAACGTAGCTCGATAGTTAGCCCCCCCAAAAAGTAAACAGGTACAAAACTAAAAGAGTAAAAAGCCAACTAAATAGCCAGATAGAAAGTAGGAAAAACAGCTAGTTAGCCAGCTAGAAAGAAGCCCAAAACTTAGCTGGATAACTAGCCAAAAAAGGATAAAATGTTAGCTAGATAACGTGCGAAAAAATATTAAACACAAGCTAGATAGCTAGCTTAAAGAGTGGAAGGCCAACTAAAAAGCCAGATAGAAAGCTAAAAAAAGCTACATAGCCAGCTAGAAAGGAGTTCAATATTCAGCTGGATAACTAGCCAAAAAAATTGATAAAATGTTAGCTAGATAGCATGCAAAAAATGTTAAAAGCAAGCTAGATAGCTAGCTTAAAGAGTGGAAGGCCAACTAAAAAGCCAGATAGAAAGCTATAAAAAAAAGTTAGCTAGCTAGCTAGAAAGAGGTCAAAATTTAGCTTGATAACTAACAAAAAAACAGCACTGGTGAGTAATTTTCAGAACATGTCTGCAGGAACTTCAACTGTCCTTACATGTTACTATACACTCATACAAACAATACCATACTCGTACATGTTACTATACACTCATACAAACAATACCATACTCGTACATGTTACTATACACTCATACACACACTACTATACTCTCACACATTTTCCTATACTCTCATACACAAACTACTGTATCTCTCGTGCATTTTCCTATACACTCATACACACACTAAAAAACTATCTCACACATTTTCCTATACACTCATACACACACTACTATACTATCTTGTACATATTACTATACACTCATAGACACACTAAAATACTATCTCACACATTTTCCTACACACTCATACACACACTACTATAATCGTACATATTACTATACACTCATACAAACAATACCACACTCATACATATTACTATACACTCATACACACACTACTATACTATATCACACATTTTCCCATGCTCTCATACACACACTACTACACTCTCTTGTACATACAGTATTACTATACACTCATACACACTACTATACTATCTCACATATTTTCCTATTCTCTCATACACACTACACTACTTTCTCGTGCATATTACTATTCATTAATACACACACTACTATGCTGTCACACACATCGCACTGTGCCACATATACAAAAAAACACTGAGAGAGATGAGGTGATCATTGCACTGGGTGTGAGAGACCCCTATATTAATAGCAATTTGAATATGGGGTGAAAAAAATAGTGGTATGTGTGAGAGAGTATAAAAGTGTGTGTGAGAGTCAATAGTAGTATGTGTGAGAGAAGTAGTATGTGTAGTGTGTGTGCGGGGCAGGGGGTATAGTAGTATGTGTAGTACTTTGTGAGAGTGTAATAATATGTGAGTGAAAGCATAGTAGTGTGTTTGAGTTTATAGTAGTGAATGTGAGAGAGTATATCAGTGTTGTGAGAGTATATTAGTATGTGTGAGAGAGTATAGAAGTGTGCATCACGGGCTAATAATAGTGTTTGTGCATGGGTATGACTGTGTCTGAATGAGAGTATGGTTGTCCATGTGAGTATGATGGCGAGTTGTGAGAGCAAGTATGATTTACTTCTCAAACAGCCTCTCTCGGGAGGGTGTCCCAATTGTGTGCGTGACACATCGTCTCTGTTCTTGTCGTTGTTGCTGTTGTCGTCCAGTTACGAGCGTGTGTCCTCCTGCAACCAAAATGTCAGAGTCCTTCCGATAACTCACGCCAGAGTCACTAAAGCGATCCTTTTTTCTTTTAGAGGAATTACTCTTTTAACGAGCAAATTTTCCCCATACAAAATCATTAAAAACTAGTAGGTCTGTTCCGACCTCCCAAAAGCAACCTCAAATAGCTGTGAAACACATCTTTCTGATCACTGAAAACACATTCAAATGGTAATTAAGAATAAAGAAATACAGTATTAAGATAAATAAGATGATATAAACAAAATACAGAGTTTGTACGGGTGCTTGAAATTCTTGAAAATGCTTGAATTTTAATGTTGTGTTTTCAAAGTCAGAAAAATGCTTGATTTCGGGGTGAAGTGTTTGAAAATGCTTGAAAATACACGCCTCTAAATGCGTGTGAAAAAAATATAAAAAGTGCGTAAAAATGACGCCGATGTTGGCTCCAGTTCTCATTACCGAGTTGTTATGTGATGCCTTACTGCCCTCTATTGTCGCATCCAAGAGGACTGGTTTATCTGGCTAGTCATGGGAATTCGGGCTCTTTTTGAGAAGCGGCTCTTCCAGCTCGGCTCCCAAATGCATCCTCAGATTTATTAAATGTTCTTTTTGTGATATTATTAACAATAATAGAAAACTGCACCAAATTATTATTATTATTATTTAATTCATAATTTTATATGCAATATAAATTTAAATACTCACAGATCTACATTTTTTTCATAAAATACAAAACAATATTAGATTTTTACTCACCGGACCGATTTAAGGTTGAAAACAACACAAAATCCCTGAAAATGCAAAACAATAAAATATAAATAAAAAAATTTAACTCTTCAGTGCTATAAATAAATGATAAGATGCAAAAAAAAAATAACTATTTACAATTCTATTTTAACCAATTTAGACACAGATCTTGTGGAGAAAGACACAAGAAAATATGAATTATAATAGGTTAAACAAAAACAAAAAATCAGCAGTCTTTAAGATTGAAATACTGAATGCAGTCTGCTTTGGAGCAATCAATGTCATTAAAATGAGTCAAAATTTGGCTCATTTTGTTGCTTTTTATACATACAGTACTCTCTTTTTTGTCCTCTGTATTGACCCAACACCTATAGAGCCCTTTCCGTGTTTGTAAACAAGTGTGACGTATTGAAGCTACGCGTGCATTGTTGAAGCAGAATGGCAGAATTCATGTCAGTTTATAGCAGCCCATTGACATGACAAGATAATATATAGGAATAGCACAAAATATGTGCTGGCAGCAAGACAGCAACTTTATTTTAGTCATCAAAACCAACACAACAAAGGTCTTTTGATCGCCCCTGGATTTCTTCTTTTAAAAGTACTGGAAAATTGGAAAAATTGGCCTTGAAACAGCTTGAAAAGTGCTTGGATTTGAACATGAAAAAGGTGTACCGACCCTGGAAATAAAATGTGTATTTATTATTTATTGGGGGGAGATGCGTTGAGTGGAAGGAGGAGTACCTGTCAACTTATACATTTCACCGTATTTTATACGTGTTTCGATAATTTCAAATTGTGTACCCCGTATAACTATTTTTACACGGGAGTAAAAAATAAAGACACACCTCGTCTTGGCCGTTTCAGCTCTAACCCCGATCATCTCAGTCGCTGGTAGCAGCCGACAAGGTCATCGTAGATTGCTAATATTGTTGCGGTATTCTACATAGTCTCTCTCGCTGTGAGTAAATAGGTGCCGCAATGTGTTTGGAGTGGTTATTATCACTTAATAAGGGGAAATGCACCCATTGATACAGGGAGCAATTGGCGGAGCTTGACAGGTATGGGATCGAGAGACTATTGATGATTCGGGAGCACCTACTGTACACACTGATTAGTTTTTGGTTCAAACTCATGTGGAATCAATACTAATCAATGAGTGACTTTAGAAAGAACATGAATTAAATGCCATTATTTTTTAGAAATGCAACAGTTTTTAGCCTTTACGTCAAGAACCAATTATTGCCAGTAACGCCATTATCCCACGAGGTTACCGATATACCTTTCCCTCAATCGAGTAACACAAGACCTCAATGTGACTTTGAACCTCTGTAAACTCACTCGATCCCCGATCTTTTATATTTTTTTTTAGTATGGCCGTTATTTTTGTTGGCGTGTTTCCTCGGACTAAACTGACATGCACACTTTATGCAAAAGCACATATAGTACAAGCACACGATGTATCCCACTTGTCCCCCCGCCAAAAGTGTTTATTTTAAAAGAGAATCCTGTATTTCCATGCTTTACGGTACCTAAAAAAAGACTATTTGAGCGGTTAGAGCTCTCTCTTTATCGTCGGTTATTAAAACCGCCTCACTTTCGTTCCAATTCTTTGTCGACTCTGCATCTTTTTGTGCCTTGGTGGTGTTCATTCACATTCGATCTCTCCTGTTATTAATGTTCGCTTACTCGTTTCGGTTGACGCTCTCTTCGTTTCCCTGTTAGAAAACGCTTGTAGGCTTGTTCGGTGTAGGCCCATTGAGAAGCTTTCTTTTTAAAAAAGAAGGTAGAAGACTCCATTGCTGCCCCTCGTCCCCTCAGCTCTTCATCCCATCCTGGTGGAGGCGCCCAATAAAGAGCCCACACATATTTTTATGCCCTGAAGAAGATACAAAAAAGTATATATGAGAGAAAATATAAGTGAAGGATGACAATATTGATTATAGATTCGAAAGGGAGGGCGAAACGATTCTGTATTTACGGTTGAATGTTGTGAAGGCTGTTGTGCCGCAGTCGAAAAGGTTCGGTTTTCTGGTGTGATGATGCATTCCTGTACAGATGTGAACAGAATAAATGTGAGGATTAAAACGTGTGCATTTTTTTGGGCTCTAATTGAATTGAGTTTGATTTATATTTTATTTTTTAGTGCTATCGACAGTTCGAACTATTGCGGTGAGGTTCCTGTCTGGTGAGGCACAGTCAGATTTTGAAATAAATGAACCTAAATCTTTGTCATGAACCGGAACAGGATCAGGACCCAAATGGGTGACGTTCTCACAAAAGCTTTTATTTTACGGGAAATGGAGAGTCATGCATGTTAGGCAGCGGTCTGGCGTGGAAAGACAGGAAGCCAGAGACCGACGAGCTCAACACCAATTTCCCGGGCAGATATAGGACAGATGGGGTCGATACAGGATGGGGACAGACAGGATTGATATAGAAACAGGAAATTGAAATTAAACAGGACAAACTAGACGGGAACAAAAATGGAAATCGATATTAAACAGGACAAAATAAACGGGAACAATACCGGACAGGAAATATCAACGAGAAACAGGACCGAGTCAGAACCCACATCTTGCGGGACAGAGGTTCGTTGACGGACTTATCCTCAGTAGGGTCGCTGTGGGGGCTGGAGCCCATCCCAGTCATCTTCAGGCAGTGGGCAGAGAACACCCTGAACTGGTTGCCAGCCAGTCGGCAAACTGAGACAGACAATTCACTCACTCATTCACACCTGAACTGGCCAATTAACCTGACATGCATGCTTTTTGAGAATGTGAGAGGAGACTGGAGTGCCCGGAGGAAACCCAGGCAAGCACGGGGAGAACATGCAAACTACAGTAGAAGCTACAGTAGCTGGACTTCAACCCTGAAACTGCATCGTGTGGCTGCGTACTAACCACCCATCTTCCGCGCCACATAGATGCATCCATTTTTCTCATATAATTGCTGCTATTTCAAAATGACCTATAATTTTATGGCCTTTTTTTCATTCCATTCATGCAAAAAAGAGAATGGTAAATGGTCTGCATTTTATATAGCACTTTTCAAGTCAATTAAGACCTCCCAAAGCGCTTTACAGTGTGCTTCACACACACCAATAGCCATGCAGCCATGCAAGGCGCCGACCTGCTTATTGGGGACATTAGGGATTCAGTGTCTTGCCCAAGGACACTTCGACATATAACACAGAGGAGCCGGGAATCGAACCTGCGATCTCTTGATCCCAAGACGAGCGCTCTACCTCCTGAGCAAATACGGAGTAAAATCTTTTTAGAAACGCAGCGACAATATGCATTTATGAATAAATATGTAAATTGCAGACAACTTAATCTACATTTATTTGTTTTATCAATAAATAGATGATTTAATCAATTAAGGAAAGGTAAATGATGTCCCCTTTGGTGGGCATAAAAATGGATAGTGTGCAATATGCGATACAAATTCTGTTTTTTTTAAATTTAATTTGAAAAATAACTTTACAAATAAAACGTATCTGATTAAAAATAGTAAGTCAAGAAAAATGTAGCTAGCTATTTGAATGTTGGGGGCAAGAGTGGCACCAAATCAACAAGTTTCCTATGAGTGGTCCTTTTTTATTACCATTTAATACAAAATATCATTTAATTTTTTTGACATTTGGTGGGCTGGATTCAAAAGCCTGACGAGTCTCCATAGTTTGCCCCACTTCTGATATAAAATGTAGCATAGAAAAAAAACATTTTGTTGTTTTACCCTAAATCAAAAATGAAGTCTATGCGCTGTTCATTTTGAATAGAGGCATTAGTGGATATATAATCCTCCATTATGAAAAAAAGTCTGCACAATAATAAAAAAAAGAACTAGATGGGGATCAGCACCTCCAAGTCCGAGGCCATGGTTCTCAGTCGGAAAAGGGTGGTATGCTCCCTCCGGGTCGGGGAGGAGGTCTTGCCCCAAGTGGAGGAGTTCAAGTATCTTGGGGTCTTGTTCACGAGTGAGGGTAGGATGGAACGGGAGATCGACAGACGGGTCGGTGCAGCGTCTGCCGTCATTCGGACCCTGTACCGGTCCGTCGTGGTGAAGAGGGAGCTGAGCCGAAAGGCAAAGCTCTCGATCTACCGGTCGATTTTCGTTCCTACCCTCACCTATGGTCATGAACTTTGGGTCATGACCGAAAGAACTCGATCCCGGATACAAGTGGCTGAAATGAGTTTCCTCCGCAGGGTGGCTGGGTTCTCCCTTAGAGATAAGGTGAGAAGCTCAGTGATCCGGGAGGGACTCGGAGTAGAGCCACTGCTCCTCCGCGTTGAGAGGAGCCAGTTGAGGTGGCTCGGGCATCTAATAAGGATGCCTCCTGGACGCCTCCCTCGGGAGGTGTTCCGGGCATGTCCCACCGGCAAGAGGCCCTGGGGGCGGCGCAGGACACGTTGGAGAGACTATGTCTCTCGGCTGGCTTGGGAACGCCTCGGGTTCCCGTCGGATGAGCTGGAGGAGGTGGCTGGGGATAGGGACGTCTGGGCTTCCCTTTTAACGCTGCTGCCCCCGCGACCCGACCTCGGATAAGCGGAAGACAATGGATGGATGGATGGATAGATGGCTTGACTTGCTGTTGCTGTAGCTTGCTAATAATATCACAAATTCCATGTTTTGGGGCTTAGGTGTGCGCCAAATCAGAAACCTTGGTCTCGCTATCGCCCTCTCCCATGAAGCAAGAGAATTGCGTGCCTCACTCTATCTTCTCAGCACAGTATGGTACATACTAAATGTATTGAAACATTTATAATATAACAGAAAAACTCAACAATTTAGAAAATTGAAATTAAAAAATCGGGACGGCAAATGAGAAGAGTGAGAAAAGTTTTAGCCCTGTTCTAAGAGTATCTAACCAGTTATGAGACATTGTGCGTTTGTAAAAATATTGCTGGGAAAAAAATGATATTCAATTGTTAACTTTATATGCTCAGTAAAAATGCAGCTCTCGTTCTTTTTAAGTTACAAGGTTATCTTTACATGTATTATCGCCAGTTAAAAACTAAAATTAACCCAAATTTAAAGTCTACAGTTTTACATAAACTATGACATCCCATGGCCTACGCAATATAATTTATAATACGACATAAAGTAGAAAAATACAATGAGATACATGTAAGATATAGAATTATATATTGAAAAGGATAATATTACATTCATATGAATAATACATTTTGATTTTTACCATCGTCTTTCGTCTCACCACGTGACTTTCGCTTCCGGGTTCACTTTTCAATATTTGCTCTTCCGATTTCCGCTTTCTTTCCTTTCTTTGCTACGCATTGCTGAAGAATGGCTTGCACGATTCACACCCCTGACTTCGAGTTTATTTCCAACCAAATGACGGCAAACATGGCTAAAGAATTTATCTTATGGACTTTTCATGATTATCTTGCTACATTAAAGGATAGAAGCGCATATAGGTAAGAATTTTTGAACACTCTTTTGAGCCACGTGTTAGCCATGTGGACGGTGGATTTCATTATATATATTATAATATAAAAATACGCCCCCTTTTATACATGATTGAAACGTTTAACTATAAAATGATGAATATAATCATAGTTACTAAATATTTGTATTATTCCAAATCATGTCATTGTGGATTTATTTAAAAGTTTGGATAAATTACACTTGCTGCTTTACTACACTATAAACAATTACATTTTGTCATGCATGTTTTTCCTTTTTAAAGCAGATTCATACAGTGCATAGGACGATCTTTCCTCAGTGAGTACTCCACTGGCCACATGGTGAGATTCTAACGTTCATCTACATTCATTTCTGCAGCCATTCATGACAAATCAATTAACTTTTCTGACCCCTACTATGACTGCTTGTGATTCCTCGTTTTATGTTGAGGTTCCATAGTTTTTAAAAAAATAAATGCATTGTGATTATAACATGCTCTTCGTTTTCCTTTCTGATTTTAGAAATGTGCAGAAAGGTGTCTGTTAACCTGACGTGTGGATGGAGTTTGAGCAGCTAGAACAAGTGACCGGTGAGAGAGCGATTACCTTCTCAGTGCAATTCGTTGACCAGCCAATGATGACCAAACTATTAACATTTTTCTGACACCTAGTATGACAGCTGATTTTCAGCTTGATTCATCTTTTGATGCTGAGGCTACCTTACTGTTCATTTAGAATCATCAAGCCTTATAAAGATTGTAATTTCCTTTTTCCCTTTCTGATTATAGAATGGTGTCTGTTAACCCGACGTGTGGATGGAGTTTGAGCAACTAGAACAAGTGACCGGTGAGTTGGCGATTTAACTTTGCAGTGCAATTCGTTCACCAGCCAGTGATGACCAAAATATTAACACTTTTCTGACACTTACTATGACAGCTGATTTTCAGCTTGTGATTCGTCTTTTGATGCTGAGGCTCCCTTACTGTTTATTAAGAATCATCAGGCCTTTTACAGATTGTAATTTCCCCTTCTCCATTTCTGATTTTAGAAATGTCTGTTGGCCCTACTTGTGGATGGAGTTAAATCAACTACAGATTGCCGGTGAGTTGGTGATTAATTTCTCGGTACAATTCGTTCACCAGCCAGTGATGACCAAAATATAAAAACTTTTCTGACACTTACTATGACAGCTGATTTTTAGCTTGTGATTCGTCTTTTGATGCTGAGGCTTCAATATATGACTTGAGACTTTTGGTGCGTTACTTCAATATTTTTCATTTATATTCCTTTTATTTCCACAGGTAATACTCAGTAAAGAGCTCAGTAACATATCTGCTTACTTCCGTGAGTGCATCTTAAGCCACTGGATCTTGGAGCTGGTGAGTTTGCATATGGCTTTTTTGAGCGCTTCCAATTGGCCAATTACGACTGTTCAATTACCAGTACATTCCTGACCTTTTAAGGCAGCTTTTCTACGTTTTAAATCTGTGGCTATGTAATTATTGTTGAAGTAATTTTTTTCCCTTTTGAACCACAGATGGCAGTACCTCAGTGATCATCCTGGGTTTCAATGAGGAGCCACAGGACCAAGCATGGTGTTATTATTCCTCCCTGGGATGCTTATTGTCATTTATTCACCGTCAAAGTAACAATAAAAAAATGACAATAACAATAAGCATAGTCCTTTGTGATGGGTTAAAAACATTGCCTTCATTTATTCAACATTTCATTATACAGGGGTTCTAAAAAAAAAGCTTTGTGACCACCGCGCCACGAGTTGTGGGGATAAATTCCAATTAAACGCACTTTAATTTGCAAACAGAGTGATAAATGAGGGCTTTTATTCCTTTGCTAAAATAGACCAGTGTCTTTCAACCAGTTTGCTGCATGAAATCGCTCAATTTTATATTTGCAAGAAACATGCACTTGTTCATGTTTTATGTGTTCAGCCAAGTAAATGACTTTGTTGTACATCACTAGGTGCCTGGAGATGACTATTATACTGTACACTGTCTACTCATGAAGAAATAGTTCTGGGAATGTGATGAATATTTTATTTAAGTTGAAGATGGCTTAGTAACTTGCATATAATTTTGCAGAATTTAGTTTTTGTAATTAAGACAAAAGTTGACTTAATCATATTGACGTGCTGTCAGATTTTTGCTCATTTTAAGTATTTTATTTTGTTGAAAAAAAAGCAAAATAAATGCTGATGCTAATATCCTGATTTCAATATTTAAAAAAATGAAAGTAACGTAAATGTTTCACTAGTAGATGTTTGCCAATTTTTAGGTGTTATGGTTTATAGAAAAACTAAACTAAAATATAGTACAACTTGCAAAATAGGTTTGCGCCACAGTGACTCAAAATTATTTTAAAAATACTGTAAATTTAGCAAACGTTTTAGGGTTTAAAATCATTCAGAAGGCAGTCTACTGTACAACTGAATGTACACACATGTATCATTAATGGCCTATAAGGTTTTCTACATTTTTTACACATTTTGTTTTAAATTCATCTTGGTTTGAAGCCCCGAATTCAACCCAAGCACCCATTTTAGCGTTTTAAATTGGTAACTGGTTAGCATTTACAAATCTCTTTACAATGTGCTACACACACAGCTAGGCAAGTCAGTGCATGGCTGATGCCACTATCGGATTCAAACACTATTTTCCTTAATAAAGCACAGGATATGCTTCAATATGATGAAAATATGAGAACAACCCGGCATTGGAAATTCTCCACTGCTTTGAAATGGTTTAGTCTATTTGATTCCCAGCAAGGCTCTCTCCCCATCCCAACTCCTCTGTCGGTCAGCTAGTGTCACTTGCGGCACAGCGGAAGAGCCTGGAAGCTCCATTGTATTTCTGTGTGACTACTTTATAAAAGAAATCATAAAAACAGCCTTTAAAATAAAAAAGCCTATTCCAAATATTTTAATTAAAATGTTATCAAAATTGAAATGTTATACGACTGAGTGAAATGAAAAACCTTTTTAAACAGTCGGACTCTACGTTCTCAGTACCCCAAAGCTCAATCTAAAACCGCCCCTGCTATGTGTAACGAGTCGACCCTCTTTCATGCACGACACAAGGTTTCACAGTCGCTCGGTTTATTGCCTGCATTCAGTAAACAAAACAATACAAAAGTCAGGGCATCTGTTCACGACTACAATTATCTTCAGCGCGGTGTAAATTGGCTGAAGCTACAGCAAGCGCTGAAGTCCATAAAGTGCCAAACGAAAAAGACAGTCGCAGACGCCCATGACTTAACAATTGAATGAGGTACCGGAATATTAACAGTAATACAACAAAAACACAGATTTTGTGAGAATTCAAAAAAACATTCAAAACAATCGAATTTCAACTCTGTTCCATTTGCACTGAAAGGACAAACCCTCTTAACTTCTTTGTACTATTGCATTTTGACAGTGAAGCTAAATCTATTCAAAACAACATAAAACAGGCACCGGAAATCGATTTTTAAACAGACAGTGTGCCTCCAGATTTTCCATGATAAAAAACGATTAATAAACACCTTAAACAATACAAACGATTATAACACAATCCAATTCAAAACCGTCCTCATTTGCGTGCGCGCGCCTGACGTTTGCATGCAGGGGCGCGCGCACCCTTTGCCAGTCAAATCAAGCGGTGGCCACGCCCCTTTGGTCCTCCCGCATCCGAGGGACGGAGGGAGGGAGTGCCCACTCACTACCCAGCCCGACGCGCGCCGCCGCCGCATCTTCTTCGCGACGTCAGCGCTCACAACAGCCGTCAGCCAGCTTCCACTTCGCCCGCCATCAGCAGTTGAACCACCGGGTGGATTTTCCGGTAGGCTTCGAGCGGTTTATATCTACTAACCATCCACAAAGACATTTTAGCCCGATCGAGAATTACGCGTTATTATTCATTGATGAGGGGGGAGGGGGCGGGAGCTTACCTCGGAATGGGTCTCGGCGGAGCGGGTGACCGAAACTGGCGCACGCAGGGGCGGATGCGAGACGACCTACTTAACCGCGAGTAGCATGCAACATGAAGGGCAACTTGGTGGGAAAGAGATCCGTCATGTACGGTTCCGAAGTCGGCCTCTTCCGGTTCTATCAACCGCATCCCACGAAGGTGGGGCTCGCATTAAACGGGTGGAGTACAAGACACAAGTGAGTGTTTTTGTCACATTTAGGCGCAGTGAAAATCTTTTGCTTTTCCAAAATGTTCAAGGGCATTTGATATTTGGTAAAGCGACCGGGATACTTTAGCTCAACAAGGGTATTAGTTCACCCAAAACAAAATACGTTTTTTTTTGTCGGTGGGCCCAAGTGAAAGAGGCAGCATGAACTCAAAATAAGGTTTATATTTATTAAAACCAGGAACAAAGTAACAAACACATTAGGGAGAGTGGGGAAACAAATTATATTTCCAAACGAAATCAAACCTGGCTAAGTCCAAATCAGAAACAAAGACCGAAAACAGAAATGTAAATGTAAATTGAAAGGAACAAAGTAACAAACTAACAAGTGGGCCCTAAACTACCAACAAAATCTACAAATAAATGGTAATTGGTTTGCATTTATATAGATTTTCTAGTCACCGGAGACCTCCCAAAGTGAAAACACAATAAATCAGAGTGGCAGTGTAAACAAAGTAACAAAAACAAGTGAGCGCAACCAACACGTGTCAAAACCAGACACTAGAAACTAAGACCAAATTTGCTGTAGCAATAGCGGTTAAAGTGAAAATGACCGGACGAGTTGTGCTTTCCAAAATGACATTGCCGTATAAAGAGTCAGGATCATTAAGGGACCGCTGTGTGGTGATTGGACACCCCTGAGTCCAGTTCCAAACCTGGTTGGCGCCCTCCGGTGGTAGACCACATCCTAACGAAACAAAAACAACAAAAGAAGGAAAACAAAAATGCTGGAAGGAAAAACTACATTTACCGGTAACTCAAATGTAATATTACAAATGTGATTGCTACAATACTTGCATTTCTATTTATAAAGATATAATGACAATAGTGTTCCTAGTTTTCTTCAAGGAAAAACAACAAATCTAACAGGTTTTCAGTAGTAAACCATCTTAACAAATACAGAGTATTCTAATATGATCAGATGCAACGTTTTCTTGTGGTTCTGGAAGTTATCTTTAATTCTCAACAAAAAAAAGATCCATTTATTTTCTTTACAAATCCCCACAAAAGGAAAATTAAATCAAAGAAGGCCCGATCTGTAGTATTTTGTTTGTCCATCCATCCATTATCTGCACCGCTTATTCTAGTAAGGTCGCGGGGGTGCTGGAGTCTATCCCAGCTATCTTCGGGCAGTGGGCAGGGGACACCCTGAACTGGTTGCCAGCCAGTCCCAGGGCACACAGGGACAGACAACTCACTCGCTCGTTCACACCCAGGGACAATTTTTACCAGCATGTTTTTGGAATGTGGGATGAAACCACAGTGCCCGGAGGACACCCACACAAGCACGGGGAGAACATGCAAACTCCACACAGGAAGGTTCGATCTCATGACCTCAGAACTGTGCCGCACACGCGCTAACCACTGCCCTGTCCCATTTTGTTTGCATTTTAGCTAAATTTACTACCAAAAGAAATTGCATATATATCATTTACTAAATCTAATTGTTTCAAAATATAATTGGATCAAAACATAATATAGTGCAAAAAACTTAAAGTCAAAAATAAAGTTATAAGTAATGAAGAAGTCAATATAAGTATGAATAATTTTTCCTCCCAATTTGGTATCGTTTATTTTCTAACAATGTTTCTCTGTGCCCCATATTACAAAAAAAGTAGTGCTAGCTATCTGTTTCCTTGTAAATAAGCTAGGAGCACTTGCATTTTGTGTAGTTTTCTAATGTAGTACAAATATTTTTATTAAGTGAGCTTATGATCATTTGGATAACCAATTGCTATAACTTGTGAATGAGGACCCAAGTGCAAATAAAACGAGCAGAGTTTAGAGCAAGTTTATTTGGGGTAACTGGGACAACAAAATTGTTTCTTAACAGAAGGGGGAAAACCAATTAACAAAAATCACAGCCTGGAAAAGTCAAAGCTGGCAGAGTTCGAGTAGTCGGTTGAAAGCTAGAACAGAACGATCCAACAGCAGGTCAGCAAGTAGGGCTGCCTCCATCATGGTAGATTAGAGGCAGGTGTGCGCAGTTCAGCCAGTCCCCCACACACTAGGTGAAGATGGAGTGCCAGATCCTGACACCAACCCTTTAGTCATCAGCTAAAAAAAAATGGCCAAATGCCATGATATAAGACATTCATTAAAAAATAATCTCAGATTTTGGGGGTCGAAAAGAAATCAGAGAAGACCATTTTCATTGGGGTTCGCAAAGAAATAACGGCAGTCTTTCCCCAATTCAGGATGTACACCCTATCAGATACAGGAATCATGATTAAATCTAAATATGATTGATTGATGGAATGGCTAAACAACAAACAGATATCTATTCGCAGTTACCTGTGTCAAAGGATGTTGATTACATGCCACCACGATTTAAATTGTTTATTGACAACTATGAACACAATTTACAATGTATTTAATTCATGTCATTCAAAGTCCGGTTCATCATCAGATACACCAAAGAGTTGTTTCCCTCATCATACTTTTTTGCACCTATAGATTTCAGGATAACTGTTTTCTCCATTCTTTAACATTTGTCTTTGGTACTGTGAATAAAAATAGTGTGCTAATGAGACCAAATTGAATGCACGTTAGACAGAAAAACAGTACTCCTGTCGATACTAACCACACTGATTCTAATTCACACTACCGCAAATGCCCGATCCACTCTCACAATACCCCAGTTCCCCACCTCAAAACATGTTCTCCTTGGATCTACAGGATAAAATTCACATAGATCACCTTTATCGACTTAAAAACGGTGACCTTCTCCAGAAGGTGAGATATTTTCATGCCTGATATCCAATTTTGATCATAAAACAGTTCCACTGCTCTTACTGGAATCATCCTTACTCCATCTTTGTACTTCCAACAAAAGAGACATTAGCGGGACTTGAAGACTGGGGCTATTTAAAGCCTACTATTGATGTCAACACAACAGAGTAGCTTCAATAACAGCAGCTTTTTCCATTGTTTCCATTGTTGCAGTAGTGCGGCTAATAGCGACTATGGACGACTTGGACGTTCCCCAGATGAGGAGGGAAGTAGAATCGCTTCAGTATCAGCTGGCCATCAACAGGGAGAAGTCTTCCATTACGGTCACAGAGTGAGTGCAAACACGCACATCAAATCACGGGTACATTATTCATGCCATAGAGCATTGGTACACAACCCTTTTTCAGTGATGTACCCCTTTGGGAAGTATCTTGTTACCCAAGTACTCCTAACCAGTGCAAAGATTTTTTGGTTGGGAATGTTTGGAAAAAAATACATTTTAAGAAATGAATTCGTGCGATTAATAACACTAAAGCTTCATTTGTAGGTTGGTCTCTCTTTTACTAGAAAATAAATGAAAATGGCATAAGAACAATTACAAAAACCTGCAAAATACCAGTTAGAAAACAAAGGGAAGTTTTCAAATAAAATGGTTTTAAATAATTGTATTCATTTTACATATACTTATAATTTTGTTTTACTATACTATAGTAATAGTTTTGTAGTACAATTTGCCAATAAAAAAAACAAATATTACAATCTGCCACAGTAGATCATTAAAAGCAATTGTTTTTGTGTAGTACTAGAAAAAATAAGAAAAAAACTGCCAACAGATGAGTTTTGTGTCCACCTAAAATTATTGCAGGAGCCCAAATATTTATTCTGAAATAGTAATGATTAAGATATTAAAAAAAAAAAAATCTGCATTACCAGTCATTTTATGTTAAGTACTTATTTTTCTTTTATTTGAGAAAATATGTGTTATTAACATCTATTATATTTTAATATAAATACTTCTTTTTAAAAGGGACATTCTGTATCATTTAGTCCCTGAAGTGGTAAAAATACCTCATTGATTAGAAAAAAACAATATTGATTTGAATAATAAGCAAAAATATACAAAATATCATAAAAAACATGACTTTTTAAATTTTAAAATTTTGCAGATTATGAGGCTTACCGAGGGAGCTAAAATGAATTTTTGCCGCCTTTCTGCTACGGTTACTCATTAACTTTAAAAAGGCTATGCAAAAAAAATGACAAGAAAAATGGTGCAGTTTGAGTTCTCATATTTTGTACCACTAGTTTAAGAACGTGCTACACAATGCAGTCACAAACAGTGGTCAAATATCCCACAGTATCCCTTTAAGTTTATACCAAATGCTCATGTCTCTTGTTCCGTATATCCATTACACATGCTTATCATAATACATCCTAAACAAAGCGGCCCACCACTATGTACTATAATCAAGTGTTTTTTCCCTCCCAGGTTGGTAAAGTGGATCGAGAGTTGCGTGTGCGAGGATCCCTTCCTGAACCCGGAGCTGATGAGGGCCAATCCCTGGGTGGAGAAAGGGAAGTGTGTGATCCTCTGATGATGGCGCTCCATTAAAAATAGATGCACGGATGCACCAATTATGTGCACTCACAGTCATGCTGCACTAAAGACGCACGCGCGCACACCCATGCTTCAATTATTTATTTCTTTGGATTCCTTGAATGCTCTTATTGGAAGATTGCTGTGTGTTATGAGTGAGTGTGCGTGCACCACGCAGAGTAGCTTTTGAGGTGTTTGTTTTTATTGGCTCTTTACACTGTCAATCAAAAATAAAGACTGTTTAGGATTTAGGTGGCATACTTGTTTCGTGTTCCGTGGCGCTTTCAGCTACAGAAGTTCTCGAACGTATACGTTCCTTCGCACGGCGTTGGACATTCCCTCGTTGAAGCGGAACCACACGTCGCTCTCACCCACTGCTTTGCCCATGGCGAGAACAGGGCACTTCGGGCCTGCACGGAGAAATAGGATTGAGTTGAAATCTTGTTTCACTTGATACGCCAGCTCACTTTTTTTAGTGTATGGGATGAGTAAAAACAACGATTGGGTCATGCAAAATTATTGATTTTCACTAAGGTGATTTTCTTTAATTATAAACTAACAAAAAGAAGGTACATGATATAGTATGGTATCAAAAGCTTGATAATTAAAAAGAGAAAACCTCCTGGATAAATGTCCATGTTTCTGCAGCTGTACTATTAAAAATACAAGGCATTTAAGGTCAATTATTGGGTACTTCTGGGGCAGGGGTTACCAACCCTTTTTGAAGCTCAGAGCTATTTTGTAGTTTACTGATTAGCGATACGGGTGTCCAGCTTGATAGGCGTTTCTAAAATAAGTCATGTTATTACTGTGTTGCTGCTATGTTGCGATTATGTCATGACTTCAGTATGCAGTAATGATTAAATGGAGGGCTAAAATAGGCTCAGTCAACAACTTAAACAGGGGTGACCAACCTTTTTGAAGCAGAGAGCTTCTTCTTTGTTTCTGATTAGCACAAATGGCTACCAGGTTTATATGCATGTCGAAAATAAATCATATTATTTTGATGTTTTAATTTTAACAAGAAGCGTTAATGTAGGCTCAGTAAACCACTAAAATAAGGGCCACCAACCTTTTTGAAAGCTGAAAGATTTTTTTGTGAATGATAAGCATAAAGGGCGACCGGCTTTATTTGCATTTCCAAACTCACAAGTTATGTTATTACCACGTTGTTATTATCTTATTATGCTATTACCAAGTTATTATTATTAGGAGTAAGGTTGAAATAGGGTCAGTTTTCAGAACCGGTCCACAGGCTACCAGGGGGCCTCTAGGCACCATGTTGGTGATCCCTGCTCTAAGGGTGTATACCAGGAAAGCATTTTCTACGTCATATGCAAGTTACTTAGCTTAAAAATTTCTAATGGAGTTGAAAACACTTTTAATGCTGTCATTTTATTATCATGTGCTACAAGCTAATAGTGCATGCTGGAAATGCCGACATGAAAACTATTGCATCTCCAGCATAAATAACATTAACTGACTAAGTTATTTCAGTACAGTCCTGCAAAACGCATTGACATAGTATTTGAAACGGTATTCAATCGCATATCATTTTCTTTGCCACGATAATTAGAGGATGTTTTAAAACACAAAAACACATCGAATTGTGATAAAACAAAACATGGTGCATTTAATCTCTGTTAATGTGAATTTCCCTGCGGGGATGAATAAAGTATCTATCTATCTTAATGCGAAATGCCATTGAGCAGAAGATTGATGGTAACTGTTTTGTAAATTACCTCTCTAATGTTGTTGCAGTCAGGCCTGCACAACCCCATAATAGTAATACACCAATGAAATGAAAACATATAATTGGAATTGTTTTTTGTACCTGCATCTGTAGATGATGTAACTGACACCTGTTTGGGTGCAACGGGGCGGCCAAAAAAGTCCACCTCTTGCTATTTAGGATGCAAAATGAAACAAGACATCAATGCGAGGATACAATAACAACAATAAAAACACCAAAAGTTCTTTGTCACATATGTTAAGACTGTGTGGAGGATTAAAAGTGGAGTATTCGAGGTACACCAAGTAAGAAATGTCCCAAATAAAGGTTCATATCTCATTAGCCTCGTTCAACAGATTTTCCTTGAGGGACAAAATCCCAGTGACATTCTCTTGTCCTCATTTCTATTTAAGGGGAGTGCAATACTTCTCATTTGTGCCAGCTCCGGTTAATAGCTGAAACTCACAAAGCACTACAGTAGTTCAAAGGACAAAAGAGAGGATAAAGAAAACTAGGAATGTTTGATACCACATTTTTCAAACTGGTACAGATACCAAATCAGGTCAAGTCATCAATACCAAATATTGATACTGGTAGTACATACAGTACAATTCCCTTCCCTCTGTGAAAAAGACTGATATTTAACTACACAATATGTTTCCTTTATATTTTATTTAATGGCAATTTATCGTTCCTTTAGTTTCAGCTTCCTGATTTTTAAATGGTTAATGTTTATTCATTGAATTGACATTGCAAATATTTAAATTTACATAAACCATGAATATAACATGTTAGTATGGATCATATTGTAATGCTATTTATGTAAAGGGAAGTGTGAAAAAAATCTCTATACTACATGTTAATTTCTTGACCATAAGGCGCACCTTAAAACCAC
Source organism: Urocampus carinirostris (assembly GCF_059441175.1). Lineage (NCBI taxonomy): Eukaryota > Metazoa > Chordata > Actinopteri > Syngnathiformes > Syngnathidae > Urocampus > Urocampus carinirostris. The sequence continues at coordinate 21,353,665 of NC_142356.1, forward strand.
AAATTTGCATGTGCGCCTTATAATCCAGTGTGCCTTATTGGCCGGAGAATATAGTATCATCTTCCTCCCTTTATCTCACTATACTCCCCTGCCCTTCTCAGCTCAATGGGGAGCAGAGCTTTGACGGTGCGCCTTATAGTCCAAAATATGGTATTTGTTACCATAAAAAATGTTAAAAAAAAACTGGTAGGAAACTTCGTCTCACCCTGGGTTCAACTTTAGTCTGTTTGACAATTTTCTCCAACCTCTGATGATGGTTGCTGGTTTGCTTTGGAGCGACACCCTTCTTTGTCTCTTTCTGCAGGAAAAACGCACAAAAAGATGTTATGTTAGGACCTTTGGGTGTAGTTTGGGAATTAAGGCGCAACCGAGTCGAATTGGGTGATTTTGTTTTTTTCAAGGTTGTGTTTTATTGGTTTGTTTTTGTCAGCAAATCACAGCACAACGAGAGATACCCCAAAAAATATTTTTAAAAAGGGTCACCGCTCCAGGGTTCCTCTGTAGCATCAACAGCTCTGCCCTCCTCATCTTCTCCTGCTCCATTTCTCTGCTGATGGTTTGTTTGGCCTGATAAGTCAACTGGCGACGTGGAAGCAGCCCTGAGAACCTCACCACCTCCTCTACACGTCTGCAGACATACATGCGCACAAGCTGTGAACGACTTCCCCTATACATGTGCACCCAACGCACACATTTCAAGGGTAAAAATCAGCTTGCACTTCTCATCTTTTTTGAGTACATCTAAAAATCTAACCTGGATTTAGTCATTCACTAAAATGATAATCCTCTTAGCAGTGATCCCCATCCCCACCGCCCACAACCTCAGCGTGTGCCGATGCATGCCCGATTATAAACTCTTAAATATTACAACATTAATATCTATAATGGTGTGCTATTTTTCTGGGTTGTTGTCCTGCTACATAACAAAAAAGAGCAATGTGTTGATTCATTTATCACAGCGTTATTGTCATTAACAAATACAGTAAGACCTCGGTTATCACGGTTAATGGGGACCAAAACCACCCGCGATAAGTGAAAATCCGCGAAGTAGCGGCGCACCTTCAAAAAGGGAAAAAAAAGAATAATAATAATTTTTTTAATTATTATTTTTTAGACCTGGTTAATGGGGACCAAAACCACCCGCTAAAAGTGAAAATCTGCGAAGTAGCAACGCCCCTTCAAAAAAAATAAAATAAATCTCATCTCATTATCTGCACCGCTTATCCTTATTAGGGTCGCGGGGGGGCTGTAGCCCATCCCAGCCATCTCCGGGCAGTGGGCAGGGGACACCCTGAACTGGTTGCCAGCCAATCGCAGCTGCAAATCACATTAGTTCTCGCAGCTAGCTGCGTTCTTCATCGACGCACAAGCCGAGTGATCCTCCGCTAAGAGTCGTACAGCTGGGCGTTTTTACGTCCGCCCGGGATGATCGGAGACAAATTCACGACAGGGCTTTTACTTGCGCGCACCGCGGGTGCCGTTCGGTCGCTCCCGCGAGCGAGCCCCCCTAACCCGCGGCGCGGGCACTTTTGGGCGCGATACGCACGACACCACCACAGTTACGGGGGTCCCGCGCACGTCCGCCACCTTTCGCCTGCCGCGCGCGGACGGCCGCCTGTCGTCGCGCCGCGCTACTGGGGTAGCCCGATCACGCCCGCCGCCTTTTCTCCGAGCGAGTTCGGCGGACACAGCTTCACGCGGCCCGGGAGTAACCTCCGCCCTTTTTTTTTTTTTTTTTAACCATCACAGACCGCGAAGCTCTGAAGCCGCAAACGTCGAACCGCGAAGTCCCACTGTAATACAACTTAAATTAAGAAAAAAATTATCTTGGTTAAGGAATTTGGAGAAACATGAGCATATTTATTTCATAACAGCGATGTCTTGTTTACAAAGGAATCTTAGTAAAAATGGTCTTGCTTTTTTTCCTTCTTATTGAGCTTTTTATCATACAGATACTGCCCTACTTATGAACAAGATCCGATTCTGGACGATCGTTCATAAGTTGAATTTGTTCGTTAGTTACTTCTGTGCTATATTTTGTATTTTCAAGGTTTATATAAGTATGTTTAAGGCTTGTATAAGTAGCATGTATTTTTTTGTACTAAAATAAACATTTCATAAAATAATATGCTCTGAAAGATAAATAAAGTTGAGTTTAACTTACTTTCGGAATATGCACTTAAAGAGGTCCTCTTCGGTGGTAAAAAGTAGCCGAAAAAAAGCGTTCCGACCACTTTCTCAACCGCATCAAGCTTTCTTATTCCGGTTTCATTTAAAAAGAAACGGCTTGCCTTTTCTTTGCACTTTACACCAACCATATTAAATGGATGCATGAGATATTAATCTATAAAAATGTCAAAACTCTTGAACCTCCTCTGTGGAGCTTGCATGTTCTCTCCATGCTTGCGTGGGTTTCCTCCGGGCAGCCCGGTTTTCTCCCACATTCCAAAAACATGCATTTCAGGCTAATTGTCTGATCCCTAAGTGTAATTGAGCGAGCGAGTTGTCTCTGTGTGCCCCGCGACTGGCTGGCAACCAGTTCAGGGTGTCCCCTGCCCACTGCCCAAAGATAGCTGGGATGGGCTCCAGCACCCCCGCGACCCTACTGAGGATAAGCGGTGCAGATAATGGATGGATGTAAAAACTGAAACAAACTTAAAGTAACACTGTGTAATATTTGACCACTTTATGTCACTTTTCTGTAGTGCTACAAAGTAGAGGGAAGAATTCAAACTACGGGGACTCGAAGGGACCAAAAATCACATATTTCCAATCAATTTTTCCTCAGCATTTTACAAAATATTTTTTCGGTTTTTTTGCATGTACCCTTAGCAGCAAGATGGCAGACAATCAAGTTAGCTTTTAATAAATTATTTCGTTTACCAATATGAGACACGAAATAACACACAATCTCCCTTTAATTGAACCCATGCATTTCCCCCCAAAAACAAAAACAAAATGGGTAGTGGGATGTGGCATTTCCACTAAATAAATTCCTAAAAACAAAACTGCATTTGATGAAAAAGTCGAAAGGAAATAGAACCCCTCCCCAAAAAATCTGAACTACATTAACCCTAATCACAGCAAATTGTCTGGATCCGGAAGGTATCATGTAGCCACAGACATCACAATGTGTTTTCCAAATACTATCATTTTCTTTTTATGAATGCTTTTAATATTGCACAAGATGTAAGAAGGAACACTAATTGCCTGTTAAACTTTCATTTTTTGTTATATGAAAGTTCTGGGATTCATCAAAATGTATCGCAAGCTCTAGTCTTTCTGTCAGCAATGATTTTTTATTTGTTAATACCAAAAATTACACTTTCCTCTAATGTATTTTTATGACTTACTCTATACTTCAATCACTTATTGGTGACGCATGTTTCTTTTTAGTATGTACTTACGGTTCCAAGACGTATGTGTACTGGCCCTCGGGTGTGCGGTCCTGCCGGTACGAGAGGTTGTACGCTAACATGGTATCGATCAAAGCGCACATCTGCTCCTTTTCTCTGCGACTGAAGAGCTGCGGGTTCACCTGGAGGACATGAAGGACATTAAATCGTGTGCGTCACCGTGGAACGACTTTGGGGAGCTTCGGGAGTTTACGAACAGGTCGTAGTTTGGGACAGATGATATCAAGCAGCAGCGTGAGAACGTCCAAGGTGAGGTTGAGGTGTGTGATCCTGGTCCTGATGCTGGGCGGAATGTCGGACAACATGGTGTACAAAGCATTTTTGCTGCCCTGAAGGTGGGAGGTTGCCTGGAGGGGACAGCACAGAAAACTCAATACTCAAACTTTTTTAAGCTATTTGAACTTTCCTGAGAGAATTTCCTGAAACTTTAAGATTCATGTAGCACATTTTTAGAACAAAATCATATGTTCAAGTTTTTGTGCTCTTTACGAAATGCAAAAAAAATTACCACAATGTCTAAAGGCCTTTTCTAAATAGGAGAACAATACCTGTGGTCAAAAGACTAAACTGCAACTAAACTTCATCTCGTTAACTTTATCATTGTCACATATTGTTGTTCTAAAATGTATTACCTATTTAGGAACAAGCTTCAATAAAGTCTAACCATCATTGTAATATCTTGACAAAGGGATTTATATCTCATCAACATGTCTGCATCGAAGTAAAAATGAAGATTCACCTCGTGATGGCTGTGCGGATAGCTGATGCGCGGGACGTGCGGGTGCGCAAAAAGGAAGTGATAAACGACAGACAGGAAGGGCAGGTACTTCATGAGTGTAAAGTTCTGCCCGTGCAAGATGACTTGGTTGATCCGGTCGGAAAAGATCATCCAGTCTAGAGCGTCGCACACGCTTTGCAAGTTGGGGTCCCGCACTCTCATGGACAGAAAGTTGTCGTACAAGCCCTAAAAGGTAAGAGAGTGTTAGGATGCTTCTGGTGTGAAAAAAATGCTTTCATATATGGTAGATGTATCTTTACCTGAGACACTTTTTCATATTCTCCACTAGATGAGGCCAAATCAAGTATGTGCTGGAATCTCTGACTTCCACCACCGATGGGAACATCCTCAATATGCCCACCAATACGTTTCCTAAGAATTTATGTACAGTATAAAATATAATTTATTTTTTAATGTATATTTTTGAGGTTTTCTGTTCAAAGTGTCATGTTCTCAAATTAATTGCAATTAGGATCCATAAACTAGTCAGTAATGAATTGCTTAAGTAAATTAGTTTGAAAATACATTTAAAAAGGTTGTCAAATGTAAAGCTTTAAAGACATCGAGAATCTTCTATTCACTCAATCTTACTATTAGTGACAAATATGTGGTAATGGGATCAATATTGACAAAGCATTAAACAATTAAAGTGATTATTGTTTTTAATGTGTACTAACATAACATATTGGATACCCAGGAAAAAATGTTGCATAGTATCAATTTGACCGCAACTTATTGTGTCACTTCAAAGTGCGACAAAAGATGGAGCTCTGGTACCGTTTAGTGCGCGGCAACTGGAAGATCTCCTGCCATAGGTGGAATAATCCTTTGTTTTGGTCTTTCTGCCCCACAGATACGCATTGGATGATCCTGGAGTTGAGCTGCTTGTGGCCTCGACCAAAAAGGAACTGGAAAAAAAAACCATAAAAAAACACCCATGCATTTATTTCTTCCTTGACAGCACTTGTTGAATACCAAGAATTACATTAGTTTTTAACAAGGAAATCCCTGATCTTTTCTGTTGTTGTTTGTGGCCTATTATTTACAAAATAAAACAATATCAACCATTAATTATCAAAGGGAAGCAAATACATATTTGCACAATTCCGCTATACAATGATAAAATAATAAATAAAACATGTGTCCAGAGGGAGTAGAATCAAACGCTTTTAACTGCCTAACCCAATTCCATTAGTAGCATATTAAATACTAGAATCAAAACAAACAAACATAATTCAAGCACAGGGAAGATAGAAAATATCAAATTATAGTTATTATTAAATTGAAATTTATAATAAATTTAGCACTTAGTAAAATAAATTTCAAAAAGTAATTCCCGCAACCTTGATAAGGATAAGCGGTGCAGAAAACAAATGGATGGATGGAAATTAAGGGAATTCAAATTGTGTGGGTACATGTATAATGTATGATTCAATAGTAGTGGTTCTTTTCCTTGACCTAAAGGAGGCAGTATAATTCACCAGAAAATACAAGTAGAATATCTTATAGGTCTTATAACTAGGACAATGAATGAGGAATTTGCAAATGTAGTCTTTCAATTATTTAAAGGTACAGTGTGAAATATTAAGTGCCTTTTTTAATACTAGGCAAAAATACCGGAACTATCATACCAATAATAATGTTTACCCCCAAAAATCATTAGTCGAGAAATTTATTTTTCTGTTACACAGTGGAATCCCCACTTAGACGGCTTCTGTTTGTCCGACAATCTTCTGTCACACTGTGCTCTGTGCCAATGACATTTTGTTTATTTGTATTTTCTTTCACTGGCGTTAGCATTCACATTAAAATAGCAGTTATCTGGTTTGACAAAATACACAAAACATTAATCCACAATGCATGTAGAGTAGATACAACTTTAAATGACAATAAACAGCTCGAGGCGAGCTCATCTTCCGAAATGCCCAACTGCTGCTTGTTTGGAGATTCCCCTCTCTAATTATGCTTTTACCCTTCAAAGGCATAGAAAGCTCAGCTACGAGATGTTGTGCATAGATGCTGTTACCTGCAGTGTGTTAATGCAAGACCTTATGTCATTGTCTGTTTTCTCACATAACAACATAAGCGTGCCCGTGTCTGCCCTCATCCCCTGTCGCAGAGTGATCTGCAGAAAAGGACAAAATATGTGCTCAGGTATTCTATGGTTAAGTTAATTGACGTGTGAGCATGTCTTGTACCTCTGCTAGTCTCTGAGCCAGACGGGAGGGCTGAGTCTGTGGGAAGGTCAGCAGGAAGGCCTGCTGCCTCAGTGGTCTCAGAGCTGGAACATAACTGGAGGGGAAAAAAATGACTATAAAAACAACTTCTTCTTAGTTCATACTGTTTAAACATGAGGGTCGATTTGTTTTACAGGTCGTTACAGATGCAAATGATAGGTCTCATTAGAATAGATTCTTTCTTTTTTTTCTTCTTTGTGGGATCGGTGCCGGCATCGCCGCTTTGTCCATCTTTTCTGTTCAGGGTCGCCAAGAGAATGTTGATGGCAGCCTGTGCAGAAAACAGTTTTACATTTCTTTTCTCGTCTCCCTTCAGAAATATTTGGATACACATCAGTGTGGGCAATAATTCATAAGCCCAAAAATCATAAAAATAATATTTTTAGAAAGAAAACAAATTATGTTTTAATTCACTCTGTGTAACAGAGTTGCCAGACACGTACCGCCGGTGCGCCGTCAATTTCGTCGATGACAAGACAGTTTGGCTTCTCACTGGCTCCTAAAACAGATTGCATCTGTGTAGCCGAGTCAATGCGTTTCTGGAACACCTCAGCACTGCGATCGTCACTGTACAACAACCACAACAAAGTTATCACGGAGATTATTGTAAATGTAATAATCTCCATAGTGTGTTTTTTCTCACCTGGCATTCATTTCCACAACGTTGTAACCAGCATGCTTTGCAATAATATGAGCCAAAGTAGTCTTTCCCAAACCAGGGGGACCAGACAATAATGCTACCTAGAGGGAGTAGAATAATCAAGAGTAAAACGTCGATAGATTTTCCACTTGCTTCATTGTTTCTGGAGTGATGATAATGATTATTGAAGCACTAAGAATGGTTGTCACGTAATCATAGAAAAGTGCTTTAGGAAGGTTTAACTGAGACACTTGGTAATGTATTGCCATTTTTTCTTTCATAATTTGTGTTCAACGAAAATCAACCCGAAGAATTTCCTAACGATAATATGCTGTAAGGACAATGCATATTTAGTCATGATTGTATTTTTTTTTATTCAAAAGCTTTTTGTTTCAGTAATTTATATTATAACCACTTCAATTCATTTCCCGAAAAATTCGGACTTTTTCCCCCAAGCTTTTAATGCTGCGGCTTATTCAATAATGCAGGGAGCGTTAAGGGGTTGAAATACCGTATATTATCAAAAATATTTCTGTGTACCACCTTTCTTTGAAAATATCTCATTTTCCAATGTGGGCACATGTGGCTTATAGTCAGGTGCAAAATGTTTTTTTTTCTTCAAAAATGTACTGGGTGCGGCTTATAATCAGGTGCACCTTATAGACAGAATCTTACGGTAGTCTTAATAGATTGACTCATTCATTTATTTATTCACTATGTCAAAATGATTTGACTTCTTGATCTACTTGTTATTATTTATCTTCTCCATTATTTCAGCCGTGTTTAATTTTGTAGCCAGAAAATGAGCTCATATGAGTTCCTGTTAAAACCGGTTAGAAACAAGACTTCTCATTGGTGTGGAAAATTCTACTCGCTTAGTTTCGTTTTCACTCAGCAGCCTTAGGACGGCCCTTTCAGTATATAAGTCACAATTCAGAACTTGCGGCCATTGCTCTGTAGCTCATTAGTGCCCAGAATATTCTGTAATTAAAACTTCGAAAGTACTGCAACTCTCGTAAGCTCTCTTAATAAATGAACACAAAAATAGCTGCCTTGATTTAATTGAATATGACAATTTTAATTCTAATCAAATGCCTGCAATAACAACCACAAGGCTACATTTAGATTAAGGCAGGTATTTAAAAACATGGGTTGACTTCCACTTTAAATTAGCGACTCAACAATAGTGCTTTGTTTAGGAAACATGTGCTTACCTTATATTTGGGCCGTTTGTACTGGTCCAGCTCAGCCTCCAGTATCTCTTCAGTCATTTCCATTTTGCTCTTGAAGCGATTCTGATTCTGATTGGCTTGATTGGCTTTGAATCCATTCTGCAAGGGCGGTTGTCTCTCAGGCCGGGCCGGACGAGACACCCTTTCTTTTCCGAAAACAACCGTATCCCACAACTTTAGCCACTTCAGTAGACAACGGTTGGTAAACTAAATGAATAAAAAAACAAAACAAAAGAAACATAGCCAATGAGGGGTTTTTTTTAAAGCATGGAAGTGCGAGCAGAATGGTCATAGAGATGTCATACGTCATCACTGAGCAGCTCAGTGTAGTGGCAGGGAGAAAATCTATCAACCCAGAGTCGAAAGCTTTGACCCTCAGAGTCTTCTGAATCCTCTTTGTTTTCCTCGTCTCCGACTTCCGCATCAACCAAAGCATCATTCACACTTCTGAAATATTATACAAATCGTCAAAATTAATTCAAGGTGGCAAGATCAACATCAACAACGACAAAACCAAGTCTGAAAGTACCTTGCCAGTAGCTCTGTGAGACGTTCTGTTTCCTCTACAGCCTGCTGGTGACGCTATTGTTTAAAAGAAAAATAAGTGAAAATACAAACATAAATACAGAATTTCCGCTACATTTAAAGTGTCTGCTCTAATCTACTCACTCGGTCTTGCTCTTGTTCTCTCAGCAAACCTATTGGTACAGTGAGAAGCCCTAATGAACCCTGAGAGTCGGGCACCATTCTTGAGACTGCAATCTAAACACAACACTCTTTATTTACTAAGATGGAGGTAATCATCTAAGCTTTTTAATTTGCAATACCGGTTCATTCATAATGCAGTCCAAACCTTCTCTGCTTCGGCATCCTTCTGCCGGAGATAAACACGAGTCCCAGACGAGTCGGTGATAGTGACGAAGTCGCCTTCCAGTGGGGGTCGTCTCAGCACACAAGTATCTGTTGCTACGGCAGCCGGTCGCCTGGGGGATTCTATAATAGTTTCAAATCCGCTGATATCCAAAGCAGCAGCTGAAGATGACCTGGAAAGAAAATAAATTTCATCTTCAATTGAGATTTCTCTTAACACTGTACTTGAATAACGATCAAAAAGTCTAAATGAGAAATATCGAAGTAAGTAAAGTCTCCGGTATGTATTTTACCATGACCAATCACTGATAAGCTGTTTTCGGAAGCGGAACCGTGATTGGTCTATAGCTGAGCCTTGAACATCTATGATTTTCAGATGGATTTTACTGCTTGATTTATACTCATACAAATACATTATTAATTAGGAGTCAGGTCATGTTTATTTGTATAGCCCTTAATCATAAAGAGTCTCAAAGGGCTGCACAGACCACAGATTATTGCAAAAAACAGACTATTATTACCCCATCCCCTGATCTGAAACCTACACGAGGGCAAGGAAAAACTCAAAAACTTCAACATGAGGAAAATGAAGAAACTTTGAGAGGGGACCACACATGAGGTAATCCCCTTTCCAGGATAACCAGGCTGCAATGGATGTTGCAATTACAAATAATACACAGATACTGTCAACATAAAATATGTTATTCATATGCTATAAAATAGAAGTGTGTTGAAAGCCTAGATTTAAAAAGTTCCACTGAGGGTGTAGAACGAACTCAGCGGCAAGAATTTACAATATTTTTGTGTCAATGGGCTACTATAAACGGACATGAATACTGCCATTCTGCCTGCATGCACAACTTGGCTATGTCACACTTGTTTAAAGGGCTCTATTGGTGTTGAGTAATAATAGAGTTCATGTATTTGCATCGATTTTGTGTTGTTGTTTGACTTTAAATCTATTCTCAGTGTAAAAAGCCTAACAGTTATATATAGGCACTGTTTGGACAACAAAAGAAGCATAAAACTGAACAACAATTTGCCCTCCACTTTTGTGTGATTTTCTTTTTGTTATTGTTATGCGTGTTTAATAAACGTTTAATCCTCAAACTCACCTTTGCCTGTAATAAGGAGGAGCATGTCTTTGTAAACAAATTAAAGATTCAAAATTGTCTTTATTGTCATTTGTATAACATGCCAGACAAATATACTCAATACTGTAGTATTTTCAACCCATATCTCATACCTGATTGTTGGAGGTGGTTCATATTGTTCTGGAGAGGACGGCGGTGTAATATTATTACACTGCACAGAGTTAAAGAGTCGCTTCACAACTCCTTTTTCCTGCTTCTGATGCTTTGCGGTTGGGGCTTGTAAGGGGGGTAAAAACAAAAGGTTAGGATGCAAAAAACCCTCATTACTAAGACAACTTACTAATTTGCTGCACAGCCAAATGCTGGTTGTCTCTGTAGGAGTCATCTTTTGAACCAAGTCTTTGACGCTTTGCAGGCTTGGGAGATTCCTCTGGAGAGAAAAAATAATTAGTTAATAAATATTTTGTATTGATGAGGCTCACTAATGTCATGTATAAGCTTGTTACGAGTAAAGATGTATGGTTTGAATTTGGGTTAACGCTTTAAGGTTTAACCCTGTCTTTTTTCCCAAAACATGTTTAATATGGAGTCTACGGTATTTTATCAGGATTAATATAATTTCAATATACAGCACTGGGCAGCACTGCGGTGCAGTGGTTAGCACGTGTGCAACACAGTTCTGAGGTTGTGAGATCAAACTTCCAGTGTGGAGTTGACATGTTCTCCCAGTGCTTGCGTGTGTTTCCTCCGGGCACTCCAGTTTCCTCCCATATTCTGAAAACATGCATGTCAGGTTAATAGACTGGTCCAAATTGTCCCTAGGTGTGACCGAGCAAGCGAATTGTTTGTCCCTGTGTGCCCTGCGACTGGCTGGCAACCAGTTCAGGGTGTCCCCTGTCCACTGCCCAAAGATAGCTGGAATGGGCTCCAGCGCCGCCCGCGACCCTACTGAGGATAAGGGGTGCAGATAATGGAAGGATGGATATACAACACTGTTGGACAGTATAGTATGTCGTTAAACAGTTGAAAGTGCCACATTAACAAATGGATAAGATATTGTTTAAGAAGACAGTTTACACATGGACAAGTCGTGAAATGAGAAGAATAATTGAAGACTACATTTTATCATAACTCTCAATTAAATTGAACGTGCATTACTGTTAGACAGCATACAGGATGTAAGCTTTGTTTACATTCTTACTTTCCAAATCGGCTAACGCATCCAGTTCGTCGGCAAACTGCTCCTCGAAGTTGTCCTCGATCTCGAACATTTCATCATACTCATCCATTGCGGCCTTGCGTTAAAGTGCATACAAGTTTGGTTGTACTTTCGGGAAAAAAAAATAAGTTTTTTTTCCTCAACGTCAACATTTGCGTTGTCAAAGAAAGTTTCCCGGCATTTTTAAGTTAGGGCACTCCACTTCCGGGTTGATTAAGCTCTTGCGCCTCTGATTGGTTGAGAAAAACTTTCTTTTCCGGGTTATAGTGCAATGCAGAAAACTTGAAGAGTCCTACTAAATTCTGAGGCTTAATACAAGCTTGTTTATTTTGCATACTAAGAACTCCATACTGTAATATTAATAGACATCTTTAGCAATTTTCTTTTACAAATTACCTGTAAGCTGCTTAGTAGCTGCTAACCATGTGTTAGCCAAACAAGAATGGCGCTCTCATAGCAGACAGATGGCGCTCTTCCACATATAAAGGTCTGTTCAACAGTCAAAGCGCCCCATTGTATGAATCAATAATACTTTACTTTTGTTTTTCCCGAATTACTGTATTCATTTTCTAATACTTGCCAGTCTTTGTTGTTGCTTTACAAAATAGTGTATCATAAAAGGAGGCTCAGAGTGACAATATTTCCTGTTCTCGCCTGAAAAAAAGGAATACAAGTAATACAATCTTGGGGAAAAAGTTCCTCCCAAAAACACTGTACTGTAAATAGAATAAAATATACCTTTATTGTCATTGTTACAAAATGGGTTAACATATTGTGACAACGAAATTGGGCATGACACTCCAGTTTCACACATTCACCGTGAGGTAAAAAGCCAAGAAGATAAAGGAACATAGAAGATAAGGTTATAAAACAAGGAGGATAAGGCTATAGTTATATTTTACATGATATTTACACAAGAAATGCCGGCATGTAGGATGTTACATACAGTTGGTATCGTAAGGGTTGTGCAATTTTGCATTTGGTGCAAAAGTCATCATAGTGCAAAAAAATAGTCAACATATGCATTGGTGCAAATATAGTCATCATAGTGCAGAAAAAAATGGTCCACATTGTGCAAGGTGAGCAGTAAACATAGTGCAGTCAACATGTGCAAGAACATAGACATGAGTACCATTTTACATTCGTGTGAGGTAGTGTTTTTGCTAGAGTTTTTCAGGGCTCCTTGTTAGTGCTTTGTGGTTTGGTGGGTTACCCCAAAACACTGAATTGGCGATCAAATTCCACCTGCCCAAATCTTTCACCTAATGCATGTGTCAAAATAATTAACACAGTTCTGGGTGGAGAAACGAAATCCGCTCAAAGCCAAGTGAAAGCCAGAAACAAAGGAAACGGCTCTCAAATACTTCTTGTGTATTATTTAAAGGTGTATTTATAAACAGGGCAAGAGGTGAGGAAGACCGAAAAGAGCTCTGCCGACATCATCAAGGAATGGACTGGGGCAAACTTTTCAAAGACCTAAACTCAGACCGGGAACCATCCCTAGGGGAGGAAGCTGTCCAGAGTTGCATCCTCAGTAGTGCCCCAACAACCCAGGTGGTTAAGGAATCTGTACACCGTGATAGATACGATATAAAAAAATACTCTGCACAAATTTATAAATCTAAATCACTTTCTATACTTAATGCGCCATGAGTCGCCTAAATGTGCATACATGTGTGCGTAAAAGAGATTAATGATGATGATTTGTGTGGCTACAGGACACCCCCGTCACCACCATCTGCTACTTGGTTTCAGAAAAACAGTCCTTTTCCTATGCACTTTTTTTTCTTGTATGCAACGCCGAGTTAATTCCAAACTAAAGAGCATGCAAAGTCACTCACTTCCATGAATGTACTCTGTAATGCAAACCTTGTTGTAAATTTTCTCAATTCACTTTTGTGGCTACAATCAAGTTTAGAGGTAGAAAATGTTCAATGCAGTATGCACAAAACTGGGCCCAATGGACATACGAGAATATAAATGCTATTCACAGAGAAAACAAGTCTTATATTATGGAGGTTCCACAGACAGTATACTTACATACAATTTAAACAAAAAAGTTTTCGACACACCTTAATTGAAAAAGCATATATCCACCCATACACGCACTAACGCACTCTAACCCCACTCGACGCTAACACCACATGTTTGTGTGTTTAGGAACTAATGATGATGCACTTGTCACTCTGCCAATGATTGACTATCAGTGTGTGTGCATCTGTAATTGTGTGTGTATCCAAATGGGCATTTGTTGCAATCTACACACTCACATGCACTCAATTATCACCTAGCAAGGCCTGCGCCTTTGTGTGCACGCGTGCAGGTGCAACATTAAGGTGATGTATTCTATCACCCTCACACACACGCTCACGCACCTCCACTTTCTGCTTTACTTTGATGCAGATGGTTCAGCAAATGAGTGGGGTGAATGTGTTTTACTGGGATGCCTTTTTCTAGAGTCTGACATTTGAAAGAGGATATTGTTCTTTCCATAAGTGCATGTGGAGATACGTTCCGAGTGTGCAAGGATGTCCAATACAACTACTAACTTTTATGCTCTGTCTCAATCCTTCAGCGTCTCTGACATCATCGTCATAGTAACCTACTTTCTCCTCAACCTGGCTGTAGGAATCTGGGTAAGTGGCAGAGATGAATTCATGCAACTATAGATTTTTTTTGCACTCTTACATGTGGGTTTGTGTCAGTCATCATGCAGGGTGAGCAGGAACACCCTGAGTGGCTATTTCCTGGCCGGGCGAGACATGGCCTGGTGGCCAGTGAGTTTCTTTTTGTTTTTTTTCTACGTTTACCTTGCTGTAATGTTATTGTGTTTTGACATTCACTGTTCTGCTTTATAAACATTATATTGAACCACAAAAGAGCGAAGAGAAAATTGACTTATTTTTGGTTGATAACATGAAACCCCGTTGTGACCACTTTTCATCACTTAAGTCAACATGCCAAATTGTAAACAGGGTAGAACTCAGTGGTACCTATCTGTAAAAAAAAAAAAGATATACATATATATATATATATATATATATATATATATATATATATATATATACGTATTTATATTGGAAGATTTAATTTTTGTTAATAATTTCAGAAAAGCCACTCTGGTATAAAATAAAAAAAAATGTATCATTAACCATAGTATTCTTTCCAAAAGCGATTACCCTAAACTCCAGTCTACAGCATCCAGGAGCACAATGTACTTAAAACTGCTGCTGTGAATTTGTTCATATTTATTATTTATCCTTAATATATTGTTTTTATCCTTTTATATAGATATATAGATACTTTATTCATCCCTGTGGGGAAATTCACATTTCCAGCAGTATCCTCATGCTAAAAAATACAATAAAACAAGAGATATAAAATACAAAAGTACCCAATATAACATGTAGAATAAAAAGCATTTAAATTATGTTCCAAAAAAATAGACACTGAAATAAAAATAAAGCAAAGTATGCAAAATTTGCACATTTCTTTACCTTTTTAATTTGTTTTACTTGCACTGAAAGAAGAAGCCCTCCAATTTGATTATATTTCTATAATGACAGTAAAGGCCGTTCGATTAATTCATTAATTAATTAGTTAGTTAATTCATTCGTTCATCCAGTATTGTTCTGCGGTTGAAATTATTTCAGAGTAGTGCAGAATTATTATCAGTAAAAAGATAATGGTTTTCAACTCAATAATCATGGATTTATAATAGTTGAAAACATAACATACTGTATACTAATTGTATTAATTTTAAAATCGTACTTGTGAATTGACAGAAAGTTGTATTAAAATGTCTCATGATCATCAATTGTTTGTTTTAATACAAATGTAATATTATCATTACTCATTTTTAAATGATATTATTATCACTATTTTCATTGTCATATTTTTTATAGTCATGTTTTTACATTTGAAATATGTCTTGTACTAAAATATTTTTTTGCATTATATCTTCCAGAGTTATGAAATTTTTATGAATGTTTTAGTTTTACCAATACAGTATTCTTATCTTTATGACAGCTGGTACGGTACATTATTAAGTTATTGATTTCTTATTTGTTTCATTTTCATTAAAAAAAATGTCTTGTCAATAACTGAAATAACTGACAGTGGTTAAACGTCATTTTACCAGATCGGGGCTTCCTTGTTTGCCAGTTCCGAAGGCTCAGGTCTTTTTATCGGTCTGGCCGGGACAGGAGCTGCTGGGGGCATCGCTGTTGCAGGCTTTGAATGGAATGTGAGTGGACACGCTTACCCATGCATTCACCAAAGCAGGGATCAAGCTTTTGGTATTTACAGACTACAGCTCAGAATCGAGACTTGCGGTTTGTAACTAGAAGATTGATTTGCATTCTAAAACAAAGATGAAAATACAATGGAAACCTGTATGTTTACCTTATTCACATCATTGTTTAGGCCATGTACATTTCAATATCTTTATTGTCACAAATCTACCCACTCACCAGAAGATACATACATTCCACTAGTTAGAAACAGTTTACATTATTGCATTTTTTCCACTGTTGACTTCCACATATTTCTCAGTCTTTGCACATTCTCAGCAATTATCTTAACACCTGGATTGCTGTCATTTATATAACAGACCTTGGTATTATGTAAATGCACGGTGGGCCGGTTTCAACAATGGAGCCTGAGGGGTGGGTAAAGTATATAAACAAGACAAATCTGCTTTATACACTGCACTCAGAAGAATGTATCTTGCCGTCGATAAACCCATTTGTTGTGAAGTGAGTGGCGGAAACTGCAGCGTGAAGTGTTTACATCAACTTGTTAATATTTACGAAGTGCAATTTGTTAAGTACGGCAACGTTTTTCAACCTTTTGTGAGCCTATGCATTATTTTTGAGGCATGAAGCCTGCAAAAATGTTTCTAAAAAATACAATTCTCTGCTCCAGTTTTAAGCACCCTAAGTTGGTAAAATACATTTGTTCCAATCAAAATGTATTCAAAAGGTATCTTAGATGTCTTGACTGTGACTTAAATAAAAAAATATTTTATATATACTTATCCTCACTAGTGTCTCGGGACATTCAATACTAATTACAATAGTATCAGA
The DNA here is from genome assembly GCF_059441175.1 of Urocampus carinirostris. Taxonomy (NCBI): domain Eukaryota; kingdom Metazoa; phylum Chordata; class Actinopteri; order Syngnathiformes; family Syngnathidae; genus Urocampus; species Urocampus carinirostris. Next base: position 21,370,238 of record NC_142356.1, read on the forward strand.
TTAAGACTTCGGACCGGCAGATTAAAAAAAACCCAAATCAATCTTTATCTTTCTTCTGACAAACATTTTAACTTAATGAGGCCCTCTACTCAAAATGTTCCCCGTCCCCGTGTTTATCTAACTCAGGAGCGGGCAAACATTTGGCAGAGGGGCCATTCTTACACCAGAAGGGAAAAAAATGATTTATTCAATGTTTTCGTACTTGCCAATAGTTACAAACCCGATATACAGACATGTGCATGTTATATTTCATTGTATATTTGTGAAGATTATTTTAAAAAATCGGTTGAGAAACACTCAGAATTAAACCAAACTAAATATATTAGGTCCCTATTTTTAGGCACTAAATATGATGATATTCTTTGAAAAACTCAAAACGCAAACAAGGAAGAGTTTTTGGCACACTCTGTGATAAATATCCCAATAAACAAAATAAATACATGATTTTAAAAATCATAAGTACAGAAAATTTTAGCCAGCTTTTTGATCCTTGAGCGCAGTACTCATATTGCCCCACCCCGTCCCACCCAAATCAATGCTCAACTGTACTATTTAGATTCTGGCTTATACTTTGCCTATGATTATTCTAAACCTTATATCATTTTATGTGCTCACATTTTTGCATAGTTATTTGTAGCTGTGTCTTAATCATTGCATGTTTGATCACGGGGTGAAAGGAAGTAATTTAATCTGTGCTGTATGTTTTACATATACAGTAGCATATTTAACGATAACGTTGACAATGACAATGATGCTTCATGAAAAATAGATTTTAGATAGATCTAACTCTGAAATAATCTTGAAAGCAACATTGTGGGAGTCCTTTAGCAACGGATATTTTATGTTTTCACATTCCCAAAACTTTGGAGGAAGTATGAAATGATATCCACGAGATCTTGGCCTGCTCCGGTTTGTTTGATCTGATTGATCAGAGGATTCACAAACTTTCCCATTCTGCTTTATCCTTTCTTTCAGGCTACATATGTGTTGCTGGCTCTGGCTTGGGTGTTTGTTCCTGTCTACATCTCCTCCGGGGTTGGACCGCACACACGCTAACACACATAACACTCACACACGAGCACCTTAGGCGCTGCTTGTAACGGCTGGTTCAGCAGGTATTTTGAGGTGCCAAAAGCGGCATTGCCCTTACAAGCATTCCCCGCCCTTAACATTCCATAGCAGGGTGTCTCACATCTTCACCACAAACATCATGAACTCTATCTCATTAGTTAATTGAGGGTTACAATTTCAAAATGGAGGAAAGCGTGGACACATCTGTGTGAATTAAAAAGGTGCTAAAAGGAATGTGTGTCTTCAGATCGTGACAATGCCCGAGTACCTGGGTCGGCGTTTCGGAGGCGAGAGGATACGAACCTACTTGGCAGTCCTCTCACTGCTTCTGTCTGTTTTCACAAAGATATCAGTATGACACACAAAACAAAATTCATTGACCCAGTTGGCAACGCACAAACGTTATTGTCTGTTTATTCCCCGCACCAGACTGACCTCTACTCGGGAGCTCTGTTCGTCCAAGTGTGTCTGGGGTGGAACCTCTACTTGTCCACCGTCCTCATGCTGGTGGTCACTGCTCTCTACACTATCGCGGGTATGCAAAAAGGACATTAGAATAACGGACACATGCAGACGCTGCACTGACTGATGATAGTCATTAGCTGGCAAGACTGGTTTGCAAACACTTAAGTAAAGATGGATGAGTTTACAGACAACTGTAAATTATACTTGGGTGTGATTAAAGAGTGCTGTGACTTTTCATTATATGTTCTTGCACTTTTGAAACACCTAATTATAACCAATGTCAAAAGTTGATTTTTATTAGAGGTGGCAAAAGTACTAATGACTATGTACTCATTTAGAATGCTATTAATGATAAAATGCTTTTACGCAGCTTCAGAAAGGTAGTGCAAATGGCCTACAGCAGGAGTGTCCAAACTTTTCAGAAAGCGGGCCAGATTTGGTTAGCTGACCATGTGTGAGGGCAGACTATTAAGTCTGGCATTCTTTAAAGAGTCTTTAAATAAATTATCCCTCCTTGAAAGGTTTACAGTGCGTCCTGACCTCCTAGCTTGCCTTTGTAGCATTATCATTTGACTTGCAGGGTCTTGTGAAAAGGCGCTGCTGTGCCAATAACCAGCTTCCAGTTGGTTCACTTTTTCACAGTTTTAGTTTCCAGTTAGCTTATTGTAGTCAGCATGTTTCGTCTGACAGTGCCTCGTGATATTATATTATTTTAAAAGAACCACATTCTCTTGGCAAGTTAGGCAGACACAGTTGTTTTGGATTTCGGTGAAAAAAATACTCTAATTTCCACTTGTCCGGAAAGTCAATTAACTTTCTTTTTTATTTTTTTATTTACAGTCGCCATGTTGGAAATGGGGTGGGCTAAAATTCTCAAAAAAGCCAAGGGCAAGGTGGTCTTAATTCCAATACCATTATCTAGTTGATGGTGATTTTTGTTGTTGTACAGATGTGTTTCATACTGCGATCAACATTACTGGCGTGCCACATATTATTAATTTCATGACAAAGGCTGAGCGCCAATAAAAATTGGATCATTATCTGTAACCGGCCCCCGGGCCGGACTTTAGACATTCCTGGCCTAGAGTATTGTAACGGGAACAAAGATTAACATTTATTTCCTCTCAGGTGGTCTTGCGGCAGTCATCTACACAGACACTCTGCAAACAGTGGTGATGATCGTTGGGGCGATTATTCTCACCATCACGGGTATGACATGCTTATTTGCGCCCGCTAATGCAAAAACATAAAGATGAGTACTACAAATATCAATTTGGGTCAAGAATCAACAGATCTACTATTTGGGGTTTCTTTAACTTGAAATGTTTTTTTTTTTTTTTTTTTTTACGAAACACCAACCCTAAAATAAGTCATTTGGTTTGTAAACCCCACAAATATTTCTTCATTTAATTTAAAGGGCCATCCCCTATAATCAGTGTTTTTTAACCCCAAAAAATGCTCATTTTTTAAAATAAAAAATTAAAGTTTATTTCAAACAACCCCAAAAATATGGTCATTTAGATTCAAAACCCCAAGATCGGTTTGAAATAACGCCCCACAAAGGAGATCATTTATACTGTCAGTTTTTTAACATCTTAAAAAATTGGCTCATAGTGTTAAAGTAACTGGATAATTTGGTTTAAAACAACCTAAACTGTGGGTTATTTTGTCTGAACCCACCCTAAGGCGAGTGCCTTTTGTTCATAATGACCGCCAAATTTGGGCATTAAAAACAAAACAAAATAATACTGTTTTGTCTCATTAAAATTTTGTTTTAACCCTCCAAAAATTGTAATTTTTTTAATAATTTTTTTTGGCTCATTTGTAAAAATAGCCTCCCTGAAACACGTTCATTTGTTTTAAAACAACACAAAATGTGTGTCATTTCGTTTACAGTAACCTAATGTATGGTCATTTTGTTTTAAATCCCCCCAAAATAAAAATAGAAATAGTTTCAGTTGTATATAACAACCAAAATAAAACAAATATTGTAAGTCAGACATTTCGTTCTGTATACACGTGTACTAGAATGACAATAAAGTAGATCTGAATCTGAATCTGGTTAGCTACTCTTCTTGCACTATCGGCACTATGGTAAAATACTATACGTAGCCAAAATACAATACAACTTTATTTATATCTGTACATTCAAGGAAACTGTGGGGGTCAGATGCATCGACATTTCGTTCTGTATACACGTGTACTAGAATGACAATAAAGTAGATCTGAATCTGAATCTGAATTGAAGCAACCCAACTATTGTGTTGTACTGAACAAACCAACCCAGAAAGTTGAGGGGCAATGTGTATAATTCATCGCCTTCTAGTGGTTGAAAAAACATTTTGTTAAAATATAAGTAAAAAACATGAACTATTATACAAGCATCATTTTTTTTTAAATAGTTGTAATTTCAGAAATTTGCATTTGTTTGACATGAGATGGGGCTCACATATCCCAGTAGGGAGATGACATGATTGACTGCCATTTTGCTGCTACAGGCACCACCAAACACCAGAAACATGTCTTTTTCTTCTTCTTCTTTTCCTATTTCTTTCTTTTTTCTCATTTTTCCTGTTTGTTTATTTTGCATTTTTTGTTCTTTCTTCTACAGCTTCTTTTTTACTTTTATTATTTTTTTCTTGTTACTTCTTCTTTTTCCACACTTCCCCCTTTTTTTTGTTTTTTTTTTTACCTTTTTTTCTTTTTCATTCTTTGAATTTAATTTTTTCCTTTTTTTGATGCTTTATTTTCCACCCACCTGTTTTTTTTTTCTTGTTTGCCCTTTTTTTCACAAATGGCTGTGCAAAAAAAAAACGAAAAGAAAAATTGTCTCCGACTCGCCGTAGTTCGTGTTCTTGTGCTTTTAACACTCTTTTTTTGTTGCACTACACAATAAAGAGACATGTAGTGGTCAATTAATACACACTGTCCCTTTAATCAACATTTAGACCCAATTATAGGTTAAATTATTTTCAAGTGTTTTAAATGTGGAATACTTAGTATTATTATGTACTGGTCTTTTGCAGCTTTCAATAAAATCGGTGGCTACAGTAACCTGGAAAAAGTGTATAGCAAGGCAGTGCCAAGCAAGATCATACCCAACAGCACCTGCCACCTGCCTCGACAGGACGCCATGCATCTGTTTCGGGATGCTGTCACCGGAGACTTGCCCTGGCCCGGCATGACGCTCGGGCTTACCATTTTGGCCACCTGGTACTGGTGCACCGATCAGGTACACTCAAACAAATGAACTCATCACGTTAAAACGTGAACCGATTGAATATGGGTTTACACTATTTGTAACACTTGCTGAAGTAATGTTTAACGTCAACAAGTCAGACTGGTATTTTAGGGATTATTTGCATATTAATCTTTAGAATCACATGCTGCAAGAAGCCCAGTTTAATATTTTAGAAAAGAATGTTATAAAATAAGTTAAATCCCTTTTTTGATTAAAATACAGTATTCCTGTTTCACTACATTATTTTGCGTATGTAAAAATATTTACCATATGTTTACATTTTTGGTCATATCCATTTCAAGCATTTTGATAAATAATTTTTCTTTATTATTTTATTTATTATATCTAATAACGCATATGTGTATTGTTTATCATATTATTCTTATTTTACAAAACATATTTTTAAAGGGACAGCTTATATTATTTAGCTTGTCCCAAAAAGGTAAAACTTTATTCATTTAAAAAAGCAAAAATACATAAACTGTCACATGAACGTGAATTTTCAAAATACTTGTAGATCGAGAAATTTGCAATTATTTGGCAACTGGAGAGCAGACATAATTGTCTGCCATCCTTTCATTACGAGTAACTGAAAAACCAAAAACCTTGCGAAATAACAGTGTTTTTTGTCACATCGCGTCTCTGCATTAGGTATCCTCCTATAAACTTTTAGCACTCGTTTCTGGTTGCACTACACAACACAGCGACATCTACTGGTCAAATACTGTCCCTGTAATATGCCCCTGCATTCTTTTTTTTTTGTTATGTTTTTCTTAGTTAATAATGAAATTCAGCACACCTGAATTATGGTAACTACATTTTAAAACAGTAAATTATTGCATGACACAATATCTAGTGGTCAAATAATACGCACTATCCCTTTAAAATAAGAAAACAAGAAAACATATTTAAAATTAAATGATTGACCATCTAACTGCTACAGATTATTTTGTGGACGCACAAACTACAAATATTTTAAAATAAGGATAACAGCGAAACCACATTTGCTATGAAATGAAAATCTAGTACACTTTAGGAAAATCAGCTCAAATCTCATGTTTAATTCGCAACATTCACTTTTGGTCCCACATGTAAATAAACACCACATATGCAGAGTTCAACAAAGCAAAGATTGTGAACAACAAACTCCACCCCCATCAAACCTCCTTGACCAATCACAGTGTTTTCAGCACAAGGCCATTCGGAAGTCCGCTTACATGGCTCACGAGTCACGACACAAGTGTGGCATCGTTGAGTTTTTTTTTAAAGTAAAAAGATTTACAGTGCAACAATCTCAAAGAGTCATTCATCAAATGAAATAAAGGTCACTCGTAAGACTGCAAAGGTACGTACTAATCCAGGAAACGTCTGCATTCGGATTCGTAATTCACCTTTAGCGTAATGTTGTTTATACACCGCATTTTCCCCACAATAAGGCGAAACGGATTATAAAGCGCACCCCCAAAAAATCAGCTTTTGTGATATTTTTTTCATATACAAGGCACACCAGACTATAAGTCGCATGGGATTAATATAACAGTAAGGGCTAGAGTTGCACATAAAATATTACCACAATTGTGGATTGATTGATCAATCCAAATACATAACTCACTCACAATTGCATAACATTGGATGCAGCTGGAGCGCAGCGGATACTTTCCTCTAGATCACAAGGGATGCAGATGACACATGAAAAGGCATATAGTTATATCTAATCATCACATTATTTTTAGTCACGGTACCAAATTGTTGATTTTATTTTGGGCCGGGCTGGTAAATATTGTCAGATATTAAACCGGTCCGTGGAACAGAAAAGGTCGGGGACCACTGAAATACAGTATCGCATCGCCAACTCTCAGAATATAATAATGACAAAGGGCACAAGATTCTGAACCCTATGAACAGAGAGGCATTGTTGGAAGTAATACGGTCGTTCTGAACTGAATGAAGCAATAGGTATTGTGGGAAGTATTTTGTTCATCCTGAAATATCACTAAAAGCATGGCTGCACGCTTTCAACAACATTTGTCACTTACAATGCTTAGTTAGAGCTGAGGAAAAGTGAAACAAAATTTTCTAGAAATTTTTTGATCACTGTGTGATAATGAGATAAGACCCAGTGCCTTTTCATGTGTCTTCTGTATTCTCAGTGGTCCAGTGGTTAGGACCCAGGGCACTCCCCGCCGCCATTTGGGTTTGTTCTCCGTTGCCACCATTGTTATGCAATTGTGGTCAGAGATAAAATCGACTTATCACTAATTGCACAAATGAGGTAACACATTTCCAATTTTGTCCACATATAAGGCGCATCGAATTATAAGGCGCACGTTCGGACAATTTGGGTTTATTGGGTGCACCTTATTGTCCGGAAAATACGGTAGGTTCAATTTCTTTTTCACGATATGTATGTTTACATTCGTTTGCACAAAATGTTAGCTTAAAGTTTCAGACCAGATTGCATTCTTACAGTAACTCTGACTCATATAAGTATGTCAACATTAGGAAGGATTGTTAGAGTACCTGGACTGACCATCACTTCTACCTGGGGCTCTGTTGTTGCTTTGAGACATTTTCTTTTGTGACGTTCCACTTCGTACTTTGAAATGTCTGAAATTGTTCAGCTTGGACAGAGGCGCGATTCCTCCGGTAGGGTTAGTTGCACGCAACGGAGAGGACATTTTTCCCGTCTTCTTGTAGCCGGGGCTGTGGCGACGCGGCGAACGGCTACTTCGCGTTTCGGGCCGCACCGTGGCGGCGTCGGGATGAAGCGTTTGTCCGTGCCAGTATCGGTGTCCTCCGATCACGGGGCCGGTGGCTCGGTGGGGGCGATGGAAGCTTCCCGGCTTTGCGATGACCACTTTGGTGCCTCTCAGCCTCCCGTCGCGACCTGGAGATCTCGATAATGGGAACATCTGTAAAAAGTCAGGAATATTGGGTTAGCAGGAGTCATCATATATGTAATGCTCATCTTACTTGGTACCAAATTACTATTAAGTTTTTTATTACGTTTTGTATCAAGCTATGTGCACCCAATTCTTAAGAGTAAATCAGAGATGTACTAAAAAAAAATCTAATTATGATTTATTTTTTTTTAAGCAGAAAATGTAATAACTAATAAGTTTAAAGTTTAGTAAGCACTCAAAATAGGGAAATAAGACATAAATGGAATTTGAATGGCAAGGAGAACAGTAGAGGACCCAAACCTTTATTTAGAAATCCCAACCTGTTTTAAAGGCTCCCTAGCCCTTTCTTTTTAATGAATCTCCTAAGTTACAAAAGCAGATCTGCCTTATATCAAAGAACCGCAGCATGATTGGCCAATACTGACAATAATGTAAACAGTTCATAATAGTCAATATAACAAACAACAGTGCACAATAATAGTCCAAATAACGAACAAGCATCCTATGCAATCACGTTTGCAGGTGTCCAATATTAAAAACAGAAGAAAAATATATCGAACATTTTAAGTAAAACTGTATTCTTCCTGTAGAATATAATTTTATTTTACCAGCATTTCCTTTAATTGAGGACTTTTTAAAAACATATTTCTACTAAAATCAAAAAAGGAAATCCACCCCATTAGATCTTTTTGACGATTGCAGGTATTTTAATAAAAAAATAATAAACAAACTAGTTACAGTTGTAGTATTATTTTCTTGTTTATTTTACTCAAAAACAAGTCAATAATCATAAAATGCAAACATATTGTTTAGCAGCATCACAGACAGGCAACACTAAAATCTTTTGCATTTAAAAACATATAAGGTATTTCAATTAAAAAAGACAAAAAGTGTATAATTCGTCCTACTCCCTGTATAAACTATTTAGAGAAGGGATGGGCAAACTGCGGCCCTTGGGCCACATGCGGCCTGTCAGGGATTTTCATTGAGCCCGCCAGACAAAAATGTTAAAAATACATTGATAATATGTATAACATTTTCCTCAGTGGCTCCAACATTCAAATAGTCACCTACAGTTTTTACTTTCTGTTTTAATTGTGTATTTTATTTGTTATTTAAGATATTTACAGCGTGAAATTCAATGAAAAAAACATTTTCTGAGCCATATTGCCTTTTTAATTTCATTTTATTACTTTTCTTTAATTTCGAGTGTTTCAAAACCAATTTGATTACATGGTTTATTCATAGACCAAAAAAGGGAATCTATCGTCTCTGCTATTCTAAAAAGACTTATCTCCATTTCTATTGTCATTTTCTGTTTTTACGTAAAAGTAATGTGCAAAAAATGCAAAAGCATGTACTAAAAAATGCCAAAACGTCTTTATGAAATGGCCACGCCAATATGATAAAATTGGGTAGGCCTACATTCCTTCTCTCAATGTTGCCACATCTCAAAGTTGGCCCACCCTGATTTAGAGTGACTGTATTGACCAGGTTTGTTTAATTATTTTGCTAATGGGTTTTCTTTCTATTCTGTATTCTAATGTTTACATTTTCAAAAACTCAAACAAAATTCTATTCTAGTCACGATTGAAAAATTCCCTTTTTATTTTTTGATAACATTATGATACCATACCTGTCAACCTGTACGGTTTTGCCGTACAAAGTACGTTTTTTATGCATTTTAAGACGAGTACGACGTACAAGGAACTCTGTATGGAAAAACGCAAATTTGTCAATCGCATGCGTCTGCCGCCTGGGGATTTCCCATCATGCATCATTCCGAAAAAGAAAAAAAAATGGTGTACGATTATTTTGTACGGGAAAATACGACAGTTTGTACTGGCATGGAGCCGTGGAGGTTGACAGGTATGTGATACTGTAAGCAAAGTAAGTTGTTTGGCGGTATTAAAAATGAATAGTTGGATGTTAATAGTTCTTAACATTTGCAGGTGATTGTCCAACGATCCCTCTCAGCAAAAAACATGAGTCACGTGAAGGGAGCGTCCATTCTGGCTGCCTATCTAAAAATGCTGCCTTTCATCTTCATCATCCTCCCAGGCATGATTAGCCGCGCACTCTACCCAGGTAAGGATGGGCGAATAACCTAATCAGGGTTGGGGTTATGGTTGCCGTTTTGAGTGTTCAGAAAATGGTGCATTTAGAAGGAAAAGCACTTTGTAGGCTCCTAAATAATACATCTAGTGCAGGTGTCAAAGACGTTTTTGAAGTCGAGAGCTATTTTTTTAACGGGTATCCAGACTGATGTTATTACTATTTTGTTACTTTATTACCAGGTTAATTATTGGAAGTAGGGTTAAATAGACTCAGTCAACCACTAAAAAAACATTTAACTCGAAAATCACAATGATCCAGTAGTGTTTAGCTATTTTTAGAACAGGTCCGCGGGCACCTCAGCCGTCTTTGGTGGCACCATGTTCGAGACCCCTGATCTATTGGGTTATTTGTGTTCAGCATAAAAAACTACCACCCAATTTTTTTCTTGGTCTACAGCAGGGGTCTTGAATCTAAGGCTCGCGAGCCATATATGGCTCTTTTCATGAGTATATATGGCCAAATATCGTACAAATTTTCTTCATATGGGTCCAAATTTGCGTGGGCAAAGCCTATTGTAAAACAGGTGAAATGAAATGATCTGCATTTTTATAGCGCTTTTCAAGTCAATGACTTCCCAAAGCGCTTTACAATGTGCTCCACATTTCCCAATAGCGGCCTTGCAGCCATGTAAGGCGCTAACCTGCTTATTGGGGGTATTAGGGGTTCAATGTCTTACCCAAGGACACTTCGACATGTAACACGGACGGGCCGGGATTCGAACTGGGATCCCTTGATCCCAAGACGAGCACTCTACCTCCTGAGCTACTGCTGAAGCTGAATAAACACTGAGAAAAGGATATGGTACTGTGCAGTATATACAGGGCACCTTTTTAAGTATCCAGTAAAGGTGTCACACCAAAAAAAAAACTTGTTTTGGCTGTACATCTCTACGGAATCCTTGATATCGAAGCTCATTAAATAATCCGTGGTCACTGACACCTAATGTTGACAATCCACAAAACAATCACGCCAAAACGCTAGTAGAGCACCCAGAGCAAATTTGATTGGGTGAGCGGTAGGAATGGGCACTCATTCCTGTCTTTCGCCATGTAGGTTGGGATCCTTGTTTTGCAGAATTTTGCGGCGATTTTACAAAAAAAGGAGGAGGGATCTTCATTTGGACAATTTTTTGACATTTTTACAAGGAGAACATGTTTAAGTTGTGTAGAGATGTATGACACAAGCTATGGCATTATTATTTTCTCATAGATTTTATCAAATCATCAAACGTCACTTAGTAAAATAAAATGCACTGAAGAATTAGCTTTTGTCTTTTGCGTGGGTTTAGCGGTTATGTTTAATTTTGTTTTAAAATATATGGTGCGGCTCTTTCCCACCCAAAGAAAATGTAAATATTTTGATTCCATGGATTTTTGAGTCATAAATGTTTCCGACCCCTGGTCTACAGTACCGTTTTTGATTCAGTTCTTTTCAATAAATAAAAGAAACCTAAACATTTTTTGCATATCTTCCAAGCCATTATCGACATTAATGAATAAACTTCAATTTTTATACATGCTGTATTTTTGTTATAATGCAAAATTATCTCTATGAGGAATGTCCACCTCCAAGTCCAAACTTCTAAGCAGTACATATAAAACTGATGTATAAAAGGGGCACTTTGATTTCATCTTTTTTATTATTTAAATTTGCCAAACACACTTAAATGACTTTAAGGTTTTTATTTCTGTTTTGGTTTCAAACAGAAAACTAACAGTAAGGGACCTTGTTTGAGTTTTCACAAACATTTTGAGATTTTATATAAAAAAAAAAAATTTAGTTTACCTTCAATATTGTAAAAGGTAATTTTTCATCCTTGGATAATAAAAATCTGCAAAATGTATAAAATATTAACATTTATTTTAACAGATATATTTTTTGTTGCATTGAGCCCATGAATGATAGCCGGTAGGACACAAATGAACCCCGCGTCATTGTTTGGACACCCGCAACCTACAATTTAATATAGCTAGAGCCAACAAGCAAACAATGTCTCACTGAGTGAAAACAAGGTATGTTGCCCTAAACCATACCAAGTCAAACGACCAAAACCCTTTAGTTGAAACGAACTAAAGGAACGAAAATAAATGAGACTTTATATCTTTAAAGGTGCTGTTCGGAATTTGGAACTTTACAACTCGCTGATGCCATCTTCTGGCTTGAGTCATTATTGCAGCCTGTGTCAAGTGCCTTATGCTGCACGTGCAAATACGTGCATTTCTTGGACGCACTCGATTCTGACAACCCCCCCCCCCCCCCCCCCCCCACAAGACCGCCCCTACCACCCCTGTTCTTACTAGGGGCGCGGTGGAAAAAAATATGTAAGGGCTTTTTAAATTCAGTTGGGCTTTGTTAACAGATACTTTGAGAAAATATTATACCTTATACACAAATTTCAAGGACATGCAATGGGCTGTGTAGGAAGCAACTATTTCGAGTTTCTTCTAAGTAACATTTGATTGCTTTGTGAGGGCAACGTGATTTTAGTTGGTTGTCATGGCCGTGCAAACTACTCATTGCGGTTTATCGTTATATTTTAACAAAAGAGGGTCATAGAAGTTTTTAAGCGCTGTTCCCAATTGTGAAAAATATTGCGTCTCACCCGGTTGCGCAGCTGCTGGGACTGTCGGATGAGGCTGGCGCTGTCCTCCTTCTGGCTGTTGGGCTCCCGTAGGTCCAGCATGCTCTGAGAGAGACGGGCCATCATATTAACGCCATCCACGAGTCTGTGGCCACGGCCAGACCCGGTGCTGACCCGGTCTACCAGAAGGTCTTCGGGTTGCTGCTGGGAGCAGTCGTAGAACTCCTCCTCGGATGCCGTGGATGGATCGTCTGCGGCTGCTCGGTCGCACATGACTTTGGTGCTGTCTTGGCTACCATTGTCGTTGCTGCCCGAATCAGCACCCTCCTCGTGGACAAGACCGTTATTATCGGAGGACTTCTCCGTGTCGTCGATTTTAACCAGAGTGATATGCGCTTCAGCGGGTGCATCCGTAGGGGACGGTTCTATAACTAGGTGCAGCGTTCGCCGTTTTGGGACGGGAGGGCCTGATGCCGTCTCTGGAATGTTTCCAGCGTTGTCTGCCGGTTGAGGCTCCACAGAGGGAGTTTGTGATTGTTGTGTCTCTTGTGTGAGAAGTGCATTGACCTGCTTTGGCGGGGTCCCTCTGGAATCTGTTGCATCAGCACTGTCTTTATTTGGAGTATCATGTTGCTGGTGCTCATTGTTGGAGGGGATTTTAGTATCTGAAGAATTATCAGTTGCGGGTTGCGCTTCGCTTTTGGCTGCCTCTCCGGAATCCTCTGTCTGACTTGCCGGCGTGAACGACGAACTGAACCGAATGGCCTGACTGACCGTAAATCGCTCGGACCTCTGCAAGTGAACCTGATGGGCTCGTTTCTCATCCCTGATGTTGATAAAACCAATCACGTCGCTAGGCGGGTCCGGTTCCGGCCAGGTGGGGAGGTACGGAATCAAGTAGGCTTTTTCCATGTTGACCAATGACGGGTGTATTTGCGGCTCCTCTGAAACATTCTTGATACGCCTTTTATGGATTTTTACCCCGGTGGGGAGCTGCGAGTTCTTGTTGCAAGAGTTCTGGTCTGAAGATGTTTGACTTGTGTGCGCTCCTGCGTTAACAAGTGCATACTTGGGGTTGATGAGTTTTTTTGCAACAGTTGCTGACACAACAACTGGGGCAGCCTGGGGGAGAGGGTCAGGAACGGGTTCGTCGATCATGGGAACTTTGCTAAGAGACACGCTTCGGGACAGGAGGAACAGTTCACGAAACTGATAGTCAAATGTTTCCACTGCCTGGCCTGTTATGGCTGTGATAAGGTTCCGGTCCAAACGAGACGAAGACCATGTGAAGCTGGAATGACCCAAAAACAAACATTATAACTTCTCCACACATTATTAGATTACTGTATTTTATGGACTATAAGGCACACTTAAAAAGCCCGAATTTACCAGAAATTTTAAGGTGTACCTTATAACCCGGTGCCCCTTATACGCCACAGAATACGGTGGATAAGATTTAAATGCTTGCAGTATTTATAAGTGTGCGCTACTACACAAGGTTTACGGTAAGCGTCCATATTTGCGCGTCAATAACATTGGGAGAAACAGAAAGCAGAATGTCTTTCAACAAAATACTATACAAGCTTTTTTACGTACGTTTACATATTAAACTGAGAGGTTATTAAAGTACAGGCAAATAATTAGAGACTGTTTATCCTACGATAATGCACTATTCAAACCAGTGTTTTTGGCACCATGAGTAAAATTGTGTAATAATGAGATAAGCTCTAGTGTATTTTAGTAAGTCACCTGTACCACTGGTGGTCCAGTGTTACAGTGTCAGCACCCTCCCCACCACAATCCAGGTTTGGTTCTTGTTGCAAACAATGTTTTGCTATTTGAATTGGTGATAGTTAGAGACTGACACTGTTATGTGCCATAGAGCCCAAAGGTAACATGGTAGCTCTTACTGTACTGTAGACTCAATTTTATGTGCCTTACAGTCCGTTGCGCCCTATGTGTGAAAAATATTGACAAAAGACTATTTTGGGGGGAGCGCCTAATTATCCAGTGTGCCCAGTGTTCAATATTTTCAAAAATTTCTTAATGGATAATCCCCAAACTCTTTCTGCACTGCAATCATACAAATGTTAACTAAATTACACTGAAGATTTAAACAGCCCAATACTTGTAATGTTACGCTCACCTGTATGAGCCGGAGATGGCTCTGTCTCCATCTACCAGGATGAACCTCTGACTTAGTGACCCGCGAACTTTTTGTGCTGAGCGTGTAAAGAACTCAATGCCTCCGCAGCATCGCACACGAAGATTCTAAAAATAAACACAAAAAAATGTTCACATAATGGATACTTACTTAAGAGACAACAGTTTTTTGGGTGAACAAATAGTGTATAGTCTTAGAAGGTTTATTTTTTTCGTTTTTATTTAGCTATTGGCTTAAACTAGGCGGACTCTACTGACACCTGCGTTGTGTTTACAGATGCTTACAAGTTATCTGTATGTACGTGTAGCACGCCCTGTTGTGTTTGTCTTCTGCCCTTTGATAAAAGGGTGCGTCTGTGAACCGCGACGGCAAAATCTTACGTTGGGCATAACGACATAGAAAGTTGTAAAATCTAGAACCAACTGACAGATAAGACAGAGAGGTTGAAAGTCATAATGTGCTGATTGAGAAGAGAATCAATGTTTGCAGTCTGGTTTTGGACAGTCATTGTTTTAGTCTGCCAGACACTCTTTGCAAAAGCTGCATTTACTGTAAGTGTTTTCTGTTACTGCCCTAACCAGTTTCACTTGGAGAGGCGATGAATCACAAAGTAGCCTATAGGGACTGACGGGCTGCTGCTTGTTAAACTTTTTGCTGGCTTCAAGTGAGGACATGCATCACTATCATGTCTCATTGAGACAAGCTAGCAAATATCTATATTAAATGTCTGGGATTCTGTCTTCCAGGATTTTGTTTTCTTCTTGACATAAATTGTATTAGAGGGATTATGAAAGACCTTTTTTCCAATTAGGCACAGAATGTGTAGTGTTTCTCCCCACAATCATGCAGATATGTTATAAAATATTCCACGTGCCGTGGATCTCAAGAAATTAATTTTCAAAGTAGACATTTTGACCTCATAACCCCTAGAGCTGTTACATCACCGGATGACTACGAGAGCAAAACAGATGGCGCGTCCCATTGAAAAGCAGACAGCGATTGTAGTAATCAGCGAATGCACAGCGCTCATTTCAGCTTGGACTAATTAGAATTTTGATTACCATGTTGCTGAAGGACTTCTGACTGTTTTGTCCGAGTTGATCATTAAAGGTTAATTTTACCTGCTGTCGTGTACAGCGTGCATTCCTTTTTTCACTTTGGCTCTTTAGGTATGTGATTGTGACTTTTCCTCTCCTGTTTTTCGCCACTTGTGTGGCAATTAACATAATATTGTTTATATAACTCTACATTAGTGTGGGTGCTCCCGAAGGCTTCCAGTTTTGTTTGGTCTAGGTTAGCCCCATTAGCACTTGACTAGCTGGCCAGCCTGCCATGTTCATTGTTTTTTCGTGTTTGTTGCCATGTTAGTGTCTTGTTGTTGGGGCGCGGTTATCCTGGCTGCTGACTACATGTTTTCGGACTGCCAGCCTTCCGTTTTTTCCCGCCAATCGCTCCTGGTTCGTCCTTTATAGCAGCCAGCTAGCCTGCTGTGTCCCGTCTGGTTCAGCCCATGTTAGCCCTCACTGTGTTATTTTTGCCAGTTCGGCCTATTTTGGATGCTCGCCATTTGTTGTATCATTGTTGCACCCACCTGCGACACAACACCAAGCCTTTCTCCACAAAAACTACCAAAACTTTGCTTAAACACTCAACCTTTTCAACTAGTTAAGCTGTAAACCAATAGGGTGACTGCCTTTTTAGGGTGCTGGTGTGCTTCACATGACGTCAGGGCTCAGGAAGTCAAAGACGAGACAGACTGTCTTCAAAATGCATTATCTCGGAAAATAATTTGAATATACCAAGGAGATATATATTAGATATTATGCAAAAATATGTACTATGTTCTCACATTTTGTATGTTTTAGAATGTGGGAATCCCTTTAAAAGTCTTTCAAACAGTGCTTTTTCCAGCAACTTACTGTTAAAAGTCCCCAAACATGGAGATCACGTTGCGAACTTGGCAACACTAACTGTGTTTTTTTTTTTTTTTAACTAGAGTCTACTTGCCAATGCCAGCTGTGTTTTCTTTAGAGTCATTGTTTTGATTAACAAAAACAATTTAATAAAAATAGATTTTAAAAATTGCCAGGTTAAATTTACTTCAGTTTATCTATAAATCTGGCCTACTGGAACATCTACTTATCAAGAGGAGACACCTGTCTCATCAGGTCATCTCTGAGTTTATCAAAACACCATTAGTGTATTAATCAGTGTCCAAATATGTATGTGGAAAGGCATTTATGTACCTTTAGGTGTCCACGATGCATATCAGCTCGACCACACATGGAAAGAAAACAGGGCACTGCTGCCATGTCGACAATAATGTATACAGGAACTTTCCGTCGGTAGGCGGCGTCCAGCAGGTCCCGGAATATGTCCACGTCAGTGAATGCGTCCATCACCACAGCAATTACCTGTGCAAGGACAGACAGAGCATTTTTAAAGTTTGCAAACTAAACTTAGAGGGGTAAAATATTAAAAGAATCAACAAATCATTTTCTGTCTAAAGGAAATAAAAATATAAATAATGAAAGAACACTAGGTTCCCTTAAAATTGCAATCTTGCAAATATTATATAATCCTTTTGCAGTTATCTGTCAAATTTGAGGATCAGAAGACATCCACATAGTTAACGTATTTATCAATGTATATTGTGCATTTTCTGGTATCCAAAAAAGACCTGTAAGTCTGGGAACGAGTTATCCATGAGGTTTTATGGTAATACATTAACCAATATTAAACAAGGATTGATAAATCAAAATATACTGCCGACCACATTTGCTCAACACAGTATGCTAGTGGTTTGAACCCAAATCACGGCAGTTAAGGCGCCACATTTTAACCACTTGACCACTAAGGTTATAGATCCCACAGGAAATGGCTTTATTTTTTAAACATTATTTTTACTTACAGTGTCAAACTGTACAGTGTTGAAATGCAGCATTATGGGAAAGAGTTTAACCAAAACAATGTTGTACAAAGTGGTACTGTGAGTAAAAATAGTGTGATGATGAGATAAAATCTAACCTTTACCCTGTATCATCGATAAACCTAGTGGTCACCACCACAATCTGGGTTTAGATCCTGTTCCATCCAATGTTATGCAAATGTGGTCGGCAATAATTGTCGACTGCTCAATCATTGCTCAAATATGGTAATGTACTTTGCAAATTTCCAACACGTTTATGACCTACAATGTTTAATTTGAGCTGAGAAAAAGTTTAACAAAATTGTATATCGGTTTTTGATCATAAATTAGGGGAGTGCGTTATAAACGAATAAATATGGTACTTACAATTTGTCAATTGTCAACGGGGAAAGGGAGAACATAAAGCGACCGCTCACATGCAATAATTACTATAACTAAACACAGAAATAAACACAATAACCAGAAAATAGACATGCCATTTAAGAAACACTAGCAAACTCTAAATACTAATACCTAACCCATGTCAAGTCAAGTCAAGTCATGTTTATTTGTATAGCCCTTAAGCACAAGTTGTCTTCTCAAAATGTTGGAATAGATTTCTTTTATTCCATTTTTTTAGTATCTATTATCAGTATTGCCACACGCCACTGCCCATGTCAAATACAGAAACTGCATTGAGCGAATCACAACCAATTGTCATTTTCTCAGTAAAATAATGTATGTATTTTGTACTGCCGGAAAAATATTGAATATCGATCTTTCTCAGTCCTTCACTTGACACAGACTATTCTTGTATGACCTATGAATTCATAATTGGAATTCACTACATTTTGTCATGAATCATGGTTGAAGTGGACTTGGGAAATTGAGACAATTGAAATGAGGGTAACTGTATTAATCTGAAATTAATAATGTTTAAAGAAAATTGAATTTAACACCAAAAAAAAAAGGAAAAAGTATATGGATTCTTTGATTTTTGCTTTCATATTAATGTATCAATGTGTACTGTACTGTATTTGTTATTTTCCTTAAGAAGTTTAAACTCTGGCATAATTTATAATAGGAACATAATTCTGTAAATGATTTATTAGTAAAAACAATATATCTGTCAATAATTAAAAGATGTGTGTGCAAAACACATTTATAAATCATATGAGTTTCTCGTTCATTTCTGATGTTTCTGTTTACGCCATTAAAAATTCCCCTCAATTAAAAGAACAAGCTTCCTGTATTATTCCAGGCCGGATGCTGACCCATTTACGTGGCATTTCATGACAAGATTTCCATCATGTGATTTCATGATGTCATCATTTTTTTAATAGGCACAGGCATGTTCTAGTCAGTCTTGTTTTGAGCATGCTTTAGCGTGTGAGTGCATGTGCAAAACAGTCACGTGTTTGAAAACACCTCGAGAGTATCAATCCTGGACAACCCCAGAGATGACAAGGCATGATGACCTAGTTATTTTGGCCAGGACTCATATACTACGCTGAGACTCAGCACTGACTAAACTGCTGAAGCGGTCAAATCACATGGGTGCATCATCTTCAGTTCTATCAGACAGTTAAGACCTTTATAAATAAGAAATCTAGATCCAAAGGGTTAACTTGGAGGGTACATTTTTTCAACTGCCTTTGTGATGTTTCGTTTGAAAGTTGCTGGAAGATTTCAAATTGAGCGTGAGGAATTTTCCAAGCCCAAAGCCATTTTTTTCTGTATTATTAGATTAAAAAGATTACTGTTCGCACATTCCTTCGTCTCTATTATAAACATCATGCCAAATTACAGCTTCCCCTTCCCCTCCCTTGCGGTCAAACTCAGCCAAATTCATATTATCTACGGTATCTGAAAGATTAGTTGAATTTGTCTCGATTGATAATCATATTTTTCAACTTTTGTATCTGCTCAAAAAAGTGGTCATCAATCATAATGTTTAAACCGATGATCACAAATCATTATGTGTTCGAAACTCAACAAACTGTGTCACTGTGGCATGAAATAGAACAATAGCATATTAGTGGATGATTTGATTTTGTCGTAGCAACTGATATCTATTTTTTTTCTTCTACCTATCTTCTAAAGGGCTTGCTCAGTGCTGCTTTCTATGGATTAGTACTGGTACTACAACACATGATGACATAATTAGTGTACCGTACATATGTTGGCCTGGGGAGGGATGGGCACCACCAGGCTGTACTTGCCCAAGACACACCACAGGAAATGGTGCCCCTACAACCCTTAGTGTTTAAGGGATCCAAACAACCAACCAACTTTATGTACGCTGCTGAGTCATTTTAATCATATTAACACGTTTGGTGTAATTGACTGTTACAGGTATCAAATATACATTTTAACTAAGTTAAAATTATTCAAATACCAAACATTAGAAAGCACACTATAAGATACAATGTCCTGACACGTTCAAAAATGCAGTGACAAGACACACATTACACCATAACTTCTCAAATTGAGCAATCAGAATAAAATCTCACTGAATTCAACAGTTCCAGTTGAGTACATATTGCACAAATTACTACCCCGTATTGAGAAACATATCATCCCAGTTTTTGACCAATACAAAATCAAAATGTACTCGAGTCCATTAACTTTGCTAGGAGCACAGCGGCAGACAGAAAAACCTTACAGAGTCATCCACACAGCCCAACAAAATCAATGGTTGATTTCTGCCCAGTCTCGATGATGTTGCCGGCTCGCTGTACCACATCATAACTGAGAACAACATTAAAAAGGACTCATTTGACCCGGCAACCTCATCTTTTACCTGCTACCCTCTGGCAGTGCTACAAGTCTTTTAAATCAAGGACTAAAAGTATCAGACAGCTTCTTCCCCATGGCCATCACTAACATAAACAAGCACACAAGACTGAGAAAAAATATATATCTTGTATTAAAAAACAGGTATTCACATCTTATTTATGGACATATTTTGTTGCTGTTAATGTCATTACGCCATTTTAATTTTTGTAATTGTTCTGATGCACTCACAACTTGGACCAGTCTCCAAGCACTATCTTATAAATGTGTGCGCCCTTTTATCCTAATATTCTTTACTATATTATTGTTCTCTTTTAAGTCTTTATAATATGTTTATCATGGAGTGCCACGTCTAAACTCATAGTAAACCAGAGAATAAACTCACAGACAGGAGGCTAATTGCAGTCTTCAGCATGACCGTTTGAGGCCGCGGCCTTAATATGAAAGCTAAGGGGACTGTGTGTATTATTTGATCACTAGATGCCGCTGTATTCTGTTGTGCAACTGAAAAAGAGTGCTAAAAATAACAAGTAGGAATAAAATTGGCAAAGACTCAAAGTGACCATAATACACCATTTTTAGTCGGTTATTTCTGCCCAGCTTTTTGACAAGTTTTTTTTTTTTTTTCCGGGTACACATAAGCAGCAAGATGTCATCTCCTTGTTGATGAGGTAATGCACACTGTCCCTTTAAGTGCAGCCCTAGCAGATGATGGCTTCTTTTCATTTTGATTCTTAAATTGTTCTATTTCCATTTTGTTTAAGGAATTTAGAAAAACTATATTTTGGAAAGAGTTAAATGTTTTTATTAGAACTTTTTTCGTGTAAAAAAAAAACAATCCCACCAAGACCCTAGCTCCGGTGGCTCCCAAGTAAATTGAGTTTCGACCCCAGGTGTAAACAATGTTCCCTAGTTTTTATCGAAGGCAACAAAGACAATTACAATTCTAAATCATTAGGTCTGCTCGATACCACTGGTTGGGCAGCACGGCGGCACAGTTCTGAGGTCATGAGATCGAACCCCCTGTGTGGAGTTTGCATGTTCTCCCCGTGCTTGTGGGGATTTTCTCCTCCCACATTCCAAAAACATGCATGTCAGGTTAATTGGCCTGTCCCTAGATGTGAATGAGCGAGTGAGTTGTCTGTCTCTATGTGCCCTGCGACTGGCTGGCAACCAGTTCAGGGTGTCTCCTGCCCACTGCCCGAAGATAGCTGGGGTGGGCTCCATCACCCCCGCGACCCTTCTGATGATAAGCGGTGCAGATAATGGATGGATACCACTAGTACTCAGACCAATACCCATTATCTGTAGTCAACTCGCTCATACCTTTTGCGCAGAAGCGATGCTCTTACGCACGACCTCCTTTATGTGCGACTGCCCATCAGTGGGGGGTTGCGTGTACACAGTCACGCGGGTCACCCCACGATACGAGATCGCATCGGGCCAACCGAGATCCAGCTCTGCCACTGAGGCTTCGGACCGGTCCGGCCAGTATTGAAGCGACACCGCGCCATCCAAGCCAAGATCTTCCCCAGACCCCGGCGTCGTGTTGCCCCCGGGGGTCCCGGGCCGCTGGTGGTGCTCGTAGCCGGGCCGGTAAAGCTCGGCCGTGTGGGCGATCCGCTCTAGCTCCGATTCTGATAGAAAGTCTCTGACTTTGTGCTCCTTTAGGTAGTCCGTGAACGCATCGCGGCCGAGGGTGATGAGTTGCTCCAGGGCCAGCCGTTGGTCCTCACTGTAGAAGAACTCCGGTTTGCTTTGGCACACACGCCAGTTGACGTGGTGGTCGTCGAGACATTGAATTTGAGATAAAGCCATGGCCTTAAAAAAATAGTTTAGAATAAATATTTTTGCTGAGTGTCCGTAAATTTCCCAAACTATCCCGCTTTCATTCCGGTTCCATTGGGAGTCACGAAGGGTAAGAGGTGAGCGCACAATATCCTTCCGCCGTGGAACTTGTCATTTGATGAAATCAATAACCTAGTAAAAGCGATTAAAAAACACGACTGTATACTTTCTCAAACAAACTCAAAATTTCGTAAGAAGAAAGTTCCCCCGCCCACAGTCACGCCTCGACACCTGCCGAAAAGGGGCAGAGAAAAGAACCCGGAGCACGGTGAAGCGGCGAGACTGCCGAGTGTGTGTTGGGTGTCAGCCTCTGAGTCAAGTCGGAGCGGAACTCGGTGAAAAAAAAATCATCAATCTTCCTTCGCATTCAAGTGTTGAAACAAATGGAGTGACTCAGGCCGACTAGACACTTTTTGTTTGCTCGGGGGGCCCCGGCCGAGGGTGACGGCTCCCGTGGTGGTTTAAAACACTGCAACGGTTCAGCTTTAAAAGTTGTGGGGTTGGTAGTGTCTACGTGGCACCTCGCCCGCATTAAAAAAATAAGGAAAGAAACTCAAAAATTAATCCAGTTTACTCCAAAGTACTAAAAAAATATTCGACGTCCACGTTAACAACGTGTGGAGGTGCCGGTGCGTGAGAAAGTGGAAGCTCGGAACGGAAGCTTTGAATACCGGGGGACCGAGAGGCGGAGTGTCCTGCCGTCAATGGAAGAGAAACTCCACCCACTCACTGTGAAAGGGGGAGATAAACTTGTTTTTATCCATCAAGTAAAGGCCTTGTGCAACGTGAGGTTGCTAATCTAGAATAAATTAACCATTGTTTATGTTTTTTAGCTTTTCATAGGAAAAGTGGAGGTTTTAGTGACCGTTTAGGGTAAAGTTAAGCTTATCTGACTCTTGGGTGAATGATGTAACATACTGTAATGCTGACATAATATTATCGGTGAAAAAGCCGGTCAAACTGATTGCGAGGTCAACATAAGATACTTCTGGGTAAAGGAAAAACAACATTAAAAGTTACTTGCGGATTAAATCATTACAAATGTATGCTTCTTATTAGATTAGAAATCAATCAAGTTTACTTCTGAAGTGTTTTTTTAGAATTGCCCTTGATGCAAACCTGTCAACCTGTACGTTCTGCCGTACAAAGTGAATTTATTGTGCCTTTTAAGATGTGTCAATGTACAAGAAAATCTGTACGGAAAAACGCAAATTTGTCAATTATGGGTATCATCCGGTATACACTGACTATCACGAAACGGCAAACCAATCAAGTCAAACGAGTTCGCCGTGGTAGCCTCCATCTTGGTATCGTTTTTTTCGTTGCAAACGAAGCGAGCGGTTTGATGCTACTGTGCGCATGCGTCTTTCGCTGTAGTGCCCTATTTCGACTCCCCTGCAAAATCCTCCCTCCCTCGCTTGAACGCGCATTTTGCTGCGCTTCTGACTATAGCGATTGTATTCTATGTAATAAGCTTATTAAAACGATAAAGCTAGTGTCGGAAGCGCAGCAGAATGCGCGTTCCCGCGAGGGCGGAGGATTTTGCAGGGGGATCGAAATTAGGCACTACACCTGAAGACTCTCAACAGCTGCAGAAGTGATGTTTTGCCATTTTATCGCAGAGCACAACATACCTCTAAAAGTTGCTGATCACTTCACAAGACTTATGAAAAACATGTTTTACAGTCACAAGGCTGCAAAGGGTTGTATTTTCTGTCCCTGTTAAATAGTCTGTTTGCAATTTAAAATACAAGCATCAATGGTTTATATTGTGGTTTGGTTTACAAAATAGAAATGCCAACTCATTGTTTTCCTCCCAAAAATATCTTTATTTACAAATTTAAATTTAAAGTGTTATAATGGATATTTTAGTTACACTGATAAGAATTGTTCCTGATTTTTTTTATTTTATTTTATTTAATTTTTTATTTTATTATTAAGAATATGTACAGAATGATATAACAATACACATGTTAAACTACATAAATAAACACGTTTGAAAAAAATATATGGTGTAAAATTTTTTTATATCTTGTAAGGGAAAATACGACTGTTTGTAAGGGCATGGAGCCGTGGAAGTTGACAGGTATGTTGATTACAACGTATTGGACATTGTTTACGACACGGCACTCCAGGATAAAACATGTAATAAAAAGACTTAAAAAAGAAACTAAGTTATGTGACCCCATGTGATTAAGGCCTATACAAATAAACATGACTTGACGAATAAAGCCAAATATTCGCAAGGAAGTGCTTGCAGACTGGCCTAAGTCGTAAGTGCATCAGAACAACAGTGCATGGAAAAACAGAGCGGCAACATATTAGCAGCAACATATTACAAAAATAAGCCAAGAAACTGTACTGCTATCCCCAGATGGGAAGCTGCGTTGTTGCTGTTATGGACTTTTTGGACTATATTCCAGGCTTGAGTTGATGTTGCTGTCATACAATTTCTGGACTAATTTTAACATATCATCTATTGTTCTCTTTTATTGATGTTCACTATGTTTTGTGTACTGTTACCCGATGCTAAAGCTATTGAACCTTAGTCATCCTGGAAGGGGGATTACCACTTTTGAGGCCCCTTCTCAAGGTTTCTTTTTTCCTCACGCTGAGGTGTTTGAGTTTTTCCTTGCCCGCATGTTGGTTTAAGATCATGCAATGGTGTAATTGTAATCCTGCACAGTCATTTGGGACATCTTGTGATTAAGGGCTTTAAAAATAAATGTAACTTGGCTTGACTTGACCCAAATATGGACCGGTATTGGCCTATTACAAATATCTGCTATTTGTATTTACCTATTCATATAAAAAAAACAACGTAAAACTCATCAACTGCTATGTAATTAATTAAGTAAAAATGAAAAAAAAAAAAAAAAAGGATTTTCTTTCTTTGATCAGTTAGCTTTACTGAGATTAATACATGCAAACAGAGTTTAGTCTCATAGTTTGTTTTAATTCTTTTGTGAATTGTCTCTTTGGAAGTAGGTTCATTTCTGGCCCCATTTTTTCATTAACTATCATAATTTTCATAAACCAATAAGGCAAATGAAAAGAAACCTCTCTCATTACTTGCCACCAGACTTTAGGATAATATAACTTATTGAATGAAGTGAGGAATTTGAATGAAACCCTACACAAGCAATGAATGAGTGATTATTCGTGTTTTGAAAAAAACAACCTTGAAATGCCTATTGTCATTAAGAATAATGCAACATACTTCTCTTAAGAAACTTTGTACCGTTCATTGTAGAAGACAACCAACTTGTACTCTGTTTAGCTTAGCTTCTTATTCGAGTGGCTTCCATCCATACACAGTTTCACAGAAACAGGCTAACCTACAAGTAATAAAAACAGGAAACAAAAATAGCATGTGTTTCTGAAGCGCACAACTCCTCCCAGTATATTTAATATCAGTTTTCCAACACACTACACTTCAATATTATTTATAACACTGTCAGTTTACATTCACTCTTGTTTTCAAATAAGATTCAAGTGAATTTGAATACCCACTCATGGGAAGAAACAAGAGAAAGGGCACATGAATAGTGAATGAGGAGAATATTGGGTTACCATCACTTCATATGTAAAGGACCTCTTGGTGGTCGACCTGCTCATGTTTCAGACACAGTGGGCTGCGTAGACCCCGAAGAATGCGTGCGAGTGTGTGGAGCCGAGGTGGGATGCTCCAATATCGCCTTTCCCAAACTTGTCATTGAGCTCATGCCAAGTGGTGAGAAAACACCTCCAGCAGCAAGGAAAAAGGGCCTGTTAATTTTATTGACTTGTGTTTGTTTGATTCAGGCCTGCGTGGGCTCATGATATCGGTGATGATGGCCGCTCTGATGTCATCATTGACCTCCATCTTTAACAGCAGCTCTACACTGTTCACCATGGACATCTGGAAAAAGCACCGGCCACGAGCCACCGAAAGAGAGTTGCTACTGGTCGGCAGGTATGAAATGTGTAGCGTCATGAACATTGTTGGGGGTGTTACAGAAAAAAAGTAATTGATTTTGGTTACTTCATTTAAAAAGTTGTCATTACAACCTCCAGATTACTGACACCCAAAAGTAGCACGTTACTCTGAAAGTAACTATCTAGTTACAAATGAACACATACACACATTGTTGACAACCCCCTAAAACTGCTTAAAAATAGCCACATAATGAATGAAAGAGAAGAAAATATTTACACCAACCTGTGGAAGCAGTGAACCCTCATATTTCTAGACTCGTGCCATCTTGACAGCTTGCAAACTAACACATCCATTTTGTCTCTGTGTTACAAACTACTAAAAAATTCCCTTCTCCATTTCTGGGCAATGTCCACGGTCCATCCATTTTCTGCACCGCTTCTACTCAGTAGGGGTTTTAGAGCCCAAGCTATCTTTGGGTATTGGGCAGAGGACACCCTGAACTGGTTGCCAGCCAGTCGCAGGGCACACAGAGACAGACAATTCACTTGCTCATTCACACTTAGGGACAATTTGGACCGGCCAATTAACCTGACCTGCATGTTTTTGGAATGTGGGAGGAAACCGGAGTGCCCGGAGGAAACCCACGCAAGCACGGAGAGAACATGCAAAGTCCGCACATGCCCTAACCACTACGCTGCCGTGCTGCTAATGTCCATGGTGTATTGTAAAAATAAATTAACAAATTAAAAAGACAAAAAATCAGCACCCTTTTATTGTAAATTCTGTGTCACGTTTGCCCCATAGATTTTGTTGTTCCTGTATAAACCACGCCCCTTCACCACGCACCACCTCCAATTCACTACTGATTACATGTCCTCGTACTCTTGTGCTTGAGACGGTGCCACTGAAACTGTTATTCCCACCCTTCAAATTTTTCATGTCTAGCGTTGTGTTGCTGACGGGTTGAGGGTTAAATGTTACTTTGTGAGCGAAGAAGGAACTGTCAGAGGACAGCAAACTTTGAGACTCACTATTGTTTTTAAAGGTAGCGCACCATGCTGTAACAACAGTAAGGTTACAAACTTTTGATTAATAAAGTGTTACAGTACTTGTTACAGAAAAAGTTATTACGTTCCAGGAACGTGTTCCTGTGCAACGCGTTTCAACACTGGTTATGAATCACACACTATCGTGTTTACTTCATAGAAAAAAGACAACTAAAGGCGAAAGAGAGGTCCACAAGCAGTCTAACTTTGATGGCATTTCTCTACTGTGTGTTTGTCACAGGATTGTGACGGTGATCTTGGTAGTAGTAAGTGTTGTGTGGCTCCCCATCTTGCAGTCTGCCAACAGTGGTCAGCTCTATGTTTACATTCAATCGGTGACCAGTTACCTGGCACCACCCGTCACTGCTGTCTTCACCCTGGCGGTCTTCTGGAAGAGAACCAATGAGCAGGTGATACTCTGGATGATTTTAACTTTTCCACAACAGAAGTGTCCCATGAGATCGCAACAGGGTGACTTTAGAATTCCTGATTTCACTTGGTTGGTCGAGAAAGTATAAAGTCTATTCTATTAACAGATGCAAAGAGAATAAATTACTCATATATATATATATATATATATATATATATATATATATATATATATATATATATATATATATATATATATACAAGTAATTTATTCTCTTTGCATCTGTTAATAGAATAGAATGGTCATAATTGTCATTTATCACAACGTGGTGTTCATTGTTCACGAGTTTAGACGAGGTAATTCAGAATAAGCATATAATAAAAGAAAAAAAGGAATAGTATGAAAGATAGGGAATATTTACAAGGTAGTACTTACAGTCTGTCCTGAATTGTAAGTGCATAAGAAAATAGTGTAATTAAAACAGTGCAACGATATTTAGCAGAAAAGCTGTGCAAAGTTAAGAATCAAGACTACCGGTAAATTATAATTATACATTTTTGTATAATAGGATAGATATTTTTCAGTTTCCTAGGCTTGTTTGATGCAGTGATGGCTCAAGGGGAAGAAGCTGTCTCTGTGCCAGTAATTCTTCATTTTAAAACATCTATGGCGTCTGCCAGAGGGCTGCATGTCTAAGAGGTGTGAGCTGTAAATGTCCTCCAGACTGTTAAACATGAGGAAAAAAGAATTATTCCTCTTTCATGAAATAGCAAAGGGTACTAGTTTGTTTTTAAAGGTGATGACAAATATTCTCTGGATGGTCACAAAAAATTGTTTTACTCTTGCAGATAATTTTAGTCATTTTATAAATTGTAAATGTTATCATATTACTTTTTTTTAATACTGTTTTCAGGTAAAATAGTAATACCATTATTATTATTGTCGATACTGTAATATTATTATTATGTAGCTATTTATTTCTATATCTTAAACTTGTTTCTACTAAAATTATCAAAGAAAAAAATAAATGAATCGCAACAGGATAAAATTATTTAAAAGAAGAAATTTCATCTAGCAAAGGGATCAACAAAAATATATTCATTTTACTGATTGTACGTTTTGCTGTACAGCGTTGGGAATGCAAACCAGTGGTGCAAATCACTATCTGTATTGCAGTGGGCCATACATGGGAGGGTCAATCAAAAGGAGATTCATGACTCCTGACATGGTCAACTATGTATTTTGCGAAGCTTCATGCAATGGCAGACTATCAACAAAAGAAAAGAAAAAAAACATTAAAATCTATGCTCAAAGATTGATAATTTTCATCATTTTATGGCCTTAAAGATTGAATAGCATAGCAGACATCAAGAGAGGGGACTTATTCCAATAAGCAGTTGTGCATACTGTGGATAATAATCTTATAACGTATTGAACTAAATCAAACACTCAAAACAAAATGGCAAATAAATTGGTCTAACTAGCTCTTACTGTTTTTATACAGTGAAACACAATGACATAATATGCTCTTACATGGCAATTATGACAAAGTTCATTGCAAACTTAATCCTTATCTCAACCGGACTTTTTTGTGCAGCATTCTGGAGTGTTCCCTTCCTGCGCTTTTATTAGCCTCATTTTTTGGTTTGAACAAATTTATTGACACTAAAAACAGAAAACAATCATGACAATCTCAACAGCAATTAAGCACATTCACAATATTATATTCCAATATTACGTTTTTAACAGCAAACACAAAGTGAGGTTTGAACAAACCTTCTCGAAAATCAAACATATTCACAATTTCATTATATAACATCTTTGTTAGTGTCAATAGATCCGTCCAGGCCAAAGTCGATTGTCCTCGGTCTGAACAAATCCACTGACACCAACAGCAGCAAAACACAGCCATCAAGCATATTCACATTTTTTTTTATATTTGACAATATGACGTGACGATATGACGTTTTAACATTTTTTCCTGACATTTTCAACATCAATTAAACAATTTCAGAGTTATTTTCTTTTAACAGTAGTTAACCAGCGTGTAAAAGGCAATACTATTGTGCAAGGGCATAGCTCTGCCATCCCACCCTCCCAAGCAGCATTCTTCCAGTCCTCTGTGTGGGTCCTTTCCATTCTGCGTGGGTCCTCTCCCTTCTGGGTTCCACAACCCAGGCCGTTGCTGCCGGGACTCCCACAGTGTAGCTCCGGCTCCCCCCTCCGGGTGGGTACAGACGAGTCTTCTTTATGGCTGCGTCCTAGGCCCGCCGCTCGCAGATTGTATGGTATCTGCAGCCATTTGGAGCACAGCCACGGGGGGGATCTGCCTGCACCTCCATACCAGCAGGTTTCTGGAGGTCCAGATGGCGTCCTTGATGGCGGCGAGAGTGAGCCAGTCCCTGGCAAAGTCGTTCCGATGCCTCCTCGACCGACTCACCCCGTAAAGCACGTACTGTGCATCAGGGACCTCTCCTGCTGGCAAGTCCGGGAACTTTCCTAGTTGTTCGGCCATTGTCCACAAGACCTTGGCAGCGCTGCACTCACAAAAAAGGTGCCTCACCGACTCCTGGGCACCACAGCCAGGTCGAGGGCACGTCGAAGTCGCTGACATTCCTCTGTGGTGCATTACAGCTCTGACTGGGAGAACTTCATGAGCCACCATCCATGACAAGTCTCGTAGTCTGTTTGGGAGGGCAGGATGATTGACGTTGCTCCAAACCGTTGTGGATTCGCCAAACGCAAGCCCCCGCACAGGGCTTACTGTAGCTCGCTCTTGCACAATAGCAATAAGGGCCCTGTGGTTTTGTAAAGTGTGACATTCTTGTGTTTCCAAATCAAACTTCTTCAAAAAATCCCGGATAAAGAGATGTGTTGGTGGCAAGTTAAACGAAACTGGAATCAAACGATTGTCTGGTACAAGCTTTAGCTTCCGCAAATATGAGCCCATCCAAAAACGGGTCATTGCTTGACTTTTCGGGTTGTTGGGTGGGCCCACAGCGTTTTGGAAGTGGAGAGAGACATATTTGCTTCCCAGGAAAAGCTGGAGGTCAGGCACTCCTTTCCCCCCTTTTTCCTTTTTCTTTTTCATTGTATCTCTTTTTATCCTTTCCCACTTTGAGCCCCAGACAAAGCGAAAGATGGCTCGGTCCATTTGTAACAGCACGTTTCTTTTAGGCATAAAAATTAAACTGATTGACAAAAGCATTGGGAGGATGATCGCTTTGATGATTAGGACCTTCCCCTCTATTGTCAGTTTTCTTAGTGACCAAAAAACAAGTTTTTGCTTAACTTTCCTTGTCACGTCATCCCAGTTGGTCTCGCCTCCTCCATCCACATTGAATTTTATCCCTAGGATTTTCTGGTCTGTCTTTAACACCGTCAGCGGGAGTCCTGCCTTTTCTGTCTCTTTCCACATTCCATAAAACTTCACTTGTGATTTTTCTCTATTTAGCCTTGACCCAGACGCCCTCCCAAACAGGTCAGTCAAGTCAAGGGCTCTTTCAACAGGTGCGCGGTCAGTACACAAAATATTAAAATCATCCATGTACAAAACACACTTGGTAATTTGTCCCCCACTTCCTGGGATATTGATGCCTTCGACAAATCTATCTTTTCTTAACATTTGTGCCAAAGGTTCAATGCAAAGAACATAGAGAAGGGGAGACATAGGGCAACCTTGACGTACACCGCAGTTGATCTCGATTGCTTCCGATAAATTCCCGTTAATCATGAATTTGCTGTAGATGTCTCGGTATAGCAGTCCTACCCAATTGATGTATTTTTGGGGAAAATCACATTTTTGCAATACCCTGAAGAGGTATTGGTGCGAGACTCGATCAAAGGCTTTTTCAAAGTCTAGGTTTAGGACCGCTAGTCGCATGTTTCTGTCTCTTGCATAACAAATGGTGTCACGGATCAGCATGAGACTGTCGCTGATCTTCCTTCCCACAATGGCACAGGTTTGGTCTGGATCAACCAAGTCTCCCAAGACAACAGACATTCGGGTTGCTAGAAGCTTGCTGAAAATTTTACAGTCCACGTTTAAAAGCGTTATGGGTCGCCAGTTTTTTAAGTCAATTTTGTCTCCTTTTTTGTGCAATAGAGTAACTATCCCGATTCTGAAACTGTCTGGCATATGGTCTCGACTGGAAAATTCGTTAAAAACAGTTAACAGATCTGGTGCTAAAATATCCCAAAAAGTCCGGTAAAATTCGAGGTTGAGTCCGTCCTCCCCGGGTGATTTGCCTTTTTTCATAGTCTTTATGCAATCATTCAGTTGGTCTTGGGTAAAGTCTGATGTTAAAAAGGGGTCTTGACGCACTGATCTTGAAATATGATCTAATACATGCCCCATTTCATTCTCATATGTTTCTTTCTTTTCAAATAATTTTTTGTAGTAGTCTTCGACCAATCTGGTTATTTCACTACATTCCTTTGTTATTTGCCCGTTTTCGTTTTGAAGTTTAAAAATCCCCTCATTTTTGCCCATAATTTTTTTAAAAAAGTAGCGTGTACATTTTTCCCCTTCTTCTATTTCTCTTTCTCTGCTTCTTATTATGATGCCTTTGCTCTTTATTTCCGCCAAAGCGTTTAGTTCTTGTTTGATCTCTTTGATTTCATCATTAAAGTCCATCCCCTTTTCTGTTAGGATGAAATAGCGTTGGAGTCTTCTTTGTAGTCCCGACATGCGTTTCATCTCTTTGAGTTTCTTGTTTTTCCCTGCATTTTTAAAAAAGGTCTGTGTTCGTTTCTTTGTCATTTCCCACCATTGTGCTCGTGAATCATACGAGTCTTGAAGGGTCTGCCAGTCTTTGTACAGCTCCCTGTATTGTGCGGCTAGAGCCTCATCCTCCAGCAGGGAGCAGTTTAACTTCCACAAACCCTTCCCAACAGTCATACCTGAAGGAAATGAGAAAGAGCAGGACAGTAGCAAGTGATCCGAAAAAAAAACTGGAATTAATCTTGCATCACTCTGTGCTAAACCCCTCGTAAAGATGTAGTCTATTCGAGAGGCTCTGGCATTGTCACTACTGAACCAGGTGAAGCCCTCCTCTCCTGGATGTATGGATTTGAAACAGTCCACCAGTTTAAATGTCCGGCACATGTCTTGTAATAAAGTTGATGTTTTATCTACTTTAAACTCCTCATCATTCCTCTTTCTATCCTTCCTACTTAGGATGCAATTAAAATCTCCTCCCACGATTAGTGGTTGATGGCCTAGCATATGCGACTGGATGTCCTCTAAAAGTTCGTACCTGAGTTGTCTGTCGGCATGGCCGTATATGTTAATGAGGTTAAAATCATTCCCTATATAAGAAAGTCTTGCTAAGATTGCGCGTCCGTCTCTTATCACAGTACTCCGCTTTATGATGAGTTGAGGGTTGTTTATTAAAATGGCTACCCCATCGTTACGGTTTTCATTCGAGCCACTCCATAATGACGGATATGGCCAAATCTCTTCCCACTGTTTATAATTTTTTAGAAAGGGGATGCAGCATTCCTGTAGTAAAAACACATCCGTTCTGATAGTTTTTAAGAACGATAAAACACTGTGAGCCTTAACCTTTGATCTCACACTTCTCACATTGATAGTAGAGAATGTAATGTTCATAATTGTTGTTAAAGTATTTAAACTAGTTAGACAAAACCGGGGGATCTGAGTCCATTCTTTGGTGATCATCGAGATCATCGAGAGTGTCACCTGTGTCAGACACATCACTTAAGAGTAGTACCTCATTTTGAGACTCACCGGGGAAAACTCTGGGACCCTCTGACTCTCTGTCTGTGGTTCCAGGTCTTCCCCTTTTTTCTGGGTTAGGGGGTGAGCCAGAGGACCTATCAAAGGGTCTCTTACTTCCTTGCCCACTAAGGGTCAGATTTTTTCCCTCCCCGACTTCCTCCGTCTCAACTTCATACAGTTCCCTTGTGGGCTTATTCACCGGCAATCGGCTTTCTTCTAAATCTCTTATCTTTGTTTCTGGTTTTTTCACCACTCCCAATTTTGTCTTACTTTTACTCCTCTTTCCAGTGCCCGTATGGGTTTTTGGAGAGTCATTCGCCTTTTCGATTTGTTTGACTTCTCCAAATCCCGCCAATGGCGTAGCAAACAAATTTGCTAATTTGAACTCTCTTCCAGGCCCTTCCTGATTAATATGTGTTTTCGGAGTGGCAGTTGCTTTTTCTATTCGTTTGTCATGTCCAAATTCAGGTATTTTATGAGAAATCGAATCAGAATTTTCAGGTTCTTCCTGTTTCAATTTTGATTCTCTGGTCTCTGCTCCAGGGGTTTTGGTAGGTACATCTGTTTTTTCAATTTGTTTGTCTTGTCCAATTTCTTTGTGCATTTCTTGATCAATTTCATTGGGTATTTCCATAACTTTATTCATTTCCTGTTCATCTTCATTGGGTATTTCTATAACTTCATTAATTTCTTGTTCATTTTCATTTTGTATTTCCATGACTTTATTAATTTCATTGTCTTTGTTATCTTTATTCACTTCATTGTCTTTGTGACATTTATTCATTTCATTATCTATGTTGTCTGACATCATTTCATTGTCTTTGTTGTCTTTGTTAACTGCCTTCCTAGCTTTCAATTTGTTAGCAAACGAATTCGGGCAGTTTCTAAAGAGGTGATTCGTTTCTCCACAGAGATTGCATTTTCTGCTATTGCTACATTCCTCAAAGGAATGTCCAATTGTTCTGCACTTTCCACAAAAAATTCGATCACATACCTCAGCCAGATGCCCATGCTCACCACATTTGCGACAGAGTTTCGGTTGCCCTTGATAGTGGATAAAGCCACGGTTTTCCCCCAGGAATATAGTCGACGGGATTTGTTTCATTCCCTGAAAGCCCTGAGGATCTTGCCGTAGTTGGACTGGTACCCTCCAGGCACCATTCCAATAGCCTTTCTCACACCTCACCTTCATAGCCTGGCCTTTTACTGAGCAGTATCTACTCAACCAATAACAGACATCATCAGCACTGATCATCTCACTAAACATTCTAACGACGACAATCTTGTTAGTATTATCAGTCAGCTTCTCCACTGTAAATCCTGAAAACTGGGACCTCACTCCCTCAAAGCGATTCCAAAACTCTTGATAAAGAGCTGCCGTTTCAAAACTCACATCAAAGCCTTTGCCAGAAGTCATTTTTATGACAGCATGTACCTCCTCCTTTTTAAACTTCAGAATCTTTTCAACAAACTTGTTAATAAAATCCGTCCTTGACATTCCCTCCGAAATTGCCACAACATCTTTGAGCAAGAATCTCACGCAGTTACGTCTCCGCCCGCCGGTATAATGCCCGGCCATGGCAGGACTCGGCTGCTTTACTTCTAACTATGTTAAAATGGTTAGAATTGTAAAATTAATAATTAACAATACTCTCAAAACCGACGCCAATGACAGTATGAACGCATAGAACGAGCAGTGCTAACCTGATGCGTCCACCATCAACCGCGACCTTGGCATAAACTTCACAATTAGTACTCTAGACCAGGACCACAGTTGACCACAGTTAGCTGATGATCACTGTGGTGGTTGTATGCGTTTTCCCTTGGGATACAGCCGAGCACCAACATTTTACAATCATGTGTGTGTGCGCATGTTCACGATTGGGTTTGTAACCTGAAGCATATTGTTTTCATTCCTGGTGTCAGAATTGTCAAGGGCTAATATAATGCAGTCTCCCGTGCAAACAAATGAAAGTGAGTGTTCACGTCTGATAACAGAGTCAAAGCGCATATAAAGGAGAATTTTATTGCCGTGTGATTAAAAGAAAAAAAGAGGAGGAGGCGGTGCAGCACATTGGGAAGGATACTGTAAATGATAGTCAAGACCGGCACCAACTTGTGCTCAAAAGTCAGTCAGTGTTTTTGTTAAGGAAATTGAAGGGTGTGTCGGGCGTTTTTTTGCTGACAGACTGATTTCCTTTTTTTTTTCTTGACTTCAGCTACAAACTAAAGTGTCAGACCAAGTTGGAATAGTCAGGAATTGCCATTAAACCCTTTATATATAGTACGACAATTAGCCCAGATCCTGTCGTGTGAAGTCTTAAGCCAAGCCCATTTCTTTAATACATTAAACACGCTTTTTTTTCTCCAAGGCTTTGGCTTCTTGCAGTAAAAGATCACATGTGAGCAAACAACCAATGTCACATGGTGCAAAGCTGAGAATTGGTAAACAGAAAACAAGACTTGCCAGTTGTTTGGCTAATGTTGTATGGGAACTCTATTGAAAACAAACCCCTCCAGCGTCTCATCTATCTTTTTGCCTGACTTAGTCTAAACTTGTTGCTTTGATCATGAACAGCTTTTCTGTCATATCTCATGATGTCATATCAAAGTATGGGTGTGATTCACATTTCAATTGAGAGGCCATTTCACGTTCAGTTCTTATTGTGATTAAACTGTTTAGCCTTGTCCTTCAACATTCCATAAGCAGTTAAAAATTTGAAAAAGAACATTTTATAAACAGGTCCAGTTAATGCTTGTTTTTTGGGATTATAAGTGAGTCACGCCATACAGGTTTCATTCTTTGCAGGCTTAAGTGAGTGGTGTCACTGCACATGTTAAAGTGGAGGTGATAGAGTCTATGGTGAGAAAAGGAAGTGTTGTACGTGGCTAAAGCACACACCTCAAGTGTGACCCACTTATGCTTTTTGGCACGCTGTCCACTTTTTGAAATCTCTTTGTACTGTATATCTGTGGAGACTTTGAATGGAAATACTGTTACTCATTTGGGATTGTGCAATAAAATCTGGAGTTAAGAATATAGCCTTATATGGTATAGAGTTTTAAAACAGTAATGCATACTTTTTATTTAACATCTGGACAAGCCCATGTGTGAATCACAAAACACTTCAGTAAACTTCACTAGGGCTTCATATTTTGTATTGTTTTTAACAGTTTTGAGAAGGAATAAATAATTTGAATTAAAAAACAAACATAAACTATATTTTTCTCCTTTTTTATAATAGTTTTGGCTCTATACCATGTAATTCTTTTGCAATGTCCTTGTTGTATATATTTTGTTCAAACTACGTACTTTTACATACATGTTTTGGATTTACAATTTGATCATGAATTGAAATGTTGGCAAGTCCCTTTAGGGTCAAGTCAAGTCATATTTGTTTGTATAGCCCTTTATCACAAAAAGTCTCAAAGGGTTGTACAGAGCACAACAACAACAACAAAATAATTAGTAAAATATAACATCAGCTATATAAGATATTTTTGGAGGAACGGAAATATGTTAAGCAAATTATGGAAAATCTAAATGTGTAACTTGGTCTACATAGAATCCAAATGCCAACTATGATTATATAAATGATAATAATATTGTAATGTAAAGTTCATACTCAGGTAAAAGAACTATTGAGCTTGATAGTTAGCCAAAATAGTAAAAATTATGAAATGTTAGCCCGATACCATGCAAAAAAATGTAAAAAGCTAGGTAGATAGCTTTCTAAATAGCTTAGAATGTACCAAGATAGCTAGCTACAAAGCTAATAAAGTAGCCAGATAGCTACCTAAAAAAGATTTTTTACTTGATTGAAGTTTTTTGTACCACTAGGAGGCAGTAACTTTACAAGGCAGTTGTATCCAGATAATATTAAAATCAGGTTATTTATATGATTAGGAGATATTAACTGACTAAAATAAAGTGACTAACAGGTTTTTAGGTGGTCACAATTTGATAGAATTCATACAATTTTTTCCCCAACTTTTGTAGTTTAGTAGACGTTGAGAATAAGGAGAGAAGACATCAATGGATTTTGAAATTGCAAGGAGAACAGAAGATGACTGTGCCCGAGCCCTCAAGTTTCAAAAATTCCAATCTGTTTTTAAGGTCCTTCCCTGAGCTTTCTTTTTTTTTAATCTTCTATGTTAAAAAAAGCTGATTCTCTCTAAAGGGTGGAATTTAAATAACAGCAAAATATTGGCTAACAGTGACAATGATGTAATTAATGCAAAACAGTCAATATAACAAACAACAGTGAGCAATAATCGTCAAAATAGACAAACAACCCTGACATTTTTTTGCAATATTCTTTGCAGGTTTCCATTTAAAAAAAACACAACTACATTTTTTATCGTAACCAAGCAGAATAAATTATCGATTATAAATTATTGTTACTATAAATCCTTTTACCTTGTAAACATTGGTGGCACAGCTAGACACCAGGTAGTGCTAAACCATCTACCCTCTTAAAAAGGTCAATTTTGAAAGATATATACACATACTTTAGAGGGTAATTTTTTAACA
Source organism: Urocampus carinirostris (assembly GCF_059441175.1). Classification (NCBI taxonomy): domain Eukaryota; kingdom Metazoa; phylum Chordata; class Actinopteri; order Syngnathiformes; family Syngnathidae; genus Urocampus; species Urocampus carinirostris. The sequence continues at coordinate 21,407,945 of NC_142356.1, forward strand.
GGTTATTGAGGTCAACAGAGTGCCATTTAAAAAAAGTTACCTGACTAAATCTGATTGCATGTTATAAGTGTTACTTTAAAAAAATAAATAAGAATACACATATTCAATGAACACTGGTTCAACTATTCATGTTTGATTTTTCCTTAACACTACAGTACTTCCTATGGTTGCACGTAAAATGGAGATTAAATACAAATAGATACCGATTAAACAAAGCCACAAACGGCTAAGGTAATGAATTATTTTTTGTGTGCAAATTTTGTATCAATATCAGTTGATGATTTATAACAATTCCAGTATATTAAGCTGAACAAACATTTGAAACCTGAATTGATCATTTTTTTGTTGCAGGGTGCATTCTGGGGCCTTATGGTGGGTTTGGTAGTCGGAGTGTGCAGGATGGTGCTAGAGTTTGCCTTCCCACCTGCCAGGTGCGGCATTGCCGACTCGGCACCTGCAGTTCTGCGCCGCGTCCACTACTTGCACTTTGCCATCTTGCTCTGCGGCCTTAGCGCCATTGTTGTCATTGTGGTTTCACTTTTTACACCACCGCCAGGACCCGAACAGGTACGCATCACACACCAAGAAGTGCCAGTCACACAACCCGGTTCGATCGGACTTTGTGCTCTCGATCTGTTAATATCTAAATCCAAAAATAAACAACCATGCCTGCAAAGTACCTCACAGTACAGTGGAACTTTTGTCGCACACCCGACAATGACAAAGGCAACTTTTCATCTTTTGTCAACTCATGAATGCTTGAGATCTGCTGACTCTCCAGCATGTGAATCATAGAAGAGCTCCCCCTTTAAGCGGACATTGTTTGGTTCATTTTAAAACAGTTTCTTACTTAAAGGTAATCCCAAATTCTTAAAAATGCAAAATGGGAGGAAATAGTGCATGTTTTCTATATAAAATCGGTCTATATATATATATATATATATATATATATATATATATATATATATATATATATATATACGACATATTTAATTATTTTATGTTTACGCATTTTAAAGACAGCATGTCTTGTCTTTGTCATCCTCAGCTGTGTCTGCATCTGAGGAACTTCCACAGCCTAGGAAGCCAGTCGCCATATTGTTTAACATGTTGATTAACTGAAGAGGTTGCAAGTGTTTTAAGCCAAGTTTCCGTGGTTTTTGTGGAGAATGCTGAGGCAATGTGTCAAGTAGAGCCAGTAATGATAAAACAAAGGGCGAGCAGCCAAAAAGGGGCTTACTGGCAAAATAAACATATGGAGAGTCGCCAACAAGGTTCCAAACGAGACCCGATCAACAAAAGCAGCCGCTGCCGTGGCAGAATAACGCAAAGCTGGCCGACCAAAAAATACGTAGTGAACAACCAGGCTAACTGGAAACTGACAACAAAAAGAGTCAACAGTCAACAGGCAATAAACATGAAGCCAGCTGGGAATAAACCAATTAACACAGCAAAACCAGCGCTAATGATAGGCTAACCAGCCAAACAACACACGGTGGGCAGCCAACAAGCCCCAACCAGGAGCAAATAAAACAGGAAGATTTCAGCAGCCCCAACAGGGAGCTCACAGGACAAAATTAAACCAACGGCGACGCACATGGCGTAAAATACAAACAAAAATCCACTATCTCCTAACTCTAAGGCAAAAATGAGCAATATGCAGTTACTGTTCACTTCAATCGCCGTCTGTTTTGGAGCTGGTCTCGCATGTTGTGTTAACGGTATTCGCCATTTTTAAAGTGTTGTGTTCCTTCGATGACATCACAGCTCTACCGCAAACAAACCAGATGGGACAATTGCGATACTAAATTTCTCGAGTCACCCGGCGCGTGGAATATTTTGACACATATTTTCATAATTGTGGGTGGGAACACGGCACATGCTGTGCCCAAATGGAAAAAAAAGTTGGGAATACATTAAATGAAATGAGTTGAAAACCACAAGTTTTTAATATTCAATTCAACTAAAGGCCTCAGCCTGTTTCAAATGAAGCTTTGCTTCTGCTGTCATCCCTAGACCAATATCAAGCGAGTATTCACACATTTTACCCATGAAGCTCTTTTGGAGGGGCTCCCAGTTGACTTATTGACAACAACTACATTCTTTCGGTCACTAGCCAAAAATATGTGACTTGACAGCTGGAATGCACTTCAATTGTTCATCTCCAGTTTTGGCCCCTGTCTATGCACTAGAGCAGGGGTGTCAAACAGGCTTTCTTTCTCTCTCTCTCTCTCTCTTTCTGTCTCTCTTTTCCTCCATTTTTCTCCCACCCAATCTCTCTCTTTCTCTCCACCTCCCTTTTAGTCTCACACTCTATCTCTCTCTCTTTCACTCTCTCTCCCATTCTCTCTCCCCCCATTTTCTCTCACACTCTATCTCTTTCTTTCACTCTCTGTCTCTCTTTTTCTCTTTCTTTGTGCCTCGATGTCTTATTTCTCTGTCTTTTTTACCTTAAAAAATAAAAATAAAAAAATGACTTGACTTATTTTGCTCTCTCTTCCTTTTCTCTCTCTTTCCTCTATTTCTCTTTCTCTCTCTCTCTCTCTCGCTTTCCCCTTATCTCTTTCTCTCCTCTTTGCTCTCCTTCTCTCTTTCTCTTTCTATTTTTGGGGGATTTCTTTCTTTCTTTCTCTCTTTCTTTCCCCCTCTCTCACTATCTCTTTTCATCTCCTTTGTTTCTCACACTCTCTTTCTCTCTCTCTCTCTTTTTCTCCCTCTCTCCCTTTCTCTGTTTTTGTCCCACCCTCTACTTTTCTCTCCCTATTTTTCTCCCATTTCCTTTTCTCTTTTTTGTTTCTCTCTAATCCACTAGTCCGGTCCCCGAGGGAATGTTTGTTCCATCGTGTGGCCCCAGAGTTAAAATGAGTTTGAGACCCCTGCACAAGAGCAACACAAATATCACCTTAAAATAATATTGATGAAACTGGTAAAATTAGCTTGTCGTTGGAGAATATCCAGTCGCAACCATTGCCATGTTCTAGTGATCCTCAAATGGTCTTGTATTATGAAGTCATTGGAGCAGACGGGTTTTTACAGGTGTAGCAATATAACAAAACAGAGTTGTCTGCGGTCTTTCTTCACTGCAAACTAATGGTACATAACCCATTTGCTTGTAATTACAATAGCCCATCAAATAAAAAGAAGATCAAGGCTTTTTTGTGTTATTCAAAGCATTTTTCAGATGCCGGGAAAAAAAATCTTTGACATTCCTCCATCAAAATACATGATCATCAAAAAACCCTGTTGCATGCCTAACATCCAGTTGTTACATACTGGTTGAAATCACACTTTAGTGGTAGTTGGTTTCACATCATAAGAATGCTGAGTACGGCTACAGCCACCGTGACTGCCATTGGTGAAGCTAGCAAATCATTTATGCACACATTTTGTTTTTTTTCCCCAGAAATAAATCTTTTTTTTGCTCATTTGACAACTGCACTGTCGTAATGTGCACGAGGAAAGAACCGTTTAGGCTTGTAATTACAGCCATTACAGTAGTTGTAGTTGTTCTACTAATGCCTATTTAGTCATTATGGAATACTGTATATAGTTTACCAAACGTTTTTTACCCTCAGAATCAGTAGAATATTTGTAAAACAGACTATTTATTACATTTGACCTCTGATTACAAATAAAAATACACCTAGTTTCATTGGCAGGCTATTTATCCATTGTGATTTTAAAACAGAAGTTATGAATTAGCCATTACAAATCATTCTGAGATTAAATGTTCATCTCCGTTGCAGACAGCACAAGTTCACACCTAGTGTATATAAGATGCAAACATGTTCTGCCTAGAAAGAGTGGGTCAGTTTTAGCATGAGAGCAAATGTAATTGTGCATTATACAAGCCTGACTGATTGTGCTTTGAAATATTACACAATACATTGCCTTTATGGATATTTAACTTGTACACATTATTTCTACTGACAATGCATGTACAGTTGTGAATACAAATGTATATCAAAATCAAACTGTATTTCTCTCTTCATTGTGGCCCAATTCACACATGCACACGCTTAGCACATACCGTATTAATGATTGTTTAATATTCTTATTTCCATTCTTTGATCTGAAGTTGCGAAACTTGACCTGGTGGACCTTGACCGAGGAGTCTCCAAGAGAAATCCCTCTCCAGAAAGTGTCCTCTGCTAGTCACCGAAATTCTCAAGGTTGGCTTCAGTTTTTTAAGAACAGTAAAATATCCGATGCATTAAATTTCCTGTTTATTGTTATAATTATGTTTTTACTTTTGGGATACAAGAAACTGACAAAACTGTGTGTTATTATAAAAAATATATAAAATATATATTAAAAAAAAATAATTAGTTACAGTTACTAGTTACTTCATTTAAAAAGAAATTTGGTCAACCCTCCGATTACTAACACCGAAGCGTAGTGTGTTACTCTGAAAATATATATCTATCTTGTAACAAATTACTGTACATTATTCATCTAAAAACGCTTAAAATTAGCCACATAATATTATAGAAGAAAACGTGTACACCACCCTTTAGACGCGGTGAACCCTTCTTATTTCTTGCCTTGTGTAATCTTAACAGCTTGCAAACTAACATTTAGCCGAGACACTCCATATCCTTTTTGTCTCTGGGCTTCAAACCATAGCATGGTGTCGTGCTAAAATAATTTTACAAATAAAAAGAACAAAATTCAGCACTCTTTTACCGTAAATTCCATGCTCACATTTGCCCCATTAATTTCCGTTGGTTTGTTCCTGTATAAACCACACCACCCTTCCCACGCACTGCCTAGAATTTGCTACTGGTGCCACAACCAAGTCTGCGCAAATAAACTCACCCCGTTTTCAGTATTTTACTTTATGGTTGCAAATACGGCTTAGATGCGAGTATATGCAGCAGGGAGAATATCATTAGGGAGAAATTCTTGCACTGTAATTGGGACGGTGCCACCGTAACTGTATTGGGTTTTACTTTGTAAGGTCCTATAAACATGCCATCTCCTCTTCAATGACGTGATCAGCAGTGTGTGGCTGGTAGACTAAGGATAAAATAATACATGCTGAGCAAAAGTTGAATAGGTACTGTTTAGATGACATTGAAATTTGTGAACTTTTTTTTAATAAGTAGCAGAGTAACGCACCAATTTTATTTATAACGCGTTACAGTACTTGTTATCGTGAAAAGTAATTCCAGGAAAACGTTTTCATTGTAATGCCCTACTCCTAACATTGCTTACAACACACTCAGGAAGAATCCATCCATCACATTCACAAGCACACAAATGATTGCTCAGTCATTGAGCAACTTCCTATCGTTTGCATTTTTTGTGCATGTGTGCAGACTCCGAACCAACGCGTCAGCTGACTTGCGGTCACGGCCTCAGACAGTGCGTGGCGGCAATACGGCGCATTCAGGAGACCCCCAGAGTTCCAAGCGTCCGGGAAAGCGCTTTCTGGTCCAGGTTCTGCTGCGCAAACGCCCTTCTGCTGGTCAGCGTTAACATTTTTCTCTATGCATACTTCGCCTGAAACAGAGCAAGTGTACACATCTGGCCTTACCTTGATCTCACTAAGTGCAGGCCACTATCTACTACAGGAACCACTAACTATGCTGATCTCCCCTGTATCTGAAGGGAAGGGTTTTTATGTTTTTCAAAAAATCCCCTGTTATTGTATCAAGTCAAGCCATGTTTATTTGTATAGGTAGAGAAAAAATGGGATTTTGGATGCCCTTAAAACATTAAAGGCTTAATGAACATTTTATAGACGTACAAGACAGACAGAACCTAATATGTACGCTAACCTTCGAAGGTCATTAAGTCAATAGTTCAGAACGTTTTCCTTAACTTGTTTAAAAAAGAGTTGATTGTTAAAATTCAAGTTTAGAGTAATTAGTATAACCTTTCTGGTGAGCCACAGTATGAACAGATGTTCTCAAAGGGAAGTAGATACAGAGCTCAGAGTGTTATCAGGTTACAAGCAATGCTGACAGACTGGAAGAGTCACAGAAAGGCATAAAGTGGCCGTTTTTGGTTTTGAACTCGTGGGAACAGTTGACTTCATGCATTCTAAAATAAATTAATCTTCAAATATAAGAGGGAATTTTGTTTTCACAACAGAACTTCAACTAAAATCTAAAAATCTGCAACTTTTTGTGAAGAAATACCACCAAACTTTTTGCTTTTGCAAACTTGTATTAAGAAGTGAAAGTCAAATACAAAAAAATGTGTTATGGACCTGAGTTTGTTTAAACATGGGATTTTTCATAATTATTAAGGCAAAATCCATGTCTTTTTCCATCTCTGGAAGTGGCCATTTTCAGAATGCAGTCATTATAAGATGACGCCACAAACATCCAGGCTTCAGCTAACAACAAATCACCATTTAGCCGTTTTCAGAAACAGAAAGGCGATCGTTTTTGTGATGTCATCTTTCCTCGACGGCATTATCCAATTGGCCGCCCCGGGGATTATTAAAAATGAATATTGATTTTTTTTTTTTTATTTAGACAAACTAGTAAAGCCCCATACAATGTGTAATGTTAGAAACTGTTTTGGGTTGACTTTTACCTAAAAAATATGTTCGTATTCAGCAAGTATAGATATTTTTTTTCTCTGTTTTTGCTGCCTGATGGAGGGTTTCTGCGGTCCTTTTCAAAAATAGTCTTTTTACATTTAAGCTCTTTGTATGGAGTAAGAAACTGTAAACATTATTAAATGTTTGGAAAATTTGAGTTTGTCTGATTTTTTGACTTTCTATTAGGACTCAGGAATAGTGTTCAGCGTGTCTTGGATTCTGATCTCTTGTCCAACTCCTTTTCCATTTTCAAAGAAACATGTTGGGCTAACAGGAGAATCAAAATGCTCCAAAGGTTTGTGTGTGTGTGTTGCTAAAGCTGAAACCCAAAGGATGACTAGCACAAGAGAAAAAGGAAGGATGGTCTCATTTTGAAATATAAACAAGGTAGGAATTCTTTATTTTAGGTGGCAAATGCATGTAGTTCATGATTAGTTCATATCAATTTCCATTTAACTTGCGCATTATTTACAGAGTGAGGTTTACCAAAACATCATAAAATACAGTTCTTTTAATGATTTATAGTACAAGCTTGAGAAGAACAAGCAATGGATTGCAACATACAGGACACATACTTAAGTATATACATATACTGTATATATAGTGCCGTTGATAAGAATCAGAGGTGTTAAAGTCAAATGGACAGAGGATCAATTATAAAAAATGGCTTCAAGCCAAGGGCCAGACTGAACCAATCGTATTGTTTTTTTAAAAACGACAAAGTCTAGTGAACCTAATTGCACGTACTAAAAAGCTACGAAATATACTGTATTCCAATATGATCAGATAGAACAATATTATATAATGGTTTTGTCAGTAACCTTGAATTTTCAACATGCACAAGTACTAATTTCTTTGTCAAGTTTCTTTGATATATAATTTCCTGTTAAACGAGCATTGAATGAAAGAAGTTGGTATTATTCAGGCACCATCAGTAACTTTCAGTCTCTTTTTGCAAAGGTGGGCTAAATTTAATTGAAGGGAAAAAAAGAATACCGTATTTTCCGCACTATAAGGCGCACCTAAAGGCCTTTATTTTTATTCAAAATCTGACCATGCGCCTTATAATACAGTGCGCCTTATATATGGATCAATTTTAAGTCGCAAGGTCTCGCAACAAAGGCAAGCAGCCGCCGACTAGATTTTTCCTCGTAGGCAATGTGGTCCGCGGTGTATGCTGGGATACATATGCTGGCGTTTCATTTCCCAGCCAATGTGTCAATCATCATTTGAATCGATCACTATTGGCTAAAGTTATTCGGAGGGGAGAACATACAAACTCCGCACAGGAACACGTATTTGCTTCTTTGCAAGCTTTGGGAATGTTAAGGGGGTAATAAATTTGACTGAACTATCTGACTGTTTTGTCGACGTTCCCATTGTAGCGCCTTATAATCCGGTGCGCCTTATGTATGGAAGATATAGGACCAAAAACTATTTTTTGGGGGTGCGCCCTATAACCCGGTGCACCCTATAGTGCGGAAAATACGGTAGTTATTTTCTATCAATTACTCAAATTGGGTTAACATACAACTGCAAAAAGTTAACCAATTACAAGACTTTCTTCAAGAAGATCAATATTAAGGAGAAAACCCCATGGGCTGGATTTGAGTTCGATAAATGTGGTATAGAACATTTCTCTTTGATTCGGCTGCCCTTTCTTTGTATTTTAGTCAAAGTGGTGCAAATGTAAACAATGTATGCCTGATCATATTTAAAGCTTTCATGAAGTGATTCTGATATAAGTGATGTGAATTATAATAATCCTTTGATGAGACAAACTAGCCAACACCAAGTTTTTGATCAGCTCTTGAAGCCAAGCCCAATAAACAGCAAAGACAGATGATTTAATTTAATAAAATTGTGTTGTCTTTATAGAGTGGAACCTCCAAATTTGAAAAATAATCGCTTTACATTGCAATGTACATTTAGGACCGGGAAGTGAAGAGGTAAAACTGAGGTAAGATATTAGCTCAGGAGGTACAGCGCTCGTCTTGGGATCAAGAGGTAGCAGTTTTGATTCCCAGCTCCTCTGTGTTATATGTCAAAGTGTCCTTGGGCAAGACACTGAATCCTTAATACCTCCAATAGCAGGTGGTTGCCTTGCATGGCTAACGCTGCTTTCGGTTAGTTAGTGTGCAAAAGGGAAAAGTGTGAAACACAATGTAAAGCGCTTTGGGAGGTCTTCATTGACTTGAAAAGGGCTATATAAATGCAGATCATTTACATTTAAACAGCAATGTTTAGAAAAAAAGACAAAATTAAATGCAACTTGAATGACTTTTTTTAGTCTAATTCCGAATACTACTAAAGGAATCATGTTCGGAGGTTCCACTGTATAATTTTATAAGTGCAGGTCACGCTTCAGTGGCAGTGTCAAAGCTCCGTAGTGATTGCCATACACGATATGTTATTGTCAGTGGTAAAGCGGCTGAACGTACTGCGGCGGAAAGACCCCGACCCGCCCACGGCAGCGGCCCCTCCAACATCGTGTACCGGAGCAGTCCAGCAGGTCAATGAGGTCCCCACGCAGGAAATGCAGGTGGGAGGTGTGCGGCGGGGCGTAGTCACACAGAGCGTGAGCCAGGCGAGGTTTCTGCATGCGTGCAAAGAAAAACAAAAACAGGTTGCAGGTCTGTTCTTGAAAGGAGATGTGATTAGGTAGCAGTGTTTAATTAAACTGATAGGACACTGGTTTGTGTAAAGGAGGGGTTTGTGGTTTGAGGTGTCCTTAAAAAGTTAAAAGTAAAATATTTGTTTTATAACTCATTTACTGCCATGACGTATAAATACTGTTTTAGAAGCATTGTCCCTGAGTGCTAAACCCTAAAAATAAGTTTTGCTTATTTATTTAAAAAAAATCTATTCCAAAGAATTTTGCATTGTTGATCAGTAAGTATCAAGCCTCGAGGAATGATTTCAAGTTTTGATAACATCTTTGGTGTTTATTTTCGATTCCTGAGGTCCATTTAAGATAATATGTATGTTCTTATTTTTTAAATCAATATTTTTGGAGTTTGAGTCCATTTGGATGTCGTGAAGAGTGGAGACCAAAAGCCTGCGATCACACGCGTTGTCCGAGAGGAAATTGGTAAAGAGGATGTCTTTTCACCTGGGGAGCTCATCCAGGACACCAAATTTGGCATTGATAACCACCACTCCTATTGGTGGCTTACATTGTTTCGATTTCTAATTAAGGCTGCATGCACTACATCGCCAGACGAAAAACCCATGATTTACAAGGTGAAAGTACAATAGAAACCACGTCTGCGAAAATGGTTCACTTTCAGGTTTTTTTTTTAGAACTGTTTTATAGTTTTAACCATTCATGTGGCAAGTGACCATACTTTTTTGGTCACTTCAGTTAAAAACAATGGATTGATAGATGGGCGCAGTCAACCGCACATTGTGTTATTACCTAGGTTTTATGTTGAAGATCTCTGTGTATTGTCTGTTGATACCCTTCAACCTCTATTATCTGCTCATCCTACCGCAAGTGCGGCCCCTTCGCTGAGGTTTTTGAGTTTTTCCCTGCCCTCATGTAGGTTTCATATCAGGGGATGGTTTGATGGTAGTCTGTAGTCTGTACAGGCTTTTGAGACTTCTTGTGATTGAGGGATATACAAATAAACATGACTTGACTTGACATTGAGGCCCTAGCACTACCTCGAGTAACTTTGCTTGCTCTATCCAGCCATTGAGTGTGTGTGGGCGGCTCTCGAGTGACGGAAATTGTGATCATGACACCGGAAACTTTGGGCGCTGAAAGGTTCTTGCATCGTTCATGCATAAGTTCAGTGCTCTTCCAATTATATGTCCAATTATATTACTTTGCTTGTATTTATGGAATTGCAAAGAACTGTTTAGATATTGGAGTTATCACAAATGGAAAAAAGTGAGGAATGAAAGTTCTGCTTGAAATGCATCTTTTCACAAAAAGTCGTTTTTCCTCAGAAGTTTTCTCGGAAACTAATATATTAAAAAAACGTATTCAAAGATGAGGGTATAAGCTTTTTTTTTAAATGTCATGGTGCAGAAAATATGGTACCCTTGATAACATGTAAATCAAAGGTCGTACCCCCAAAACCTGTTCAAGTAGTTGCATCGAGGAAGACTCCCTCAAGGGGTGAGGGCCATGAAGTCCAGCTGTTGGGAGAGACTCCAGTGAGGTGCTCTTATACGGGTTGGGGTAAGGGTTACGCCAACCCTGGGGGACCTGACGGGAGGGCAGCTCCGAAGGAGGGTCTCGGAGGCGTACCACCTTCTCAACGGCGATACTGTGAGTCCTGTAGAAGTCTACCAGTCGGTTGATGGAGCTGAAAGACTCGTCCCAGATGCAGTACTGACCGCCTCCCTCCAGCACTCGGAAATGCTCCACCCTGTCGCCGTAGCTGCAGGAGAAAAATGTGTATGGGACAGGGGTCACTTTGTGTTTTCGGCAGTCTTTCCTCTCCCTCTCTCTGACCTTCTAATCAAAGTTGTCAACGTGGAGTGCTGACTTAACATTTCTATTGCACCGACTGTCTGCATTGCAACTGCTATAAGAGAAATGACTTAAAACATCTTAAAAGCACTCAAACTAGGAATTAAATATCAAAATGTACCGTTTACCAAATTGTTCGAATTAGTTATCTGACTCAATTAACCAAACACAACCTACATTCACCCAACAAACAAACCGGAAAGTCGACATTTTCACACGGGGGCCGATTTAATTTCATTAACGATTTAACTAAGTGTACTCCATCGAAAACGGCCGAATCAGTGTCATTGGAGTCTCTGGGAAGCCATCTTCTGAAGTCCTTTAGCTTTCTCCTATTCACCATTTTTGCTTGCATTAGTTTGATCTAGATCAGGGGATGGTGTCATAAGAGACGGCTCAGCTAAAAAAGTCTCTGTAGTGCGAAGTGGAAGGAGAAGAGGACGACGAGGTGAGCGGAGAAGATGAGGTAAAATTTTGGACTATTTGATAAAGTTTCAGGAGCGAGCAGAGAGAGTGGGAAAGGTGAGATGGCACAACATTCATTTGGACAGGTAACTTAAAATTAGTTTTACCTGGTTATATCAGTATCAGAAATTATTTTCCCCCCATTTTATTAACACTCCACTTATTGAAACATAAATATTTTGTTTGTTTGTTGTACATGATTCAATTGTTTGTTTGTTTGTACATGATTCAGATTGAATCGTTTCTTGTACATGATTCAATTGTTTGTTTGTTTGTACATGATTCAAATTGAATCGTTTCTCCGGCGCCGTCACGAATGGCAGCCACTCCAGCAGCTCCCGTGTTATTTTCGATTGTTCTCAGTTATTTTCGATTGTTCTCAGCTTAGGGATGCTGCTGGAAAAGTGAATTTCCCTTCGGGGATGAATAAAGTATCTATCTATCTATCTATCTATCTATCTTCTCCCCGCATAATGATGTGCCGACTCCTCCCATGGGCGTGCCATTAAGCCCCCGCTGGGCATCGCGATGTCTGTAATACTCAAATAAACACCGAGCATTTCTACGTCATCGGGGCCTTTCTGCGTCTGGATGTGCTGATTATCTTATCAGCCTTACGTCCCATTCCCGCCATTCCTGTAAAGAACATTTTCCACCAGGGTGCCCTGGCATTGAACTACAGCCCAGTCAGTGAATATCTTTTGCATTGAATGTAATTTGTAGTCAATCGTATAAAATCCTTTATAGTCAAATGTAAAAAATCCTTCATTTTTTTTCAGAGGGCCTAATGCAATTAGTTTAAAGCAGGGGTGGGCAACTATTTGGCCATGGGGCCAGTCCTGGAGACCTATCCAATGGTTTTTTTATTTATAGATAAATATACATGCTATATTTCTATATATTTGTTTCCAAAGGTGGGGTGCGTAGTTTGAAGTGTCCTTCAAAAGTTCAAAGTTAGATATTTTCTCAATTAAGCAAGTGTCAACAATGCCCAACCGAGTTCAAAGTGCCTTTGTGCTTTATTTTTTATTGCGCATATCTGCTTTTATCGGGCCTGTTCCGGGCGGAAAAAAAACAAAAAGATGAAAAAAGAAGAGGAGGTAGAGCGCTCGTCTTGGGATCAATAGGTCGCACGTTCGATTCCCGCTTCTCCGTGTTATATGTCGAAGTGTATTAGTTAGTGTGCAAAAAGGAAAAGTGTGAAGCACATTGTAAAGCACTTTGGGAGGTCTTCATTGACTTGGAAAGCGCTATATAAAATGCAGACCATTGACCATAGCTATTCAAGCATGTCTAAGAAATGCCATGTACCTGCGCACAAATCACTAGTTACTCTGCCGCCATCTCTTGGCTTATATTTATTAATGCAGCCTTATGTTTTCAAATGCAATGCCCAGTGTGCATAACTGCGTTTTGTGCCTTTGAAAGCAGTGAGTACTTAAGATTTTCCATCTATCCATCCATCCATTTTCTTCTGCTTATTTGGGGTCGGGCCGCGGGGGCAGCAGCCTCAGCAGGGAAATTCATATCCCCCTATCCCCAGCCACTTCATCCAGCTCATCTGATGGGATCCCGAGGCGTTGCCAGGGCAGCCTGGAGACATAATCTCTCCAGCGTGTCCTGGGTCGTCCCCGGGGCCTCCTGCCAGGGGGACATGCCTGGAAAACCTCCCAAGGAAGGCATCCAGGAGGCATCCTTATCAGATGCCCTAACCACCTCAACTGGGTCCTCTCAAGCAGAGGAGCAGCTGCTCTACACTAAGTCCCTCCAAGATGAATGATCTTCTCACCTTATCTCTAAGCGAGAGAAACTCATTTCAGCCACTTGTATCCGGGATCATGTTCTTTCAGTAATGACCATAGGTGAAGGTAGGAACGTAGATTGACCGTACTTAAGATTTTATTTAGTCTCTTTTGACTCTTTAACTGTTTCAAAATACTATTCGTTGACGTCACTTTTAAGCCTGTGTGCTTCTGTTTGTTGCCTACGCTAATAAAGCAATTTATGCACCCAACCCTCATTTTATATCATGGATAAAACATACCTGTCAACCTGTACGTTTTTGCCGTACAAAGTATGTTCATTATGCATTTTAAGACGTGTACGACGTACAAGGAAATCTGTACGGAAAAAAGCTAATTTTTCAATTATGGGTACCATCCGGTATACACAGACTATTACGAATCGGCAAATCAATCAAGTCAAACGAGTTTGCCGCGGTATCGTTTTTTTTGTTGCAAATGAAGCGAACGTTTGATGCTACTGTCCGCATGCTTCTGCTGCTGTATTGCCTAATTTCGACCCCCCCGCAAAATTCTCCCCCCCTCGCGTGAACACGCATTCTGCTGCGCTTCCGACAATAGCAATCGTATTCTATATAATAAGTTTATTAAAACAATAAAGCTATTGTCGGAAGTGCAGCAGAATGCACGTTCACGCGAGGGGGCAGGATTTTGCAGGGGAGTCGAAATTAGGCACTACAATGGTTGATATTGTAGTTTGGGTTACAAAACAGAAATGCCAACTAATTTTTTCCTCCAAAAATATCTTTATTTACAAATTTAAATTTAAAGTGTTATTAATGGATATTTTAGTTACGCTTATTAAAATTGTTCTTGATTTGTATTTTTTTTATTAAGAATATGTACAGAATGATATAACAAAATACACGTACAATATAACATGTTAAACAGGGTTGGGTAGGGTTACTTTAACTTGATTACTTTCAATTACTTTTGGATTACTCCAATACCAAAAATGCAAATAAAAGACAAAAGAAACTAAATATGAATAAAATTACTAAATTTTGTGCAGGCTTGGGGAGTAACGGAATACATGGAACGGCAAAAATGATGTTGGCAAACTGTTTGGATTTATTTTCATTTTGTTTCTGTCGCATTTTAGGTTAGTTTTGCCGGAGATCAAAGAGATCAAAGCCAGGGTAGAAAGCTTACCACGTGTTGTGAGTCATAATTTTATTCATATTAAGTTTCTTTTGTCTTTTATTAGCATATTTGGCATTGGAGTAATCCAAAGGTAATTGAAAGTAATCAAGTTAATGTAACCCTACCCAACCCTGATGTTAAACTACATAAATAAACACGTTTGGAAAAAAAATATGGTGTAAGATTAATTTGTAGTTTGTAAGGGAAAATACGACAGTTTGTAAGGGCATGGAGCCCTGGAGGTTGACAGGCATGATAAAAGGTCTGTTTGCAACAATTATACTTGATTATAAAGAAAACAAAATTGCTTCTGTCAGGTTAGCCCAGTGGAGGACATCACAAGAGGGTAGGATGGTTTGGCAGAACAGGCACTTGTTTTATGCCATTCATTTACCAGTCTGGCCCCTGTGAGAATGTTCTTTGACCACGTGGCCCCCGAGGTAAATTGAGTTCAATACCTCTGCCTAAAAAAAAGAAAGAAAGCATCTTTTGTTTTGGTGTGTTATCACCCTCTGTTGCCAATTCAGAGCATAACGCAGTGTGGTGGCATGACAGTGCACAAGGCCTCATTGGTCAGCCAGATGTTGTGCCTAGCTAGGTTCATCCTCGCACATCATGAAAAATTTGACATGTGTGCCTCTGTCACTTACCTCCATCGCATAAGCTGCATTTAATTACTATAACCCTCTTATGTAACAGCCCTGATTATGGAACACATTTCCTGATTACACGGGCCCTCTGCCACTTTGCCTGACCCAAATTGAAGATACCCATGCACTGGCTGTCCGCGAGGATGTGATATTTTTAGTCAAAATGGGTTCTGGCCGAACATATTTAGATATGCGCTCAGCCGGCCTGACATTTGCACGCTTGCAGACACGTGCGACTTGCTAACGTGCTCAGTGGGATGGAAAACAAACAGAGAAAACACATTTATGAATTCCTCTGTGTTTCATGCAACATTTAATAACATGATAAACTTATCATGACTGTATGTCAACAATACTTAAAGGAGGAGTGTGTAATATTTGACCACTAGATGTCACTGTATTGTCTAGTGCAGGGGTGTCTAACTTATTTTAGCTCAGGGGCCACATGGTAGAAAAATTCTCACGGAGGCTGGACTAGTATATAGATGGCATAAAAAGAGTGCCTTAGCTGGGGGTCTTTTCGGAGGCTCACAAATTGATCATGATTTGGGGATGTAAGATGTAAAAAAAAATTCCTTCACCAAGACTCAATGTCTTGAAGTTTTTAACAACTGTGAATTTGAAAAAAAATAAAAGCAATACAACTATTGAATTAATTTCCATTTCCCACTACAGTAAATTTAACTCAGAGTGACTAATGTAAACTGGAAAGTGACAAAAGTAGCACACAAATACTAATTTAAATGATTGATTTAATGATTTAAAAGTCTTTCTGCCTTTTATTTTTTCATTAAAATGTTTACCTGAGTATGGAAACGTCACTGTTAGATTTTATTATAGTCAGGGTTTATAGCTTCTTTAACCTTCTACAAAGACACCTAGGAGCAAATTTTTTTAGATTTTCTACTTTTCATATTGCCTATTGCCGTGACCTTTATTTCAAATCCCCAGTGTGTAATATCTGACCACTAGATAGCACTGTGTTTGTCTGGTACGAGCGAGGGCCAGTGATACACGACATAGCCTGGCAGCAGGATGTCAGAATAACATGGCGCCGTCTTAAGTAGGGATTCCACAGTGTAGAAGAAATACTAATTTCTTGACCAATTATTTTTTACAATAATTAACAATTGCCAATGCACCAAGAAGATGTTCAAGAGAGTTTAGAATCAAGAGGAATAGCTTATTAAAGCTACACTGACAAATATAAATGACTCATTTTGTCTGAATGGAGCTCCACAACTGACATAGACTTCTAGTTAAACTTAAACATCTAGTTTATAATTTAGATTTGGCCTGGAGACAGATGCTCGCCACCAGGGTATACTAACCCAAGACACACCACAGGAAATGTTGCCCTTACAACCTAAATTTAAATGTCTAATGTGAGGTTGCAGGTTCGATTCCCAGCTCAAGGTCTAAATGTCCTTGGGGAAGACACTGAACTTTAATGCCCCCAATAGGCATGTATGCGCCCTGCATGGCTGTTGCTGATATTGGTGTGTGAGTGTGTGTGTGTGCGTGAACAGGTAAGTGTAAAGCATATTGTAAAGCGCTTTGGTTGGTCTTCAGTGACTTGAAAAGCGCTTAATAAATAAAGACCGTAGAAAAGCAGTAGGTTTTTTTAAATAGTGAAGGTGGTAGTCCACGAGTACAGCAGTAGTGTTGGCAAGTTTGTAACTCTTGTTACTCTTGTTAAATTTGGCAACATTGTGCCACCAGAGGGCACTGAGTATCAAGTAGGGGGAAAAAAGAAAAATGTCTAATTTACTCCTCCCCAAATAAATGTAATCAGTATTTTGCTTGCTTTCATTTTGAATAAGGGATTAGGGATGTCATACTCTGTCTGGCTCTAGGGCCGGATCCAGGTGTTCTGTTCTAAGGCAGGCCGAATCAGTAAAAGAATGTCAACTCCAAATGTTAAGCTTTGATTTTCCGTATTATGCGTTATCATTCAGCCTACATTAGTCAACCTATCTATCTATCTATCGACCCTGGTCATATCCCCCTCGAGAGGTGACCGACAACAAGACAAACACATACAATAACAAAGAAAATAAAGAAAATACAAAAAGGGAAAAAAATTGCAAAAAACACACACAAACATTTTTGGGACCATGGCCACCCCAAATGCCCAAACACCCAAACAAGTTAAGCACCTCGGCACCCAAGTTGGTCATGCTTTCGTCCCTCCAGATGAAACGAGACACAAGAAAGCCGCCGTGTCACTCTGGTCAGGGTGGCACAACACACTCTTGTTCACCAGCAGGGCCCGACAGCTTTCACTGGTTTACCCCTGCCGCATCATACAGGTGCCCTGCCCATCCCTTAGAACGCGTCCAAACATCCCACTATCCTTTTACAACATTTGTAGTTTCTATTAGTCAACCTACCCTGCATATTATAATGACAAGGGATCTTTTCCAAACACAAGAGTTACAAACTTGCCAACACTACTGCTGTACTCGTGGACTACCACCTTCACTATTTAAAAAAACCTACTGCTTTTCTACAAAAATCTTACAGATATAAACAACAAAACCCTTGACTCGAGACTCCTATTTGTGTCTACAGCTACTTTATTTTGAAGCAAGACTAAGTCCGTGCATGGTTAAAACCCTCAAACGATCGCATTCGATTTTCGCTTTCTTAAAGGTTTGCCATTTCAAGTTTCAAACAAGCACATGATGTTGATTAATTTTGCGCTTAAAAATAGAGAGTGTTATCAATTCTATCACTTTTTAATGTCAAAAGGTTGTCATGAATGCATTTATTTGTAAATAATGGGGAATAAAGATTGTCATGTTTGGCATTGAATGTGTTAACAGGTTTGTTATAACATTTGAGTGAATGCAGTTTTACACCTGAACCAACTCATCACGCTATACATATTCAGCACTGCCCTCTAGCTGCTGGAGAGAGCATTTGGTTTGCATTTATTAAAAAAAATCATAACTTTGATAGAAATGAACTAGCAACTTACTTCTTTTTTTGACATACTCAGCAATTTATGGCAGGTGGATTCAAACATCTAACCAGCAAGATGCGGCCTGCGGGCTATATTTTTGACATGGTTGCAGTCGATGCACTCACCTTACGGAGACGGAGAACTCTCCCGGAGCTGACTCACTTTCCCTCACCACAAACACGCCGATGTCTTGCCAGTGCAGACGGCGTTCCGCCTCCTGTCTTGACACCCGGCCTGCGAACCACCTGCACATATTAACACCCACCCAGGGCCCACCGCAGTCAGGAAAATGCACTCAAGTTCTCATCCATTTCTATTTAACCCTTTAAGACACAGATATAGAAAAAATACTTGGATCAGGGATATCAAACTCAGTTTGGCTCAGGGGCCAGATCCAGATTTTTTGGTACAGTTAGGTCACTTTGAGTCTCTGTAGTTTGCATTCTTCCCTGCCCTTTGTAGCACTCGTTTTTGTGAGCACTAGACAACGTAGCGACATCCGGGGGTCAAATATTAGACAGTGTCCCTTTAACGCTTTCAGTTGAGATAAAAGTTAATACATTACCAGCACTGTTTAGTAGGAGAAAAACAATACCGATATGGGAAAGAAAAGGGCAAAAACCATTCGGAACAATTTACTCACAAATTAGTGCTGTAAAAGTTATAGCCTTAACTCGGTGTGTGAGTGTGTGAGAATGGGTCAGCCTGGAATACATTGTAAA
This sequence comes from Urocampus carinirostris, assembly GCF_059441175.1. NCBI lineage: Eukaryota > Metazoa > Chordata > Actinopteri > Syngnathiformes > Syngnathidae > Urocampus > Urocampus carinirostris. The sequence continues at coordinate 21,426,734 of NC_142356.1, forward strand.
GCGCTTTGGGAGGTCTTCATTGACTTGAAAAGCGCGATATAACTGCAGACCATTTACCATAACTACAAATTTAAACTCAACTCACTTTGACAATGGAGTAAAAGATTTTAATCTTTTTTAACCCACAAGTTAAAAAAGCTGCAGGACTTCGGAACTTTATTACTCTTTGCCGCCATCTCCTGGCTTTAAAATTGCTGCCTTAGTTATCTCATTCATTTTGACCTCCTCAATAAATTCTTATTTTTCATCTTTCTTGTGATTTGGGTAGGTGTTTGGACTATACTCAGGGTATGTACAGGTGCTTGAAATCCTTGAATTTTCATGTTGTGTTTTCAAGGTGTGAAAAGCGCTTCAATTTTTGTTGAATTTCTTGTAAATGCTTGAAATTGTTGCCATGGTCCTTGGCAGTCTGCCAGACCACGCATTAAATGAAGAAGTAACATAAGTTAAACGACTTTCCTTTCTCTACAGTTTGACGTCTCCGAGTGTTCTCTGTAAGAAAAACAACAATAAAATTTGATACAACATAGACCTAACCCATTCAGTGACTGATGCTGGTTTCATATTTGGCTTCAGGTGTATCAAATTTTCTGGTTCTTTTTCTTACAGGCAACACTTGTTGACTTCAAACAACAGGGCTATGAATTGATTTACATAGTGAAGTAATATTTATTTGTATAGCCCTTAATCACTAAAAGTCTCAAATTAATGCACAGACCACCATTACATAGGATTTCTTCTCTAAATGGTACTGGAAAAATTGAAAGTCCTTAAAAAGTGCTTAAAGGTGCTCAAACCCTGTCTATTTAAAGGTGGCCTTTTCTTACTTTTACTATTTTCATGCTACAGTAACAAATAAAAATACAAATAAAATCTGTGAGGACTCGCATTACATCCCTTCCTGGAACCTAATGTGTTCCGCCCGGACAGCTTTTCTAAAAGTAAGAAAAAAGCATATCAGCGCAGTGTAAAATAAAGCATAAGGGCTCTTTGAACTCAGTTGGCCATTGTTAACAAATATTAGGCAATATTTTACTTTCAACTATCTATAAACACCTCAAATGACACATCCAGGGTTGGTTAGGGTTACTTTAACTTGATTACTTTCAATTACTTTTGGATTACTCCAATACCAAAAATGCTAAAAAAAAGACAAAAGAAACTAAATATGAATAAAATGATGACTCACAACACGTGGTAAGCTTTCTCTCCTGGCTTTGATCTCTTTGATCTCCGGCAAAACTAACATAAAATGCGACAGAAACAAAATGAAAATAAATCCAAACAGCTTAACAGCTCATATTTAGTTTCTTTTGTCTTTTATCAGCATATTTGGTATTGGAGTAATCCAAAAGTAATTGAAAGTAATCAAGTTGAAGTAACCCTACCCAACCCTGGACACATCCCACAGTAAAACATATTTAAAGGGGTTTGTTCATCAATTTTCAAGTTAGGGTGATTCCAAAGAAACACAAGAAACTTTTAAACGTCTCTTACGGATGAGGCAGGAGAGAAATGTAGTTCTCCGGCACATAGCCTCTTCTGCCTTCCTTCTCGGCTGTGAACCAGCAAGAATCCTGCTCCATTTCGGTCACCTATGTAAAAAAAAAACATGCATTAATATAATTCCTTGCATGCACTTGTTACATGCAAACATTCACCTTGACGACATCCCCTTTCTGAAAGCTGAGTTCGTCCGCTTCGGATGCTGTGAAGGAGAAGAGCGCCACAGCCTCCATCCTGAGAAGAAAGGAGAAACGAAGCACCGGCAACACGCTTCACTTCATCAATGAGGAGAGATGACAGCAATGCTTCTATGAAGCTGCAGGATTGAGAAGATAATCAGCGCCGGCGCTCATTAGTTAATAAGAAGAGGTGCTCTCTACTCGTGTGTCTCTCTTCTCCTCCATGTGACTGACTTTGTGGGTGTTTGTGTGTGAACACGTGAACGCAGTGACGGGCTCTGCTGCTCTAGCTCATGTCCGCACACATCAGACACTGGAGGGCAGTCAGGCTTAAAATAAAATACATCATCGGGATGCAGTGAAAAAAATGAGGGAGAATACAATCAAAAAGAAATGACAAACAAAATCATTTGGTGAAAATACAGAAATTTCAGACTGATTGAATTAAAAGGAAATCCAAAACGACATGCCTATAAATATAATGGTTCGCTGCTAACCAACAGAGGGTTTGAATCCCCTGCATGGCATTTCGTTATTATTATGTAACTCTGATGCTGTCATGAATTTATTCACGGCAGAAAAGGCCAGATTATGTGACTGACAATGGAGTAAGAGTGCTGTTGAAAAGGCATAGCCAGAAAAAGACAATTCTTACCAGGAAAAATGTATTGGTTTATGTCAAATAACTGTCTTTTCAGGTCAATGAAGACCTTCCAAAGCGCTTTACAATGTGCTTCACACTTTCCCCTTTTACACACTAACTAATACACTTCGACATATGCGGAGAAGTCAAGTCACATTTATTTATATAGCCCAGGGGTGTCAAACATGCGGCCCGGGGGCCAGATCAGGCCCACTAAGGGATTGAATCCGGCCCGCGAGACAACGCTCAGAGAAGCGCAAGAGAAAAACGAGCAGCAGGTCGAAATATGTCCACTTGATGTTGCCAAAGCCAGGTGCCTCAAACAAAGACACTGTACTTGTATGTGTTTCTCTCCCTCTCTCTCTTCCTCCCTTTTCCTGGCTCTCTCGCTATCCCTTTTCCTCTCTCTCTCGCTCTCCCTTTTCCTCTCTCTCTCTTTTCCTACCTTTTTCTCTCTCTCTCTTTTCCTCCATTTTTCTCTCTCTCTCTCTTTTCCTCCCTTTTTCTCTCTCTCTCTTTTTCTCTTTCATTGTCCCACCCACTCTTTTTCTCTCCGCTTTGTCTTATTTCTTTCTCTCTTTTTCTTTCTCTCTAATATACTAGTCCGGCCCCCGACAGAATGTTTGTTCTATCGTGTGGCCCCCGAGCTAAAACGAGTTTGACACCCCTGATATAGCCCTTAATCTTAAAAATGTCTCAAAGGACTGCACAGGATTACAATGACACCATTACCTGATCTTAAACCAACATGCAGGCAAGGAAGCGGGAATCGAACGGGCGACCCCTTGATCCCAAGACGAGCGCTCTACCTCCTGAAAACCAAACAATTTAGAGTTAAAGAAGTACAGAATTTGAAACTTTTTTTACTTGCTGGCGCCATATCCTGGCTTGTGTAAGCTTTGCAGCCTTGTTCAGCTCATTCATGATGCGCGTGCAAGTACGTGCAATTCTAAGCTTATTCTTGCTATTTCAAGATTCAAAGTGTTTATTGTCATGCACAGTAAAGAACTACAATTCCCCGCACATTGAAATTCTTACTTTGCTGTCCACACAGTTGCTACCGTAATGAAACTAAGATAAATAAAATAAATAAAACTACATGTATACATAAAAGAATATTACGTGTATTAAAAAGATAAAAATACAAGATTGACTCAAGATTAGTTAAAGGGTGGTGAGCTGATGTTTGGACTCTACTTGAAGCAGGGTTTTTCTTCTATTCACCATTTTCATGCTACACTAACAAATAAAAATGTATGAAAACAGTACTCCCCCACCCCTATTCCTTCTTCCTAATATGTTCTGCCCCGACCTGCTTTTCAGCAAAGAATAAAGTATAAGGGCTCTTTGAACTCAGTTGGGCATACTTAGTAGGGAAAAAATAAAACTGTTTTAAGGACACCGTAAACCACACACCCTACCTTTAAAGACTAAGAAAATGATAGTATGAACTATCATACAAGGCGTGCATTTTTTTAAACCCTGGAGAACCCAAGAACCCTTTTCCTCTTTGGAAAATTATGACGAACCACCCACCAAAAAGCTTCCTGCCGATATATGTTAAAAACTCTTGAGCACTAAACAAAAAACCCATAAAAACTAACTTTGTTTTGTACTTGTAAGTTTTCCTATAGCCTCTTGTTTTGTACCTGTAGCTATTTGACCCGTTTGACTCTATAACTGACTCACATGCATTTTAAAGGGACAGTGTGTATGATGTAACCACTAATTGTTGCTGTATCGTGTAGTGCGACCAACAAGCCTAAAGACCACAAGGCAGAGTATGAACTACGGAGACACAAAGTGACCAAAATTAACCAATTTGTCTTCTTATGTTTTTGTCGCAAGGTTTTTGTCAGCTCATGTTATGTCAAATAAATGCATATTAACTGACATATAAGTATTCAACCCCAGAGAACCAATGGGTCATAAATATCTAAAGGGTTATTTCACGTTTTGTATGAAGGTTCATGTATTTTTTCTTATTATTTCAAGGTAGAGTGAGTGGTTTACGGTGTTCTTAGAACAGTTTAATTTTTTCTCTATTAAGAATGCCCAACTGAGTTCAAAGAGCCCTTATACTTTATTCTCTAGTGCAAAGCAGGTCGGGACAGAACATATAAGGAAGAAGGGTGGGGAGTACTGTTTTCATACATTTTTATTTGTTAGTGTAGCATGAAAATGGTGAATGTAAAAAAAAGCCTGCTTCAAGTAGAGTCCAAACACCAGCCCACCACCCTCTAACTCCATCCATCCATTATCTGCACCGCTTATCCTCAGTAGGGTCACGGGGGTGCTGGAGCCCATCCGAGCTATCTTCGGGCAGTCGCAGGGCACACAGGGACAGACAACTCGCTCGCTCATTCACACCTAGGGACAATTTGGATCGGCCAATTAACGTGACATGCATGGTTTTGGATTGCGGGAGGAAACGGAGTGCCCGGAGGAAACCCACGCAAGCACGGGGAGAACATGCGAACCCCACAAAGGAGGTTTGATCTCATGACCTCAGAACAGTGCCGCACACGCGCTAACCACTGCGCCGCCATGCTGCCCACCCTTTAACTCATCTTGAGTTAATCTTGTATTTTTATCTTTTTAATATTCGTAATATTCTTTTATGTATACATGTATATAGTTTCTTAGTTTTATTACGCTGGCAACTGTGTGGACAGCAAAGTAAGAATCTCATTGTGTGGAGAATCGTGGTTCTTTACTGAGCATGTGACAGTATACACTTTGAATCTGGAAACAGCAAGAAAGAAGAGTTTTTCCCAGCACTTCTAAGAATTGCACGTACTTGCACGCGCATTAGGAATGAGCTGAACAAGGCTGCAAAGCTTACACAAGCCAGGAGATGGTGCCAACAAGTAAAAAAGTTTCAAGTTCTGTACTTTTTTAAGTCTAAATTGTTTTGTTTTTTTAAAGAATTACCTTTTTTTTAACCACTAGGATGCGCTAAAGATTACACGTCGTCCCTTTAACAGAACAAAAGAGGTAAACACACAGTACCAAAGTACTATTGACCGCATTTTAGTATTTATTCTGACATTGAAAAAATAATAATTATATATATATGTATTGCTTCAGTCATACAACATTTTAGGTGCATCCAAAAAAGTCACTCAAAGTCAACCTGAGTTAGTAACAGTCCACTATGACTTCCTGGCCGCCATCTTTGCCGGCATCTCCGTTGTGAAATCTTGTGCTCAGGATGTCCTGCAGCAGAGACTGGAAGGAGTTGTGAACGTGATCGCTGCTCTGGCTCAGCAGAACCCGACGTTTATCTAAACCTAGCGCTGTTAGGGCTTCAAAAACGCTAACGCGCTGGCTTTCACCTCCTGCGAGCTCCAGCATCTTCCTGATCTCCTCTTCCCAGCCCCGTCCCGGCAGTTCGATAGAGGCGCCGGGCCTCGGATCGCCGGCGGTGTCTCGGATTTTTATCAGAAGTTCGCAAGCCTTCAGCGCGACGGGTCGGTCACAGTCCGACAGGCCGTTCAGCAACGCCGAAAAGACTCCGTGCTCGGCTAAAGAACTCAAATCTAAAGCTGCATCCTCAGCTGGTTGTCCACTACCGTGACTGGAAACAATTGCGTAAGGGTGAGTCTCAGCTCCAGTGCGTCGCCTGTGATCCGAAAACGTCGCGTCCAGGAGAAGTTCGGCCAGTTCCAAAGTGTACACCTTCACCTCCCAGTCCAAATCCACGCTTCCGCAGGAAAGGACCACGCGCGCCGACTCCGAGAGGAGCGAGGGGATCGAGGAAGCCGAGGCGGAGCAAGAGGAGAACCAGGCCGTGAAGTAGCGGACCACGGCCCGTCTGGCGAAACCCTCGGGGTCTTCTCGGAGAATTTCCAACAGGCGTCTCACTATGGTAGTCTGGAAGTAGAACGGATGTTTCAGACTCAGTTCGGCTCGGGGGCCAGATTCAGATTTTATGTTCTCAGGTGAGCCACGTATCGGATCGGCAACCACTTAGAAATTTGGTGTCGGTATTAATCTAAAAAAATCGAATCATCTCCAACTTATTCTTACAATATTACTGATTTGGACACAATACCAATATACGGTATCGGTACTCTCATATTCCGAGTGTTATTTTTCTGGTTTTACTACATAAACAAAAGCATCTCCAAACAAAAGAGCACCTTCAATGACAGACTGCTGTCACAGTCTTGTTCCAAGGACAGACTGAAGAGATCATTTCTTCCTCATGCCATGAGGCTCTTTAACTCCACCCGGGGGAGTAAAAGCCCACATTAAACCCCACCCCACATTTGCATATTACCCTATTTTTATTACAGTGTGTATTTTATGTAGCACTATTTAAATACTCTATGTCAACACGTTACATTGGGTATTTATGTATTATATTTCTTTTACTTTATTATTATTCTCTTTTCAACACAAGGATGCTGCTGGAAGTGTGAATTTCCCTACGGGGATGAATAAAGTATCTATCTATCTATCTATCTAGTAAAATAGTAAATTATTTTAATACCTCTTATTTTACTTTCTTTTATTATTGGATGAGGGGCTGCTCCAAACGAATTGTCGGTTTTTTTTTCCCGACAATGACAATTAAAAAAATAATAATCTAGATCTAAACCAGAGGTTAGATCTTGAGCCCGGAATTCAACCTGGAATTCGGGCCGGGTTCGGGCTTAAAATGTCAATCATTAAGTCGGGCCATTCGGGCCTCTCTGTTTTATTTTTTTCCTTCACTTAGTATCTGCACAGCATGCACTTACTTTTACTCAAGTATTCATTTAGATAAAGAATATGTTAACCGAACTACTCCAAATCACAAAATCCTAATGAGTTTTCATCCTCTGTTGGGGTAAAAGACGCCCCGCTTTCTCCTTCCACCTCCTTCATGTCAGACGTCATTTCCGCTTCTCGCCAATAGCTTACAAGCTCTACAAATTTCCTATTGCTTTTTGTCCAAATATTTCACTATTTGTTATCTGCAGATTATGATTTTCTTTTCTGTGCCAATTTTTTTCAGTTTCACTTTCATTTTCGTTTACTGCACGTCGCTAATATGCGCACTTTGGCGTCGAAACATTTATTTTGGCGCTGCACTTGCAGTGAGCGAATAAGTTGAGGGAGTAAGTCCCAAGTAAACCCCAAGTTGCATGGTTTAGCCAAACGCACAGTTTGGCGTTGAAGTACGCACTTAAATTAAAGCTTTGGGTTTATTTCAGACTCAGTTATCAAATCAAGTTACCCAAGGTTCGGGTTTGGGCGGGTTCAGGTTTATATAGCTGCATTTTGGGTTGGGTCAGGCTGATTTTTTTTAGACCCAATCTTACCTCTAATTTAAACTTTTTTACAGATCCTGCTTTGTCTGTGTATTGTGTGTGCTTGTATGTGACTTATAGGCTCCGAAACGGCTAAACCGATTTTCATGAAAATGTACACAGTTGTACTTTAGGCTTTCGCGAATGTCTTTAGCTAGGTTTTGTACCAGGGCACCTCCAAATTATACCAAGGAAATCGAAAAACATGGCATTCCGTGGATCTCTTCTCGGTCGATCGCCCAGTGTGCCATACTTCTTGTCGTAATATAAAAATATTTCTTCAATCAGGACTCATTATCCAGCATTAATGATACTGGTTTTATTGTTACTAAGTATCAAATCATAAAAGATTAAAGTTCTCTAAATTCACTCACCTGTTCCTGAGGCAAGTCTGTTCCCTCCTGCCAGCTGGAAGTAAACATGGACAGTGCGGAGACGGCGCTGGCTCTTACGTAGCTCTCCGGATCCTGCAGCGCCTCCCGCAGCAGCGGAGTCGCAAAGCGCTCGCTCAGCAAAACGGCCTCAGCCGAGTTTAAAGATGAGATGCGGCTCATTTGCCCCAAAAACTCGATGGTGGAGTCTCTCACCTCCCAACGTGGGTCACATGTACGCTTTTCCACCACTGTTTGAAGATCTAAATTCAAGAGTAAATTATTTTATTATTTAACCGCTATATTTTTCTCAGTTTTTTAAGGAGAATTGTTGGTTGAACTGTTGGAAGTACTGCTACCTTCTCTAAGTTGCTTGGAAATCGATGAAATATCTGTTGAAGCACTGATCCATTGTATTAACGCCTTATAGGACTTTTGAAGTACCTACAAAGAAACAACCAATGGTACTATTGATAGTATGGGTAGTAATAATGCAAGCATTTTTAACTAATACCAATATCCAAATCTTGTGTAGTCATTGATACCCATCCATCCAATAAGAATCATAACGAAATAGTGAATCAGGAAGGACCTGGAGATGGAATAAGAGCTTGCTCTGTCCACTCCACGCATCGGCCCGGTATTGCAGTACCTCCGGGAACGGTGCATTCGCAATGATCACAGCAAGGCTTTAAGTCTAGGACCTTAGCTTGGCCTTTTGGCTGAGAGTAAGAGTCCCGGCTCCTAGGCTTTGTGGCGTATTATGAACTGACCGATAACGGATAATGGATAATGAATAAAGAAGATAGACCAATAACCCTTAAAAATCTTCCCCCCCCCCTGGAAATTCGCAATGATCGCAGCAAGGCTTTAAGGCTAGGACCTTAGCTTGGCCTTTTAGCTGAGAGTAAGAGTCCCAGCTCCTAGGCTTTGTAGCGTATTATGAACTGACCGATAACAGATAATGGATAGTTAATAAAGAAGATAGAACAATAACCCTTAAATAATCCCTCCCCCCCAATATATGACCCGCTTATCCTAAGTAGGGTCGCGAAGTTGCTGGAGCCCATCCCAGCAATCTTTGGGCAGTGGGCAGGGGACACCCTGAACTGGTTGCCAGTCAGTCGCAGGGCACACAGAGAGAAAACTCACTCGCTCACTCACATGTTGGGACGATTTGGACCGGCAAATTAACCTGACATGCATGTTTTTGGAATGTGGGAGGAAACCGGAGTGCCCGGAGGAAACCTATGCAGGCATGGGGAGAACATGCAAACTCCGCATGGGGAGGTTACGGTAGCTGGACCTCGACCCCGTCATGGATACCAAATCCTCTAAAACATGAAACACCTACCAATGCCTCGAAGTATTTTTAAATAAATTTGTTTGAATGTATTATAATTAAACATTGACTTACATTGCTGTTAAGTTTTTATGGTACCATGTCCGCACTTATAATGTTTACATTCATTTATGCGTTGTGGGTTACTTATGGATTTATTTTTCTATATTTATTCTGTGTATTTTCTATTTTCTTTCAATTGTTAGATGAATGGATGCTCCAAACGAAGTTTCGTTGGTCTTTTTGACAATGACAATAAATATTCTCAATATGAATTCTGGTAACAGCCACTGTTTTGAGTAGCCTTGAAACAGGAGTGTCAAACTCGTTTTAAATCGGGGGCCACACGATAGAACAAACATTCACTCGGGGACCGGACTAATAGATTAGAGATAAAGAAAAAACAAAAAGAGAGGGGGAGAAAAGTAGAGAGAATGGGACAGAGAAAGAAATACACAGAGAGAGAGAGAGAGAAACAAAAGAGATAAAAAGAGAAATAGTGAGAGAGGGGAAACAAAATCCAAAGAAAAATGGAAAGAGAGAAGGAGAGAAAAGAGAAGGAGAAAGCAAGTGAGAGAGAGAGAAAAGAAGGAGAAAAGGAAAAAAGAGGGACAAAAGAAGGTAAAAAGACAGAGAGAAAGAGACAAAGAGGAACAAAGAAAGAGAAAAAGAGAGAGAGGGTGAAAGAAAGAGAGATAGAGAAAGAAAGAAAAAAGGAGGACGAGAGAAAGGGAGAGAGAGAAAGTACAGCGTTTGTGAGAGGCACCTGGCTTTGGCGACATCAAGTGGACATTTTTTTTTCTCTTGCTCTTCTCTGAGCTATGTCTCGCGGGCCGGATTCAATCCCTTAGCGGGCCTGGTGCGGCCCGCAGACTGCCTATTTGACACCCCTGCCTTAAAATGAGGGCGGTATTGGCACTGATATCAATACCAACTAAAAATAATACAAATACTTACGGTGGGGTCTGTATATGGGTTGCTCATATAATGTACCAGAACATCAGAGACCTCGTTCATTGTGCTGTTAGCCCCTAAAACAAATCAGATTAAAAATAAACATCACATCTTTCATTAAATCCACCTGATGTTATAGGACCGAGTGATCATAATAGAATCATGCTTACAAACTCAAAATACAGAAATGTCATTAGATTGTTTCCATTTTTTTCCGTTTACAGCTCAAAATCTGCAGATATTTTTACTGAGACATCCGCGAGCGGCTGGTGCTGGCACCACAGCTTCAATTGGCTAATGCTAATGTCACTTTCACTATATGCTATTGCTAATTTTATGGCGGTTTTTGCTCGCTTCAAATGTAAACTCCATAGCCTTTGATGCAGGGGTCTCAAACTCATAGCCCACGGGCCACAAATTACAATAGTTTGAGGCAACCTCCTCATATAGAGGTTAAACGTCAGTGGGACCCGTGCAAGTTTGATATGAATGCTACTTCTGTGCTTATTAGTCAGGCAGGGCTCAAAATTGATAACAAATCACTTGCCACAATTACAGTACATGCAAGAGAAAAATAAATAAATACTTAAACATTAGCTGTCAATAAGCAATTTCTGTCTGTAGTGTGTTTTAAATGTGGTATTTGAGGGTCTGTGTACTTTGACAGTGGCTCCCGTTGATAGCATAAGACAAAGCAACAGAGACAGAACGAGAAATAGACAGAGAGTGATGGACAAACAGACACAAAAAGAGAAAGAGACAGGCAGACAAAGAGAAAGTGAGGGACAGAGAGGGAGGAACAAAGAGACAGACACCGAGAGAGAGATAGGAGAGACAGAAACAGGGAGAAAGACGAATACTTAGAGAGACAGATACAGGGAAAGAGAGGGAGATCAAATACACATGGGCTTATGACTATATCTGGTTTCTTCAACCTTCAGGGTTCATAAGTCTTTTTCATGGACAAATTCAAGCCCTTTTCAAGCCAATTTTCCAATTTTTCTAGCACCATTAAAAGAAGAAATTCTTGGTGAATTGTGTATTTTTCAGAGCCACAAGTATATCTGCGATTTGCATATGAAATTTTTAATCTAGCGTGTGCATTTATCAAGACATACTTTTAGATACTGAGTAAATCAGGAATATATATGTTTTTGAGACAAATCTCTCCCCATACAGGTAGGTGTTGGGTAACAACGAAGCTTACATTTTCAGTTGAAGGTTTTTTTTCCCATTACAATTTACGACTGGGAAATGCTACTTCTATTTTTTTGCATGGCCCATACTAAATCTCCGTAAACGAAACGTAATCTTTGCATGAATATACAATTCATAGAGCCCTGTTTAGGTGTAGCATGCACCTATCCTCTTGGGGGCGATGACACTTAATAGGACATTGCCTTACAAAAAAATGCCAGCTGCCGTTTATCTTAGGGCAAGAAGAAATGCAATGGCAGATCGAAGCCACCAGAGAGCAGTGTCGGCATCGTTTTTAAGCTGTTCCTTATTAAATAGTTATCACAAATTTATTATTTTTCTATTAAACCTTAATACAGTTGTTTACTTATATTTAGATCTTATTTTGTGTAGAAAAAGATAATTGAGAATGGCGGAATATTTGATGCAGTATAGCACCACTTTGCCTGGACCCTAACACCAGCAGTTCCCGATTAAATTGAGTTTGAGACCCCTGGTCTAATTCTACTAGTGCTAGCAGCTTGCTTTTAAAGCGGTCTGGATGCCCTGAAAAAAAAACAAGATTGGAATTTTGAAGTAGACACATCGTTAAACTTACTATAGAAAAATGTTATTTTTCCCCCGGGTAAATTACCTGAGCTGCAACTTAGGGAAGCCAAAGCCTCCATAGCAGATTTCAGAATTTTCCCACTGTTGACAATGAAGCGGAAAGCTTCACGCTTGCCGCCATCGAATAAACATGAGGAGGAAGTGGAAGTGTGACCGCTGCACATTCTTAGTAAAGCAACTACTGAGAGGACAATCGCTGCTGGGGGGCACTGGAGCACTTCAGAAGGCTATAGGAAGTTGTCAAAAATCATGTTAGTTTGTCCAAAACCTGGAAAAACATCTCAGCATTTGTCTCACCATGAGGGCCATTTGGGAGGCACTTCTCAAAGAAACACAGATCATGGAGATGAATGTGCTTTTATTCCTGATCTGCAACTCCATGATTAGGTTGTCCTCTGCGGGGACTGAAAATGATATTTACAGGTGATTACAGAAGCCACTACTCGAGATACAAGAAATTCGAGATATGAGCAAAAATCTTGCCTGACGTACAGTACGAGATAAAATCGAAATTACGAGGATTTCCGGAAACTACCACTAGAGACCGCTCACCGCCAGCTTCAGCTCAATACTGTTAGCGCTTGCATTCCCTGCTATATGACACCAGATTACACAGGCTGGTTGCGTTGTTGCATTTTTATCGCATTGCATTTTCTTTTTGTTTTTTTTTACTCTAGCCATGAGTTCTGGAAAAGAGAATTGTAAAGTGTATCCTGAGGGGAAAAAAAGAGGCTGATGTCAATTGAAACGGAGCAGTAAATGCCGTAAATTCCGGAATACAGGTAGCTTCTTTTAGACATAGTGGCTTTAAATACGGTGCGGCTTATTGTTTTTATTCATATTGGCGCCGAGGAAAACAGCGAGCTGCTCTTTTCCGCAATGTATGCGCTCTAAATATGAAACACCGCGGTGAGGTCTGGAAACATTCATGAAAGAAATGAGTCTATATACAGTAATGTCTAACAGGAGCAAAACGGGAGGTTTGACAGTATTTTATACAATATGGACAACATATTCATGATATTTGTAACTTTTTCACCCACAAATCAAGGCCTCAATTTATACATCTGAATTGAACAGCAGTGGAAGTTTTTTATGAAAACTGCTACACTTATTTTTCCTATCATCGGTGTCAATGGTCAGATTGCTGAAGTTTCCTTTAATCCTTAGGGAACGATATCTAGTGAATATAATTTGGTTCGTTACCGCGGCAACCCCCAATGACATCAACACAAAAAGCACTATTGAATAGTGCCAGCTAATAGTGACTATTCTCCACAGTAAGGTTGCACTGGCGCTGTTATCTATAAATATGGGGCTCCCATTTTACATGACACAGGCCTCATTCGCATTTTATTTCTGCTCGTCTTTGTTATCACTATGGCCTGAAAACAAGTGATGTAAACAACTCGGTGCAGAACTGAAAGTCAGGTGTGCTGGGGCACGGCGCCATTTGCGTTCTCCGCCAACCCCACATTTCACACAAAGTTGGCGCCAGGTGTGTGCAAGGCTTAAAATGTAAGATATGGACGTGAATTAGTTCTTTCCTATGGGTGTTTAAGCCTGTGACTGCCCCGGAAACCCTGTACAAAGACAAAATTCTGTTTTTTTTTCTTTCCTAATTCAGAGAAAACAGCTTTTAATCATGTGTCATGAGGAATATACAGTAATAGACAAACATGATGTTTATGATGTAATGAAGCAGTACGATCATCATACAATTTCCACAATTTTAAAACCAAAAGAGGAATTCCAAAGCTATAAAAAACAACCAAGAGTGTGTCTATTTTTTCCAAATTGAGAACCGACATTGATGACAAGATGGCGAGACTTCTGTTGTTATGGATACGCAAGAAGGAGCTGGCGGGAGATACAGTACAGTCTAGGGCTGCACGATTGACCAAAATCGATATTGTGATGTGACGTTGTGCGATTGTGTTTGTTAATGCAACATCCATCACAGCCTGGTCATCTTGAAAGGGGGATTACCACATGTGCGGTCCCTTCTCAAGGTTTCTTCATTTTCCTCGTGTTGAGTTTTTTGAGTTTTTCCTTGCCCTCATGTCTGTTTTAGATCAGGGGATGGTGTAAAAATAGTCTTTAGTTTGCTATAATCTGCTGCTATATAGTCTGTGCAGCCCTTTGAGATTTTTGTGATAAAGGGCTATACAAATAAACATGACTTGACTTATCGTAGCATGTTGCAATTTGAGCCTTGTGTGAGCAGACAGAACCCCTAACAAAGCAACCCCAAGGAGAGGGCGCTGTTTTCTAAATAAAACATGTCAATGTGATTAACCTTAGTGTTAAGGGCTATTTTTGTTTTTTTAATACAGCTTACTTGGAAATATGAATTAAAACAAAATGTATTTTTTCTACTGTTGGGACGAATCTAGAAAAAGAACATTTTAAATATCATTCTAGGGGATTTTTCTGGGTTTTTAACAACACAGTAGCAGGTCATTTGGATCTGAGGACAACAGGAAGGTTAAGTACTCACAAAAAACAAAACCAGAACAAAAAATTGAACTTTTATTTTAAAATCGAAGATCGCATTGAATTTGCATTACTGGTAAAAAAAATTGCAATTAGGTTCAGTTCCAAAATTGTGCAGCCCTAGTACAGTCACTAAAAGGTGCATTTTATTTTTTTAATACCATCTTATAACTGTATTCTGTTCTTCTTTTCGTGATCAAAACAATTTGTTTTATTGCTATTTAGGGTTTACTTGGAAGATTTGGGGCGGCCAGGAATGGATTAATTGGTTTTCTGTTGTTTCTTATGGGGAAAAAAATATTTCGAGTTATGAGACAGTATACATACGAGCTCGATCCGCGAACCAATGAACCTCGTATGTAGAGAGACCACAGTATATCCATTTTCTGTCGTCTTTTCTATGCACAGCTCATACCTGGTCCTAGCAAGGGGTGCTCAGTGACAAAGCGCAGGGGCATCAGGAGGATTCTCACTGCCCGGCTGGTGTTGACGGCATCCCTTGGCGCATGAGAGCCACCTCGATGGAGAAACACAGCAGCAGCATGGACGAGGTCGGCCGGTTTATTGGCGTTCAACATTGAGGACAAAAGACGGTTGGTGACGTCTTCATTGCCAGGGCTGATGATAAAGAGAGTCAAATACATTCAGTTAGATATTCGATCGCAGGGATATCCACGTCAAACAGATATTTTTATCAAGCCATTTATCAAATGTCATGCATACTTTGTCGGAGCAACCCCCAATGTCAACAACATAAAAAGACACGTCAGTGTTGCAATCTGGCACTATTCTCCACAGTATGGTTTCCCTGGTGCTGTCATCTAGAAATATAACGGTCACATTTAAAGTGACGCAGCCCTCGTTCACGTTTTCTTTTCGGCACGTTTTCTTATGTGCTCGTTTGTAATCCCCATCTTAAAACACGTGAGGTAAACGGGTCCAAGCAAAACTGAAAATGAAGCAGCTGAAAACGGCGTCCGTTGGGCGCAAAGGCATTGACACTATATCCCCAAGGTGTTGAACCTAGGTGTATTAAGCTTAAAATGTAAGCCATTAAGGTGAATTAGTTTTTATGGCTGTTAAAGACAGCGGCGTAAAATCCAGTGTGGCTTTTACAAACACAAAATTGAGTTCCGTCCTTAAATTTGAACATGTGGCTTTTGATCAGGTGCATGATGTAGTCCAGAATTTACGGTTTACAGTGCCCAGCAAAATCATCCCCCAACCCCAAAACCTTTAGTCATTTCGCAACATTTCAAGCTTCATACTCAAAGCTAAAAATTGGAAAATATTTTATAATCAACATGTAAGGGGCCGGTCACACAGACATTTGCGGCTGAATCACGGCCAGAAATTTCTGCCTGTGAGGCGGACGCTATTGGACGCTTTGAGATCGCCATACAGACGAGATACAGCAGTACTTAACACGCGGTCGGAAATTCGCGCGCGGGTGGCAGCGCGAAAAAGTTTTGCGCTGCTCAATTCTTCAGAGCGCGGGTACACAGCCTTTCACGAGCGTATCAAGGTTGAACCACGGCCAGAAATTTTGGGCGCTGTTGGACGTTTTGAGACCGCCATATAGACGAGATACAGCAGTGCTTTACTCGCGGTCGGACATTCACACGCGGTTGGCCGCGCGAAAAAGTTTTGAGCTGCTCAAAAGTTTGAGCACGTGTTAAACCGCGTGCCGCACACGTGGTCAGCACGAGGTAATGACGCGGAAATGACGCGGAACGACGTGCTCTGGCCGCGGCCAGTGCGTGGTTACACATGGGTAGGATGGGAAATTTCAGCGAGTAATCGTGGGTGGAGCATGGTAATAGCATGTTCTGCGCCTGTATCACGGTGTTATTACGTGAAATTAGCGTGTTACGCGTGTGACAGTCAAACGCCTTTCTCCGCGTATATACAGCGCGATTTTCCGAGCACACGTCAGTTGTGCTCGAGACGTCAAGGGGGTGAACATGGATCCCCGTCAGCGTAGTGACCTCGTCTTAATCCATTTTTATTTCTTGACATTTCTTTTCAAGATAATAAAATAAAAATGATGCCATAGCTTGAAATCTTGATCTTCACGGGACTGTGTCTTGAGCGGTTATGATTTCTACAGCCCGGTGTTATCCGAGAAATGCATCCCTGCCGAGATTTGCATCCCCTCGCTACTACAACCACTTTTACCTTGTTTTATCTCACTTTTAGGGAATGTAATGGCGAACATATAACCAAAACCACTTCGTCTTGCATTTGTTGGGAATGTAATACAACTTAAAACATTCCGTCTTTGTTTTTGTTGTGAACGTAATCGAACGGTAAATCCTCCCCCCCTCGCGTGAACGCGCATTCTGCTGCGCTTCCAACGAAAGCGATCGTATTCTATATAAAACGCTTATTAAAACAATAAAGCGAGCTAATTATAACAATTGGGAGATCCTAGTCTATATAACGCGTTTATTTAAACAATAAAGTGCGATCGTATTCTACAAAATGCGTTTGTTAACGCGGATGAAAAAGTCAAAAGCGATCGCAGCAGAATGCGCGTTCACGCGAGGGGGTGGGGGGTGTGGGTGTTGCGTAGGAGTCGGATTTGACTGACTTGTTAACCTGACTGCCCATCTTGCACATCTGGTTAGCGTCTCTTCTTGCACTATCGGCACTATGGTAAATAACACAATACAGCTTTATTTATATCTGTACACTGAAGGACACTGAGGGAAACTGTGGGAGTCAGATCCATCGACATTTCGTTCTGTATACACGTGTACTAGAATGACAATAAAGTAGATCTGAATCTGAATCTGAATCTGAATCTGAATTTGGGCACAACACCGGCTCGGGAGCTTTTATACCCGTGGTCCACACGGGAAAATGACGCAGAAATGACGCGATGAGGAAGCGGAACAGTCGCCGGCGTCTGTTTTGCGGGCATACCACCGATGAACAGCGGGTTGGCCAATTTTGCGCATTTTCCATCCCGGGCAACCACGGGCAAAAAAACCCGCAAAATTTTAGCCGTGATTCAGCCGCAAACGGCTGTGTGACCGGCCCCTAAGACACAGCAGCACGGCGGCGCAGTGATTAGCGCATGTGCCGCACAGTTCATGTCTTGGGAACCTCCTGCGTGGGTTCAAATCCAGCTCCAGACTTCCTGTGCGGAGTTTGTATGTTCTCCCCGTGCTTGCGTGGGTTTCCTCCGGTTTCCTCCCACATTGCAAAAACATTGGATTGGCCGGTCCAAATTGTCCCTAGGTGTGAATGAGCGAGTGAGTTGTCTGTCCCAGTGTGCACTGCGATTGGCTGGCAACCAGTTCAGGGTGTCCCCTGCCCACTGCCCGATGATTGCTGGGATGGGCTCCAGCACCCCCGCGACCCTACTGAGGATAAGCGGTGTAGCTAATAAGATGAGATGTAAGACACAATCGTGAAGTGGAACCAAATTAATTTAACATTTAATATTATATTTACAATGAAAAAACTGAAAAGTAGGTGTCGCTCTCTTTCTTTATCTCTCTTTCTCTCATTTTCTCTCTCTCTGTCTCTCTTACTCTCCTTCTTTCTTCTCCCCTCTTTCTTTGTTGTCTCTCTTTCTCTCTCTTTCTCCCCTCTTTCCCTTCTTTCTCTGTCAGACTCTTTCATTTTGTCTCTCTTTTTCTTTCCTTCTCTCTTTCTTCTCTCTTTATTTTTCTAAATATTTATCTCTCTCTTCTCATCTTTTTTTCTCTCTTTCTCTTTTTTATCTTTATTTTTTAATATCACTGTGTCTTTTTCTCTCTCCATGTCCCTCTCTCTTTCTCACTCTCGCTTTGCTCCTCGCCCCTCTCTCTTTCGGTCTTTCTTAAACTCACTCTCTTTTCCCTCTCTTAATATAAATGTCTCTCTTTTCTCTCTTGTCTTTCACCCTTCTTTTTCTCTCCCCTCTTTTCTCCCTTTTTATCCATATTTTTACAACGCCCACAGTTTTGTTTTTTTATTTGTTAGCAAATACAAACTGTTGGATACATTTGGTTTCTTTTCACAATTGAATCTCACATGTTGTAGATTCTTACAAAACATTTTGGCTTTTCTATCAATACGTTTGAGGCCCGAAATATGGCAATATGTACAATACTTTTGCTCGGCAAAATATGTTCTACCTTGTGATGTCAATTTTTATATAAAGTCTACCTGTATCCAGCCATTATAACATCCATCAGCGCCGACGTGAGCTGACTATATCCCGCTTGTACCAGGTCCTCCAGGGAAGCAGCAAGGGCCCAGAGCAGCTGGTCCCGCAGGGGACGCCGTGCCTGGTCCAGGATCAGTGCCAGCAGCCTGAGGACCTGCAGACTACCAGCTGCCAGCGTGCCTTCTTTGGGAAGCAGTGAGCCGTTCATGTGCTCACACGCTTGCAAGAAAACAGCGCCATGTTCTGCATTGGTAGCAATGTTTGCACCTTCTTCTTCTCCTTGCTGAACCGAGAGCATGACGTGAGCCAGCAACTGGTTAGCGGCCGAAGCAACAAACATGCTTGGGTCCGACTGGAGAAGCAGGAGTGGCTTGATGAAACCTTAGAAGAATTAGGACCGTTATATCAATAAACATTTGATCATTAACTAAACGTATTATCATGCAGGAATTTAAAATGTTAAAGTATGTACAGTATGTGCCCTGCAACTGTCTGGCAACCAGTTCAGGGTGTCCCCTGCCCACTACCCGAAGATAGCTGGGCATGGGCTCCAGCACCCCCGAGACCCTACTGAGGATAAGCGGTGCAGATAATGGATGGATGGATGTAGAGTATGTACCAAAATTTATATATTGTTCCACTTTAAGAAAATTTTGCACATATTAAGTATCGTTAATCAAAATGTAATCATCAAAATATATTAAAATAGAGTATAATAACCACTTTAAATAATAGCACATTTTTATATAAAAACATATATTTATAAATCAACCTTGTTTCTAGTCAAATAAGATGAATACCTGGAAGGGAAAAACCCATTTTAAGAATTGTTTTTCAGATTTTAAGTATTATTTCTCACATTTCACCAAAAACACAATTTAAAATATTGTTTTCTTTAAGAAATTTTTGATTTCATGTTTTGTACAGAATAGTGAACTAAACCTAAAAATGAATAGCATTTAATGTAGATAAAATGTTAATATTGCAAAAAAATTAAATGGATATCCCCAAATTAACTTGGAAATGTTAAAAATAAAATGTTTAATCCAATTATGTAATTTATTTATAATACAATATAAATTGATTCGTTTTTCACTTTTTATATACAGCAAGTGAAAAGGCTCAAGTTTAACTTTTATTAAGTAAAATAAGAAAACTAATATTTAGAGTAGAAGGGGATAAAAACAATCCAGAACATAAACAGAACTAACTGCCAATGGTGCAAAACATTTTTAGATTTAATGATTATTTCACAAAGTTTTGCTAACTAACTATAGAATCTTGCACGATAATATTTGTATTCAGATAGTGTGAGCCTTTACTGCCTCCCAGTGGCGAAAGCGGGCACACAACATTAAAGTAGATAGCAGATACAATATTGATCAAATCAAATATTTCATTCTTTATTCAGAATTACTGTGTTACAGTACTAGTTAATAAGCACACACTTTAGAATGGGTTACTACAGTTTTAAATCAATTGACTATTAAACCAGATTCATTTTAACGGGAGTGTTTAGAACAGAAGTAAACAGAAGGAGACCAAGAGGAAAGCCACGATCAACGTGGATGGATGGTGTTATGAGTGCACTGGAGGAAAGAGGTCTAAATTTAGTGGAAGCTAGTGCTCTTGTTGGTGATAGGAATAAGTGGAGAGGTGTTGTTAAAGGATAGTGGGATGTTTGGACGCGTTCTAAGGGTTGGGCAGGGCACCTGTATGATGCGGCAGGGGTAAACCAGTGAAAGCTGTCGGGCCCTGCTGTTGAACAGAAGAATGTGTTGTGTCACCCTGACCCGAGTGACATGGCCACTTTCTTGTGTCCCGTTTCATCTGGAGGGACGAAAGCACGACCAACTTGGGTGCCGAGGTACTTAACTTCTTTGGGCATTTGGGTTGGCCATGGTCCAATTTTCTTGTTTTTGCTACTTTTTTACTTTTTTCTTTTCTTTGTATTAGTGTATGTGTTCTTCTTGCTGTCGGTAACCGCTCTCAAGGGATATGACCATGTTGGGTGTCTATGTGGGTAGGCAGGTAGGTAGGTAGGTAGGTAGGTAGGTAGGTGGGTGTGTAGTTTAGAGCACAAGTGTTGTCCAAAAACAAATTAAATTTCTACCATTATCTTCCTCCATAAAGCAATAAGAATAGTGGACCTACCTGACTGCACAAAAAAAGCCATGGCCATGGGATGCTGCAGCATCGTCTTTAGGCCGTGAATCCATCCGATTCGGATGCAAGGCTCATCCCACAGTTCAACATCTTTCCAATGCTGAACGCTAAAAATCACTTCCAGAACCGAGCGCTCCTGTGCAGAAAAGCAGAAGAATCGACCATAGACACAATGAAAATAACTCAACTTCTGACAGAACTGATTAAGCTGGGTTCTAACATCCTTAGTGAATTTACAGTGCCTTGCAAAAATAATGCCGCCCCCAA
The DNA here is from genome assembly GCF_059441175.1 of Urocampus carinirostris. Classification (NCBI taxonomy): domain Eukaryota; kingdom Metazoa; phylum Chordata; class Actinopteri; order Syngnathiformes; family Syngnathidae; genus Urocampus; species Urocampus carinirostris. The sequence continues at coordinate 21,447,926 of NC_142356.1, forward strand.
TAACTTTTTGACTTACTTCCATATTTCAGGTTTCAAACTTATTAAAAATTTAAAAATATTTTCGAAGAATCAACAACATGTGGGACACAATTGTGAAAAGAAACCAAATTTATTCAACATTTTATATTGTGCTATATCTGTTCGGGCGCAGTTAAACTGAGACTTAATGGCACACAGGCGCACTTCCGTTTGTCATTGTTAGTCATTCAGAAGTAGAGGTAATATCAGGCCTAAAAAAATTCAGCCGGACCCGACCCGGTCGCTGGTATATAAACCCGAACCGGCCCGAACCCGACGGATTAACATAATTTGATGAACGAGCCCGAAATAAACCCAAAGCTTTGATATGCCGCCAAAGTAAACACGAAACTTTACTCCGGCTGTGCGTACTTGCCGAACTGTGCGTTTCGACTGAACTACGCAGCTTTGGGTTTACTTGGGGCTGAGACCCTCAAATCAAATGGGCACTGCAAGTGCAGCATCTAAATGAACGGTTTGGCGCCAAAAAGCGCATCTCGGCGACGTGCAGTGAACAAAAGTGAAACTGAACAAAATGGCACCGAAAAGAAAATCTAATTCTGCAGATTATAAGCTGCAAATAGTGAAAGATTTGGCCAAAAAACAGAAAGAACGTTTGTAAAGCTTGTAAGCTATTGACAAGAAGCATGAAATGGCGTCTGATGTGAGGGAGGTGGAAGGAGGAAGCCGCACATCTTTTACCGCAACACCGGGGAGGAAAATGTCTTTGGATTTAGTGATTTTGAGTTTAATCGTCAGTTTGGTAACCATTTTCTTTATCTAAATAATTACTTGAGTAAAAGTAAGCCCATGCTGTGTAGATCCTCCACGAAAGGGAAAAAAAAAAAAAAAAAAAAAGCCCGACCGGCCAGACCTAATGATTGACATTGGGTTGGGTCCAAGATCCTACCTCTATTCAGAAGTACAGTAATCAGAGAACTTATGGAGTGAGTTACCTGAGCTAAGAGAACAGGGCGACAATAGTTTTGCAACACCTACTTTTCAGTTTTTTTTTGTAAATATAATATAAAATGTTGAAATGATTAGGTTGTTGATTCTTAGAAAAAAATCAGTGTTTTGGCTTTACGTTTAAAGCTAAAAATGAGGCAATACGTACAACAAAAAGTTCTTGAGGGGGCCCATACTTTTGCTAGGCACTATATTCACAATCATCTGTGTGTACCAGAAATCTATCGGCTCTTCACCTGCAAGGCTTGGTAGCCGTCCTCATTGGCCGCAATCAGGCCGGTGAGTCTTACAGCAAAGGAAAGGATGCTTGGATCAGAAGTGGAGGTGGTGGCCATGGCAGAGATGAAGTCGAGAAGACAAGAGGAGCTCTCCAGAAGTGACACACCTTCAATGAGAGTGGAAGGCACTGTGAAACTTTTGAAACCTGAACTGATGATAACCAAGAGCGTCTAACCCAGGGGTCGGGAACCCATGACTCGCGAGCCATATATGGCTCTTTCTACGAGTACCTGTGGCTCAGAGACAAATTTGACTGCATGCAAATTTTCTCCATCTCGTTCAAAACATGAATCATTAGTCCTGTTCAGATACACGCAAAGCCAAACCAAAACTGAATCACATAGCAGTACTTCGCAAAATATATAGGGCACGTTTTTCACTACAATTTACAGTCAAGGTGTCATACAAAAATAAAACTCGTTTTGGCTGTACAACGCTAAAGAATCCTTTATATAAAAGCTCACTACATAATCTGTGTTCAGTGTTCAGATACCTTATGATGAATCCACAGAACAAACTGTAAATACGATAAAACACCGGAAGAGACCTTAAAGTTATTTAATTGGGTGAGTGGGAGGGATGGGTGGAGCTATGCAAAAAGTACAGGCCCTCCCTCCCATCTCTCGCCCTACGCCGTCTGCGCCAAAGGTAAGCACATCAGGCTCCCTGTTTGCAGAATGTTGTGACGTTTTTACAAAATAACTGCTTGCATCTGGTTTTGAAACCAATATGTATTTAAAAAGGGTCAAAATCAGTTTAACCGATCTTGAGTAATTGCAAAAAAGACAAGTTTTTTCATAATTTTTATCAAATCATCAAAAATAAATGTGCTGAAGACTAAGCTTTTGTCTGGGGCGCGGGTTTAGCAATTTAGTAAATTTGTCTCATAATATATGGTGTGGCTCTTCCCCAAAATAAAATATATTTTGCTTTTATGGTTCCCGACCCCTGGTCTAACCTAAGAGTCTTTCGACCAGTGTGCCCGGACACACTAGTGTGCCATGAGACTTTGTCTGGGGTGCCGCACAAAACTACACAATTTTATCTTTACAAAAAAAGCATTCCATTGTTCGGTATCTTTGCTTCCTTCCATTGATCAGCCGGGTAGTTGTAACATTCATCCATATCAGTAGGTGGCAGCAGATTATCAATTTTTACATACATTGTTATACACTGCTCACAAAGCAGTTCAGTTTACTGATCCCTTAATCGCCAGGGCTGTCGGGGGAACACTTCATGTGGCGTGTTATGGGCAAATACAGCCTTGCGGCGCCTATCCATATCTAGGCCGGTTTATGGGTAGGGGTTTGCTTTCCCACATGAAACAGATAGTAGTGGTTTCCATGATTACCAGTAGCAGGAGAAACCTCCTGATTTGACTCAGATACAGATCCTCCATCATCTGGTCACCGTTGTCTTTAGCGTCATCCCGTCGATTGGGGATGAGCCGGACCTCGGCATTGACAAGCAGCGGTGTGTGACAATACTGAGAGTGGATTGTAAATCAGTGGAGGAAACTATTTAATTCTGAGAGTTTGTTTGTACAGTATACTAAATAACTCATTTTGTTTAGTGAAGTTTTTGAAGATTGCACTACAAACATGATTTAAAAAAAATCGAATAAAGTAAAAACCGATTACACTATTTTGCTGATTTTAAATATTAATTGATAATTTTACCGGTTCCAATGGCAGACTCATCCATCTATTCATTATCTGCACCGCTTATCCTCAGTAGGGTCGCCAGGGTGCTGGAGCCCATCCCAGCTATCTTCGGGCAGTGGGCAGGGGACACCCTGAACTGGTTGCCAGCCAGTCGCAGGGCACACAGGGACAGACAACTCACTCGCTCATTCACACCTAGAGACAACTTGGACCGGCCAATTATTGTCCAGAAGTCTGGGGCAATAATTATAAAAATTCACTACAGCCCCTTTTTATCCTCCAAAAACGTGCAATTAGAATCATAAACAGGGTAAGATATCGTGATCATACTAATATTTTATTCCTGCAGTCCAAATCGTTAAAATTGGATGATTTATTAACGTTTTTCACTTTACAACTGCTATTTATCGTCAACAAAAACATAGCGCCAGAAAACATCCAACTGTCAGGAAAGACCAGAACAGAGCAGGGGACCCCAGAGTGTTCGTTACAAGTCTTTTATTTGGGAAACGTAAGGGTTAGCGGGAAACACGATGACCGTCGAACGTCAGCAGCAACGTCGTGAAGACAACTTCGGAAGACGTAGCTAATCGTAGCGTGGGACGGAAGCAGGTCGAGTTTACCAGGACTGGAGAGAAGATCGTAGCGTGGAACGGAAGCAGGTCGGATCGGAAGCAGGTCGGATCGGAGGCATGCAGAATCAGGTAAACAAGAAGGCACAGGTAATCGGGAGAGTCTTACGGGGTACAGAAGTAATCCTCCGACAAAGAGTTCTCCGTGTAACGCGTTTAAAAAGGGAGCATTAACCAATCAGGAAGCACATTCCAGCGCGCCACATGATTACCCCAGGTGGCTCCACTTGGGTAATCATGACAGAACCCCCCCCCTCAAGGAACGGCTCCAGAAGTTCCCCAGGAAAAAAAAAAAATAAACCCACGGCACGTCACAGGGTAACACAGGAAAATCAGGAGAGTCAACACAGAAGAGTCGGACTCAGGGGGGTCGGATTCAGAAGAGTCGGACTCAGGGGGGTCGGATTCAGAAGAGTCGGACTCAGGGCGGGCATGTTCAGAAGACTCGTATTCAGGGCGGACATGTTCAGAAGACTCGGACTCAGGGCGGGCAGGTTCAGAAGAGTCGGACTCAGGGCGGGCAGGTTCAGAAGAGTCGGACTCAGGGCGGGCAGGTTCAGAAGAGTCGGAGTCGAACAGGCAGGCATGGGAGTCGAACAGGCAGGCATGGGAGTCGAACAGGCAGGCATGGGAGTCGAACAGGCAGGCATGGGAGTCGAACAGGCAGGCATGGGAGTCGAACAGGCAGGCATGGGAGTCATTGCGCAGTCATACGGCCGGAGGTGCCTTAGCCAATTTTGCCACGTCGGAAAGGACTTGCCGAACTGCACATTCTGAAGGGGAATTGCGCTGCTGATTCAGGCTTTCATAGTGGTCAGGGGGCAAATGTACGAACGCGGGGTCCATTCTGGTCGGAGGATTCTGTCAGGGAAGACCAGAACAGAGCAGGGGACCCCAGAGCGTTCGTTACAAGTCTTTTATTTGGGAAACGTAAGGGTTAGCGGGAAACACGATGACCGTCGAACGTCAGCAGCAACGTCGTGAAGACAACTTCGGAAGACGTAGCTAATCGTAGCGTGGGACGGAAGCAGGTCGAGTTTACCAGGACTGGAGAGAAGATCGTAGCGTGGAACGGAAGCAGGTCGGATCGGAGGCATGCAGAATCAGGTAAACAAGAAGGCACAGGTAATCGGGAGAGTCTTACGGGGTACAGAAGTAATCCTCCGACAAAGAGTTCTCCGCGTAACGCGTTTAAAAAGGGAGCATTAACCAATCAGGAAGCACATTCCAGCGCGCCACATGATTACCCCAGGTGGCTCCACTTGGGTAATCATGACACCAACAATTATTCCCTCGGAAAGAGGAAAGTTATAACTTAAGGGGCTGTAGTAAATTCAAAATCCCAATGGTGAGAACCACCAGGAAAAGTATGAGTGTGTCTGTGCGTGGAGTCAAACTTTGGAACAATTTAGACGAGATCAAACAATGTCCAAATATTCACGTGTTCAAATTTAAAAACCAAAAAAATTACTGACAGAATACAGAGATGAAGAAAATGGGGAACGAGTGATACTAGAGATTGGAAATATTTAGTATCAAATGGATGGTTTACAACTATAGTTAACCTTGTTGTTGTTATCGTTACCATTATTACATCGTAACTGTTATTATTGCTATTGCTGTTAGTATCATTGGTGTCACAATGATATTTAGTGACGAGTAGCATTATAACGTTAATAGATGGGTACTACGATGATTAGTGTATAACATATGAGACTATTGTTATCATTATAATTATTGATATCCAACCTGTGTAATATGTATATCTGTGAGATTTTGTTATATTTAGACACAAAAGAGGAGCTATCTGTAAAATGTAATTAATGAGGAAGATGAAGGGGTAGGGAAAATAAGCGTATGCTTTTTACTATCCCTTTTTAATTTTTGTTGTTGAGTCATTGTTTATGTCCTGTCTTTATTTTTTAATGTTCAAAATAAAGTTTTTTTTTCATTCATCATCCTGTCATACATGTTTTTGGGAATGTGAGAGGAAACCAGAGTGCCCGGAGAAAACCCACACAGGGAAGGGGAGAACATGCATACTCCACACGGGGAGGCTGCGCTAGCTGGACTTAAACCCTGAACCTCTGCACGGTGCGGCTGTGCACTAACCACCCAGCCGCCGTTCTACCTGCAATGAATTCATATTTCAATATTTTCAATGGACGCTGTGCTGCAAGATATTCAATGAAGGTTGAGAAAAACTGGTCTTTGCTCTCAATATAAAAAGGAAGTTTCTTATAATGAGTCCCTTTTAAACACAACATTGATAAACCTAGTTTAACATTTGCCTGCATTTTTTCTGAGGTTTCCCAAACTGTGATTTGAGGTTTTTTTCCCGAAGGGACAGTGTAATATTTAGCGCCTCCTAGTGGTAAAAAAGTTATTCATATGGATTCCAATAATCAGTATAAATACAGGAACTATTATATAAACATGCATTTTTAGATTAGAATAGAACAGAATTTACTTTTATTGTCATTCTTTGTAACCATGTACACAGAACGAAGATTATTATAGGTCAAGGAATTTGTATTTATTGTGTATATCATTATGATATCTTGTTTCTACAGTTGCCCCCCAAAAACCTACATCTTTTCTTTTTTCTCTTTCGCTATTGTTTTCTTTTACTTTTATTCATTCTTTCCTTCTTTTTTTCTTGCCTTTCTTTTGATTATATATGTCGCTCTCTATTTTTCATTCATTAATTCCTTCTTTCTTTCCTTTCCCCCTTTTTTATTTTACCCTTTTCTTTTTTCTTTCTTTTTCTGTGCCCCCTCTCATTTTACATTTATTGGTTCTCCTTTATTTTCTTTGTTTATCAATTATTCTTTACTCCTTCCTTTGTTGTTCTTCTCCTCATTTTCTTTCTTTCTCTTTTTTTGTCTTTTTCCCCTTTTACTTTTCTTGTGTGTTCTTTCCTGTGTTTGTGTGTTATTCTTAATCCTTACCTTATGTATTGCTTGCTCTTTTTACATTTCATTTTTCTTTGTTTTCCTTTCTTCGTCAAAGACAGGTTAAAACACTGAGAATAACTTTGTTGATTCTAGGTAATTTTTGGTCTCAATTGTTTGCCATCTTTTTGTGCTTTTTAGCACCCGTTTTTGGTTGCACTGAACTACTATTGAGCGTCATCTAGTGATCAAATACTCCACACTGCCCCTTTAAGGAAAGGGTAACACGAACCTGCGGGGAGTTCGGAAAGCCGGTCCAGTAGTTTTTCCAAGCTAGTGTCATCAGGTAGAGGCTTAGTGGAGCTCGCCAGGAGCTCGCAAACTCCGGGAAGAAGCGACGCGATTTCGCTATCCATGATTGTGTTTAACTAGAGTAGAATCATATGTTATTACTTTGTATCACTAAGATAATTAATTAGAAATGTGCCGGTAATAATGTCCCTGTTCATGATCTCGCGGGAAATCGCTTCCTTCCTTCGTTTCCGTCAAAGAGCATTTCAGCCAAGGGATTCACCAACATACAAAAACACGGATGCGAACGAATCGGAAAAACACTGCTGAAATGCAACTCCAGTTGGTATACAGCTCTATCATATTTTGCTTGGACTTCCGGGTTCGTGAACTGCTTCCGGTGGAAACCAACCGTCACGTCGTCCATTTTCGCAAAAACCGCACATGGTGTCGCGCCGGTCGATATCCACCAGCCGATAGTTATTTTTCCAATAACCTTGCGGTTGTAAGAAATAACATCCCCCTCCAAGTGTTAAATGCAAGAAACCGTGGATATGGTGGAGGACCCCGAGTACGACGAAGAGGAGCCCTCTTTCAGCGACCCGGAGGACTTCGAGGATGACGTCGACGAAGAGGGTGAGCGGAGGCAGGAAAACCCCCGACTTTACGGCCTGCTAGCTTATATAGCCGTCCTGATACCGGGATGTCATATTCTCAACATCAATCCGCCTCTTCATTGGTGCAATAAGCAATTCTACACGAATCAATATATAATCTTACATTTTCCTACTTTTGTGTTTAGTATCAATAAAAATATGCCGCTCGAGAACGGTTTAACATGCTTGGGTGTTTCTCATTTTGCTTAACGGCTATAATGGAATTTTCTGTGAGGTCATCAAGGTTATTTGAAACAGATTACATGCACTATTAAAGTTGCATTTAAACGTACTTTTATTTATAAGTCAAGACACTTTTTAATTTATCGGATGTCATGCATTCAATTATTTTATACGTTCGATTTTAATTGGTGGCCTTTCATTATGATGAAGATGGCATAATTGCCTTTTGAGTCTTTAGGTGTAAGAACTCAAGTTTGTAATATAAACACAGTACAGCTGTATGTAACGGATGGATTTATTTTTATGCCACCAAAAAACTAGTGTCACTCGATGTCTAGTAACTCAAAGTGCCAGGCACAATTTATCCATCTATTATCTGCACCGCTTATCCTCAGTAGGGTCGCAGAGGTGCTGGAGCCCATCCCAGCCTTCTACAAGCAGTGGGTAGGGGACACCCTTAAATGGTGGCCAGCCAGTCGCAGGGCACACAGCGAATTTGCTCGCTCATTCACATCTAGGGACAATTTGAACCGGCCAATTAACCTGACATGTATATTTTTGAAACGTGGGAGGAAATCGCGCAAGCACAGGAGGTTCGATCTCGTGACCTCAGAACTGTGTCGCACACAACTACTGCACCGCCGTGCTGCCCAGGCACTATGTCTCATCTCATCAGCCGTACCGCTTATCCTCATTAGCGTCACGGGGGGGCTGGAGCCCATCCCAGCCATCTCCGGGCAGTGGGCAGGGGACACCCTGAACTGTTTGCCAGCCAGTCGCAGGGCACACAGGGACAGACAACTCATTCGCTCATTCACACCTAGGGACAATTTGGACCGGCCAATTCACCTGAAATGCATGTTTTTGGAACGTGGGAGGAAACCGGAGTGCCCGGAGGAAACCCACGCAAGCACGGGGAGAACATACAAACTCCGCACAGGATGTCTGGAGCTGGATTTGAACCCACGACAAGTTCCCATGACATGAACTGTGCCGCACAAGCGCTAACCACTGCGCCGCCGTGCTGCCCCCCAGGCACTATGTACAATATTAAAAATTTGATTGCTCCGATGCACTTGGCTTTTAAATAATTAGCCTTTTGGACTCAATGCTCTGTTCACATATGTCTAAATCGTGTCCCGCAAGATGTTCTTTTAAAGATCCATGAAATTATCTTGATTCATTTTTTTTCTTTGTGCACCAGTAATGACTTCTAAAGTATTGTAATTGGTTCATACATGTTTGCATTTTGTTGTGTTCTAATCCAATTTTTATCTGAATAAATATTTCAGTTGATCTGAATGATAAGTAATTGCTATTAGTATTTACTCTTTGAAATATATATGACACTTATTCCAATACAGAAACATTTGGCCACTGATTGTGCCTGAAGAATAACTGCTTCTTTCATTTGATGTTTATGTTTTGTAGATTTTTATATCAAGGTAATTTGTTTTGTGCCTGTTGGAAATTCAAACCTACTGAGTAAATATTTCTTTATCTTAACTTATTCGGATAAAATTGTTACGTTTTTGGTTGGTTCAACTAGGGTCGTAGTACTACTGTATGTGCGTCATTTCAAGAAAATTCAACATTCCATTAGTTCGGCCCTAGGCTTGTAGCCAAATTTTTATTCGGCCCTTTGTCCATTTATCTTTGACACCCACCGGAATTTTATTCGTACAATTTCTATGTTGCTTATAAAAGAAGTAAATGTTAATAATGTTGAGAATCTGCATTTAAAGTGTCATGTCTACTAAACATTTTGAAAACGCTCACAAGATATTTACTAACAGATATTTTTTCCTGTCCCCAAATCAGTTTGATGACATACTGCAACTTCATAGTTTGGTCAGGATTAAAACTCTTCGTGATATCTGTAGGAATAACCAACAATTGCTAGCTTAAGCAAACAAAACTCCTTTAAAGTTTAGGTGGACCAACATTCAGAAATTCTACTTTGGGATGCATATACTCTGTTTTTGAACTAATACACATGTGTATACTCAACATAATTTAAATTTATGTTTGCTAATGCCTCAATGAGGTTTTTATTTTATCACATTCCCACTTGGCTCCTCTTTATTATAGAGCTTCTGGGCGACATCCTCAGGGAGAAACCTCAGGAGGCTGACGGCATTGAGTCGGTGGTGGTCATAGACAACGTCCCGCAGGTTGGTCCGGAACGTTTGGAAAAGCTCAAGAATGTTATCCACAAGATTTTCTCCAAGTTTGGAAAGATCACTACAGAGTTTTACCCGGAAATCGAAGGCACGACCAAAGGGTAGGATGATTCCTCCTTTAGTAATTAGAGGAAGAGTAAAGCGATTTTTTTGATGGATGCATTGTTTTTTCCAGGTACATCTTCTTGGAGTATGCCTCGCCTAACCAGGCCCAGGAGGCAGTAAAGAGTGCAGATGGCTACAAACTTGACAAGCAGCATACGTTTAGAGTCAACCTGTTCACTGATTTTGACAAGTAAGCTGCTTAAATAAGCATAATGATTTATATAAAAGCAGACACAGTTATTCACATCTTTATTCAATTTTATAAAGGTACATGAACATTAGCGATGAGTGGGAAACTCCTGAAAAGCAGCCCTTCAAGGACTTTGTAAGAACTGCACATTATTATTGCGGTCATGTAAGTTTGAATGGCAACAGTTTTGCGTGACCGGAGAACTTTTTATCTCTTCAGGGCAACATGCGCCATTGGATCGAGGATCCTGACTGCCGGGACCAGTATAGTGTCATTTATGAAGCTGGCGAGAGGACCGCCATTTTTTCCAACGATCCCAAGGATCCGATTGTCTCTGAAGAGAGGGCGGTACGTTAGATCAAATTATTTCGGAGTGTGGAAAGCATAAAATGCAAGTTGTGTGGCTCACCCATGTCTATATGTGGCTGCAGCGCTGGACCGAGACGTACGTGCGCTGGTCCCCCAAAGGCACATATCTAGCCACCTTCCATCAACGTGGTATCGCCTTGTGGGGTGGGAAGGAATTCAAGCAAATTCAAAGGTTTAGTCACCAAGGGGTGTCCCTCATTGACTTCTCGCCCTGTGAGAGGTGAGTAGTGATGCTTACTTTAGGACAATGGCAGCTGATTCATTAGTAACCTTTTGTTTCCCATGTTATGCAGGTATGTCGTAACTTTTAGCCCGCTGATGGACACCAAAGAAGACCCGCAGGCCATCATCATTTGGGACATTTTGACAGGGCAGAAGAAGAGAGGGTTCCACTGCGAGAGCGCAGCACACTGGCCCATATTCAAGTGAGCACTCTTGGAGAATTTTTGCATACCCTGCCAAATCTTTAAATGTTTCTCAAGATTATCTTTTGTTCACTTTCAGATGGAGCCATGACGGAAAGTTCTTTGCCAGAATGACACAAGACACTCTGAGCATCTATGAGACTCCAGTAAGAAGATTGACATTCCTCAAAATATCCTAACTTCTTAGGGGTTTATAAACTTCATTGTTCTGCTTTCAGTCGATGGGCCTGCTCGACAAAAAGAGTCTGAAGATCACCGGAATTAAGTATGCGTCATCCAACTACCTGTTCGGGTCTATTTTGGGGTGATTTCTTTGTTAAAATGTACGTTTGGCAATTAGGGACTTTTCGTGGTCTCCGGGGGACAACGTCATTGCCTTCTGGGTGCCTGAAGACAAGGACATCCCAGCCAGGGTGACTCTGATGCAGCTACCTTCCCGCCAGGAGATCCGCGTGCGTAATCTCTTTAACGTGGTGGATTGCAAGTTGCACTGGCAGAGGAATGGAGACTATCTCTGTGTGAAAGTCGACAGGACTCCCAAAGGGACACAGGTGACTGCCGCAATAAAAAAAATAAACAAGAAGTTATGAGTATAAAAATATGAATGATACCTTTTTGTTTCATTCAGGGCGTGGTTACAAATTTTGAAATCTTTCGTATGAGAGAAAAACAAGTTCCCGTCGACGTTGTGGAGATGAAAGGTATGCCTACTACTACATCTGCAATGGAAACAAAAAAACAGCTGTATTACATAAAGACTTTGTTTCTTTTAATAGAGAGCATTATTGCATTCGCGTGGGAGCCTAATGGAAGCAAGTTTGCCGTTCTACACGGGGAGTCTCCCAGGATTAATGCCTCCTTCTACCACGTCAAAAACAACGGCAAGATCGACCTCATAAGTATGTTCACCGCACTGCACAAAGATTTTGTGAGCATGTGCAAAATCTTCACTAAGCAATATTTTTTGCCCTTGTAGAGTTGTTTGACAAACAACAGGCTAACAGCATTTTCTGGAGCCCCCAGGGACAGTTCTTGGTTCTAGCTGGACTCAGGAGGTCCGTTTTTGAGTTGCTTTGTTGATGCAGAAAGGAGATAATTAGATCTCATTGCTTATGCATTAGATTATATAAATTTGCTGTATTGTATTTGTCATTTATATTGTTCCCCAATAGTATGAATGGCGCACTGGCTTTTGTGGATACGTCAGACTGCACTTTGATGAACATAGCAGAGCACTATACAGCTTCAGACATAGAGTGGGACCCCACCGGTCGCTATCTGGTCACCTCAGTCTCTTATTGGAGCCACAAGGTGCTGTGACACCTTATGCTACCAATCTCATTGTTGAAAATAATTCTTACTCACACTCTTTTTTTCACCTTGTAGGTGGACAATGCTTACTGGCTGTGGACATTCCAAGGTCGCCTTCTTCAGAAAAACCCCAAGGACCGTTTCTGCCAGCTTCTGTGGAGACCCCGACCCGCTAGCTTGCTCAGTGCTGACCAGATAAAGGTACTATTTTTTATGTTTATTTGAGAACTATTTTTTAATGGTGCGGTTAATAGTCCTTTGGTTGCTACCTAACCAGAATGTGTTGCCAATAACCTAAGAAACGTGTAGAAGGTAAACATTGTAAAACAAGATCTCCGGATGCAATGAAAAGATGGCCCAAATGAGTGCAGTGATGAGTCAGAAAAGCAGCATCAGTCGAAAGAAACTGACAGAGTTGTTATTTTGGCAGACTCTTAACATATAAAATATAATGAATACTGTCCAGGCAACAAACCAAGCCATTAATGCTTCTCTCCTGCGTGAGGAGGGTAACGAGGACAGCAGAGAAAATAATCGGGACTACACTTCCCTCCATTCAGGACATTGGCCAGAAGCACTGCCTATCCCATGCTAAAAACATTACCGGGGACCCCTCTCACCCCCATCATGGACTGTTCACTCTGCTAGCCTCTGGGAAGAGGTACTGCAGTGTGCGGTGCAGGACCACCAGGCTCCGCAATAGTCTAGTCCCCCTGGCCATTAGACTGTTAAATGGTCAATCTAACATATAGTTAACTTAAATCTAAACGGCTGCTAATCTGACTTTTGCACTACTGGCAATTTTTTTTATAGCTTGCCACTCCTTGCACATTGCTCTCTGCACTATTGTAATTACAGCGTTATTGTTACAGTGTTAATGTTACTGTGTACCTGACTTGTTAACCTGACTGCCCATTTTGCGCATCTGGTTAGCTACTCTTCTTGCACTATCGGCACTATGGTAAAATACTATACGTAGCCAAAATACAATACAACATTATTTATATCTGTACATTCAAGGAAACTGTGGGGGTCAGATGCATCGACATTTCGTTCTGTATACACGTGTACTAGAATGACAATAAAGTAGATCTGAATCTGAATCTGAATCTGAATCTTGTTTCCTTCTTTGAACGGATAAAGTTACAGCTTTTTTATATGCGTAATGACAGAAACGCATGTACGGATGTCATTAACATGTGTTTTATTTGAATATATCACCCTGTCCATCAATTATTTGAAAAACGGTTGCGAAAGTTAAAGTATGATACTTTGAAGCTTGGTATTGTGTTGGGTTATTATTACCTTTAAAACAGATGATGTCAGTTCAAATACCAGCCATTGACGCGTATGTCCTGTCGGATTGGAGCTCCAGATTTAAGGCCTATGCTATAAAAATAGGTGACTTACATCATCAGATGCAACATCATTGATTTATGTCAGATGTATGCCAATTACTAAATGTCTCTGACTAGTAGGGTTGCACGATTTTGGGGGAAAAAAAGTAACTACGATTTCTCACACACGTATTGTAATTTTTGTTCTCGTTTTGTTTTGGGCGGGAACTTAAATGTAGCAACACGCAAATTTACCTCAAGTTGACGTTCTTAGAGACTGAGAATATACAGCTGCAACAAAATAACAACTATAGATCTACAAACAAAAACAGAATTGTACTTGAATAAATGACTTTATTGTTATTATACAACAAAATTGGAGGGCTACTAATTTCAGTGTAAGAAAGCGATTTAGATAGCTACACGCTAGTGATGGGTAACCGCAAGTTCTGCAAGGTCTCTGTAATGATTAAAAATCAACAGTCACAAATGTAGCGGGTTTTCACGAGTAGTAGCTCCGTTTCATGGGTAAAGCATCTGGCATTGGGGACTAGCAACATTTGGCAATGGTGGCTTAAGAGTTGTTAGCCTAACTGTTAGCTTAACCTTTTGATTCCTCCTCAGTCAATTCCCGGATGCAATAAAAATCCAGGGTGCACCTGCTGGTGATCAGCTTCTCTTTGCGCTCTTCTGACTTTCCTCAGAGTCCAATTTAATTGATCAGATTATTTTTTATGTAACCAGCTGCTAAAGTTACGAGTTTGGTGGCCAGTTGTGTGCCCAGCTTCTTGGCTGAGCGCTAACACCAGCCTATCAAAGTCGTGCACACACGTCTTTGCTCCGCTTTTTTTGGCTGGTTCCATTAAGACCTGATTCTGAGTGCCTGGTGCAGTTAAACCCCGATATGTGAGAATTCTTGTTGGCCAAACACTCCATCGCTCAAATAACAAACTGTGTGTTGCGGTTACACTATCGCACTACAGATGCTGCCCTACTTACCAGCTAGAATCTGGACGATAGTTCATAAGTTGAATTTGTTCGCAAGTTGCTTCAGTGCTATATTTTGTATGAAATTACAACTGTATCCGGACCCAAAAAGTTAAACTCTTTGGCAGGGAGGGAACACTTCCCCCCCAGGTCCTCAATATAAGTTATAGCTTGTCTGTGTGTCCAGGCTAATAAATCTCCCTTAATATTTCCCGTTAGGGTTCTCGGGCAATGTCTAATATGGGAACACTAATACTGATCATTACACGTTGACCCATAGCTCTGCCAAAACTTGATTCTATGTGTGTGTATTTTCCCCAAAGAATATCAAGAAAGATCTGAAGAAATACTCGAAGATATTTGAGCAGAAGGATCGTCTCAGCCAGACTAAGGCTTCTAAGGTTAGATATTGTTTCCCCTCTTCCGTCTGTCGATCCGTGAAGCCCATTCTTGTATTTCTGTTAGAACATGCCTACATATTTCAATGTTTATTTGCCTGCTTGTAGGAACTGGTAGACAAGCGCAGGGCCATGATGGATGAGTACCGTAGTTACAGGGACCAAGCGCTGCAGCTCTATCAAGAGCAGAAAGAAGCCCGCATTGAACTCCGAGGGGGTGCGTTGAAATCCTACCTAATCACTTTCTTTTCAACTTAAATCTCTTCTGACTCGTGTATTCTTGTGGGGGGTTTCTTAGGTGTGGACACTGACGAGCCGGATAGCAATGTGGACGACTGGGAGGAGGAGACCATTGAATTTTTTATCAACGAAGAAATTATTCCCATTGGAGATCTGTAGTCCCCTACGCAGGTAAAATTATGTACTGTTTTTTTCTGTATTATGAGGCGCACTGAATTATAAGCTGCACCCCCCCTAAAATAGTCTTTTTTTCATATATTTTTCAAACTTAAAGCACACCGAAATGTAAGGTGCATTAAACGGCTATCGTGTATAAGTCAATAAATATCAATGATAAATGAAAAATATTGTATGCATCGGGAATCAGTTTACAAATGGTATAAAATAAGAAAAGGCAATAGAGGTTATCCCATTGTCACTATTTTTAATAATGGTGCCAGAAACACTGATTTGCATGTGATTTACAGTGATTTAACAGTTTGCACATCTGGTTTTATAGTCTACCCACTTTTTCACCTGTGTTCTCAATAATGTTAAAAGAGCTTCTGTGGTATTTTTTTGACTTTGTTTCCCCATTTCTCTAACATTTGTTGATCGATGATTGCACAATTACTGCTCAAATACAGTAGTTTGCCCTATATGTGTACCTATAGTTATTGTTTGCATCTACACTCTTATCCACTGTTTTCTGCTGTCCATATGGTGCTCTGTGTGATGAGGCACACTTTCACATCTCCAGCCAAATTAGGGGTTTTAGGTTGTGCTTTACAGTCCAGAAAATATGGTAACAGATTTGGGGAAACCAGCATAGTTTCGTGGCTAATAATGGTGGCTGCGTTTTTTAATCTTTAGATTTTTAAATCAAACATTAGCTGGTATGACTTCACTATTAACGGCTAATACAACTTGACTAATACTTTGGTGATCAGTTACAATCAGGAGAAGACTGTAGAATACACGCTAATCCTCTGTTTTTTACTTTTCCTCAGTCCATCTGTTTTTGTGTGGAAGGGACAAGCAGCGTCATTGACTGGAGGACGACGACGAGCACACAGTGAATTTTGGGGTTCAAGGCCTTAACATTCACCCCTAGTGACATCATCACAGCACGCTTGGCAGATCATCGGCCACATTCAGGGACTCATCCACTACGCCTGTTTTCTTTCCCTTGTGGAACTTTGTACTTACTAATCGCCCCTCTGTTGTTTAATTGGAGTGAGGCGTTGATCTGGAATTGGCCTCTCATCATGCTGCTGTGCCTCCGGCACACAGCGCAAAGTGCCATAACGGCAGGGTGCGGAGGTGCTAAACATGTAGCCTTGATAGTGAATGTGCTGATGTGGCACTATAGTGGCTTGTATCCTCCTCCTTTCAGGCTCGCCTTTCACACAGAGAAGGGGTGTGCAGTGGGAATTACTTTAAATAAAAAGTCGGACGTGATTGTCTTTGTGTGATTCTTTGTGTTTACCTCTGCCTTTCGGATGTTTCATGACTTGATTACTATTGCAGGTGAGTTAAAATGAGTCAAACAAAAAATCTACTTGTGAATTGGAGGCACATTTTACAATGTTATAATTTCAGTTAACTCGGTCGTCAAAATGTTAAACCAAAACCCTCGATATCGAGTATATGTATCCTTCCTAAATTTCCTCTTTTAAGCCCTGCAGAAAATTTTAGCTGCTTGCAAGGTCATGTGACTTATTACAACCCATGAAAGTCCTCTTCTGTTTTCTAAGTGAAAGGATTCAAATAAGTACAAGGTAACTAACAAAACGAAATACCAGCTTCAATTTGCTCTTTCCCACCCTGTGTTAAGTTTGTATGTTCTCCTGCTGCATGTGCAGGTTTTCCCTCTGGTTTCCTCCCACGTTGAACCTTGGCACTCTTGGAGAAGACCAACTATTTCTATGTCGTGCAGAAAAATGCGCCACAGATGTACATTTAAATATGTTGGCATCCAGTAAATAGTTAAAACAACATTGTGAGGTTTGCTGATTCTTTAGTGTTCAGAGTTGGTACAGGTAATTGAAATCCTTGAAAATGCTTGAATTTAAATGCTATAATATAATTTGAATTTTGAGTGACGTGATTGTAAATTCTTGAAATTGTTGCTGTTTCTCAGCAGTCTGAGAAAGTTCTGAGGCACACAGTCTGTCGAAAATGAAGTTATGTTTGAAAAAAAAGTTATGTAAAGTATTTCTCTATAACCTCATAAGCAGATAATTGGGATATAAAAAGAAAATTATACTTCAGAATTATGTGCTTTGTTTTTTTTTACAGTGCAATCTAAAACCGCTTTGTTAAACAAATTAAGTTATTAAATGTGCAATGCTACCTCATGAGCAGATAATTGGTATATAAAAATCTACTGCCACCTACTGATATGGATGACTATTACATTTCCTTGTCTGAAGATAGCAAAAATACTGAAATAAGACCTAATTTTTTGCGAAAAATAAAATTTTGGCAAATTCCAACAGTACACTAGACAAGGTCTCACGGAACGCTGGTTGAAAAACAATGCTATAGACCACACAAAATGAATAGATAATACAATGTAAATAATACAATGATGCTGATTCCTCTGTTCTGGTGGCTTTTCTTTGCAATTGCATTTCCTAGTGATAAACGGCAGATGGCATTAGTTTATATGCCATCGTCATTTAAAGTGTTATTGCCGCTAAGAGGACAGGTGAACTTGAAAATTTGCTTTTAAAGTGATTTTAAGGTGTTAAAGTTGTCCATTGTTGGTAATAGGAATGAGTGGAGAAGTGTTGTAAAAGGATAGTGGGATGTTTTGGCGCTTTCTAAGGGATGGACACGGCACCTGTATGATGCGGTAGGGGTAAAACAGTGAAAGCTGTCGGGCCCTGCTGGTGAACAGAAGCGTGTGTTGTGTCACCCTGACCCGAGTGACATGGCCGCTTTCTTGTGTCCCGTTTTCATCTGGAGGGACGAAAGCAAGACTTGGGTGCCGAGGTGCTTAACTTGTTTGGGTGGTTGGGCATTCGGGTTGGCCATGGTCCAAAAAATTTTGAGTGTTTTTTGTTTTTTACCCTTATTTTATTCTCTTTCTTATTGTATGTGTTTGTCTTGCTGTCGGTCACCCCTCTTGGGGGATATGACCACGGTAAATAGATAGATGGATAGATAGATAAAGTTGTCCATGAATAAGATATATGAACCCTCAATAAAGCGAGCATTAAAAAAAACGACCAGATACCCTTGTTCTGTTTTACTCCACTGTCAAAACACAAAATCACTTTGGATCCTTCCCCCCAATATGCAAATATAGAAAATTACGCACTAGAAAGCATTCATCCTGTATAATCACGCGTATATCATTTGCGGTTTGGCGCGCTCACTTGTGTGCTAGAGTGTGACAAATCTCGCGAGACGTTCTCCACATCTCGTGGCGCTCTGGCCGCCCCAAGTCTCCCCGAACCCGAAGCCCTCCCCTCAAAGCCCGCCTGGCTTCTCTCCTCACCGGGCACAAGGACGTCAACACTCCGCTGTCGGCACCATGGAGCACATCCACCGGGTAAGTACAAAAATCCCACTTTTGTTACTTATCCCTCAATTATATTTGTTAAAACAACAAAACGTCCAATTTAACGGACTTTCAACGTCTTGGAGATGCTTGCGGAGTGAAGGGAACACAAGCGGGCTTTCTTCCATTCCTTTACGGGAGCTGGATGAAAGGATTCGCGGGAGGAGTGGAGCTCCCCCCCTCCTCCGACGGCGGCTACTTGTGATGGAAGACTGGCGCCAAATCGTTTTTACGCATGAAAGGTCACATTGTTAGGCGTTTATAAGCGTCGGGATAATAAAAATCGTAAACGAGTCTTCGGACGATAAACGTCAATAACAAGGCATCCTAATGTGTCACTCGGTTGATGTTGAAATCGAAGTATGGAGTCTACGTGGAGTGTTTGGAAAGGAACCACACACAAGGGGAAGAAAACAACATGTTCCACTCTTTTCCACTTTCCAGTTCAGTAGCTGCTGCAAGTCTCCTCTTTGCTTATTTTGCTAACCAAATCAGGCGTTCCACCGGCAGATGTTTTTTCTACTTGCTTCCACGCACGCACCTCCAAAGTCTTCTACACTAGTGTTTTTCAACCTTTTTGATGAGCCAAGGCACACCCTTTTCATTAAGAAATCTCGATATACACCACCCGTCCGTCTTTTTAAAGATTATTGTCATTATTTTATTTCCGTTAAAGGTTAAATGACCGTGTTGCCCGAGTTGACAGTGTAACGTTTTTCTTATCATTTGAGCACATCGTGGTGAAAGAAGCAATGCAGGTTATTCTTTTTGGTTAACGGTCTTGCTGCAATCTGGTTTTCGAGTTTTATTAGTGTCTTTTCCTGTTTTTTCCCTAAATATATAACAAAAATAATAATTAAAATGAGCATTTTTTGTGGCGTTACAATAAACATATACATACCGGTACTACATTACAACAGATTTTTTTTTTTGTAGAATAATTTAAAACAGCAAAATCACATGCAAGTTTTCATCTTATTTTTTACATTATTTGCTTTATAGTTTTATATTCAGCGTATTCCCAAAATATTTTAGAAAAAAATACAGTAAGCATACTTAAAATAAGGAAAACAAAATAAAAAGATTTTGTCATGATGACAGATTAACTTCACCTGTGCACGCTCGTTTGGCGCCAGCCGCTGCGGGCTTCCTGATAGGTTCTTCGTCCTATTTAGGCTCAATCCTTTCACTCGAATGTTGTCAGTCCGTCAGCAAACCTCTGTTTCTACAAGGCAAGCACTTTGACTCTGACTCCCGTCGGTCCCGCTTTTTGAACCTGTTTTCCACCTGTCCGTTCCTGATTTCCCTGTATGTCTACGGCTACGACCCGTTTTTTTACCCCGACCACGTTTTGCTTTCCCGTCCCGGCTTACGACCCGTTTTTGATCCCGACCGCGTTTTTCTCTCCTGTCTCCTATTGACCTATTTTTCCGTCCTCGACACCACGATCTCATGCTCTCGAAGACCTACTTCCGCATTCGGAACGCGTTCCGATTCTGTGAGCGGCTTGCTTCCCGCGTCCAGCGAGCACCGGATCGCAGGCGCTGCCTTTCCTCTTTATCTCAATAAACTTGTGGTTAACGTTATGCATCTGGGTCCTAATTCCGTTCTGATGGTGACAGATTTACGTTCTAACTTTTTTTCCAAGTTTTTTTTGTAAAATACTGATTAAAACAGCAATGTAAAATATAAAGATTTTACTTTATCTACTTTATTCTCAGTGTTTTTGGAAAAATAACAAAAATGAGGCTGAAAATCAGAATATTTATTGGGCTGCTTAACAATGAAATGTGGGCTGGAAATAACCCCTGGTCCGTAGTTTTGACACCACAGATTTATCGTGATCTTGCAACTAATGTGATATTGGAAATCCAAAACACATTTGCTAAGAAAATACTAACATTATTCAAATGTTGTTAAAGAATTTAGTGGAGGAACCTTTTGTGATATTTATAAAATGGCAAATTGGTGCAAATTCATTTGACAGGAAACATGATTTAAATGTAGCGTGCTGTGTGACGCAGCCCTGAGGCCTTGAATCTGATATCTGCATTAATAGTCTCGCTTGAGTAGCAATTCGAAAACACTGTGTTGTTTGTCGTGGCACGACATGCTGTGAGAAATTATCCAATTACCAAACAGTTAAAAAAGAATACATAGAGGGACATTGGTTGATTTATTGACATTTGTTTCCTGTTCATCCAAAAACAAGGTTACAATGAAATCAACGACTTTATGAAACAATTGAGAAAAGCAGAAAGAAAAAAAAGGCTTTCGGGAAGCATCCGGCGCTTATCTTCGTCCTGTCCCCTTGACAGTCGAAACGCTTTTCACAATACAGACGCTGCCCTACTTACGAATGAGATATGCTATATTTTGTTTAAGGTTTATATAAGTATGTTTAAGGCTTGTGTACCTAACCTGTATTGTTTTGTACTAAAAAAATAAACATTTCATTAAATGATATGCTCTATAAAGATATATAAAGTTGAGTTTAACTTACTTTTGGAAGGTGGACTTCAAGAGTAAGGCGACTTCTTTATCCGTGGTAGAAAGTGGCCGAAAAAAAGCGATCTAACCATTTTCTCAACCGCATCAAGCTTTCCTATTCCACTTTCGTTTCCAAAGAAATGTCTCAACTTTTCTTTACACTTTACACAAACCATATTGAATGGATGCACGAGGTATTAAACAATACAAACATCAAAGTTCTTAGCGTGCTAGATACAGTACAATACTGTATGTTTACACACGAACTTGGAAGTAGAAGCCAGATTTCTTCTTCGGGGAAGATGCCGGGTGACTTCTCACAGCGCCACTACACGCCGGTATCCGCTAAAAGAAGCACTACAGAACTGTCCTCTACTCGGAAAAAGGTGCACAGAATGTAAAATCTTACTTACAGCAATGTCCGGATATTTTTTCGACATTCTGAAAAAAATGTTTTTATCTACAGTTTTGCGTAAGTCGAATGGTCTTGAGTAGGGGAGCGTCTGTAATACATTCAGGAAACCGAATGATTATGATGGAGTATAGCATGAAAAATGAATCACATATTATCATTTGTATATGTAATCATATCAGATTCACTTTAACACAATAACATGACAGTTTCTCAGGAAAGTTAAACCAAACCAACGTATAGCTTAAAGGCGCAGTGTGTGATATGTAGTATCTCCTTGTTGTAAAAAATACAATTAAAAATGTCATTCATTTAAAAAACAACAGCAAAAATGATTTAATTCAGTGTTTCTCAACTTGTCTGACTTGAGGACCCACCGACCTACCTAATTACGAGCCCCGACCCAAAAAAGGAATATTCCCTTTGAAGGCACATTGGTGTTTGATTTAGTGCCTCCTAGTGGTAAAAAAAATAAAGAATAAAACACAATATTGATTTAAATAAGCAAAAATACAAGTAA
Organism: Urocampus carinirostris; assembly: GCF_059441175.1. NCBI lineage: Eukaryota > Metazoa > Chordata > Actinopteri > Syngnathiformes > Syngnathidae > Urocampus > Urocampus carinirostris. The sequence goes on from NC_142356.1 coordinate 21,470,029, forward strand.
CACATATAAACATGTATTTTCTAAAATAATCTAAGGTTGAGAAATCATTTTTTAATTTGACATAACATAAGCCTTTCGTAGAGGGAGCAGACGTAATTTTCGGTAATCTTGTTGCTACGGCCAAAAAAAAGAGAAAAAGCTCAAGAAAATCTTGGTTATTGTTTTCCTCTTTTTCTTTTTCCTTTCCCCTTCTTTCTTTTCTTACTTTTTCTTTTCCTTGTTTTTTATTTTTAGTTTTTATTGCATTTTTTACTTTTTGTTTTTGTTTTTCATCTTTCTTATTTTTCTTGTATCTTTCCTTTTTTCTTTTTTTCTTTTGGAAATGAGAAGCAAAATGTCATGCTTTGGTCACTTCGTGTTTCCGTATTTCAAATTTTAACCTGTGCTTTTTAGCACTCGTTTTCTGTTGTATTACACATTACAGCGGCATCTAGTGGTCAAATAATACGAATGGTCCCTTTAACGCTCATTTAGCTGCATTTTCAATGAATACAAACTATTTCACCTTATTAGATTTGTCTACAATAAAATATAATCTGTGTAGAAAAAACCTTTCTGGTGCATGAAATGGCGATTGCTCTTTTTTCTTAGCATTATTTTGCAAAGGAAGAGCCCCATGACCCACTTTTGTGTCCCGACCCACCTGTTGAGAACCACTGAATTAAATATAAATAAGCAAACTATCACATGAACGCGCATTTTTAAAAAGTGCTCGTAGGTTGTGAAATTAGTTTCATTTTTATATAACGTTATCCTCATCAAGAGGAAGCTGTCATATTTGTCCACCATGTTGATGTTACAGATACCCAAATACCTCAAAAAAGCCGGGCAAAAATATGAAAAGTAAATAGGGTGTTTTGGTCACTTTGTGTCTCCATAGTTTGTAATTTTCCTTGTGCTTTGTAGGAATGCTTTTTTGTTGCACTACACCCTGCAGTTGCATGTATTGGTCAAATAATACACATTGTGAATTTAATATAAACTCAGATAAAATATGTAAAGATTGTTTCTCTATACCTTCCAAGATCCAAATTTGAACCAATTTGAAATTTGACTGGCTAAACCCACAGCAATATCACATAGATGCATGGAAAGGAAGCTGAAGCAAACCACAAAAACAGCGTTAATCATTATCTAACAGTATTAATGAACAAAATATAATGAACACATGATGCAGATATTTTTTAGGCCAGCAGAGAAGACCTTGCAGGCCCTCACGGTCCACCACTTCCAAATATGTGTTTTGGCTCCAATAAAAAGGGTGGGAAACTTTGTTTGAGATGGACTCCAGCAAAGAGCCACCCCCTCGCCTCCGTTTGTTCGCACTTCTGTGATAGTCCATAACTCACAGAAGGGCTTGTGTACTTCCCACATGCCCCCCTCCCACGGGACACTTTCCCCCTCCATTAAAAAAAAAACGAACAAAAAGAGCTCACGAGGGTAGAGTGGGGTGCAATTATCTAACACTGCGTTGTTTTAATCATGTTTTCTTTAGTTGCACTGCACAAGGCTGTGGGATGAGTCCAGCACATTCCGTCCTTGGTTTTGAACTGGACACTTGCGTGACAAGTGTACAATCTATGTTATGCTGGTTGCAGAGCTCCTAAAGAAAAACAAGCGTTTCTTCTGACATTCACAAAAAACATATTTAGAATGATTCAAACCCATATCATTGAACTATGCGGCCACCTGAATGTCTCATTCGGAAATAAAACGCTCGGGCAAAAATGACTCTTGCAGTGACAAATGTTAGAAACTGTTCATTAAAATGGCGCAGTGAGAATTTTGCGGATTATGTGAGACCAGATGGTGTCCTATTTTGGCATCTTTGTACGGTAATCCTTCTGCATAAGGAGGTTATGATTTAAAAAAGAGTGCTAGATAAACCCTAAATAAATTCATGTTTAAATATTTATCATTAAAGGGGCAGTGTGTATTATTTAGTGCTCTCTAGTCGTGAGGAAAACTATCTGTTAAAATAAAACGATATTCTGTTGAATAATAAGCAAAAATATATGAGCTTGTCACAAGCCAGAAACGGAGACAGGAACCAGTAGCGTTCGTTTACTCAGTTTTATTGATAAAGAGGGAGAGCAGGGCTTGCTTCCACGATCCAAGGATCGACGGACACTGGTTGCAGGTGGCGGGAACGCGGAAGTGGTGCTTCCGTGTCGAGCGAGGATAATCGTAGACTGAAGGGATACTGGTCACTAGCCGGGACGGGAGAGCAAGGGTGGTATCGAGTTCGGAAAAGAGGTCAGCAACAGGTATCAGGCGGGAAACAGGGCAAAACAGATCGGTGGTCGGGATGGTAGTGCTATCATATAAATGTGCATTTAAAAAAAAAATACTATTTGATTGAGAAATGTGCTACTTAACATGAGCCTCACCTAGAGGCAACTGACCTTATTGCCGGACATCTTGCTGCTACAGGTAGCCTAAAACCTCCAAAAGGCTGAGCAAAAAAAGGAGAAGTAAATTGATGGAGTTTCCTCAGTTTGTATTCTTCCTTGTGTTTTTTATCACTAATTTTCAGTTGCACTACACAATACCCAATAATATACACAACTATATATGTCCCTGGTCAATGCAAAAAGCCAATTCCATCAGAGGAACAGTTGCCTCTGGATGCTCCATCCAAAGAATTCTGGATGAAAATATCAGAGATTTTGGATGATGTCAGATGTCAATATCAGATTGGACACCCTTGGTGGAACATGGGAACATAGATTAAAATGAGATTCAATTATATTCAGATTTTTGCGTGTGTTTTTGTCTGTATTGCAGTCAACAATAACATAGTTGAGGTTTAAAACAGAAAACGCAAACAAATCTGTGGATTTTATCACGACATTTAATGTTTTTTTGAGGAAAATCCAGAAAAGTAAGTACCCCTAAGAGTCTGGACTGCACAAAATTTACCAACATTTTAAATGATGAAGAATGTAAAATGTATACTGTCAAGGTTAAAACTCGAGATTGTATCAGGATGAAAAATGAATACACTCTGAGTCAGAGATTAGGTTTTTGATAGCCCTTCCATTAGACGCGCGTCCCATCTGAGCTGTCTCCTAGATCTGCTTTCAAGATCGGCTCAGGCAGGAATCACACACCCCCAATGGCTAGAGACTCATTTATTGAAAACACAGGCATAAAGCAACACATCTGATTGGCTAAAGCGATGTCACATGATTACATGATACAAATGTGATTGGTTTAGACAGAAATCACATGTTTGTCGCTAGATGGCGTGCGAGCTTAATAAATGAGCAATAAGGAAAGTGAAACTTTGTAACACGAAAGGTACAATGCGTCACTGTGAAGTCAAGGGAGTAGGAAAAGGGAGGCAAGCTCTTCCCCAGACTTCCCAGCAACAAAGTGAAGGCCATCTTGATAAATAGTTAGCGGGCCCCAACAGGATACAATTCTTGCAAGAATACAAACAGCACCTTGATATAATCTGTGGCTTCGTTAAGGTTCTTTTGAGGATAAAATCATACAAAGGCACATACAAACTATAATCAAACTATAATTTCCCTTACACATATATTTGAAAGGGACATTGTGTATTATTTACTTAATTTATTTAAAAAAAATGATTTAAATAAAATACAAAAACACATGAGCAATCGTATTGTTGTAAATATATTGTATTTTCTGCACTATAAGGCGCACCGGGTTATAGGGCGCACCCCGAAAAAATAGTTTTTGGTCCTATATTTGACATACATAAGACGCACCGGATTATAAGGCGCTACAATGGGAACGTCGACAAAACAGTCAGATAGTTCAGTCAAACTTATTACCCCCTTAACATTCCGAGAGCTTGCAAAGATGCAAATACGTGTCGAGAACACGTGCGGATGCGGTGTCCGTACGATGTCACTCAAATGCATCGTTCCATCATTCGGAAGGTTAAAGTCTTGGGATTCAAGAAATGCCAACCATTCCTTAGTTTCTATTTTCGCTCGCAACTTTACTGTGCATATGACAATAAACACTTGGAATTGAGTTTAATTTAAAAATAGACACTCCATTCCATCCATTATCTGCACTGCTTATCACAGAAACATCGAGTTCAGTCTGAAACAAGATACAGGGAAAATATAAAGCCGAAGTAGCTCACCGAAGTCGTTGTGTTCAATAATAATGTGCAGCCATGGTCCTCTTATATCTGTGAGTTTAGTAAATCCAGGAGAATAAAATATTTACAAATACAGAATAGTAAAAAAAATGCTTCCTGTATGCCGTCAACGATGTGCTATACGCATTCATCTTTTTCGGCCAATTGCAGGCTTTGTTTTGCCGCTTCAGCCAATGCCAGCCTGTAAATGATAAAAAGGATCCGCCCCTTGACCTCCGAATAACTTTAGCCAATAGTGATCGATTCAACTGATGATTGACACATCTTTTTCGGCCAATTGCAGGCTTTGTTTTGCCGTTTAGGCCAATGCCAGCCTGTAAATGATAAAAAGGATCCGCCCCTTGACCTCCGAATAACTTTAGCCAATAGTGATCGATTCAAATGATGATTGACACATCTTTTTCGGCCAATTGCAGGCTTTGTTTTGCCGTTTAGGCCAATGCCAGCCTGTAAATGATAAAAAGGATCCGCCCCTTGACCTCCGAATAACTTTAGCCAATAGTGATCGATTCAAATGATGATTGACACATTGGTTAGCCAATGAAACGCCGGTGCGTGTGCGGACTACTTGGAGTTCGGGGGAAAATCTAGTCGGCGGCTGCAAGTTACCGGTAGTTGGAAGACTTTGCGATTTAATACTGATCCATAAATAAGGCGCACTGTATTATAAGGCGCATGGTCAGCTTTTGAAAAAAATTAAGACTTTTAGGTGCGCCTTATAGTGCGGAAAATACGGTACTTATAGGTCAAAAAATGTGCGTTTATATTAAATAACACTAGCCCCACTCAGAGGGAGCTGACATAATCGTGCGCGAGCTCGTTACTAACTACCCAAAAACACAAAAACCTTGTGAAATGTTTGGTCACTTCGAGTGTCCGTAGTTTGTATTTTCATTGGGCTTTTTAGCTCTCGTTTTTAGTTGCACTACACAACACAGTGACACCGAGTGGTCGAAAAACATTCACTGTTCCTTTGAAAATGTGAAACTCAGGTAAAGTCATTTCAGTAATGTAAAAGCTAGGCAACAAAAATGGTACGGCTTGGTCACTCTGAGTCTCCGTAGTTTGTATTCTTCCTTGTATTTTTAACACTTATTTCCATGTGCACTACACAATACAGCGTCGTCTAGTGGTCAAATAATGCATACTCTTCCTCTTGAATAATCATATTTTTGGGGTTTGAAAAACTGTGTATTACTATCTTGCAACATTGATTTAAATCAAGGGTCTCCAACGTGGTGCCCACAGGCACCTAAGGACATCTGAGGCAGACGCGAACTTGTTATAAAAATAGCTCACCAGTTCTAGGTCATTGTGATTTTCGAGTAAAATTCTTCTTCTAGTGCTTGACTGAGTCTAAATGGCCCTACTTCCAATAAAAAACCTGGTAATAACATAGTAACAACATAATAATGACAAGATAAGTTGTCATTTTAGAAATGCACATCAAACTGTGTGCCCTTTGCGCTTACTAATAGCAAAAAGTAGCCCTCTGCTTGAAAAAGGTTAGAGACTTTAGATTTAAACGTAATCACACTCGATGCTAAATCATATTTCACTTTCTTGTCTGTGAGTTAATTAACCACCGAGCACTATGACAGCACAAACATCATTTCCTCATTTATCAACTGCTCCTTTCCTTTCACTGAGACCTCTCAAACTGCACTTAAATCAACACTTGGCCTGAATCAGAGTCTTAATCACATTTCCTTCTTGTTTCAGCTGCAGTTGAGGAGCAGGAAGTGTCCCCTTCCGCGATAGACGTCCCGCACCATGGAGCTCAGATAACCTCTTCCTCTTTTCTGAACCAATCTCGGGCCTCGCAGTTCCCGCAGCTTCCGCACTTCAACCATGGGAACGTGGCGCGGATTTCGCGCCGCCTTCATTCTGGGCTCTCTGTTCGTCATCCTGCTCATCATCGCCTACTGGGATGACGTCGGCGGCTTTAACCTCTACCCTCTGCGAGATCGTAAACTCGAGTGTTGCCCGCAAGCAGCCACAGGGCCCTCGCACCAGACAGTAACAGTTCCGGCATCCTTTGCGGGAATATCCACTACCAGGTGGGCTCCAGCAGCGACGAACAAAAGCGCGGAGGGGAGAGAGCGACCGCAAATGGGTAGCCAGGACCCCATAGAAGTTGAGGAAAGGAATGAGGGCGGAAGTAGGGATCAAATGGCGAGGAAGCGGAGGATCATGGATGTGTGTTCAGGGATGGACTTTCCCGGAAGGACCCGTGCATTCGAGCAGATTCCAAACAGGGAATTGGATCACCTGATAGTGGATGACACGCATCAGATCATCTACTGCTATGTCCCCAAGGTAGAGAATACTCCGACCATGTCGAACGCCACCAACCTTCTTCAGCTGGGACCTGCAGGCGGCTGTTGCTGAGTCCTATCGCTTGTCGCTTGCTAGCTTTTGTCAGCTTCTCCCGCTTTTATTAGCCGCTCCAGTGAGTTCTCGCTAACTTGCATCCTATTAAGTCAACACTAGATGGCCCACACTTAATACACAGTTCCATGCATCCATCCATTATCTGCACCGCTTATCCTCAGTAGGGTCGCAGGGGAGGGTGGAGCCAATCCCGGCTATCCTTGGGCAGTGGGCAGGGGACACCCTGAACTGGTTGCCAGCCAGTCCCAGGGCAGACGGAGACAGACAACTCACTTGCTCATTCACACCAAGGGACAATTAAGACCCTCCAATTAACATGCATGTTTTTGAGATGTGGGGTGAAACCTACGCAAGCATGGGGAGAACATGCAAACCACACAAGAAGGTCCGATCTCATGACATCAGACTGCCGCACACACACTAACCACTGTGCTGCCGTGCTGCCCTACACAGTTCCTTCACCGTAAATTTTAAATTTAGATACGTCTCAAGCCAGACATTTTAATTGTATTTGTAATTGTTATCGTAACTATGTGCAGGTTAATTATGAACATAGGATTTGGCCAATTAATTTACTAAATAAAAAAACATATCCATATATTCTTGTCATTAAAAATTCAAACATGCTGGTTGTAGTTTCCAAAAGGAAATGGAAATATACAGTTGTACTTTTTGTTATTGATCCTTAATTATAGGTAGCTATATTTAATGAAATATAGAATTTGAGTTGAAAAGAAGTTGGGAGACATTTTAACAAAGAAAATGTCAGGACCAGAACGGAAAGAACAGAAACAGGACCCAATTGCGTTATGTTTCTCACAAGTTTTATTGAAGGAAAGAGTAGCGGATCGTGGGCGCAGCCCTTCCTCTTTCTTTCAATAAAACTTGTGGTAAACGTTACGCAATTGGGTCCTGAGTCCGTTCTGGTCGTGACAAGAAGTTGCTCATCTTAGTAGTAACCATTTTGCAACTTGCTGTTAACTGAAAATAACATCCCTCATCTACTTCCCATCATCCCAAAAAATGTAATAATTGATACAAATGACTAACGGATCATAATGTATCTGTGTTCATTCAGGTGGCCTGCACCAACTGGAAGAGGGTGATGGTGGTCCTGTCCCAGTCTTTGGTCTCGCCCGCCTCAGGAAAACCATACACCGACCCGGAATCAGTCCCCCCGGACCTCGTACACAATTCCTCGCTTCATCTCACTTTTGCCAAGTATGACACATAATCAGGCAGCAAAATAGTGTTTTTGTTCCGTGTTATCAAGATATCTTTATTATGTGTACTATTTTTAAAGACTATTATAGGGATACTGTATTTTTTAGTGCCTCCTAGTGGAGAAAATGACTTCATTCATAAAAAAAGTAATATTGAGTTTAATAATAAGAAAAAATACATGAAATATAATTAAAGTGAATTTCAATTTAACGACATCTGTAGGGCAAAAACACACACTACTGTCATGAACCGGAACAGGATCAGGACCCAAATGCGTGACATTTCTCACTCAAGCTTTTATTTTACGAGAAATGAGGAGTCATGCACGTTAGGCAGCGGTCTGGCGTGGACAGACAGGAAGCTAGAGACCGACGAGATCGATATCGATTGCCCGAGCAGATATCGGACAGATGGGGTCGATACCGGACGGGACAGACAGGATTGATATTGAAACAGCATATCGAAATTAAACAGGACAATCTAGACGGGAACGAAAACTGGAGAGAATAATAAACAGGACAAAAATAGACAGGAACAAAACTGTAAACCGATATTAAACAGGACAAAATAAACGGGAAAAATACCGGACAGGAAATACCAACAGGAAACAGGACCGAGTCAGAACCCACGTCTTGCGGGGCAGAGGTTCGTTGACGGACTGACAAACGGAGAGTGAGAACACTAAACTTAAACAGAAGGAAAGCCAATCTGTCAACGGGCCGCAGCTGGCACCACACGGGCGGGGCCAATTGTGCGCCATGGCAACCGTGACAACTTATCCATTATTCTTTGCCAAAGCCACGAAGTATGATGACATGAGATGACAATGGTAATGAAGGACTTGAGAGGCCATCGATAGAAGGGGACGGAATTACAAGAGTGGGGCGGAATCTTTTGCAGATCCTCCACAAAGAAAAAGAAACAAAGTACAATGACGGGTGAATAATTTAGAAAAAAGGAAAAAAAGTCCGCAAGAGAGAAGTCCGGGCCAAATGTAATGACTGACATTTTAGGCCCAACATTCGCCTTTGGTACCATGACTAAAAATATTGTGATCATGAAGTAAGACATGATCCATATTTATGTGTCAGTTATATCCTTAGGATCTGACACGCTTCACCAAATAATAATATACTAAAAATGTGCTCAAGGAAATAATGAACTTGCTTAGTAATATCATGATTGGGCATTGCCGTTATCCTTGCTCTATCTTCAGCCAGACAAAAGACCGAATGACCCTGTTCCTCCCCTAACGTAAAAATTTTCCTCTGAGCAGCGTGCGTGTGAAGTTCCCACCTTAAGGTTTATATTAGCGCACGTGTTTTGGCAAGCGTCCGTGGGCCGAAAGGGAGTTATTTACTGAGGCGGAGGAAGAGAGTGCAAGGAGCATGCAGCACAGGCCGACCTTTCTTTGCAAGTCGGTGTCATGTCAGCCCGCTTCTAAGTGCCCGACTCGGTGAACTCTCTTAGCGGACCCTTCCCGTGACACATTTGTGTCTTGTTTTTTGCAAAATCTGGACTTGGAGCTTGCAGTCAAATGTACATATTTATATAAGGTTTTTAATGGGTCAGGGATCCCTAAGAGGTTAGCCATTGAGCTCTTGCTAGTTGATAAGTCTTTTTCTGTTTTTGATATCGGACTCCTGTAAAGAGATTCCATAGGAGTCCACATAGTTATTTCAACTATTATTGCTCACTGGTGTTCGTTTTTTTGACTATTGACTACTGTTTACATCATTGTCACTATGAGCCAATCCTGTTTTTGTTCTTTTGTTTTAGGACAGATCTGCTTTGTAACCTTGGAGATTTAATAAAAAGAAAGGGCTCAGGGGAGACCCTTTTAGAACAGGTTGGAGTTGAGGCTTGGCCTCCTGTTTTCCTTGCAAGCCCAAAATCCTTCAATATCGTTTCTCCTTTTTTGAGTGTCCACTAAACTTTAAACTTATCTAATGGTTCAAAACGGAATAATCAAGATTTCCTCCCACATTCCAAAAGCATGCATGTTAGGTTAATTGGCCGGTCCAAAATGTCTGTAGGTGTGAATGAGCGAGTAAGTTCTCTGTCCCTGTGTGCCCTGCGACTGGCTGGCAACCAGTTCAGGGTGTCCCCTGCCCACTGCCCTAAGATAGCTGGGATGGGCTCCAGCACCCCCGCGACCCTACTGAGGATAAGTGGTACAGATAATGGATGGATGGATAATAATTTTTGTTGGTGATAGGAATGAGTGGAGAGGTGATATAAAAGGATAGTGGGATGTTTGGATACGTTCTAAGGGATGGGCAGGGCACCCGTATGATGCGGCAGGGGTAAACCAGTGAAACCTGTTGGGCCCTGCTGTTGAACAGAAGAGTTGACCTGAGTGACATGGCCGCTTTCTTGTGTCCCGTTTCATCTGGAGGGACGAAAGCATGACCAACTCAGGTGCCGAGGAGCCTAACTTGTTTGGGTGTTTGGGCATTTGGGTTGGCCATGGTCCAAAATTTTTTGTGTGTTCTTTGCTATTTTTCCCTTTTTTTATTTTATTTTAAATTTATTTTCTTTGTTATTGTATTGTTTGTCTTGCTGTCGGTCACCCCTCTTGTGAGATATGACCAAGGTAGGTAGATAGATAGATAGATAGATAGATTGATAGATAGATAGATAGATAGATAGATAGATAGATAGATAGATAGATAGATAGATAGATAGATAGATAGATAGATAGATAGATAGATAGATAGATAGATAGATAGATAGATAGATAGATAGATAGATAGATAGATAGATAGATAGATAGATAGATAGATAGATAGATAGATAGATAGATAGATAGATAGATAGATAGATAGATAGATAGATAGATAGAAATCAAGATAATTTCCCAGTAGATGTCGTCAGCAAGTAAAACATTTCCAAATTCCGGACAGCACCTTTAAACTTTTTAGTATGTTTTGATATTTTATTTTTCAATTTTCCTTTGATTCAAAATGATATAAAAACAATGTTTTTTTTTATTAAGGTGAACATGCCATTTAAGTTCCTGTTTTTGTTGTATGTGTGTAGCTATTTTCTTTTCTTTTTTACATTTAAAGCGATTTTGTTTGGACTAATTTCCTTTATTATTTTTTTCATTTATTGTTATTGTCTTTAACAAAAAAATAAATGATAGTTTGTCCAGTTTTTCCCTCCACATATCAATTTGAAATTTAATAACTTTTTTTCTATTCCTTAATATGTAAAAATAATTGATTTTGATATAATGGCTTATGTATAGGAATAAATTAACAAACCATTAATTAAATTGAACCAAATCAAACGCTTTTGGATTGTATTTAAAATGTCCAGATAATTGTATTGATACCCAGCCCTGATTGCGATATTCAAAGGTTTACTTAGATTAAAGGGACAGTGTATAATATTTAGCCTCTACTAGTGCTATAAAAACATAATTTATAAAAATATAATAACAAGCAAAAATACATGAACTATCATTTAAGCATGCACTTTTAAAAATATTTTTAGGTTGAGAAATTAGCATTTATTTTACATAACACGAGGCTTGCCTAAAGGGAGCTGACAAAATTGTCCACTGATTTCCTGTTAGGAGTACCCAAGTATCTCAAAAACGGTAAGCAAAAATCCTAAAAGTGAAATTCCGTACTTTCAGTAGTTGGCCTTTCTCTTTCTGTTCTGTTGCACTAATTTTTGGTTGCATTATACAATACAGGAAAATCTAGTGGTCAAATATGACATAGTGTCCCTTTTAGAAGTTGTACTTTTGCTATTTCAATAATCAGGAATACACCCTAAAAGTAGTACTTCGAGGCAGTTCCCTGAGCCTGAATTTGAGCGTTATTCTTGTTAAATTCATCGTAGGCTTTTTTAGCCTGATTTTCAGTTGCCTCTTTTAGCGGTTCGTCTCAAAAATGATTTTGTTTGCATTTCCATTATTTATTCATTCAAATAGTGTCAAGAACCAGAGCAGGATCAGGACCCAAACGCGTGACGTTCTCACACAAGCCTTTTATTTTACGGGAAATGGGGAGTCATACACGTTAGGCAGCAGTCTGGCATGAACTGATAGGAAGCCAGAGGCCGACGAGATCGATACCAACTGCCCAAGTAGATATCGGACGGATTGGGTCGATACCGGACAGGACGGGACAGACAGGATTGAAACAGGATATCGAAATCAAACAGGACAAACTAGACGGGAACGAAAACTGTAGAGAATAATAAACAGGACAAAAATAGACAGATACGAAACTGGACTTTGATAACAATAAACGGGAACAATACCGGACTGGAAACACCAACAGGAAAACAGGACTGAGTCAGAACCCACGTCTTGCGGGGCAGAGGTTCGTTGACGGACTGACAAAGTAAGAGAAAGCGCACTGAGCTTAAAAAGACGGAAAGCCAATCTGTTAATGAGCCGCAGCTGGCGCCATATGGGCAGGGACAATTGGGCGCCATGGCAACCGTCACAAATAGTGTCTTTAGTCTGAGCAGCATATTGCTGTTGTTATTATTAATGCAAGCACAGGGGGGAAAGTCTGCATATTCGTTCTTGTGAATCGGTAAAACACAATAATTGGCATGTTGACTATTATACTGACATTCTTTTTTCTTTTTTCGTCTTTATTACGTGTTTGATTGACAATAAAGACAATTCTTTTAAGATGTAAAATAAAGTCATCTCATTCCAAATGTGTCCACCAGGTTTTGGCGCCATTACGGTTCTCTGTCCCGCCACCTGATGGCTCTCAAGCTACAGCACTACACCAAGTTCCTATTCGTACGTGACCCTTTTGTCCGCCTCATCTCGGCCTTTAGGAACAAATTCGGCAGGTATGATAACCGGATCGGTGCCTAAACTATGGTCTGCAGAGTCGTTCGAACCTACTTGTGATGTGTTCATCAGACCCAACGAGGACTTCTATCGCCAATTCGGTTCGGTCATCCTGCGTCGCTACGGCAACCTGTCGGAAAGTTTGCCGGAAACGGCGGCTGAGGCCTTTGCAGCCGGGATCAAACCAACCTTCCAGCAGTTTGTCTCGTACCTGCTGGATGCCCAGACGGAGAAGGAGAGCGTCTTCAATGAACACTGGCGGCAGGTTATACAGTAATCCCTCGGTTATCGCGGGTAATGGGGAACAAAACCACCCGCGAACGTGGAACCGCGAAGTTCATATCAAATAAATTGACAGATAACCATCGAATTACTTGCCAACAATTATTTAAAAGTAATTCTTTAGATCGGATCTGGAATCCTCCAAACTGTTGGAATACCCGCTTGTCAAAAGTATTTCTTTTTGTTATTGAATTAAATTGCTCTCATTGTAATTGGTAACAACGTAGTGAAACCTTGTATCCATTGTGAAACACGGGGAAAAATCGTTTGTATACAATGAGTAATACAGTACTGAGTCAGTTTGGAAACTTGTTCTTGTTTGTAAGTTTTATACTGCTCCCAAGTGGCCTAGGCATGCACACCATGCCAATTTAATTGAAGCAAAATACTGTATGAGTGGAAAAAACAAGGCACCACTGTCAAAGTCAAAAATAAACAAATACGAAGGTACAATTCCTTTATATATGACAAGAAATACAAGTGTTAACAATCACCACCTTTTACTTTATAGTCAGTAAATGACCAGACTAGTGTACAAATGACCTCATGCATGTGTTCCGTTCCACTACTTTAAGTGTAACATGTGCGAATGGAAACTTTGTTTTGGCAGGTGCAGCACACTCACATAAATGCACCATTTTATGCGGTTTAGCTTCAAAAACGACATATTTGTGACATTGCAGGAAGGGCATATAAGGATAGCAGTAATCGTAATCTAAAGCGAAGGTGTCAATTATGCGGCTCCTCCTCATAATCACTATCTTTTTCCCTTTTTTCTCTCTTTCCCTCTTTCTCTATCCCTCTTGTTTTCTTTCCCTCTTTTTTGCAACTCTATCTCTCCCTTTTCTCTGTTTCTTTCTCTGTTCCTCCGCTCTCTCTCTTTTTCTGTATCTCGTCCCTCTCTCTCTCTCTCTCTCTTTCTTTCTATCTGTCTTTTTATTTTCTCTATTTTTATTTCTCACTTTCTCTCTCTTATTTCTCGCTCCCTCTCTGTCTCTCTCTTTCTTTTGTCTCTCTCTCTGTATTTCCCTCATCTCAATTATTTTTCTTTCTTTCTTTCTTTATTTCTGTCTTCCTTTCTTTCTTTCTCTATCTTCTTCTAACTCTTCTTTTCTCTCTCTCCCAATCCCTCTCTCTTTTGTGCTTTTTTTCACTCTTTATCTATCTTTTTGTTTTCTTTTTTGCATCTCTATCCCTCCATTTTCTCTCTCAATCTCTCTCTCTATTTCTTCTCAATTTCTTATTCCTCTCTCCCTTTTTTCTCTCTTTTTTCTTTCTCTGTATCTATTCTCTCTCTCTCTCTTTGTATTTCACTCATTTCCATTCTTTCTTTCTTTAATTCTTTCTCTCTCTCTGTCTCTCTCTCTCTGTCTCTCTCTCTCTCTGTCTCTTGCTCTCTCTCTTCCCTATTTGTCCGGCCCCTGTGAGAGTTTTTTTTTTTCCATGTGGCCCCTGAGCCAAATGAGTTTCACACCCCTGGTCCATAGATTAGAACTGTGTAGGTGTAAAAGTAACAATGGTAAATGGACTGCATTTATATAGCACTTTTTAAGTCACTGAAGACCCCCCACCCCCAAGCGCTTTACAATCTATTTCACACTTACAATCAAGTAAATAAATGATATTTGCAGTGTGCTGAATGTGACCATCATCTGTATTTTGGATTCTAGGTCTACCGTCTTTGCCATCCGTGCCAGGTGAAGTACGACTTCATCGGGCGCTTGGAAACGCTGGAGACGGACGCCGAGCATCTTCTGAAGCTCTTGCAAGTGGACCACCTTCTACGTTTCCCCTCGGGGGCGAGAAACCGAACCGCAGCTAGCTGGGAAAGAGACTGGTTTGCCCAGATTCCTGTTTCAATGAGGACCGAACTGTACAAGCTTTACCAACCGGACTTTGAGCTGTTTGGTTATCCCAAACCCGACAGTGTGCTGCAAAATCAGTAGGCCAGAAAAAAAAAGCTTTCCAACACCATGTCTTCAATGCTGTTTGTTTTGAGTGAATACCTCATGAGACATCAAGTGCCTGACAGTGTTAATTTTTCATTTTTCGTTTCAGCCGAGTATTGATGCAGCAAACTCGCGTCAAAGCTACTCTGGAACACTTTGTTGGCCCTCGTTGAAGCACTTTTATGGGTTTCTTGATAAATTATATGTGAGAGGAAATGTGATGAGGATTTATTTTGCAGGGTAATAAAAATGTGAGCAGCAATCTGGCTTTTAGGTACTTTGACTCCCAAAAATATTTTTGAAATATTATATAATATCATATTTTTGAAAAACAACTGTATATTTGTCACGAACCAGGAACGGAGACAGGACCCAGTAGCGTTCGTTTACTCGGTTTTATTTATAAGAGGAAGAGGAGATGCGGAAGTGGAACTTCCGTGTCTAGTGAGGAGGATCGGAGAGAGGCGGGAATTACAAGTCGTTGACCCGGACTGGAAAGCAAAGGCGGAGTCAAGTTCGGAAACTAGGTCGGCAACAGGAGGCAGGCAGGTAACGGGGCAAAACAGGTCAGGTAACAGGCATGCAGAACGGGGCGAAGTCAGGTCCGGAAACAGGTAGGCAACGAAGATCAGGCAGAGAAAAGCAGGACAGGAACAGAGTCGGACAACAGTTCGCATAACGATCTGACGGCTTCCTCTTGGAAGCCGGGGGTTTAAAAAGAGAGCATCAACCAATCAGCTGTCCAGGCTGTTGGCGCCAATTGAGCAGTCGCAGGCGCTCTCAATCGGTAATCATGACAATACCACAATATGCTCAACTTTTCTTTTTCCTTTTGGTCCAAGGGAACTTTATTTTTTGGATGGATGGATGGATGGATGGATAGATAGATATTAATTAGTATTAATATCTGCAAATTAGTCAGTTCGCTTACAAAAAGGCAGAAGTTGGTTGGTTCAGATGAGTTGGTTGGTGGGATGATCCCTTAACCACTAGGGTCACGGGGGGTTCTTGGGCAAGTACAGCCTGATGGCACCCATTTCTCTCCAGGCCAACATATGACTGTGGCTAATTTTACCCCACATCTAATAATAACATAGTAATAAGATTATACGTTATTTTAGAAATGCTTATCAAACTGGTAGCCCTTTGTAGTAATCAGTAACCGAAAATAGCTCTCAGCATCAAAAAGGTTGGTCACCTATGATCTAGATTGAAAAATGTACTCCCGGTCTGGGCAGATAAATAGATTAATTGACTAAAATTAGATGCTTTCACAAGAATGGAACCTTTATAA
Organism: Urocampus carinirostris; assembly: GCF_059441175.1. Lineage (NCBI taxonomy): Eukaryota > Metazoa > Chordata > Actinopteri > Syngnathiformes > Syngnathidae > Urocampus > Urocampus carinirostris. The sequence goes on from NC_142356.1 coordinate 21,486,147, forward strand.
GAGTGGCATTAGCACCCGTGGCGGTATGTTATCTGTTGATTTTCCTTTTTCGTGTTATCTTGCTATAGCTAAATAACTTACTTGCTATTAGTTGACTACTTGCTGCTTGTCTTGCGATTTAGCAATCTTGCTCTATGACTAGTATTATTGTAATATAGCAACTTAGCTATCCAGCTCTTCCATGCAATAGATACCTCTATCTACCTCTATATCTTTCTACCTCTAAATCTATCTACCTTTATCCATCTCTTTTTAGCCCTAGATATCGATCCCTTTCTACCGCCAGCTATATAGCTCTTTCTAACTCTAGCTGTCTTTCTGCCTATAGCTATTGAAGGATTGTATACATTTGACTATAAAGGATTTTATACGATCGAATACAATTTACATTTAATGCAAAAGATATTCACTGGCTGGGCTGTGGTGCGATGTCAGGGCACCCTGGTGGAAAATGTTGTTTACAGAAACGGCGGGAATGGGACGTAAGGCTGATTACTGAGCAGTTGGCAACAGTTCGCATAACGATCTGACGGCTTCCTCTTGGAAGCCGGGGGTTTAAAAAGAGAGCATCAGCCAATCAGCTGTCCAGGCTGTTAAATCAGCAAAACCAGACGCAGAAATACCCTGATGACGTAGAAACGCTCTGTGTTGTTTTGAGTATTCCAGACATCGCGATACTCTTCGACGAGATGGTGAAGCCCAGAGGGGACTTCCTTGGCACGCTCATGGGAGGAGTCGGCACGCAATCATTCAGGGAGAAGATGGCCAATAGGAGAGAGCTAAAGGACTTGAGAAAAAGGCTTCCCATGGACGCCAACGACACTAATTCGGCCGTTTTCGATGGAGTACACAAATTAAGCCTGCCCCCGTGTGAAAATGTCGGCTTTCTTGTTCATCTTTTCCCTCAAGAAACGAGCGCGCATAAATTGTTGGGTGAATGTAAGTTGTGTTTGGTTAATGGAGTCAGATAACTAATTTGATCAATTTGATAAATGGCTCATTTTGATATTAATTCCCAACACTATTTATCTCTTTCTACTTCTAGCATTCGATGTATTTCTGCTTCTACCTATTTTTCTCTTTCTCTGCATATACCTATCTATCTTTTTATGCCTCTAGCTTTCTATCTCTAGCAATCCTTTTCTACCTCTAGCTAACTCTTTCTACATATCCCTCAACCTACTTCTTTGTAGCTCGATCTCTCACTACCTCAATCTGTCTGTCTGTCTGACCTCTCTTTCTCTCTCCCTCTCTACATATATCTCTACATATACATGTCTGTCTTTATATTTCTCTATCCATCTAGCTGTTTCCTTTAAAAAGGACAATTCTGTCTTTTGTTCAACCCGACGTTTTACATCCTGGGGCACACAGTTTTAATGTAAATAGGCGTGGGTCAGCATCAGGTCACAAAAGTATAGAATGAGCGCCTCTTGCGTTTTCTGTTGCACAAAACGACGCGCGATGACGCTGTCAACTATTGCGCCGTCTCTTTCCACGTGTTCCAGAGTCTTCCTCGCACCACGCCCCCTCTAGGTTTTACCGCCTCTCTCATTGGTCAAGAGCGCCCTGTCAATCCTCGCGTAAACGTCCCCGCCCACGATGCATGTGACGTCAGCGGCTGGCCCCAAACACGGAAACGCACTTGCAACTCTTGCGTCGCTGTTAGGAGGAGTCCAAAATGACAGCGTTGTCTTCAAAACAACGACATGTCCGCCGCTTGTGATGTTACACGTGCGACTCGAGGCGACGCAGAGCGTCAAGGGGCCGTTTGACCTTTGTTTTTTGGTTGAGTAGAACGCGAAGAGGCGGTCCGTGTCATGGGGGCTTTGGGGTGGCCCCTGTTGTGCTTTCTTCTTCTCTCGTGGCGAGTGAAAACATCGCAGGTGAACTTACTAATTTTTGTGTCTTTTGAGGTGTTTCTTTCGAATGTTGCTTGTGTGCCTCCATTAACATCGAAGGAGACTCGTCCAGTGAGCTCATGTCGCTATTTTCAGCAACGATTTAAAAGGAGGGTTATTACTAACAATAGCCACTGTTGTGTGATGTTTTGTTACGATAAACGTTACGCCAACTCACTTTAATTAAGGTAAGATGACGTACGATCATGTGAGCTTCACGTTTTGTAAAATCCACCTTTTATTTTCAAAATGCATATTTATACAGTTCATGTATTGTTTCCTTTATCATTCAAATCATCCATCCATTATCTGCACCGCTTATCCTCAGTAGGGTCGCGGGGGTGCTGGAGCCCATCCGAGCTAACTTCGGGCAGTGGGCAGGGGACACTCTGAACCAGTTGCCGAGAAAGCAGAGACAGACAACTCACTCGCTCTCTCACACCTAGGGACAATTAAGACCGCCCAATTAACCTGTAATGCATGTTTTTGTAATGTGGGAGGAAACCAGAGTGCCCGGAAAAAACCCGCGAAAGCACGGGGAGTACATGGAAATTCTGCACAGGAAGGCTGGTAGCTGGATTTGATCCAATGACCTCTGGACTGAGCTGCAGACACGCTAACCACTCATCTGCCGTGCCGTCATGAATGATCATCTCATCTCATTAGCTACACCGCTTAGCCTCAGTAGGGTCGCGGGGGTGCTGGAGCCCATCCCAGCAATCATCGGGCAGTGGGCAGGGGACACCCTGAATTGGTTGCCAGCCAATCGCAGGGCACACAGGGACAGACAACTCGCTCACTCATTCACACCTATCAATGTTAGTTTTTATCAATATTGACAGGTTGAGAATTGTGTATTTTTTTATATAGTGGATTCCATATTTAGTAGTCGCCGCCATATTTGTCTGTATCTTGCTGCTTCACTGTGCTGAATTAGCATTGGTTTTTGGTCTCATTAAACAATACAGTTTCATCTAGTGATCAAATACTAAACAATGTAGCTTTAAGCCCGCCAAGCCCAATATCTTGCGGCCAGCGAGACGATGCTGAGAAAAGCATAAGAAAAAAACAAGCCGCTTCTGGTCAAATAACAACCTGCAGTTTTCAATATGTCCACTAAATGTCGCCAAAGCCACACACCACTCCACCTATAGCTGTATATGCTGACTTCTATTTATCAAACAGAGAAATTACTGCAAATGCCTATTCAGTTGTTATTTGAATCAAAATAGAAGTCTTTGTTTGAAAGGCATTACGATTGCACTCACCTGGATTTCTTAGCCTGTGTCCCTGTTTACCCCATTTAAGCTATAGTTTTCATTGCGCTCATAGCAAACACTCAAATAGCCGGCTACATTTTCACGCAAATTATTTTTTAAATATCAATTCATCAAGATACCATATTTCATGGAACAAAATATGTCTGAAATAGCCCTATTAAACTGACCTTTTCAATGAAGTCAATCGAATTTAGTGCTTAAAAAGGGAGCTATTACATTCACTTAAAGTATTAAGTTGCGAATCAATATATTCATTTGTATATTGTGCGTGTTTTGAAATCAATTGTATGAAATGGTCCCTTTACAATTGAACACAACTTGCGAAGGAAAATGCAAATGTAAAAAAAAATAATTTGCTTATGTTATCTATTTCCTCACGAATTGCAGAGTTATTGGATTTAACGTTCTCAGCATATATAAAAAATAAATACATCAATCAGCTATTTTTTTTTCCTCTGGCCCCTGTATACATCTTTTTAAATCAATGCTGCCCCTTACTCAAAAGGTTTAGAGAACCCTGTGCTAAATAATACAGTGTCCCTTTAACGCCTTTCTAAAACAGAAAATTTGTTTAAAAAAATCTCACTTTGGGATTTACCGTGTATGGAAAAAAAAGGATTCAAGGTTTGTCATTATTTTCAAAATTTTAATCACATGGCTTGAGTCAGGTCAAAACCATCTACATTCAAAATAATGTACTTTAAGAGACCCGAACATGGCTATATATATTTGTTTAGTAATGCTTTTTTTGTCAAAATATTGGGATGAATTTTCCAGATTGACGCTGTGCTTAAGAGGTTCAGTCCACATTTTAAAATTGTTTTATGAAACCTGAGTTAATTAAGTCATATGCGATATGGTTTTTGTATGATAGTCTTATTCTGACTTTTTTTATGCCATACTTAGGGTTTCACCCAAGAGCTGCTTTGTAAACCACAGTAATATCAATATGTTTTTGCAGATGATACTGTATATAGCTGTCAGTGTTTGTTTGATTATCTTTCTAAAATTCTACGCATTGTTCAGCACATTTTCTTCCCGGTTAATCAGTTCATGGCTATTCACTTGTTTTGTTTGATCAAGTTGTTTAAGTGCACTTCAAAAAGTAAATAGAAATAAATTAAAACTCATGATAAGCTTAACAATTATTTTTCTATTTTACGAAAATAAGAAAGTGTGCCTTTGATTAAAAAAAAGGTTAAGAAATACTGCTCCAGGAGACTCCAAATAATCATATATGTTTGTTCAGTAATTTTGATGACTGTAGTTTCCAGATGAATTCTGTGCTTAAGAAGTGCAGAGCACATTTTTAGATGAATTTCTTCATGAAAAAGGAATTGAACAAGTCATGATTTTTGTCTTATTGTGTGATCCGGACTTATAAGGACATGTTAATGACACACTTTGTGGTAATGTCTCAGCCACAAATGTCTTGGTAAACTGCAGTAACATCAAGGTTTTTGAAGAATATATATCTGTGACTGGTTTTTATTTAACCTCTAAAATTTTACACGTTGTTGAGCACATATGACTATTCACAGCAGGATCTGGTTCCCATCCTGCTCAACTGTGCAGAAGACACTTGTGCTCCAGTAGTCCGTAAACATAGGAGGGGTGAATAAACCCTCATGCAGGGGTGTTTATCAGGATATCCTGCTGAATGAGGAACTCTGAATAGTTTATGGAGTAGAAACACTGTAGGGCCCGACACTCCCAGTCAGCCACTCAAGTGTTTTTTTTTTTTTTGAACCGTCAGGTGGCAGGGATCAAGGCTGTCACCCTCCCAGAATCCCTTCTGTTCGTCTCCACGCTGGACGGGAGTCTTCATGCGGTCTCCAAACAGACAGGGGACATAAAATGGACCCTCAGAGAAGGTTTCTATGAAAAAGAGTGCTTCTTTATCACAAATAATTTTCTCAATAATAGCCTTTTTTTATTTCCAGATCCTGTCATACAAGTGCCCATCAACATTTCGGAGTAAGCATATATACACATATACACGTACACAAACACAACACACTTATTATGTTCACCAGATATTTCTCACAATGTAACCTTCAAGGACGAGTTTTCTCCCGGACCCTAACGACGGCAGCTTATACATCCTTGGTGGAAAACACAAAGAAGGCCTGATGGTGAGGAATGGCGAGCAACATTATGTGTATGAGTGTTGAAATTTCAAATTTCGGTGATGTGTTCCCCAGAAACTCCCTTTTACCATTCCAGAGCTGGTCCAGTCGGCTCCCTGCAGGAGCTCTGATGGTGTCCTTTACACGGGTGAGATGCACAAAAAACATGTGGAATTTGATTGCAGATTCTCGCACAAGCAAAATACATAGTATTATGTTGTAATATGTAGTACTTTTGTAGTAATTGTAGTATAGACACTACCCGACCTACAAATGAATTAGGTTCCGGAATACCGTTACTAAGTGGAATTTGTTCGTAAGGTGCTTCGGTGCTATATTAAGTATGTTTAGGGCTTGTATAAGTGACCTGTATTGTAATAATAGGCTCTACAAAGATAGATAAAGTGAGTTTTAACTTACTTTTGGGAGATGCGCTTCAAGAGGTCGTCCTCCGTGGTAAAAAGTGGCCCAAAGCGTTCCGTTTTCTCAACCACATCAAGCTTTCTTATTCCACTTTCATTTCAAAAGAAACGGCTCGCCTCTTCTTCACACGTTACACCAACCATATTGAATGGATGCACAAGCTATTAAACAATAAAAATGTAAAAGTTCTTAGCGCGCTAGCGATACAGTATACTTTGTTATGAATATACATGAACCAGGAAGTCGAAGCCGGATTTCTTCTTTGGGGTGGATGCTGGGTGGAGAGCCATACCATACATTTTAGACAAAATTCAGCAACATTGTCAAACCAGCTCTCGAGACAAAAACTAATTCTTCAGCGCATTTTTTATACTGTGTGCACGTTAGATGATTTGATAAAATGTATGAATTAAGAATAGTCTTAGAGGCTGTGTCCCATATCAACAAATACTGCATGCCACCTAAAACTCATCTCCATCCCGCATTTCTTTAGGAAACTCGTATTGACTTAATTTTTTTCATAGTCTTTTGTAAAAATGTTGCAAAATATGTTACTGACAAATTTACCTTTGGTTCAGACTGCACTAGGAAGAGGGAAATGAGTACATTTGTAGAAAAAAGGTTTTTATAGGGTTAAAAATGGAATGGGAATTGTTAGCAATCTCCCAGTGATGCGGTTTAAATGAAATGAAATAAAATAAAAAGTACTGTGAAAGGCAGCACGGAGGGGCAGTGGTTAGTGCATGTGTGGCACAGTTCTGAGATCATGAAATCCATCTTCCTGTGTGGAGTGCATGTTCTCCCCGTGCTAGTGTTAGTTTCCTCCGGGCACTCCGGTTTCCTCCCACATTCCCAAAACATGAATGTCAGGTTAATTGACCTGTCCAAATTGTCACTGGGTGTGAATGAGCGAGTGAATTGTCTGTCCCTGTGTGCCCTGCGACTGGCTGGCAACCAGTTCAGGGTGTCCCCTGCCCACTGCCCGAAGATAGCTATAAATAGAAAAATAAATAAAATTCATAGTAACATTTTATAATTTGGTTTCATCACTAATCTTAAATGATTCATTTATAAAGTGTTATCGTATATTGTAGTATTTCATTTTGATAATGCATTTTGAATTGAATTGTCTTTATTGTCATCAATATCAATGTAGTGTTACCTTGGATGCAACGAGAGTAGACATGGTACTTTGCAGAGAAAAATAATATAAAAGACTGTCAGGATAAATAGGCAAAAATACATACAACTTCATGCTTAGAGTCTGGCTAAAGTTATAAGAATAGTGCACTGAAATAAGAGCATCGTAACAGTTTCCAGTTTTATCTACTGTATTTTATGGTTCATAAGGCATACTGGAATATAAGACACTTTTTTGTTAATTCCTGGAAAATTCCTGGTTTTTCAGGTGTGCCTCATAGTCTGGAAAATACGGTCTTTATTTGAAATACATTTGCGACTCCAATTACCTCTTATGTGTTTTGGACAAAATTGCTCCACAATGGTTGAGTTCAGAAAAGAAAATGTTGAGTCAGGTGGAAATCTTTAAATACCGCATTTGTGCCTATACAATGTCAGTAGGAGTTATTTGGTATACCGAGAAACTAGACAAGAAAAAAATAGGTCCCGTAATGACAATGAAGTGATATATTTTTTTACAGGCAAAAAGCAGGATGTGTGGTTTGTAGTAGATCCTGAAACAGGAACGAAGCAAACCAGTCTAACTACATCCTCGTCCGATTCCATGTGCGCCAGCACTCCTCTCCTCTATATCGGACGCACAGGTAAAATTGTTTAATTGGGTGTACATAAAACTAGATATTCTCCCACTACATATGTTTTTCAATGCAGAGTACGTGGTCACCATGTACGATACCAAGAAGCAGGAGCTGCGATGGAATGCTACATACAATGACTACTCCGCTTTGCCGAATGATGAGAAACTCGACTATCGTAGGTGTCAGTTTTGTTTCGGTCCAAGTGGAACTCATTAAAGAGGCCTATTTTAAAATGTTACCACCATTGTGTATTCTGTTTCCTTCTCTTTTCATCCAGGAATGGCTCATCTCGTATCCAGTGGCGACGGCCTCCTCGTTACCGTAGACAGAGAATCAGGTAAGGTCTTGTATGTGAAAAACTTTACTTTGACTGATATCAGAATCACATTTAATATTGTATTTCTACAACAAGAGTACAGTTGCACTGCAGTTGTCCAAAAATATACAACTCTTTCTCTCTCTCGCTCTCTCGCTCTCACTCTCTTATATATTCATATATATAAAGAGAGAGAGTCATGTTTATTTGTATAGCACTTAATCTCAAAGGGCCGCTCAGACCACAGATTATTGCAAACCACAGACAATTATTGCACCATCCCCTGATCTAAACCCTACATGAGGGCAAGGAAAAACTCAAAAACCTCAACATGATGAAAACGAAGAAACCTTGAGAAGGGACCGCACATAAGGTAATCCCCCTTCCAGGATGACCAGGCTGCAATAGATGTTGCATTAACAAATAATACACAGATATTGTCAACATAAAATAAAGGTTATTCATATGTTATAGAATAGAAGTGTGTTTTAAGCTTAAATTTAAACTGTGCCACTGAGGTTGCAGATCGAATATCATGGGGACGAGCATTCCACAGCTCTGGGGCCCGAATGGAGAATGCTCTCAAACCTGCGGATCTCTTCTTGGCTCTTGGATCACTAGTACACCAGCATTTTTAGAGCGAAGGCTCCGGACCGGAACCTAGGGCGAAATTAAATCTGAAAGATATGAGGGATAGATAGATATCTAGATATATCTATATATATCTATAGATGGATATCTAGATGTGTATATATATATAAATATATATATATATATATATATTATAATAATGTAATGTTCACGTCTAGTATAAAGTATTCACATCTGAAATGAGAATTATACACAACCGGGATAATGTTCTTGAATCGGGTGAAATTGCACTCAAAACTGCAAACGGTAAACCTGACAACTGAATTACATTTTCCATTGTAAAAAGTTATGGAAATGAATTCAAGTATAGAAAAGTAAACAGTACAATGTAAAACCTTTAACAGTAAAAAAAATAATAAATATAATGTATAATATATAATCCAAATATAGGATACTAATGTCTCTTTCTTGCATAACCGTTTTAGAAGTAAATCAAAAACACCTGAAGTAAACCGGGATAATGCACTACTGATCCCAACATGCCTTCCTCTAGGTGATGTACTTTGGAGTCAGGACTACGGCTCGCCCGTAGTGGGTGTCTATCTGTACTCGGGCGACTCGCTCCGACATGCTCCTCACCTCTCATTGGCTGTGGAGACGTTACGTTTCCTCACCTTCTCCTCCTCATCCGTCGCTAGTGGGCAGACCGACGCCCACGCTGCTCTGAAGTGGAGCTATCAGTTTGTGAAAGAGCAACCCAGTGCCCAAACACAACTCGTGTAAGACTCACACATGAACATAACATTTAAAAGTGGGGTGTGTTGTTTGAGGTGCACTTAAAAAGTTGAAAATAGTTGATAAGAAATGTCCAACTGAGTTAAAAGAGAATTTATGATATTTTTTTACCGGGCCTATCTGCTTTTAGCTTACTTTTAGCAAAGTTGTTGAAGGAAGAACACATTAAGTAGAAGACATGAGGGTGTTGGAGTGGTGTAGAGTAACGTCATGTTTGTCAATACATTTGTTTGTTTCTATTTGAGTGTAGTGTGAAAATGGTCAAAGTCTTGTTTCAAGTACAGTCCAAAGGCCTAACCAAACCCCAAGAAAGCTGGAAAAAAGAGTGCATCTAAGAAATGCATGTACTTGCATGCACATCATGAATGAGATAACAGGCTGCAACCCAAGATATGGTGGCCATCAGTAAAACATTTCTAAATTCCGTACACCTTCTTAAAATTAGGCTTGGTCAACTAATCTAGTTGGTTGAGTTTATTCATCATTTTAAGAAACAATGATTTAGAAATTTGCTGAAAATTTAAAATTGGGGGTAGAAATTTAAGATTTAATTTGAATTACTCAAACCTGGTGCTGATTATTTAACTTTATGGATTCATATGAGTTAGACACTTGCTCCAAAGAGCTATTTTTTTTGCACGACTGCTAACGTTTTGATAAAGCTTATTTTATATGTGCTATCCCCTATTTAACTCTGGATTTCTGTTGAAATGCAAAAAAAATGTTTTGTTTACTTTAAATCAGGGGTGTCAAACTCATTTCAGTTTTGGGAGCCCACATGGTCCAAAACATTTTCACAGGGGCGGGACTAGTAAATTAGTGGCATAAAAAGTGTGCCTAAGCTTGAGGGCTGAGGGTCTTTTTGGCGGGGCACACTTAAATTATGTTTCAGGGATTTAAGTTTTGATTTTAAAATTAAACTTTTTTTTTTCCGGGCAGAACGGCAGCGCAGTGGTTAGCCCTTGTGCAAAACAGTTCTGAAGTCATGAGATCAAACATTCCTGTGTGGAGTTTGCATGTACTCCCTATGCTTGCGTGGGTTTCCTCCGGGCACTCCGGTTTCCTCCCACCTGTCTCTGTGTGCCTTGCGACTGGCTGGCAACCAGTTGAGGGTGTCCCCTGCCCACTGCCCGAAGATAGCTGGGATGGGCTCCAGCACCCCCACGACCCTACTGAGGATAAGCGGTGCAGATAATGGATGGATGGATATTGTTTTTCCCCCATCAATATTTGTTTCATTTACTAAGATTTAATCTGTTTTAGTGTTTATAAACTGCATTTATAAAAAAAAAAAAACTAAAAAAAAACAACAACGAAAACAATTGAATTCATTTCCACTACAATTCATTTAACTCTGGGAAACTCTGGCTGATTGGAAAGTGACAAAGATAGCATGCAAAAAGTGATTTAAATGACTGATTTATTGGTTCAAAAGTCTTCCTGCTTTTTGTTTTTATGAAAATGTTTATCTGAATATAGGATTTTCGCTGTTAGATATTATATATTTTATCAAAAAGAGTTAAAGCTTCTTAAAACGTTTCCAAAGGTGCAATTTTTTTATTTTGTTATTTTTCCTATTGCCGTAAATAAAAACAACTACCGATTGAGGAAATAAAACATTATGATAGATTTCCCCTATATAGTCTGACAATATAGTTACTGTGGGTGCTTTGCAAGTGGGGCCTGTGTTAGATATTATATATTTTATCAAAAAGAGTTAAAGCTTCTTAAAACTTTTCCAAAGGTGCAATTTTTTTATTTTGTTATTTTTCCTATTGCCGTAAATAAAAACAACAACCGATTGAGGAAATAAAACATTATGATAGATTTCCCCTATATAGTCTGACAATATAGTTACTGTGGGTGCTTTGCAAGTGGGGCCTGGCTTTGTATACATTCGGTGTACATATTTAAAACTGCAAGTCATTGTTTGATGCGATGAAGTTAATTTTTCTCTTGTGCTTTTCTCAGCATTGTCTCACGGGTCACATAAAATAATGTGGCGGGCCACATTTGTCTCGCTGGCCCTGAGTTTGACACCTTACTATAAATGAAGGTTTCTCTCCTCTGTGTTTTAACCTAAAAATAATCAAAACATGCATGTAAATATTTAAGTCATTTAAAAGTGGTTTTGTAACATTATTTAGTCAAAATGAACAAACTATGGCTCAAATCACTCCTTTTTGGGAGATACTTTAAAGTTGTGTCTTCCTACTGCTACTGTTACCAAGACAACGTCGGGTAGCTGGCCAGGCTTCCAACACAGCAAGCGGCTAAACTGTTGCCATCTGAAGTTACATGTAGCGGTTTATTTCAAAACAAGTGACTGGTACCAAATCAAAACAACTGTAAAAAATATTTTTGTCTATTTCAGCCCAGATGATTTCCAATTTGTCATGAATCATGATGCTCACATGCATGTTTTAAGGATGGGAAATGACTGGTTTCGTTCTTCAATTGAATGCTTCATCTGTGGGCTTAACACTCCATTTTCACCATAAAATTCCTCTAGTCATGTAAGAAAAAAATACTATGGAAAGAAAATTGTGTTTGAAAGGAGTTTGAAAACTATAAAGAAAATATAAACAAACACATGGACTTCCAATAAATATTTTGAAAAGTTAACATTTGTAAAAACACTATAATTATTTTTAATGAATGACTAGACAAAAAGGCCCTTTTTAATTACAAGGACTTTTGCTGTCTTTTTAAGGCCCACCCTCTACGTTGGAAAATTGGACTCTCACCTCTATGCTTCCATTTCCCTGGTCCACCACGGATTCTCCCTGGTGGTGAGTTCAGTTACAAATATATTTTCCGTGACCTTCCCAGCCAAGTTTTGGTTGCGATGCTCCCAGCTTCCCACAACAACAGTAAAAACCTTGCGCATTGCACATGTGATGAGCTGAATTAAAAGCGAGCCTTGTTTCCTTGGTAGCCTCGAGGTCTGACTCTTGGACGGATCGAAGGGCCGGAGACGGCTGGCGTGACGGTCAGCGGGAGAGGGGAGTGTGAGATTATCCCATCCACCGACGTGCGCTATCCACCTGGGAGCACCAACAGCCGCAAAAACCACTGGTTGCTAATAGGTACTTGCAATGTCTTACCCTGGAACAGAGGGTGGGATTTACTTACGTGGGTGTAGATTAAAACAAAGTGAAATAGATGTAGTCTTTTATTTTGTGAGTGATTATCTTTAGTAGATGTTCGGGATGAAGAATCTTAAGTTTAAAGTTTAGTCAATACTCATAAGGAAAGAAGACATTGATGGGTTTTGACCTTGCATGGAGAAATAGGGGGAAAAGCCTTCAAATAAGAGAATTCCATTCCCCGTTTCTGGCACCCTACCCTGAGCATCCTCTTTTTATTAAATCTTCAAGGTTACAAAAAACAGATCAGGGGTGTTTATTGAGATTTGTCTCTTTTATTACAAATCTGGTGAATGTGATAAGATACTATTCAATTTATTTGGAGCTTGCAAAGAGAACAAGATGTACAATATCCAGTCCGTTCTAAACATCCTCCACTGCAACCTCTCTTTTAAAAAAAAACGCATAATTTAGAAAGTAGAACAGATTAACTCTAAAGGGTGTGGTAATCAAAAAACCGCAACATGATTGACCAATAGAGACAATGATGCAATAATCAAAACAACAAAAAAACGCACTCAATAATAATCCAAAAAAGGAACTGGAATCCTGTAAATCTCCTTCGCATTTGTCCAATGTTCAAAAGAAATACACTTGTCAAAGAACTATGAGAACCTGATTTGCTGATTATATAACTTGCAATGCAATTATATGAATTATACACAAGTTTCAAGAAGCCATTTTCTTTCTTTTTTTGCACAACTGCTTAAATTGTAAATGTTTATTTTATTAGCTATCCCAGTAAGATCATTTTACACAGAATACATTCTTTAATACAACAAATTTTATTTAAATACATCTGTCAGGTTTGGTACTATTTTACAGAATTGATTTAGAATACTTCATGTCCATCCTGATTATATAATAGAGATTTTACTTTGGGCTTTAAACCTTAAGCACAGGTTTTAGTAAGTGACGCGCGGTTTTGTATTTTAAAAGGTGGGAAACAAATTTTCTGTTGAAATGCCACAAATATGTTTAGTATGCTTTAAATTAGGGTGTCAAACTCATTTCCGTCCCGGGGCTACATGGTTGAAAACCCTTTCTCACAGGGGCCAAAATTAGTGGCATAAAAAGTGTGCTGAGGGTCTTTTTGGAAGCTGTAGAAGCCACATACATAAAGACAATTATAACACTTGCATTTTCATTAAAACAAAGTATTTTCCCCATACATATGCAACATTTTCAAATTTTAAATATTTTGTGATGATGATATACATTCGATAAACTTTGTAGTTGTGGTTCTAAAGATGTCATGCGCTGCAGGGCACCATGAACTCCCACCAGTCGCACACACCACAATGTTAAGGGAATCTCAAGTTAGCTTGCCACGCTCAGGGGAAGCCGTCATCCCCCCTCAATCCCCTGCCTCGCATTTCTCAGAGCACTCCTCCAGCTACAACCAGTACAAAGTGAGTCGTTTATAATATTTTCTCAAAGCAATCGGCCAACCTCAACTGACGTTTCAGTAATCTTCTAGTTCTGGATGGTCGGCCGGAGAAATGGCCAAGAAGGAGGAGGAGACGATGACAGGAGAGGATCAGAAGCTTCCCAGAAGTCGGTTGCGGTGCACCCAGTTTACATGACTCAGGACGGTCTGGCTTTGGCTGTGGTCACCGTCTTAGTGGGAGGATGGCTTGCGTTTGCCTTCACGTACCGCGTGAGTCCGTATATTTTGATTATGAAGTATACATGCTCATTTAACATGGCTTTAAGCTAACTTTTCCACTGGTATCATTAGTGTGATTACGATCTGTGACAACAAAATTGGGTTGCACACTTATTTTTGGCCGTATTTTTGGATTTTTTTTTTTTTTTTAATTCAAACAAACTCATTGTGCGACCTGATTTCAACCCTTGCTTTATTCAAGTTTTAAGGAAGTTTATTGTGATTTTTTTTTTTTGTTTCACCAGCAAGCAGCAAAGAAACTAAAAGCTCTGCAGCAGCAACTCGAGGAAGCATTTGAATCTTGTGTCCAGCGCGCACAGACCCACCCGCCGACACCGAGACTCGATTCGTCCAACTCTTCACTTACAACCAACACGAATATCTCAAGCGGTAACCGTGAAACTTGAATGGGGTTTCTTTAGAAAATACAGCTTGGTTTCCAATTCTGAGGTTTGATAACTGTCACTTTTCAGAGTATGAGATATCAACTTGATTAGTTAATAAATTGAGATACCGTGCTTTTGATATTTAGACCAGTGTACCGTGAGACCGTGTCTAGTGTGCTGCAGGAAATTGAACAATTATATCTGACAAAAAAAGCTCGTTACAAATATAGAAGAACCCCAAATTACAGCAAAACGATTCACTAAAATCAATAAACTATTACCTGCTGAGCCACGGTGACCACAAATGATAAAAATACTGTCAATTTATGCCATGTGATTATTTAACCTTTTAAAAAAAAAATGTGTCTGGAATTAATTTCTGAATATTCTCAACAGATGGCATGCCTTGATATTTTTTAACAAAATAAGAGTCTTGGCCCCAAATCTGTGAAAAATATGCACGACTTATTTGAAAGTCGTTGCTGCTAAAACTTTCTGAACTATTTTTCTTTGTGATATTGTTATAATGCATATTTTGCATATTTTTCATTGCATTATTACAACTTAGGCCAGTCTCTAATAGTGTTGAGAATATCATCGTTATACATTTTTTTCAGTAACAGGTTAATCTAACGAATTATTTACTGTTACTGACGAGCAAAAGTGGTGCGTTACCTAGGCTGCACAACGCCATCAGCGGCATGCCCTGGTAAACCTGGCCCGGGTTTTCCGCTCTCCTCAGAATTATTTATTTCACCTCTTATTTGATCATGTCAGTATTCAAAATAACGACGACCATATAGTTAGATAGCAATTACGAACACAGTATCTTCTTATGTGTCGAAAAAAGAGGCGAATGAGGGCTGAGTTTTGACAGCACATGACTCGTGTTGTTCGCGAAAGAAACGTCTTTATGAGCTGCCTCTTGGAATTGATCGAAGGGAGCCAGCTCCCCACTCATCAACAGCTAGTTCCCTCCGCAACGCCTTTTTTCCTGGGATTGTTAAAGTCTTTTATCTTTTTTAATATTTTAATAATATTTCCTGTGGTTTTCAGTGTTCATGTGTTTGTATTAAAATGCAAAGATTATTCTTTTTTCTTCTTTTATCCATCCTTTCCCTTTTGTTATTGTATCTTTTTTTTTTCATTTTTGTCTTGTTTTATTTTCCCCCCTTTTTAAGTCCTTACGTGCATAATGTTACATAATGATTGGTAATGTGGGGATTAAAGCTACAAAAACAACCCGAAGAACCTGTTTGGGACCTGAAAAAGCCGGCTCTTTTTATTGAGCCGAACCAAAATAGCGGTTTTACAAAAATAGTCAGAATTCCCATCTCTACGAGTAAATGCGGTGTTTCGTATTTGCTCTGAAATCTTTTAATTATTTGACATACATCAACTTATTTTTAAAGTAGCGGAAGTAGTTACTTTCCCTGGTAGCTAGTTACTTTTACCACTGAGTAATTCAGTGACTAACTCAGTTACTTTTTGAAAGAAGTATTGAGGAACTGTAACTGATTACTTTTTTAAAGTAAGGTGCCAAACACTGGTCTCTAAGCACTAAATTATAAATAATTTGTCTATTTTTCCTGAGTCTTTAGTTTTATTTTCTCTCTCAAGTCTTTCTTACGTGTTTACCCTGGAGTGCCATGTCTAATTTTGCAGTACACAATGCGGTAAAGAGGCCTGTGTGCCTCTTTCTTTAAAATCCCCCCATTGTACATTATGTGCCTACATGACATTTCTCAAACCAAGCCGCAAAAATAGGACTTCATATGCAATGGAAAGTTAATTCCGAAGGGGTTTAAACTACACTGTAATGTACATAACAGATTTCGACCACTGTTTGAAAAGCTAGACTGCTTATTCACTTCCTTCTCTGTCCAGACTCCCAGGATGCACTAGCAGGCTTAGACGGCAGTGTTGCCTCAAGCGTTAATAGCAACAGTACGGCAGGCCAACAAATGGCAACAGGTAGCAAGTGTTATTGACTTTCTTGGTCAAAACCAGTTTTATTAATTGGTGCGCTTTCCCCTCTGCAGAATCCAGCGAGGAGGTGCACTTGGGGAAGATCTCCTTCAACACGTCGGAGGTGCTTGGCCGTGGAAGCTCGGGCACGTTCGTCTTCAGGTGCGTGACACTTTGTCAGCCCGCCCACCGAGCGAAAAATGATCCCACCTCGGGGTCGTTTGGGACGCAGGGGCAACTTCGATGGTCGGCGCGCCGCGGTGAAGCGGATCCTTCCTGAGTGTTTCGAGGTGGCCGAGCGCGAAGTGCAGCTGTTGCGACAGTCCGATACGCATCCCAATGTCATCAGGTACTTCTGCACGGAAAGAGACAACCTCTTCACGTACATCGCCATCGAGCTGTGTGCCGCCACCTTGCAGCAGGTCAGTTTTGTTTGCTTCCCTGGGACTACAATCTGGCAATTTCATCATTTGATTCTAATTATTCCTGAGTAATATACTGTGCCATTAAAAATAATTTGCCCCTCATGATTTCCTTATTTTTGTATTTATATCACTCACAAAGGTTTTATAAAATTAAACCAATTTTGATATCACATAGACAACCCAAGGAAATACAAAATGCTGTTTTGAAATGTTGATTTCATTTATTAAGGCACAAAAAACTATCTGGCCCTGTTGAAAAAGTACAACTTGCTGTGGTTGGAATAGTGAATTTTGTTTTTTACTAGAAGTGTCAGAACCCGAACAGACGGTTGACCCAAACGCTTAACGTTTTCACACCAAGCTTTAGTTTACGGAAACGGGGCAGTCATGCGCGGGAACACAAACGCCAGCGATTCGCCGATTGCTGGGCAGAAATGAGACAGAGAAGTCAGGCGCCGGAAAACAGGAAGCCAGGGGCAGACGGGATCGAAACCGGACAGGACAAACAGGATTGATACCATATGCATGATACCAGAGCATATACTGGACAGGACGTGACAGACGGGATCGATTCCTGATATAGGATGCACGAGCAAGATACCTGACAGGACGGGACAGACAGGATCGATACTGGAGACTGAAGCAAGATACTAAACAGGACAGGACGGGTGGGATCGATACCGGATACTGGAAACATGAGAAGGATACTGGACAGGACGGATACTGGATACAGGATGCACGAGCAAGATACCAGACAGGACGGGACAGACAAGATCAATACCGGATTCTGGACACACGAGCAAGATACCGGACGGGACGGACAGGATCAATACTTGATACACGAGTAGGATACCGGACAGGGTCCAAATGCTTTCCTTGCAAGTGCAGAGGTTCATTGACGGACTGACGAGTGAATGAGAGCACTGAGTTTAAATAGGAGGGGAGCCAATCGGGCAACGAGCAGCAGCCGGCCTCAAACGAGCGGGCCCAGGTAAGGGCAATGGGCATTCGTGACAAGAAGATCCTGAAGGAGAACGTCTGGCCATCAGTTCGTGCCCTCAAACCCATGCGCTCTTAGATCATACAGCAGGACAACATCCAAAACACACCAGCAAGTCCACTTCTGAATGACTCGAAAACCAAAATGAAATGAGTTCTGCAGTGGCCAAGTCAAATACGGGAGCATTGAGATGCTGTGGTGTGACCTTAAACAGGCAATTCATGCAAGAAAACCCTCCAATATGGTAAATTTGAAAAACAAAATGCAAAGAAGATTGGCCCAAAATTTCTTCGCCGCGTTGTGAAAGACTCATTACTAATTATCGTAAACATTCGATTTCTTTAATCGCTGCCAAAGGTGGCCCAGCTCACTGTGAGGTTCAGGGGGCAATCACTTTTTCGCATAGGGCCAGATAGGTTTTGATTTTTGTTGCGCAATCATAAATTGAAACAACATTTCAAAACTGCATTTTTGGGTTGTTTCTGTGTGATATTAAAATGGACTTGATGATCAGAACCGTTGTTAGTGATAAATCTGCAAAAATCAGGAAGGGGCAAATACTTTTTCACAGCACCGTAACAGATGTGCATCCTGCTATTGTTTTGTTAACAGTACGTGGAAGAGCCAGATTATTTTTCTGACCTGAATCCAATCGTGATTTTGGAGCAGACCATGTGTGGCCTCTCTCACCTCCACTCACTCAATATAGGTACGTGTCACATAAACGCACAAGATGGGAAGAAAATGGCCTTTATTGTAATTAAGAAAACTGGGGGGCTTCTTTCTTTAGTGCAATTAAAGCAAATAAAAACGGTAAAAATATACAAAAGGAAAAAAATATAATGTTTAGTAAATTTATGCATAGTCGCAGTTGTACATGTACAGAACATGTAACATACAATAAATTTAAAGTCATTCTGACCCCAAAAAATGATTTGATTTTGGTGTTGATGATATACAATCAAATTATAATTAAGGTGACCCCTGTATCATTCACTTTATAAGGGACACTCTGAAGAAAAGCTTTAACATTTTTAATCAAAAGAAAGATTTTCATTAAAATCTATTATTACTTTAACTTGAGAGTTGAAGCATCTATAAAGTAATAACAATTGCATGAGAGTTGGACTTTGGGTAGAATACTCAAAGGTTTAACATATATCTCATTCAAAACTGAGTTAAAGTTGGCTTAAAAGTAACTCGTAAGTTAAATTAGCTTCCACTGTCAGTTGAAATTTAAACATGATTCACTGCAGACTTAATGCTAATAACGATTGAGAGAAAGAATTACTTAGGGTTAAATAATTGTTTTGAATTAAGTTAGAGCTGCTGTAAGGTTAAGCCATAAGTTAAAGCTTTAACTTTTCATAAACCTTTCATCTCTTTGTAATGTTTAAACTTGAGTTAAAACTTTAACTCATAGGTAAAAAAAAATCATTAAATCTTTCACATCTTTGTAAGCTATTTAGTGTAAGTTGGGCCATTAATTGAATGGTAAATCTTTCAATTCTCAATTAACATTTTTACTTGCGTTAAATCTTCATGAAGACTTAAGTTAAACACCTTTAAAACTTTTAACAGCTCTGTGAGCTATTTAGTGTAAGTTGGACTTTTGAGTAAAATGGTCAAATATTTCACCTTGAATTTAAGTTTAACCTTGAGTTACAGCAGATTTAAAACTTTAACTCAAGATTTAGGTCATCTTTAAATGTTTTGACTTTTGAGTTAAAGTTTGAATTTTGAAAGCACTGTTATGAACTATAAACGATACATTTCCTCAGTGCTCTTTTGCTCTTTCCTGCCTCTTTCAACCTTCGTCCAGTACACCGGGACTTAAAACCTCGGAATATCCTGCTGTCCTTTCCATGCGCACTGGGTAAAGTCCGAGCTCTCATTTCCGACTTTGGGCTGTGCAAAAAGATCCAGGACGGTAGGGAGAGCTTCTCGTTGCGCTCGGGAATCCTGGGAACCGAAGGCTGGATCGCCCCTGAGCTGTTGGAGAACATTTCAGGCAGCAAACCAGTAAGTTAGGCACCTTTATACTGCATCGTGTGGATTTCTTATTTCTATAAAGCGTTCTCACTCGTCTTTTAGACCACTGCCGTGGACATTTTCTCAGCTGGCTGCGTCTTTTACTACGTGATCAGCAGGGGTAAGCACCCGTTTGGCGAGACTCTGATGAGGCAAATGAACATCCTGTCAGGAGAATATTCACTGACTCAGTTCATGGACAATTTATACGGTGAGAAGGAATAGTTAATATTATGTTATGAGTGCTCTCCGATCTGCCCGAATTATTTAAACAACCAAACAGTTCCAGTAAGTAACCTCTCGCAATATCTCACTACACCAGAAGACGTTGTGGCCGAGGACCTCATCAAGCAGATGATCAGCGGCAAGGCGGAGTTTCGGCCCTCGTCCACCGGCGTGCTCAAGCATCCTTTCTTCTGGAGCCCTGAGAAGCAGTTGCTCTTCTTTCAAGTCAGTTGTCACACTTGCTCACACGTTGTTTAGAATTCACCAAGCACCGCGTAGCCTTGTTGTGTCACGCCTGGAAAGCATCCGGTATCTGGCTGTCGTGTTTGTGGAAATCTCACCAAACACGTTAAGTCATTTTGTCGGCTGTCCACAGAAACAAGTTTATTATTTTGAAACATCTCGGTTTTCTGTTTCGAATAGAAGTGAGGTCTTAAAACTCATTTAAAAACTATGCCCATCATTATCTTAAATATCCTGAAATATCTTTAAAGTTAATGATTAAATCGGGCGGAACGTAGGATGACTGGTTAGGACAAGGGTGGGCAAATTACAGTCCGTGGGCTTCATGTGGCCCATCAGGCTTTTAAATCTGACCCGCCAGATTAAAAGTGTAATAATATGTACAAAATGGTTGAAATAAGTTCAAATCATAAAAACGGGTTGATTTGGTGCTACTATAGTCCTCAGCGTCCCCAACATTCAAATAGCTGGCTACATTTTTCTTCACCAGGTATTTTTTTAGGTATTCCATCCATCAAGATTTTTATTTAGTGTTTCAAAACCAAATTGATGAAGTTGTGTATTTTAAAATAAAAAGGAGACATAAATTCTACATGTCTGCATGTTTCTTTATTCATAAAGGCATTTTATGCCGCTTTTCTAAAAAGACACATCTCCTTATTCTGCATGAATGAAATGTTTACAAAAAAGGCCAAAAACTTAGGTATGTCTTTTTGAAATAGCGATATAAGAAAAATTTAGTATGCCCAAGGCATAGGATTGAAGACCATATTGTAGATACAAATAAAATCAAATACATTTTTAATGGCAATTTATTTCACCAAATGTGGCCCACCAATTAAAACATTTGCCTACATTAGGTGTGTGACGTTTGCCTCACATTTCAGAGATGCTGGGTTCTAATCCACTTACCAGCTTCCATTTGTCGAATTTTTCATGGTTTCCCCATGCCTGAGTGGAATTTTTCCGGGCACTCCGGTTTCCTCCCACATTCCAAGTACCTCAATTAGAGAGTCAAAATTATTTGTCAGAATAACTGTGTGAATGAATGGTTATTTGTCTCTGTGTGTCATGCAATTCGGGTTTTTCTGCCCACTACATGAATTCAGCTGGGATCCAGCACACTTGCGACCGTAGTTGAGGATAAATGGCTGGAAGGAATGAATGATTAAATCATGTACAGTACCATAAATTTCAAATCACAGAGCGCACCTGATTAAAAGCCACATGCTTAAATGTAAGAAAAAAACTTTTTTACAGGCTGCACCGGACAATGATCAAATCAAACAAGGAAACGATTGCAAAATACAAAAATATTGTGTGTAGTGTCTGTTAAAGCACTGCTTGTAGATACAAATGTTATACTTCTAGCTTGTTACCAGGCTATTGATCTTTATTATCTATCTACACAATTGGGTACTTATTATTGTTTACGTACACAATTTTGCCTACATGCAATGTAGGCCTATATCCAAGTATATACAGTACTTGAAGTCGTTTTCTTTTTGCTGGTTATTTTTGTTTTTTTTGAAAAAAGAAAACGTGAATGCATCATACTATCTCTGCACAATCATTTTATTAGGAACATTTGAGAAGTACACTTTTTTTCTTGATTTGATCGTTACTTCATTAGAGTGGAAAGGTGGGTCCTCAAGTCAGACTAGTTGAGAACCGCTCGTCTAAGTTAGTCATACAATTGTACTGCTAGCCGAATGAGGTCTGATTGTTTAAGATGTTTCATGTCTACACAGGATGTGAGCGACCGCATTGAAAATGAGGCAATCGACAGCGAGATAGTGGTGAAACTTGAGAGCGAGCACCGAGCGGTGGTGCGGACAAACTGGAGGCTGCACATCTCCACACCTCTGCAGATGGGTATGAAGTTTCATTTCTGAAAACATTTTCAAATGTTAGCATTACTTATTGCATTTTCCCACATTTGTAATACCAGCCACAATGAAAAAAAAAAACGATACAAAAAAACTGTAAACAAGAAAAAATGCAGAAAAATAATAATGTATTTTTCCTTTTTCCCTATGTTTTTTTAATTGTTTTTTTGCTCATTTCCCTTATATATATATATATATATATATATATATATATATATGGCTATATAATTATGGCTTTTTTTTTCATGAATACTTATGGTTCGCGTGCCATATATGGCTCTTTTTTTGTGAGCACATATGCATTCAAATAATTTCCAATTATATTAAGTCAATCTTGTTGCCAACATTATACTTCCACTAAAAAAATGTAATTAAATACAGTTCTGTATCGTGCAACGGACTAAATAAGGCCCCAAAAATGTTAGTATTATGCGACAAAAGATACCAGGATAAAAAAGAAATGGAAATTTTGTGAAAGAATTGTAGAAACAAATGACGTTTGTAGGCCGAACAACCTTTGCAATAGTACATGAGTCAATTCATTCAAAAGACAAAAATAATTTTGCATTGCCGGAAACTCAGCAAAATGTAACTTGATGTCAAGTTTTGGACATGTCTGATAATTATTTAGTTGCCACACTTAGAATTACTGTTGCTCACTGTTGTTTCAAGCGTTGCTCACCGTGTGAACGCTCAGACCCGTGGAAGATTTGAGGGAATATTGGTTGAGACACGTTATGATGAAAAGCCACAGGACAGCCCTAGCATAGTACCTGGAGCAATTTGATTTCCTGAGAGGTAGGAATGGGTGCGCAAACTCTTTCTCCTTTGTCCAGCGCCGTCTGCACTGAATGTAAATTTGTTGGTATCCTCTCTTGCAGTATTTTGTGACATTTTTAAAAAATAACTCTGCTTGCACCTTGTTTTGAAACCATTACTTAGGACAAAAATGACGTTCAAAATTAGACTCGACACTGTAAAGCAACTGCGGGAGGGATACAAATTTTAGGTGGTATATTTATATTGATATGGAACACTGGCTCTGGTTTTATCAGTCAAGTCACATTATTTGTGTAGTCCTCAATGACAAAATGTCTTCAAAGGACTGCACAGGTTACAATGACACCATCCCCTGATCTTAAACCAACATGCGAGCGAGAAAAAACTAAACCTCAACATGAATAAAATAAGAAAACTTGACAAGTGGGAACCCCCCCTTCAAGGATGACCAGGGTGCAATAGAGTTTGCATTGGGAAACAATACACAAAACATAGTGAACATCAATAAGAAAAACATAGGTAAGATATAAAAATTGGTCCAAAAAGTGCATGACAGCAACGTCACCTAAAGCCTGTAAAATTGTCCTAATAAATTAAAAAAAAAATCAATTATTATTTTTTTATAGCAAACATCACAAAATGAAGTATCAGCTTTTGTTCAGAGAGCGAGTTAGCCGGTTTTGCTGAATTTTTTTCTATACTGCCTTAAGCCAATTGTTGATTACGGTCTTCTGAATCACATGAATAATGTCCGGACCGCCACGTTTCTCTTCGGGTTTGATCCCCAGACTTAAGGCGTTTCAGGACCTACAAAGGCAGCTCGGTGCGAGACCTGCTGAGGGCCATGAGGAACAAGGTCTACCCAGTCGCTTGTCACTGTCATGTGCACCTAATATTTTTTTAGCCTGTATTGAAATAAAGTCTTCTTACAGAAAGCTCACTACCATCAGCTGCCGCCAGAAGTGCAGAAAAGCCTGGGCGAGCTTCCTGATGGCTTTGTGGACTACTTCACTTCCCGCTTCCCAAAACTACTGATGCACACGCACACGGCACTGCGGGGGTACGCTAACGAAAGATTATTTCACCCCTATTACATGCCACCCGGTGCCAAATAGCTCAAGAGGTAAAGCGCCTTGTCTTAGGATCAAGAGGTCTCGGGTTCGATCTCTAATGCCGCCGATAAGCAGGTAGTTGCCTTGCACGCAAGGCAATTGGCATGTGGGTGTGGGTGTGGGTGTGAATGGGTAAGTGTTGAGCACATTGTAAAGCGCTTTGGGAGGTCTTCATTAACTTGAAAAGCGCTATATAAATGCAGACCATTTTTGAAGATGTTACTGGGTGTAAATGGAGGACCGATCCTGCCTTATGTAGAAATAATTAGATAAAAACCTACATATATATTTCATATGAATAAATAATACATCTTATACCTGAGTACAATAAATAAATGCCATTTTTTTGCTTGATTTAGTCATTTAGTTTAGTATTTGTTTTGTCTGGTATTTAATTGGGTAGTTTATCAATTATTTTGTCTTCTATTTTGTCACAACAAAACACTTTTAGATGAAGGGGCAGGTCAAATTCCCTGAGCTTTTCACTTATTGGTTGATCAGTGATGAAGAAGGCATTGCAATTGATTAGTGCGCACGCCAATCAACCAATGGGTGAAAAGCTTAGCCATTTCGGCCCGCCTCCTCATTTGAATAACATATTATTTTGATGAAATGGAAATATCCATGAAGAATGACGAAATATACGACAAAATGCACAACAAAGTAAATTACAAAAAAATACAGAAATAAATAAATGACAAAATGCTCGGCAAAATAAATGAGAAAAAATTGTAAAATACATAAATGACAAACTACAGGACAGACCACAACAAACAAATACTGAAATAGATTTCAAAATACACACGAAAAATACACAAGAGAAAACACACATCCAAAAAATAAATTGACAAATATACAACAACATGCAAGACAGAATACACGACAAAACAAATACAGGTATAAAAAAATGACAAACTGCATGAACAAGTGAAAAAAATTATGCCATATATGTATGTGATTTATGCGTCCATTTAGTTCTATGGCATATGTTTTTTTTCTAAAATATGACAGGATTGGTCCTCCATAAGGTGTATAGTATATTTACATTAAAATGCCAGGGCAAAGTTTATTTATTTTTAACAGACTTGAAAAGATGTTATGAAGTGCTTCACTTACATACCACACTGAAAATGACTTTTAAATTTGCGGTTTTTAAGAGTATACTGTATTTCTCGAGGCCTTAGTCACAAAGTTGTCTTAAAGAGATTGCCAAATAACCACATTTGCCAAATATTATTTATAACAATGCTGTCAGATAACCGTGTTTTATAAAGGAAGACGAAGGTAGCAACACTGGCTGACGAATTGCACCGTGATTTTAAACACGTCTCCATGGTAACCACTACAAAGCCTACTGATGTTCACTCCCATTGTTGTTTTTTTTTTTTAACGGCAAAGCTGTTTTCGGTACTGTGCACTATAGATTGGTTGGTTGGATCCCTTAACCACTAGGGGTCATAGGGGCACCACTTCTTGGGCAAGTACAGCCTGGTGGTGCCCATCCTTCTCCAGGCCAACAAATGTTTCCTCCGAGTCTTGAACCGAGGACCTTTCGCATGTTAGGCGAATGTGCTAACTACTGCACTATGGAAACCTATTTTGAGGGATTTTCTAAATTAAACCTGTACTTTTTGACAAAGAAAGACGCGTGTGTTGATATATTTTCTTCTTTAATAAAAATGAGGTCAGGGAATTGAACGCTTGCCTTTAATTGTTTTACTTAAAGGGACACTGTCTATTATTTAGCACCTCCCAGTGGTTAAAACTTGATTGAATAATAAGCAAATGTTCATGACCTGTCATATAAATGTGCATTTTTGATACACTCAGGTTGAAAACTTTGAATTTGTATTACATAACATGAGCCTCACCAAGAGGGAGCTGATGTTGCCGGCCATCTCGCTTCTACGGGTACCTAAAAGAACCTCAAAAAGGCTAAGCAAGAAAATGAAAAGTTAAAAAAAATGATGAGTTTTGGTCACTTTGAGTTTCCATAGTTTGTATTCTTCCTTGTGCTTTGTAGCATTTGTTTTCAGTTGCACTTACACCATATAGCATCATCTAGAGGTGAAAAAATACACACTGACCTTTTACACCAAGGATGCAAAACTCTGTTTGGCTTTGGGGAAGGATCCAGACTTTGTTCTCGGGCGAGCTGGATCAGAAAAAGAATGTCAACTCCAAATGTTTAGCTTTGATCACGCAAAATACTGAAAATCATTCAGCCTACCTTAGTAACCTACACTAGTAGCCTAGATGGTAAGGCGCCCGCTTTGAGACTGGGAGGTTCGGGTTCGCGCCCCGGCCGAGTCATTCCTAAGACTTAAAAAGTGGTCGGCGGCGCCCTCTGTTGGCTGCGGCTGCATCGGCTCGCTACAACGGGTCAGGTGCAATCGACATTTACCAGCTCAGTAGCCTAGACGGTAAGGCGCCCGCTTTGAGACTGGGAGGTCGGTGGTTCGCGCCCCGGCCGAGTCATTCCTAAGACTTAAAAAGTGGTCGGCGGCGCCCTCTGTTGGCTGCGGCTGCATCGGCTCGCTACAACGGGTCAGGTGCAATCGACATTTCGTTCTGTGTACATTGTTACACAGAATGACAATACAAGGAAATTATTATTATTATTATTATTATTATATATTATAATCACGAATGACGAGGGATCTTTTCCATTTGTTCACAAACTGTGGAAAATAACGTTCATGTTTAGCTTTGAATGTGTTCACTGGTTTATTTTAACTGTTGAGTGAATGCAGCTTTCCATTTGAACCCACTCACCCCACTATACAAACTCAACACTGCCCTCATAAAGCTGGAGAAAGCATTAGGTTTGCATTAATTGAATAAGTCATAGCTTTTGGTTAAAAAAAGTCCTAGAGACTCGCTTCTTTTTTGACATACCGTAAATTCCGTACTATAGAGCGCACCTGATAATAAGCCGCACGCACCACATTTTAAGAGGATAACCGCTTTTGAACTTACACAAGCCGCACCTGTATATAAGCCGCATGCGCCCACATTAAAACATGTAACACAATTACAAAATTAACCCAAACCCGACTTTGAGTCCCGCGATTGTAACTGAATATAAAGTACACAGTCCAAAAACCACAGCCAGCAAAATGAACAGAAAATGATACCGGTACTTAAGGTTTGATGCAGAGTCCGGGTCCCGTTGAAAATAATCCTAGGAAAAAAAATGTATATTTCCAAAGGTAAGGGTGGGAAAAATATATATCCACTATTGTCCGCTGCATCCACAAACACGTCTCACCTTTACTCCACTTCCCGAAAGCCCCCCTTGTTTTCGGCCCTTCTTTTTGATTCGCCCGTGGAAAACATATCAGAATAAGTCTCTAAAATAAATACATTACAAAAATATACAGTTGCAAATACATATTATACATGGTTACACATATTTACAAAGAAAGACGGTACACCGAGAGAGTTTTCAAAGCTTTGATAATAATAATATAACTTTCATCCCAAACCGTGCCTGTAAAGGGTAGCAAAACGTTACTAGCAACACGCTCGCAACTCAGTAAACGGGTCTGTTAAAAAAAACATACCGCACATGTGGAAATCACGGTAAACCGTTCTCATCTTCCTCCTTATAACTGACGTCACCAAAGTCGTCTTCCTTCAGTATGGGAAAGAGACTTTGTCATATAGACGTCGTCCTACGCTCCCTATTCAAAAACACGCTAGCAACACGCTCGCAAAGTAAAGTTTACGTGCAGTAGCTCTGTTTCCTTCTTCATTGGACTCCTCGATTGCGTTTAGCTTGAAAGCTGCGTCATGTGCCTTTCTTTTTGCAATTTGCATGATGAGGATATGTCTACGCTTAATTAATTTGTGCACAAGCTAAGAAGTTGCAGTCTTCCTCGGCGCATATATTCCACCGGTCAAAATCTTACCATTTGTAATCGAGCGCCGCTGGCGGCTGTTAGAAAAATTACATAAATTGGCCGCATCACTCAATCAGCCGCAGGGTTGAACGTTTGGGGGAAAAAGTAGCGGCTTATAGTCCGCAATTTACGGTACTCACAAATTTATGGGAAGCCGGATTAAATCACGGAACGGGCCAGATCCGGACCATTGCCATATGTTTGTCATACCTGCTTTAAGCCAATATTTAATAAAAGTATGAGTCTGAATTTTTTTAAAGTAAAAAATCTATTGACCTGCCCGCCTATACACAAACAGTACAGCGAAATAAGAAAGTATCCAAACCTTTTGGAATGTCACACATTTCTGCATAAAATCACTATCAAATGTGTTATTTTTTTTCCACATTTTAATAAGGATTACATGCAAACAATGACAGAAGCGGGAGGAATAAGTAACTAGTTCACATATTCTTTCATACTACTGTGCATACGCACACAGTATTCATTTAATATCAATATATTGCATACTAAATTCATCAAGTGAAGTGGTGTCCAACAAGCAACCTGCGGGCCGGATCAGGCCCGCTAAGGGATTGAATCCGGCCCACGAGACAATGCTTGGAGAAGCGCAAGAGAAAAACAAGCTGCATGTTGAAATATATCCACTTGATTTTGCCAAAGCCAGGTGCCTCTCACAAACGCTGTACTTGTATTTTACTCACTCACTCTTTTTCTCTTTCTCTCTTGTTTTCTCTTTCTTTCTCTCCTCTCTTTTTCTTTCTATTTCTCTTTTTATCTCTTGTTTCTCACACTCTCTCTCTTTCTCTTTCTCCCTTTCTCTTTTTTGTTTCTAATGCTCTCTCTCTCTTTCTCCTTTTCTCTTTTTATTAGTCCCACCCTCTCTGCTTTTCTCTCCCTCTCTTTCTCTCATTTCTTTCTCCTCAATCTACTAGAATGTTTGTTCTATCGTGAATGTTTTTTTCTATCAAGTTAAAATGAGTCTGATCTAGTGTGATCGTTGTTTTCAAATTCAGTGTACCCTTTGATGATTTGCCAACAGATGGGATTTAAAGACTTTGGAACGGCACGACCTTGCAAGGTCATTCATTTGAACTGGCTGTTTGCCAATATTTTGTTTCTTGGGCAAAAACAGTTCATGGAAATTTCGACAGACGTGCGTCAAAACAAATGAGGTAAGCAATGAGAGTGCAACAAACGGTTGCCTTTTTTTTTTTTTGTTGAATTCATATTTTTTGTGTTGACGTGCCGGCCACAACATTTATAGTCAAGTTGTGTTTATTCAAATAGCCA
The DNA here is from genome assembly GCF_059441175.1 of Urocampus carinirostris. Lineage (NCBI taxonomy): Eukaryota > Metazoa > Chordata > Actinopteri > Syngnathiformes > Syngnathidae > Urocampus > Urocampus carinirostris. Next base: position 21,515,435 of record NC_142356.1, read on the forward strand.
TTTATCGATAGAGGTCTTCAAAAGCTGCACAGACTATTGTTACACCATCCCTCAAACCACAGGTGTCAAACAGGCGGCCCGCGGGCCAGATCAGGCGCGCTAAGGGATTGAATCCGGCCCGTGAGACAACAATCAGAGAAGCGCAAGAGAAAAATAAACTGCAGGTTGAAATATGTCAACTCGATGTTGCCAAAGCCAGGTGCCTCGAACAAAGACACTGTACTTGTATTTCTTTCTCTTTCTCTCTCTCTCTTCCACCCCTTTTCTCCCACTCTCTGTCTCTCTCTCTCTCTCTCTCTCTCTCTTCCACCCCTTTTCTCCCACTATCTCTTTCACTCTGTGTCTCTTTTTCTCTTCCTTTGTTGCTCTTTGTTTCATTCTCTTTCTGTCTTTTTAACTTCTTTTGCTCTAGCTTCCTTTTTTCCTTTTCTCTTATCTTTCGCTCTTCCTATCCTTTGCGCTTTCTTTTCTCTTTTCTCTCCCTCTGTCTTTCTATTTCTCTTTGGATTTCTTCCTTCCTCTCCCTTTCTTTTCCCCCTCTCTCATGACTTTTTATCTCTTTGGTTTCTTACGCTCTCTCCCTCTCTGTCTTTTTCTTTCTTTGTCCTGCCCTCTCTCCGTTTCCCTCCCTCTTTCTCTTATTTCTTTATCTCTCTTTTTCTTTCTCTTTAATCTACTAGTCCGGCCCCTGGCAGAATGTTTGTTCTATCGTGTGGCCCCGAGTTAAAATGAGTTTGACACTCCTGCCCTAAACTAAAACCTACATGAGGGGTAAATAGTAATAGTACTATAGTCAAAGTAACTAGTTACCAGGAAAAGTAGCCATTTCCAGCGTTTACTCGTACAGCACTTTTTCAGCTCAGGTGACTATAAAGAAGCTCTTTTGGGTCCCAAATCATCTCTTCGGGTTGTTTATGTTGCATTATTCCCGTCATTACCAATTATTATATAACATTATCCACAGAGTGACTTAAAACAGGGAAATAAGGAAACTCAAAAGAAAAATACAATAACAAAAGGAAAAGACGGATTACTTTGTCCTGAGCACACACATTAAAGAGACAGTGTGTATTATTCGACGCCTCCTGAACGGTATAAAATGTAATTTGTATGAAAAATGAAACAATATTGATTTAAATAATAACCCAAATACATGAACTATCATATACATACGTGCATTTCAATAATGCATTTGAGCAGTTTGTATACATTTTACATAACATGAGCCTCAAATTGATGGAGCTGACTTAATCCTCCCGCATTTCCTACTAAGGGTACCCGAAAGAAACAAAAACCTAATGAAAGGCATGGCAAAAACAAAAAAACAGAAAAATATAAAATCCGTCTTGTTTGCTGTCTTTGAATGTCCAAAGTTAGGACTCTTCCTTGTGCTTAGTAGTTCTCGCTTGCACTCCATAATACGGAAACATCTAGTGTTTAAATAATACACACTGTCCCTTTAAGGGCAATGCTAATGGAGAAAAAGAGATTCTCCGTTTTGGTAAATGGTTCAAATGTAACCACTCTAAAAGCAATGGGGACCCATTAAAACACAGATTAAATGCCAAGGGCCACTACCTTTCATCTCCCCTTCAAAATAAAATAAAAAGGGAAATAATACTTTGATGAATAAATACAAATATTACGATAAAAAATTAAAAACAACACGCATGATCTTCAAAAAGGCAAAAAAAAAAAAGAGATGTATAGAGAAAGTATACAAAAACATATACAGTGGAAACTGTTCTCGACCATAATCCGTTCCAGAACCCTGTTCGAAAAGCGATTTGTTCGAACACCGAAATCATTTTTCTCATTACAAATAATGTAAATCGTTTTAACACCCTGAATGTTTACCTTTGTTTACCTTTAAGACACAAATAACATAAACGTAAACCAGGCTAATCGTACGTTCGTGTTATCGTAATCTTCCGTACCAAAGATTACGCTAACACGAACGTGTAAAAATAAGAAAAATAAAGTATAAAGGAAAGAATTATGAATAGGATTTTTTTACCTTTGTGGTGGTCAGCAGAAGGCGAGCTCTTCTGTCTGAGGGGTGCTCACACGTTCAAATCTCTTTGCTACGGATGACTAGGCTACAAGATGTTCTTTTCTCTCAAAGTATCTATCCAATGACACTTTCTTCTGCCTTCTTTTTAGCACTTTTCGGAAGTGGTTCATGACAGTGTCGTTAAAATCATTGATGACTCTGGTGGCTGCAGCTTCATCGGGGTGGTGGAGTTCGACGAAATTCTGTAACTCGGCCCATTTGCTACACATTTGTTTAATCCCGGACGTCCCCTAGTGTAGTGGAGGTGCAATTGCACCTGAGAAAATTAAAAGGAGTAAAAAAAAAAAATGTGATGTGAAACATCAACCCCTAGAGACGGTACCACTGCACTACAGTTAGCCATAGCTGTATCGCGGAATGCTTAACGTGGTTTTGCGACTTCATGTAATTTCATCACCCGTACGCCGCTCAGCATCCCAACCTCGCTTACGCACTCACGCGTCGTACCGGCGTTCGAACTCCGATTTTTGTTCGAACTACGGAGCGAGAATTTCTCGAAATTTTTGTTCGGACTCCGATTTGTTCGAACTGTGAGTCGTTCGAAAACCGAGGTTCCACTGTACAAATAAAATTTCACAATGTAAATTAATCAAAACATTGTGCTTTCAAGTTTTGTTAAAAGGGTTATTTTGTAATATTTAAGCTCTAAATGTCCGTGTATTTTGTGAAAAATAAGTAAAACTACACATTATGGAGACTTAAAGGTACACAGTCTAATATTTGACCACTAGATGGCCCCGTTTTAGGGAGTTAAGTGCTTTGAGTTAAGTTTATATGGGTTTAAAATTGGATTTGCTGGTGACTGGACCACCGGTTAGGTAGACCTGACGATCCACCATTAAAAATATTTTTTTTCATATCCTTAATCATTTCCGAGATATTGGATTTAAAAATATACCCAAGACTTTTCGAACACCAAGTATATCATTAATACCGGTTGTCCAAAATAGCCTCTTTATCATGAAGGAAGCAATTTTCCAAACATTGTTATTTTAGCTTTAAATGCTCGATTTTGCAGTTCATTAATAAATATTAATATTCTCTCTACACTGTCTTGCCTTTTATGAACTAAATTGAGTGCCCAATGAGCACAGTGTAGCAGCAAAATGCTAGACAAACATGGCTGCGACTACTACAGTAAGTGGATTCTGCTATGTAAAAGAAATAAACATTTCTCGACCTAAGAATATTTATAAAAAATAAATAGTTGGTATTATAGTTCATGTATTTTGCCCATTATTCAAATCAATGTTTTTTTTTCCGTGTACCAAATGAAGTTATGTACAGAGGCACTGAATATTACACAATCTCCATTTAAAGTGACCTAAAAGGACCAAATCACATTGTTTTGGGGGGCCTGGTCTTGTGTAAAACAAGAAAATTACAAATGAAAAAAAGACAACATGGGAAAAAATGACTGAAAAAAGAAGAAAAAAAATTAAAAGAGGGGAAAAATAGGGAATAAAAATATAAAAAATAAATAAACGGCGTACCCTTAGCAAGATGACCAACAATGATGTCATCTGTCTATAAGGTGAGCTTCATGATATGTAAAATAAATACGATAATTTAAAAAAAACTTTTATGTATGCCAGTCCCTGCATTTGTGCTTACTATCCAAATCAATATTTTCTTTAATCAATTAGTTTTTTTTCCCCAACCATTAAGTGGCGCCGAATGACACACATTGTCCCTTTAACCCCGCAGACAACGTTTGGTAAACACATTTTAATCGTTGAGACATTTCGTACGACACACTGACCAACAGAGGGCGCTGTCTCACACTCTTAGAACTACAACTACATCGACATCATGGCTCAACCGTCACCCAAAAAAAAAAAACCTGTCGAAATGTTGTTGTTTTCTCAAATTTTGTGGCTTTTTAGTTAGTCTCATCGTGTGAGTAATAGTGTTCAGGCTAATTAAGAGGTTCATTTATTCGATGGCAGCTTCAGTAAAAACGCAGCATTGGCAGCAATAAGCTTCACTGAAACAGGTGAGTGGACTGCATACAAACTACATACACCATAAAAAAAAACAAAAAATAGCTTAGCATTGTGGCTAATTCTGCGAGGGGCTCAATTAAACAAATAGCGTACAAATAAATATTATATTTTGTTCGAAGGTTAGGAGGATTGCTTTTAAATGTAATCTGATACTGCTACTAGTTACCTGTTGAGAAATATGAGTAACATAATCCGAATACTATAATATTGTATATAATAATGTAACTGGATAACTTTTGATCATTATTGGATAACTCCCAATACCAAATATGCTAATAAATAACAAAATACATTGAATCTAAATTAAATTACTACATTTTCTTTAAAGGGACAGTGGTACAAAAAACCCCTCGAATTCAGTAAAAAAAAAACAACATTTTTTGGGGTAACGAGAGTAGGAAAAAAATCGAGAGAATAAGTGAAAGATAGATAGAACAAGAAAGATAACAAGAGAGAGTGAGAGAAAGAAAGATAGAGAGAGAGAGAAAGCGAAAGAAAAAGAACAAGAAAGAGAACAAGAGAGAAAGAGAAAGAAAGCGAACAAGAAAGATAACAAGAGAGAATAGGAGGGAGATACTGTAGAGTGAACAAGAAAGATAACAAGAGAGGAAGAAAGAGAACAACAAAGATAATTACAAGATAAAGAAAGAGAACAAAGAGATAATAATAGAGAAAAAAAGAAAGAGAAAAAAAACATAAGAGAGAGAAAAAGAGAAAGCGAAAGACAGAGAACAAGAAAGATAACAAGAGAGAATAGGAGACATCAAGAATGATAATATGAGAGAAAGAGAGAATAAGTGAGAGAGAGAAAACAAGGAAGTGTAAAAGAGAGAAAGAGAAAAAAGTGTGACAAAAAATAGACAAAAAGAAAGAAACATGGAGACAGTGATGTAAAAAGAGCAAAATCAAATTAAAAAGAATGTCAAGATAAATGAGCGAGCATATTTACGAGGTGGTGCTTGGAGATTGAAAAAAATTGTAAACAATGGTGCAGTGAAAAAGAAAGCAATGACATTTAGCAGCAACATATATCACAAATAAGTCGAACAATAAGATGATTACTCATTTTTCAATACTTAGACAAGGTGTTTGTTTTATTTACTGTCACGGGGAGACCGGATCAGAACGGAGGTAGGAGGAAGGAGGGGAGAACTCATCTGCGTTCACGATCAAAACTTTTATTTAGCAAAATAAAAGTCATCCAAAACTCAGTAAAAAACAAAAAACAAAAACAGGCTTTTACTCAAAACGCGAAAACACAGCTTTCCTCTGAATCAAACAAAACAGGACAGAGCAAAACAGAACGGAAAATGCAGACCGAAAATGCAATGAGCCAGCACCCGCAAAACCCCACTTAAGAAGCAAACGCGCAAATTAGGCGATCTGCTTCAGCTGTTGCCCAGGGGGCGGGGCCAGCCGGTTGCCACGGCGACCATGCTGGACATGACATTTACGGTCAGATGTGCTTATTTAGGGTGGTGATGGCACTGGCACAGAAACTGTCTATGAGTCTGTTTATTCTTGTTTTAGAGCCCACAACAGGCTAAAGAGGTGGTGGCCAGGGTGAAAGGAACCTTTTATAATGGTGTTGGCTCTTCTGTGGTATCTTTGCTCCAGACTGGGCATAGAGCAGCCAATGATGTTCTGGGCGGTGTTGATGACTCCCCATATGAAAAATGAAGTCCGCGGCATGTACGGGTGAAGTGGCTAATCGCTCTCCAGCTAATTCACTTTTATTTCTTACAGTTTGCTGTGGAGTGCTCTGCCCACTGAGATTCCATCTGCAATTTCAGTGGAACTGTTTAAATCTTGGCTTAAAACACACTTTTATTCTATAGCTTATGAAGGACCTATATTTCATTTTGACAATATCTATGTATTATTTGTTATTGCAACATCCGTTGCAGCCTGGTCATCCTGGAAGGGGGATTACCTCACGTGCGGTCCCTTCTCAAGGTTTCTTCGTTTTCCTCATGTTGAGTTTTTCCTTGCCCTCATGTAAGGTTTTAGATCACGGGATGAGGTAATCATAGTCTGTGCTTTGCAATAATCTGTTGTCTTTGCAGCCCTTTGAGACTCCTTGTGATTAAGGGCTATACAAATAAACATGGCTTGACCTGACTTGACTTGTGTTTCTTTAGGTGTTGTTTTGTGGGCCAATTAAAACCCTTGGCGAGCCTAATCTGGCCCAAGGACCGCGTGTTTGACACCCGTGCTCAATGTTTTTTGTTTTGTTATGTTGACTCATCATTGTCTGGGACAAAATGTTGCACACGTGAGCAAGCAAAGTACAAAATGACCCGGCTGTGCGAGCGTCCTTCCTTACCTTTTCGAACCCCGCTGGGGATTCGGCTTTCTGCTGCCTTATTTTTGCTAACGCCTCCTTTTGTGGAACCCTGCAGGAGGTTCCTTTTGTGTGCGTTTGTGAGCTGAAAGAAAGTGGATCTTACCCCGTTTGAGGAACAAGACAGGAAGTGGGCTCTGCAGAGGAAACTTGACCCCCCAACCCCTGCCCCAAACAACTCCCCCTCTTAGTACTTTTACTTGCCTTCCGCCTTTTGTGCCTCTATGCTCCCTCTCATTTCTTCTTCTCTGCATTAGGGATGGGATATACTAGGAATTTTGGTATTTATTCGATCCAAGTAACTACATATTATCGATCGATGCAGATCCGATACTTTTTGCAGGGAAATCTCATGATCATTGAATCCTCTCCCCTTGAGTTATTTCAGTATCACGATAAACACAGCACCGTCGCAAAGTGTCGGCCAGACCCAAATGCAGGACACAAGGAGACGTAAAACAAGGGATGTGAGTAGACCCAAACAGGGGCGTTTATTTACCCCCCCCCAAAAAAACGCAAACTAAATTTCTTAGAGAGAAGAGATTGTGAAACCTGGACTGCTGATGACAGAAAACTTAAGAAGGGGTTTTGGGTGGGTGAAAATCTTGAAAAGGAGATTTGGGAAAACCTTCATAAAAGATAGTTGAGTGGAGGATCTCGGGATGAGGAGAGAACTGAAGAAGAAGGGGTCGGGAACCTTTTTGACCCAAAGAGTCATAAAAGCAGAAAAAGGTTTTAAAAAGAAATTGAGAGAGCCACATCATATATTTTCAGACAAAATTGAAAAAACTGACAAATATGCTCTCTAGACAAAAGCTAATTCTTCAGCACATTTTATTTCACTGTGTGTCATTTGATGATTCAATCAAATGTATGAAATGAATAATGCAAAATCCTGTGTCCCAAATCAATGTAAATATGCCATTTACAATTTGTCTTCCACTTTCAGTTAAGTGTGTTGAGGCAATTTATTTTCCATGAAATTTGTCCTTAATAACGGTTTCAAAAGTTCTTTTGTAAAAATGTCACAAAGTACTGCAAACGATAAGCATATCGTCATATTCACTTTCGGTGTAGACTGCACTGAGCGAGAGAGAGCGAAGAAAGTGCAGGGATCCGCCCACCTGTACTGCTCACTCAATCAAAGTAGTTTAGAAGCGTTTTTATTCATCAGTTTAAATGGTTACTTATCAAACTTATGCATTAAGTTGCTTCGGCTTTATATGGACCAAAATCAGGATAAAATCACTTGACTTTGGAACGCCACAGAGAGATGTGCAATAGTTACATTTTATTTCGGAGCCATACGCACTCATGAAAAGAGCCATATATGGCTCCTGCGCCATAGGTTCCCTACCCCTGGTCTGGAAGGAGAAGCGTGTCGTCATGGTGAGTGAATAACTCAAGAAGATTTCAAAACGGATTAACAACCTAAGGTGGGAGCCCAGAGTATTTATGGAAGAAGTTGGCTAATAAGTTGATGGGTGATTGGAAAATAGGGTGATGCTGCCATCTCTCGGAGAAGGGGAGGGACTGCAGGTGCTGTACCATGACAAGCACAAAGATTCTATGCACTACATTTTTTCATTTTGTATGTTAAATATTTACATTGCAAACTTTAACAACATATTAATATTTCTTATATAAATCTTTTAAAACAAAAGCCAAGAGAGTCCAACGAAAAAAGCAACACTGTAACAAAAATATAACTACTGTGTAACAATGTCACGAAAAGAACGAAAATAGCTTCCATTGCACAATATTTGAAATATAAAGTCAGTATTGCTAATGAAGTGTCAATTGTCACTCATTAGTCCCGTTTCCATAGTTACAGCCGATATACATTTTTTTGTTCAGGAACATGCTTACAATTTTGGTTGCACCTAGTTGCTCTCTGCAGGGTGAGCTTTTTCATGTGTTTATGCAAATGTTGTTGTTGCCACAGTAGTACACCATATTACAACACGAATTACCCTTGGCATTTTCCTATACTGTAGTTGGGGGCAGGGGGAGTCCACCCTGTGCTGCACGTCTGGTGTCTTTCTGTCATTTTTAGCTAATGGTAGGGGTTGGGTGCGTACATATGTCCCTCTCTTCTGCCTGGAAGGCAGGAAGCAGCAGCAGACCAGGTAGTTCACTTGTGAGGTGATAAAAGTGTGCCTGTCATTCCCACACTCAGGCATAAACTTAGAGAGTGGCTGAAGGCGATGGGTAATTGAGAAGGGCTGGGCTATATCCTTAGAGAAGCAGCGCTATGAGGAAAGTGGTAGGGTGAAGTATCGATCCGATCCAAGTACTTGCGTAGTATCAATGATATCGAATATTTGGATCAACAGCCCTTCTTCCCGGCAGACGTCATATCACGTATGTGTGATTTGTGATTAGATTAAAGCTGCAGAAACGAAAAACATTGAAACAAACACAAGAAACATGAAACTGTTTTTGCCAAATCTTGATGCTGCACAATTTGGGACAAAGTTAACTTATTAACTGATCTGCTTTCTCCTCTCTCCAGTGAGGTATAAAACTTTTGACGACCGATCTTGCCGTATGTAGAAATGAACGTATAAATAGAGACCTACAAATATATTCCATTCAAATAAATGTACACATAAATAAATTACATAAATGTAATAGATTCATTTATCCATGCATTCTATCATTTTTTGCGGCATTCGTTTTGTCATGTGTTTTCCTTATTTTTTGTCACTTATTTTGTCATTTCATTTGTTAGTTTTGCCGTGCTTCAGTGGTTAGCACATTCACTCAAGCAAAAGGTCCTTGGTTCGAGACCCGGTGGAAACCTCGTTGGCCTTTACAGGGATGGGTGCCACCAGACTGTGTGTGCCCAAGATACACCACAGGAAATGGTGCCTGGAGTGGTTAAGAGATCCACCCACCAACTATATATTTGGTGTTTTTGTTGTAAAGTGGTTAGCACATTTCCCTCTGAAGCTGTACATGCCCAAGACACACCACAGGAAATGGTGCCCCTAGTGGTCAAGGGATCAACACCCCGACTCCATATTTTGTGTTTTGTAGTGCAGTGGTTAGCACATTTGCCTCCACGCGAAAGGTCCCCAATTCAAGACTGGGTGGAAACATTTGTTGGCCTTTTAAAAGGGATGGTTAACACCAAGCTGTACTTGCCCAAGACACACAACAATAAATGGTGCCCCTAGTGGTTTAGAGATCTACCCACCAACTTTATATTTTGTGTTTTTTGTTGTAAAGTGGTTAGCACATTTCCCTCTGACGCGAAAGGTCCCTAGTTCGAGACTGGGCGTAAACATTTATTGGCCTTTAGAGGAATGGGTGCCACCAGGCTGTACTTGTTGAGAACACACCACAGAAAATGGTGACCTTAGTGGTTAGAAGATGCACCCACCAACTCAATATTTAGTGTTTCTGTAGTAAAGTGGTTAGCACATTTGCCCCCCATGTGAAATGGCCACAGTTCAAGACTGGGTGGAAACATTTGTTGGCCTTTAAAACGGATGGTCAACACCAAGCTGTACGTGCCCAAGACACACCACAGGAAATGGTGCCCCTAGTGGTCAAGGGATCAACCCCCCGACTCCATATTTTGTGTTTTGTAGTGCAGTGGTTAGCACATTTGCCTCCACGCGAAAGGTCCTTGGTTCGAGATTGGGTGGAAACAGTTGGCCTTTAGAGGGATGTGCACCACCAAGATGTACTTGCCCAAGACACACCACAGAAAACGGTGACCCTAGTGGTTAAGGAATCCACCCACCCACTAGCACATTCGCCTCACGCAAAAGGTCTCCGGTTCGAGACCCGGTGGAAACATTCGTTGGCCTTTTGGGGGATGGGCGCCACAAGGCTGTACTTGCCCATGACACACCACAGGCAATGGTCCTTTTTAACCTATTGGCCGTTCAATGATGAGTTGCTCAGCCAGCTTGACCTGCCCCCTTGAATAACATTTGATAAAATACATGACTAAATACAGAATGAAATAAATACTGAAATAAATAAAGGATTTAAAATAGCATTTATCTCATATATTTATGTATTACAAGATTTATATATGCATTCATATAGCATATATTTGTATGTTTACACCTACATATAGAATCGAATTTATTGTCTGTGGCACGAAATTACAAAGCGCCACCGATGGTACAAGAACATTTAAAAGATAAGAAACAACAGTTAAAAATAAGTTAAATGTAATAGTATAATATTAAATTTGAAAAACGGCAGTATTGGTCCTCTTTAAAATCTTCTCCAAACCAGTAGCCATCAGATTTATTGTATAATGTTTCGTCTCATATTTAGTCATAACCCAATAATTGAATTACAATCGAAATGATTCCAATTGCAAACATTTCTGACATCGTTCCTGTTCCTCTTATGTTGCGCTTTTAATATTAAGTTTGTTTATGATCTCTCCATGTACAAGTTGTATAAATTCCACTGCTTTTATGTTCTTGAGTGGGATTCAATTTGACAGAAGCGTGTCTAAGTGTTAGTTATATCCGCTAACAAAAGTTCAGAAAAAGTAATAAACTCCCACCGCTTGCTAGGCTGCAGGCTTTTTCTGGGTTGTTCTGAATCTCAGAATAAAATACGGAAATGTTGAGTGCAAGGCCGAGCTTGATGGGGTGTGTTGGCTGCATGTCCCCCTTGCTAATGTCGAAAGCTTGCCCGAACGCCTGCTGGGAAATATGTGTGGCTTTTATCACAAAAGATTTTCTTCATGTTGAGGTTTTTGAGTTTTTCCTTGCCCTCATGTAGGGTTTAGATCAGGGGATGGTGAAATGTTTAAATCTAAGCTTAAAACACACTTCTATTTTATAGCATATGAATAACCTATATTTTATGTTGACAATATCTGTGTATAATTTGCCCTCATGTAGGTTTTAGATCAGGGGATGGTGTCATAGTCTGTACAGCTCTTCGAGAGTCTTTGTGGTTAAGGGCTATAAAAATAAACATGACTTGACTTGACTAGCCTATGGCCTTCATTTTAGTCATTCGATGCAGTAGATAGAGAATCTATGAGAGTGAGTTTTGTTATATCTTCTGCAGAAATATTGATGCTCCGGTTTGATTCAATTGGCCAAATGCATTCTGGGGCAATCAATTGCGTACTAACATTAATTAAGATATACGCTATGTTACCAATTAGTTTGTTTTGAGCGATCACTGCATGAAAAACATTCAACAGCTCTCTTAAGTATGTTTTTCCCTCTGTGTGATTTGTGGATTATCATAGATCATTTACATTTTTTTAAATGTAATTTCCAGAATTTATTGGTGGAAAGTTTATGTAAAAAAACTTTGTATTTGCAATTACTTAAATTTTACAGTTTAACAGATCTCCCAAAGATTAAAAAAATCTGAGTTGGTAGAGAATCTTCAAATTTATGATTTAAAAAATAATAATCATAATATCACTATGTGTCTATGTTATTAAAATGTTTAATACCAGGGTGTGATTATTCAAATGTGGGTTAACATAGGCTCGGTCCAACTTTAAAACATCTTTCTAGTTAGAAATCAAATGTCTTGGAAAAGCTATATTTAGAACCAGTCCACAGGTTTTCTTAAACGAACATGATGCTTCCAGGTGGTAAAAATTCATTCATACATATTTTTATTTATAATAATATAAATAATAAGCAAAAATACATTAAATATCCTATAAACGTGTTTTTTTTAAATACCTGTAGGTCATGACATTTATATTTATTTTACAAAACATTAGCCCAGTGCTTCTCATTTATTTCATGTCACAATAACCCCAAACCCCCTCCGGAAGAAGAATTCCTCTCACGCCCCCTCAATCTTTTACTTTTTTTTTTTAAAGGATCACTTAATATTCTTGGGGACAAAACAAGGATTGTTAGATATTGGTGGTCCGTGCAAAATCTTTTGGCATATTTTCACTGAGAAAAAAAACAAGCATCTTTGCAGCGTGATTGGCTTGTAATGTCTTAAAGTGACATCTTACTTTATTTGGCTTTGTGCTGTCCGCTGCCAACGTTTTAAACATAAAACTGGTCTTTCTTCGTCTCCTTCTGTGGTCGCAGTGAAGTGCTAGGTCCGCTTTGTCAGACTTCCTCTTCTTAGCTTTCGCAAGACTTTTGTTCGACTCCTTACCCAATCTCTTTTTGCCTGTCTCCGCATTCGTGTTAAATATTTTGTTCATGGAGACACTGAGGGCTCTGCTACAATTTGTGTCAAGACTTCGTACTCAATGCTTATACTGTGCTCAATACATTATGTGAAGGCTGAATGTAAACATAACACTCTGCCAATTAGAACACCACTGCACTCTAGTGTAGCAGAGGTGCAATTGCACTTTACGATGGTAGAGTTTAAGATAAAAAGTTCCGTAAAGTCAAATGTGCCCCCATCGCTTTTGAGAGGCCCGCCCCACTATTTGAGAACTGTTGTTTTAACCTCACTGAGGGGGAGCCGACATGATTTTCCAACATCTTGCTGCAAAGGGTATCCCAAAAACCGTGGGCAAAAAAAATAATAAAAAGGGTGTGGTATTGGTCACTTTAACTCTCCGTCGTTTGTAATCTTCCTTGTGGTTGTAGCACTACACAATAGAATATTTAGTGGTTAAATAATACACACTGTCCCTTTAAGGGTCTCCTGCTGCCTGCGGGCAGCATTTTGGTGACCCCTGCTTTGGAATTTTGGGTCATATATTCACCAGTTTTATGTATTTTTATGTTTCCGCTTCTGAAATGATCAGTAATCTGTCTTTTTAAACCGAACGACGTACAAACTCTTGCTAATCCAAAGTAGGTTTACTGAGCCTTGGCAGAGGTCTTTGTTCTTCCAAGTCAATGCAGTAGTCAAACATTGTCAAAACAGTGCAGGAATTCTCTTGCTGCTAGTCTGTTTTGGCTCTCATAATGCGGAGAGTGGCGTCCTCTTGCTTAACCACACACTCGTGCACACAAACAAACGACTAAAAGAAGCTTCTGGGCAAAGGCGATGTATTTCACCACAAGACACACAGCCAGTAGCACTGAAAACAAAAACAGAAGGTCGAAACGAAGCAGAGGCACCGCGAACTTCCATCTTTCCCCCTCCCACTCCGCAGTTAGTCCTTGTTGTTGTCTCTTAGCACGCATCCAGTGCTGTGACGACATGTATTTACAAGATTATTGTCCTTTTTTTTTTTTTAAAGTGTGTCAAGCGGGTTAGTTGTACATTTTCAGTGCTGCTGATACAGAGTGGTATACTTTTATCCCCTAACACAAACAAAGTGACACTTTTACACTCTTCTGTACACAGGAAATACAAACAAAAACAAAAGGCCGTCTGTTCGGTTTAAAACACATATAAATTAACAAGTTAGACTGAGAAACTGATTTTAGGTTATGATTAGAAATAGTCTTCACCCTGGGTGTTGAACATATTTTAGCTCATGCTAGGAAAACTGTTCTAACAGGGGCTGGACTAGTACATTAATACTGTAAAAAAATGTGCCTAAGCTGGAGGGTTGGGGGTCTTTTCGGAGGCTCACAATCAGGGATGTTAGATTTGATGATAGAACATATGTTGAAGGGTCTATGAAAAGCCGTTTTAGAATTAAATCATACTTGCTCTCACGTGTAGCAATATACTCTTGGACACCTATACTCCCACACAGACAGTCATACCCAAGCACAAACTCTACTACATTCTTATACATACCAATATACTCCTTCACACATACCACTAGCTAATGCAAGCTTTGTAACTAGTTAATGCATAAGGCACTCAGTTTGATATGAGTTTCTAAAATAACATATTGTCATCTTAATACTATGTTGTTACTATGTTATTACCAGGTTCCTTATAGGAAGTAAGGTTACATATACTCAGTCAACCACAAAAAGATAGTTTTACTAGAAAATCACAATAACCCAGCACCTGAGCAATCCTTAGGGGGTACCCTGGTGCCCACGGGCACCACGTTGGAGACCCCTGCACTATACTCTCATACACACACCGCTATACTAATAACACTACAAATATACTCTCTCCTACGCACCATTATATCTCTTACACATACCACTATGCTCTCATATGCATATTACTATCCTATCACACACATACTACTATACTCTCACATATATTACTGTACTCTATCACACATAGTACTAAACTGGGAGCAGTTTGGCATCAAAACTGCCCAACATACACACACACAAAGAAATCAAATGTACCAAATGTACCCTAAGTAAAAAAACAAAAACAATGAGAGGTGAAGTGGCCATTACACTAGGTGTGAAAAACTCCTCGGGTAATAGAAATTGTAATAGTGTGTGAGAAAAAAAATCGTAGCACGTGAGTATAACAGTGTGTGTGTGAGAGTATATGATAGTGTGTGTGTGAGTGTAGTAGTGTGTGCCAACGAGTATAATTGTGTGTGTTTGATAGTCTGTAATAGTGTGTTGGGGAAGGAAAGCAGTATTCGTGTGAAAGTATTGTTTTATGGATGTGAAAGCATAGTAGTGTTTAAAGAAGGGTTTGTGAGAGAGTATATTTCTGTTGTGTGAGTAAGTATGGTGGTTTGTATGAGAGTATAGTCGAGTTTTTGCATGGGTACGACTGTCTGTGTGAGAGTATAGTTGTGCATGTGTGAGAATATGATGTTACATGTGAGAGCAAGTATGATTCAATTCTCAAGCTGCCTCTCATGCAAAACGACAATTGCGGTTATTTCCACTACATTTTAGCATAAAGGACTAGTGTAAATGATTTACTGATTTCAAAGGCTTTCTAATTTTCATTTCATATGAAAATGTTTACATGAATACATGAACTACCCATTTTTATCATAGAAGAGCTGAAGCTTCTTTACACTTCTGCAAAGACACTCAAGTGCTACTTATTTTTTATCGTATTGCCTGCTAGGGTGCGTCCGTGACTTCTTTTTAATAATAAAAAAAAATGAAGGTGTGTTTCCTTGATGTTCTCTGGTTGATTAAGGGTAGTCAGAAAATGCAGCTACAGCGTGTGCTTTGAGAGTGCCGCCTGGCGACATCCAGTTGAAATTTGTAAAACTGCAAATCACTGTCTCATTTTTCTCCTGTGCTTCTCCAAGCATTGTCTCGCTGGCCAAATAAATTAATGTAGCTGGCCACATTAGGCATGGTGGCAATGAGTTTTGAGAAAAACATCTTTGAGTACGAATTTGCAATATCCCTGAAATGGCTGTTACATAAGGGTGTGCACACTTGTGCAACCACCTGATCTCCGTTGTTTTTTTTTGACTTCCTTTCTTTTGACTGCAGTCAAGTTCTAAGTCACATTGACGCTGGAAAAAGTATGGAAATGACGGACTGCCTTGGAAATATGTCTCCATTCAAATGATGGGTCTGGTTTCCGTGGCAATCACAGATAAACAGAAGCTTACTGTATTACGGTTGCTCTGACAAACACCGCTCTTAAGATCGTCTCGAGTTCTATAACGTGGATACGTCGACTTGTTCATCCTACTCAAATTCATTGACGTCCCCAGCCGTCATTGGCATTGAATGAGTCGGGAAATGTGGCGTCATTGAGTATAATCCATTTCCCAATGAGATCGATTGATCAATCAACTCCTGCTCGCATCGAAGAGATACAAAATATGACCCGTTTTCTTAATTGAAGGGAAGTGAGCCATTTCGAATTCTTAGAGTACACTCTAAAAACAGTTGGGTCAAAAATGGAACAACCCAATATTTAAGTTGATTGGACCCAACCAACTGTTTTGTTTTGGAGATACAGCGCCCACAAAAATCATGTGTCCCGTATTTTCCAGACTTTGAATCGCACTGGAATATAAGTCGCACGCCTGTCCAAGCAAAACCGCGACTTATAGTCCAGAAAATACGGTAATGTTTTTGTACAAGAGAATTCTGTTAAAAGATTAGTTTTGCTGAAAATAACAGGCTTCACAATTGGAAAACTGACCATGATAAAGCAATTTGGATTATTTTGTTTAGAACTGGGGTCACCAAAGAAGGTCTTTGAATACATAATCACTTTTTCAGAATGAACTTATAATTGATCTATGTAAATCATTTACTTTCCTTTGATTTTCTTCCTCATTTATTGCGTGGTCTATAGTCAGCCTGCCAAAAATATTGCAATGGCAAGAATTTCAAGCATTTTCACCCCAAATTCAAACATTTCCTGACCTTGAAAACAGCATTAAATTTCAAGCATTTTCAAGCACATGTGCGAACCCTGTAATTCTGGAAAAAGAAATAGCTCCCGTTTTTAAAGGTTGGTGACCCCTGGTTTAAAACCACACAAACGATTGTGTTTTATGTAAAGCGACCCAAAAAAAGGGTCAAATTGAGCCAAGTATTGGGTTGATCCGACTGTTAAGTGTTTTTAGAGTGTGAATGTGTAATATACAGGGTTGGGTAGGGTTACTTTAACTTGATTACTTTTAATTACTTTTGGATTACTCCAATACCAAGTATGCTAATAAAAGACAAAAGAAACTAAATATGAATACAATTATGACTCACAACACGTGGTAAGTTTTCTCCCCTGGCTTTGATCTCCGGCAAAACTAACATAAAATGCGACGGAAACAAAATGA
The DNA here is from genome assembly GCF_059441175.1 of Urocampus carinirostris. NCBI lineage: Eukaryota > Metazoa > Chordata > Actinopteri > Syngnathiformes > Syngnathidae > Urocampus > Urocampus carinirostris. The sequence goes on from NC_142356.1 coordinate 21,532,435, forward strand.
ATATAAATCCAAACAGCTTGCCAACATCATTTTGGCTGTTCCATGTATTCCGTTACTCCCCAAGCCTGCACAAAATTTAGTCATTGTATTCATATTTAGTTTCTTTTGTCTTTTATTAGCATATCTGTATTGGAGTAATCCAAAAGTAATTGAAAGTAATCAAGTTAAAGTAACCCTACCCAACCCTGGTAATACATTACTAGCTCACATTATCTTGGTTAGTTTCACCATTATATGTTAGCTCTTGCTCAAAAACGTCTCACATAAAGGGCAGAAAAGGAGGTATAGTGACTCCTTTTCAAGGTTAGTAGCACACAGTGGTCAACTAGCGCACAGGTTTTGCCTGGGACGAATGAAAACCCAACAAGCCAGATCGTCGTCGTTTCCTCTTCGGCTACAAGTTCACCGAAGGGTCACTTGCGCAAGCTAACATACAAGACGGCATGTGACCGCAAAACGGCCGATCACGCGCGCCCCCCACCCCGCTCTGCCGCGATTCAGTGTCTTCCTCGTCAATCGTCTTTCAAATCATCCGTAAGAAACAAACACTTTCAGTGCTGTCGTTTCCGACGGCTTCCACAGGTCGCGTTCCAGCCATTATACGGCTCCACGGGTTAGTCTTAAGCGGTTTTGCCATCATGCTACTGCAGCATGATGTCCTTGAGGTTCTCCTGCAGGATGGTGTCCTTGACGGCGTGGAAGACGAAGCGGATGTTTTCCGTGTCCACCGCCGTGGTGAAGTGGTGGAACAGCGGCTTGCCTCGGTTTCTCCTTTTACGGCTGAACGACTGCACCAAAAACGCCTGCGGGGGGGAAAAACAGTGGAGAGTTTTTCTAATAGCAGGGTTTGTATACCTTCCTCATGGCCACATTCAAGCACTATTTAAGGACTTTCAAAGCTACATTTCCAATGTCTCCTATAGTTTCCATAGTGTTGTGGTCAGCACATTCGCCTAACAGGCAAAAAGGTCCCTGGTTCTTGACCGGGTGAAAACATGTGGGCTTGGAGAGGGATGGGCACCACCAGACTGTACTTGCCCAAGGTACACCACAGGAAATAGTGGCCCTACGAACCTCATGTAAAGGATCCAACTCACCGTTTAAAGAAATCTGTTGTGAATCATGTATTTTGCAGACCCACTAGTACAGACGCTCCCCTACTTACGACCATTCGACTTACGTAAAACACAAACATTTTTATCGGGATGTCGAAAAATACCCAGACATTGCTGTAAGTTACGATTTTTTTATTGTGTGCACCTTTGTCCGAGTACAGGACATTACTGTAGTGCTTCTTTCCGCCACTAACGGCGTGTGGCGCTGTGAGCGGTCACCCAGCATCCAGCCGGAAGTAAAAAAATCTGCTTCCTCTTTCTAGTGTCTATACTGTATCTGCAGCAAGCTAAGAACTTCGACATTTTTATTGTTTAATATCTCGTGCATCCATCCAATATAGTTGGTGTAAAGTGTACAGAAGAGGCGAGCCGTTCATATTAAAATGAAAAGAGGAATACGAAAGCTTGATGCGGTTGAGAAAACGCTCGGAGCTCTTTTTTTCAAGTAGTACCTGCACGTCCTCCAGCCTGCGCGGGTCTCCCCTGTAATCAGGAAAGTACTTGCGGATGTCGACGGTCTGGATTTTGTCCACCAGCAGGTCGGTCTTGTTGAGGAAGAGGATAATGGAGACGTTGAGGAAGAGCTTGTTGTTGACGATGGTCTCGAAGATGTTCATGCTTTCCACCAGGCGGTTGGTGCGACGGTCCTCCATCAGGACCTGGAATCGACACACAACTTTTAAAGGGACTATAAAAGACCGCTTAATTTTTTCAATTCGGTACAGAACACCCAGTCATGCAGAGAGGGTTGCAAACTATTCCCTGCGCTGAGGGATTTGAGAAATTTGGTTAGCTATCTTCTGCCCACTGCCGGAAGATTGCTGGGATGAGCTCCAGCAACCCCGTGACCCTACTGAGGATAAGCGGTGCAGATAATGGATGGATGGATAGTCTGTGCAGCCCTTTGAGACCTTATGTGATTGAGGGCGTCACAAATAAACATGCCGCACAGTGGCTGGGAACCAGTCCTGTATTTGTACCCACGTTTGTCCCTTCAGCAATAATTTTGGAATATTTCATAAATATGAAATCCCTCAGATCATTTGTTGACGGCTTGGCCATGAATGAAATGGCTCTCGATCATATGACTGCTGATTGAAAAAGGAGCCAGCGCTGAGGCAACAGTCAAGTGTCTTCAAGGTGACCACAAAGAAAGCTTTTGTGCTTGCTGAACTTCTCATGTCTCAAGTCCATTTTGCAGTTTTTGGAAAGTACATGAAGAGGGATAAAGACAGCACTGTCTGCTTGGCGCAGAAGGAGGAGGTTAGGTTGTCACACGACATTAATGTCCAGTCGACAGTTTATCAGCACTGATACTTGCACATTTCTCGAATATCTATATCTGCATTTTTTTCTTCGTTAGAGGAGCCGATTATTAAGTCTCATGCAGCTGAGACCCGACCTTCCCTCCCAAACCTCCTCCTCTCTCCTGCTACCCTCCCTGCGCCTCCTGTGACCGGGGGCAGAGCCACTGAAGCAGGAGAGAGCGGCAGCTCAGCTAATTTGTCCTGACCTTCCTGTGTCCTTGATAGAACAGCGGTATTGTGATTAAGAGATAGGGTAAAAAGTGTAGTCAACTTGTTTTAGAGAGGTTTGATCTGGTGGAGATCGATAAATTAGCTTTTATCATAACATGAGTTCGTCACTCAAGCGTGTCTGTTTGTGATTAAGGGAGAGCAAGAAAGCAAGCTAGAGTGGAAGCGATGAGCTCTTATCATAACGTTAGTTTGTCAATCTGGCTCTAAAACAGCAGTGCCCACACTTTTCAATTTTTGTTTTGAGTTAATTTAAGTAATGTTGCTTGTATTGTATTTTATGTACATAGGCTATTGTCAAAAGTTTCATGGAGCTATTTAAGTTTTTATGTACATTTTATACGAGTTGCTGCTAAGCCTATTTTTATGTCCTGTTAGTTTTTGGTTGAGGTGGAAGAACAGTCATGTCAGTTGTAATAAAATTCAAATTTATTTAGTGTTAAATGTTTCAGAAAGGGATTTAGGTTTCTAGTTTATATAGTTTTATTTAAATTTAAACCATTTATCCTTTGTTTCTTTTTGCATTATTAACATTTTCTTACGCCAATTTTAAGCTTTAATATCGGCTACGAACATCGGTTTTCAGCCTCCTCTTATTACTAATAATCTGTACCGGCCTTGAAAAACCAATATCGGGCGATCCCTGTTCCATTACCTGGTCGTACTCGGACGAGGACACCATGAAGAGGATGGAAGTGATCCCGTCGAAGCACTGGAACCATTTTTGTCTCTGGGAACGCTGGCCGCCCACGTCCACCATCTTGAAGGGAATCTTCTTGATGACAAAATCGTGCTCTACGATGCCCTTGGTGGCCTTGCGGGCGAACAGGATGTCCTGCCGGCTCGGGGTGTAGCTCTGAGTGGACGGACCGCCAAGATCGTGTAAAAGTTTGTTTCTTGCTTTTATTTAAACCCGACGCTTAACGTGACTCACCAGCTGACCGATGCGCTCCAAGTTATCCAGGAAGTACTTCACAGACTCGCTCTGCAGACAAGAGGGGATAGCAAGGAGCAAAGATTGTAAATTTGGTTTTCCGGGCCGTGAATTCTAAAAACATCTGGCTCAATCGTTTTCTTGATTTATGGAGTGAATTTTAAACACTATTCTTTAACACTATATATTTATTAACATCATTTCACATTAACATTGAAGGCAATCTATAGCAATCATGGTTTGTCTACTGCTATGGCTCAACATGTGTCAGAAAACTATGCTATCATTTCTAATATAATATCATGCTTGCTCAAACATTAGCAGGGGTTCCGACACGCATCATCACCAAAACCCTCTTTCGCCATCACATCAACCTTGTCCTTCAGCAACTTCATTGTCTCCCAATTAACCATAGAATCAACCATAAAATCCTGCTGTACACTAACATGCCCACTCATAACCATACCCCTCCCTACCTCTCCTTCACACTGCCACGCCATCCCGCACCCTCAGATCATCTTTCTCCCTACATCTCACTATACGCCATGCCCTCCTCAGCTCCATGGAGAGCGGAGCTTTCAGCCGCTCTGCCCCCCAGCTGTGGAACTCATTGCCGCCCGACCTCCGAAATTCTGCGACCCCGTCCACCTTCCATTCCCGTCTCAAAACTCACTTCTTCAGACTTGCCTATTCTCGACCATATGCGTCACACACCGCCTTTTTGCTAAATTTCCCAAGCATTTTTATCATGATGCATGAAAATGACATTTTTATTTTATAAATCTTTGAAGTTCAAACAAATATAAATCTTATTGATGTGTTTACATGTTTAAGATTTTTGAAAATTGGATTGAAAACATCTTAATACCAATAAACGCCTTATTTTTAGAATAAGGAATTTAATGACTTTTAAGACTATTCAAGAATCTTCAGGAACCCAGCTTGTTTTTTCACACTTTTGGTTAATGCAAATGATTCATTATTATGAACCCATGGCACGCGGGCCCATATATGGGTCTTTTTATGAGTACATATGTCTCAAAGATGGAATACGTACACAGTGTAAAGCACTACTTTTACTCAGTGCCGTCTGAGACAAAGGTAAATGAGACGATTTCAGTATTTTGTGACATTTTTACAAAAGAGCTTTGCTTGCACCTTGTTTTGAAACCATTATTTTGGACAGAAATGATGGTCAAAACGAGCACTACACTCTTAAGTAACTGAGGGAGACCAATTAAAGGGGACACAAATTATTACCTTATTTTCACGACCATGAAGCGCACATAATATTTTCGTTAAATTGTGCGGTGCGCCCTCTGTTTGATGTAAAACGGTGGACGTAGCTGAGGCTGTCGTTCACACTGCTTGTTTACGGAAGTACTCATGGATGCCAACGCCGTAGCCTATCAAGCAATTTGAAAGGTATTGTGCTACCGGAGGCTGACCAGAATTAGTCTTGCGCTTCTACAGCCAATCCCCCTTCTTACTTTCACCACTAATGCTACACTAACAAATACAAAGAAAAAAACAAACGCAGGGTGGAGCATGAGATCACTCTCCACCACTCCCCCATCCCTTCTACCTAATGTGTTCAGCCCTGAACAGCTTTACCAAAAGTAAGATAAAAGCAATAGGAGCGAAGAGAAAAACGCATAAAGGCTTTTTGAACTCATTTGGGCATTGATAACACATAACAGAGAAAATATTCAACATTCTTTTTAGGACGCACCACACATTCAAGGGAAAACAATACACCACTTTTATATGCTTATGTTTAAATATTGCTTTTTTCTCTCTTTCTCTCTCTCTCTCTTTTTCTTGCTCTTTGTCTCGGTTTTCCATTTTCCTCCCTTTCTATCTATTTGTCCTCATTTATTTCTACGGTTCTTTCTTTTTTCCTCTCATTTTCTTGTTTTCTCTTTCATTCTCTTGCTCGTTCATTACGCTTTTTCTGTCTTTCTTGTTCTCTCTTTCTGTGGCTTGTTTTCTCTCCCCTTTCTCCTTCTTTATTTTTGTATTTCTCTTTTCCCCTCTTTCTTTTTGTCTCTAAATATTTGTCTCTGTCTTTTTCTCCCTGTTCTTCTCTTTGTTTGTTGCTTTCTCCCTCTTCTCCCCGTTTCTCCCTCTCTCTTGTTGTTGCTCTCTCTTTCTCCAACCTTTTTCTTTTTTTCTTGATCTCTCTTTCTGTTGCTCATTCCCTCTCTCTTTTGCTCTCTCTCTCTCTCTCACTCTTCCTGTTAAATCTACTAGTCCGGCCCCTGTGAGCATATTTTGGCCCTCCTGATCTAACGTAAGTTGGACCCCCCCGCGCGTTAGCAGAAAAGACGATCGCTATGTAAGCGTGCATGAAAATGAGCAAACATCTGGAAGGCCCGTGTGAAACCGTAGAACCGGAGTGGCCTCCTAGATAAGATGTCCGCCAGAACTCTCTGACCCACTTTCATTGAATCCACGTAGTGTTGTAATTGCGGACAGGAGGGAACCTCTCCCGGTAACTAGGACGATGAGCAGATATTGTATTCTCAAAGTATAACACGCAGGATCCATTGTGTACTTTTGTAGGGCAAACCTTTCCTCGAGTGCGTGATTTCCCGGAAGCAAACGCTGAATTATTATTATTATTTAGAAAATCTTTCAAAAAATGAAACCTTTGTACACAGTTCTATCGTACTCTGAATCCAGGAGCATTACGAATCATTTCGGCTACAACGTAAAAACTTCAAGGATTGTATTATTTATTGTTATATGTTTCGGGAAAAATTGAGATTACATTTTGAAATTTGTACAAATTTCAAGATTAAAAATTACGATAATAGAATAACATATATATCTTATTTTGAAATTTACTATGAAATAATCCTTAAAATTAGAACATTTATCTGACATCTGCAACACTAGAGTATTTGTCTCCTTTTATTTTCCACATTTTATTGGAGAAACAATATAAATAGAAATGGAATTTAAAAAAAATAAAATAAAATGAGGTGAAAAATGTTTTTTTTTTAAAGATTTTTTTAGTAAACTGGGAAAATACTAAAGATAATAAAACAATAACAAAAAAGGTCTGCCCAGATTATCTCATTTGTTACTATCAACATTTAACTCATTTATTTCGTTTTCTTGTTTTACATGAATATCAAATTGAAAATATATTAAAAGATAAAAAAAAGATTAAAATGGGTTTAATACTCTCACATTTCAAGAATTTCTTTAGTAAAATAGGAAAAATATAATTAAGAATAGATAATATAAAATAATAACATTTGTCAGACTATCTCACATTTTTTTAATTAATTGATTTAATTTTCTTACTAGACAGGAAAACCAAATTTAAAGTATATTGAAATATGAATAACCTAAAATTTTGAGCATTTCTTTTAGTAAAATGGGAAAAACATACTTCATATGAAAGCATTTATCTGCCATCTACAACGTTAGATGATTGTATTTTTCTTATTAAATTGGTAATGCATAGTTCAAATAAAGTAAAATACACCATTATTTTTTCACATATTCCCGAAAAAATCAAATGTAGTAGAATAAAAAAAAAATCATACTTAAAATTGTTCTTTCATGGGAAAACAAATTGGCAGTTTTTTCCCCGTTAAATATTTATTTTCTGAAGAAAATGGTTGTGTTTTTTTTTTAAACCCCTAAACGAAATAATTTAAAGGGACGATGTGTTTATTTGTCCACGGGAGAAGACTACAAACTACGGGGACTCAAAGAGACATAACTGCACTTTTTTTCCTTTTTTGCTAAGCATTCTGTGAGGTTTTTGGGTTTCTTGGGTAGCCGTAGAAGCAAGATGGCAGACAGTTATGTCATCTCCCTCTTGGTAAAGCTCATATTATGTCAAACAAATGCAAATTTCCCAACCTAAGAGTATCAAAAATGCTCATTCATATACGAGTTAATGTTTTTTTTTTTTGCTTAATATTTAAATCAATATATTCTTTTCAATAAATATGTGTTTTTTACCACTAAGAGGCGCTAGATAATCCTGTGTGTATATAAAAGTGACCCACTAACAAATTTATTTTACGTGTGGACCTTGAAAATAAAATGTTACCCAATTAAGAAATGAAAACAGTAACAAGCGTGCGCTGTTTTGTGTTGGTATCCTTCTAAACAAGGGGTCTCAAACTCATTTGAGCTCGTTCGCCACAACATTCCCACAGGGGCGAGAGAGAGAGAAAGACAAAGAAAAAAGGGTGAGAGAAAGAAAGATAGAGAGAGAATGAAAGGTAGAGAAAGAAAAGATTGAGAGGAAGACATAGAAAGGAAACTGGAAAAAAGAAAGAGATACAGAAAGAGAAACGGGAGATGTAAAAAGACAAAAGAGAGGACGAGAGGGAACAAGAGAAAGAAAAAAGTGAGAGGGAGAAAAACATAGAAAAAGAGCAGAAGAAGGAAAGAAGGGACGTAGGAGAGAGAAAACGAAAAATGTGAGAGTGAAGGAAAGAGAAAACAAGAGGTTGAGGGAGAAAGAAAGAAAGAGCAAGAAGCAGAGACAAAGGGAGTGATAGAAAAAGAAAAGAGATAGCTCAAGAGAGAAAGAAAAATAGAGAAAGTGAGTGACAAAGTGCAAAAGAAAGAGAAAAAGGGGGAGATAGAGAAAAGAAAGAGTGAAAAAGAAACAGAGAGACGAGGAAGGTAAAAACAAAAGAGAGAGGAAAAGAGAGAAATCAAGAAATAAAGAAAGAAGAGACAGAAAGTGAGGGAGAGAAAAAGAGACAGAGAAAGAGAGAGAAAAGGAGAGTCTGAGAGAAAGAAAATGAGAAGTGGAACAAAAAATAGAGAACTCAAATAAAAAAAAGAGGGAAAAAGATAGTAAGTGAAAAATTGCAAGAGAAAAAGAAAGAGAGAAAGGGAGGGACAGAGAAAGAGAGAGAGATCGAGAGAAAGCATACGCCTACAGTTGCCTTGTGACTAATGTCTGACTTTTGCAACATCCAGTGGACATATTTCAAACCGCAGCTCGTTTTTCTCTCGTGCTTCTCTCAGCATCGTCCCGTGGGCCAGATTACAACCCTTGGCTCTCCTCGTTTGTCATGCGACGTGTAATCCGGAGCCTCGTGCACGAGTCCAGTCAGAAATGTAGGACTCCGGGCGGCAAACCTCCTTAAATCAAATCAGGAATAATCCAGCAAACAGGAAGTTCCTGAAACCGTCTCACACATTTCTACATTGAATGCACTTTTGCCGAGTCATCGCTTCGGGCTATAGAAAAATCACTATTGCAACATTATAATGACCTTTCCGAGCCGTTATTCAATATTTGTACCCTGCGGACGTACGACTAATTAAAAATGCTTTATTGAACTTGCCAACATTTATCATGTCCATGTCAAACGTTTGTGACACTGCACACTGAGCCAGGAAGAGATTTCGTACACCGGAGGGCCAAATTCAAGCACTTTCAAGGCCAATTTTTCACATTTTCCAGTACCTTCAAGGGAAGAAATCTAGCGATGATCAAAGTAGTGTTTTTTGGGGAATGGGGGTGCGTGTCTTCCATGACTAGAATGAAGTCGCTATCTTGCTGCTAGCACATTACTATTTTGTGTGGTTCCTTTCTATAATCTCTGATCTTGTTGTGTCAATGGGCTGCTATAAACTGACATGAATTCTGCCATTTTGCTTCAACAATGCATGCGCAGCTTCGCCTGTTAACAAAAATGGCTCTATAGGTGTTGGGTAATAATGGAGTCACAAAGGACCACATAAAGTACTGTATGTCTGAAAAATGTGCCAAATTTTGCACACATTTTAATGATATTGATAGTTTCAAAGCAGATTGCATTCAATATTTCAATCTTACACACTGCTGATCTTTTGTTTTTTGTTTTACTTATTTTAATTTATATATTTGTGCATGTTTTTCAGATGATCTGTGTCCAAATTGGTCAAAATAGAATTGTCAACGTTTTTTATTTTTGCATTTTATCATGTATTTAGACACTGAAGTGTTAATATTTCCAATTTTTATTTTAATGTTTTACATTTTCAGGGATTTTGTGTTGGCATTTGAAAGTTAAATTCAAGACTTTTTCAATGCCATAATTCGCGGTAATCAGATTTAAGACTTTTCAAGTTTTTAAGACATTGGGGGAACCCTGTTCTAATGTTTTTTTTTTTTTTTACTTTGCATGGGTGGTAACAAAAACGGATTAACCGTGACAACCGTGGAAATACTTGCATTCGCGTTGCTGATTTGACATTGACTTCACACAGATTTCTACGAAGTCCCGCTCCGAAGCAGAAAATCGGAATTGGACTGTCGAAAATGAATGTCTTGCTACTCTTTGCCTTTTTAATGGCACATGCAAACGCTACAGGAAACAGCTGTGTGTGTGAAAACAGCGACCAGAGACACGGAGGGGGGAATCCAGTGCGAAACAAAGTCACATTAAACGTGTCTCTTTCTCACCACACGCAGAAACAAACAAATTCTTTCATCGGCAGTTCCTGGAACACAGTTACTTTCCTCCGTAACAAGTACCGTTACGCCTTGTTAGTAACGTTAAGCAACTCATTTGTCGCTACTACGCTAATTTTTGAGAGTATACCGATCTTTGGCGGTTCCACTTTCGCTCAGGAAATAATGCGGCACAGCACTACACTTAACCCTCTCGTTGTCCTTGAGTCAAAATGATCCGACTCAGTGTTGTTAAAAACCCCCCCACAAAAATGAGAGCAGTACAAAAAATTACAAAAATTATCCATAAAATGAGGGCAACACGCAGGTTTTTAAAGTATAGAAGGTTAGGCGTGTTTATATCACTTAATAGTTACTATGGCGTTGTACGAGTAATTTCTTCCTACCGATATTCTGATACTCTACCATATATACTCTTATCAAAGCCGTACAGACGCTGCCCAACTTATAACCATTCAAGTTACGAAAAACGATAGATACGAACATTTTTTGGGGATGTCGAGAAATATCCAGACATTGCTGTAAATTAGATCTTGTATTGTGTGCAGCTTTTTAGAAGTAAGGGACAGTACTGTAGTGCTTCTTTCCGCCACTACTGGCATGTGGCGCTCTGAGAGGTCACGCAGCATCCACCCCGAAGAAGAAATCCGCTTCCTGTTCCTAGTTCAGGTTTAAAGATTCTATACTGTATCCTACTGCGTGCTGAGAACTTCCGGCTTTTACTTCCTGGTTCATGTGTAATCATAACGTGTACTGTATCGCGGGCGTGCTAAGAACTTTGACATTTTTATAGTTTAATATCTTGTGCATCGTTCAATATGGTTGGTGTAAAGTGTAAAGAAGAGGCGAGCCGTTTCATTTGAAATGAAAGTGGAATATGGAAGATTGATGCGTTTTTTTCTGCCACTTTTTACCACGGAGGAGGAAGTCACCTAACTCTTGAAGCTCATCTTCCACAAATAAGTTAAACTTAACTTAATTTATCTTTGTAGAGCATATTATTTAATGAAATGTTTATTTTTCAGTACAAAACAATACAGGTTACTTATACACGCCTTAAACATACTTAGATAAACCTTAAACATACATTCCACACAAAATATAGCAATGAATCAACTTACGAACAAATTCAACTTACGAACAATTGTCTGGAACCTAGTTCGTAAGTAGGGGAGTGTCTGTCTTTACAACTAAAAATAAATACTGAAACAAGGGGGTCACGATATATGCGCACCTTTGGTAGTGTGTCACCAGCCACAAGTGGTAGGGCAGTTTGTTGGGAGGGGACGTGACTTATACTTGAAAAATGAAATCAATGGGGCAAATGTGAGCACAGAATTCAGGGCAAAAGATAGCTGAATACTGGTTAAAAATATATTTTTTTGTGAAATAATATGCCTGGAGAAAAATAAGAAAACATAAGGGATATTACCCAGATCTTTGGGTAGTTTGAAGACAAAAGGAAAAATGGATATGGAATGTCTCGGCTATGTTAGTAAGCTCTCTCTCAAGCCAAGAAATATAAAGGTTTCACCATTTCCACGGATTAGTGTACACGTTTTATTCTTTTATTCTGTAGCTATTTTTAAGCAGTTTTGGAGGTCTGCTACAATGTGAGTATATACAGTAATTTGTAACTAGATAGTTCCTTTCAGAGTAACGCTCTACTTGTACTTTTAAAATTAAGTAACTGTAACCAATTCCTTTTTTTTTTTGGTAAAGCATCCAACAGTGTTGATCTTTTCCACTTCCTGCTCCACCCATCCAGAAAGCGGAGATTACCACTTGTGATGCCCCTTCTCAAGGTTTCTTTATTTCCTCATGCGAGTGAGTTTTTCCTCACCCGCATGTTGGTTTCAGATCAGGGGATGTTGTCATTGCAACCTGTGCAGTCCTTTGACACATTTTTTGATTAAGGGCTATATAAATAAACGCGACTCGACTTAATTGATGTCGTGTAAGCGGCCCGCACAAGTCGAGCACCATGGAGGGTAGGGCTGGACCCCGTGGCCTTTACGTTGACCTGCAATGTCACACTAGTAGAAAACACACATAGCCCCAAATCTCTCATCGGCTAAGCAGGACGAGCGGGGGCCTGAAGGGGAATTCCTGGAGATGAAGGGATTTGCAAACACCGATAGACACACACACGTGTACACACTTCCAGTCACTTTGACTCCCATCTGCAGTAATTGCACGTCCTGATCGTTGATGTAGTGGAGACGTTAAAAGCGGAACGTCTTTTAAAGTCTGCTTTATAGGGTGAAATATGAAGGCTTTAATAGCGTTTGCTCCAGAGTTATAGATGGAAATGAAAATAAAATGTGTGTGGTTGACCAGAGCGAGAGGAATGTGTTCAGGGCACGTATGCAAAGATTAGTAGTGGTCTTATTGCGGTTAAAACAACTCAATAGTCTGACTTTCTGCTGTGCGGCTGAAAAAGAAAGAAGAAAGATCTGCCACTATATTTGACCAGTAGGCTGACCACTAAATTAGAAATAAACTTGAATTTTGCTCACAGACAACATCATTAGAATAGATCACATTTTTCAAATTACCATAATTTCCGCAGGTTCGGTTTCAGATGCTCTGCGATTATGGTTAGAGATGTTTTTCATTGCACAAATACTGTAGTATACCATAAAACTTGTGCAGTAACACGTGTGTAAAAATACTGTATGCATTTACAATCTCCACTGTATTTAGTGGTATATAAGGTACACAGGGTTTTAAGGCGCACTTTCAAATTTCTGGCCAAATGGGGTCTTTAAGTGTCGCTTAAGAGTCCGGAAAATACAGTATCTTAATCCTTTTGTTGCACCATTCTACAGGAAGTCAAATACAGATGATCCCCTACTTACGAACATTCGACTTATGCAAAACGGTAGATACGATCTTTTTTTTCGGGATGTCGAAAAATTTCCAGACATTGCTGTAAGTTAGATTTGTATTGTGTGCAACTTTTTCCGAGTAGAAGACATTACTGTAGTGCTTCTTCCCGCTGCGAGGAGCTGTGAGAGGTCACCCTGCATCCACACTTCCTGGTTCGTGTATAATCATAACAATGTGTACTGTACCGCGAGATTTATTGTTTAATATCTCGTGCATCTTTTTAATATGGCTGGTGTAAAGTGTAAAGAAGAAGCGAGCTGTTTCTTTTGAAACAAAAGTGGAATAAGAAAGCGTGATGCGGTTGAGAAAATGGTCGGAAAGTTTCTTTCTGCCACTTTTTACCACGAAGGAGGACATCTTCAAGCGTATTTTCCAAAAGTAAGTTAAACTCAAAATTATTTATCATTATAGAGCATATTCTTTTATTAAATGTTTTTTTTTTTAGTGCAAAACAATACCGGTTACTTATACAAGCCTTAAACATACTTATTTAACCTGAAACATACATCCCATACAAAATATAGCACCGAGGCAACTTATGAACAAATTTAACTTACGAACTCATTTGTAGGTCGGGCAGCGTCTGTATGCCATTAGCTATGGGATTTGATTAATTTTCTCCATGTGGACTGAGCAAATGAATTACACAACCCGAGAGTTCAGTCTTGGACTCAAAACATATAATGAATCTTGCACTAACTGGAAGGTTATAATCTGCAATCTTCATGTCAGAAATAAATTACATTCAAGAGGTGCTAAACTTGAAAGTCAAATAACCCTAAACTGTAATCTTGGCTTTTACAAGAGACGGATACTAAATATAGAATTAACCACTCGGTAAAGATATTTAGATTTAATTGTGACTCAATAAACCGGAACACTTCTCAGTTGAACTTAAAAGGACGTTTTGAGGGTTTTACCAGCAGACTCTTAACCTTTGTGTGAACTAAAATTGTTTGTGGCCTTTGACGGCAATCGATTTGAGAAACCTACCTCAGATGTATGTAGGGCGGGGTACTGGACAGCTTTCTGAACCTTGTGATACATTATGTACCTATACTTGTGATACGTACCTAAATTCGATTAATACTATTTCATAATAGGGTTAGGGCTAACAAAGTGCTAACCCTAACCCTATTCCTAGCCTAAACACTAAACCCCAACTACTAAAAACAAGACTTCTCACTCTATATTTCAATTTAGTGATAAAGGTCAGTAAAATACATTAGGACCTTACTTTTTTTGTTAAACACATGTAATACTGGTCTAAGTATACATGTAGGATGTAGCTTAGATACAATGCAGCGTAATTGAAAGTATCTCTTGCAAGCTCATTGGCTAATTGTTGGTGCAGCGCCGGCTAAGAAAATAGCCCAGCCACTAATGATGGCAATATTAAAACTTGGAATACCAACACAGAATCCTTTTCATTAGGATCGATAACTATCAATTTTTGCCCCCTCCCAAAATCTTTGTTACAATTTTGCTCCATTAGTCGATGAATTGATGGATTTAATTGCTGGATAGAGGATTTAGACTATACTAGACAGCTGCAGTCCAATTCATATTGGCAGATATTCAAAGAGGATCGTATATCATCCACATTTGGAAGATTTGTTCCTATCTGATGACGCATTTTTCTTCTTCAAGCAGCCATGAAACTGATTCCCAAATTGTGGCCTGGAACCTCACAGTATAAATTCAATGTGGTAAAGCGTTCTGTACTACTGTACATGCACGCTCCACAATTTGAGAGTTCCAGTCTGGAGTTTTCAAGTCTTCGTATTTCCCACTGGCCCCAAAGATTCTGCCTTCCCACGTTTGTTGAAAAAAACTGTGCCGAGACAGGATACAGTGACACCGCAGCAGTAAACTGTTATGTAGTGTGTTTGTTTGAGTGTACACTGATTTTGTACATCGGTTTAAGACCCTGTCACACCAACACTTGCTCCAAAGACAACATCATATATTTTTAGTCTCAGCAGGACTTTGTGTCAGTCAAAGTCTCTCTGGATGCTTGGTCACCATATCAAGCGAGGGGGTGTTATCAGGGTGCAGTGAGAGGCCTTCAAGTAAACAAAATGCCTGCACGGGTTTGTTTTTTCTACTTTCTCCCCATCCCCCTCTCCTCTCTTAAGTTCCCTTCTCCCTTCCCTCCCTCTCTGCGGTGTCTGCCCGTGGCCCGGGTCCAACCGAGCCTGGGAAAAGCTGACCGAAAAAAGCCTCGGCGGGAGAGGAGCAGGACAGGGGCGGAGTTGCTAGAAGACATGAGAGGAGGGGGAATCTAACCCTGGGTGAAGCCTCATTATGACTTCACAAATCTGTTATAGACGAGACAGTACTGTGGATTCATGGTGTCAGGAAACCGAAAAAAAAAAAAAAAACTACACTGCACTGAGGTGACCCCGGCAGGTCTTCTGGTGATATCATGGATCAGATTAGGAATATGAAGGCTTCTCAGTTGTCTGCTTTGGGAAATGCGACCACAAACTGGTATTTCAGCCAACTTGTGACGCTCAATTCTTAGCAAGTTATTTGAAAATGACACATTGAAGTTTAAGGGACATGCAGCTATGCAGTTAAGTGACAGTGCCAACTACTGGTCTGGCATGGATATTTGCAAAGGGGTGTAACAAAAACACTTTGAATAAGGAAATCATTGAAAATTTGCAATGAATTGGACCGAAGCAAAAGTTTCCACTTTGGAATACATAGAGATACGTATCAAATCGTCTTTAATCGGAAAAATCTATATGGGAAAGTTATGGGTCATTGACAGGATTGGCAAGTTGATGTAAAGACAGAAGACCCGTAGGTATGATGACCTCATTTTAAGACATTTTCCCCACTATATGACATCAACAAGAAATGACTTTTTGTGCCCAAAAACTCTGAGATACCTGACAGCTATTGGTCAATGTCATAAAATGCTGGTCTGCTATTTGTGTCAAGACATCTTGAAATGCCGATAATCTTGCATGCTTTGTAAAGACTTAGCGAACTGCTTGGGGGAAACAAAACATGATAACCCAGGAAACAAAGCTTGCGATTATCACGAAATATGAAAAAGGCGCATGAATTGCTACCTTTGCTAAGTTGCATGGCCGTAACCAATTAACAATCGGGACTATTATCAAAAATAAGGAGGCGATTAAAGCGCCATAATCTTATGGTATGACAATCTTTGCAAGTGGAAGTTTTAAGAGCAGTTTCATTTTTAACCTGCCGTTGCCTTCATGTCCCTTCACTGCATCCACCAGCTACTGCACTTGACCAGCTCAAGTCACGTCACACCAAAGGTAAATAAAATGTCCTTTTTCCTTTTCACGTATATCGAATCTAGGGATCTTTAAACATTCATATATAACAGATAAGTAGTACTTATGATATACTTTTTTTGTTATTTTAATGTTTTTATCTGAACACATTAGCTCTGCATTACCACAGTTTTCTATCCCCCACTATACAGCGATTTGACTTTGTGATCCCCACCTCAGAACAGAATAATGTTGTATCCTGGGGGTCTCATGTAAAAGGAAAATGACAAAAAAATAAATCTATCATGGCTTGTAAACTGAATCATAAGATGTAGGATTGAATCACAATCTCTCTTAGTTGAATTAAATATATGTATCCCTCTCTCCAATGAGACAGTCTTAATAATTTGGCAATGCCACATATCCTAGACGGTATCAAATCACTTCTTGTGAATTTTTGACAATGAGACCGATTGCCTACATCCTGATTCTTTTAGATAATTTTGAGCTTACAAATATTGTCAAGAACAATCGAAAATAACACGGGAGCTGCTGGAGTGGCTGCCATTCGTGACGGCGCCGGAGAAACGATTCAATTTGAATCATGTACAAACAAACAAACAATTGAATCATGTACAAGAAACGATTCAATCTGAATCATGTACAAACAAACAAACAATTGAATCATGTACAACAAACAAACAAAATATTTATGTTTCAATAAGTGGAGTGTTAATAAAATGGGGGGAAAATAATTTCTGATACTGATATAACCAGGTAAAACTAATTTTAAGTTATTTTCGATTGTTCTCAGCTTAGGGATGCTGCTGGAAAAGTGAATTTCCCTTCGGGGATGAATAAAGTATCTATCTATCTATCTATCTATCTATCTATCTATCTAAGAAACGAGTCTCCTTTTTTTTGGTATTTTATTTTACTTTTACTCTAAGAAATGTTTACATTACGTTAGTGAAAAGGGACAAAAACTGGGAAACGCTCTTTTTTTAAATAACAAAGATTAATGTTTTTATGTGTTAATTAGCTTTAGGAACAATTTTAAATCTAAAATACACTGCTGTTTAAAAGTATGTCACCTTATTTCTTTTTAAAGAAAAGCATTGTTTTTTTCAATGAATATAACATTAAATTTATTAGAACTACACCACATACATAGTTAATTTGATTAAATACTATTTTAGCTGCAAATGTCTTGCGTTAGAAGGCTGATGGATGATTACTAAACCTTTGTGCGATTATGTTACAAATTTCATATTAGCCATAAAAAGACAGTTATAATGTGAAACCTCGACAATACATTCTTGTTTTAAGAAATAAAGGCTATTCCAGGCGAGAAACTGCCAAGAAACTGAAGATCTCCAACAACAGTGTGTACTACTCTCTTCAGAGAACAGAACAAACAGGCACTAACCAGAGTAGAAAGAGAAGTGGGAGGTACAACCAAGCAAAAGGACCAGTACATTAGAGTCTCTAGTTTGAAAAATAACAGGTCTTAAACTAGACACTAGTCTTAATATCTAGAGTCAGGAGGCAACTTTGAGATGCTGGCCATCGAGGCAAAGAGGCAGAGAAAAAAAAATCTATACCTGAGAAAGTAGAGATCAATATGGGCAAAAGAACACAGAAATTGGACAACTCATTTGATGAAAAAAAGTGTGACCTTTTCATTTAAAACACAAAATTGTCTGAGTGGCCTCAAACTTTTGAACTGTAGTGTATGTCTAAAGCATAGGACAAACATTCCAAAATGAAGCAATACTCCTTCTAAAAATGCTCTAAAATGTTTTTTTTAAGTTGAACAGGCATTTTCCACAGAAAAACGTTTGTGTTTTTTGGACATCCAAGATGCCAGTTGTTATTTTAAAATGACCCTGAAGGACAGGTCACTGGACAGAAGAAGATAATGGGCAAAAAATAACCTGTCAACTTCTGTAGACAGACAGATCTGGAGCGGATGTGGCAATAGGCCCTCCTCCCCCAAGCTTTCCTGATTGTGTGATGGCCTTGTGCGTGACGAAGATCGCCTACATTGTGCTCTCGGCGTTAAGTAAACCCCTGATCTAGAATGTGCATCTCTATGTTGTCTGCATGGTGGTTTGAACTCAGAAAATAAATGTCATAATTAGGCATGTAATCATGACTGTAAAGATAATTCTTCAGTTTCTCACACTAACTGTCAAAGCAGTTCGACACATCACTCAGAAACAGCATCCAATTTGGCAATGTTACTCTGTCAAAAAGGCCGGAGATGCTTGTCTTAGCTCATCTTATTCTAAACAAGACTGTATTTTTTTTAAATTTTTGCAATCAGTTTTAACATCAGTATCCGTCCTCATTTTTGGTTATGTGAAACCACAGCTAGTTTTCTAAAATGTATTGATGATTTTATGTTTATACTGTACACATTTGAGGCTCAGTAATTGACTTCCAAAGGATATATGGTACAAGAAAGGCACACAGATTAAGTAAACAGTCGCTCGGTGAGTATGTCTACAATTTAAATCATTTTATTTACATCTTTTCATTATAATGAAACCATTAATGCTAGTCATTGGTCCATCTAAATGCCATGACTTGCTCTCAAAAACGGCTCTGAACGTTGACAAATGTAATATCACCCAGAGTGATATATTTAGGTGTCATATTTGACGCTGATTTGTCCTTTCAAGCACACGTTAAGAATATTACTAGAACAGCTTTTTTCCATCTTTGCAACATTGCTAAAATTCGCCCTATGCTATCTCAGTCAGATGCGGAGATTATAATTCATGCGTTTGTTACCTCCCTTCTCGATTACTGTAATCCACTACCCTCCGGTCTCCCGAAGTCAAAAATCAAGAGCCTTCAGCTGGTACAAAATGCTGCAGCGATGCTTTTAACTAAGACAACAAAGTTCGAACACATTACCCCGATTTTAGCTAACCTGCATTGGCTCCCTGTTAACTTAAGATGTGATTTTTAAGGTTCTGTTGGTAGTATACAAAATCATGCATGGACCTCATATCTTTCAGATTTAATTTCCCCCTATGTTCCGGTCCGGAGCCTTCGCTCTGAAAATGCTGGTCTACTAGTGATCCCAAGAGCCAGGAAGAGATCCGCAGGTTCGAGAGCGTTCTCCATTTGGGACGCGGTTCTTTGGAATGCTCTGCCCACTGAGATTCGATCTGCAACCTCAGTGGAAATGTTTAAATCAAAGCTTAAAAACACACTTCTATTCAATAGCATATGAATAACCTATATTTTATGTTGACAATATCTGTGTATCTGTGTATTATTTGCCCTCATGTTGGTTTTAGATCAGGGGATGGTGTCATAATAGTCTGTGGTTTGCAATAATCTGTGGTCTGTGCAGCCCTTTGAGACTCAACTGAACCATTTTAATGAATGACTTATTTATGTTTCTTATTTTGAATTATGTATTTTAACTTTTGAAGGAACCATTACATAGATTAAATAAATGTTATTCATCTAGTCCTTTAATGGACAAAGAGTCTTTAAACCTTTAATCAGTCACATAATCAAAGGATGTTACATCATGGACACAAAGTTTGTTCAAATATCCGAAAAAGTTTTCCCTCCAGTGATTTAAGATATAGTATCAGTATGGTCAATGCTGAGGCTCTTTTCTGAAGAGCGGGATGACATTTTACACCGAAAAACAACAGCGACCAAATGATGAAGGCTCTGTATCTAAGTCCGATCAGGAAGCTGCTTTGACTACTAGCAACCATGCAAACCATTACTATCTGTTTCATGTGGGGAAGCAAACCCCTACCTAAAACAAGGGCCTGGATAATGATAGGCGCAGCCAGACTGGATCACAAGAAGTGGTGCCCCTACGACCCAGGTGGTTAAGGGATTTGTGAACCGTGAAACACTTTTTTGCTACCTTTATTTAATGATTTTAATTTGGCACTTTTGGTCTTCCATATTTCACAGCTACACTGACAAACACAAATACTTACATTTCAATACAATGGCAACAAAGCCCGGTGCCCCAGTCTAATAGGAAAGTAGTACATTGGTGTCAAAGAACTATGTTCAAGTGACACACAACACTCACCATAACCAAAGTCAAGTCATGTTAATTTGTATAGCCCTTAATTACAAGACGTCTCAAAGGGCTGTACAGAATAGACTACTATGACACAATTAATAATAATATCCATTACACCAAAAACAAAACAAAAATACTACTACAATGATTCTGTAATACAAAAATATTACTACAGAAGTATTACCTAACTAAAGAACTACTACAAAAATACTGATTCAGGCATCTTCAATGTTTTTTCCACAGTTATCTCGTCACTCATCTTAAAATACTCATCAGCCATTATGTGATATTACATTACAAAAAACACATCCTCTATCAATCCATCTTTCAGTGATGTGATTTTTTTTCTGGTGAATTGTTATTAAACAGGTAAGAATATTTTTAGTATTTTACAAATAAATATAAATTCAAAGCTGGAACAAAAAGTACAAAGAAAATAAGACTGTCCTACTTATCACCAATGATAAATCCATAGATAGAACTCTGTCCATTTTTTGGGGACAATTAAATTCTGTATGTTTCTTGAGATAGAAACGCTATTGCGCAAGAGCAAATCTTAACAGGAACTTTAATCATGTAAGATGCCTCACTCTGTTGGAAAAATGTATCTGGCGACAGTAGTCAAGCCAAGTCAAGTCAGGTTTATTTGTATAGCTCTTAATCACAAAGAGTCTCAATGGGTTGGACAGACCACAGATTATTGCAAACCACGTAAAGCCAGGTACTCTCTCGCTTCTTTGAGCTTTTGGATGCAGTGAAACTGTTCATGGAAGAGAAGGACAAGAACTACCCCGAGCTCTCAGACCTCAT
The DNA here is from genome assembly GCF_059441175.1 of Urocampus carinirostris. Taxonomy (NCBI): domain Eukaryota; kingdom Metazoa; phylum Chordata; class Actinopteri; order Syngnathiformes; family Syngnathidae; genus Urocampus; species Urocampus carinirostris. Next base: position 21,553,498 of record NC_142356.1, read on the forward strand.
GTGGATTATGGATCTGGCATCTTTAGCCGACATCATATGCCACCTGAACAGACTGAACCTTACCCTGCAGGGTAAGTTAAAAATGCTGACTGACCTGACGCAAAGTGTTTGCATTTGTTAATAAACTAAAACGGTTTAAGGCAAATATTGAAAAGGGAGATTTAACACATTTTCAAACTCTTTTTGCCAGAAGTCTCACAAAGCAGCAAAGTAAGAGAAAGATATTATGCTTGAACTTAGACTTTGAGTGTGTAGAATAGAATAAAATAGAATAGAATATACCTTTATTGTCATTGTTACAACATGGGTTGAATATATTGTGACAACGTAATTGGAAATCCTAGTCGCTGAATGGTTTGCCACCCCTGGACTAGATGAATAACATTTATTTGATCTATTTAATGGTTCCTTCAAAAATTAAAATACATAATTCAAAATAAGTAACATCAATAAGTCATTCATTAAAATGGTTCAGTTGAAAATAAATAGTCAAGTCATGTTTATTTGTATAGCCCTTAATCACAAAGAGTCTCAAAGGGCTGCACAGACCACAGATTATTGCAAACCACAGACTATTATGACACCATCCCCTGATCTAAAACATACATGAGGGCAAATAATACACAGATATTGTCAACATAAAATATCTATCTATCTATCTATCTATCTATCTATCTATCTATCTATCTATCTATCTATCTATCTATCTACCTTGGTCATATCCCTCAAGAAGGGTGACCGACAGCAAGACAACACATAGAATAACAAAGAAAATAAAAGGGAAATAAATAGCATAAAAAAAACACACAAAAATGTTTGGACCATGGCCAACCCATTTGCCCAAACACCCAAACAAGTTAGGCACCTCGGCACCTAAGTTGGTCATGCTTTCGTCCCTCCAGATGAAACGGGACACCAGAAAGCGGCCATGTCACTCGGGTCAGGGTGACACAACACTCTTTTGTTCAACAGCAGAGCCCGACAGCTTTCACTGGTTTACCCCTGCCGCATCATACGGGAGCCCAGCCATCCTTAAGAACGCGTCCACAATCCCACTATCCTTTCACAACACCTCTCCACTCCTTTCTATCACAACAAATATAGGTTATTCATATGCTATAGAATATAAGTGTGTTTTACGTTTAGATTTAAACATTTCCACTGAGGTTGCAGATCGAATCTCAGGGGTAAGAGCATTCCACAGCACCGGGGCCCGAATGCAGAACGATCTCAAACCTGCGGATCTCTTCCTGGCTCTTGGGATCACTAATCGACAATGGAATTAATTGTCTACTATTCCTAACATCGATTTTTGCTGCCCTAGTCAAATGGAAATGAAACTGTTTTCACTTCACGGGGACCTTGAATAAGCAGTTAAAAAGAATATGTATCTTTGACACACTGACCATATCTGCTCTGGCCTCGAGATAAGGTGAGGCAGTGTGACATAAAACTGTCGGCGTATGTCTCGCACACCAACTGTTTTGCAAGGGTGAGACGGAAGTGACTTACTCTCTAACTCCAGATTGCTTTGTCACTGATAAATACCCAAGAAGGTAGAAGGTCGAGCGTTTCAGCCGAGCCCTTCGCTTTTGTGTCTAAAAAATGACGAGGAAATCAAAAGTGCAGCGGTAGCTAAAACGGCCGGCCGGTGGAGCAGCGAGAACAATACGGTCTGTGATCCTTCCATGAAACTCAACCTTTAAGCATCTGCCCAGTCCATCATAGTGGATTTGTTGTCGCTGACATGCTTACTTGCTGAGCAAAGTACTTCTCCAGTTCTTCTGTTTTTTTTTTCAAGAGAACATAAAACAGCCTTTTCGGAGTTTCCTTCTCTTTCTACTCAGCCGGGAGAGGGTGTGAGACTCTTAGAGAAAAGATGATCTGAACGGAAAAACAGATATTCGTCACTCTTAAGTAGACCCCTGACTCTTTTTTTTCTCTCCTTTGGACAGATGTATGTTTCCAACTTTGTGGGGAACGTTAAGGGAAGACCCTTTTGTATTCCAGCTCTACTCAGAGCTAAAACTACAGAGATGTTTTTGTGTCCGTTTGATTGATGGCGTTAAATCGATTGATGATTAACCGAAAGAATGGGCGATATGAGAATAATATATTGTAAAAGACTGACAAGATTACAATCTTCAAGCTGAAAGATTGTTAAGCATCCAAAGGGTCCATGCTATTCCAATTAAGTTGCGAAGTTGGTCAAAGGCAAATATTTTTGTGGTCATTATCAGCATTAGTAACTAGTGGTAACTTCAAAAAGGTTTCTATTCCTGAAAGCTAGGATTAACTTCTCTTCAAGAGCTGGGTTCGTCAATGCGGCTTCAAGCCTGATTAGCGACTAGCACTAGCAGCTAGCTTAAGTGGCTACCGTTGCCAATTCAGCTGGAAGCTGCGGCGAGCGTCGACTTGATTCTCAACTATAATAGCGGGGGATTTTCTGTTAAGGGGGGGCATTTGACTTCAAGGATCTTTTTTTTCAGTTTCCTCTACTTGCGAACCATCGGTTCATTAATTTTCATATCTCTTGCAGCTGCTCGGTTCCCATGTTCTTCCGCGTAGGTGATGGCCGCCAGTTTAAATTGTGCTTTGTAGGTGTGTCTCTTTGCCATATTCAGGGTTGTTAAAACAACATGTTCTGAATAATTCACAATCCCAGTCTTTTGTTAAGGTTCCTACAGCGTACGGCAATTTAAATTCAAGACTTGTTAACTTTTTAATGCCTATTGAAATCAAACTCAAGACCAAGTCGGCAAAAAAAACGCACAACTGAAACGAACAAAATAAATCAACAAATTCATAGGTTTCACACAATACATCATGCCTCGTCACATAACCTGGCACAGTTTTTAACCATTGCGAAAAATGTTTGTTGGACAGCCACTTGGTTAAAGTAAAATAAATGGACACTTTCCCATTGTCTAAAGTTATTGTGGGTAGACCTAAGACATGTGCCTGCTCTGAAAGGTCCAACTGAGACCACATCTCCGTTATTGTGGTGACGCGATATTTCCATAAAAGTAAATTGGTGAAATATTAAAAAAGACAGTTGATAAATGTCACAACATGTATTTAGATCAAACAAATACAAATCCTAATAGTGTGTTCACATTTTTAAGATTTTTGAAAACTGGACTTAAGATATTTATTGCCAATTAAGGACTTATTTTTGGGATAATGAATTCAATGCAAGGAGGCACGGCAGCTAAGTCGTTATGTCCGCGGGACAGTTCTGAGGTCATGCAATCAAAACCAGCTACCAGCCTTCCTGTGCAGGGTTTGCATATTCTCCCTGTGCTTGCGTGGGTTATCTCCAGGCACTCCGGTTTCCTCCCACATTACAAAAGCATGCATGTAAGGTTCATTGGCCGGTCCAAATTGTCCCTAGGTGTGAGTGAGTAAGTGTCAGTCCCTGTGTGCCCTGCGACTAACTGGCAACCAGTTCAAGGTGTCCCGTGCCCACTGCCTGAAGTTAGCAGGGATGGGATCCAGCACCCCCGCGACACTACTGAGGATAAGCAGTGCAGATAATAATGGATTGAATTAAATGCTATTTAAGACTTTTCCAGGATGCGCGGAAACTCTTATTATATACACACCCACGCCACTCGTAAGCAGCCCCATGCTGTCCTCAGCTACGTCCGCCACCTGTCATGGCACTTAGGACGCGCTACACAATTTGACTTTCATCTCCGCCTTATTGTCGTGAAAATACATTTTATTGTTCTTTAACATTTTTTTACCCTTTTGCATGTTTAACTCTTGCAAATTTCTTATAATTGTATGACAATGAAGGCCAATTATTCCTTCATTCATGACGCAGAGCGGCGGTTTACTCACCAGCTGGAATTCGGAGCGCCTGGCGTAGGCCTGCTGGATGCTGGCGTCGGCCCAAAGCGCGCTCAGGGCCATCACGTACAGTTGGAACTCGCCAGGCTCCACACCCACGGCGCCCGTCCGGCCCTCCCACGACATCACCAACATGCCTTGCTTTTCATTCTCGCAGCTCTGCCAGCTGATGCCAAGCTTGTCGCGGGCATCAACCAATACCCGCATGCCCTTTGGGAACAAGTTACAGAAACGATGAATCAATTCTTCAAGTGAAATAAATCAACATCCGTGTGGATCATTAGTTAGTCATGCGGAGTAGTCAGTTTTTAAATGTCCAAATCCTTTAAATGTAATTTCCTCGATAGAATCCTATTTTTGGATTATAGGCCACCTAAGAACCCAAATTGGCAAGGAATTTGAAAGTGCGCCTTAAACATGGCAAAATACAGTGGATAAGATTGGAAATGCATACAGTACTATACGTGTATGTTACTATACAAGGTATAACAGTATACTACCACATTTGAGCAAGGGTTGATTACCAGTATTTGAAAAACATCGCTGACCATAATCACGAATAATTGTATGCAACGGAAAACATGATTGCGGTGGTGAGAATGCCGATAGTTAACCACGACCCCACCAGTTATTCAGATGACATACAAAAAGGCATTAGATCATCTCATTATCACAATATTTTTACTCAAGCCGCTGGAAACAAGTGTTAGAGAATGAGGAAAACAGAAATGTTCTCTTGAAAGTTAAAAATAAATTCAAGTCTGATTCATCATCAGACACAGCAAAGAGTTGTTTCCTTCATTATCTTTTTATGCGATTATTTAGATCTTTCAGGACGACTCTCGGTTATCTCTATTCTCTAAAATTCATTTCTGGCACGTGAGTAAAAATAGTGTGATTATGAGATAAAATCTAAGGTCTTTTTGTATTTTGTCTGCATCACTATTGGTCTTGTGGTTAAGTTTCCCGTTTTGCAGATTTGGTCGGGAAAATTGCACTATTAAGATACCATAAATGTATGAAATGTGCAACGGGCATACACAAATAAATATGGTAGCTCTTATTGTAGTGTTAAATTCATGCGCCTGATAGTCAAGTGCGCCTTATATAGGATAAATGCTTAACAAAAGACTTTTTGAGGGAGCGCTTTATAATAAGTTGGGCCTTATAATACGAAAAATACGGTTAATAATTATCACAAAGGTACACATACATCTGTTAAAAAATGGTAAACAAAAAGAAGAACTAGAGATTGTTCTGTAAAATAAAAAAGGAACAACTGCAGTACAAAATGTCACTGTCAATACAAAAAAAAAACATTTCAGTCACTCAAAACACACAAAAAAACGTTCTCGACTTACAGTACATAATGCTGAACTAAGCGCTAGCTTTCCAAGCTATCTAAACCCCCAGCCTCTCACACCATGGCTTAATTTGTCAACTCAAATAACTCTAAATTAACTCAAAGGCACAATGGAAAAAACAAGTGCGCTAAGTCTGTTTTTTTTCTTTTAGATTACGTAATTTCTTTAAACCCTCAAAGCCTATAAATTTTAGGTTATCCCACAAGAACCGATAGCCTGCAAATCATTCTTATAGCCGACATCAAACAATTCCGTTGAAAAGGCCACGGATGGGAAAATCCTACCGCTGTGGTTCATGTTCCTTTTGTAGTTCCCGCTTTTTTCCCACTTAGCCAGACTCCATGATTTACGTTGTTTTTAAATCATTTCATCACCAATCGAGAAAAACCAGCATGCTCATCTTGGCAAATATTTTTGGTTGTAAATGATAGTATACTTTTAGAATTTTATCGACTTCAATGTTTTTTCTGCCCCAAAAATATAGTTTTATCAACTGAGTGAAATGAAATGTCAAATATCAAAACTAAATTAGTGATAACTCTCTTCTCACATACAAATGAAATGCTGCAAGTGACCTGAGGAAACATTTTCGAAGTTAGACCTTTTACGTGGGATGACGAAGGACAGCAAACACTGATGCTTTCATTTAGCCATCTGAGGGTTTGTTTGTGAGGGAGGCAACTTCTTGGGATCAAACAAACCAACACAATCCTTTAGTGTAGTTGCCTTATCTTTAACAGGCAAACTTTGATGAAGATCTCTTGGATAACAAACTGCCTTATAATCATGAAATACAGTGCATCTTCTGTTAATGGAGGGAGATAATATCGTGTATGTTAGAATTTTGACGGACCAACTAATAGAAGTTGCATGTGGTGACGCATTAGGGCGTCAAGCGTTTTTGTTGATAAGCATCAACCTGTGATGTTTTCAGTTAACTTCCAGTATAGAATCTGCTAAACGAGTTAAAATAATGCTACATGTATGTCGAACTATCATTCTTTAAAAGCTACCGGGGCAATGCTAAGCTAATGAGCAACGAACAAGCTACTAGCTCGCTTCGATCAAGACAGTGTAGAGCCACTGACTCACAGTAGATATACTGTGAGTCACTGAAACCTGCACAGCACAGTTAAATAAAATACAGTGTAAGTTTTTGTTTTTTAAATAAGAAAGGATTTCAAGATCAAGATTTTAAAGGACAAGGACCGAGAGCCACTGAACTTATCTCTGAGGCATCAGCAAGTTATATTTATTTGCAGTTTAAATGTTTCTTCTGTTGTGACAATTGCATTTTTGGTTTGTTTGGTGATAACATTGCATACTTTAGGTTAAGGGTGGGCAAACCCTTTCATCTGAAGTTCACACAGCTCCCCTACTTACGACTATTCGACTTTCCAAAACTTGTGACAATGTCCTCCTCACTAGGGTTGTAGAGATGGTCCAATTAAATGACAACAGAAGATCTGGTTTGATTAGAGGGGATTTTAAAGAATGGCAAGTTAGCCCAGGTGGGTAGACTAGCCAATAGTTTTTATGTTACTTCAGAATAATATTACTCAAGTAAAATTAGTCATCCAAATATATTTGATTAAAAGTAAAAAAGCACTTAGTGAAAATATTACTTGCAGTCACTCCTCTACTTACGACCATTTGACTTACGAAAAACGGTAGATACGAAAAAAAATTTCAGGATGTCGAAAAATACTTGGACATTGCTGCAAGTTAGATTTTGTATTGTGCACCTTTTTCCGAGTACAGGACAGTTCTGTAGTGTTTCTTTCCGCCGCTACCGGCGTGTGACGCTGTAAAAGGTCACCCAGCATCCACAATGAAAAAGAAATCTGCTTCCTCTTCCTAGTTCGTGTGTAAACATACTGTACTATCTCCAGCACACAAAGAACGTTGACATTTTTATTGTTAAATATCTCGTGCATCCATTCAGTATGGTTGGAGTAAAGTGTAAAGAACAGGCGAGCCGTTTCATTTTAAAGAAATATAGAATCTTGATGCGGTTGAGAAAATGGATCGCTTTTTTTCCGGCCACTTTTTACCACGGAGGAGGACCTCTCGAAGCACTTGTAGTGGTAGAAAAATCTACATAAAAATATACTCATTTAAATAATAAGCAGAAATACATGAACGGTCATTGAAACATCCATTTTTAAAAATAGTTTTACATCGAGAAATTTGCATTTAATTTAAATAAAATGATCTTCACCTAATGGGAGGTGACATTATTGTCTTGCTGCTACGGTTACAGAAAAAAACTCAAAAAGGCTGGGCAAAAAAATGACAAGTAAAATGCTGCATTTTGCTCACTTTTAGTCACCGTAGTGCATATTCTTCCTTGAGCTTTTTAGCACTTATTTCCAGTTGCACTACACAATGCAGTGACACCAAGTGGTCAAACAACACACTCTGTCCCCCCACCTATATGGTATTAGCTGAAACAGAATGAGTAATGTTCCTCCCTAAAATTAAGCAGATAGGTTGCAAAATATTCTACGCACCAAGGCACTCTAGAAATTTAGTTTTAAAGTTGACCCATGCGGCTTGTTTTCTCGAGAGCTGTGTCGTCATTGAAGGGACACAACACTTTGAACTTGACGAATCCCATTAACAAAACATGTAAGAGCATGCTCTGAAACAGACAGCGATAATAGTGAACAGCGATTGCATAATGCTCATTTCTGCTTGGAGGTAGGCAATTGTTGCGTTTTTTAAGTGTTTTATGCCACGTGTGTCGCTGTTGGTATGTTTGTCCCTGTTATCATCGTGGTTGCCGAGGGCTTTCCTGTTTCGTTTGCTCCCGCCCTTATTGGCTGACTACCTTGTATTGTTTGGCTGGCCAGCGTGGCATCAGCGCCAATTTTGCCGTGTCCCTTGGTTCATTCCCAGCCAGCTTCGTGTTTATCACTATTACCGTTTTTCGTTCTCTGTTAGCCTGGCTGCTCACCCATGTTTTTTGATCGTCTAGCCTGGCATTAGCACCGGATTTGCCGTGTTTATTGGTTTCATGATTCCTTCCAGTTTTGAGTTTGTTCCCATAGCTGTTGCCGCTTTTGGTTGTTGTTTCCCGATTAGCCTGGCTGCGCAATATGTGTATTTTTTTTGGGTCGGCCAGCTTGGCGTTTTTTCGCCAAGGCTGCGGCAACCTTTCGTCGATTGTCCCAGTTAGCCCCCAATTGGCAGCTCTCCGTGTTTGTATTTTATTATTGCCAGGTAGCCCCTTTTGGGTTGCCCGCCCTTGGTTTTATAATTACTGCATCCACCTGCGACACAATGCCTGGTAGAGGTAAGCTCAGGCCAAAAAAAAAAAAAATCCAGACCGACCCAACCCGCAGGTATTAAACCCCAAACCAGCCCGATTCCGACCGATTAACTTCATTTAAGGGACTAATCCCCAAGTAAACCTGAATATTCACATTTTGTAAGGAGGAAGGGTGATTTTGGCCATCTCTTAAAACAACCCCCACTCTCTCCCCCGCCGCACGAATGCTTCTGTGCCCAACAGTGCAGCCAAACAGCGTACGCGCTGAACAGTGCATGTGGCAATTGGCGCTGATGTTTATTTGTGAGGAGAAAGGGTGATTTTGACCGTCTCAGACAACATTTCGAAATCCCGGCCAAGACCGTGCCCAACATCTTATCTCTAACGCCTAGGCATTCTCCACAAACTAAAGCTTGGCTTAAAACACTCTTAGAAGGGTGCTGGTGTTCCTCCGATGACATCACAGCTTACGATGACAAAGACAAGACATGTTGTCTTCAGTATGCATTGACTCCGAAAATAATTAGAAAATATCAATTAATTATATACAGATTTTATGCAAAAAAACTAACTACCGTAAATTCCGGACTATAAGCCGCTACTTTTTTCCCAAACTTCCAACCCTGCGGCTTATTCAGTGATGCGGCCAATTTATGTAATTTTTCTAACGGCCGCCAGCGGCGCTCGAGTACAAAAGATAAGATTTAGAACGGTGGAATATATGCGCAGAGGAAGACTGCAACTTCTTGGCTTGACTAGCGGCGAGAAATCTTTCACTAAAACTGGCGGCATGCGAAAGGCAACTTTTTCGCAAGTCTGCCAGTGGATCCTGACAGCGTGGGGGCAGCATCAAAAAATCCACCATCACCAACGGGTTCCGAAAAGCCGGTCTGCTGCGTGATGGAGAGGAGGGCACAGAATCAGGAGTGGATGGGAGCGTTGGACGACGTCTATATGACAAAGTTTCTTTCCGACACTGAGGAAGACAACTTTGATGGCTTCAGTTCTAAGAAGGAAGATGAGGACGGTTTACCGTGAATTTTACAAGTATGGTATGTTTTTTTTTAACAGACCCGTTTAGTGTGTTGCGAGCGTGTTGCTACCATTAACTGCCCGGATGAAAGATATATTATTATTATTAAAGCTTTGAAAACTCTCTTGGTGTACCGTCTTTCTTTGTGAATATGTGTAACCATGTATAATATGTATTTGCAACTGTATATTTTTGTAATGTATTTATTTGCAAACAAACCTTAAGTACCGGTATCATTTTCCATTCATTTTGCCGGCTGTGATTTTTGGACTGTGTACTTCAATGTAGGATATTCAGTTACTATCGCGAGACTTAAAGTCGGGACTGGGTTAATTTTGTGTTAGTGTTACATTTTTAATGTGGGCGCATGCGGCTTATATACAAGTGCGGCTTGTGTAAGTACAAAATCGGTTTTCCTCTTAAAATGTGATGGGTGCGGCTTATAACCAGGTGCACTCTATAGTCCGGAATTTACAGTATTTCACGTTACTTTTATGTTAATATTCATCATGTTGCTTAAGCAGTCTAAAAAATGACCAAAGGGAAAAACAACAGACTCGTAGCCGTCTACTAATGTATTCCCGAGAAATGGTTAGTAGGATTTCTCGTGCATGCGTTGGTAATCTAACTGCGATGGCCTTTGGTGACCTCGGTGACTAAGTAGTGAGTGCGAGACGGACTAAAACCTAAACAAACACAGACGCCCCGCAGCTGAACTGGTATTTACTGCAGACAGCCGTGCCTAACACTTTTCATGACACACTGCAAGCAGTGCTGTAACACTGATAAGTACATGAAAAAATAGAACATAACATGAACAAACATCGAGTCACATCCCGTTTTGAAAATTGCTATTGGCTTCTTTATTCATGTTAAGTCATTCACTATTTGACAGAAATATTATCTTTGTGGTATTGAAAGTACCGCTGCCAAAATATGAAAATACAAATGAACAGATTGCAGTTCTTTGGAATCTCTAGCCACAGAATGGACCTTGCTTGTGTAAACGTTGCTCGTTTTATTTGATGTTTTACATGGCGGGGGAAGAGCAGCGTCTCAGCCTCACTGTGCCATTTTCCCTTTTTTTTTTTAACTACACGTCTCCTTTTTTGTTTTAATTGCCTGTTTTGTAGAGACGGGCCCGGTGTTTGGTTTGGATGCGTCTTTGCTTTATATGCTAACAGCAAAGAGGTATTCTGCTTGCTCATGATCTTCCTTTAGGACAAGATTACGTTCAAAAAAACTGCTTTGGAGCAGGGTTTATTTTTGCCAAATATATAAAAACATTTTTTATGAGGCAATGTAAAATATTTTATGCTATGGGTTGCCATAGATCTTAAAAGTAAATCCCCTAAATAATTTGTTAGTATGAGCATTTCCTAAAAAACGGACCATCAGAATATTGGAACATAATTTTTAGGCGTGACAGTCCGTAGTACAGCTCCACGCCATATTGTGGCACCTTTTTTTAATTTTGGCACCAGGACACTTCAGCTCAATCTCATTTCTTCCTCTTTTACCAACCCACTTTGTCTTGTTTATATTTCTCGCCACTCTTCTAATTCTCTGGTGAAGGCAAGGTAACAATGCCTCTTTAGGAATTAGGAACGTAGTTCCTTCTTTTAAAGTAGATAGCTGTGTTTGTTGTGATACAATATATGTGACGATTGTTCTTTTAATTATCTCACTCAAAACGGCGATATTGGAACAGGTTACAACAATTAACTGAAGTTCAATTTACTAAAGAAATAAATCGCAGTATCCTCTATAACATTTTATAGTACTACAAAACCACATAACGAATAATTCCCTTCCGTGATTGCTTCCAAGAGTTCAGGAATGCCAAGGGGTGTGACTAAGGAAAGCCTAAGGCGTTCCAGATCTGACTTTGGGGCGGCAGTAGCTCAGGAGGTAGAGCGATCGTTTTAGGATTAAGGGATCCCAGTTCGAATCCCGGCTTGTCCGTGTTACGTGCCGAAGTGTCCTTGGGTAAGACACTGAAACCCCAATACCCCCAATAAGCAGGTTAGCGCCTTACATGGCTGCACAGATCACGGCCGCTATTGGGAAATGTGAAGCACAATGTAAAGCGCTTTGGGAAGTCATTGACTTGAAAAGCGCTATAGAAATGCAGATCATTTCATTTCATTTCATTTCACTTAATGAAACGAGGCTTAGTCACTCAATTTGACTTAACGTGTTGCGGAGGATTTAGGCTTTCCTCAACCTGAAAACACTGAGCTAGAGTAAGGAGTACAATTGAGAGGGGGGAAAATTACCAGATTGAGCCTTATTCTGGTATCTTTCCGTTCTTCTGACTTTGGCTATTGACCTAAGTTCTTCATGAGGATAAGACAAATGAGTTTAGAAAAACCGGTCTTAGTGCTGAACTACATATTTTCATCAGAACTTTTGGGAGGATCAACAAAATGTTGCAAATTTGTGATTAGTACCACATCATGACGTTTTTTTACAGTGGTATTTATATCAACATAATGTTTTAATAGTTACATGCCTAATTATAATTTAGTGTTTTATTCAGTACTTGACAAATGTAGGCGGGATGTCAGCTTGAAAGGAAGTGACACTTTTGGTCTCACAAGGCTATATTCACAAAAGCAGAACTGAAAGTGAAAGAGTCTATTTCAAAGGTTGTTGAGCCAGATGACAGTCAAGTTTAGGACCAGAAGTTAAGTCCAGCATGGGAGGAGCTACTGAACTACCAGTACTTAAAAATGTACGAAAACAAAACAACCATATGTACTGGTATGGCCAACCGAGAAGTTTCAGATAATAAAAACACTCTAGTCACAACTACAGCCCAACTCTGATTTGAACTTTAAAACGTATAAATGGGTAATTTCACAGGTTACTTATCTCAAACTTATCAGCATGGTTGGGTAGGGTTACTTTAACTTGATTACTTTCAATTACTTTTGGATTACTCCAATACCAAATATGCTAATAAAAGACAAAAGAAACTAAATATGAATAAAATGATGACTCACAACACGTGGTAAGCTTTCTATCCTGGCTTTGATCTCCGCCAAAACAGTATGAAAATAAATCCAAACAGCTTGCCAACATCATTTTTGCCGTTCCATGTATTCCGTTACTCCCCAAGCCTGCACAAAATTTAGTTATTTTATTCATATTTAGTTTCTTTTGTCTTTTATTAGCATATTTGGTATTGGAGTAATCCAAAAGTAATTGAAAGTAATCAAATTAAAGTAACCCTACCCAACCCTGTTTATCGGTACCTTACACGCTACGCAGAGGGTCAGGAAAAAATGTGAATTGATAGTAAGTCCACATATATTAATTAGCCGCAGATCATAATTAGTCAAATGTTTCCCCTCAAATATTGGCCAAAATAATTTCCCAAATCACTTATTACCTTATCAAAATGTCATCATTTAAAGTAATATCTGTGACATTGAGAAGATACGCTTTTGAAAATTAAGCAATTGTTAAGGACTTTCAAACCCAATTTTTCAATTTCTCCAATACCATTAAAAGAAATCCAGCGTGAATAATGCATTTTGCAGATCCACGAATGTATCTGTGGTTTACATAAGCAATTTTTAGTCTTGCGTGTGCATTTATCATAACATATGATTTTTAAATCTTGAATAATCGCTAAATTATTTGACGCTTTATAGGGCAATTCCATACCAATTAATGCGAGCTAGGAAGAAATGCAAAGCCAAAGCAAAGCCAGTAAATAGCAGGGTCGGCATCTTTAAGCAGACTTGTTGTTAAACATGACAACAATTTCAAGCCTTTACAAGCACTTCACCCAGTCCAAGCACTTTTCAATCATTGAAAACACAACATTAAAATTCAAGCCCTGGTAGAAATATCAACTAGCAAGCCTAGGTCTTACCCCGGAAAACAATTTATCCTAATATGTATTTTATTTTTAACATTCTTGCTAAAGTAACAGTTTATTGGGGAATACCATTGAAATGCTAATTTGGGCGGTGGGAATCATCTCATAAGGCTGCAATCGCTTTTTTTTTCTTCCACGAAAATCCGTAGCCCCAAAAAAAACAAACTTCCTTATCAGTGAATAATGAATAATAGTTACTTAGACTATAGGTCACGATTGGATGGAGATTATTACATATATTCTCCACTTATTTGAGGGAATTATGGTGAAGAATGATGATAAGCTGAAGGGGGCATTGTACTGGTTTTATGGTAGAGCTGAAGCCTCTTATCCTGGTTGTTGGCTAAGCGGATGTTCTCATCCCTGAGGAATAGTCTGGTATTGTTAGCTGGTGAAGGAGGCCCAGCTATGGCAGCAAACAAAGGGACATTTACACACATGTACACACATACACTAGGATAAAAATATGCAGTGTGTCAACAAACCGATCCACAGTGAAAAGGAAATGTCAACAGTATGATCAAGTATTATTCTGGTGAACTTTATGACATTTTCATACATTATTGAATACATTGTTTTATTGTCAAGGTTTTGATAAGAATGTAGAAAATCTTGTACTTTGTGCAAAAGAAAGTAGCACTCAGAGTGATTTGCTACATTGAATAGCTGTTACATTCGCCTTGATGTTTAAACCTGTGCTGGCGCAAACATGATTTTCATAAATGATTTATTTTTAAAATTATTTTGTTGTAAATCAGATATATTTCATTGTTTTGTTTGAATTCATTTATCCTTAAACATTATAATATATATTATGATTTTGTGTGAGAACATTGGAAAATAATCAACATATTTTAACATTGAAAATCAAATCTTGGTAACCATCAACCTTCCCATTCTATTTTCTTAAAGAGACCCCAAAAATGATCAATAATTTGTAAAAAAAAAAAAAAAAAAACATACTGCCCAAAAATGGACTGACTTTTAAGAATTTTTCAGGAAAAAAATAAGAAGCTTAACCAATTATGAACATTACATCTTGGTCCCAACATTTGAAATGTTTTTATTTAAAGCACAGATGAATTGTAAGCTATCATCATAGATATTTATTTTTTAAATCGTAGAATCTTTAATAATAAGAAGCTCAAATGTTGAGGTTTTTGGAAAAAAAGAAAGAAATTTAACTAATTGTGAACAATACGTTTATGTGCCAACATAGCAAAAGTTACATTTTCATTCAAAGGGACATTGAGTATCATTTAGTGCCTTCTAGAGAAATAGAACAATATTGATTTGTATTTTGAGCAAACATACATGAATGATCATATGAACGGACATATTTTAAATACCTTAGGGTCTAAACATTCACCTAGGAGTTGAAATGATTGTCCACCATCTTGCTGCTACAGTTAACCCCCAAAACCCAAAAATCGTGTGAAAGGCTAGGTAAATAAATAATTCATGAAAATGTGTGGGTTTTGGTGGCTTTGATTCTTTCTCATCTGTTTTCTTCCATGCACTTTGTAGCACTCGTTTTCCGTTACACTAAACAATACAGCGACATCGGGTAGTCAAATTTTACACGATGTCCCTTTAAAGCAGGGGTCTCGAACTCAATTTACCTGGGGGTTGCCAAACCTGGGTGAGGTTGGGCCAAATGGGGTTTTCACCAGAGAATAGGCCGATAAAAAACATTGTACTCTTTTTAAATACTGTATCTTTCAAACAGTTCTATACTAAATAAGATCTAATTTCTTTAAAATCATATAAACTCGATCAATCAGTAATAAAGAATCCATAGTATACTTAACTTGCACTTAAGGGACAGTGTTCATTATTGCCTCCTTCGCCCATTAAAAACAATACTCCTGGTTTAAATAATGAGCAAAAATACATAAACTATTAAGATAATGTTCTTATTTTTATTACTTGAAGGAGGATATGTTTGTATTAATTTGACATAACATGAGCCTCACCTCGAGCTCACATTATTGAGGGCCATCTTGCTGCTTTGGGTACTGATTTTTCCCCTTTCTTTTCTTTTTGTTCCCTAGTCATCCTGGGAGTGGGAGTACCTCATGTGCGGTCCCTTCTCAAGGTTTCTTCACTTTCCTCATGTTGAGATTTTTGAGATTTTCCTTGCCTTCATGTAGGTTTTAGATCAGGGGACGTGTCATAATAGTCTGTGGTTTGCAATAATCTGTGGTCTGCGCAGCCCTTTGAGATTAAGGGGTATACAAATAAACATGACTTGACTTGCTTTTTTGTATTTCATTCTTAGTCTTTTCTTTTTTCATTTTTCTCTTTTCTTCTTTATTTCTGATTTGTCCTCTTTTACCTTGGTTTCTTCTTTCCTTTTTATGTATTTTTCCTTACTTATTTTCTTTTTCTTTCTTTTATCGCTTGTTTCTTGCCTTGAGGGCCGCAATCGGCCCACAGGCCAAGTGTTTGAGACTCTTAGTTTAAAACATCTACTTTAAAACTAAATATTTGGTCATCTATCATGATTTTTTTAAACGTAGAATATTTATTGATAAGAAGCTACAATGGTAGATATAATGGGTATTAAAAATGAAAATCAATCAATTTATTTTGGTAAACGATTGGTTGTCGAATATAGTTGATTAGTTGCTCATATTGACATTTCCAACATATCCATTGTCTCTTACCTTCAATATATTTTCATAAATAGTGTCCCTGAAGTCCAGAAGTGCTTTCTTGTCAAACTCTTGTCCGTTAATGATGCGCATTTGTTTGAGAAATGTCGACTTCCCGCTCTCGCCAGCCCCGAGGAGCAAGATCTTCACCAGCCGCCTAACGGCTCTCCTTTCCCGGGCGAGCATAGCGTCTATCTCCCGGCTCCTCCGGCGAGCCTCCCGCTCCTGCGCGGCGTCCTTTCGCCGGCCGCTTTCCTTGCTGCCACCCGCGTCCCGGCTCGCCTCGGCCGGCAACAGACAGCGGCTGAGGGTGCGGACCACTCCCGCCATAGCTTGGCTTCACCAGACTCGCAGCGGACAAATTGTCATTATAAGCCCCTTCAGCTTCCACTTGTTGCGCCTACATTTAAATAAAAACGTCAATTTTTTTGATACCAAGGAGGTATGTTTAACTCAAAGCGAGCGGGACACGTCGCCGTCTGGTCGGGGAACCGCAGACAGACACGAAGTGTCTCGGTTGAAGAACGCCATGTAAATTAAGAAAGACACGAGTTTATTCTTTACAAAATGACGATTTAAATCCTCTTCGTGTCCACACTAAGATAAATAAAAGGCTAAGAATAGGTTCAAAGTCCGAAAACACGGCGAGAAAAACTTTACAACAAAGCAGCCGACCAGCGGCGATGAACTTGGGCAGCGACCGGGAGGGCGCGACTCGCCGAAGGGGGCGGTGGTGGGACAGCCCCGGCGGGGGTTGGTGAAGCGATACCGGTGCTCACCACAGGAGGACACTGTAACGTACGCATACTAGCGTTTTGGCAACGGTGTTGTGAGATAGATAGATAGACAGATAGATAGACGGACAGACGGATTAATAGATGGATGGACGGATAGATAGACAGAAGGACAAATAGATTGACAGACGAACGGACAGATAGATTGATAGATAGACGGACGGACGGATGGACAGATAGATGGACGGACAGACAGATGGATAGATGGACAGATAGATGGACAGACAGACAGACAGATAGTTGGACAGACGGACGAACAGGTGGACAGAAGAATGAATAGATAAACGGACAGACAGACAGATTGACTGACACACGAATATATAGATAGAGGGACAGATGGAAAGATAGACAGATGGACAGACAGACAGATAGATAGATAAATGGATGGACGGATAGGTAGATAAATAGATAGATAGATAGACTGGCGTAAATAGATAGATATATAAATGGACAGACGGATAAATAGATAGACAGACTGACGGATGGACGGATGGATAGATAGAAAGATAGATGGATAGATAGATAGATAGATAGATAGATGGATAGAGGTAAAAGTTATAGCTAGAGAAAGAGGTAAGATATTTCTTTATTTGCCTCTTTTTCCTTTACTTTCTTCCTTTCTCTCTTCCTTCCTTCTTATCGTTTAGTCGTTCGGTTCTTCCGTTCATCCGTCCACCCACCAACCAACTTCTAAGACATCTATCCTAACCTACATATTGGTGTGACATGCAATCATAGATAGAATATTGCTTTATAAACACATACATGAACAAACATTTTTACACATTGATTATTTTAGGCTAGGTTTACACTGTGGAGCTTAATGCTCAATTCTGATTTTTGGTAATATCCGTTTTTTGTGAGAGCGTTCATATTTCCATCTTAATCGGATTTATATGCAATGTCCTGTGACTTTTCTGCATCTCCTGCGCAAGCAAAGGAGAACACGTGACGTCACACCAATGCACCCAGTGTTTACGGAAGTACACATGGATGCTAAGGGCGGCGGGTATCGAGCAATCTTAAAGTTATTGTGCTCCCGGAGGCTGAACAGAGTCGCCCCCCCCCGAATTATTTATTAAATACAAACCTCAATTTCCCCCCATTGAATCCTTTCAGGGTTGCTGAGTTCTACGCCTTCCCCCGCCTCTCGATGATGCGCAAGTCACATAAATGAGCCTTGGCCGTTCACACAGAAGTCGCATTCCAAAATGTAAAATATGTTTCGGATTTAGGACCACATATGAAAGTGGCTTGGCTCTGGTGTGAAAAAAATCGGATGTGTGCCGTTCGGACGGACTTTAACGGATCAGATACAGGTCGCGTCCCTACAGTTTAAACCTAGCCACAGGTAGACATAAAGATCATTATTTCAATCCCTATCAAAACGATGTATTTCCAAGTTAAGTAAGTCTTTCTCGTGGAGTAATTTGAATGCTTTAGACTGCAATACAATTTGTAAAATCCTTGACAAGGACACAAGCATTCATATTTCGTATTTTTCCGTTGCCATTCAGGGATTGACAAATGTTAACCGTTCAGCTCCTGGCATACCTTGGACTTCAAATTAGTTTCCGTTATCACTGGCTTTAAATATTTATACCCAAGCTTTTTGTCCTCAATGACACAGTCCAATAGCTTTTCTACCCCCAAAAAGTGTAACCCTGAAGAAAAGCACAAATCCATTACAAACTAAAAGCACAATAAAGCAACCTTGCCATTGTGTCAAGGTCTGTCTTTTTAATTCATTTCTCAGAAGTTTGATGGAAATCATCAGAAAAAGACAGCTTCAGTGTGGTGTCCCATTGAAGACCTCAACAAAGTTTCCAATTAAATGAAGAAGTGTCTCGCAAACACAAGGTTACTGTAGTTTATATGAGCGTGGGCCAAATACTTGCCTTGTTTATGTGCGCTTCGTCCTCTGGCAAGGTCCAGGTGCTTTTGTGCGCAAAGTTTTTCATTGTCTAAGTCAAAAGTCGCTGCTTCGAATACTTGATCAGCATGTCGACATTGTTTAATGTTAAACTCTTGTGTAACATACGCAACGGGTTGCTAGGAGAAAAGTCTTTTTATTTGTGTAAATTTTTTCAATTAAAAAATATTTTACAAATATTGAGTTGGAACTATAGTAGATACTCAAAATAAGGAGAGAAGACCTCAATGGATTTTGAACTTGTGAGGAGGACAAGGAGATAATGAGATAAGATAATTACATCTTGTTTTAAAACCCTCCTCTTTGTAATTAAATATTCATGGTTACAAAAAAAACTGATCAGCCCTTAAGGGTGTGGAAATCAAAGAATAGCCACACAGTAGGCCAATAGTAACAATGATGTAATATTCAAAACGAACAACATTGGACAAGAAGGGTAAAAATATTGAACTGGCATCCTATTTAATTTCATTTGCATTTTTCCAATCTTAAAAACAGACTAAAATTATAAACACATAACATTCCTAAATGTTTACATAAAAACTAACATTGTTTTTCGACATTATTGTATAATGGGCAAAGCTCTAAATGATGTTCTTTTTTTATTTATATTGTTTTGAAGAACTACAACATTGATGTTAATCTCTTGTTTCAGATGTTTTTTTTAATTTAGAATATCCATCCATCCATCCATTATCTGCACAGGTTATCCTCAGTAAGGTCGCAGGGGTGCCGGAGCCCATCCCAGCTATCTTCGGGCAGTGGGCAGGGGACACCCCGAACTTGTTGCCACCCAGTCACAGGCACACAGGGACAGACAATTCCCTCGCTCATTCACACCTAGGGACAATTTGGACCGGCCAATTAACCCGACATGCATGTTCTTGGAATGTGGGAGGGAACCGGAGTGCCCGGAGGAAACCCACGCAAGCACGGGTGGAACATGCAAACTCCACACAGGAGGTTCAATCTCATGACCACAGAACTGTGCCGCACATGCGTTAACCACTGCCCTGCCGTGCCGCTCTTGTCCCAGTGTTTTTTTTTTTTTTTTTTTTCTCATTTTGTTCTTGCTCTTGTTTTGTTCCCTTTTTGTTCTAGTTTTGTTTCATACATAGTTATTCATCAATGCATGAGAAAAATCAGATATGGCAGCATGATCTTTTTTCCTTGTCTATCACCGAGGTATGGGATTTGAAAATCTCTAACGCCAGATTAAAAAAAAATGGATTAATCCATCTTTTTTTTCTTCCTGGCCCTGCTCTAAGTGCTTAACAAACACAGGCCAAATGTCTACATATGGTCACATTAGACATAAAGGTTTGAAGAGATAAAGCCGTAAATTTGTTTGCATTTGTTTTTTAATTTGATTTGCGATTTAGTGACTCTAAAGTATTTTGTAAACACTAAAAAGACATTTAAAGACATTTAAATTCCTTTACTGACTAATTAAAGAACAAACAATTGTAAGCCTAACGTAAAAGCAATTTATCTATGTGTGTTAAATCTTATTTAGATTAATTCATTGTGTTAGTCACTAAAATGCAAGCGGCCATCATAATATTCACAGTTGTTTTTAAAAGAAATGTTCTTCTTAATCTAATGATGTTTGATCAATCGTGCTCACAGCTCCGGGATCCGTCAACAGCCAGCGTCGGAGGGGCACCACGTCCTGTGGTGTGTCTTGGGCAAGTACAGCCTGGTGGCGCCCATTCCTCTCCAGTCCATTTTTTGGAGGCAGGTGTTTCTCCCCCACATGAAATAGACAGTATTGGTTTCAATGGTTACCAGTAGTAGGAGAAGCCTCCTGATCTGACTCAAATGCACCTTAAACATCTGATCACCATTCTTTTTCAGTATACAGTGTTAGTTAGTTGGTTGGTTGGATCCCTTAACCTCAAAGGTCACAGTGGCACCATTTCCTGTGGTGTGTTGTCAGGTTCAACCCAACACTTGTAACAAAAACCTGCATACAAAAAGACACAGAGAATTGTGTATGGTTTACTTGCAAGGGAAGTGAACGGAAAACTGCTTTTGGTTACAGACCTCCAACTCACTCCAAAGCAGTTTTCCCTTGCCTTGCCTTTTATTTAGAAAAGGAACGCCCTGGTTACAATGTGATTTCAACACTAAGGGTTAGGGGTTGGTTGAAGGTTGAATTTTCCATTGAAACCAGTTCTTGCACAACAACTTGTTATTTGAAATGTGACTAAATAACTCTCTTCTGCTATACTCAGGAAAAGATCCTTGGCCTTCAGGTCAAATCTGTAACTGATTCACACCATTAGTTCTTTCTTGCCAGGGTGTAGTAGAAGACTTTTGCTGAGAGAATATCCTATTTTGTAAGCACAATATCTCACAAGCAAACATATAACACACATAAATTATAGTAAAGTTGAATAACTTATGTACATTATTCCAACATGTGTCTTGGGTAAGTACAGCCTGGTGGTGCCCATCCCTCTCCAGGCCAACATATGATTCCACGTAGTCTCTTGCCGGGGACCTTTAGCGTGTTAGGCGAATGTGCTAAACACTGCCAGATCCTAAATCACTGGGGAGAAACTGTTTTGTTTTAAAATCTCCAGTATTTTATCGTACAATATGCGTTGCATCATTTGTGGCTTTTATATTTTTTGGGGGAAAAAACATTTTGTGGTGATAACATTTCGTCCTTTGCTTCTGTTTCACATTAAAGGCACATGTATATGTCATTATATTCTGCACTTTTCAAGGTCATTTACTGTAAATTCATCATATCCAATCTTTATGTTTCAGCCAAGGAAAATAAATAAATAACGAGTACAAGTAGATCTAAAACTGACAAACTTAAATCTTCGTTTAAGCTTTTGTGCATAGTGCCGGCTTGTGATATACTTTAAAATCTTGTAGGTAGAATTATTCTCACTGTATGAACAATAAGGCATGGATGTAATATTACATAGTACAGATTTAACAAAAACTGCTTACCTATTGCTCAAACAGAAATAAAGAGCGTGGAAGTCAACCCAAAACACCATGTGTTTCCAAAGGCTTGCAAAAAGACACATACACAAAAATATCCTGCATGTCAAGTCATTGGTGTTATTCGACCATGTCACCACAGAGGGCGCTGCTGGCTAAGATTTCATGAGTTGGAATTGTCTTGAAAAAAAGCGGAATTGTGTCTTTTGCAATATTCCTGGAGTGTAAGATCACATCACTAACTAACAAAGACAGACTTTGAGAACATTAAAGAGCCATGTTCTCTTAAAAACACACACATCCTCAGAGCCTTTATTCTTTAAAGGCCCTGGCATTGTCGATCTGTATCTGTCGAAGCTCAAAGGTATATTGGACCAAATGGCATCACCCTCTTCATCTTCTGTAATTAGCCTAAAAGCATTCTCATCTAGCTTGTGACAACACATACACTCAGCTTAGTTTGCGTGTGTCTGCAGGCGTCATTTATATGCTAATGGCATTGAAAGCCATATTGAGGTTAAAGAAGAATAATAGAAAGGTTTCTGTTGATGTCATGACACCCATACGATCTCCTTGTTCGACATCTAGTCGGGTAAAAGATAACCAAGTGTTAAACCCGATTCCATACCTGTCAACCTCCACAGCTCCATGCTCTTACAAACTGTCGTATTTAAAATACAAAATAATCTTACACCATATTTTTTTTCAAACGTGTTGATTTATGTAGTTTAACATGTTATATTGTACAGGTGTTTCGTTATATCATATTGTTAATTAACATTTTGTTGTGAGATACTGAGTTGCTCGACATGAATGAGGTTTATTATTAAAAAAGTTCAAAAATTAAGTAGCTTGGACGTTCACCTTAGAAGGAAAACATACATGCAGATATAATTAAGTAGAATAATACATGTTCTTATTCAAATTATGAATTCATTTTCTGAATTAAATTATTGTTGGTAATATACTGATTAAAGGGATAACCACAAACCTGTCTTTTTTATTTTCTCTTTTTATACTTCCTTTTTTTCTTAACTTCTTTATACAACATAATAATTCGTAATGTATAATGCATCAAAGCAAGTGAGCCGTTTGAGAGCTGGCTCTCTTTAATAAGTTGAGCTGAAAAAGCCGGTTCTCTAAAAAGAGACGGACTTTCTTTCACTGCACAACTACCACATGAAATCTGATGTTTTTTAAGACCGCATGTATTTCAAATTTACTCAATCAACCCCACCTGTTGATTTCAGATCAGAATGACTTACGCCATTTTAAATCAGGTTTGGCCATTGCGACTTGATGATTGTATCCAAAGAAAATTCAAAACGATGTTGTAATGTAGGCCTATTGCTCTGCTTTCGCTTTGTTCACGTGTGATCGGAATGATGCATGATGGGAAATCCCCAGACGGCAGACGCATGCGCACACTAGCGTCAAACCGCTCGCTTTTTTTGCAACAAAAAAACGATACCGAAATAGAGGCTACCGCGGCGAACTGACTTGATTGATTTGGCGTTTCGTGATAGTCTGTGTATACCGGATGGTACCCATAATTGACAAATTTGCGTTTTTCCGTACAGATTTTCTTGTACGTCGTACACGTCTTAAAATGCATAATAAACGCACTTTGTATGGAAAAAACGTAGTTGACAGGTATGCAATTCACACAAAGACGCTGAAGGTTAATTTGTGTGTAGTGTGGGACAGTGCTAACCGCTATACAGTAATCCCTTGCTGTTTCGCAGTTTACTTTCGGCAGTTTAACAACTTGGCAGATTTTTAGCGTGCATTGTGTTCTGCATTCTGATTGGCTAAATAGTCACCCCGAACCCTTCTCTGACTGTATCTTCCTGTGCGTCATTCTCATTGCCAAGTTGTACATGTGTGTAAAACAACTTGACAAACTTACATAACATACAAACAAATATTTTCAATTTTGAGTTTCAATAAAAGCCAACATAAACAAAATGCTCTGGACAAGCAAAAGCACAGTGGCCAGGCCCAATAGGTCAGAGTTTCTTAACTGGTGGATCGCGAGTCCAAAAGTGGGTTTTTGTTCTTTGCCTTGGCAAATAACTACTTAAAAAAGAAAAAACAAAAACGGAGGGTTTATTACACTCCTTAACAGTAGATGGTGATAATCCCTTGCAAATATGAGTTGACACCAAAGAAAAAGACCGGATAGTTTGTTTTACACATGTTGAATATGACGATACCCAGATACCATAATCGGTTTATCGTGGTTAACGGGGACCAGATCCCCCGCAATATCGTAAATCAAACTTTCTGAAAAGGGGCAATGTCAGTTTGTAACTGTAAAAGGATGATGATTGCAAGAGTGCCTAAGTGTAAAAATGCATTGTTTTCCATGGAGGCACAGTTATATGACCCCTCGTGGATTCTTCATTTTTAATTAGTCATAAAATAAATAACAACACTAATAAGTAAACAAATATCAAACAAATACACCTCTCTGGATTTTGCACAGAACAAAAGTCAGAAAATAAAACAAAATGTTTTCTGAAATAAATGCTAACCAAATAGAGACTAAAGAGATAAAGAGAAGGAAAACACAGTAAAGGGATCAATAAAATAACAAGAGAGAGAGATTTTTCACGGGAAGTCCAAAGTACAAAGACTTTTTGTGTCATAATTGCCAATTTGGAACACCTGCAGCGGCTTGATTGGCACCAACAGCCCGGACAAGCTGATTGGTGGCCACACCCTTCTTAAGCGCCCGGCTTCAGTTCAGTCCTTGTCAGATTGTTGCGAGCTGTTGTGTTTCACTCAGTGAGCGTTCCCGTCCGACTCCTGTCTGATCTTTGCTTTTGACCCGTTTCTGGACCTGACTACGCCTGTTCTGCCTGCCTCCTGCCTACGACCCCAATTAGGAACTTGACATCGCCTCTGATCTCCAGCCCCGGCCAAGCGTCTTCGTCCGACACGGAAGTGTCACTCCCGCCTCGCTCGCTTCCGTTTTCCGTCAGTCCTCGGATCAAGCAAGCAAGCCTTACTCTCACTCTCTTTTCAATAAAAACTGAGAATCGTATGCAATTGAGTCCTGAGTCCGTTCTGGTCTGTAACATTTTGTGTTGCCATGCACCATCAAATTCAGCTTAGTTGTCAGAGCACTGAACTACCAGCGGTTTAGGTAACTTGCGAAAAGGCAATAGATTTAATCTGATTAACACACTATTTTTAGTAACGGTACCAGAAATGAATGTTAATCTCGTCATGCGTTTCACATGTTACATCGACAATAAATTATATTATATTCTTCGACTCTATTCACAAATTTATTGTCATTGTAACATTTGAAAGGCAAAATTAAATTAAAATTTGTCTCTGGTACCCAGACTAAAGAGAGTGTGATGAAATAAAAAAACAATGCCTTTTCATATATCATTTATATAACTGGCAGTGCAGTGGTAAGAGTTTGGTGCTGAGAATGTCTTACTTGAGCTGCCATTTGTCACTTGTCACCTGTGGCAACTCGAGGAATCAATGTTAGGTTTTACACCCGGAAAACACAAAACCAAGAGACAGTTTTCTAGAGTTGAACAAACAAAGATTTATTTACGACCAAAAACGGTATAGGGAGACCAGGGGAGGTCCAAAAACTAAGCTTCATCTCCAAGGCAGAAAAGAAGTGCAGACAAAAGCAGGAATTTGAGAGTTTTTAAATGGGTGGGGGGATTCAACACAAAGCCCTGCAATAGAGGAAAGGAAAAAAAAGAAAAACACAGTCGAAAAACAAGCGGCTGGCGAAAAGGCAAAGTGTCAGGGATAGACATTATTAAAACTATTTAGTGGCTATATTTGCACAGATAAAATACATGTATATAGTTTAATCTTACATGATGGTGGGAGCAAAGAAATCACGACCTTCTTGGCTGAGGTCCCGAACAGAGAGAGAGGGAGTAAAACCTGACAAAAGTCAATCTCCACTGTTCAAAGCAAAAGATCCGACACAGAGGTGTTTCTCCTCGCTGCTTTAAACTGCTAGAGTTAATGTGCTCACTTAACAATTCAAACACTGCGGCGCCCTCTAGCTGGTGTAGACAAGCTGGACCCTTACAAGACATAGGGCTTTTGTGGTCGGTGGAGCTCAGAGGTTGCAGAGATCCTTTTGTCTCCCCTTCCTGGGGCAAGACCACATTAGGCAAATAGAAAGGAAACAGTTAGCGTCAATTCAAGGAAATCTTCAAGCGCTCCCAAAAGCCAGGGTTCTGCCTTGTCTTTATCCCAAACAAAAACGTGGTTGCTTCTCTTACTTCTGAGAAAAATAAGATTCGGCCACTGGCTCCTTACCCCAGAGGCGTTGAGGATTTGGCGCGTTTGCTTCACCTGCCTTGTCTTCTTCCCTCTTTTCCCTCTGGGCAACTGGCCTTACATACAGCTTCCTGGGACTGAGGCGGGACCACTCCCTGTAGCCAATTTATGAACAGGGAAGTAATGGTTGTTCACAACCTTGCCCAATAGGAAAGAGCGATTCAAACCACCCAGTGCAACCTGCCTTGTAGGGTAAGGACTTTGGGTTGCCCCACACTAATGACATGCTGTCCGCCATGAACTGAGTTGCTTACAAAACAAATATCACAAATAAGGAGAACCATAAAGACAAGCATTGGTTTTATTTCTTGCACAGTCACCAAAACACATCTTGCAGGTTCGCCTCGACTGTGTTCATCCCGCTCGACCTTCTCCAGAACCATTTCTTTGCGGAGATCATGATGAAATATTATTATTGTCAGGTTGCGTCTGCCTGTAGGTATTTCGGCGCCAAACGGACGTCCCCTCCTCTCCTCCTGACTCCCTCTCCCCAGTCTCCTGTACCTGACTAAAATGGCAAACTGTGGTGAGTGACAGGCCCGCACTCCACTGGGCGCCACGTGCATTAGCCGTCTGCTGCCTCTGCTGAGACATCAGACGGATCAGCGCCAGCAGGATGACTGGCAGGAGAAATGTTCTATTTGTACCGCACAAACATTGGTTTTCTAAATTATGGCCTTTTATGTTTTAAAATTAAAGTAGACTTTTAGAATTTGTGTGATTGAGATCAAAGCGCCGCCGCCACCAGCGGCAGCCTTTCCAGCAGCCTTTCCAGCAGCTCTGTGTTATTTTGCACTTTTTGGGATTTATTGTTTTAATGTCTGCTTCTATCTTCTGTGTTTTTCGTCCCGTTTGACAACTACACTTTGGATTACTTTCTATCCTATCGTTATGGGTTTTAACGCACAAAAGTGCGTTTATTCGAGGAATCAACTCCTTGCCCTGAAGAATTCTCGAGCCAGCGTGATGAGGGGGCCCTATCGTGGATGGAGAGCCGGAGCTAGCTAAGCAGCTAGCGGCGTTATAAGTCTTCGGTACCGTGTGTAATAATGGTAAATGTGAACTCTCTACCAAATAAGACATACGAACTGGCTGTGCTGGTGAAAAACATCAAAGCGTACAGGGAGTGCAGTTTGCTGTGTTTTACGGAAGCGTGGACCACGTTTAGCATCCTGGACGCTAACGTGGAGAGCTTCAGCGCTGTTAGACAGAAACACGAAAGCCTGCGGGAAGCGGAGAGGAGGTGGACTCGCTAACACGAGGTTGTGTATCCCTGGGCACAAAGATTTCCATCTGCTGCAGGGACGTCGAACTTTTGGACTAGCGTGTGACGTCATCCACTCCGCTGTAGCTAAACTACAAGACAGCACCCCGAGGGCATCCTGTTAATCTGTTAATAAACAACAAAGCAGACTGCTGGAAGTGTGAATTTCACTACGGGGATGAATAAAGTGTCTATCTATCTAGTCTTGAGGCTAAGCTATTTTCACACTGCAGAAATGAGTTCTGCACAGCTCTTAAATTATGGTACCTCTTTATGAGAGCACCTCTTCACACAAGTTGTTTTTTATAAAAACAAAAATCCAGTTCACAGGCAGTCCCAGAGGCTACCACTCAAGACTGCTCGTGACCACTCACCACTATCAGCTTGGTCCAGTTTGCGCATCTGACCCCTGACATCAGGCACCTGATTCGGCGCCCTTGGTTATACAGAGACCCCTCACTACTTCATACTTCTGTTATCGCTGGTTCACTGCTTTGCGGTTTTGATTTGTCTTTATTGTCATTGACATCAACGTATCATGCATTGTGTCCTGCAGCAGACAGCAAATGCCATCTCGGGGGGAGGTTGTATGTGTGTGTGTGTGTGTGTGTGTGTGTTGCTTGGGCATGATTGCCTGTGTGCGCGACAGTGACACGCTGGTGTATGCTCCATACCTGTCAACCTGTACGGTTTTGCTGTACAAAGTACATTTTTTATGCATTTTAAGACGAGTACGACGTACAAGGAAATCTGTACGGAAAAACGCAAATTTGTCAATGATGGGTACCATCCGCTATACACCGACTATCACGGAACTGCACATCAATCAAGTCAAAGGAGTTCGCCGCGGAAGCCTCTACCTCGGTATCGTTTTTTTCGTTGCAAACGAAGCGAGCGGTTTGATGCTACTGTGCGCATGCGTCTGCCACCTGGGGATTTCCCACCATGCATCATTCAGAAAATAAATATATGGTGTACAATTATTTTGTATTTTGTACGGGAAAATACAACAGTTTGTACGGGCATGGAGCCCCGGAGGTTGACAGGTGTGATGCTCAGTCAAACAGCAGGGCAGGCGCACAAGTCAATGTAGCAACCAAAACAAACTGGGAAGCATGGCGCCAGATAGCTCTTTGCGACTTGTTACGTTGAAAAAAAAAACAAAAATGTGAATTTCCCTTCGGGGATGAATAAAGTATCTATCTATCTATCTATCTATCTATCTATCTATCTATCTATCTATCTATCTATCTATCTATCTATCTATCTATCTATCTATCTATCTATCTATCTATCTATCTATCTATCTATCTATCTATCTATCTATCTATCTATCTATCTATCTATCTATCTATCTATCTATCTATCTATCTATCTATCTATCTATCTATCTATCTATCTATCTATCTATCAATTTAATCAGACTCTGTAGGAAGTCAGAATAGGGCGACAAAATTGTGATCACCAGCAGGTGCTCCGTGGATTATTTTCGGCTTCCGGAAGTGACTGGTACGGCTTCGTAAAAAATCTCACAAGGCTGTATCTCACCAACACCACATCTAGTACCCATCAAACTTATTACCTGAAGCTACAACTCATGGAGCCTGCTACATTCGGGATGGTTGTATTTTAATCATTGTGGAGACCTGGCTCCACTTGATTACACCCGATGGTAGCGTCTAGCTAGCCAGCTGCTTTTTTAATTACTTTCTCACACCCTCCAATTTTCTTGTTCTTTTGTTTGATGAAAATAGTGACCATTTATTTAAGTGCAATTCTGTGTTCTGTGTTTCTTTTTGTAGCTCTAAAGTTGTTATTTTGTTGCAGTCGTATACTCTTAGTCGGTGAGGACGTCATCTCCAGGTAAGTTTGACCCTTGGGGGCTTTTGTGAAGGGGGATTGTTACTTCACGGGTATTCACGTTTTGTGAGAAGTTGTGGTCCACATTAACCGAGATAACAGAGGGATTAGTGTACTTGTAAGGTACCTGTATTCTGCAGTAAACTTGTTCCTCAGTTTTGATCGCATCTCTTTAATCACATTTTACATTATCCTCTTTTTGTCCCTTTTCTGGAACTTAGCTCTGAGTTCCGGAAAGAAACTTGTAATACAATCCAAAAACTATTGATGCTCAAACTAGATCCGAGTTCGTCCTTCAACCTAATGAAAATAGGTGTACAGGTGTCCTAATCTGGTATTGCTATAGATATTTCTTTACCCTAAAATTTGAAGCACTTCATTCCGTTTACTATTCCAGTCCTCATATGCACAGACGGCCTAAATAAAAAATCAAAAGTGGGCCTAAAGGATTTAGCGTTATAGATATCAGCCATGGTTAACCCTAAATTTGGAGGAGCAGGAATAAACTTAAGATCAATACTATTAACAGTGACTCGAGAAACCTACTATTATGACACATCCCCTGATCTAAAACCTACATGAAGGCGAGGAAAACTCAAAAACCTCAACATGAGGAAAATGAAGAAACATTGAGAAAGGACCGCAAATAGAACAGGTTGGACTTTCTTTTCTGAAGGCTCTTTTGATGTCTACCTTGAATGTTCAAAATCCATTGATGTCTTCTCTCCTTATTTTCAGTGTCTATTAAAGTTTAAACATTTCATTTTATGTGAAGGTTGGTCGGTTTTTGAGTTAACAAAATTTATGCTAACAATACTCATTCATTTATGAGAAAATAGGTACTTTTAGTTGTGGATAACTCACTTGTACTTGTCCTTGGCTTTGGCGTATTCAAGTCCATATAATTAAAACTCATCTGGGGTTTGATAGGCCTTCGCCACAAGACACAATAGCCAATTGCCGAATTGTTGTAGAGTTTCATCATAAAGTCACTCGGCCAGTGTCTTTTATTTTGCCGACCATATTTCTTTTATTTATAGTTTTTAAATCAACGGTCTTCCTTTGTCCTATTTCAGACTGGATAGACAAAGGAGATCTTTTCTTGTCCGATGTAATTTACCGCATCTTAGCGGCTAGTGAAATAAACGGAGCCAGAAACGTTCAGGCCTTCGAAATACGACCGCACCGTAAACAATGACAAACAATCGTAAGTTGTGCAAGTCGTAAGCGGACAAACGTCTCGAGCCGTAGAGGTGGCGACTAGTGTCCCTCGTTTTAGAGGCAGTAAAGCAAGACCCGGCTTCAAGCTTGTAAACATTAACCTCTTTTGCACTTCCCCTATGGAAAACTGCTGCACCACCCAAGAGTAATGTTTTCAATCCAGGACCAATGAAAACTCTGTTTTTTTTGGGAATCTTTCGTCTGTTTTTTCAAATAGTTTTTATTAAATCTCTTCAACAACAGGAGTTAGTGTCCGAGGTCAACGGTGGGCCATATAAGTTGTGTGGACTATGTACAGTATTGATGTGGAGGCTCTGACCCCATCGCCAGCCACTCCAAAGCTTAACTGTGAAAAATTGGTAGCGACAATAATAACTTAGCCCGGGGCTACAATAGACTGTGGGCTCTCAGGTGGATGCTGAGCCAGACCGTTTCAAAATGGGATATCAATGGCAAGCAAGTGCGGCGGCCAGAAGGCCAGTCGTGACCTCAGAGACTCGCCATGATTCAAAGTGTTCCCTGGCTATAACTCTCAAGGAAAAACACAGCCAAGGTGTCGGAGCTCACTTTTGGCCCATGATTGCTTTGAGTAATAGCCGCTGAGATTTGGAAACAGGGTGCAGGAACGACACTCAGGCCATCTGTCATACACAAGGGTTTCAACACAGCAACCAAAAACAGAAGACGCTTCAAAAACACGTTTTGTAGTGTTCTGAACGAAACGCCGTTTCGCAGATGATTATCTAATAATTTGGACTGCAGGAATAAAATATTAGTATGATCTCGATATCCTACCCTGTGTATAGTTCTAATTGCTTGTATGTATTACGCAAGCAACAAAACTTGCAGTTAATGAACAATTCAAAGAGCTTTTAAGTCAAAATCAAGGCCCGGGGGCCGGATGTGGCCTGCGAGAAGGTTTCTTCCGTCAGCCTGAAATGATCTTGATTGATTATTGTATTATACACCAGAAATCTTTGAGTATTTTTTTCATTGTACAGTACATTATTTGATTTTGGCACTTTATCTGATCATATTTCTATCCAATGCTGTTTATAAAATATTTCTGTTGAGTATATAATTCATAATTGCTATTATTTGTTAGCCCACTTTCTCTAAAATACAAACTTTGGGCTACTGAACAATATTGGCTTCTTTCATTTCATGTAGATGTTATGGGGATTGTTTGGCATATACTTTTTGACTCTCTTACCTATGTTTTATGCAAGTAACAAAACGTGCAGTTTATGAACAATTCGAAGAGCTTTTAAGTCCAAATCAAGGGCCGGGGGCCGGATGTGGCCTGTGTGAAGGTTTCTTCCGTCAACCTGAAATGATCTTGGTTGATTATTGAATCATACACCAGGAATCATTGAGTATTTTCTTCACTGTACAGTATATTATTTGATTTTTGCACTTTATTTTATCCCTTTTTATCCTCCCAAAACGTGCAATTAGAACCATACACAGGGTAAGATATCGAGATCATACCTATATTTTATTCCTGCAGTCCAAATTATTAAAATTAGATGATTTAGTACGATTTTTCACTGCACAACTGCTATTTAAGGTCAACAAAAACATAGTGCCAGAAAACATCCGTAAATTATTCATTCGGAAAGAGGGAAATTATAACTTAAGGGGCTGTAGTGAATTCATAATACCAAAGGAGAGAACCACCAGGAAAAGTATGTGTGTGTCTGTGTGTGGAGTCAAGCTTTGGAACGGATTGCAATACGAGATCAAACGGTGTCCAATGATTCGCTTGTTCAGGTTTAGATACAAAGGAACATTCCTGGCGGAATGCAGAGATGAGGAGGATGGGGTATGAGTGGTGCCGGGGATTGGGAATAGTGCGTCTAGTTAACTTTGTGTTATTGTTGCTATTCTTATGTTGTTACTGATTATTAATATTATTACAATTGTTGTGATATCATTGGTATATTCGGTGGGGAAGATGAAGGGGTAGGGAATATAAGCATTTTGCTTCTTACTACCCCTTTTCGCACATATTATGTAACGTTATTTTGTTGTTAAATTATTTTTTTATTCTGTTTTTATTTTGATGTTTGAATAAAGTTTTCATTCATTCATTCATTCATTCATTTCTATCCAATGCTGTTATAGAAATATTTCAGTTCAGTATATAATAGACAATTGATACTATTTGTTAGACTACTTTCTCTAAAATAGAAACTTTGGGCTCCTGAACAATATTGGCTTCTTTTATTTCATGTAGATGTTATGGGGATTTTCATATCAAGGACATTTGTCTCTTGTGTCAGTTGAAAATTCAACATTAGAGATTGAACATATTATTTTATCTATATTGATAGTTTTCAGTAGCCACTCCACCGTGCGGCATTTGTAAACGTGTTCAACATTCCATCAGTCCGGCCCTCGATTTGTAACCAATTATTCTATTCAGCCTTCTATCCATTTGACTTTGACACCCCTGAAATAGACGATGGCACTTTATTTCTACACCTTATCATTCACTCAAGGCTTTCGACAAAATTTCTTAATAAAAAGGGAATATCTGGAATTTATAAGGCATTTTAAGGTGTCCACACTTAAAACATGGAAATACCGACATCAAAGATGAGTTCCAGGAAAAATGGTTTAAAATAAAATGATTGATGATAATTTGATTTGTTTGTTTTTTGTTAAATAGAATTGTTCTTGCACCACTGATTCAAACCAAGAGAAATTCCCTGGAATGGATGACCATGAAAAAAATAATTTTAAAAAAAAAAAAAAAAAAAAAAAAAAATATATATATATATATATATATATATATATATATATATATATATATATATATTCACAAAGTTAAAACTTATATGAACTCTATGTTGGCATGATTAAACAAATAAAAACAAGCATTAAGGTAAATAAAATTTATTAGCATTGGTGATGGCCCAAACGCCACTCGCCCCGGCTGGGCTCCCGGCCACACTGCGGGCCCCCGTGTGTCCAGTTAACTTTAGTCACACAGGAAACAGATAAATACACCGGAAATGCAACTTCAAAATAAAAGAGTACAAAACTGATAAACATACAAGACACGCAATTAGACTGATTATTGAACCGTTACTTCATGTGTGTGTGTGAAAGATTGTTTTTATATTTAGGAATATAAAAACAAGTTATATTCACACAGTGAATTCTGAGAAATGTTACAACCAAAACGACCAACCTATCATTATATATATATATATATATATATATATATATATATATATATATATATATATATATATATATATATATATATATATATATATATATATATATATATATATATATATATATATATATATATATAATATAAAATAAAAACTAATATATAAAAAAATAATAAATATATATGAAACATATTAAAAAAAAATAAAAAAAATAAGCCGAAACAGAAGACAGTGGAACATTTCCAAAATCCCAACTTCACATCAGTTCTTTGTCCAGACTGTGTCTGACTACAACTAATTAAATTCAAGGACTTCTAACTAAAACATGTGAAATGTTGTAAAGACTGAATGATAACTGAATGAATGGATATATATATAAAAGTCTGGTGATGCTATTATGAAGTATATTAATGACTATTTTTACGAACAATTACATGGATTCCTTACGATTATATAAAGGGGAAGTATATGACTGATATTATAAAACGTTTAAAGCTGAAAACTCATCCGGATACAGATCAGCAAAAGAGAAAGAAGGAGAACATTTGATCGAGAGAAACATAATAAGAGAAAGAAAGGGAGAGAGAAGAGAGTGAGGGACAGAAAGGGAGACAGAGAGAGGAGGAGACTCAGAGAAAGAGAGTAAGAAAGAGAGAAAGAAAAAAAGAGATCGAGATAAAGAAAAAGAAAGAGATGTAAGAAGTCGGAAATAAAGTAAAAGGAAGGAAGTTTGTGAGAAAAAAAGGAAAAGGGAAAGAAAGAGAAAAATAGAGGGATAAAGAGAGAGAGAGAAAGAAAACATGTGTGGAAGAAAGAAAGAGAAATAAAATGAGGGAAAGAAAGAAAGTGAGAGAGAGAGAGGGAAAAAAAGGGAGAGAGATAGAAAGAGATCTAGATATTGAGAAAGAAAGAGAGGTAAGAAGTGGGAGAAAAAAGAAGAAAAAGCAAAAGAGAGAAAAAGGGAGAGAAAGAAAAACGTTTGGAAGAAAGAAAGAAAGAAAATGAGAGAGAGAAAAGGGGTGCAGAGAGAGAGAGAGAAAGAGAGACAACTACAGTTGTTTTGGGAGCGGCACTTGGCTTTTGGCAACATCAAGTGGACATATTTAGGACTGCAGCTTTCATGACATATTACTCATTTGCACTTCTCCGTGCCCGATTCAGCCCGCTGGCCATACATTTTAACCCCCCTTACTTAACCGAACACTCCCTGCAAACTGAAGTCATTCATTTCTTTTTGCGTCAAGCCGGAGACTTTCAAACTACTTTTACTGAGAATTTCTCTTCCGGAAGGTTTTTCTCAAATGGCAAATTGTCCTCTCACCGCGGCAGCCATTTCCACCGTGAAAGGCTCATTCCAGGTAATAGGCAAGCCCCAATAATGCCCGATTACAAATGGAACTCAATCACATAGGATTTGTGTGACAGTATTGTGTGTGTTTTTGTGTGTTAGCTTAATGTCAAACCTTTCTATTCTGGGCTAAACTCTGCGTTTGTATGTGTTTGTGTGTTTGTTTTCCCCCCTATCTGAAATGGCCTCTTTGTTGTTTTATCATCCATTACTCACTCTTTACGCGGGTGTTTGAGGGGGAAACTAGCGTTTGGAGAAAACCAATTACCACAGGTAAATAACATAGCCAAATAACCCCGCCGCGCCATGATTTAACCAAATCAGGAATTTGTTAAAGAGGCAGTGTATAATATTTGACCACACGGTTTTGCATACAATGTTTAAAAACATTGACATCAATGACAATAAAGACATTTCTAGTTCTAATTCTAAGCTATGAGGACTCAAAGAGACCAAATAGCCCCTATTTCTTCTCATTCCAGCATTTTGCAAAGAACGAAAAAAGTGGGTAATTTGAAAAGGAAAAGGGGGGAAAAAGAGGAAAAGAAATATGAAAAAGGGAAAGAAAAATGGAAAAAAGTAAGAAAAAAGAAAAAAGGAAGCAGAAAATGAAAACAACAAATAAAGGAAAAGAAAGAAAAAAAGAAGAAAAAAAAAAGTTAAATAATCTCGTAGGTAGGCCTGATCCCACCCGCGGGCCGTATGTTTGACACAGCCGCGCAATATGTATGGAAAATTATAGAGCAGAGGTGTCAGACATACAGCCCATGGGCAATACCACGCCCACTAAGAGATTACCCAGCCTACATGACAACGCAGAGAGAAGCACAAGAGAAAAAAAAGCCAAAGAGTAAGTTGCAGGTTTAAAAATGTCCACTTGTTGTACCAAAAGCCGGGCGTCGCTCCCCAAAACAACTGTGGATGTATTACTTTCTTTTGCTCTCTCTTTCTGTTTCTCTCTCTCTCATGCTCTCCCTTTCTTTCCCTCTCTCCCTCTCTTTATCTCTTTCCCTCTTTAGTATCTCTCTCTCTCTTTCCCTCTCATTCCCTCTGTCTCTCTGTCTCTTGTTTTGTTTATTCATCTCTTTATTCTTTCTCTCTTCCCACTCTCTCTCTCTTTCTTTCTCTGTTTTTTTCTCTCTTTCTTTATCTCTTAAGTCTCTCTCTCTCTCTCTTCCTATTTCTTTCTCTCTTTGTATCTGTCTTTCCTTCTTTATTTTTACCCCCTCTTTCTTTCTCTCTTTATCTTTGCTTCTCTCTTTCTCTTTCTTTATCCAATCTTCCCTTCTCTCTCGGTTCCCCTCTCTCTCTTTCTCTCTCTCATTCTGTTTTTCTTTTTTCTCTCTTACTTTCACTCTTTATTTATCTTGTACTTTCTCACTACCCTTCTGTTTCTTTCTCTCAATCTTTGGCTTCTTTCTTTCTCTTCTCTTTTCATATTTCTCTCTCCATCCACGCTGTCTCTTTAATCTTTCTTTCTCCTCTTTTCTAATTCTACTTGCCGGCCCCCTCTAGAGTTTTTTTCTACCATGTGGCCCCTCAGCTCAAATGAGTTTTCACCACTATTATTAAACAACTGTCAAATCAATCCTCAAAACATCTTCATCAAGAAACGTTATTATCATTATGAGTTTACCGCAGCGAAAATAAAAACGTGATTTCCTGGGAAAATTAGAAAAGAGGAGGGAAAAGTACGCGGCCTAATTAAAACGATACCGAATTTCCCGGAGAAGACGTGGGATGAAATAGTGTCAGCATTAGCAACGGGAAGGAGGAGCGGAGGCGGCGTCCGTTATCTTGTTTTTCCAGGGAACTTTCTCATTTAAAACCTTCATTAGTCCCTCGCTGGCGCCTCCATCGCAACATTCAAGACTTGATTATTTTCAAGGTTTTTTTTTCCCACGACGCTGCGGAAAGCATCGATCTTTTTTTTTTTTGCTCTTAATTGTAACACGCAGGCCGTATGTAGATTTTGCCCAATCCACGTTCATTTTAACTGTATGTAGTGTGAGCGTACTAAAGGTAGGATCTTGGGTCCGAACCCGACCCGAACCCAGGCTTGAATGTTAATTATAAGTCGGGCCGGTCGGGCACATTCTCGCAGATTTTTTTGGGCTTTGAAGGATTTTATACATTTGACTCTAAAGGATTTTATATGATGGAATACAAGTTACAATTATTGAGTTTAATGTTATAGTTATTTACTGACTGTGCCTTTGTTCAATGAGCATTGAAAGTTTAGGGCAGGCATAAGTGGTGGAAGCGGTTGTTTACAGAAACGGGACGTAATGCTGATAAGATAATCAGCACACCCGGACGCTGTTGACGCAGAAAGGCCCGGTGTTGTTTTGAGGAATTCAGACATCATGACGCTCGTCCATGAGATTGTGAAGCCCACGTTGGGCTTCCTTGGCACGCCCATGGGAGGAGCCGGCACACCATTATGCGGGGAAAAGATGGCCAACAGGAGAAAGCTAATGGACTTCAAAAAAAGACTTCCCAGAGACTCCAACGTCGCTTCTTCAGCCGTCTTCGATGGAGTTCACTTAGTTCTTTTGTTAGGGAAAATAAATCTGCCCCTGAGTGCAAATGTCGACTTTCCTGTTCATTTTTCCCTCAAGAAACAAGCGTGCATAAATTGTTGGGTGAATGTGGGTTGTGTTTGGTTAATGAAGAACATTTTGGTAAACGGTACGTTTTGATAATTTAATTCCAACAGCTTGAATGTCAATTATAAGTCAGGCCGGTTGGTCTTCTCTCTCGCAGATTTTTTATTCTTTTCTAAACAACATGCACTTACTTTTACTCAAGTAATTACTAAGATAACTCAAAATCACTCAATCCAAATAGAAGTTCCTCCTCGGTGATGGGGTAAAGGATGCGCGGTTTCCTCCTTCCACCTCCCTCACATCAGACGTCATATCTATCCTTTTTTTATTACTACAGGATGTGCAATTACAATAGGATATGTACTCGTATTTTTTTACAACAAGTGCATATGTATAAAAATGATTGTACCTCACAAAATGCTAGGTATTGGATTATCAAATGCCAGCATAGATACACATGCAAACACAGACCAACCCACCTGCCATCCCCTTGACGTCACGTGGTTAGCTAAGTGCTAAAAGCTTAAAATCTTTACAAACTTTTGCCTTTCACTATTTTCAGTTTGTAATCTGCAGAGTTAGATTTTCTTTTCCGGGCCATCTTGTTCAGTTTCACTTTTGTTCGTCGCTGAATTTCACACTTCTGGGCCAAACCGTTTATTCAGGCACTGCACTTGCTGTGCACATTTGATTTGAGGCCCCAAGTAAACCCCAAGCCGAAATGCACAGTTCAGCGCTGAGGTATGCATGTCCGGGCGGGTTCGGGTTTATATACTCGCGACTCGGGTCGGGTCGGGTTGAGTTTTTCAGGCCCGATCTTACCTCAAGAGAGTACAGACAGCAGACCGTAGCAGCCAGTTATGAGTCAATGCAAATCACTAATGGAGCTTGGGAATTTCAGGTTTAATGAATTTATATTAAAATGGGTTTCTTTTAAAATTCATTTTACTTGCATATATTTATATAACATTTGTGTCCAGATATCTTTAACATGAATATGCAGAACAGCGATTTTACTTGCCAATAGTAGTTTTGCGAAACCTATCACGAAGAACCCTGAAATAGTTTTGGTAAGTTTGTTTCCTTTTCTGTTTGTAGATACAAGGGGTTGCTTTGATACACTTAGAAAACATTGCTCACAGTAACAGATTATAACATCTTATCTCATCTCATTAGCTGCACCGCTTATCCTCAGTAGGGTCGCGGGGGTGCTGGAGCCCATCCCAGCAATCATCGGGCAGTGGGCAGGGGACACCCTGAACTGGTTGCCAGCCAATCACAGGGCACACGGGTACAGACAACTCACTCGCTCATTCGCACCTAGGGACAATTTGGACCGGCCAATTCACCTGAAATGCATGTTTTTGGAATGTGGGAGGAAACCGGAGTGCCCGGAGGAAACCCACGCAAGCACGGGAAGAACATACAAACTCCGCACAGGAAGTCTGGAGCTGGTTTTGAACCCACGCAGGAGGTTCCCATGACTTGAACTGTGCCGCACATGCGCTAACCACTGCGCCGCCGTGCTGCCCAGATTATAACATATAAATGGAATTTGAATTTTCTTTTCATTTAATTCAGTGTCATAACCTAAAAATTACGTTTTCAGAAGCATTTTCTCTGAAATTGTCACAGACCAGGAATGGAGACGGGACCCAATTGCGTTCATTTTACGGAGTTCTTATTAAAAAGGAGTACAGGACTTGTATCCACGATCCGATGATCGTCGGTCACGGGTGGCAGATAGTGGCACTTCCGTGTCGAGCGAAGGTAGTCGTTGACAGCAAGAACAGACAGGTCAATGGCCAGGACGGGGAAGCAAAACAGAAACGGGTCCAGAAAAGAGGTCAGGTATCAGGCAGGAAATAGGGCAAAACCGATCGATGTCGGGGGATGGAGGAGCAAAAGCAGAAACGGGTCCAGAAAAAGGTCGGCAACAGGTATCAGGCAGGAAAACAGGGCAGGATAATGTCAGAGAGTACAAAAGCTTGCCTAGCTGAGAGCGTAGGTTCGCAGAATGATCCGACGAGTGTTGTCAGGAAGGCGGGGGTTTAAAAAAGAGGAAGCTACCAATCAGCGTCCACGGCTGTTGGCGCCAACGAAGCAGACTCAGGTGCCCCGCATCAGTAATCATGACAGAATAATGGTGGTTTTTTTTTTGAATTATATAAAACAGGATTATAAAGGCCTTGGTGCAGCTCATCAGCATTTAGCAAGCCTCTGGGATTTCAGTATGAAAAATCAAAGGAGAAGCTTTGATTAGATTCATACTACTATAGTATACTATAGTATACTTAGAGTCATACCTAAGACTTACAACATTGGTACCCATTGCCTCCCTGCTTGGCATTAGGGGTTGAAATTGGGGGGGCTTGGTCACCTAATAACTAAAATAAATCGGGATAAAGAAATAAATAAATGCAAAAAATGTAAAAATCGAGCTAGGTCAGTAATTAAAAAGGTGGGAAGATAGCTAGGTACAAAGCTAAAAAGCTAGCCAGTTAGCTATCTAAAAAAATACTGCACATTTTTTGCTCATTCGCTTTAAAATGAAAAACATAAATTGCAATTTGATTTGTTGCAGTTCCTGTAAAATAAATCAATAAAAAGACAAATAAATACATTTGTTTAATACATGAATAGATTGTCATTCTATTCTTTTAATTAATTAATTATGAATAATTATCAATGCTTGAATACATTTTCTTATCCATGAAGGCCATGAAGTGGAATTGATTTATTTGAATTTCTAAAAGAAATATTAATCATGTTATTACCATTTAATTACTATGCTATTAACAGGTTTATTGTTCAAATGGAGTTAAGCTCAATGTTCCCTCTAAGCTGCGTGTGTTCGCAATTGCGCACTACCCAGAGCGCTAGCCAGCTCACAAAAATCAGGGCTAGAAATTGCTAATTAAAACGCGAATTAAGTCAAAGTTACAGTGCATGCAGGTAAAAATACACGGGTTCCCCTGACGCTGTGTTCTAAATGCGGTATTTTGAAGTCAATGTCGAAGTAAAACGAAGTTGAGTAAAGTCGGTAGAGTTTTTCGAGAACCGGCTTCTTCGGCTCGGCTCACTAAAAAGAACCGGCTTTTTCGGGTCCCAAACGGCTCGTCAGGTTGTTTTTGCTTCTTTAATCCCTACACGACCAAATATTATGTAAAATTGTGCACAAAATGACTTAAAGGAAGGGGGGGCAAATAGAACAAAAAAGAAAAAAAATACCAAAATGAAAAAGTCGTGAAAAGCTGAGAAAAAAACGACACAATAGGAGAGAAAAAGAGAAAAAAGGAGCAGGAAAAATTCAGAAAAAAAGCCAGAAGAAAAGAAAGAAGCAAATAAAGGGAAAAGGGTAATAGGTAACAAAAAAGCAAGAAAAGAGTAACAGCTTGGAAAAATTAAACACAATGAGAATTTTTTAAAAAGGAATTTAAAAAAGGAGAAAATAACAGGGAAAAAGTTTGTGTTACATTCAAATAATTTCCAATTATGTCAATTTAAACTTGTTGCCAACATTGTACTTCCACTAAATAATGTAATTAAATACAGTTCTGTATTATGCAACCGACTAAATAAGCCCCCCCAAAATGTTAATATTATGCGACAAAAGATACCAGGAATAAAAGAAATGGAAATCTTGTGAAATAATTGCAAAAACAAATGACGTTTGTAGGCCCTGCAACCTTTGCAATCGTCAATTCATTCAAAAGTGAAAAATAATTTTGCATTGCCGGAAACTGAGCAAAATGTAACGTGATGTCAAGTTTTGGACATGTTTGATAATGATTTAGTTGCCACACTTGGGATTGTTGTTGCTCACCGACTTTGTGTGAACGCTCAGGCCCGAGGAAAATTCGAGGGAACATTGGTTAAGCTGGCACCTCAACTGGTACCATGGTGGAGAACCCCTGTCCTATACCCCTATAAAATAGCTACAGAACAAACTTTTTTGATGGTTTTCAAAAATTGCCCGGCATCCGCACTTCCTATTTGACAGAAATGCCTAGCATTGAACAAGTTATTGAGCAATCTCAACTAGGTTTACGTTTCCTTTCAATTTGGAGTGAAATGTGAGTAAATATCCCCGTACGATGCGATCATATTGATGATAACTAAAATGTTACATCGCCTCAACGAAATGACGCTGATAACAAAATGAGTTTGCTCACTCTACTGTCTGTTCGCCTGAGATACTCTTTGCAAGACAGTGCAAGAAGTGATCCAGATCAGTGACAACGGTTTAATACATGACGAAAACCTAGTCACTTTTGAGACAATGTTGGAGCATGGAGGTGTGGGTCTTCCATGGGGAGGGGTCACCCTTTCGCTGTTTAAATAAAGGACTGGGCCAGACCGTAAGACAATTGAGTGGAACAAAGAAGACTCAAACCTTTGGAAAAGACAACCCAAGATGTCGTATAGCAAAGGTGAGTGCTTCCGTCTCTTTTCAGTTTTGCTCATAAATTAGGGTGGGCGGATCTATCCCATTATCGATACTAGGCGAATATTTGGATCGGATTGATACTATTGTCTTAGGTATTTTTTAACCGTGAGAGTCAAAGAGCCACACCACGCACTGACCCACATTAGACGTAACCTACGCAGATGATTGGGAGTCAGTTGTGTCCGGAGCAGCATAAAAATAACAAATCTGCCAAATTAATTTCAAAATATTATTTATTATTTCTTATAAACTCTGATGGATTCAAGAGTGTTTTAGGAGGGAAAAAAACTAAACATGAAACGAGGCAAAGAGCCACAGTATATAGAAAATATGATGAGGCAAAGAGCCGCATTCTTATTGGCTCTTAGTCGTCAATGAGACTCATTGTCAAATATTTCAATTCAATTTTTATCTTCGACGTCGACTAATCGTTACAGCCTTACTTGGGGTGGATACCGTCTTTCCATTTTAAGTATTGTTATAATCATGTTGTTAGTGGGTCATAAGATTATACATGCATTATAACCATATTTTTGCACCCAATGCATATGTTGACTATTTTTTGCACTATGATGACTATTTTTGCACTAAATGCATAATTGCACAAACCCTTAGGATACCAACTGGATTATGATACCAAACTGTATGTAACATCCTACATGCCGACATTTCTTGTGTAAATATTGTGTAAATTATAACTATAACCTTATCCTCCTTGTTTTATAACCTTATCTTCTCTGTTCCTTTATCTTCTTGGCTTTTTTACCTCACTGTGAATGTGTGAAACTGGAGTGTCATGCCCAACTTGGTTGTCACAATATGTTAACCCATTTTGTAACAATGACAATAAAGGTATATTCTATTCTATTCTATTCTATACCTGTCAACCTCCAGGGCTCCATGCGCTTACAAACTGTCGTATTTTCCCTTACAAAATAGAAATCTTACACCATATTTTATTTTCAAACGTGTTTATTTATGTAGTTTAACATGTTATATTGAACATGTGTTTCGTTATATCATGTATATGCTTAATGAACATTTTGTTGTGAGACACTGAGTTGCTCGACATGAATGAGGTATATTACAAAAAAGTTCAAAAATGAAGTAGCTTGGACGTTCACCGTAGAAGGAAAAAATACATGCGGATATAATTAAGTAGAATAATACATTTTATTATTCAAATTATTCATTCATTTTCTGCATTCATTTATTGTTGGTAATATACTGCTAACCACAAACCTGTCTTTTTTCAATTTCTCCTTTCATACTTCCTTTTTTTCTTAACTTCTTTTTACAACATAATAATTCGTAATATAATGCATCAAAGCAAGTGAGCCGTTTGAGAGCCAGCTCTCTTGAATGAGTTGAGCCGAAAAACCGGTCCTCTAAAAAGAGACAGACTTCCTTTCACTACACAACTACCACGGAATGATGCATGATGGGAAATCCCCAGGCATACGCACAGTAGCATCAAACCGCTCGCTTCATTTGCAATGAAAAAAACGATACCAAGATAGAGGCTACCGCGGCGAACTCGTTTGACTTAATTGATTTGCCGTTTCGTGATAGTCGGCATATACCGGATGATACCCATAATTGACAAATTTGCGTTTTTTCCGTAAAGATTTCCTTGTACGTCGTACACGTCTTAAAATGCATAATAAACATACTTTGTACGGCAAAAACGTACAGGTTGACAGGTATGAATAATTCTCAAATATGATCTAATTGTTTTTCGTTATTATAAACTAACTCAAGGGGGAAGGAATTCAAGTATTTAACAATGACATTAACAAGCAAAACGTATCGGTATCGGGTAGGTGTCGATCGATACTTCCCTCCATTTCCTCGGATCAGATTGATATCAAAATTCATAAATGACTCGGTAAACTCAT
Organism: Urocampus carinirostris; assembly: GCF_059441175.1. Classification (NCBI taxonomy): domain Eukaryota; kingdom Metazoa; phylum Chordata; class Actinopteri; order Syngnathiformes; family Syngnathidae; genus Urocampus; species Urocampus carinirostris. The sequence goes on from NC_142356.1 coordinate 21,597,434, forward strand.
TTGAACTTCATCTTTTGTCAGTTGGGATCGTGGAAGCTGATCTACGAAGTCACTCCAACAACCAGAAGCACCGCACCCATGAGATTAGCCTGGAGCGCTTGATCGTACGTAGAGGGCAGAACTTCAGCATTACTGTGAGATGCTGGAACTATTATCCTGACAAGATGCTGGCTTTGGAACTCTCTACTGGTGAGTCAGGCTTGAAGTGGCTCGAGGAAAAACTCTAAGTTGACAATCCCAAACTCAAATTGGGTCAAAAACAGACCAATCTACTCCTTAAATCAATTTCATCAAACTTTTTGAGTTGTTTGTGTCAAGAACCAGGTCAGGAAACGGGAATGGAGAACCCAATCGCGTAACGTACTCACAGTTTATTAGGGAGAGGAATGCGCGTACACTCGATGCGGGGATCGATGGTCGCGGAAGTGGATTGAAATCCGAACAAAAGAGTGGTCAAAATCAAACAGATCAGGCCGAAAATAAAACAGCATCAAACGCAGGCAAATTCACAGAACTGGGAGTTTAACAGGAGTCTTGCAGACGCTCTCACAACCAACGGCTCAAAGGACCACGTTTAAGTACTCCCAAGGAGCAATCTGTCAACCCGTTTCAGCCGGTGTCCATGGGCGGGGCCAATTGGGCACCCGTGCAACCGTGAAAGAACCTGGCGCCACACGGCGGGGACCAATTGGGCGCCATGGCAATCGTGACAGTTTGGTATATCACAACTCAATTACCCCAGTTCTATTAAACAAACTCACACATCTTTTACGAAGTTGTTATGTGAAGCTTAGTTATCAGGGTACTGGAACACCAGTGATACAGATTACTTGCGAAAAGGCAGTAGATTTTATCTCATGATCACACTATTTTTAAACATGGTACCAGAGAAGAATGTCAGTACCGTGACTAAAGATTGTGTGATAACGAGATAAACCCCAACGCTTTTTCATATGTAATCTATGTCATAGGTAGTCCAGTGGTAAGAGCGGTGACCTGGGTTCTAATCCCTTTACCAACAAAAACGTGCACCTAGTCTTTGTGTTTCTTTTTGTCACAGACCAGAAACGGACACAGGACCCAATAGCGCTCGTTTTCTCAGTCTTTATTAATAAAGAGGGAGAGCAGGGCTTCCTTTCACGATCCGATGGCTGAGGGTCAAGGGGAGCGGGCGATGTGGAAGTGGCACTTCCGTGTCTAGCGAGTAGGATCGGAGACAGGCGGGAATTACAAGTGGTTGGCCGGGACTGGAGCGCAAAGGCGGTGTCACGTTCGGAGACGAGGTCGGTAACAGGAGGCAGGCAGAACGGGGCGAAGTCAGGTCCGGAAACAGGTTGGCAACGAAGATCAGGCAGAGAAAAACAGGGTAGGAACAAAGTCGGACGAAAAGGCTTACTGAGCTGAAGGCAACAGTTCGCATAACGATTTGACGGCTTCCTCTTGGAAGCCAGGGATTTAAAAAGAGAGTATCAGCCAATCAGCTGTCCAGGCTGTTGGCGCTAATTAAGCAGTCGCAGGTGCTCTCAATCTGTAATCAAAATCCCTGGACTTGCATTGAAATACACTGGGTTCATGATATATCATTGCAATAGTTGGGGCCCACTGAATTAAAGGCATAAAAGCTCTTGCTCCAGTAAAGGACTTTGCATTCTGTAAATATTCGGATCTACTGTATATTCAAATTATTTATGTATTTAATTGAATAGATAACTAGATCAGGGGTCAGAAACCCATGGCTCGGAGCCACATATGACTCTTTTCATGAGTCCGTATGGCTCGGAGATCTAATAGAATTGTGCATCCTTTATTACAGGCGTGTCAAACAGGCGTCCTGTGGGCCGGAACAGGCCCGCTAAGGGATTGAATCCGACCTGCGAGATAACGCTCAGAAAAGCGCAATAGAAAAACGAGCTGCAGTTTGAAATATGTCTACTTGATGTTACCTATCACAAATGCTGTACTTGTATTTATTTCTCTCTCTCTCTCTCTCTCTCTCTCTCTCTCTCTCTCTCTCTCTCTCTCTCTCTCTCTCTCTCTCTCTCTCTCTCTCTCTCTCTCTCTCTCTCTCTCTCTCTCTCTCTCTCTCTCTCTTTCTGTCTCTTTGTCTTTTTTTATCTCACTCTTTATCTCGCTCTCTTTCACTCTGTCTCTCTTTTTCTCTTTGTTCTTCTTTGTCTCTTTGTCTCTGTGTCTTTTTACCTTTTTTTGTACTCTCTTTCTTTCCCCTTCTCTCTTTTTCCCCTTCTCTCTTTCTACCCTTCTCCTTTCGCCCCTTCTCTCTTTCGCTCCTTCAATTTCTCTTTGGATTCCTTTCTTTCTCTCTCTTTGTTCTTTTTATCTTTCTCTTTTTTCACTTTGTGAATTTCCCTTAGGGGATGAATAAAGTATCTATCTATCTATCTATCTATCTTTCTTTTTCTCTCTGTATTCATTTACCCCTTCTTCTCCATTCATATCTCTATTCTGCTCTCTCTTTTTTTCTCACTGTTACTCTATCTCCCTTCTTCTCCATATCTGTTTATCCCTCTCTCTTTCTCTTAAACTTACTAGTCCGACCCCCGTGAGATTTTTTATAGCATTTGTGGCCCCCTGCTAAAACGAGTTTGACACCCCTGCCTTAACTAGACGGCTAAAGATACCTTTCTGAAATTTCTCATTCCACCTTTCATTTCTTTTTCAGGCAAGAAAGAAGAGACTAGGTTCAGGGTTAGGAGCGGGCGTGGCAATGGAAAAGGATGGTTTTTTACAGAGCGCCACACCCACGTAGATGAATTTCTGCTGACTCTGTACAGCCCACCAGATGCACCCATCGGTCTCTACAGTCTGACCGCGTTGCTGCTGGACAGATTTTCCGGAGACGAGATAGGCAGAAGCTGGGGCAGTAAGTTCCACCTGCTCTACAACCCGTGGTGTAAAGGTGAATTGATTTCACTCACTTTTTATAAAAGTATTTCATTTTCACACCCATTCGGCGCACTCTCCTTGGTTCCAAGTGTTTCTGAATCGGCTCATACGGCGCATTGGCTTATTAGGCGCGAGTCTCACGCGACCGCCTTTGATACCGCAACAAGTGCGCGTATCAAAAACAAAGTATCACAAGTATCACAAAGTAAAACCCGAGAATACAACAAAACAGTACAAAATAAAAAGACAAAACAGACTACGTAGTCCTGGCCCAAATGAAAAAGCGGCAACGTTTCATGGAGCGAAAGCACCAATCTTCATCTCCTTCGCTAGCGTTGTCGCTTGTAGTCGAATGGAGATCGTGGAAAAACTTCTGCCACTGGATGGTTGCTCGATGATCCAATGGCAGAGGTTCTCTTGGAATTCGGGCCACCTTGCCTTAGATTCGCGGAAGGTAAGTTGCGTTTTCTTTACCTGTTGGACAGTGTTCATTTTACCTGTGAAAAGTGATGGGTCCCGAGGACTCGCATGCTCAAAAATCTATGGGTCCCAACAGAGATCTATGGGCCCCCAAAATTTAGTGTTATCGAGGTTGACATTGTAAATCGGCGACAAATATATAATATAAATCTATATATTTATTCAGTTTTGATCATCACAGTTTATTGGTAATACAAATCAGTTATCACTTCATTTTAAGTTCACAACAATATTGTACATTAAACAAAATAATATTGCTGAAATTATCATCTTAATCTATATTTTCATTTAGTTTTAATTATCACAGTTAATTGGTAATACAAAGCAGTTATCGCTCCAGATTTTTCAGTTCACAATATTGTGTATCCGTTCATACTTGCCTCTCTCTTCCTGTAGCAACGGAATTTCCATAGCTAATTTGTGGTTTTTATTGTCGTTGTGCCAATCCAAGACGCTTTTCTGAAAGTTCGTATTGCGAAATGATTTATGCAATCCAGTTTTTTTGTCACGCTGGGTACACGCATCACAGAACATGGAGCCTCCGTTATCATCTCCTCATAGCGTAACCAGGAATATAATTTAGTCCATTTTGGCAGAAGAGTCCTTTTCTTGCTAGGAGTATTATTTTTTTTTTTTGTATATTCTCTTGGCAAGTTAGATAGATAGATATACAGATACGTTATTCATCCCCGTAGGGAAATTCACATTTCCAGCAGTATCCTTTGTTATTTATTAAAAGATTAACATGATGCCCTCAGGGTGCTTTGTTGTAGTTTAGCCACAGTGGAGTGGATGACGTCACACGCTAGTCCAAAAGTTCGACGTCCCTATAGCAGATGGAAATCTTTGTGCCAAGGGATCCACCTCCTCTCCGCTTCCCGCAGGCTTTTCGTGTCTCTGTCTAACAGCTCAGAAAAGCTCCGAGTAGCTCCACTTTAGTGTCCGGGATGCTAGACGTGAGCTACTTTCCGTAAAACACAGCACACTGCACTCCCTGTACGCTTTGATGTTTTTCACCAGCACAGCCAGTTCGTATGTCTTATTTGGTAGAGAGTTCACATTTACCATGATTACGGACAGTTCCGAAGACGTATAACGCCGCTAGCCGCTTAGCTAGCTCCGGCTCTCCATTTGCGGTAGGGCCCCCTCATCACGCCGGCACGAGAATTCTTCAGGGCAAGGAGTTGATTCCTCCAATAAACGCACTTTTGTGCGTTACAACCCATAACGATAGGATAGAAAGTAATCCAAAGTGTAGTTGTCAAACTAGACGATGAACACCGAAGATAGAAAAAGACATTCAAATAATAAATCACAAAAAGTGCGAATTAACACGGAGCTGCTGGAAATCAGAACAATTTTAGCATGTTGCGTAAATGGTACACGCGTTTGTTTATATGCGATAGCGACGACGCCCACCATTCAAATGGTAGCAGCGACGCCTACATTTCAATTTTTCGCAGGGAATCCCACACGGCTGTCCTCTGTCAAGTCCGCCGAAAAAGGCACCTTGCGTGATAGTGCCCGGCTGAATTTTTGAATGAAACTTTTGAGACTTTTGTGTGTGCTTAGATCTCAGCTACTGTCAACCTATTCAAAACTTGTGGCATTCAGGTGTATATTATTTACATTTTCATGTTTTTTCTGTATTTTCAATCAAAGATAGGGCATTGATTAATAAACAGAAGCCCAAATTCCCTTTGGAGTGTAAAAACATGCACATGTTTAAAATGGCATTGTGTTGTGATCTATATGTCATTGAATTTTGGAGCTAACAACATACTAGACACAAAATGTACATTATTTGGACAAATGGACATTGATTATAATTCGTAATCAATGACATATCATAAACCCAGTGTATTTCAATGCAAGTCCAGGGATTTTGATATTTTTCTCTCAATTATATGTAAAGAATATTTTTTGGCGAAGTGGCCTGAGGGTTGGGTGCCCGGCCTCGAGACTGGAAGGTCACACATTTGTATTACCTAAGACTGTCACGAACCAGGACAGGATACAGCAATCAGAACCCAATCGCGTAACGTTACTCACAAGTTATTGGCATATCACACAGAGTCTAGCAGGAGTTTCGCAGACGCTCTGACACCAGGCAACCCGTGATTTCACTCTTATTTTCAAATAAGGCATGCTTTTTGTCCCAAAAAACCCAAAACAAAAAACACATTCCACGAAGGTAAAATTGAAAATGGAGGACTGTCGTCTATTGCCGTCACTGCCATTGAATCTGATGTGTTTGTGTCTCCGTGCCACAGATGATGCTGTGTATCTCCCTGATGAGAGTCTCATCAGTGAGTATGTCATGAACGAGAACGGGATCATTTACCAGGGCAGCGCTAAGAACATTACCCATAGACGTTGGAACTTTGGACAGGTTTGCATAAGTTTGATTATTCTAGCCCAGGTATGTCAAACTCCGTTTGGCTCCGGGGCCTGTATTCTGTTGAATTGCCTACCCTTGTCCAAACGTCCTAACGTAGGCTGATCTGACAGCAACTTTGTCTTTTTAATCAAGTAAAACAGCAACACTAAAACTCGGAATCATTGAAAACAAAACTTATACCGATACTGTTAGGAAGTAAATATTAAAATGTACCGTTTACCAAATTGTTCGAATGAGTTATCTGACTCCATTGACCAAACATAACCTTCATTCACCTAACAATGCATGCTCGTTTCCTTTTGTGAAAAGACGGACAAGAGACCGGCATTTCCACGCAGGGGCAGATTTAATTTCTTAAATAATAAACTAAGTGAATTCCATCGAATTAGCCGAATTATTGTCGCTCGAGTCTCCGTCGATCTTTTTCTCTCGATTGTCCCTCTCGTTCTCCGATCTTCTGAAGTTCATCTCTCGACCACGTCTCTCCAAAGCTGGCGTGCCGAATCCTCCCATGGGCGGGCCAGGAAAACCCATGTGAGCTCCACCTTGTCACCTCGATATCTGTCATGGTCAAAACATCACCGCGCGTTTCCACGTCATCAGGGCTTTGTTCTCCAAACATCGCCTGCCGTCCCCCGTCATCAGTGCCCCTCTCCGTCGTCGGATGTGCTGATTATCTTATCAGCCCTTGTCCCAGTTCCTGCTGTTTTCTGTAAACATCATCCTCCACTAGGTCGCAATGACCTGCCCCACAGCTCAGCCAATGAATATATTTTGCGTTTTAATGTAGTTTGTATTTGATCATACAAAATCCCTTATAATTAAATGTATAAAATCCTTCAATACATACACAAACGTGATTACCGTTGTCAACAAACCCCATGCTAAAAAAGCTACCACAGAAAAACACGCCAGGCTTAAAAGCTATATCAGAAAACAGTATTTTGAAGCAGTAAGAGAGTCAAATAAGACAAAATAGTAATACCTGCGACTCAGGTCGGGTTGAATTTTTTATGCCCGATCTTACCTCTAGTTTGCAGACGGTCTCGATCCTAGGACTATAGGATTGATCCGATCCAAATACACCCTTACTACTTGATCCTCACCATTAGGAAATAAACTATTAAAATGTACAGTTTACCAAATTGTTCTAATTAGTTATCTGACTCCATTAACTAAACTTAACCTTCATTCACCTAAAAATGCATGCTTGTTTCTTTTTGGGAAAAGATGGACAAGAGACCGGCATTTCCACACGGGGGCAGATTTAATTCCTTAAATAATAACCTAAGTGAATTCCATCGAATTAGCCGAATTATTGTCGCTCGAGTCTTCGTCGAGCCTTTTCTCTCGATTGTCCCTCGCGATCTTCTTCGTTCTTCTGGCCCACGCCTTTTTCCGCAAGCTGGCGCCTCCCATGGGGCGGGCCAGAGACTCCCCACGTGGGCTCCACCTCGTCCCCTCGTTGTCTGGACCCCGAGCGATTATCAAATCAGTGTCTGGCGTCCTACGTCCGGCCTTCTCCGTCAAGAATCCTGTTATCAACAGAACTAAACAAAACATTCGCATTCGAAACGGCGTGACCTGTCATTGAACTTAAGCCTTCTCTGTGAAAAATCTTAATTGTAGTAAAATGTATAAAATCCTTCATCACTCATATTTACTCATTTTCAACATAGTTTGAGGAGAATATCATGGACATTTGCTTCAAAATCCTGGACAATTCCAACGAGGCACAGAAAGACTCCAAGGCGGACTTCAAACAAAGATGTGACCCCGTCTACGTCAGCAGGATCATCACCGCCATGGTGAACAGGACTTCCACGCAACATTGACTTTCATTCTTTTGTCTGTGGCCCAAAAAAACCTGACTGAAAAAAGGAATTAGTTACAGTTACTAATTACCTTATTTAAAAAGTAATTACCCTATTTAAGTTGGCGGCTGATAAAGCTAGGGTCTGGTGATGTAGGTCTAAATGGGGTTTTCCACACAAAAAATTGCTGATAAATATATTCGTCTGTTTTTAAAGAGGCAGTGTTTGATATTCGCCCACTAGATGTTGCTGTGTTGTGTAGTGCAACCAAAAATGGGTCCAAGGAAGACTACAAAGTACTGAGACTCAAAGTGAGCAAAAGGCAGCCTCTTTCTTCCAACTTTTACCCAGCCTTCCACATAGACAGACGAAAAAAAGGGAAATGATTTTTTTTTAAAGGAGTAAAAATAGGGGAAGAAGAAATAAGAAAGAGGCAAAGAAGGAAAACAGGTGTAAAAAAGTAGCAAAAAATGGAGAAAAGCAAGTAAATAGGAAAAAAAGAAAAGGAAGGAGTTAAAGAGAAAAGGGACAAAAACGGCAAAACAATGGAATTTTTCTCTCTTTTTTCTTTACATATTTTTACTTTTATTTCTTTTTCTTTTCTATTATTTTCTTTTATTTTATTCTTTTATTTTTTATTTTTTTATTTTTATTTCTTTTCTTTTCTTTTCTTTTCTTTTTTCTTTTCTTTTTTCTTTGTCCCACTCTATGTCTCTCCCTCCTTCTCTTTCTGTGTCTTTCGCACTCTCTCTCTGTCTGTATCTCTCTCTCTCCCTCTCTTTCTTTGTCTGTCTGTCCGTCTGTCTTTCTGTCTGTCTGTCTGTCTGTTTGTCTGTCTGTCTGTCTATCTCTCGTTCTCTTTCTCTCTGTCTGTCTCCCTCTCTCTTTCTTTTTCTTTCTCTCTCTCTCTCTATCTCTCTTTCTCTCTGTGTCTGTGTCTGTCTCTGTGTTTGTCTCTGTGTCTCTGTCTCTCTTTCCACTTTCTCTCTCTCTCTCTCTCTCATTCTCTCTCTCTCTCTCTCTCTGTTTCTCCTTCTCTATATGTCTCTCTCTGTTTTTCCCTCTGTGTGCCTCTCTCTATTTGATTCTCTTTATGTGTATATCTCTCTCTGCCTCTCTTTCTGTGTCCCACTCTCTATGTCTCTCCCTCTCTCTCTCTCTCACACTCTTTCTCTCCCCCCCTCTCTCTCACTTTCACACACACACTGTCTCATTCCCTTTGTCTGTCTCTCTCTCACACTCTTTCACCTTCCTTCAGTCTGTCTCTCTCTTTCTTTCTCTGTGTCTCTCTCTGTTTATCTTTGCATCTCTGTGTCTCTTCTCTGTCTCTCTCCCTCTCTCCCTCTCCCTCTCCCTCTCTGTGTCTCTCTCTGTTTCTCTCTCTCTGTCCCTCTCTCTCTCTGTCTCTTTTTCTGTGTCCCACTCTCTGTGTCTGTCTGTCTGCCTGCCTACTTTTTTTTTCTTCTCTTTTCATTTTTCTTTTCTTTTGTTTTTAAAGAAATAAAGTGTATTTTCCTCACATTGAGTCACCCTTTTTTATTCCTCCCTTGTGATTTTAACACTCGTTGTCAGTTGTACGACAGAACACGGTGACATCTAGTGGGCAAATAATACGCAACCTTCAACTTTAATATTAGAGCATGGGGTATCAAACTATACTCCGGGGGCCACAAGTGGTCCTTTGGTGGCGAGACCCCTGGTGTACACCAACCTTTGGAAGTGGTAACGCTTTCATGATTCTCGTGTAATCTTCATAGCTTGCTGAGACACTCCATATCCATTTTGTCTACGGGCTTCAAACCACTCGAAGACTTCCTCCTTCATTGATGAGTACTGTCCGAGACGTTTGCCTATTTCCAGGCATGGTCTATTGCTTAAGAAATATTACGAAAAATAAGACCAAAATTCAGCACATTTTTAGTGTAAATTCTATGCTCACATTTGCCCCATTGATTGAGAGGTTCTTGTTGGCAGGGGTGATCAGGTACCAATAAGATACCGTTGAAATTCCAGAACTGTTTGTAATAAGTAGTGGAGTATCGCACCATGTAGTAACGCTTTTGGCTTACAATTTTTTTTCAATAAGAACGTGTTACGGAGAACAGTATTTGAGTTCCAGGAATACGTAACTTTGTAACTGAGAAGAGCTTCATTGATGGATCAAATAACGAAGGGAAGATGAATAAGTGTTACGTTTGTCCAGATAAACAAGAGCGAAAGGGACCGAGGCGTGCTGGTGGGCAATTGGAGTGGAAACTACTCCAACGGGACAAACCCTGAGAGCTGGACGGGAAGCGTTTCCATCCTCCGGAAGTGGAGTGAAAACATATTCAAGCCCGTCAAATATGGACAGTGCTGGGTTTTTGCTGCCGTTGCCTGCACCGGTCAGTGCTCTCTGTCTCTCTCTCTCTGTCTCTCTCCCTCTCTGTCTCTCTCCCTCTCTGTCTCTCTCTCTCTATCTCTCTCTCTGTCTCTCTCTCTGTATCTCTCTCTCTGTCTCTCTCTCTCTCCCCCTTTCTTTCTGTATCTCTCGCACTCTCTCTCTCTGTCTGTCTGTCTGTCTGTCTGTCTCTCTGTCTGTCTGTCTCTCTGCCTGTCTCCCTCTCTCTCTCATTCTCTTTCTCTCTCTCTCCATCTCTCTTTCTCTATGTGTCTGTCTCTGTGTCTCTGTCTCTCTATTCCCCTTCTCTCTCTCTCTCTCTCTCTCTCTCTCTCTCTCTCTCTCTCTCTCTCTCTCTCTCTCTCTCTCTCTCTCTCTCTCTTACTCTCTCTCTCATTCTCTCTCTCTCTCTGTTTCTCCTTCTCTATATGTCTCTCTCTGTTTCTCCCTCTGTGTGCCTCTCTCTATTTGATTCTCTTTATGTGTATATCTCTCTCTGCCTCTCTTTCTGTGTCCCACTCTCTATGTCTCTCCCTCTCTCTCACACACTCTTTCTCTTTCCCCCTCCCCCTCTCTCTCACTCTCACTCCCACACAAACATTGTCTCATTCCTTCTATCTGTCTCTCTGTCCTACTCTTTCACCTTCCTTCTGTCTGTCTGTCTCTTTCTTTCTCTGTGTCTCTCTCTGCTTATCACTGCGTCTGTGTCTCTTCTCTCTCTCTCCCTCTCTGTGTCTCTCTCTGTTTCTCCCTCTCTCTGTCCCTTTCTCTCTTTCTGTCTCTCTATGTGTATATCTCTCTCTGTCTCTTTTTCTGTGTCCCAATCTCCGTGTCTGTCTGTCTGTCTGCCTGCCTGCCTGCATGTCTGTCTGTCGTTTTGTTTTCTTTCTTTTGTTCAGAATATCATAGGGAAGATCGAATGGAACAATTATCTACCCTTTCTTTTTTAATAGATGATTGACCCCATGTTTTCTCAAAAAATACCTGTTTCTCTCATCTTGAGAGTTATAGTTTATACAGTAGACTGGCACTGAGTTTTTTTGTGGTGTGTTCTTCTTCGAACAGTACTGCGTTGCCTCGGAATCCCAACACGCCACATAACCAACTTTGATTCCGCCCATGATAAAGATGGAAACCTTTCTATTGACTATTTTGTCGATGAGAACGAGAAACTTATCGCAAAGAACCGCGAGAGCACTTGGTAAGACTGCATGCGAAACATGTAGGAGAAAAAACAACCTGTCCCTTGATTTCTTGAAATGTCTTAGGAATTACCATTGTTGGGTTGAGTCCTGGATGAAGAGAGATGACCTCCCACAGGGAAATGACGGCTGGCAGGTTCTGGACCCGACTCCTCAAGAATTGAGTGCTGGTGTGTTCCGATTCTCTGTAGTCAATAGAAAATTGCGAGCAGCCATGTTAAAGGCAGCGGTGGGAAGATATTTTAAGCGGTAGGGCCGCATTTGGTTAAAAAAGTACAGCCAAGGATCCTGGAGACCAATCCATTGTTTTCATTTATCAAAAAATACACATCCAGACAATTACATGGTATGATTCTTCATGATTGTTTTAAAATAGATAGATAGATAGATAGATAGATAGATAGATAGATAGATAGATAGATAGATAGATAGATAGATAGATAGATAGATAGATAGATAGATAGATAGATAGATAGATAGATAGATAGATAGATAGATAGATAGATAGATAGATAGATAGATAGATAGATAGATAGATAGATAGATAGATAGATAGATAGATAGATAGATAGATAGATAGATAGATAGATAGATAGATAGATAGATAGATAGATAGATGGATGGATAGATAGATCGATACTTTATTCATCCCCGTAGGGATATTCACACAAATAGATTCATTTCATCGAATCAAAATGAAAGCAAAATAATATATTATTAGGTCCATGTTTTAAGCACAAAACTTAATATTTAGGTGTAATTTGTTGTCAGATTTTTGTAGTATTTTAACATTAATATTTGTGTTTTTTCTGTCGTATTTCCATTTTTTAATTTTGTAGTATATCTGTCGTATTTCTGTAGTATTATTTGTAGTATTTCTCTGGAAGTATTTTTGAAGTATTTCCCTAGTATTATATTTTGTCGTATCCCTCTAGTATTTTGGAGTATTTTTGAGGTATTTTCATTGCATCTCTGTAGCGTTTCTGTAGTATTTTTGTTATATTTCCATAGGAGTATTTTCATTGTATTTCTGTGGTATTTTTTATTGTATATCTTTATAGTATGTCTGTTGTATTTTGCTGTATTTCTGTAGTAGTATTTTTGTAATATAGTATTACTGCAGTAATATTTTTGTAAGTTATATTTTTTTCAGATTTCCATTGTATATTTTTTTAGTATATCTGTAGGTTTTTTTTGTGTATTTCCATAGTAGTATTAGTGTAGTATTTTTCTCGTTTTTTAAAAAGTATTTTCATAGTAGTATTTTCATTACATTTCCGTAACATCGCTGTAGTATTTCTATAGTAGTATTGTTGTAGTATTTTTGTAACTTATATTTTTCTCAGATTTCCACTGTATACTTTTTTTAATGTATCTGTAGTTTTTAAAGTTCTACTGTAATAGTATTTTTGTATTATAGCTGTGCTGTAGTGGTATTTTTGTAGTATTTTTTGTAGGAGTATTTTTGAAATATTTCCATAGTTCCATAGTAGCATCCATTGTAGAATTTCTCTATTATTCCCATACTCGTATTTTTGTGGTATTTCTTTCGTAGTTTTGTAGTATTACTGTAGTTGTATTTTTGTCTTATTTCTCTTGTAATATTTAAGTAGTATTTTTGTTTCATATTATTACGGTAGTAGTTTTTTTCTTCCATATTTCTCTTGTATTTATTCTTTTTTTCTGAATAAAAGCTAAATAATATATTGGGTCCCTGATTTCAAATACTAAATTTTATATTTTATTTTGCAGACCTGTTTTTGTAGTATTTCTGTAGTAGTATGTTTTGTTGTAGATACACAATGGGGACAAAGTTGGAACCCCCAAAAAATTTTCATTAGTAGTACTTTATTAACTATTACGTATGTTGTCATTATATTTTGACCATTTTCGTTTGGGGGCGGAATGAAAAAGCCGGCTGGGGCCCGTGGGCCGTAGTTTCCCACCCCTGATTCCACGTCCATAGCTTTCAATGGTTCTGCGTGTGTTATGTAATCTTTGGTTTCTCAGGTGAATACCGTTGTGGCCCCTGTCCTGTGAAAGCCATCAAGGAAGGAAATCTGGGAGTCAAGTACGATGCTCGGTTTATATTTGCTGAGGTGAATGCTGATGTCATTTGGTGGATGGAACGAAAAGATGGCACACGTCAAAAGGTGTTTGTTCTCGATTGGAAAACGAGCAAAGAACATTTTTTGAGTTTCTTGAATGAGGATTTTGTGAATTGCAGTTTATTACCCAGGAGACCTCTGTTGGCAGCAACATCAGCACCAAAAGTATTTATGGCAATCAAAGAGAGGACATCACTTTGCAGTACAAGTACCCCGAAGGTTCGTCAATTATTGCTGACTCTTCTAATCTGTTGTCGTAGGTCAGGGGTGTCAAACTCATTTTAATTCGGGGGCCACACGATAGAACAAACATTCTGTCGGGGGCCGGATAAGTAGATTAAAAAAAAAGTAAAAGAGAGATAAATAAAAGACAAAGAGGGAGGGAAAAAGAGAGAGGGTGGGACAAAGAAAGAAAAAGAGAGAGAGGGAGAGAGCGTGAGAAACAAAAGAGATAAAAGGTCATGAGAGAGGGGGGAAAGAAAGGGAGAGGAAGAAAGAAATCCAAAGAGAAATAGGAAGACAGTAGGAGAGAAAAGAGAAAAGAAAGCGCGAAGGGTAGGAAGAGAGATAGAGAAAAGAGAGAAAAGGAAAAAAGGAAGTTAGAGCAAAATAAGTTAAAAAGACACAGAGAGAGAAAGAGACAGAGATTGGGAGAAAAGTACAGTACAGTGTCTTTGTGAGAGGAACCTGGCTTTGGCAACATCATATTGACCTATTTCAACCTGCAGCTTGTTTTTCTCTTGCGCTTCTCTGAGTGTTGTCTCGCCGGCCGGATTTAATCCCTGAGTGGGCCTGATCTGGCCGCCTGCTTGACACCTGTGTCATAGGTGGTCACGTAACTTCAATTTCCACACAAAAAGTTACATTTTTGCAATAGAAACCCAATTTAAAACCAGTTTATGCATCTTTTTACAGTTATTGGATATTTAGTAATGGTCGTTCAAAGGATACTCATTCAAAAAGTATGAACTTGTTAAATTTCCCCAAATTGGGTCATCATCCATTTTTCACCATCACCTTTTTATCAATACTATCCATGTTTCTGAGGTTTGGTATTTATTTTCTGGTTTGGATAGTTTAGTTGTTCATTGACTATTGTTTGTTACTTTGTGTCACAGACCAGAAACGGAGACGGCACCCAATAGCGCTTGTTTTCTCAGTTTGTATTGATAAAAGAGGGAGAGAAAAGCTCGCTTCCACGATCCGCTGATCGACGAACACAGGTAGCAGGTGGCGGGGACCCGGAAGTGGCACTTCCGTGTCGAGCGAGGAGGATCGGAGACAGGCGGGGATAGCAAGTCGTTGGCCGGGGCTGGAGATCAAAGGCGGTGTCGAGTACGTAAGCGAGGTCGGTAGCAGGAGGCAGGCGGGTAACGGGGCAAAACAGGTCAGGTAGCAGGCAGGCGGAACGGGTCGTAGTCAGGTCCGGAAACATGTTGGCAACAAAGATCAGGCAGAAAAAAGCAGGACAGGAACGGAGTCGGACGAAAAGGCTTACTGAGCTGAAGGCAACAGTTTGCGTAACGATCTGACGGCTTCCTCTTGGAAGCCGGGGGTTTAAAAAGAGAGTGACAGCCAATCAGCTGTCCGGTGCCAATTAAGCCGCCGGAGCTGCGCTCAACAGTAATTCAATAACATTCTTTTTGCGCACCTTGCCTTACTTCCTGCATTTGGGTCCACCGCAAAATCATGACACGATGACCCGATCGTGTGCGATGCCTAAAATGTTCAGGATAATTGGGTACAGGTGTGTGGTGATTGGACACACCTGTGCCCAGTTTAAGTCCTTGATGGTTCCCTCTGATGTTAGGATGAGTACTAGACCCTAAAATTACAAACAGAACATGGCACCTATTTACTCATAACAAGACGGACTCAGTACCGCTACAATACTAGTTATCTACAATGACGTTGTCCTCTGCTACCATTGACCGAGACAATAGGGATGAGAGTCGAATTGGACAAGACGAGATGGGTCTGCCTTTTGATATCCAACGGATTGTCAAAAGTTGGCAAAAGCAGACATCATTGGATACGTTTTTCAAAAAACGCGAGGGAAAAAA
The DNA here is from genome assembly GCF_059441175.1 of Urocampus carinirostris. Taxonomy (NCBI): domain Eukaryota; kingdom Metazoa; phylum Chordata; class Actinopteri; order Syngnathiformes; family Syngnathidae; genus Urocampus; species Urocampus carinirostris. Next base: position 21,612,786 of record NC_142356.1, read on the forward strand.
CACTGCTCTCTACTTACAAATGTTCCAGGTTACAAAGCTACTCCCAGAACGAATTCAATTTGTAAGTAGAGGCTCTATATCCATCTCAAGACAATAGTATTCATCCGAACCAAGTACTTGCCATGTATCAATAATATCGATATTTTCTTCGATCCACCCTCACTTCGAAACTGATTGTTTCATTAAAACAACGGGCTGTTGCTGACGTGAGACTCTCCACTCGCCGTCCAATTTGCTTCCGCGGCGTGTCTGCGATTGTCACGTAGCTGCAGTCATGGTTTAATTATCTCGGCTTGATTAATTTTCCTCATCAGGGTCTAAGAAGGAGAGAGAGGTGTACGCCAAGGCCCAGGTTGTAATCAGAGAGCCGTCCCCAGAGGAACCCAGAGAAAGCAAACTGTCGTTGAGCGTCAAACCCGGGAAACTCGTCTACGGCTCGAACGTCGATTTTGTCATTGAGGTATTGCACGCTACAATGATACCACACTTTTCAACGCAATGCAAAACTACTGGAGTAGTTCAGACATTCCATGATTGTTTTATCAGTATCAATGTTCCCTCTAATTTTCCTCGGGTCTGAGCGTTGACACGAAGTATGTGAGCAACCCCTGAAACAACAGTGAGCAACAGCAACCCCAAGGATGGCAACTAAATCATTATCAAACATGTCCAAAACTTACTTGACATCACGTTACATTTTGCTGAGTTTCCGGCAATGCAAAATTATTTTTCACTTTTGAATGAATTGACTAATGTACGATCGGAAAGGTTGCAGGGCCTACAAACGTCATTTGTTTTTACTTTTTTTTTTTTCCTGGTATCTTTTCTCGCATAATACTAACATTTTTGGGGGCTTATTTATTCGGTTGCACGATACAGAACTGTATTTAATCACATTTTTAGTGGAAGTACAATGTTAGCAACAAGATTGACTTGGTATAATTGAAAATTATTTGAATGGAACACAAACTTTTTCTTCTTTTTCCGTTTTTTTATATTTCTTTTTAAATAACTTTAAAAAAAATCTCATTGTGTTTATTTTTTCCTAGCTGTTACTTTTTCCTTTTTGTTCTCTATTTACTTTTTTTCCTTTGTTTCTTTCTTTTCTTTTTTTCTGTCTTTTTCTGAAATTTTCCTTCTTTTTTGTCTTCCTTTTGTTTCTTTTTTTTCTCATCTTTTCACTACTTTTTCATTTTTGTTCCATTCCCCCCCTTCCTTTAAGTCATTTTGTGCACAATTTTACATAATATTTGGTCTGTATGGATTAAAGAAGCAAAAACAACCTGAAGAGCCGTCTGGGACCCGAAAGAGCCGAGCTGAAGAAGCCGGTTCTCGAAAAACTCTACTGACTTTACTCAACTTCGTTCTACTTCGACCTTGACTTTAAAACACGTTTACCATAAAGACCACCAGTGTTGGGCAGGTTACTTAGAAAAATAAATGAGTTACTCACTACTTTTTCCAAAAACGAACTGAGTTAGTAAATGAATTGATCCCTTGTTAACGGAGAAATCAACTATTTTCATTTTTTTTAAACGAAGCTCTGTGTAAAAGAATTTCAAATTTTCTGAGCAAAACACCCGTATAGGTATTTGACCGGAGTTTACTCAAAGGGATGGGAATTTCGACAACTTTTACAGAACTTGGGTTTGTTTTCAGCTCGTGAAACAACAAGACATGGCGACACACCTAAAACATGCATTAAAGACTTTAAAAAGGAAAAAAAGACTAAAATATATTAAGAATATTCAAAGCGTAGTGCTTAGAGACTGGCCTGAGTTATGATAATAATGGAATATTTGCGAATCAAAAAGAATACTGTCGTACATCGTAACAATAATGCAGTAATAAAATTAGCAGGAGCAACAAAAACAAAGTAAGCCACAAGATGTGTGCAATAGTATCTCTTTTAACAGTTTTTTTAGCTTCAACAAAAAAACCCCAAAGTAAATCATAAGATGCGTTGTCACAGTTTTGTGCGCTCGTTTAGGGTGGTGATGGCCCCCGGGAAGAAGCTGTCTCTGAGCCTGTTTGTCCTAGTTTTGAGGGACCTCTACCAAGGATAGCCATTTGCGTGCCCTGAGCACAAATGCTTTATGGTGTTTTAACATTTTTTGTATGTGATCTGTGTTATTAATTTAGTGCTGTTAAAATAATATTTTACTCACACAACGGATTAATTCTTACTCACCCTATCAATCAAAAACTTTCACTGACAGTCTGACACTGAAAACACGCCTCCTAGTGACACTTTTCACTTCTGCCCAACACTATCATCCACTATCTGATTTTGAGGGCTTTGTTTAAAAAATGTGATTACCAAATTGTTTGGTCTTTTTTTATTGTTTTTTTTTGTTGTAATTTTTGTATTCTGGTACTTTACTCCGTGATAAATACTTGATTAAACCACAATCAAACTCAGTTTTAATCCCGGTGTTTTTTTTTTTTAATACTCACACTTCTTTTGGCGGTGGCGTGAGACTCGCATCTAATAGGCCATTGCGCTGGAGCAGTCGCATCTAATAGGCCAGTGCACCATGCGAGCCAACAAAATGTAATTTGAACCGAGGAAAGTGCGCCCTTTAAAACAGTGCGCCAAATCGGTGTGGGACACAAAATACAGTGGAACCTTGGTTCTCGACCATGATCCGTTCCAGAACCCTGTTCGAAAACCGATTTGGTCGATCACTGAAAATCGTTTTGCCCATTAAAAGTAATGTAAAATCGTTTTAGTCCGTTCCAACACCCTGAATGTTTACCAAGAACGTAAACATGAAGCTAACCCAGGCTAATCGTACGTTCGCGTTAGCGTAATCTTCCGTACGAAAGATTACGGTAACATGAACGTGTAAAAATAAAAAAAGGATTATGAATAGGATTTCTTACCTTTGTGGTGGACGGTGGGGAGAGAAAAATCATCAAAAGTTTTTCAACCTCTTCCAAATCTTGCGGCAGTTGCTTGCTTATAGCGCTAACTTCCTTAGCCGCATCACTCGATTTCACAGCCTCCTTATTCTTTACTATCGTACTGATAGTAGATTTAGCCATGCTGTATTCACTAGCAAGATCGGAAATTCGTACACCTCTTTCAAATGTAGCTATTATGTCTTTCTTAAAGGCAATAGTTGGACAAACAACTTGTCTTTTTTTTCACCTGTCCTGCTTGCACCGACCTTCTTCGGAGGCATAATTAGGGGCTAAAACACCCGTACGCCGCTCAGCATCGCACCCCAGCGTACCGGCGTTCGAACTCCAATTTTTTGACCGAACAGCGAAGCAAGAATTTCTCGAAATTTTTGGTCGAACACCGATTTGTCCGAACTGAAAGGCGTTTGAACACCGAGGTTCCACTGTACAATAATGACCTTTTTTATTTTAACATTGACTACCGGCAAGCGACGCATGGGCTTCATCTCATTTTTTCTTCTCTTTTCTTTTCTTTTCTTTTTCTGTTCACGAATGAGGCATAATCAAACAAACCATTAGGAGGGGAGGTGGGCACCATTAAACTGGAGAAAGGCCGGGGCACAAAGCAGATTCACAGCATTTCTCGGAAAGTTTGATTTATGCTGCTTTTGTATTGTTTAACCATGTAAGTTATATTATTAATCATATTATTAACACTTTACAGGTTTTTTTTTCATGACCCTGATTTTTTTGGTGTCCCCCTGGGCACTTGATGTCCTGCGCAGTGCGCATTATGTGCATTTGTGGGTCTAAGGCCCTGCCTGTAGCGCCTACCAGAGGGCAACAGGTCAAAAAAGTTGCGGCTGGGGTGGGAAGTGTCTTTTATGATGGTGATGGCTCTCTAGACGGTCAGATGAAATCATTTATGTTTGTGGAATTGTCTTTCCCGCTCCACACAGTGCAAAAACGAAGGCAAAAACCAAGCCGATGTCCGTCTTACCATGGTTGCCACGGCAGAAACGTACAATAAAGAATTTCTTGCGACTCTGAAAGAAAAAACCAAGATGATTTCTCTGCAGGCTAACCAAGGTGCGTGTCCATATTTTTCCCTAACATTTTTCAGCTCTATGACCTTCGCTAAAAAAATGTGTCCAGTTCACCAGGAGGTGCTGCAACTGTGCTATGAGGACTACGTCAAGTACGTCTCCGGGATGGAAACAATTAAGGTGACAGCGATGCTTCTGGGCGAGAAACTGGAAAGACCTGTCATGGCCCAGGGCAAAGTTACTGCCACTAAGCCTGAAATCGCGGTGGAGGTAGCAATTTTTTTGGTTTTTGATATACGTATACACACACACACATGCACACAGGACGTATTTTCCGCACTATAAAGTACACCGGATTATTAGCCGCGCGCTCCAAAAATAGTCTTATGTGATATACAGTAATCTCTGGGTTATCCAGAACCCCCCTTGAGAAGTGAAAATCCACAAAGGAGCAACCCCTTCATAAAATCCCTCGAGGGTCAAACTTACCTCTAGATTACATCCTTACCGACTGAGAGTATACGATTGTAACAAAATAACAACTATAGATCTACAAAAACACGGAGTTGCAGTTGAATAAATGGTCTTTAACTTTATTTTACAAAAGTACAACAAAACTGGAAGGTTTCTCTTTTCAGTGCAAGAAAGCGATCTGGAGAGCGGCTGGCTAGCTGCACGCTAGCATTGGGTATTCTTGAATTGAACCAGGTCTCCGTGATGATCGGAATACAACCGTCCCCAATGTAACAGTTTCCACGAGTTGTAGCTCCAGGTCATCCGTTTAATGGGTAATGGATCTGGCGTTCGTGACTAGCTATGTTCGGCAGGAGTGGCATTTTTGAGTTGTTACGTAGCCTAGCCGCACATGCGCCGCCTTTGTTTCCTTTTCTCTCGAGGCCACCTCAGTCTCTTACCAGATAACAATCTATGGCGCACTCGCTGGTGGTAACCATTTATTTGCTCTCTTTAGAATTTCCTCAGAGTCTGATGTCATTTGATTGAATTTCTTTTCAATGTAATGATTCGCTGAAGTACAAGCTTTAGCTGTAGCCGTGCTAGGCAATATGTTTTGGCCTGACGCATTGACTTGTGGACCCGGCCACCCTGGTAGTTTGACTCATAGCATACACCAGCCTATCACAAATAGTTATGTCTACCCAACACACACATACAAACACGCAACATGCCCTCATGATAGCATTTACTGTGTGCTGTTTGCTGCAGTACACATTGCACAATACGTTGATATCAACTTCAATAAAGACAATTCATTTCAATTCAGAATCTGCAAAGCAGTGAACCAGCAATAACTGAAGCAGAAGGTGTACTACAATAATCATTATATATTTTACTTCATATATGTATATATCTGCATGTCTCTACAGGTTGACAATAACACTTATCAACATCGAAAAGCAAGGTGCACCATCTCTTTTACCAACCCTCTCAAGGTGCCGCTGAAGCAAGGCATTTTCACTCTGGAGGGGGCTGGCCTACTGGCGCCCACTAGGGTCAAAGTCAAGTAAGTACAAAAAAAGTGGACTTAACTTTATGACCATGAATCACTTGTTCCATTCTTATCAATCTTTTGCCTTTCAGAGGTGACGTCGGTCCCGGCCAGAAGGCGTTTGCCGAGGTTTCCTTTACTCCAGTTCGCACCGGATTCAGGAAACTTCTGGTTGATTTCTGCTCTGATGGCCTGATAGACGTGAAGGGAAATGCTACAGTGAATGTTTGCTAAGGTCTGTACCAAATGAAATAAATGGGACAGGAATCAGCTGTCACCATAATGTCCCTCATGAGGGTAATACAAATAAACAACTGAGCATCAAATCATTTTGGTCATTATTTCAACTTGAGTGACATGCAATAACAGAGTACAATGAATTATCAGTTCACCACTTAGATTCAGGGTTTCTTCTAAGCCTGGGAGGTGAAAGAGGACTGGCTTTGCTTCCTTCATGTATCTTAATCAACATCTGGGTAAAACAAGCACTGGAGTGAGGTTTTATTACAATAGAATGAATAAAACCATATTCTGGCCTTTTGAATACAGAATGAGGCTCTAATGTGTTCTTAAGTGCACTTTCAAAATGACTGACAAACATTTATATACAAAAGGGGCGGAATGTAAAAGTTAGTGAAACATACCCAAAGTACCAGCTTCACACCCATCCCTTCTCCAGACGGAATCCTGCGGGTGGTTTGATGAGAATAGATGAATGGATATTGTTATTAACTCACTGTAAATGGTACTGAAGCACAATGCTGGAGCACATATTACTACAGTTAAATGGTAGTACTTTATTAGGGCAGGGTTCAGTACTCAGAAAGTCAAGTCGCATCTCTTTAAATCGCCCTTAATCACAAACTGTCCCACAGGCCAGAATCAAGCCATTCCATTATCTGAAACACGGCATGGAGGCAAGGAAAAACTCAAAAACCTCAGCATGAGGAAAATATTTGTCGCCAGCCAGTCAGCCACAAAATACAGGAAAAGAAAAGTATGAGGTTGGCATCAATCAAAAGTTATAGAAAATAAGTGTGTCCTTAGTCTAGATTTAAACACTTATACTGAGGTTGCAGATTTTTTTCTAAAGGGGCAGAGGATTCCACATACCGGGCCCAAATGGAGAACGCTTCAACCCTACATATTTCTTCTTGACTCTTGGAGTCATAGGTAGATGAGCATTTTTCGAGCAGAGACTCGAGCAGGAACATATGGGGTTATCAAATAAGAGCGATAAGAGGGTGGAACCTTTGTATGTTAGTGACAGAACCTTAAAGTCACATCTCTAAAGGACAAGAAGCCAGTGCAAAATAAATTGAGTTATATTAAAGGCAGACATCGTGACAACAGTATCCGGTTCATCAGAGGCACTCAAAAGGCACAAAGATGCAGTCGCATAGACAGGCGAAACGTTTGGAGATCCCAAGTTAAAGGAGCGAAGTGGACGGTCCAATAGTTCGTAAGGCATTACTCATAATCTGGTAGGTCAGGCAGGGCTTCAGAACAGGGAATCATCAAGTTCTAATCAAGTTCAAGGGTGCCTTGACTGTGACGAGAAAGGAACCAATGATCAAAGAACCGAGGAAACAAAATACCAACCAGACCATCACATTGCCACCACCATGCTTTATTGTTGGCATCGCGCTCTTTTGGTCAAATGCTGTGCCACTTTTACGCCAGATGTAACAGGCAGCACATCTTTTGAAAAGTAAAATCATTTACTCATCAGTCCGCAGAGTGTTTAAAGAAATGTTTTCAGGATAATCAAGATGTTTTTGGCAAATGTGATACGACTCTTTGTGTTCTTTTGTGACAGCATTGGTTTTGGCCTGGGATCTCTCCTATGGATGTTATTTTGTCGACTGGCTTTTTTATGGTGGAGTCGTTAACAGTAAATGGTCTGGGGCTGCTTTGCTGCCTCAGTACAAGGATAACTTGCTGGAGTTTACGGAATAATGAATTCTAGTTTTCACCAGAAGCAATGAAATGACTTCCAGCCATCAGTTCATGCCCTCAAACTCAAGCACTTTTGGATCATGCAGCAGAGCAACGATTCGAACCACACCAGCAAGTCCAACTCGGAGTGGCTCAAAAAAACCAAACATAGTGAAGGTTTTGTAGTACCCAAGTCAAATTTAAATAAAATTTAGATGTTGTGCTGTGACCTTAAACAGGCAGTTCATATTAGAAAACCCTCCAATATGGCAGATTTCCAACTTGTATGGAAAGAAGAGTGTGCCAAGATTCCTTTATGCGACTTTATACCAATTAGCGTAAATGTTTGATTTCCGGTACCACTGCCAAAGGTGGTACCGGTGCTATACATATGAGTGTGCTATTAAGTTCAGGGGACAACAAGTTATTCAAATCGGGTTTTGCTTTTTGTGCCTTTTGCATTCCGGAGATGGAATAAGAGCGTGCTCTGTCCACTCCACGCATCGGCCCGGTACTGCAGTACCTCCGGGAACGGTGCATTCGCAATGTTCGCAACAAGGCTTTGGGGCTAGGACCTTAGCTTAGCCTTTTGGCTGAGAGTAAGTGTCCCGGCTCCTAGGCTTTGTAGCGTATAATGAACTGACCGATAACGGATAATGGATAATGAATAACGAAGATAGAACAATAACCCTTAAAAACCCCAATAAATAAGATGATAATTTCAAAACTTTTTCTAGAATGTCCTTAGATTGACTCTGTGCAATATTCAAATTGGTTTGATGATCTGAAAACTATGTGACAAAACACAGAAATCAAGACTGGAGCGAATACTTTTTCACGGCACAGTCCCTTTGAGAAACAAAGTTGTTTAAATAGATCTACAGACGCTCCCCTACTTACGACCATTCGACTTCCGAAAAACGGGTGATACGAACATTTTTTTTCGGGATGACGAAAAATATCCGGACATTGCTGTAAGTTAGATTTTCTATTGTGTGCACCTTTTTCCAAGTAGAGGGCAGTACTTTAGTGCTTCTTTCCGCCGCTACCCGCGTGTGGCGCTCTGAGAGGTCACCCAGCATCCACACCGAAGAAGAAATCCAGCTTCCTCTTCTTAGTTTGCTAGTAAACATTCCATACTGTATCTCCAGCGCGCTAAGAACGTTGACATTTTTATTGTTTAATATCTTGTGCATCCATTCAAAATGGTTGGTGTAAAGTGTAAAGAAGAGGCGAGCCGTTTCATTTAAAATGAAAGTGGAATAAGAAAGCTTGATGTGGTTGAGAAAACAGTTGAATGGCTTTTTTTCGGGCACTTTTTACCACGGAGGCCGAAGTTGCCTAACTGTTGAAGCCTATCTCGCTAAAGTAAGTTTAACTTAACTTAAGGCATCTTTATAGAGTATATTATTTCTTTAAATGTTTATTTTTTAGTACAAAACAATACAGGGTACATATACAAGCCTTAAACATACTTGTATAAACCTTAAATATACAAAATATAACACTGAAGCTACTTAGGAACAAATTCAACTTGGGAACAATCGTCCGGAACCTATTTGGTTCGTAAGTAGGGCAGCGTTTGTTATCAATATTCTAAGATGGGCCATAGTAAAGATCTGTTTTTCGGCATGTTTCGAGGGTCGGCTGACGTCTGCCATTTATCTGCACCGCGAGTCGAGCAGTCTATTTAGTCTCCATCACACGGACGACAAGCTGTCACTCCAGCGTGAGGCTGTTGATTTTATCTTTAAACACCCGTCTGCCTTTAATCGGTTGACACACATGAAATAGTGAGGAGATCCTAATCGGACTAATCCCGGATTACATGGCCGCTATTGCAAACTGTGTTTGATTTAAATGAATACTATGCATGATTGTGTTGGTTTAATTAGATTTTAAGTGGTATTTAAAACCCGTTTTTCTAATACTCCATTAATAAAGTAGAAAGCTGCAAATACATGCTTAGAAATCACAAAATTGTGATCCCGCATCTTTGAAGATTTTATTCTCAGCCATGCTTTAAGAGCATAACCGCATGTTTCTGATTGTAAGGGCGTAACACAGATGGTTCGATGTTTTGAAATCACATGACCTTTTTTCACCCGTCTGCCCGGCTAAGGCCGATACTTTCCCGCATGAGTGAATACTCACAATGTGCGTGTCTGAGGAGCCACCAGCAACAACATTGCACACGCTTTACCACCAACATGTCTACAGGCTTTACGTGACACACATTTTCAAAATGACAAACATCCTTTTATACAATGTCCAAACTATGCTGCTAAAATATATTTGTAATATTGAAAAGGAGAACCAACGCCGGTAAGGCTTTTTTTTAGGTTTTTATCAAATGTTAGGAGTGAAACACGAATGCATGCAGCGACAGACATCTCACTCACTTTACTCCTGCACTTGAAATAATTTCAAACTATTAATTCCTAGGTTTGTTATTTCGAATAGAATAGAATTGATTGTCAAGGTAACAAGTTAAATGCACAATGAAATCAAAAAGCGCAATACAATTTCCATTTGATGAGAAATAAAACAAGTGTGTAATGGTACAATCCCTCACTACTGAGCAGTTCGGTTATTGCTGATTTATTGCTTCGCGGATTTCCAATTGAATTGTCTTCATTGATATCAATGTATTGTGCCTTGTGTTCTGCAGCAGTCAGCACACAGCATATGCTATCACGAAGGCAGGTTGTATCAGTGTGTATTGGGTGGTTGCGACTGGCAGTGTGTGTGATGCACGAGTAAAATGTGGCCACCAAAACTAACTGACAGCCAGCTTTTAGCAGCTCTTTATAATGAAAATAACTTCATTAATTAAATCGGACTCAAAGGAAAATCAGAAGGGCGCAAAGAAATAGTGATCACCAGCGCGTTCGCTGTGGATGGATTGTAATCGGGTCCGGGAGGGGACTGATGTGCATTGGGAGAGAAAGATAAATGGGGGCGACAGGTCTCACAAGCAACCCCTGCCAAGCCTGTATCTTACCAACACCAAATCCATTACCCATGAAACTGATGCTACAACTTGTAGGAAACCGCTACATTCGTGACTTATTTTGATCATCAAAGAGACCTGGCCAATCCAAGGATATCCAATGCTAGCGTGCAGCTAGCAAGATACTCTCTAACTACTTTTCTTACACTGAAAGGAGAAGCCCTTCAATTTTGTTGTACGTTTGTACAATGCCAATAAAAGTTATTGGCAAAAATTTGTTCCGTGTTTTTATCCATAGACATACAGTTGTTATTTTGTTGCAGTCATATACTCTTAGTCAGTAAGGAAGTAATCTCGAGGATTGTTTGACCCTTGGGGGGTTTATTGGGGGTTGCTCCTATTTTGCAGCTTTTCACTTTTTGCGGGGGTCCCTATTAACTGCAATAACTTAGGACTTACTGTACATACATTGTTTATGGGATAAAACCTACTTTCAAGCAACACAAACTTAATTGAGACCCAAAAATAAATACATATTAAAACAATGGTAAATACAACTTGTTTTCGTGTCCCTGTCACCTGGTGAAGTGCTTTTCTCACACACAAAAATTGAAAGAGTACTTGCAAAGTTTAGAAAGTTGTATTCGTTTGGGCCTTTATAATTCCACTTTTTTCAATGCAAACGCTTTGGCTTTATTCTATATTACAGCAATACGTTTTTAGTCACACAGACGCTGCCTGACCTACAAACGAGTTAGGTTTCGGACGATCCTTCGTAAGTTGAATTTGTCCGTAAGTTGCTTCGGTGCTATATTTTGTATGTTTAAGGTTTATATAAGTATGTTTAAGTAACCTGTGTTGTTTTGTACTAAAAAAATAAATGTTTTATAAAATAATATGCTCTATAAAGATAAATAAATTGAGCTTGAACTTACCTTTGGGAGATGCGCTTCAAGAGGTCCTCCTCCGTGGTAAAAAGTGGCTGAAAAAAAGCGTTCCGACCATTTTCTCAGCCGCATCAAGCTTTCTTATTCCACTTTTGTTTCAAAAGAAACAGCTCGCCTCTTCTTTACACTTTACACCAACCATATAGAATGGATGCACGAGATATTAAACAATAAAAAACGTCAAAGTTCTCAGCGTACACACAAACCAGAAAGTAGAAGCCGGATTTCCTCTTCGGTGTGAATGCTGGGTGACATCTCCCAGCGCCACACGCCGGTAGTGGTGGAAAGAAGCACTACAGCATTGTCTTCTACTCAGAAAAATGTGCACACAATAGAAAATCTAACTTACAGCAATGTCCGGATATTTATATATTGTTTGTGTCTACCGTTTCTCGTATGTCGAATGGTCGTAAGTACGGGAGCGTCTGTATACGTCTTTTTTTCTATAGTTATCTAAGCATGATAAATCCCACATAGGTTGCTTTAATCAAGTGTAATATATTTTATTTTTCAAACCTATTGGAGGAACAACAACATGCTACACTATTATGAGATCAGAATTTGTCCCAATGTATATAGTGTGTTAGATTAAAAAGGGTTGATGTTGGTAGCCAACATAATAGCTTGTGTGCTATTTTAGAAGTTAACAAGCGGGGTGCGTCGTATGTGTTAACAATGCCCAATTGAGTTCAAAGAGCTCTTGTATTTCTTACCTACTGCGCCTATCTGCTCTTATTTTACTTTTAGCAAAGCTGTTCCGGCTGCGGAACACACTAGGTAAGAGGGATGGAAGTAAAAAAAGTCCTCTTTCATATACAGCGCCAAACATGAAAAATGAGTTTATATAGTATATAGGAAATGCATGTATTTGCACGTGCAACATAAGAAGCTTGACAGAGGCTGCAATAATGACACAAGACTGAGTAGAAATTCCATACAGATTCCATACAGCACCTTTAAAGTCAAACACTACTCCCAGATTAAATTTAAAAAGTGGGCTAAAAAATACAACCAAACTTGTCGTAGTTAATTTCATTACTTTGCTTTCAGACTGTTAATAAAAATTGCCGTGAAGAGCAGAGCAGCTTCCATCATGCATTGGCAGGAACGTGGTTGCATGATGTTGGTTTTCCTTATGGTTGAACTGCTCATTTGTATGCACACTACTAGGTTGTGTTGGGAACTAATTTAATTGTCGGGAAATTACCTTTTTTTTGTTACTGATTATTAAATACAGTATATAAAAGAAAACAAAGAAACATTTATTGAAATTTTTCCAAATCTGAGCTTCAAAAGACATTTTTTTTTAAAAGGGAACTCAATATCCTAGTGTTGGCTCAAAATACAACTCTTGTTTTCATTTTAGAAAAACCTCATGAAGGACAGGCTGTTTTCCGTTAGTTGCAAGCTATTCCTCATGTTTATGTCTGTCGCAATTGCGACAGACACATCAATGTCTATACTGTATAACGTTGAACTGCCCTTGTGTCTAGACTTTGGTCTCGTTTTGCTGAGTGACATTGTTATGTGTTGTTTTACAGTGTCACTGTTATATGTCTGCGACTCCTCTGTACGACTTGTAGTTGCTAATTTTTGTTACCCAATGCGATTTAGCGTGTCCATAGAAAAACGACACCACGTTGAAAAATTGTACAGTCAAACGAAACAAAGAAATGGCATGTAAGGACAACGAATAGCAAAATATTGTTTAATTTAAAGTACACACTGTAGATGTTTAGTAACAATGCTGTACCTACCAAAGGCAAAGGGACAAATGAACTTACCATTGGGAGATGCGCTTTTTTTTAATGATTTTATGTCTTGTTTTTATTTAATATTTCGCTTACAATTTTTTACATTGTATTTTCTCATTGTCTGTACAGTGTCCTTGGGTGGCTTGAAAGGCGCTTTTAAATATAATGCATTATTATTATTATTAAATGAATCTTTGATCAGTTTACGAATCACGGATGGGTCGTCGGGGCACCAACGTGGGCCAACTCTGGACAGCCTTGTCCACTGTTGACATTTCCTGTTCTGTTCTTGGGTCCTGGCAAAGTTGGCACCCGTCCATTCCTTAATGTTTGCTGCCTATTGCTTTTTCCGTCTTCCACTCCTCCTGCCACCCTGGACTGTGCGCTGGAGAATTGTCTTGGTTAAGGCCCGGTCACACAGCCTTTCACGGGCATATCGAGGCTGAATCACGGCCAGAAATTTCTGCCCGTGGAGCAGACGCTGTTGGATGCTTTTGGATGCAGCCGCGGTTACCAGCGATAAGGGCGCGGAACAGTCGCCGGGCAAAAAAAAAAATTGCAAAATTTTACCCGCGATACAGACGCAAAAGGCTGTGTGACCGGGCCTTTAGTCCTGAGGATACGGTGACGTGACCATACCACTGAAGTTCCCGTCTGCGCACGGTTAACAACAGTTCTTCGTAGGGTCCATGGTGTTGTGCACCATTTCGTTTGTCACATGGGCTAAGTAGCTAAGTAGAAAAAAAGAAGAAAAGTAAGCCAGAAAGAAAAAAAACATTTAAAAATTTTTTCCCAACAAGCAATTATTCCAACCTATAGGAGGCACTAAATAATACCGTCTCTTTAAATGCAGCTCACATGGATTTTGGATTCATCTACAACTGATTTACTGATTTTCATATTCATTTTAAAAGCTTTATATTTTAAGCTCTTATTTTTCATTTAAGAACAGCGTTTTTTTGGGGGGGAATAACATTTTGTTTGGCCCCCATCTCGCTCAAACCCTAGCTCCAGAGGCCCTCAAGTCAATTGAGCTGTAGACCCCTGGAATAGAGCATTTAAGGCCTTCGGTAAAAACGAGGAAGAAATTAGAAGAAAACAAAATAGGAACAATGCACTGACGAGATAGGAGAGTTGAGTGAAGGATCATGACGGTAATTAGCACGTAACTTCAAATAAGTGTTGAACGAGTGCTAATTATTTGATGACATGCAAGCTTTTCCCCGTTGGGGGCATTTAACAAGCTCATGAATCCGTCGTGCTTTTTCGGTTGATCAAAGAAGACACACCGTGCATTTTAAGCAAGCACAAGCCAATTAATGTGTGCACCCTTTACAAATACATTATATATTGTATATATTTTTAAAGCACCATAGCCCCACATCAAAGTACCTTGCTTCCGAGGCCAGGGATACATTTTCTGCATTTTTAAAAGTTGTTTCTATATTGTATAAATTGTATTACAACACACAATGTTTCGCTACAAAAAATCAAATGTGAAAACCTTCGAAACTATTGCATTTCATCAAATTTAGTGCTTGAAAATTGATGTTTTTTTATTTTTTACTAGCACTTGAAGACTATTCAACGTTTGATCAGAATTCCGTTTTGCAATGTTAGAAAATGATCAAACTATGTCAAAACATATGAAGTAAATACCTGTACTGTGTTTTAAGTCAATCACATTAATATGTTATCTGACTGATACTGCTGGATTGTGAGGTTCGCATCAAAGGTCGCCGAGACAACTCCAGCACAGGGTGTCCGCCTTTCCCAGGAGACCGGAACACAGAGCTGGTACATGTCTCAGCTCGCAAGGGCAGTCTGAGATTAGCCAGTCAAAAGGCAGAGGGCAGATCCTAACAAAAGAACTGGACCAAAATCCTGGCCGGTCCTGACCAAGTCTCAGCTCAACAAGCAGCCAGAGAACCTTGCCAAGTCAGCAGCCAAGCTTGATCAAGCTGGTGGCCAAACCAGTGGGAGAAAGCCAGCGACCACAGAGAAGCCTCAAGCCACCAAACCTCTGCTTCAACAGTCTGCATTCTGTGGTCCTCGTCCCAACCAGCTCTCGAGCCTACCAGGATTCCTCATCGAACTACAGCCGAGGACATAGAGACTGGGCCGTCATCTTCATCGACCCGGAACTTCGCAGAACATCTCGTTGTTACTAGGTATTGGGATTGCTGTGACGTAAAAGGGGGAACTCTATCGAAATACAATAACGTAATAATGCTGCCAATGTTGATGTCTATCCAAATGGTGCCAATTTAAGTTCTCAACGTCTAGTTTTGTTTTGTTTTATTGTCTTATTATTGTTTTGTGTTCTATTCAAGATTCTTCAGTAGATAACTAGTAAAAGAAAAGTCCATCAATCCTAGAGTGTGTGTGTCTTGATTAAAGTATAATGAACTATCAAAAACGGTATAAAGAATTCACCTAAAGTGTGTGTAGCTACCCTCCAGAATAACTAAACAAGGTTTTTCATCCGTTTTCCTGACCCATTATTTACCACCCCTATTTGTTAGACACTATTTTAAAACCAATTCGATGAAAAGTATTTTAAAAGGTCTTTATATGAGCAGATATTTTCAATGAAATGAATTGTTTTCAACATGATTTAGTTTCAATCCACGTGTTGACTACATGGGTTGAAATAAAATCCCTTCAAGTTTAGTAAAATAAGTAACAAAATAATCAACAGATTAATCAAACACTAAAATGGTTCTCTGCAGGCCTGGATTCCAATTACTATATGTTTTACATATATTCGAACCATTTCGATAACGGTGTGGAATTTGATGAATTGATAGAATGGTAATGTGAAACAGAAACTTTCTCATAGGTTTATTCTGCTTCTTTCTGTTTTTTTTATATTCGACACTTGTAAATGAGAATGCTAAAATGCCATGGTTATTTGCTATTTTGGGTTAACCCATACCATAACCCTTTGATGCACTCTTTACATCATTGTCATTATTGGGGAATAAAGTTGCTTTTCTTTAAGGCCGATTGGATTTTTGTAACCCATCCATCCATTATATGCACCGCTTATCCTCAGTAGGGTCGCGGGGGTGCGGGAGCCCATCCCGGGCAGTGGGCAAGGGACACCTTGAACTGGTTGCCAGCCAGTCGCAGTGCAGATAGGTACAGACAACTCACTCGCTCATCAACACCTAAGGACAATTTAGACAAACCACTAAACCTGACATGAATCTTTTTGGAAAGTGGGAGGAAACCGAAGAGCCCGGAAGAAACCAACACAAGCATGGGGATAACATGCAAACTCCGCACATGAAAGCTGGTAGCTGGTTTGAACCCATGACCTTACAACTCTGGCGCACTAACCATTGCGCTACAGTGCTGCAGATTTTTTGTAGATTTAATAAAAAGAAAGGACTCTGGGGAAGACCTTCACTACTCATCTTGATGATTTTTGTACAGTCCTATCCTGTTCTTATTGCAGGTTAAAAACAATATCATCTCTTCTTATTTATAGTGTCTACTAAAGCAGTGGTACGCAACCTTTTTTGTACCACAGAATGGTTTATTGTCTCACTATTTTCTCTCAGCCCGGCCCAAAAACAACATTTATAATAGAAACAACAACAAAAATGGTAATATTCATAAGCTAAAACCCAATGTGGATCTAGGTATCATTGGAAGAGGTTTTAGATTTCATCTCATCATCACACAATTTTTACTCATGGTCACACGTTGTACAACTTGCTTCGGCTGAACTATTTCCCATAATGCTCCCTAACAATGTTGTGAAACGTGGCAACGTGATTAAAACTGGAGTAATAATGACATTAAATCTAATGCATTTTTTTGTCATCCACAATCACAGTGACATAATGGTTAGTATTATGCACTCTTTCCACGCGATCTGGGTTTGATTCCTGTTACATCCAGTTCTGAGTAAATATGGTCAGCGTTATTTATCGTCTGATCAACCATTGCTCGATTAGTTATGTACTAATGTAAAACCTCAGCATAATGCGCTATCAAAATGTGTGCATCCAAACTATGGCCTGCCTCAAAATTTGGTCCAGCTCTCTGAACAATACCAGAGAGCATTTTGATGCAAATATTTGTGTAACCGAAAAAGGAAGTAAAAGTCTGGCGTTTTTTTTGTAGTACCGGCATGTAAACCCGGGTTATAGCGGTGAGGGCGGTGACATTTAAAGTTTTTTTTTTTTATCTCATGATCACAGAATCTTTAGTCACTGAACCAGAGAAGAATATTCTATTCCGAGCATTGTAATTGACAAATTTCATGTTACAGCATGTTAAATGCACAGCAAAATTAACATTTGCCCTTGGTACTGTGACTAAGAACATAATAACAGGATCAAATAATTTAATAATTCTTTTTGCAAGTCATCTAGTGCACTGACACCCAAGCTGATCTTGGACCAGTTAAAATTCTACAGAGCACAACACGACATTTATGTTCTGTGAACTTTTCTCCACAGTGTTATTTGGTTATTTTTTATTTCACAAAAAAGAATACTCCAGAAGGGTGTTTAGATTGAGACTTTCTGGAAAACAGTATTTCTTTAATATATATTAAGGCACTCCTGGAATGGTCACACTTTTCTGTTACAAACTGACCCCGGACCCTCACAGAGAAGAGAGAAGTTATGTGGCCCTCACAGGAAAACGTTTAGGGACCCCTGGTATACATGAATACATTTAGTATAATCATAAAAATCAGGTTTGTTTTTCTACCAAAAACAACCCAAGGCCCAGTATGTGCCGACCCCTGTACTAAACGATAAACTTATCACCTGTTTCAAAGAAAGAAAAATCCCCAAAAAGGAACTTGTTCGTGTCCATGCAAGTGCATATGTCTGTTTACGTTTGCAGCAATTAGAGAGACGGCATACTGAGTACACATGTCGAGCAGCTTTGAGTTATTTTCACCAAGCCACCACCCAAAGGACCACACAAAAATGCGGGTGTCAAACGAATATCTGCAGGAAACAAAAGAACAAAAGCAGGACAAGTGGGGAGCGACGTCGCTGCGTGTCTTCAAAGACGACTTCTAAGAGAATCGGGAATGAGTCCACATGAAATGCGATGAGATGAGCTCGTGATTGCTGAAAACAAACAAAAAAAACTAACCATCCTGTCAGAACACAGGAGAACGTGTGTGAGTTGCTTGAACGCGATGTGTGAGAGTGCGTGCTTTTGATAGCATGAGCCGGAAAAAAAAATTCAAATAAGATAGCTGGTGCCTGTGTTGTGTGATCATCCAATTCCTTATTAGAGCTGTGCCGGCTCTCCAAGATGAAGAAGCACTTAAGAAATTTTTTGTTTTTCGCCGCACGGCTCTCGCACTTAATTAAAGCTTCGGTGCGATTGCTTTCTCCCACTCGCCGTTCCGAACGGCAACAATTCCACGGATGAGAGATAATTTCACTCTCGACACAAACAGGACTTTGTCACGTAATATATTAACGTGTTAGAGGTTCTGGTAGGATGCTGTGAAATGTGATTGAAACATGCGTGGTAGCTGAGAGACCATTTTCTCCTCATGACTCCTCCATAAGAAAGACACTGGCCAAAAATGGAAGCCGTGGGAGAGTTCCGGAGCGAAAGAAAACAATCAGTCGTCAAGAAGCATCTTGATTATCCTCAAGACTTTTTGAGTTACAGTCTGTGGAGTGAGGAGTCAAAAATGTAGCTTTTTGGGAGGTGTGAAGCCCGTTGCATCTGGCGTAAAAACGGCAGAGCATCTGACAAAAAGACCATGATGCCAACAGTAAAGCATGGTGGTGGCAGTGTGATGTTTGGGGCTGTTTTTCTGCCTCAGTACGAGGATAACTCGCTGAGGTTTACTGAATAATGAATTCTGGTGTTTATCAGAAAATCCTGAAGGAGAACATCTGGCCATCAGTTCGTGCCCTCAACTCAAGCAGCGTGACAACGATTCCAAACATAAAGTCGGAGTCTGAATGGCTCAAATAATACAAAATGAAGGTTCTTCAGTGGCCGAGTCAAAGTCTGGATTTAAATCCAATTGAGATGCTGTGACCCTAAACGGGCAGTTTATGCTATGAAACCTTCCAATATGGCAGCTTAGGAACCATTTGTGGGCCAAAATTCCTCCACAGCGCTGTAAAACACAATTATCGAAAACTTTTGATTTCTGTTATCAATGACAAAGGTGGGGCAATTCGTTTTTCACATGGGGCCAAATAGGTTTAGATTATTTTAATTTATTTTTTGCCTTGATAACATTTAAAAACTGAATTTTGTATTTCCTTGGGTTGTCTCCGTGCGATCTTTGATACGGTTTGATGATCTGAAACTTTTGTGAGTGATAAATATGCAAAAAACACAGAAATCAGGAAAGGGTCAAAAACTGGATATCCCCCTGACATTTATTCTGTATATCTGTCAAACCTGTTTGCCCCATCATAGGTATCTACCGTTAACTTTGGGACCGCGGCGTTTGACAAGCATTACAAAAGCACGTAGAGCTATTTATATGCAAAGCAGACGGAAGAGGAAAATATTCATTGGAATGACACACAGCGAGACAGGCGGAGATCTAATTGGACAGAAGCTTACGCGTTCTGACTGCGCCCGAAATTGCTTTGATGCAAATAAAGACCGCAACGCATCTGTGCGACGCGTTTTAGCAAGCAGGGTGTCTTATCGAGGTGCTGAAAAGTTTGAAATTTAAAAAAAATGAAAAAAAAAAATAGGCAAATATTTGCAGTGGAATGTAATAAAGTAACAGTACTTAGTTTCTGTGCATATGTATTTTTTTATTTTTATAAATCTGTTCTTTACAAGAATATACTTGTTAAGGGATACAACATTTAACACGAAGTTTGTGTTCTTCTAATCTCTTTTTAGTTTTTAAATTGTGTTGAATGACACGCTCCTTTTCCTTTCATACTGGTAAATAGTTGTGGTGACGCACTGCTCAAAAAAAAAAAAGGGGGGGGGGGCAAGTGGGAATTTACTGGAATCGATTTTACTGCCGCATGTCAGTATTTCCTCGTGAGTGGCTTACTATGTTCCTGATCTTCAGTGTGCACAGGTTACAGCAAAACCCAGATGCATCTACTGGAAATCTAATCTAAATCTAGTCTAAATATTGTCTAATCAGATCTAAATCTGATCTAAATCTAAATCCAAATCCAAATCCAAATCTAAATCCAAATCCAAATCCAAATCTAAATCTAAATTTAAATCTAAATATAAATCTAATCCAATCTAATCCAAATCTATTTCGAATCTAATCCAAATCTAATCCAAATCTAATCTAAATCAAACTAAATCTAGTCTAATCTAGTCTAAATCTGATATAAATCTGATATAAATCTGATCTAAATCTTATCTAAATCCAAATCCAAATCCAAATCTAAATCTAAATCTAATCTAAATCTAGTCTGAATCTAATCTGATACCATTCTAAATCTAATCTATATCTAATCTATATCTAATCTATCTCATCTCATTAGCCGTACCGCTTATCCTCATTAGGGTCGCGGGGGGCTGGAGCCCATCCCAGCCATCTCCAGGCAGTGGGCAGGGGACACCCTGAACTGGTTGCCAGCCAATCGCAGGGCACACGGGGACAGACAACTCACTCGCTCGCTCATTCACACCTAGGGACAATTTAGACCGGCCAATTCACCTGAAATGCATGTTTTTTGGAATGTGGGAGGAAACCGGAGTGCCCGGAGGAAACCCACGCAAGCACGGGGAGAACATACAAACTCCGCACAGGAAGTCTGGAGCTGGATTTGAACCCACGACAGGTTCCCATGACATGAACTGTGCCGCACAAGCGCTAACCACTGCGCTGCCGTGCTGCCCCTATCTAATCTATATCTAATCTATATCTAATTTATATCTAATCTATATCTAATCTAGTCTAAATCTGATCTAAATCGGATCTAAAATCCAAACTAAAATCCAATCTAAAATCTCATCTAAATAAGGTCAAATCTAATCTAATCTAAGGTTTCATGGCGGTGCACGTGATTTATAGACTCCAAAATGGCTAAACCGTTTTTGTGTGAAAATTTACACAGTTGTACGTTAGGCCTATGTGAGTGTCTTTATCTATGTTTTGTGTCCCCAAAAAATACTGAGGGTAAAATCGATAAACATCTGCTTTTGTGTGGTCTGCTTTTGTGTGGTCTGCTTTTGTGGGGTCTCTAACACTCTCTGGCGGGCAAACTAGGTACTGTAGTTACTAACCAACGACCACTCCAAGCAGCCAAAACCAATCTCCTATCGGAACCAACACCTTGATTGATGCAGTTGTTACTTATGCACTCGTTTCAATAAACCACGGCCTCTAACCCAGGGCCGTTCTGCTTATAAAGAAATAACAATAAAGGCTATAAATGGTGATATTTAAATCCAGTGACTGAATTATTTTTTTGTGATTTTTCTCTTTACTTTGAGATATATTCTAAATTAAGTGGATTTTCCACTAATACTTTAACTTTCCTCTGGTCATGTTTTTTACAATTGCAATGGTACTTTCATCCATCCATTATCATTATTATTATTATTATGCACCACTTATGATAGATAGATAGATAGATAGATAGATAGATAGATAGATAGATAGATAGATAGATAGATAGATAGATAGATAGATAGATAGATAGATAGATAGATAGATAGATAGATAGATAGATAGATAGATAGATAGATAGATAGATAGATAGATAGATAGATAGATAGATAGATAGATAGATAGATAGATAGATAGATAGATAGATACTTTATTCATCCCCAGAGGGAAATTCACATTTCCAGCAGCATCCCTGAGCTGAGAACAATACAATAATAAAGCAGAAAGAATGCAATATACAAATACCCAGTGTGACGTGCAAATGCCCACTGTAGCGTGTTATATAGAATATCTAAATAGTGCTACACAGAATACATATTGCAATAAAATTCGGTAATATGCAATGTAGG
This sequence comes from Urocampus carinirostris, assembly GCF_059441175.1. NCBI lineage: Eukaryota > Metazoa > Chordata > Actinopteri > Syngnathiformes > Syngnathidae > Urocampus > Urocampus carinirostris. Next base: position 21,634,799 of record NC_142356.1, read on the forward strand.
TGGTGTGGTTTAATGTGGGCTTTTACTCTGCCGTGTAGAGTTAAAGAGCCTCATGGCATGAGGAAGAAAAGATCTATGCAGTCTGTCAGTAGTACAAGACAGTGACAGCAGTCTGTCGCTGAAACTGCTCTTCTGTCTGGAGATAATGCTGTGTAGTGGATGCGATGGATTGTCCATGATTGACCGCAGCTTTTCCAGTACCCGTCTCTCAGATACTGTTATTAGGCTGTCCAGCTCTTTGCCCACAACAGAGCTCGCTTTCCTAGCCAGTTTATTGAGACGAGAGGCATCCTTCTTCTTGACGCTGCCTCCCCAACACGCTGTCGCATAGAAGAGGGCGCTTGTCACAACTGTCTCATAGAATATTTTCAGGAGCTTTTTGCAGATTTTGAAGGAGGCCTGCCTTCTGAGGAAGTAAAGTCGGCTTTGCCCTTTCCTACATGGAGCTTCTGTGTTGGCAGTCCAGTCCAGTTTGTTGTCCAGCTGCACACCCAGGTATTTGTAGGTCTGAACAAATTCCACACATTCTCCTTTGATGGTTACAGGAACCGGGTGAGTTCTGGTTCTCCTGAAGTCCACCACCATCTCCCTGGTCTTGGTGGTGTTCAGGTGCAGGTGGTTTGCGTCGCTCCATCAGACAAAGTCCTGAATCAATTTCCTGTACTCCTCCCCCTGCCCATTTCTGATACATACCACGATCGCAGTGTCGTCGGCAAACTTTTGCACATGGCAGGACTCAGAGTTGTACTTTAAGTCTGGTGTATACAGAGTGAATAGGAACGGAGAGAGCACGGTCCCCTGCAGAGATCCTGTGCTACTAACCACAGTGTCCGATGTACAGCCCCCCTGTTTCACATACTGGGGTCTGCCTGTCAGCTAGTCAGTAATCCATTCTACAAGGTGTGAGCTAATTCCCATCTCTGTCATTTTCCTACTCAGTAGGAATTTAGTATTAGAAGATAGTGATTGGCTTTAATTTTAAGTACAAAATTCAAGTTTAAATTCTACAACTACGAATACAAAGTAAGACCGTAAGATTTGGCCGGATAGGGAAATTTACTGTGATCTGCTGATATTCCAAGTTTTGAGACGAATCTTCCTTTCTGCATGCTCGTCAGCTTAGATCTCCGCTCTGACACTCGATCAAAAGTGGCCACGCACAGTAGGGGAGAAAACAAAGCACGCAAGATGAAGTCCGCTCAAGTGTGGCGGCTGAAGAGCTCTCATACATCATCTCATTAAGTTTGGCCCTCCCACGCACTCACACAACAGTGATGTTGCGTTGTCGCCGGGCGGCAAAAAAAGGGGCAAAAGATGTTATGATTTGAATGGAAATTTTGCCTCTCACCATCGCCATCGCTAAATTTTCAAACTTGTGACAATGTCCTCCTCGCTAGGGTAGTACAGATGGCCCAATTAGATGAAAGCAGAAGGTCTGGTTTGTTTTAGGGGGATTTTAAAAAATGGCAAGTTAGCTGAGGTGGGTAGAGTAGCCAAATGTTTTACTCAAGTACTGTTACTTCAGAATAATATTACTCAAGTAGAAATAAAAGTAGTCATCAAGATACTGACTTGAGTAAAAGTAAACAAATACTTACTCAAGTACAGACACTCCCCTACTTACAACCATTCGACTTACAAAAAACGGTAGATGCGAACATTTTTTTCGGGATGTCGAAAAATATCCAGACATTGCTGTAGGTTAGATTTTGTATTGTGTGCACATGTTTCCCAGTACAGGACATTACTGTAGTGCTTCTTTCTACTGCTACCGGCATGTGGCGCTATGAGAGGTCACCCAGCATCCACCCGGAAGAAAAGAAAACCGCTTCCTCTTCTTAGTTCGTGTGTAAACATTCTAAACTGTCTATACTATGTCTTTACTATGAACTTTGACATTTTTATTGTTTAATATCTCGTGCGTCCATTCAATAGGGTTGGTGTGAAGTGTAAAGAAGAGGTGAGCCTTTTCTTTTAAAATAAAAGTGGAATAAGAAAGCTTGATGCGGTTGAGAACATGGTTGGATCGCTTTTTTTCAGCCGCTTTTTACCACGGAGGAGGAAGTCGCCTAACTTTTGAAGCTCATCTTTCAAAAGTAAGTTAAATTTAACTTTATTTATCTTCGTAGAGCAAATTATTTTATGAAGTTTATTTTTTTAGAAAAAAAAAACAATACAGGTTACTCATACTAGCCTTAAACATTCTTATATAAACCTTAAACATACAAAATATAGCAACTGAAGCAACCTACAAACAAATTCAACTTACGAACGATCGCCCGGATCGTCTCATTTGTAAGTAGGGCAGCGTCTGTTCCGAGTAACCGTAGCAACGTCGTATTAATTGATTTTTCTCAAAACAACCAATGAGATCATTAAATTATCAAAGTCCATCCAATCAACAAAAAATACATTTAATCTAAAAATAGGTTGAAATAATCATAATAATTCAAGTGTTTTAACAAACATTAAAATAGAAATAGTATGAATCAAATAAATAAATTAAGCCCTAACACTTAACAGGCTCTGCAAGCAGAACAACAATCTTGCCCATGAACTCGAACAAAGGGGACATTGCATATTGTCGCATCCTTATAAAGGGGAACATGCTTTTCATGTAGAGCCGGGGGTGCTCTTCCTGTTCTGTGTTCACGTATTCGGTATTACTAAGCGACATTTTCGATATCTTTCATCCGTAAACAATTCCCCCCACTGATCCCGTGACGATGCTGCTACGTTCGATTGGTCAAACATGGTAGAACTTGGCAGAGTTCTGCGTCAAAATAAATGCGCCTTAGCGGAGACAGACAGACGCGTATTTACAGGGAGTCGATTTATTAAGTAACGAAGTAACGGCTTCAATGTTGCCTAATGTCGCGGAGTAAAAGTACCTAATTCTAACTTTCAAATATGCCCTCACCTCAAAAATGGTCTGGAATCGGAATGTTTTTTTTTTTTTTAGCTATAGTCCTGATATCTGACATCCAAGTACTTCTTGATGAAAACTTTTTCAAACGAGCTTCCCTTAATAAATGCGACTGTAGGCGTAATCGTTGCTGGTTGGAGGTCAAGAATGTGCTGGAATTCTCAAAGATAGGTTATTGGAGCCAAAAACTACGTTGAATGGGTTTTTCTTGAAAAAGTGGCAATTTAAAACGTACAAAAGCTCCAAAAAGTTGGAGTTAGTGTAAAAAAAACACAAGACACTATTAATGACCGTGTACACTCATCCTTTACAACCAGGAGGCTGTATGACCTGTCACATGCAGATGTTTGTGTCACAGTTCTGTAATCCGCAATCATGTAAAATATTTTTACAAAGAGGATTAAATGCTAATGCTATTCATAAGCCTGTCTATGGCATTTTAGATTTGTTAGCATTAAGCTAAATAGGCTTAATTCTATGGGAGTCTACATAATGTGATTGTTCTTTAAAAGTGCCGTTGGAAATTCACTAAACCTATAGGCTGCACTATACCAGAATAGACTACTTTATTGATCTTGAGTTTACTGGAAAATCAAAGTAGCATTTTTTCTAACCAAATCTTAACCACCCACACTGTGTGAATTTACTTATACATGACCTGGGGTATGTTTTTCCCCTGAAAGTGTCACCCAAGAGTTAGTACGATTTGTCACTCGGTGTTTCGTTCATGCAAAGCACCCACAGATTCCTCCGTTGAACTTGAGAGGCCACATCACGGGATTTACTTCTTCTTGGCAAGAGAGCATCCACGCGGAACTGAGTGGAATGATTCGAGATTCAGATCTCAGCTCGTATACAGCAAGGATTTCATGTTATTTGAAACGTGCTTGTGCAAACGTGAAGATAATACTGATGATTTTGATGAATGATACCATCCACAAACGTGAATATTCTAGAAATTCTGATTGATTGCAGTACATACCATTTTTGGGGTACTTTCTAGTTTCTACCCAAATGTAAAATCCGTCATTGGTATGAAATTGTCACGGAACGTGGTGGCGTGGAAGGTGACCGGACCAGAACGGAGGCAGGAGGCATGAAGGGAGAACTCAAATGCGTTGACGATCCATAGGTTTTATTTAATAAAATAAAAGTCGCCCAATACTCCGAGGCAAAACAGAACAATACAGAGTTCCTCCGGCACGAACTCAACAGGACAAGGCATAACAGACTAAAACAGGACAAGGCATAACAGACCGGGATTGTGAATAATGAGTAATGAACCAGCACCCGCCAAACCCAAAATCCAGCCTTAAATTGCAGAACAGCAATCAGCTGATCTGCTTCAGCTTGAGTTCGGGGGCGTGGCATACTGGTCGTCATGGCGACCGTGACAGAGCCCCCCTCTTAAGGGACAGCTCCCGAGGTCCCAAAAAAGAAAAAATTACTACCTCGCGCCCCGGAATGTTGACGATCGCGATTGGGGCAACCCTGCTCCCTCCTCCGAACACGCAGGAACGGGGAGAGGCAGGCGCCATCTGCGTCGGGCGGATCGGAATCGGCGCTCGGCAGGGGGGGTCTGGTGGCCAACTGGACAGGGGATGACAGACAGGCAGAACCGACGAGAACAGGACAGATAAACAGGACAGGCCTCTACAGAAGAGTCGCACTCAGGACAGGCCTCTACAGAGGAGTCGCACTCAGGACAGGCCTCTACAGAAGAGTCGCACTCAGGTCAGGCCTCTACAGAAGAGTCGCACTCAGGTCAGGCCGATGCAGAAGAGTCGCACTCAGGTCAGGCCGATGCAGAAGAGTCGCACTCAGGTCAGGCCGATGCAGAAGAGTCGCACTCAGGTCAGGCCGATGCAGAAGAGTCGCACTCAGGTCAGGCCGATGCAGAAGAGTCGCACTCAGGTCAGGCCGATGCAGAAGAGTCGCACTCAGGTCAGGCCGATGCAGAAGAGTCGCACTCAGGTCAGGCCGATGCAGAAGAGTCGCACTCTGGGGGTTCGGGTTCAGAAGAGTCAGACTCTGGGGGTTCGGGTTCAGAAGAGTCAGACTCTGGGGGTTCGGGTTCAGAAGAGTCAGACTCTGGGGGTTCGGGTTCAGAAGAGTCAGACTCTGGGGGTTCGGGTTCAGAAGAGTCAGACTCTGGGGGTTCGGGTTCAGAAGAGTCAGACTCTGGGGGTTCGGGTTCAGAAGAGTCAGACTCTGGGGGTTCGGGTTCAGAAGAGTCAGACTCAGGGGGTTCGGGTTCAGAGTGGCGATTCAGACAGGACAGGCGGAATCAGAACAGGCAAGACATGAGAGGGTCAAAATCAAAACAGACAAGACATGAGAGAGTCAAAATCAGAACAGACAAGACATAAGAGAGTCAAAATCAGAACAGACAAGACATAAGAGAGTCAAAATCAGAACAGACAAAACAGGAGGAGCGGAGTCGGACTGGCAGGCAGCGGAGTCGGAGTCGGCCCGACGGGCAGCGGAGTCGGAGTCGGCCCGACGGGCAGCAGAGTCGGAGTCGGGCTGGCACGCAGGGGAGACGGAATAGCAGGCAATCGGCACGGGAGTCGGGCAGGCAGGCATGAGAGTTGAACAGGCAGGCTTGGGAGTCGAACAGGCAGGCTTGGGAGTCGGAGTCGGCCCGACGGGCAGCGGAGTCGGAGTTGGCCCGACGGGCAGCGGAGTCGGAGTCGGACTTGCACGCAGGGGAGAGGGAATAGCAGGCAATCGGCACGGGAGTCGGGCAGGCAGGCGTCAATTCTTCCTGGGACCCCATTCGAGGCACAGCAAGGGCCACGACGGGCGGGGCCGTGGTTCGAACAGGCAGGGAAGGCCAACTCAGTAGGCGCCTGCCGAACTGCGCTCTCCAGCTCTCCCCAAGTCGCGCTGGGATCGTTCGCTGAGTTCTATTTGTTGGCGGGTTCATTCTGTCACGAGACGGCGTGGCGGCGTGGAAGGGGACCGGACCAGAACAGAGGCAGGAGGCATGAAGGGAGAACTCAAATGCGTTGACGATCCGTAAGTTTTATTTAATAAAATAAAAGTCGCCCAATACTCCGAGGCAAAACAGAACAATACAGAGTTCCTCCGGCACGAACTCAACAGGACAAGGCATAACAGACTAAAACATGACAAGGCATAACAGACTAAAACAGGACAAGGCATAACGGACCGGGACTGTGAAGAATGAGTAATGAACCAGCACCCGCCAAACCCAAAATCCAGCCTTAAATTGCAGAACAGCAATCAGCTGATCTGCTTCAGCTTGAGTTCGGGGGCGTGGCATACTGGTCGTCATGGCGACCGTGACAGAAATGAAATGAAATGATCTGCATTTATATAGTGCTTTTCAAGTCAATGACTTCCCAAAGCGCTTTACAGTGTGTTTCACATTTCCCAATAGCGGCCTTGTATTGCAGCCATGTAAGACGCTAACCTGCTTATTGGGGGCATAAGGGATTCAGTGTCTTACCCAAGGACACTTCGACATGTAACTCGGACAAGCCGGGATTCTACTGCCACCCCCGGTAAAATTATATGTGTAACTTCATCTCGATGTTTTCTAGAGTACTGTTTTGTCCTTATGACTCTTTTTATGTATGGTACTGTTGTAATATTGACATATGTTACTGTCGATATTTAGACATGATTGTGTAATTTCTTCATTTATAACTTTATTTAGTCCTAATTCATGTAACTTCAGTTGTGTTGCTGTGAATGGGCTTGAGCGTCATTGTTAGGTTATCTTTGACTGGGATACACATTGACAGGAAACATCAAGGAACAGTGATCTATTTAATTGTCCCTTAAATGATTACCTTTGTATTAGATTCAGTTTATGGGCAACTCTTTTTGTATAAGAATGATGATAAGCCACCTCAGTCTTTGCGGTAGTGAAGTAAATCATTTGTGCCCAGAATATTCTTTTATTTAAAAAAAAAACTGCGAAGAACCCGCTCATTCTTCTTCATACTTTATCTTGAAAACCTACTGTCTCACTACCTGAAGTCAAACCTACACACAGAAGAAGAAAAAACTGTTTAAACGAGCATTGCGTATGTTAGATTAACATGGCTCCGTTTGCTGTTGGGGGAAAGGAAACACAAATAAGGACAGAGTTTGAATGCTAGCCAGTGAATATCCAAAGTAGCCTTTAGTTACTACCAGCTGGATCCTCAACTGCGTCTCAACACAGTTCTTTGGCACAAAAAAAACGAAATGGCAACAAAACCTTTAGAATTAGTTCAAATTCATGTAAAATAATAACAAAAATGTAGTGATCATCATTTTGCGAACTTTGTCTTACAATATTAATTCAAACCACAATTCCACAAAGAGGGCAGCACGGCAGGGTAGTGGTAAGCGCATGGGCGGCACAGTTCTGAGGTCCTGAGATCGAACCTTTCTGTGTGGAGTTTGCATGTTCTCCCCGTGCCTACGTGGGTTTCCTCCGGGCACTCCGCTTTTCTCCCACATTCCAAAAACATGCATGTCAGGTTAATTGGCCTGGATAAATTGTCCCTGGGTGTGAATGAGCGAGTGAGTTGTCTTTCTCTGTGTGTCCTGCGACCCGTTGGCAACCAGTTCAGGGTGGCCCCTGCCCACTGCCCGAAGATAATTGGGATGGGCTCCAGTAACCCCTGACCCTGGATTCCACAAAGGTAAATTAAATCAAATGATCCATGGAGAGGGATGGATGCCACCAGGCTGTACTAGCCCAAGACACGCCACAGGAAATGGTGCACGTGCGATCCTAGTGGTCAAGGAATCCAACCAACCAACTGAAAAAAGACAGACTTTTTACTTTCCTACATGCTCAAATCAACATCCTGGTTGTGAGATGGGGGGTAAAAACAATCGCTGAATGTTTTTATTACAACAAGAAAAATACAATTAATAAACAGGGCTTTTAATAGTACAAGGCTGTAATGTTTTCACAAATGCCCTTTTAAAATGGCTGACAATGATTGTATCAAATCGGCTTAACAAAGACTTCAGTGAAAAATTCCCAAAGTAACAGCTATACATTTGTCCGTTGTCCTGCAGGTTGTTTTATAAAACTCAAGGCTTCTCAATAATAAACCAGAACACCACTCAGAACAATGTAGAAATAGTATAAAGACTAGATAAATGTAGATTTTGTGGCAACAAGTGAATAAAACAAAAATTAAATAAGTGCATATGTGTACGGATAAGGTGCATTAATTACGGCTAAATGATCAACTCGATTAAAATATTAGAATAATGTGTATATGTGAATAGGAATAATAAAAGGGTTATTACTGGAAAACGGACAAAATTCTGAGTATATACAGGGATACCTTTTAACATTATGCACATATGTGTTCCAGTTTGGAGTTTCCTGAATGCATGCAAATTATGGAGTGTTAGAATCAATAAGCAAAAAAAATATTAATTGCAAAAAAGTATCCAGTGAAATGAAAGTTCTCTAAAGCTTTTCTTGGTATCGTCTGATTAATTAATCTGCGGCATCTCTTTATAGTTCCACATCATCTGTTCGGAAAAAAACATCACATGAAGTAGAAGGCACTCATGTTTATTCACGAAGGCGATAAACACACAAAAAGTTTTACTGTTGCCGCTGTTTTGCCCCACACATGTCGAACTGTGAGAACATCTTGAGCATTTTTTTTGCACTTTACGGGACGGATTAATTTGAACTTGTCTGTCACTTCGTGTTTGTGTGTGTACGTGTTAGAAGAGAGCTTGGCAGCCATTTTGGATGCTTTTGAGCATAATCACATGTGTGGGGATGTAATACGGAATGACGCCTTGGATCAGAGCTCTGTGACAGAACGAAGAAGAGGGGAATGTCTTTAATGTAACACCTACTCATCGACTTTAGATGCCAGTCAAAGGCAACAGAAGCACCGAGTATAAACACACGCACGTTTAAGTGCTGATAACCAATCTTCATCATCGGTAGACATGAAGGCAGTTGTAGTGCTTAATCAACTTGAATGTAAATTACAAACTAGACAGCTAGCGTACGACGTCTTGAATAAGTTCCAGGGTTGGGTAGGGTTACTTTAACTTGATTACTTTCAATTACTTTTGGATTACTCCAATACCAAATATGCTAATAAAAGACATAAGAAACCAAATATGAATACAATTATGACTCACAACACGTGGTAAGCTTTCTCTCCTGGCTTTGAACTCTTTGATCTCCGGCAAAACTAACATAAAATGCGACAGAAAGAAAATGAAAAATGAAAAAATTTGTGTCACCATTGGCAATTTGTGTGTCCACTCAATGACATTTCTACAGGAATACAACGAAAATACTACACAATAACTACAAAACTAAATATCAACTATTGTGCTTAAAAATGGGGACTTCATATATATCATTTTGCTTTCCTTCTGAAAATAAAAAATAGTATAGCATCACTACAAAAAATACAATTAGAGTATTGCTACATTAAAAAATATAACAACAGAATGATTTACTCTAAAATACTGGAAAAAGAAAACTACAGTAATATTACTAAAAATACTAAAGAAATGTGACAAAATACTAATATGGAAACACTACAAAATACTACGAAAAAACTGCTTTGGAAATACATCAATTACACTTCTACTAAAATACTAAAAATAACACCAATACATAATACTATAATATAAAAACCTACTAGAGAAATATTACTACAAAAATACTACTACAAGAGGATTACAACAGAAACTGCAAATTACACCTAAAGCCATACTACAACAATATTCCTATGGAAATATCACAAAAATACTACAAAAATAAAACTGCAATAACACTGTACTACAAAAATACTGCAGAAATACTACATACATGCAACAAACATTCTAATATGGAAATACTACAAAACACAACAGAGATAGTACAAAATTACTAAGAAAAAATAATCCTAAAGTAATACTTCAATAATACTACAATCATAAAACTACAACAATAATAATAAAAATATTACGAAAATACTAAAGATATACAACAAAAAACAACTTTTGTAATGCAACAAAAGTACTACAGAAATACAAAAAAATACTACTATGGAAATACTACATAAAAAAATTGCTTCAGAAATACTCCAAAAATAATACAAAAATAAAACTACAGTAACACTACAAACTGCAGAACTTCAATAAAAAAAACAACTTCAGAAATACTAAAAAAAAATAAACTAAAAAAAACCTACAGATATAACTAACAAATGAAGTGCTTAAAACAGGGACCTCATATACAATTTTGCTCTAATTGTGGTTTCAAAACCAATTGATGAAACTAATCTATTCAAAAAGTAAAAGCCTGACTCCAAAACAGTTGCGTACCCCTTGAGTAAAACATAGAATGAGTTCTGGTATGGATGCAAATTATCAAGTAACAGGTGGCCCCAAATCTCATTTTTGCTTGGGGCCCCATTAAGGCCCGGGCCGGTCCTGTCTCGACCACTACCCTTTAGGGCCGCCATAAAAATGGAACAAAAGTACAAAAAAGTGCCTTTAGCTTGCTAATTATACGTAAACATTTGATGCTAAGCTAACACAGGCTAATACCCGGTCACACAAAAGTACATAAATGTGTACAAAATCCTACAATAAACAAAAAAAGTATATCCAGAAAGTAATCACAATCTGTTTTATACTTACAGACAATAAGTCAAGTAAAGTCATGTTTATTTGTATAGCCCTTAAACACAAGGAGTCTCAAAGGGCTTCGCAGATTATTGCAAACTATAGACTATCATTACACCATCCCCTGATCTAAAACCTACATGAGGGCAAGGAAAAAAAAAAAAAAAAACTCAACATGAGAAAAATGAACAAACCTTAAGAAGGGACTGTAAAGTAAAGGAATATGGAAGTTTGAATCTAGTTTTGTTTGTTGGACTCTCTGTGTTTTGTGCAAAGGTTTTCTGGAGTATATTACGTGGGGCAGCTCTCAGGCAGTGGGAGGTGACCAGCTGTTAAGGGCCGAGACGGAGGAGGTTGACGCGCCATTCTTCCGGGTACGGGAGACCAATGGGAGCAAGCCAAGTGGCGGAGGAGATTCTTTGCTGAGCAACTCGGAAGAAGGAGAAGAGTCGGTTTTTGGAAGGAGAAGAGTGCAGAGCTGTATTGATTTGTGTGTTAGAAATAAATCTACTCGTGAGTGAAAATGCTTCTTGAGAACTTTCTATGCAGAAAAGAGCGCGTGAATTGTTGGGATGAGTGGTGATTGGGAAAGGTCACAAATTGGAGTCAGATGATTAATTGAAGTTTGTGTTGATTTAACAAAAAAATTCCAACGAAATTAATCAACGCAAGAACAAATTTGAGGAATTCTCACAGAGCGTAACACCGTGCTTCTGATGTGCTTCAGTCTCTGTGTTTCTGCTGCTTTCACTTTCTTTTCAAAAACAATTAACATGTTGAATTGTAGAGGATGCTTAAGACCACTCTATATTTTTTACTACAAGGGAGAACAGTATTCATGTTTCGATGATTCACGGTTTACATTGGCCTTAACGATTTGGGTCATTGAGGCACCACTTTTTGTGGTGTGTCTTGGGCAAGTACAGCCTGGCGGTGCCCATCCAGGATGTTTTTTGGGGTTTTCTTCCGCACATGAAACCGATAGAACTGTTTTTTCATGGTTACCTGTAACAGAAGAAACATACCGGTCTGACTAAGGTACAGCACCTTCACCATCTGGTCGCGTTTGTTTTTCGATGTCTTCAGAGATGAGTCGGACCTCGGCATTGACAGGCAGCGCCGTGTGACTATACTGATACTAGTTTCTTAATTACTAGGGAACAAATATATTGTTCTAAAATTTTCAGTACTGTATCCTGCAATACACCTTGCATCGCTTGTGGTTTTCATCTTTTTGTTAAATAACAAACTTTGTGGCGACGTCATGTTCTTTGCTATTGTGACAGATTAAAGGATCAAAGGCGCTTTGTCCAGTAAAGGACTTTTGAGAAAAAATAAATATTTATAATAAGTTTCATAAAAAGATAAATACATAATTCAATAAAATGGTCCCATAAAAAACACATAAATAAACAAGTAAATGCATGAATGTCTATAAAAAGATTTGAAATAAAAAACATACTTATTGAGAGCCGGAAGCAATGTCCATTTGCATGATTTTTCAATTGGAATATTAATAGGATGAATTAATTACATGCAAATAAAGAAAATAGCAGCACGTTAAGGTTTATTCTGCTTGCTTACAATAGAAAGTACTCGCATTTGCATCCTAACAAAAATGTTCTGGTTCTCAGGAAATGTCATACCTAGACAGATTCATAACGATGATTCAAATTGCCAGAGTGTAAGCTTGGGGCTTTTTGCACAGTCCTCTCCTGTTTTACTTTCAGATTCAAAATTCATTGATATCTGACTTGTTTATAATTTATTCGACAGTTAAGTCAAGTCAAGTCATGTTTAATTGTATAGACCTTTATCACAAGAAGTCTCAAAAGGCTGCACAGACCCCAGATTATTGCAAACTCCAGACTATTATGACACCATCCCCTGATCTAAAACCTACATGAGGGCAAGGAAAAACTCAAAAACGTCTTCTGAAGTAAATAAAGAAACCTTGAGAAGGGACTGCACACGAGGCAATCCCCCTTCTAGGATGACCAGGCTGCAATTGATGTTGCAATAACAAATGATAAACAGTATTGTCATAAAATATAAGTTTTTCATATGCTATAGAATAGAAGTGTGTTTTAAGCTTAGATTTAAACAGTTCCAATGAGTTTGCAGATCAAATCTCAGTGGGCAGAGCATTCCAAAGAACCGGGGCCCGAATGGCGAAGGCTCTCGAACCTGTTGATCTTGGAATGGCTCTTGGAATCACTAGTAGACCAGCATTTTCATAGCAAAGGTTTTGGATCGGAACACAGGGGGAAATGAAATCTGAAAGATATGAGGGAGCAAGTCCATGCATGATTTTGTATAATACCATCAGAACCTTTAAATCACATCTTGAGCTAATAGAGAGCCAATAAAGGTTAAATAAAATCAGAGTAATGTGGGGCGGAAGTGGCTCGTCTTGGGATCAAGAGATCGCAGTTCGAATCCCGGCTCCTCTGTGTTACTTGTCGAAGTGTCCTTGGGTAAGACACTGAACCCCTAATACCTCCAATAAGCAGGTTAGCGCCTTACATGGCTGCACGGCCGCTATTGGGGAATGTGAAGCACACTGTAAAGCGCTTTGGGAAGTCTTGACTTGAAAAGCGCTATATAAATGCAAATCATTTCATTTCATTTCAGCAAATTTACTCGTCTTAGTAAAAAGCCTTGCTGCAGCATTTTGTACCAGCTGAAGGCTCTTGATTTTGGACTTCAGGAGGCCGGAGTGTAGTACATTACAGTAATCAAGACGGGAGGTAACGAACATATGAATTATGATCTCCGCATGGGACTGGGGCAGCATGGGGCAAATTTTAGCAATGTTGCGAAGACGGAAAAAAGCTGTTCAAGTTATATTCCAAACGTGTGTTTAAAGGACAAATTGGGGTCAATGTGATACTTAACTTTATCTCTAAATAAGGAGATATTACATCGATTAATTTTGAACTTGCAAGAAAAACAGGAGAGGACTGTACAAAAAAACTACCCGAAGACCGCTGAGATGGGCTCCAGCGCACCGCGACCCTACTGACTACTGTATAAGCGATGCAGATAATGGATGGACGGACTCATGATTGGCCAATGTTGACAATGATGTAAACAGAGCATCATGGACAAAATAACAAACAACAGTGAGGAACAATAGTCACAATAACGAACAAACTGTCATCCTATGCAATCTCCTTTTTAAGTATCCAATATGAAAAACAGAAACAAGCAGAAAAATGTCTTTTCTCCTTATTTTGGGTGTCTACTAAACTATAAACTCATCATTTTGGTCCTTCGAGCTGGATGATTTAGAATTGCATGAGTTATTGAATAAGCACTTTTGTAAAAAATTAGTCACGAGAAACACATCCCGGTGTTTGTGCGTATCAGGCTCAAACCTCAGAGGCTTATTTTTAAACTGCCTCCATCTGCATTAAAATATGAGTTAAATATCCGTCTCATCTAAAAGGAGCAAGAGCAAGTAGCAGTTCGCCCTGACCCTAATGAGGATCGATTTTTTCATTTAATTTAATTAAGGTCAGTTTTTACCTCAGCTGAGCAAGGCGAGCCGTATTGCTGATATTGACATTTTCCAAATTACTTAATTAGTTTACAGAAAAGCTGCAAAACCAATTACCACCTAACTTTTTTAAAATCTCCTGCTCTTGAACTGTATCACATTCCTCATTTTTGATGAACCATTGCTGTCAAGTGATTTAAATCTTATTTCTATAGTGAACTATAAAAAGCAACTTAATACATCATTAGTAAAGCATGTCAGCTTTAATAATTTAATAGAAAGCCAACATTTTTAAGATATTTGTCATTTTGAATGTATTGATTGTATTAAACGTCTGGCTACATTTGAATGCACCTTCAGCTTCATGGCTGATGATAGCTGCCAGTCACTAACACTGATGATTTGTCCTGTATTAGTCATTAAAAGGCGTCCTTTTCACCTCTGTGTTTTTAGGTCAAGTGCAGGCATATAAAACATACAGCCCGCTGTAAATTTCCAAGTATGTAAAAAAAAAGAAGCAATTGTTTAAATCTAAACTTAAAACACACTTCTATTCTATAGCTTATAAATGACATATCTTTCCTGCTGACGATATCTGTGCATTAATTGTTAATGCATCATCCATTGCAGCCTGGTCATCCTGGAAGGGGAATTACCTCATGTGCAGTCCCTTCTCAAGGTTTCTTTACTTTCCTCATGTTGAGGTTTTGAGTTTTTCCTTGCCCTCACGAAGGTTTTAGATCCGGGAATGGTGTAACAATAATTACTTCTCCGGTGCTTATCTTGTGCTAATAGTCTGTGGTTTGCAATAATCTGTGGTCTGTGCAGCCCTTTGAGACTATTTGTGCTAAAGGGCTATACAAATAAACATGACTTGACTTGACATCAAAAGTTATGATTTTTTTTTTTTTAATTAATACACACCAAATGCTCCTTCTCGCCACTAGAGGGTAGTCAAGGTTTTAAAGAGCTGACTTCCAAGAAAGGTTAGGCTCATGTTTGGGACTACTTACAGTATATTTGTGATTACGTGTTCTCTGTGATGAACAATAATAAAACAAAGCAGCGCTCAAGGTTAACAAACACATACTTGAACGATACTTTTAACTGTGCTGCTACTACAGGATTTGACACCTGATGCACATATCAAGGCAAACAGATGCTAAGGTTCAGGAGCCAGCAGAATCAAAAAGACTGCAGTGGTGCAATGAGAGAAGGGAAAGAGGTATAACGGCACAAACTTTGTTCGTGCAGACTGGTTTCATGTTTAAGACAATATTGTGCAGTATTTTCTCAGCTTCATTGTGCCCAGCCTGGTAGTTGTATCTCATATTATTGCCTTTTCACTGCAGAACCTATTATTTCGTATTTATTTTTTATTTATTCTATAGCAGTATGACAATTAAGGCAAGCATATTTTTTCATAGCACCCACTTGAGTTTGTTTAGTGTGGTGAATTGGTTTGGATGTAAAGTTGCATTTATTCAACTGTTAAAATAACCAATTTCAAGTCAAGTTAAGTCAAGTCAAATTTATTTATATAGCCCTTAATCACAAAAATGTCTCAAATATTATAACATTCAAAGTATTTCCACTGTTTGTTGATGAATGTGTTGAACTTAGAAAATATCCCTTTTCATCCGTGATTATACTTTTTAAGGTAAGCTACAAATGTAGACTAAACGATAAAGCATAGTACTGAAAAACAAAGCAAAATATTTGGCATTGACATTTTTGTATTGATCCGCCCCACCCGAGAACATGAAGTCTGGATCCAGCCCCCGAGCCAACCTGAGTTTGACATGCCTGGTCTAATGGACTCACAGTTCAAGGTTGTCAGGGCACCATTGAGGACACAACTCTGGACAGCATTCTCCTCAGTTGATGGGTTTTGGCAAAGTTGGCACCAGTCCATTCCTTAATGTCGTAGGCCCAGTTCTTTTTCGGTCTTCCTCTCTTCCTGCCCGCTTAAAAAATACCTTGGTCAGCCCTGATGATCTTGTGACGTGACCATGCCACTGAAGTTTCTACCCGCACACAGTTGACAAAAGTTCTTTGTTGCGTCCAATGTGCCCTCTGATGGTGTTGCGCACTGTTTCGTTTGTCACATGGGCCAGGTAGCTGATGCCTATAAGTTTCTTGTAGCATTGCATTTCCATGGCCTGGATTCTCTTTTCCAGTTTTAATGTGAGAGTCCATGGCTCGCAAGCATAGAGGAAGTTGGAAGTAACCAGCGCTTGCATGAGTCTGATCTTTGATTTCACTGCTATGATCTTGTCACTCCATAAGGGTTTAGGTCTGGAAAGTGCGGCTGTGGTTTGAGCTATCATGGCCATGAATTCTGGTTCCTTTTCTGATGTGATAGCTCCAAGATATGTAAATGTGGTGACAGGTTCTAGCTCTCTGTGCTGATGGTGATACTGTGGGGATTGTTGGTCATTAGTTTTGTTTTTCGTGTGCTGATTTCCATCCCATAATGGGTTGATGCTTTGTCAAGGCGATAGACCAGATTTCTAAGTTCCTGTTCGTCTCCTGCCAATCCGACAATATCATTAACCAAACAGAGGTTAGTGACGTTGTGTCCCCCAATACTGACTGTACAACAGTGCCAAATTTGTTGACAAATGATTAAGTATGACTAGATCAGGGACGGGCAAACTACTGCCCCTGGGCCATGTGTAGTCAGGTTTATTAACCTGTAAATTGAGATAAAATATTTATTTTGCATTTTGAAGGAATAAGCCATAACCACCATTTGCTCCTTTCATGCAGCCATCATGACATTCATGCAGCCATCATGACAGAAATGATCGTCTCAAGTCACAGATTAAACGGAAATGTCCTGCGCAGGTCTTAAGGGAAGACTGAGCTCACCCGCCAACTTTCCCACAATGAGCTCATGGTCACCGAGAGCGTGTTTTACCCAGCATGTGACCACCCTAAACATGTTATTATGGATTATTTGGCCTTGCACCTCGTTGTCAGGTTCCACTTCACTGATCCACTATTGGGGCACAAACGCCCAGAGGCCGCAGCGTGACTGCAAATTGGCTGAGGCAGACCGCGGTGCAGGTTGAAGGTAGACACAGGGACTTGAGAGACAAATTGCATGTTAATGTGCAGGTGTTCAATAGCAGTTTAGCGCAGGAAGGCTGCGGCATACGAGCACTTTCCACCTTTACAACAACCGGATAGAATGCTAACAACCTCAGTGTTAGTTTAGTGCAGGCTTTGCTGTGGAAACCGAGCTGTAGAGAGAATACAATGTTTACGATGCTTGTGTGAGTAAATTTGTGTGTGTGTGTGTGTGTGTAATTGGTCATTCTCACCACTTTGCCGGATTTTTTTTCAGCGGCAAAACAACCTCAACGGACGGCTGGGCAAAGCTATTACTCTGCCTCAGTGCTTTTGACACGCACACAAAGAGACAAACGCGCAAACACTGACGTGCCGAAAATGACCTGCAGTGACTTTTACGTGCCACATGACCTTTTATACATACTGTGGGAACAAGAAAAACAGAGTGGGGGTGGGTCAGGGGAACAGAGGTGCTGGTGTATATTTTGCGGTGCACAGTATGCGAAGTTCCAACACACATAACTTATATGCAAAAGAGAAAAACCTACTGGATGGCTTGACTTGCTGCTAGCTTGCTAATACTGTCACTCATTATATTATTTGCGGCAGAGATGTGCCCCAAAACAGAATCCTTGGACTCACTATTGCCCTCTGTCACGAGGTAAGAGAATTGCGTGCCTCACTCTGCATTTGCAGTCACTCCGCACAGTTCTACGTTACATCCCAGTTTAATAAATAAAATTCATAACGTAATGTGAGAAATCAGCAAATTTCAAAAGTAATTCAAAATAGTTAGAGAAAGAATTTTACACTTAATAGGCAAAAACATTTAACATATATTAATAGTATTTGGTACCAGAAGGGTAAGTTCAAATACTGGAGGGCAGGAAAGCAGTAGAATAAAAGACACAGGGAAGGTGTTTCATTCTGTGCAAATAAATATATTCATAAATAAAATGTAAATGTACAAAGATGGACGCCACCAACGCCAGATCCATTACCCATGAGACGGATGACCTGGAGCTACAACTCGTGTTAAACCGCTACATTTGGGACGGTTTCATTTTAATCATCACAGAGACCTGGCTTATTTTAAGGATACCCGATGCTAGCATGCAGCTAGCCAGCCGCTGTCAAATCACGTTCCTAAACCGAAAGAAGAAGCCCTCCTATTTTGTTGTGCTTCTGTGTAATGACGATAAAGAGCATTCATTTAACTGCGATTCTGTGTTTTGTGTTTTTATTTGTAGATTTTACAGTCACATACTCTCAATCGGTAAAGACATCCTATTGAGGTAAGTTTGACAAATGGAGGCTTTTATCAACGTGCAACGCTACTTCGCAAATGTTAACTTTTTATGGGGGTTTGATCGCCATTAACCACGATAACCGAGTAATTACTGTACTGTAACTGAAAAACGTACACAAATATGACTATATGCAGTAACAAATTTTAATAGTGCCTTGCTCAAAACACAGCTCCGTTCTTTAGTTCTTCGAAAATGACAACGAGAAATCTGACGATCTAAAGTACCACACATTTTCCATTAGGCCTTGCATTTACCTGAGACACTGGATGCTTTGAAACGTCTGACCTTTTGCAAACCGTCTTTCAAAAAGGTTCAGATGGTGAAATGCTGAGTTAATTTCTTTTCCGGTGCTTATCTTGCGAGTCTGAGTGCTATGATGGTGTCTGCCTTTCTCTCCATTTTCTAAATAGAAATAATGTGTGTTCTGCGCTTGACTATGAAACATTTGGCACATGGCTCAAGGGTACCATAGCAGTAGGAGGGAGGTCAGACTGTTTCTTGGCAATTGGCCGGAGCTATTTAGATTTCGATCGAATGACTTGTTATCAAAGGTGAAGAACTTTCAGTCTAGCCCTGGCGGCTGCTGGAATCTTACAATTTATAGCGCAATATGTTTCTGGTAACCTCTTAGCCCAAATGTTTTTAGCTGGGTTGAATGTTGTCCATAATATGGTTTTGAAATGTATATATAAAGATTATATAGATTAATATAGGGGCAGCACGGCGGCACAGTGGTTAGCACTTGTGCAGCACAGTTCTGAGGTCATGAGATCGAACCTCCTGTGTGGAGTTTGCATGTTCTCCCCGTGCTTGCGTGGGTTTACTCCGGGCACTCCGGTTTCCTCCCACATTTCAAAAACATGCATGTTATGTTAATTGGTCGGTCCAAATTGTTCCTAAGTGTGACTGAGCGAGTGAGCTGTCTGTCTCTGTGTGCCCTGCGATTGGCTGGCAACTAGTTCAGTGTGTCCCCTGCCCACTGCCCGAAGATAGCTGGGATACGCTCCAGCACCCCCGCGACCCTACTGAGGATAAGCAGTGCAGATAATGGATGGATGGATTAATTAATATAGGGCGGCACGGCGGATGAGTGGTTGGCACATTCTGAGGTCATAGGATCAAATCCAGCTACCAGCCTTCCGGTGAAGAGTTTGCCTGTTCTCCCCGTGCTTGCGTGGTTTCCTCCCACATTTCGAAAAGCATGCCGGTCCAAATTTTCACTATGTGTGAACAGGTAAGCGAGTTGTCTCTCTCTGTGTACCCTGCGAGTGTCTGGCAACCAGTACAGAGTGTCCCCTGCCCACTGCCAAAAGATGGCTGGGATGGGCTCCAGCACCCCCTCTGACCCTAATGAGTATAAGCCGTGCTGATAATGGGTGGGGTGGGTCGAGTAATATAAATTGTTTAATGAGTTTCCACATAAAGGATTCCTTAGCCACAAACAGACAAAATGGGGTGGGCTGGTGTGACACCTTGACTTTGCCCTCTATATACTTGACCGAACCATTTCCATTGCTGGTGTTTCATTGGTTATGCACGCGCCATACTTGACTCTGTGCTTATCAGACTTGGAGTGCTATAGGAAATTTTGCAGGTTTAGAATTTCATTTCCGAGTCAGAGGTACTCATGAAAAAGCCAAATCTGGCTCGAGAGCCATAGGTTCCCAATCCCTGCCTTAGTAGAATAATAGATCTTAGAATTTGATGCTTTAGCACCTCTAGATGACATTTCCTACACCTGCAAGGAGGCCTTGATGTCGTCAACTCAAAATCCGATTGGCTAAACAAACTTCTTTATCGAACACTGATGTTATACTACAAGCGCTGTCAGATGTGCGAATGAAGGCATTCGGGCAGATTTCTATGCCTAGCAGCGAGTAATGGCAGAAATGTCATTGGGTAAATGCTTTAATAGGAAAGCAAATATCTTGAAAAAGTGCAACATGGTGGAAAACAAATGAAAGGAAGCTGACAGACATTTAGGAAATATTCAACGAGAATATAAGAAAAAATACAATTACATCAAATGATTCAGTTACTTTTTAGGCCAACAGCAAATACTTTGCAGGCCCCGACGGCCTACCACCGATAGGATGTCATATATGTGGTATGCCTATCTGTGTTTGGCTCACGGGTCCTAATTATGGACAAGGAGCTACAGTCATTGCATAGTTATGTTATCATCCAATTTCTTTTTCACAATACAACGCTACTCCAACAAACTATTTAATTAAAGTAGGTATTTTCTTTATTTTCCACAGTTGGTTTGTGAGTTTGGTGGACTAGTTTGAACTTTCTGATCCAAAATCAGACCTAGGCCAGTCAGATCCAAAGTGCTTTGCTAATATCATTCAAGTAGGCTCATCAGTTGAAATGATTGAGAGGAAAACAATATGAATAATGTGGAAAAATGGAAAAGCAATCATATTTTAAATTGCTTTTGGAGTACATCTGTAACGTGACCAACTGGTTATACATTATAAAGCACGATTGTGTGTCAGTAAAAGAGGCACATTTTTCAAGTAAACGTTATTTATTATCCGACCCTGCAGCAAAGGAGCGCAGATACGAGAAGTCAAGTTTGTTGCTGTTTATGTAGCGAGGGCCCGTCTTGATGAGGCAATCCTCCCATCTGCACTCTAATTATGGTCTATTTCACAGCACAAGGAGATTGTGCTGTGTAATTTGCGGTAAAACGCAGATCAATTATCATTCATCTCACCTGTTGTGTTGAGAAAGAAAAAACCCTATTGATGGAAAGAGAGGCTTGCCAGCACACTCGTCACTAGAGGAGATATCGCACTTTACAGCAAGGTCAATGGCGGCCTTTTTTATCTCATCACCGGCCATCGCTCTTTTTCCTCCATGTCTTTGTCCTCGGTGACTTCCTTGCTTTTCGTGTTTCTTCACACACCGTCTAGCCTTTTATTTTGCAACACCAACAACCAGACCCACCATATTTTTGAGTGCTGGCTTTCTTCACAAAAAGAAAAGCACCTGAGAGTCAAACCTAAACAGTCTTTTTTTAATAATCAAAGTTGGCTCAGTCCTTTTAATTGGATTTTATTGACAGGGGATCCGAATATCTATATCATCGATATCAAGCACACTATTGTCCTGGGATCGATACTTCACCACTCCACCAAATTTCGCAAAGCACCTCTTCTATATCAGATCAGTTCAGAAAATGTCTTGTCATTGTCAAAGAACAACGAAACTTTGCGTGGACCATCCAGTCATCCATTCACAGTTAAAAAAATGTCTAAAATGCAAAGATCCATAAATAATCAGAATAAATATAAACCTACCGGACACTTAATTAGGTACACCTCGTTAACACTTAATTTCTAAACAGCCATAGCGGCAACTCTGTGTATTTATGCATTTAGACATGGTCAAGACAATCTCCTGCAGTTTAAAACAAGCATCAGCATGGGGAAGAAATGTGATTTGAGACTTTGAACGTACCATGGTTGTTGGTGGCAGAAAGGCTGGTCTGAGAACGTCAGTAACTGTTGATCTCCTGGGACTTTCATGTATAATCATTAATCATCCCGAGGGTTTATAGAGAATGGTCTGAAAAAAAAAAATCCAGTGAGCGGCAGTTCTGTGGACGGAAATGCCTTGTTGATGCTAAAGGATGGCCAGACTGGTATCGAGCTGATAGGAAGGTAAAGGTGACTCAAATAACCACCCGTTACTATCAAGTTAGGGAGAAGAGCGTGTCTGAACGCACAGTATGTCGAACTTTTGAGGCAGATGGGCTACATACGAAGACAACTCCTTTCAGCTAAGAACAGGAAACAGAGGCTACAATTTGCACAAAGCTCACCGTAATTGGAGATTGGAAATTACGTTGCCTGGTCTGATATGTCTCGATGTCAGCTGCAACATTCGGATGGTAGGGTCAGAATTTGACGTTAACAACATAAATGCATGGATCCATCCTGGCTCCTATCAACGGTTAAGGCTGGTGGTGATGGTATAATGGTGTGGGGAATATATTCTTGCCACTCTTTTGGCCCCTTGCTAACAATTGAACACCGTTGCAACGCCGCAGCCTACTGAGTATTGTTGCTGACCATGTCCATCCCCTTATGACCACAATGTACCCAACTTCTGATGGCTACTTTCAGCAGGATAATGCACCATGTCTTAAGCTGGAATCATCTCAGACTGGTTTCTTGAACATAACAATGAGTTCACTGTACTCAAATGGTCTCCACAGTCACCAGATCTCAATCCAATGAAGCATCTTTAGGATGTGGTGGAATGAGAATTTGCATCACAGATGTTCACCCTACAAATCTGGGCCAACTGTGTGATGCCATCATGTGAATATGGAAGCAACTCTCTGAAGAACGCTTCCAGGACCTTGTCGAATCCATGCCATGAAGAACTGAGGCTCTTCCGATGGCAAAAAGGGGTCCAACCTGTTACTGGTATGGTGTACCTAATAAAGTGACCAGTAAGTGTAAAAACCCAATACCCATAGATCACCCAATAAACAAATTAAGAGTAAAAGTGCAGAGTTGTATAGCCTTACAGCCTGAGGATATAAACTGTTGCTCAGTCTAGATGTGCTGGCCTGTATTTGTCCCCACCCTGCCCTGCTGTGTGTGGTCTGTCAGGAAGTCCACAGTCTCTCTCTCTCTCTCTCTCTTTCTCTCTCTCTCTCTCTCTCTCTCTCTCTCTCTCTCTCTCTCTCTCTCTCTCTCTCTCTCTCTCTCTCTCTCTCTCTCTCTCTCTCTCTCTTCTCTCTCTCTCTCTCTCTCTCTCTCTCTCTCCCCCTCTCTCTCTCTCTCTCTCTCTCTCTCACACATACACACACCTTGTGCCCTAAGTTTATTCCTGTTTGTGTGACTGACAAGCACACTTATAGTACCTCTCTATAGCACCTCCCTACCTAGCCTGCTGCTGCATCTTGCCTGCAAGGCAGAAGAGAGTTCCAAATGTAGACCATTATCAGAAACTAAATATGAGAGAGGCAAACAGGAAGCGCAACGCTGTGTGGACTTTTTTTTCGACAACAAAGAAGGACAATGCCAGGTGTCATTCGTGTGGTAAAGTGGTTTTCTACAGTAGAAAATTTACATAAACTCACAAAGAAGTTCCATACAGAGCGCAACGAGCTTCAACCAAAATGCAAAAATGTTCCTAAACAAAAACTTGTAAATCTGTTGTCACTATGGCAACAGAACCTAAAGGGCTTCGTCAAAGATTCTCTATTGAGTTTTGCTCAGTTACAGTTGCTGTAGTAGAAGTATTTTTTTCTATACTGTCAGAGGTTCTCAGATTGTACTGTTTACACCAAGGGAGTCCAAACCTTTCAGAAAGTTGGCCAGATTTGGTAAGCTGAAAATGTGTGATTCAGCCTAGAATGCCTTGGACAGTATTCAAAAAATTCACCTTCTATGAGAGGTTTGTAGTGCTTGGCAATCAGCGTTGAAACCTCGTAGCTCGTCTTTGTAGCATTTTCATTTGATACCCGGGGTCTCGTGAAAAGGCGCTGTTGTGCTGTTAAACAGCTTCCAGTTGCTTCATCTTTCCACAGCGTTCATTTCCAGTAAGTGTTTTGTGTCACGCGGCGTGGTGGCGTGGAAGGTGATCGGACCAGAACGGAAGCAGGAGGCATGAAGGGAGAACTCAAATGCGTTGACGATCCATAAGTTTTAT
The DNA here is from genome assembly GCF_059441175.1 of Urocampus carinirostris. Lineage (NCBI taxonomy): Eukaryota > Metazoa > Chordata > Actinopteri > Syngnathiformes > Syngnathidae > Urocampus > Urocampus carinirostris. The sequence goes on from NC_142356.1 coordinate 21,658,923, forward strand.
TTTACAAAATAAAAGTCGCCCAATACTCCGGGGCAAAACAGAACAATACAGAGTTCCTCCGGCACGAACTTAACGGGACATGGCATAACAGACTAAAACAGGACAAGGCATAACAGACCGGGACTGTGAAGAATGAGTAGTAATGAACCCGCAACCGCAGAGCCCACCATGCAGCCTTAAATACAGACCCACCATTAGTGGAACTGCTTTCAGCTGTTGCCCAGGGGGCGGGGCAGACTGGTCACCAAGGCGACCGTGACAGAGCCCCCCTCTTAAGGGACAGCTCCCGAGGTCCCAAAAAAGAAAAAATTACAACCTCACGCCCCGGAATGGTTCGACGCTCACGATTGGGGCAACCCCGCTCCCTCCTCCGAACACGCAGGAACGGGGAGAGGCAGGCGCCATCTGCGTCGGGCGGATCGGAATCGGCGCTCGGCAGGGGGGGGTCCGGCGGGCAAGCTGGACAGGGGATAACAGACAGGCAGAACCGATGAGAACAGGACAGGCAAAATCAGGGCAGGCAAAATCAGAACAGGCAAACATGAGAGGGTCAAAATCAAAACAGACAAGACATGAGAGAGTCAAAATCAGAACCGGCAAAACAGGAGCAGCTGAGTCGGACTGGCACGCAGGCAGCGGAGTCGGACTGGCACGCAGGCAGCGGAGTCGGACTGGCACGCAGGCAGCGGGGTCGGACTGGCACGCAGCGGAGTCGGACTGGCGGGCAGCGGAGTCGGACTGGCGGGCAGCGGAGTCGGACTGGCGGGCAGCGGAGTCGGACTGGCGGGCAGCGGAGTCGGACTGGCGGGCAGCGGAGTCGGACTGGCGGGCAGCGGAGTCGGACTGGCACGCAGGGGAGTCGGACTGGCACGCAGCGGAGTCGGACTGGCACGCAGCGGAGTCGGACTGGCACGCAGGGGAGTCGGACTGGCACGCAGGGGAGTCGGACTGGCACGCAGGGGAGTCGGACTGGCAAGCAGGGGAGTCGGACTGGCACGCAGGGAAGTCGGACTGGCACGCAGGGGAGTCGGACTGGCACGCAGCGGAGTCGGACTGGCAGGCAGCGGAGTCGGACTCGGCCCGACGGGCAGCGGAGTCGGCCCGACGGGCAGCAGAGTCGGAGTCGGCCCGACGGGCAGCAGAGTCGGAGTCGGACTTGCACGCAGGGGAGAGGGAATAGCAGGCAATCGGCACGGGAGTCGGGCAGGCAGGCGTCAATTCTTCCTGGGACCCCATTCGAGGCACAGCAAGGGCCACGACGGGCGGGGCCGTGGTTCGAACGGGCAGGGAAGGCCAACTCAGTAGGCGCCTGCCAAACTGCGCTCTCCAGCTCTCCCAAAGTCGCGCTGGGATCGTTCGCTGAGTTCAATTGTTGGCGGGTTCATTCTGTCACGCGGCGTGGTGGCGTGGAAGGTGATCGGACCAGAACGGAAGCAGGAGGCATGAAGGGAGAACTATATATATATATATATATATATATATATATATATATATTTTATTTTTATTTTTTTTACTCTGTACTGCGTATCCAATAAAATAAATAAAAGTAGTTTTACAAGGCGGTTAAAAGGAACACAGCAGCCCTTTTACTGGTGTAACAAGTAAAACTGCAATTTCTGGCAGCTTTCACATATTCGTACATTTCAGCAAAGTGTAATGAATTCAGTTAATCCTTCTGTTTGACTTTGTTACCTGCACTGCGTGACCATGTGTTCCTAGTCTTATTTTGCTTCTGCAAAGATTTTCTCAGCCTCCCAATAAGTTTTCCCCTGTATTGATTTTACGCTCTGCTAAATGTGCCACTACAAGACTGTCATTTCATTTTTACGTGTTTTACGTGTTTTACTTTTTGACAAATGCATTAATTCTCTCCTCGTCTGAAGCGGCCTGCAAAAATCGACTGAATATTCACAGCCCGCTCACCTTAACCCTATCCTGACCCCAATTGTGTGCTATGTTTGTGCCGTTGTGCACGGGTGTGTGTGCATGTGCACGTGCAAGCTAGTTGGAGAAGGTGTTGGGCATTAAATTGAGCGATGGAGCGCTCCTATTGATTTCCACAGTAGAGGAAAAGTAATCTTCTTTTTGCAAGGATCCATGCTGGTGTGTGTGTATTTGTGTCCGTGTGTGTGTGTGTGTGTGTGTGTGTGTGTGTGTGTGTGTGTGTGTGTGTGTGTGTGTGTGTGTGTGTGTGTGTGTGTTTGGCAATCCCTCTGTGATTGAAACAGTGGTCAGAAACAGTATTAAAGATTTTATAGCCTCCGCCTCGCCGGTACAGTATATCACTCTAAAGTAGTGGATAATAATTGTTGCTGTAAACAGCATCCTGGCATGTTTGGGTGAAAACAAAAGCCCTGAGTCCACTTTACCTGTGGAGTGCTATATAGAAGCATGCTGCATGTTTTGAAATGACAAGCAGTGAAATGGTACATGACGTGAAAGAAAAAGGGAAAGTATTCATTTGGCTTTTGTGTAATGGCATCAAAGATTTATGTGATTTTGAAAACATGGTCAAAATTTGGTCAAGGAAAGAGAACATTTTTTTCAAATGGTAAAAGAATTCAAACTAACAAAATAAAAAATAAATTGAAGTATTTGTTTTGTTTTACTATACAACGGGAGAGGTAAAAAAAAAATGGAGTCAACATAGACCCAAAAAGAGAAGCAGGAACTGAGACAAGAGTGCCCAAAATAAAGATAGCTTTTAATAGCAAAACAAGGAATAAGGTAAACAAACAAAAAAAAAAAACAAGAATGTGGTCTCAAAACAAAATTCATGGCCAAACAAAGTCAAACTTGACAGTTTCGAAACCAGACACAAAGACCAAACCGTAAAAAGAAAGACAAGGGACGAAGTAAAAAACAAACAAGGGTCACAAAACTAAAAACATATCTAAACTATATCAAACCTAAAACTATCCAAACCTGAAACAAAGACCAAAAAAGAAATGCAATGACCCGATTCTGTCTGCTGCCCAAACAGTCATTATAAAGGGTCAGGATATTTAGGAACAGGTGTGTAGAGATTGGGCTCAGGTGTGTCTTGCCTGACACCCTTCTGGTGCCCGCTCAGGGAAGGTGGCATGCCAGATCCTAATATTATCAACTGATTTCATGTGAATTTTGAGGATTTTCTAATAAACCAAAAATATATAGTCAGGTCCAAGCATTTTCAAAATGTACATTATCTTGCCTAAAAACACACAGTATGCCACAAAACTATCCATGCATCCATTTTGTGCACGGTTCATCCTTACTATGGTCGCAGGGGTTACAGGAGTCCATCCCAGCCATCTTTGGGCATTGGGCAAGGGACACCCTGAACTGGTTGCAGGCCAGACAATTAACTCGCTCATTCACACTTACGGACACTTTCGAGTGGCCAATTAACCTGACATGCATGTTTTTGGAATATGAGAGGTAACCTTAATGCCTGGAGGAAACCAACGCAGGCATCGGGAGAATATGCAAACATAGTGAGGCAGTGGTAGCTGGAATTGAACCCTGGACCTTTTGCACCATGGGGCCGTGGCCACAGAACTAAATTATTGCAAATACAATGTTCAAGCAATTGATTGATCAAAAAATGTTGTTGGTGCTTTATAAATTTGATAGCCTTCATTAGCCACAATGTTTATGCTTCATTTGTTCCTTATCGTCATCAAGATTCAATGCTTAAAAATGCAACCCTGTTTTGTTCCCAAAAAAAGAGTATTTCCCTAACTGTAGAGCACGTCCCTTTCCACGTTAAAGAGAGAATACTTTGGTGTAGTTGTGAAATTCAATTAGATCTATGATATGTCCGGAAATTATGTGTGTTTTTCTCAATTAAACTCTGTATTACACATGATTGTTGACGGTTTTCTAAGCAGATGGGCAAAATTATATTTGTTATGTTTCTAAATTACTCTCAACACACACACTATGAGATAATCCCCGCAGAAAAATGCTTGATGGATACGCGACAACTGAGGCATTGCTTACTTTGAATGCGGGTATGGGGTATTTCCCCCTTAGCCCATGACAAAGTCCTGGAGACAAGCATCATAACTGAATACAATGTAAGGTGACCTCTCCACCCACATATGTGCAAACGCTTTGTCCTTGTCTGTTTTACAGCACCGCTCTAAAATAAATCAAGATAGGCTTGTATTTTCTATCTCAGCACTTACTTGCAGAGACAAAGGCAAGCACACTGATGAAACATAGGTTAATCCAATACAACCCTTTGACAACGTTATTTATCAGTTCGTCAATGGAGCAGGAAGGCCGACGTTATTTATCACATCGATTTATTGGCATTGTTTTCAGAATGCTGGTGAAGACATCAAATGTGTTATTGGGACAGTTTATGGTCAGACTACTGCCAGTTATTTGCAACAGTTTTACCCTTGTAGCATGTGACTGTCATCTATTTTTCTGGCATAAAAATAAACCTACTTGGTGTCTTCGGCAAAAAGCACCGTTCACTGGCCAATAAAAAAACCACGATATGCCGCATCATCTTTTTTACCGTGTTTGTGTTTTTTTAAAGGATTTGTGTCAGGTTTCATATGCGTCCGTTTGTGACTTTTTCACTGATCACAAGCTCCCCGGCTCCGGCTTTTGCCTGAGCTTCAATATATTCTGACTATGAGGTGGCCTATAGCAGGGATTTAAACAGACATCCCGCTGTATGGATGTGATCTGAATCGCGAAGACGATATTCATCTTACATTAGAGTGAAATGGTGAGAATAAAATCAATTCATTTCCCATCGAGAGGAGGCTCAGTCCTGTTACAGCCTTTTTGCATTTACAGATATTTTTTTTCATCATCAGTCTTTCACAGAGACTCAAACGGCAATCATCTATGACAGCACGGTGCGGGACAATTTCAGATGGAAACTGAAAACAGCTCTCGGAATAACGCCTCAGTGCTATTTGCTCTGTGGCGTTTTGTGTGTGTGTCTGTGATCACAAGATCCTGTTTCGGCGCATGTTTTCATAATTTGTAGTTTTACTTTTTGTTGTTGTTGTTGTTGATTGCCAGAGTTTTGATTAGTCGGATCACTGTCTGAATGCAGCGCAGGGAGGCCAGCCTTATTTTGTGATTGCCAGTCAAAACAGTCATTATGTGATGAGACACGACAGGCTGTCGTTCTCTTTCCAGCTGATTGGACAGCACAACTTTGTGTGGAAAATGTGCCATATTTGCCAGCGGCTCTTTTAAAAGCCACTGCAAACAAGCCATGACCAGTTTCAAATGACACTTTTTTGAGCTCAGCAGATTCTATGCTCAAATTTTGGTTGCCCAGGTTTTCCAGATCCATTGGAGACTAGGAATTGCCGTATAATGTGAATAGTTCTGTAAGTAGGAAGTATGGCAATTAACATTTTAAAGAATATTTGGCACTTATGCAAGAATAGTAGAGTGAAAGCTCAACGGTAAATGATTTTTCTTAATGCCACATGTGCTGATCAAACTCTGATAACAATACTATTGCCGGATCACACCAGGGTACCTTAGAGGACAAGGTTGAGCCCCCTTGTACAAGGGCAGAATATTATGAATCCACCTTTAAGGAGAGTGCCGACAAATAATGTCCAACTTTGATTCAACACCAGCATTTAATCTTCTTTTTTTTAATTTATTTTGTTGTTGTTTGGGCTTCATTCAAATGAGGATTTTGTTTCACTGCTAAGCGTGAAGTCACTGATATAGGAATCATCTTTCAGATTGTGGGGACCATAGTTTTTACACTCGAAATGTATATGAACTTTTTTATCCGGGGCGTAGAGGATGGTAGGATTCTGTAACAGCCATCAGTATTGGCATTCAATTTGCCTGTCACTCTGTGTTCCATGACAGATCTCAGGTACAACCAGCCAACATAAGTTGTCTTTCTAGGGTCTGCATTAGGGGGAGTGAGTGTGTAGAGATACAGAGTACAGACAGTATTACTTTCTATTCAAAAGAGCTGGACAAACTGGCTTTTGCATCATCTGTAGTTGTACTATTTCCCTGGTGGCTTCCTTTTCATGGGAATGTGTTCGAAGTCAAGTCATGTTTATTAGTATAGAACTTAATCACAAAGAGTCGCAAAGGGCTACACAGACTAGGATTACCCTGATCTGAGACCCAGGAAAAACCCGAACCTTACCATGAGGAAAATGAAAAAACTTTGAGACGGGGCCACACATGAGGTAATCCCCATTTCAGGACGACCAATCTGCAATGGATGTGGCAAGGGCATCAACAGAAAATACACAGACAGCATTAATATGAAATATAGGTACAGTAAGAACATAATGACCAGTTGACAGCTTGCTGTTCCAAAATCTTGACAGATGCGTCAGGTTCTAGGTGATGCCATACATCAGCTTGAATTCCATGCACCATGCAAAAACCAGGCTCATCCTTCTCCCTCAAGGACAGCCATGTCCAACAGGAGAAATCCCCAAAGCCAAGCCAGGCTGCCTGTTAGCCTAGGATCCCTAAGGAGAAAGACGGAGTGTTTGGCTAGTCTCCCATAAGATGGATAGATGGCTGTATGTACCTCACATTTGAATGGTGGGCAAAACCAAGGTGAAATAGATTCAATAACCTCCCTTCCCCCCTCCCTTCAATTTTCTGACTGTTACAAAAGTAGACCTTCGCTAGAGCTTCAGTTCTTAAACTGTTTGCATTCCAGCACATTGCAAAGGATCTTTTTTAATTATGAGCAAGGGACCTGCACTCTGAAAACAGTGGCTAATTAAATCATGTTCATTTGGCACAGTCACAGCCCCGCTGGGACTCAAGGCCCAAAGCCAGAACCTTCACAAGTCACCAGCGACATGCACTTAATTTTGATTTAAAAAGTTGCCTTTGTTTACTTTTAAACATTTTGGCACAACCTTGTTTGATATCTGTGAGTGTACTTTAATTAAGTTTTGTATTATTTCTTAGGAGAGTACTCTGTATACCGGGTATTTTCCTTACGTCTGCCGCCAACTAATATTTAGTAATAAACTGAAAATTAAAAGACTATTTTTATGCCATTGTAAAGACTTTTAAAAGGTGTGGCATAATGAGAAACTGGACGTGGAAATTGTATATTTACTATTTTACATGTTTGATCACTTGTCTTGCTTATCAAATGGCTAAAATTGTATCAGTGATGAAGGCTAGAAATAAGAAAAAAAGATTAAGATTATGTTTTTGGGTTACAGTTTGTCATTAACAATAGATGTAGCCAGTTTGAACATTTAAGGTAGTGCAGACTCACCATTAGTAACAAGTTTATAATTTGTTATTCCAATTATCTAAAATAGCACTTCAACTTTCCCATTTACTGTACAGTACATGCCCCATGCTGTAATTAACCTTTTTATCTTTAGCGGGCACCCTTGCAATTATAGTGTTTCACATTACTTTGGTTCTAAGGAAGGAATAAGAAAACAACAACAGTCATAATTAAAGGGGAAAAAGTCACGCCTCCCAAATGAAATATTAAACTCATGCAAAGCTTATGTTTTCCTATGAGGACTTTTTTAGATGCTTTCATCGTTTGAAGGTTCGCATAAGTACACATGAAGCCAAGAAATCGAGAAAACGTGTAAGGGAACAAACAAAAGCACACGCGCACACAAATAGAGAAATGGAGTGTAGAGAGTTGGTGGATGAAAGGAAGAATACCAGGCGATAGAGGAAAAGTCAGTTGTATAGACCAGGAAAAGACTGAAAGGAGATTAACGATGAGCACGAGTGCAAAACTGCGGAAACACTCCGGTGATGGTGGAAGAGCTACAGGGTTGCGCCAGCGTTTGCGTTCTCGTGTGCAGGAAAAGATAAGAAACCAGAGTTAAGGGAGCAACACGTTAACGGTGGGAATCAATGGCGGAGGAGAAACAAGGGTTTGTTGGCTTCAGTGAACAAGTGGGGAATGACGAAGAGAGTCATAAAGACGCACACACTCTCACACACAACTGCATGCGGTGTGGGACAGGTGAAGTGCAGCATGAATAATGGAAGCAATGGCAAAGAAGAGACACCCAATGGCCGGGAAAGCAGAGGCCAAGGATGGCAGGTTATATAGGACAGAATAAATAAGGACATTATGTGACGGACAACTGGGTTGATTGACATTTTTTGTACGGTATGGTTTTCCCAGCTCTTTGCAGAGGAAAATCAACATATGGTTATGACGTACAATTGGTGTTGAAATCATTCACTCAAGTTGCACTTTCATAAATCAATTAATTCGTTCATATTCCGACTGATTATCCTCACAAAGGTCGGAGGGGTGGTTATGCCCAACTGACTTAAGGCAGTGGACAGGGGAAACCCTTGACCCGTCCCCAGCCAATCGCAGGACACATGGAGACTAACACTTACTCCTACGGACAATGTTTGGAAAAAACAGTTGACCTGCTATGCATGTTCTTGGGATGTGGGAGGGCACCAATGTGCCTGCAGAAAACCCACGCCATCACGGAGAACATCTAAACTCCATACAGGGAGGCAGGTAGCTGGAAGTGAGCCCAGGGCCGCTGAACTATAAGGCAGATGTGCTAACTAGTCATCCACTATGGCAACTGAGGTCCAATCAGAATTTGAATAAACAGATTGAATAATTGATCTAAAGAGCTGAGTCCAATGTTCCTACAAAGCCCATCCCACCGCATTGCTTTTAGAATATAATAGAATAGAATATACCTTTATTGTCATTGTTACAAAATGGGTTAACATATTGTGTCAACGAAATTGGGCATGACACTCCAGTTTCACACATTCGAAGTGAGAAACCAAGAAGATAAGGAACAGAGAAGATAAGGTTATAAAACAAGGAGGATAAGGTTATAGTTATGATTTACACAATATTTACACAATGAAATGATGGCATGTAGGATGTTACATGCAGTTGGTATCGTAAGGGTTTGTGCAATATGCATTTGGTGCAAAAATAGTCATCATAGTGCAAAAATAGTCAACATATGCATTCGTGCAAAAATAGTCATCATAGTGCAAAAATAGGCAACATATGCATTGGTGCAAACATAGTCATCATAGTGCAAAAAACAAATAGTCAACATTGTGCAAGGTGAGCAGTAAACATAGTGCAGTCAACATTGTGCAAGAAACATAGACATGAGTACCATTTTACGTTCGTATGAGGTAGTGTTTTTTTGTGCGCTGTGTGTTTAGATAGTTTGATAAGGAGAACGATTAAAAAACTTAATGCAGTCAGCTATTAATCTGGATGTGGCTACACATCAATTTAGGTGAGTTTTTGTACCGTTTTTTTGCGGTTTAAATTGGCGTATTTTAATTGACACATACATGAGTACGCAATGAAGTTGGTTTTCTGTGCGTGTTTAATACTAATCTACAATGGGGATTCATGAAAATATGAAAATAGAAACTAATTAATGATAATAGATAAAGAAAAAGAAAATAGGAGTACAATACATTGTTTTAAACTGAGTCATTGAGGAGCTTCCTAACAAAGCTATATGAGAGTGGCGTGACATTTAACAGGACCACTCAAGATCCAATTTGTACCAATCCATACAACCTAGTCAGCAAAGTTGTAAATCACGACCGCCTTAGCTTGAAGAATGGGATACTGACTACGGTAGGTTACGTTGTCATCCTGAAGAATGCATGTAAAGGTTTGGCCTCAAAAGCAAAGGTTATAGTTCCTAAAGATGAGCAACCCCAATTGGTACTTGAGTTTTAGCTTGCAGTCCTGGAGTCTGCAGGGTTTCTGAGAAGTGGGATTAAGTGTGTTGGCTGAGACCTAGAGTGAACCTCTTGGATTTCAAGTTTGGCAGCTTCGTTGGATCAGTTTTGATGTTCAGGCCTATTCTGACATCAATTGTGGCACGTGCGGAAGTGTTTGAAACTTGAATATTTCTAAAAAAAAATAGCAAAAAGATGAAGAAATCTAAGACTTCCCCATACCCCTTGTATTTTAACCGAGATGTGGGACAGCCCATTTGTATTTTTCGGCCATTTTTTGTAAAGGAGAGTTCGTGAGATTAACTTCTCAATAAGTTTCTGAATGAAAAAACATTACGTTAGCAAAAGTTAAGACTTGAAGTCAAACTACAGGATTTCTGAGTAAAATGCCATTCATGTCATTCTACCCGGGGCGGGTCGTGCATTTTAGACCTAGACCTTCAGTGGTGCTATGTCTAAATTATCACAACCCTTAATAACTATTTTATGGCTACACAACACTTACTGCAGCTACAGCTGGACATATTGAATTGCAATAATATTTAGGAAGATTGCAACATTTTATTCATTTTTATTTGTGCGCAAAATTAATCCTCATTTATTTCCTCAAGAAGAATTCAAGTTATTAACTATCGCTAATGAAACTAATGCTGTTGGTCGATCCTGCCTGTCTTATTTCTGGCGTAAGTATTTATTAGATTAAGGGCTAAAAATGTCCGTTCGACAGAAGTAGTGGTTACGGGGATCTTTTTCTTCACCTTTTCATTGGCATACTTCCGGCCCAATCATAGTTTGTGAAACTGGTGACGTTTCCCAAGCCCCACTAGCAGGCGCTGACTGCCAACTTAGAATCTGATTTGCTAAACCAACAGCATTATTGACACTAGTGTTATGCCTCAGGGCCTGCAAAATTGATTGCAAAGGCCTCCGGGCAGATTTCTGACCCTGGCAACCTATAATGGCTGTAATGTGATTTTTTAAATCCTTAAAAATGAAAGCAAACATCTGGAAGCAAACAGGGTAGAAGCAACAAACGGAAGCTGACAATTTGAAAGTTTTCATAGACAAAATATAATTAACACCATATGATTGAGCTATTTTTAGGCCAGTACAGAAGTCCTAGCAGGCCCTGATGACCCACCGTGGCCATTTACATGCACAGAACTAAACACAATGGCAAAACAAGAAAGCGATAGCGTTTTGTAGTTTTTTGAGTTGTTAGAAGACGTTGGGACACGGAGTCTTGAGGCATTATATCTTGAATCAGCATGATGTGACTCAAACCCTGCCGCCAGGAATCTCTTTTGACTCTTGAGTGTGTTTGAGTGGGAAGGGAGGTGTATATCCGTAAAATGCCTTATTTAAAGATGGTTTTGGCAATCTCCGATGAAATTATCCAACTGGACTCCAGCGTAAACCTTACCAGAACTAAAGGATGTGTTTGGTAATAAGTAACAGTTATAATTTTATGAATGCGCATCATAATAGTAACACTTCACACTCATCAGTAACAAATTAGTGTTCAGCTTCAAAAAGTTGGTGACCACTGCTTTAAACGCACCATTTCTTGTCCTCATATTTCATGGAGTTTGGTATTTAAGTTCAACTTTGAGTCGTGTAAAACCGCTACCATTCTCTGATTTTTCTAGTTGAGTTATAGGTCACTTTTTATTGTTACGAAGAGTCAATAGTTGACGTTTTTCGACTTTACCAATAATGTTCTGATTCTGAGCCTTGGTACGGTATTGTTTAACTCGTTTAATATCTGAGACATACACATCAAACACACATTTTAAATCAAAAATGGCCCCTGTCTGTGACATACGGTATTAGGCAGCCTAGCATAGTAAGCACTTCAAAGGTGACGACTGCTAAAATTCAATCCGGATTTGATACATATACAGTTAACCCTTGTCTATTCATTACCATTCTCTAAAAACTGAGAATCTTTAATGTCCAACTTCTCAGAAAGTTACAAAATGCGTTTGACTTAATACTGTACATGAGCCTAATCAAGCATGGTATTCTTTTGTTTATTTCTTTAATATTTGTCAGAAATGCTATGAAAGACTAGAACTAAATGTAATCAAGCAGCTTCATCGTTCATCCCTTTGCTCATATAGCAGAAGAAACTTGTTTAAATAGACTATAGCTACGCAATTACGCCCGTTGAAGAGGATAAGGACTTTAACACCGGGCCATTTTGTTGAAGAGAGAACTGGAAATGGGCCGGTGGGTGCAGAGATTTTCATCAGCACAAGAACGCATGCATCAAGGAACATGTTGAGATAATGAGCCTATTTATAATAAAGTGATCCCAGTATGATGCAGCCATTGTTCTGATCTGGTTGATCTGAACCATTCATGTCTACTCAAGTATCAAGTAAAAGGGAATTTTCTAATCACATAAGTGTCATTAACACAAGATGTATGTTCTTGCTTCAGTGCTATATTTTGTATTGTACGTATGTTCAAGGTTTATAAAAGTATGTTTAAGGCTTGTATAAGTAACCTGTAATTTTTGGTACTAAAAAAAAACATTTCATAAAATAATATGCTCCATGTAGATAAAGTTAAGTTTAACTTACTTTTGGAAGATGGGCTTCAAGAGCTCCTCCTCTATAGTTAAAAAATGCCTGAAAAAAGCGTACCGACCATTTTCTTTACCGCATCAAACATTTTATTCCACTTTCATTTAAAAACAAATGTCTCGCCTCTTTTTCACAGTTTACACCAGCCATATTAAAAAGATACACAAGATATTAAACAATAAAAATGTCAAAGTTCTTAGCGCGCTGGAGATACAGAATAGAGTGTTTACACACAAACTAGGAAGAGGAAGCCGGATTTCTTCTTCTGGGTGGATGCTGAGTGACCTCTCACATTGCCACACACCGCACTACAAGTACTACAGTACTGTCCTGTACTTGGAAAAGGTCACAATATATATATATATATATATATATATATCTCATCTCATCTGCCCGATGGGCTCCAGCATCCCCGCGACCCTACTGAGAATAAGCGGTGCAGCTGATGATATATATATATATATATATATATATATATATATATATATATATATATATATATATATATATATATATATGATATGTATATATATATATATACATACATATATATACATACTAAGGCATGGCGACCAACAACAAGGCGGAAAGCCTGATTTCAAAAACGTTTAATATTAAAAAAAAAATGGTTTCTGGAGAACTACAACGTTATTAAAGTTTTACATTGAATATAAATATATACAGAATGTTATATTTTGCATTCCTTATAAGGCAGGGGTTGGGAACCTATGGCTCTTTCCATGAGTACATATGGCTCGGAGATAAAATTATACTCATGTTAATCTCATCTTCAGCGTTCCAACTCTAAATAACAGTAAGTAAGCATAGCTGACGAAGCGCGAGTAATATGAGTGATTCGGTCCAGTATATAAAGACCATATTCCCCATTTATTTCCACAACAGTTTACAGTCAAGGTGGCACACCAACAGACCCCATTTTGGCTGTACGTCGCTAAGGAATCCTTTATATGGGAGCTCATTAAACAATTTAGGTTCACTCTTGAGACATTTTATGATTAAACCCCACAAAAAAACTGTAAACAGCCAAAAACGCCAGCCAAGCACGCAGAGAATTTTAATTAGGTGAGCAACGGGGATGGGCAGAGCTATCCACATAGCACACTTCTCTATGCCCAGTGCTGTCTGCACCGAAGGTAATAACGTCAGTATCCTCTTTTGCTTTTTTTTTATACAAAAAACTCTGCTGCGCCATGTTTTGAAATGAGCCTCAAGATCCTAAGTAATTGCGCGAGGGAGATACGTTTAAAGTGGTTTATTTGTTGGTATGGATAACAAGCTTTGGCATTATTCTTAATTCATAAATTGTATTAAAAAATCTTACATCAAAGAGTGAAATAAAGTGTGCAGAAAAATGTGATTTTGTCTGGAGAGCAGGTTTGGTGGTTTTGCTGAAATTTATGTCAAAATATATGGTATTTCTGGATTTCTCCTCATGGCGATATTCTCCTTACCTTAGCTCTTCAATATTTTTAACTACATATAAAATTATTTGAGCATATTTGGTTGAGTGTCGCCAGTAAGGAATAGTAAGCAGCGCATGGGCAAGAGACGTGATTGATAGAGGAACAATAAAATCAATGGGGCAACTATGATCACAGAATTTACATTAAAGCGTGCGAAATTTTGTTCTTTGCATTTTTGAAATTATTTTTGCGCTACACAATTCCTGTAAAAAAAGAAAAGGTCGTAGGCAGTACCCAGATATGGAGAATTATATCTTCTAGTGGTTTGAAGCCAAAATGGATATGGAGTGTCTCTGCTGTTTTGTTTGGAGTGTTTGTTTGCAAGCTCACAAGATTGCAAAACCAAACAAATATTTTACTGATTCTAAAGGTTGGTGTACATCTTTTCTCCTACTTGTTTAACGAGGTGCTATCTAAAAGCAGTTTTAGGGGATCGGTTCTAATGTGAGTATGTAGAGTGTAATTTGTGCCTAATATCTGTGTTTTGTCTTTTCACAAGTATAATTGATTAACAGAAGAAAGTAGATTAATTGTTCAATATTACTGACATATCCAAGCAAAAGCATTGTTATCTGACGGGTATAAATTGATACTAATATGTATCTATGGATCAATACCAAAATTCAAAATCACCTACTTGGCTTACGGTCCAATTTTTTTGATCAACCTATGTAAGGCATGTTAATATCTTATGACATACCTAGGCTTTGTTCACACTGCAGGAATATTGGATTTTTTGCACAGATGTGACCTGTATGAACCAAACATATCTGATTTTTTTCTTACCCAGACTCTGGCCACTTTCATATGTGGTCCTAAATCCGATACGTATCCGATCTTTTGGAATGCGACTGCTATCTGAACGGTCAAGCGGCATTTATGCAACCTGCACGTCATCGATAGGCGGCAGATGTCACTATTCTGCCATCAACCAGGAGGGAGGAAGCGGAGAATTCAATAACCACGGCGGAAGAAAACACAAATTGTCACGAATTCACACATTCATGGAAGATGAACACTTGTTTGTTTTGTAACTCACGGAGCAGCCAACATCCAAAGTGATTGTATCCTCTAGTGGTAGTTAAAATTATTTACATTCAAATCCAGTTTTGGGCACGTTACCTCAAAAAAAGTATTTAGTTATAGTTACTCACTACAGTGGGACCTCGCTACTTCGCGGTTCGACGTTCGCGGATTCTGAGCTTCGCGGGCCTAAAAAATAATAATATTAAGAGAAAATTATTATTTTTTTAAATATATATATATATATTATTATTTTTTTTTTTTTTTAAGCATTTTTGAAGGGGCGTCGCTACTTCATGGTTCCACGTTCACGGGTTCAGAGCTTTGCAGATCTAAAAAATAATAATAATAATAAAATAAAATAATTTTATTTAAGCATTTTTGAAGGGGTGCCGCTACTTCGCGGATTTTCACTTTTCGCGGGTGGTTTTGGTACCCATTAACCGCAATAACAGAGCTCCCACTGTACTTCTTCCATATATTAACTGAGTTAGTAAATGAATTACTCTATGGTAAAAGTAACTAGTTCCCAAAAAAGTAACTATTTACGTTACTTTAAAAAGATGTCAGCAAAGAATTTGTAATTTTATGAGCAGTATTTGGTTGAATAGAGAAGAACAGAAAGGTAGTTGTGATGGATAGATAGATAGATAGATAGATAGATAGATAGATAGATAGATAGATAGATAGATAGATAGATAGATAGATAGATAGATAGATAGATAGATAGATAGATAGATAGATAGATAGATAGATAGATAGATAGATAGATAGATAGATAGATAGATAGATAGATAGATAGATAGATACTTTATTCATCCCCATAGGGAAGTTCATACTTCCGGCAGTATCCTTGAAAAATAAAATAATGAAATAAAAATATAGAATACAAAAATACCCAATATAACTTGTTGATATAGAGTATTTAAATAGTGCTACGGAAATACACACTGTAATAAAAATAGGGTAATATGCAAATGTGGGGGAGGGGTTTGATGGGGGCTTTTTCTCCCCCGGGTGGAGTTAAAGAGCCTCATGGCATGAGAAAGAAATGATCTCCTCAGTCTGATTTACCACCTCGTCAGCACCAGTTTCATCCTATACAATACAATAATAATCATCAGTAAACAATATACAGTGAGGTTAATAGATTAAATCTAACTTGAATGGTCTGTTTTTGAGAGAACCTGCTTTTTCCAAATGGCTCTTCAGGTTGTTTTTGTTGTTTGATTTATTTATTACCATTTAGTATGTATTATTATAAATGAATAAAAAAGGGGAAACATAAAGAAAAATTAACACTAAAAAACACAGTAAACATAAATTAAAACCAAAATTCAAATGCAAAACAATTTCTAACCCTACCCGGCTCTCGATTGGTGGGTAGCCGGCTCCCACTTCCAAGACCCAGCATGGAGATGTTTCATAACGTGTACATGCTGCCATTGGCGTTCTGCACCCAAAGTAACGCACAGCTTTTGACCATCAGTAACGATAACGGCATTGTTATGGCGGGAAAAGTCATAAGTTAGATTACCCCATTACTAAAAAAAGGAATGCCCTTACGTAACACGGCTATTTTGGATTTATTCAATATTTTGGGGGACAACGTTCCACTGTTGACATCCATGAGTACTTCCTCAAACATGAGTGCATTGCGTGTGATATTTCGTGTCCTCTTGTGCTCACGCGTGACAGGTTTGGCACATTCACACAGGAAAATCAAGTCACATTTAAGACACATTTAGGTAGTAATCTGAATGATCTTACAAAAACATCGGATATTACTCGGAAATGAGAGTTAAGCTCTGCGGTGTGAACGTAGCCCTAGTGACGGCCATTTACCGTAACTACACCATTACAGGTAGTACAGAAAATGATTCTATGTATCCATGACAACCTCCATCTCATATCTGAGTCTTGTCCAATAGTGATTTGTTCTTGGCTCACAATTCGGCGCCCGAAGAGGAGCACAAGGTGACACCGAACCATGAATGGGGGTGTAGGGGCGATGTATTCTTAATCCGATTCCATCTGTCTCACCGCTAGTGGCTTGTATTTACTGTCTATGTGTGTGTAGTACAGAAACAGAGGGGAGAATGAAAAGAGGATGATGTAAAGTAATCTCTGTCAGCAGGCTACTTCCCCCGAGAGTCTGAGTTCATTTTATACATACGCCAATAGTTCGAGCGTATGACGCTCGCTCAAAGACAAGAAAATAGTCCCTTCGGTGGAACACGGGAAGAGATGAAATGTCATGATACAATAGCATTAGCATTTGAATTGCCTTATGAACTTTATTTGATGCTGCACCATGAAAGATTGATCTTTGGTTGAGATCAAATGACTTTTAACCTACAGCGGAGGCTCGCTCAATCAAGGGGACGTGGGCGCGTTTGCCCCCTGGGACTTTTTTTATTCATTTTTTCTAAATAAGTGCAATTGCAGCTCCACTACAATAGGGTGCAGTAGCACTCTTATTGCGCCATGAAATATTGAGGTTTTGTTGAGATCAAATGACGTTTAACCTACAGCAGGGGCTCGGTCAAGGGGGGTGTGGGCACATTTGCCCTAGAGACCTTTTTTTTTTTTAAAAGAATCAAGTGCAGTTGCAGCTCCACTGCACTAGGGTGTTGTGGCACTCTCGTTGCGCCAAGAAAGATTAAAGATTTGTTAAGATCAAATTTACCAACGGCAGAGGCTCAGTCAAGGGGGCATTTGCCCTCGGGAACTTTTTTTTCTTCTTTTTTTTCTAAAGAATCAAGTGCAATTGCAGCTCCACTACACTAGGGGGGAGTGGAACTCTCATTGCGCCATGAAATATTTAGGTTTTGTTGAGATGAAATGACTTTTAACCTACGGTAAAGACTCGGTCAAGGGGGGGCGAAGGCGCATTTTCCCTCAGGAACTTTTTTTTCCAAAATAATCAAGTGCAATTGCAGCTCCAATACACTAGGGTGCACTGGTACGCTTATTGCGCACTGAAAGATTAAAGATTTGTTAAGATTAAATGACTTTTACCAACAACAGAGGCTCACTCAAGGGGGCACTGGCGCATTTGCCCCCAAGGACTGTTTTGTCTTTTTCCATAAGAATCAATTGCAATTGCAGCTCCACTACACTGGGGTGCAGTGGAACTATCATTGTGCCATGATGGATTGAGATTTTGTTGAATCAAATTACTTTTAACCAACGGCAAAAGCTTGGTAAAGCTGGCGCATTTTGACGCTCTTCATTTCATATAGTATTGAGTATAACGTGTAGATATAAAGTGGAGCGGACCCTTAAGTGACCGAATGGAAATATGTTTAACCCGGGTGAGGAAACAGGCGAAGAGAGACGGGTTAAAAGAAGAAAGTATTTGAAAGCAAAGACGGGGAAGTTTGACCAAACGTACGTGGCGCTTAGATTCACTGCACAACAGAAGTGAAGACAAAGAAAGATCTGACTTCCTGCTATTTTAAATATGTTGGCAGCGGACAGCACAAAGCCAAATAGATTAAGCTTTCACTTCAAGACGTTACACCCTAATCACGGTGTCAAGACAGAGAAGTTCTTCTCAGTGGAAACGTGCCGAAAAAGGGAGAAGATTTGGCATGGACGGAGGTGACGTGTACCACCGATATCGAGCAATCGTTGTTTTGTCGCCACCAATACCAAGTCTAGAAAGCTTTCTCAAAAATTTGGACAACCCTGCCTTTAAGTGAATTAAGTTGGGTCCTATTGAGAAAATACAAAATCCATCATATGTTTATTCTAGCAGCACGGCGGCACAGTGGTTAGCGGTTGTGCGGCATAGTTCTGAGGTCCTGTGTTTGCATGTTCTCCCTGTGCTTGCTTGGGTTTCTTTAGGGTACTCCGGTTTCCTCCCACATTCCAAAAAGATTCATGTCAGGTTAATTGGTTTGTCTAAATTGTCCCTAGAGTGAGTTGTTCCCTGAGCACTGCTCGAAGACAGCTGGGATGGGCCCCAGCACCCCCGCGACCCTACTGAGGATAAGCGGTGCAGATGATGAATGAATGAATGGATATTCATTCTCATAAAACAGAGAAGAATTGAAAATTCAAAATCCAAATGCTGACTAAGAACACCTAGGTAACAAAAGGTGTCTTATATGCTTCAAAGTTAAACCAACAAGTAAAGCATCCATCCATCTAACCATTATCTGCACCGCTTATCCTCAGCAGGGTCGCGGGGGGGCTGGAGCCTATCCCAGCTATCTTCGGGCAGTGGGCAGATTGCCTGCAGGGCATACAGAGACAAACAATTATCTCGCTCAAACACACCTAGTGACAAATCAAACCGGCCAATTAACCTGGACTGCATGTTTTTTTGGAAAGTGGGAGGAAACTGGAGTACCCGGAGGAAACCCCCGCAAGCACAGGGAGAACATGCAAACTCCACATAGGAAGGTTCGATCTCATGACCTCAGAACTGTGCCGCACACGCACTCACCACTGCCGCCGTGCTGCCACAAGTAAAGCAATCATTTTGAAAATGGACCGTCATTCGCAATGCTGTTTGAATGTTCTGAGAGACACGCTTCCCTTTTGACAAGCATTGTTCGGCCCCGTCACGCCACAAGAGGCTGAAAAGAATCAAAACGGTCATAATGCATGGTGACATACAGGAAATACCCGAATGAAAGAGAAGCGTTCTGAACAAAGAGGGGAACCGTTCACCTCAAAGTTTCCATCTGAAAGGGGAACGAAGGCTAATGAACAATTCATCCCTTTGAATGTCTCTCAGAAGCCTCTTCTCTTCAGCTATGCAATTTTGGACAAAGATTAGCTACCTCAAAGTGATTGCTTGTGGTGCAAACAAATCACACTAGATTGCTTTTGGAGAGTGCTCTCAAACAATCCTTTGCAGTCCGAAGCATGGTCGGCAAGAAGGCTCCACATCCTCTAGATGTCACGAAAGTGCATACGCTTTCATTACTTTAATCTGAATATAAAACCGATTTGCTGAAATCTGTAGCAATTATATGTGTTGAATTTGCATTTTTTTCCTTACATAATAGAAGCATAATTTTGAATGGCAGTAGATGGAAAAAGTAAACTGTGTTAGATTATTAAAATAGAGACTGAGTATGTTTTGTCACCATAACATGAGTTTTCCAGCTAAGTTTTTGGATGGAAAACTTCCATGCTTTGATACAATTGTGTCCATTTTAATTTAGCATATTTTAGTACTTAAATTCAAATGTTAAAAAAAGAGTGTGAATTCACTTTGTAGGGACCTGTTAGTTCATCACGTGTCTAATTTCTAAATGCATTTGGCAGCAGCCAGAAGAGCATTATGTTCTACCACTAGATGGCGGTTAGATACTTGTCACGTACCAATTCTCGTTTTTGTTTAATCATCACATCATTGCTTTGATGTTCGCATTGTTTATTTAGTTGTTGTTGATGTGCATCATGTTTATCCACATATTTTAGCAAAGTGTTTACAAGGTGTATCCTTTCGTATCAGTACTTTCCTAGCAATGGTCTTCGACCCTTATCTTATTGTACAACTTTCAAAATCCAGCTGTGTACAGTTTTAACAAAAGTCTCTTGTTCATTGGGATTGTAATGCAAATTTGGCCCGCAAGACAACGCTCGGAGAAGCGCAAGAGAAAAACGCACTGCAGGCTGAAATATGTCCACTTGATGTTGCCAAAGCCAGGTGCCTCTCATAAACACGTTTCTTTCTCTCACTCTCACTCTCACTCTCACTCTCACTCTCACTTTCACTCTCACTCTCTCTCTCTCTTTCTCCCCTCCCTTTTTTCTAACTCTCTATCTCTCTCTCTTTAACTCTCGCTGTATCTATTTTTCTCTTTCTTTGTTCCTCTTTGTTCCTCTGTCTCTGTGTTTTTATATATATTTTGCTCTCTCTTCCTTTTTTCCTTTTCTCCCTCTTTTCTCTCTTTCTCTCTCCACCTCTCTCTTTCTCCCCTTCTTTTTTTCTCTCCTCTTTTCCTCTCACTCTCCATCTCCCTCCCTTTCATATTATCTGTCTCTTTTTTTCTCTTTCTTTGTTTCCTCTTTGTTCCTATCTCTTTGCGTCTTTTTACCTTCTTTTGCTCTCTCTTCCTTTTTCCCTTTTCTCTGTCTTTTCTCTTTTTTCTCTCTTGCTTACCCCTCTTCTATCTTTCTCGCATTCTCTTTTCTTTCATTCTCCCTTTCTCTCTTTCTATTTCTCTTTGGATTTTTTTCTTTCTCTTTCTTTCCCCCTCTCACACTATATCTCTTTTTATCTCTTTGGTTTTGCACGCTCTCTCTCTCTCTCTCTCTCTCTCTCTCTCTCTCTCTCTCTCTCTCTCTCTCTCTCTCTCTCTCTCTCTCTCTTTCTTTCTCCCTTTCTCTCTTTCTTTGTCCTACCCTCTCTACTTTTCTCTCCCTCTCTTTCTTTTACTTGTTTCTCTCTTTTTTTATTTCTCTCTAATCTACTAGTCCGGCCCCCAAGAGAATGTTCTATCGTGTGGCCCCCCGAGTTAAAATGAGTTTGACACCCCTGGTCTAGACAAAAGGCCGGTGTGAAGAAGGATTCTTTTACCACCTCTAGAGTTTTGTTTTCATGGCCAGTGTAAAAGTGTCAGCCATTTTGACATCACACTCTAGTAATCCTACAAGCCATTCTCCTGTAGTTGAGCCCAGAATATTCTGATATATCAAAACTGTTAAACTCAGCTTTGTTTGTTTTACCTGTCTCACAACCCGGATATGAATGAACATGTGGAAGAACATGGTCACATAGCGATCATTTTTGGAGTGGAAACTAAAAATTAACATAGCTGTGAACCCTGCCGGACTAAAATGTACAAAAGTCAAGCTAAAAATCGACATTAACATACTTATAAAACATCCAGCTCATAAACATACTGCATTACACAAACCTATTTATATCTTTGTCTGTTGTTAACATAGACGTATGTCCCCTGGAATTACAATGCTGGTTTGGGTACAGTGGATACAAGAGTCCTTCATTTCAACCAGACTTGACCTAGAACGTTTCAACTTATTGGCGCCTGTGCCTCATTGTCCCTTTTTTTCTCAAGCACCATAAAGATTGTAAGTACACCATGTGTTCCAGATACGGAATTATTTCCAAGAACGCGTGTGTTGAAAATAAACGCATTTCAAAACGTAAAAACATAAACAAATAAAAAATTAAGTACAGTTCCATATTGGTCTATACCAGGGGTTAGGGTTAGGGTTAGGGTTAGGGTTAGGGTTAGGGTTAGGGTTAGGGTTAGGGTTAGGGTTTATGGTTAGGGTTAGGGATACGCTTAGAGTTAGGGTTAGGGTTAGGGTTAGGGTTAGGGTTAGTGCTAAAACATAACCCTGAACCTAATTTCAAATTAAAGCAAAACTCTGAAACCAAGTTTTAAGCCTAAAAATGTTGGCAAACTAGCCTCTGCCTCTTGTATGCTGAAAACAAGTGTATTTTTGTAGGATTTCTGAATTATTTAGACACATTTTTTACATAAACCTCCAAAAATCCAAATGATACTTAAGGGTAACGGATGTTTTTTTTGTTCTTCTAGCCTTTATGCCTGTCTTTTACATAAAGTTATTTGTGACACATTTCAACAACATCAATGAAATCCCACTTGCACAGATACAGTATATGGGTTACATCTCTAGTGTAGAAACTGAATTCCTAAACTCAGGTACTCTGTGTTTGTTTTTTTGTTCATTTTCATTCATAAAAGAAGCAAAAAAGTCAGGTCAAGTCAAGTCAGATTTATTTGTATAGCCCTTAATGACAAAATGTCTCAAAGGACTGCACAAGTTTCAACAACACCATCCCCTGATCTTAAAACAACATGCAAGCAAGGGAAAATTCAAAAACCTCAGCATGAAGAAAATAGGAAAATGTGAGAACGAGCCTCAAAGGTGTAAAAAATTTAGCATTGGGTCACAATCTACAATTCATAGTGAAAATCAATAAGAAAAATATTGGTAATGTCATTGTTTATCAACATGCACCAAACTTTTAATGCAATCTCGGGCTTTTCTTCAAATTTTGTAGAGAAATATTTGTTTTTTAGCCATAAAGATAGAAAAAAGTATACATATAATTACTTTTCCCCTTATTTGAAAAAGTGCTTCAGTTAACATGGTCAGTAGCTTTAAAATATGACCCCACCTTCCTCCCATTTCAAACTCAAAATTGGCGAACACAATTATTCCACAAACGGGGTAGATATATCTGTTGAATTTTTCTGCTGATGAAAAAAACTAATTTAATGCCATCACTTATCGATTCATGTAGCCGCCAACCTCATTGTGTCGGCCAGACATAGTCGTGGAAATTAAATGCAGAACAGTCACGTCATGGCTAATGCTGAGTCAATTTTGGAACCAATCAAATTATGGCCAGCAGTCGGTAAAACCCTGTTTGGGTTTTGAGCAAGCATTTCATCTCAAAGTCTCAACCCACTTTTTGATAACATTAAGGCCAATCATTCGATAGGTTCAGAGGCAGGCGATAATCTGATTGGAAACTATTGCCAATATTCAAATTATGTAAAACCATGTAAACGCGCACAGAAATCAGATTAATCCAACTCATTTTCAGATTACTCGTGCATGTAAACGTATTCGAGTAATCCGATTGCTTTGTGGACGTGCATTTCCCCCATTTGTATAAAAGTCGCCGCCGACACCTTTGCAACCATCTGCCTCACAAAAAAAAAAGAATGATAGGCCGCAGGGTATTGTGGGCCGCGGTGTTTAAAATGTAGAAAAAGAGAGCACCGATAGTGCGGAATTTACAATAGTTTAAAAAAAATTGTTTTGGATATGGGGCCAGAAGCAGTTAAACTTCCACAAGATGGGTCACCACGTCGTAGTTTTCCCTGACTGACAGGTGATCGAACTTATTTAACAACCCGTCTCATCATTCAGACGTTAGTTCATTGTTACTCCGAGGGCAAAGGTTCTTTTTGTAGTCCTAACTGTTGCTGTTATGGTGTGGGTTCATACATTCAAGTAGCAAGGGACACTACTCTGCTTGAGTATTTGTTTATTTCCCCGGGACATTTCCGGTTTATTTCCTGCTCCCACGGGGGAAACGCTACTGTCCTATTATAGTGCATGCAACAGTTGTATCCATCCATTAATAGTGTAAGTCTTTGCTTTTGGAAAGCCATGTATGAGCTCACCAGATAAAAACATGCCACTTTTGGAGCACAGAAATACAAACTCGGTGCTTTGTTGAATTTTGGTGAGGGATATGAATGAGATCATCCTTTATTTGATGTCAAAAACCAAAGGCAAAAAGTATTTCTATTGGCATAATGACATCACTCATGCTTTGCCCTTGCAATCGGAATTCTCACAAACGCCATATGGACGGGGTTGTTTGTCTCTTGGCATTTAAACCACTTTTTTGGACTAAATAAAAAATCTAACTTCTGATTTCTGTCATGATTGCCGATTGAGCGCAACTGCGGCGGCTTAATTGGCCCCAAAAGCCCGGGACGACTGATTGGCTGTCACTCTCTTTTTAAACGCCCCGCTTCCTCTTGGAAGCCGTCAGATCGTTATCCGAACTGTTGCCTCCAGGTCAGTAAGCCTTTTCGTCCGACTCCGTTTTTGCCCTGCTTTTTTCTTCCTGATCTTTGTTGCCAACCTGTTTCCAGAACCTGACTACACCCCGTTCTACCTGCCTGTTCCCTGACCTGTTTTGCCCCGATACCTGCCTACCTCCTGCTACCGACCTCGATTACGAACTCGACACCGCCTTTGATCTTCAGTCCCGGCCAACGACTTGCTGTTCCCGCCTGTCTCCGATCCTCCCCGCCAGTCACGGAAGTGTCACTTCGGCACCGCTCACTCCTTTTGTTCGTCAGCTTTACTCTCCCTCTTATTCAATTAAAACTGAGCGCTATTGGGTCTTGTGTCCGTTTCTGGTCAGTGACAATTTCAGGTGAACTATTCCCTGCATGTTAATGAAGTAATATATATATCATTACTGTTAGTTACTGGTACGGCTGCACATGGGTCCACCCGCAAAAAACAGGCTGATCTGACCACAAAGGACACAGGGAGAAGCTTCCACATCCCTGCCCCGGCGGCAGCTTTTGGTTTTCTGTCTCGGTGGTAAAATTAAAGCCCTTTGGCCACTCCTGTTTCCTGTCTCGGCGGCAAGGTCGCAAGGACCTTCAGCCGTCCCATTCCCTTTGCTGCAGCAACTGTAATTTTTTTCTCATTGTTGTGTTTTTGAGGGGCCGACTGGTATTTAGCCCTTGATGTGAAGGTTATGTTAGGGTCTGGTAGACCTCCTTCCACCACATGGGTCCACCCTTAAAACAAAACAATTATAGTGATGAAGCAAGGCGGCTACCAAGTTTTAAAGTCCAAACTTACTTTGTCTTCTGGTGACTGACAGCTCTCGAAATGATTGTCTTTCTTTCGGCAGTCGCGGCATGAACCCTGCGATTGGTCGGCGCGTTGAACAGCTGAACGCCATCAAGCGTGACTGCTCACGTTCTCGTGTCTTGTGCTAATCGCACAGCCGGACTGCTTTTCAACAACTGTGTAATAACAACGATAGAGCAGCATTTGTAATGGCGGTAAATAACGCCGGGAGGAAGAGAACGTGATATCAACAGTGAGCACCGATTTGGCGTTTAAAGATGCACATTTTTTTTTTTTCTAAGAATCTCACCCCAGCTTTTGAGAGACAACATAGTTTGCTGTGCAGTATCCATCTTGTCACGGTTTCCCATTGCCCTAACTTGGGTCCGCTCGTTTAGCGCCAGCTGCTGCTCGTTGCCTGATTGGCTTCCCGCCCTTTCTGGTATCTTGCTCGTGTATCCAGTATCCAGTATCAATCCCATCTGTCCCGTCCTGTCCGGTATCTTGCTCGTGTAACTAGTATCTGGTATTAACCCCGTCTGTCAAGTCAAGTCAAGTCATTTTTATTTGTATAGCCCTAAATCACGAGGAGTCTCAAAGGGCTTCACAGATTATTACACTATATTACACAGACTATTTTCAACCGACAAGAAGAGTAGGTTATTCATATGCAATGGAGTAGAAGTGAGTTTTAAGTTTAGATTTAAACATTTCCACTGAGGTTGCCGATCGGATCTCAGGGGGAAGAGCATTCCACAGCACCGGTGCCCGGATGGAGAACGCTCTCGAACCAGCAGAAGACTTCTTTGTTCTCGGGATCACCAGAAGACCGGCACTCTCAGATCGTAGGCTTCGGACCGGGACATAGGGGCAGATCAGATCTGAAAGATAAGAGGGAGCAAGTCCATGTATGATTTTGTACAATACTAAGAGAACCTTGAAGTCACATCTTTGGCTAACTGGGAGCCAATGCAAGTATCTGGTATTTTGCTCCAGTATCCAGTATCCAGTATCGATCCCGTCTGTCTCGTCCTGTCCGGTTTCTTGCTCGTGTATCCAGTATCCAGTATCAATCCTGCCTGTCTCGTCCCGTCCTGTCCGGTATCTTGCTGTTGTATCCAGTATCTAGCACCCGGTATCGATCCCGTCTGTCCCGTCCTGTCCAGTATCATGCTCCAGTATCAAGTATTGATCCAGTTTATCCCGTCCTGTCCGGTATCTGCTCCTGTATCCTGTATCTGCTATTGATCCCGTCTGTCCGTTCCGGTTTTGATCCCGTGCCTGACTTCTCTGTTTCACTTCTTCCGCCCAACGATTGCCAAATCACTGGCATTTGTGTTCACACGCATGATTGCCCCATTCCCGCAAAATAAAGCTTGTGTGAAAACCTTACGCGTCTGGGTTCACCATCTATTCGGGTTCTGAGACATCTATTTTCTTCGCCGCTCATCCTCAGTAGGGTCGCGGGTGGGGCTGGACCCTATCCCAGATATATTTGGGCAGTGGGCAGGGGACACCCTAAACGGGTTGCCCTCAAACTCTTCATCCTCCGTCTCAGACATGAAAAGCTGCGCCAAGGCTTCATTTTCGAACGGCTGGTGTTGTGCCGAGAAATTGTGCCCCGATAAATGTGCCCCTATAGCAAGAGCGTGCACATGATCTATTCATTCAAGTTAAATACAATTTATTCAGTTGTTACGTCTCGTTCGATGATGACAAGAAATCAGAAACATTAGTCTTCTGTTTTATCTGTAGATAAATTGACAGTTCATTTCAACGTGATAAGCCTTATGGTAGAGCATATAATATTTTCAATACCAGTGATGTTGGGTAAAAAGGGCAAAATAAGGATGATACTTGCTCAAATGTGCGTTACTGTTCTATTACATTCTCAACAAATGCGAGACGAAATGTTTTGGTGACATTTTCGCGATTACATTCCTGAAAAAGTGTGATAAAAGTGAGATACGAAGAGGTTTTATGGTTTTAGTGATAAAGCGCGGGTGACAGGTACACGCTCCAGCTTGGGGGGGACAATTCTCGGCACAACACCGGTTGACACCGATGCCTAGCGGTAGAAGCTCCTTTGTCAGCCTCCCCAGGATGATAGCAAGAACATAGTTTATGTCAGAACCCGAACAGACGGAGGACCCAAAGGTGTAACTTTTTCACATAAGCTTTATTTTACGGGAATGGGACAGTCATGCACGTGAACACAAACGGCAGTGATTCGGCGATCGCTGGGCAGAAGAATTGAGACAGAGAAGTCAGGGGCGGGCAAACAGGAAGCCAGAGGTAGACAAGATCGAAACCAGACCGGACAGAAGGGATCGATACCAGATATAGGATACACGAGCAGATACCGGTAAGGACGGAACAAACGGGATCGATATCGGCTACTGGATACAACCGCAAGATACCGGACAGGAAGGGACAGACGGCATCGATACTGGATACTGGAGCGAGATACCGGACAGGGCAGGAATCGATACCGGTTACACGAGCAAGATACCGGACAAGGCAGGACAGATGGAATCGACACCAGATACTGGATACACGAGCAAGATACAGGAGAGGACGGGACAGACAGGATCGATACTGAATATTGGAGACAGGAGCAAGATACCAGACAGGACGAGACAGGCAGGATTGATACCGGATACTGGAGACTGGAACAAGATACCGGATAGGACGAGACAGGCGGGATTGATACCGGATACTGGATACACGAGAAGGATACTGGACAGAGTCAAAATACAATTCTTGCAAGTGCAGAGGTTTGTTGACAGACTGACCAGGAGTGAATGAAAGGACTGAGTTTAAATAGAAGGGAAGCCAATCAGGCAACGAGCAGCAGCTGGCGCCAAACCGGCGGGCCCAAGTGAGGGCAATGGGCAACTGTGACAGTTTATTTGCTTCACTATTTTTTTCACAACGGCTGTCAGATGGGCACGCATAGAGCCACAAATCAAGAGCGATGGGGCGGCATGAAAAAAACCCACCTGGTCTTCTGGCCATAAACATTCCTCAGCCATTATTTCATCATGCCTTCGTCCATCCAGCTCTTTTCATTTGCTTGTTTGTATACAATAACAGCAGCGCCCACTATTCAATTGATACAGTGTTGTTGTCAGAACCAGAATGAAAACAGGACCCAATTGCGTAACGTTTACCACAAGTTTTATTGAAGGAAAGAAGAAGGCTGGGCGCGGGAAGCAAGTCGCTCTGGTACTCGGATTGTGATCCGAACACGGAAGTGGATCATCCGTACCAAGCGATGGCGATGTCAGGGACGGAAAAACTGGACTGATAGAGCAAGGCGTGGTCGGGGTCGGAAAAGAGTCGTAGGGGAGAGTAGACGTAGTCGGGAGCAAAATAGGTTGTAAGCAGGGACGGGAGAGCATATGTGGTAGCGATCAAAACAGGTCGCAGCCGGAGACAAATGGGAGCAAAAACGGGACAGGTGGGAGTCAGGGTCAAAAAAAGGCTTGCTTTGTATACGCAGAGGTTCGCAGACGGACTGACAACAGGGGACTGATAGGACTGGGTTCAACTAGGGACAGGGCGCCAATCAGAGCCAGTAGCGGTTGGCGCCAAATTAGCGGGCACAGGTGATTCACATTGGTACAATTGTAGTGCCTGTGAGAGTGTGGCAGCATGTATGAGAATATCGTAGTATGTGTAACAGAAGACAGTAATTTGTGTATGAGAGTATAGTAGTGCGTATAACTATGAGAGAGTATAATAGTGTTTGCGCATGGTGTATGACTGGAGCTGTATGTATAGTTGTGCACGTGTGAGAGTATGTTGTCATATGTGAGAGCAAGTATGATTTACTTCTCAAAGGGCCTCTCATACCGCATCACAGCTACACATCAAAAGTAAATGTTCACTCGCACAAAAAATAACAACAAAAAAATCAAATCATCCCGCAGCTCAGAGGGCAGGTGTTGCTCCGTATTTGCTTACTGATTTGGATGTGCACGCAGAAGCGTGTGCATGTACGCAAACTAACCTGTCCGTGAAATTTTGCACGCGTGTCATCGAGTGCTCGGTTGCGTGGGAAATGCGCTTCGCTTCGATGGTGATCTCACAGAGGTCAGTTCGTTTGATGAACATGAGTTTTGATTGGTTCAGGTGACCTAGCTCAAATGCACACTCACACACATTCCTGTACTTACGATTACATTGTGAGGACTTCATATGTTGGTTAAAAAAAAACCATGATGCAATATGTATACAATTACTCAAGGGTGGGTGAACTACACCCCTTGGGTCTTTTATGGACTGTTGGGCTTTTGAATCTGACTGCCAAACAAATAAGTTAAAAGTATAATGATAATAAAGATACAATGTTCCTTTCAATAGACATGTGTTGACTTGGTGACATTCTTGTCCGCAGTGTCCCTCCCTCACTTGAAAAATATAAGATAAGATAATACTGTATTTTACAAGATGCACTATATGTGCACGTCCCAAAAATACTACTACTGTTTTTGTTAGTTTTTCTAAAAATTAGGATTTTATGTCAAGAATAGGATCAGGACCCAAATGCATGACTTTCTCACACAAGCTTTTATTTACGGGAAATGGGGAGTCATTCACTTTAAGCAGCGATCTGGCGTGGAAAGACAGGAAGCCAGAGAACGACGAGATCAACAGCAATTGCCCGAGCAGATATCGGACAGATGGGGTCAATACCGGACAGGACGGGAGGATTGATATAAAAACAGGATATCGAAATTAAACAGGACAAACTAGACGGGAACGAAAACTGGAGAGAATAATAATCAGGACAAAAATAGAAGGGAATATAACTCAAAACTGATATTAAACTGTACAAAATAAACGGGAACAATATTGCCGGAAAAAACAACACAGTGAACATTGGCTTCAATGAGATTACAGGACTGTCTCAGAAAATTAGAATATTGTGATAAAGTTCTTTATTTTCTGTAATGCAATTAAAAAAACAAAAATGTCATAAATTCTGGATTCATTACACATCAACTGAACTATTTCAAGCCTTTTATTATTTGAATATTGCTGATTTTGGCTTACAGCTGAAAAAAACTCAAAAATCCTATCTCAAAATATTAGAATACTTCCTCAGACCAAGTAAAAAAAATAATTTTATAACAGCAAAACTAAAACAAACATTTGAAAATGTCCATTGATGCACTCAGTACTTGGTTGGGAATCCTTTTGCACGGATTACTGCATCAATCCGGCGTGGCATGGAGGCAATCAGCCTGTGGCATTGCTGAGGTGTTATTGATGCCCAGGATGCTTCGATAGCGGCCTTCAGCTCATTTGCATTTGTAGGTCTGGTGTCTTTCATCTTCTTCTTAACTATACCCCACAAATTCTCGATGGGGTTCAGGTCGGGGGAATTAGCAGGCCAATCAAGGACAGTGATGCCATGGTCAGTGCACCAGTTACTGGTGGTTTTGGCACTGTGGGCAGGTGCCAGATCATGCTGGAAAATGAAATCCTCATCTCCATAGAGCTTTTCAGCAGATGGAAGCATGTAGTGCTCTAAAATCTCTTGGTACACAGTTGCATTTACTCTGGACTTGATGAAACACAGTGGACCAACACCAGCAGCTGACATGGCTCCCCAAACCATTGCTGACTGTGGGAACTTCACACTGGATTTCAAGCAACTTGGATTTTGCTCCTCTCCAGCCTTTCTCCAGACTCTGGCGCCTTGACTTCCAAATGAAATGCAAAACTTGCTTTCGTCTGAAAAGAGGACTTTGGACCACTCTGCAACTGTCCAGTGCTTCTTCTCCATAGCCCAAGTCAGACGCTTCTTCCGTTGTCTTGAGTTCAGAAGTGGCTTGACCATGGGAATACGGCTATTGTAGCCCATTTCCCGGACACGTCTGTGAACTGTGGCTTTTGATACCTGGACTCCAGCTTCAGCCCACTGTCTTTGAAGCTCCCTCAAATTCTGGAAGCGGCTCTTCTTCACAATTTTGTTAAGGCTGCGGTCATCTCTCTTGGTTGTGCAGCGTTTCCGGCCTCATTTTTCCCTTCCAACAGACTTTTTGTGGATATGCTTTGAAACTGCACTCTGTGAACAGCCTGTTCTTTGAGAAATTTCTTTTTGTGTCTTACCCTCCTGATGGAGGGTATCAATGATGGTCCTCTGGACAGCAGTCAGATCAGCAGTCTTCCCCATACTTGTGATTTAGTTTACTGAACCAAGCTGAGTGTTTTTAAGGCTCAGGAAACCCTCGCAAGGTGTTTCGTGTTAATTAGATGATTCAGGTGATTAGTTGAATAGCCTACTTGTATACTTTTTCATGATATTCTAATATTTTGAGATAGGATTTTTGAGTTTTTTTAAGCTGTAAGCCAAATTCAGCAATATTAAAATAATAAAAGGCTTGAAATAGTTCAGTTGATGTGTAATGAATCCAGAATGTATGACATTTATGTTTTTTTAATTGCATTACAGAAAATAAAGAACTTTATCACAATATTCTAATTTTCTGAGACAGTCCTGTATACATGACACTTAAGGAAAACTAAAGACTTAAAAGAAAAAAAATTGTCATGAACCAGAACTGTATAAGGACCCAAACGCGTGACGTAGTCACACAAGCCTTTTATTGTACGGGAAATGCACGTTAGGCAGCAGTCTGGCGTGAAATGATAGGAAGCCAGAGGCCGCCAAGATCGATATCGATTGCCCGAGTTGATATCGGACAGATGGGGTCGATACCGGACAGGACGAGACAGACAGGATAGATAAAGAAACAGGATATCAATGACAAACAGGGCAAACTAGATGGGAACAAAAACTGGAGAAAATAATAAACAGGACGAAAATAGACGAAAACAAAACTGGAAACCGAAATTAAACAGGACAAAATAAACGGGAACAATACCGGACAGGAAATACCAACAGGAACAGGACTGAGTCGAAACGCAGAAGTTGACGGACTGACAAAAGGTGATTGAGAGCACTGAGCTTAAGTTGAAGGAAAGCCAATCTGTCAACGAGCCGCAGCTGGCACCACTCGGGCGGGCCAATTGGGCGCCATGGCAACCATGACAAAAATAACATCAAAATAATGTCAGGATAAATAGACGAATTATTTACAAGCTAGTACCTCAAAGCCTTCCTAAGTTGTAAGTGCATCGTCACAATATTGCAATGAAAAATCCTGCAACAACATTTAGAAGCAAGAGAATGATCAAAAGTTCATAAATACCATAAAAATACACATATTTCTATACATAGAGAAACTGTGTATTTCCAAAGTCTTGGGTGCTTGTTTGTGAGGTGATAGCTCTGGGGTAGAAACAGCCCCTGAGCCAGTTAGTAGTCCTTCATTTAAGGGACCTGTGCTGATGCCAGTTCAAAAAGATGGCCAGGGTGAGATAAGGCCTTTATAATGTTGTTGGCTCTGTTGCGGTATTGCAAGCCCGCATGCAGGTTTAAGATCAGGGGATGGAGTGTAATTGTAACCTCTGCAGTCTTTTGAGACATTTTGTCATTAAGGGCTATACAAATAAATGTGACTTGACTTAACAATATTGTTAGGTCTATTACCTTACATCTCTGAAGAAAATACACAATAAGAGAGACAAGCGAATCCAATATTTTCTCATGAGGAGATACTTCATATTCAAAGCCTGATTCACATCTGACCAGAACTACAAGAGCTCCCCTATTATACTACAAACAATTGAGTCACAGGGTCGATGGAGGAGTGTTTAACCTAGCGGGAGGACACCATCGTAAAATAAGAAACTTCAAACAGACCTGAGAAAAATTAACATGATATTGCAGCAGCTTCTCCTCTCAGGAGAATGGTTGAGAGGTTCACAAGCCAAGTCAGGTGATAAAACTCTTTGAAGCAAGCAAAACATTTTACTCAACTGTAGGAACCCTATATAATAAGGCCATTCTAATTCCAGTTCTAATTCTAATATTGTAGTAAATAAATAAAAAAACATATTTACAATTACCCCATCAAATATCCTCCAGACTGGGCAGAGAGCAGCCAATGATTTTTTTGGCAAATGTAAATTTTGTAAACAATCATTGCTACAAATGTTCCTTCATCCCTTTATTTCAAATCCATTTTTTTAATGTTTCCTTATCCACTCTGTCTATAGTCAACCTTAGATTAGTTTCCGGTCCAGTATTTGGAACACAAGATCGACAACCTTTACCAATGACTGGGTTCGAATTGAATGCACGCTGCTTGCACCGTTAGATGAGCGAACAAACATCAGAGAGTCATCCTTTAAGTTTTATTCTAAACAAATCAAATATCCTTTGGCCTTAGAAGTTCGCTGTAATTTTGTCTTGTGTCAAAAATATACAATCTTGCCCTTTTCTGCTTTGATGGATGAAAGAGCATCCAGCCTGTGGGGGGCAGTGTAGCTCTGTGACCTATTAGAAAACAAGCCCCATGAAAGAAACGTTTGGGGAAAAAAAAGACAAGAGCGAGAGATGAGGAGATGGTGACATTTTCTCACACTTATACACGGTATCCGCGCCTCGCTGGAAAAAGCGGCCATGTGTCACTCCTGTCTTTTGTTGCAGCCCTCAAAGGTCTCGAGGCTCTTACTCTCAAGTATGTCTTAAAAGTTACAGCTTGTGCACTGAAAAGTGAAGGGGCTTTTTGGTCAAGTCCAGAAACCCACAAGGTTGTGTGTTGCGGGAGAGTAAAAGGCAAAATGAAGTGCCTCTCCAGTGTGCTTTTTTTATGCACCGTGGTTTGAATCAGACATGACCGTTTAGAAGTGGCTGGCCGTGTATTTCAAACCTAGACCTTCAGCTTCGGTATGAATCAGTGATGTGTCGTCCATAAACCAACCAGCTCTATGAGCGGGCTCTCGGATGTGAAATTTCCTATTTTATTTGTGAGGACTCGACTGGAGGAGAGATTATTTGTCCCCCGGCCCCGGTTCTCTTGGTCTGGACACTATTGTTGCAAAGCACAGTCCGCCCGGGGAGCCTGCAGCGTGGGGGGAGGGGTTTGAGCGCATTCCACAAATGGCCCCACGCTGTGCAAAGGGCCGCACACTGCGCAAAGGTTCTGATGTTGCGCGTCACACGTAAAGCCTTTTGTACCTTTTGTAACTAAGTTAACAAAGACGGTATAAAACAAGACAAAGAAGAACAATGACGGGTAGATAGAGAAACTTGGCCCGACCCGAACCTAATGATTGACATTATAGGCTGTTGGCGTGATCGCTTTGGTGGTTTACTACCCATTAGCCAATTGTTTGATAACCAAATGACATTTCCCAAGGCCTGCTAGCAGGCGCTGATTCTCCAATCCGATTGGCTTTATCGAACACTGATGTTACGGTACATGGCCTTCAGGATTTTTGTGTGAAGGCTTCCAGGTTGATTTCTGGGCCTAGCAACAACTAATTGCTGAATTGTTATTAGTTAAATCATTAAATTTGAAAGCATACATCAGGAAGCTGTGCAACCAGGGAGAAGCTATGAAAGGAAGCTTAAAGACAATTATTCAGGGTAAATATCGAAAGTGAAAATATAATTAAGATCACATGATTTAGATATTTGTTAGGTCAGCAGAGAGGGCCTTGCGGGCCCTGGCGACCCCTCCACAGCCGTGTAGTGATATGTTCCACCTTGCTCAATGTCTGACAACCAAATCACTCATCTGTGAACTGATTCTGAGTTGGCGTGCATAAGCGTGTGCGTGCATTGATGCATGTGTATGTCGTTGCCTCAAAGAAGGACGTGCGTGGGGGGTTGACAGTGTGTTTGGAACTGCATCTGTGACAGATGTGCATGAGGAAAGCATGTCAGAGGATGTACATGCACCAGTTACTAGCTCAGCCAGGTGAGTGCACGGATATTTAGTATACGTATGAGTGAGCATGTGTGTAGAATCCGCAACGATACCCAAAGAGTTTTTGATGTAGAATTTTGTATTCCTCACTTCTTCTATCACAAACAGAACATCGCCCAGTTATATCTTTGTGGCCTTTCCTCAAGTGACATTTTTTCACAGCAAAAACTGTCATGATTACAGATTTGAATCAGCTGTGCCCGCTCATTTGGCGCCAACCGCCACGGGTTCTGATCGGCTCCCTGTCGCTATTCGAACCCGGTCCTGTCAATCCCCTGTTGTTGTTCTCCCGTCCCGGCTTACGAACTCTTTTTGTCTCGGACTACGTCTACTCTCCCGTTCTGGCTTACGACCCGTTTCCGACCCCGACCACGACTTGCTCTCCCAGTCCCGGCTACCGACCTGTTTTTCCGTCCCTGACACCACCATCGCTCCCTACGGAAGATCCACTTCCGTGTTCGGATCACAATCCGATTGCGAGAGCGACTTGCTTCCTGCGTCCAGTGAGCATCGGATCGCGGGCGCTGCCCTTACTCTTTGTTTCAATAAAAGTGAGAAAACGTTACGCGATTGGGTCTACCCTGTGTGCTGGTCGTGACAAAAACAAGTTAAGTATATTTTTTTACACTTTTCTATACAGTAAATTAAAGTTGTTGTCTTTAGGTTCTTTATAGTAATTGATAATAAAAATAAACTCTTCAAAACATTCCACCAGTAGTTAGTTTTGCTAATTTCAAAATTTATTTTTTATCATTTTTTTTAATTTAATTCAAATGAAAATATGTTTACAGTAAAGTAATCCCTTTCTGTATCGCGGTTGACTTTTTACAGTTTCGATACTTCACGGAATTTGAATTGAATTGTCTTCATTTTCATTTATATATACTTATTTTAAGCAGACAGCGACACAGCAAATGGGTGGGCGTGACTGTCAATGTGAGTGACTGTGGTCAAACAGCCGAGGGGGGCAGGCACACAAGTCAATGTGTCCACCCAAAACAAACTGCAAAGCACGGCTACAGCTACAGCTAGTATTTTAGAGGCTTGTTTGATGGAAATTAAATTCATCAATTAAATCAGTCTCTGCGGGAAGTTAGAAGAGCGCAAAGAAATGGTAATCACCAGAGGGGACCCTGCTGTTTTTTATCGGGTCCGAGAAGGGACTGAGGCGGCGACAGCAGAGAAAACAAAGGTCCTGCAGGCTTACTGCTACGGAAATGGAAAAAAAAACAATCCTGTGGAGCCTGTATCTCACCAATGCTAGAACCATTACCCATGAAACGGATGACCTGGAGCTACATCTTTTGGAAACCGCTAAATTCTGGACGGTTGTATTTCAATCATCAGAGAGACCTTTCCAATTTGGGAATACCCGATGCTAGCGTGCAGCTAGCCAGCTGCTCTCCAATCAATTTATTTCAATGAAAGGAAAAGTACTCCAATTTTGTTGTACTTTTTTTATAATGACATTAAAGACCATTCTTTCAACTGCAATTCTGTGATCTGTGTTTTTATTTGCGGGTATATACAGACGCTGCCCTACTTATAAACGAAATAGAGTCCGGACGATCGTTCTTAAGTTGAATTTGTTTGTAAGTTGCTTCAGTGCTATATTTTGTTTGTTTAAGGTTTATATAAGTATGTTTAAGGCTTGTATAAGTTAACCTGTATTTTTTGTACTAAAAAAAACATTTAATTAAATAATATGCTCTATTGAGATAAATAAAGCTAAGTTTACCTTACTTTTGGAAGATGAGCTTCAAGAGATAGGCGACGTCTTCCTCCATGATAGAAAGTGGCCGAAACAAAGCGATCCAACCGTTTTATCAACCGCATCATGCTTTCTTATTTCACTTTTTTTATCATAAGAAACAGCTCGCCTCTTCTGTCACAAAAATGCATTTCGATTTGGTCTTTGTCCAACACAATCAAGTATTTGGGGAATTTAGTTAAAGAAATCCCATCTCGCTTCCATGTGTCACCAAACGGTTTATCGAAGATTCCTCCGAAAAACTAAACAGATGGAAATATAAAGGGCACAAAATCTACATTAATCTTCAGCATCCCAATTACCATAATGATCATAATACGTTGCCCCTTTCGAACTGTCTCCTTGCATACGAACCTCACTTCATTTTGCCGTCAAATATCGATTCTGTGTTAAAACCTAATGTGGGAGCGCGTCAGGGTTCAGGTTTACGCGATGACATATTGATTTAAGTGAGCGGACAATGAAGAGATATAATGACAGATGATGAAAGCGCATTTATTAACACTCAGCAGAAAAAAAATAGCTCGGCATGTTGAAGAATGTCTGTTATCTCGCTTGTTTTTATCCTCCCCCAAAAAATATTTTACCCGCTATTTTCAGGAATATTTTTTGAGATTTGTCTGGTGGGGCTCCTGATTTATTTGTTTGGAGTGCATATTAGTTAATTTGCATTGGTTTAATTAAAAATGTTGATCAAGGCGCAATTGTTTTGTGAGCTCATTTAAGTAAACGGCTGAAGGAATAAACAGTAAGAAAGGGCGACGGCTCACAGAGGCAGAGTGGATGTTGCTGGTTAGGGGGTGGGTGAAAAGTCCGTTTTTAAGACCAAAGAGGAGGGTCGGCAACCAGCGGCTCAGGAGCCATTTGCTGCTCTTTAGTGCTGCTGAATAGCTCCCTGGGGCTTTTTCAAATTTTACAAATCAAAAAGTTGGAGTAGGGATACAGATTTTTGTTTTAATATGGTTTGTATAGCAAGGCAAACATGACACAAACACTTTTTACGTTTTCAAATGTAGAAAAATGTGTAGAATAAACATTACATTTCAACGAAGGGTGTAATTGTTTAACTATGAGACTAAAAGGAAGATCAGATGTTAGGAGATCATGGGTAGGAAGCAATGGGTTTGAATGCCGCTCTCTCACTGGTGTTGGGTTAAGTCAAGTCAAGTCATTTTTATTTGTATAGCCCTTAATCACAAAGAGTCTCAAAGGGCTGCACAGGTTAGATAGATAGATAGATAGATAGATAGATAGATAGATAGATAGATAGATAGATAGATAGATAGATAGATAGATAGATAGATAGATAGATAGATAGATAGATAGATAGATAGATAGATAGATAGATAGATAGATAGATAGATAGATAGATAGATAGATAGATAGATAGATAGATAGATAGATAGATAGATAGATAGATAGATAGATACTTTATTCATCCCCGTAGGAAAATTCACACTTCCAGCAGTCTAACCCGTTGTTTATTAACAGATTAATATGATGCCCTGGGGGTGCTTGTAGCGGAGTGGATGACGTCACGCTAGTCCAAAAGTTCGACATCCCTGCGGCAGATGGAAATCTTTTCTTTGTGAAAATCAGGGATACACCACCTCGTGTTAGCAAGTCCGCCTCCTCTCCGATTCCCCCCGGCTTTCGTGTCTCTGTATAGCGGCGTTGAAGCCGGATAGCTAGCGGTAGCTCCGGGTGGCTACACGTTAGTGTCCGGAATGCTAAACGTGAGCCACGTTTCCGCAAAACACAGCAACTGCGCTCCCTGTGCGCTTCGATGTTTTCCACCAGCACTCGATGATCTTATTTGGTCGTGAGTTTGCATTTACCATGATTACGGATGGTACCGAAGACTTATAACGCCGCTAGCCGCTTAGCTAGCTCCGGCTCTTCTTCCACGATAGGCCCCTTCATCACGCCGGCACGAGAATTCTTCAGGGCAAGGAGTTGATTCCTTGAATAGACGCATTTTTGTGCGCTAAAACCCATGTCCATAGGATAGAAGTAATCCATAGTGTAGTTGTCAAAACGGGAAGAAAAAACACCGAAGATAGGAGCAGACAATAAAACAATAGGGCAGCTGCTGGAAAAGGCAGCGGCTCGTGGCAGCACCGCTTTGAATTACCTAGCGGTTATTTCAGACTATTATTACACCATCCCCTATTCTGGAAACAACATGAGGGCAAGGAAAAACTCAAAAACCTCAACTTGAGGAAAATGAAGAAACCTTGAGAAGGGACCGCACATATGGTATCCCCCTTTCAGGATTACCAGGCAAAGGATGTTGCAA
Source organism: Urocampus carinirostris (assembly GCF_059441175.1). Classification (NCBI taxonomy): domain Eukaryota; kingdom Metazoa; phylum Chordata; class Actinopteri; order Syngnathiformes; family Syngnathidae; genus Urocampus; species Urocampus carinirostris. The sequence continues at coordinate 21,698,006 of NC_142356.1, forward strand.
TTACAAATAATACAGAGATATTGTCCACAAAAAGTATAGGTTATTCATATGCTATAGAGTAGAAGTGTGTTTTAAGCTTAGATTTAAACATTTCCACTGAGGTTGCAGATCGGATCTCAGGGGGAAGAGCATTCCACAGCACCGGTGCCCGGATGGAGAACGCTCTCGAACCTGCGGAACACTTCTTGGCTCTTGGGATCACCAGTAGACTGGCGCTTTCAGAACGAAGGCTTCGGACCAGAACGTGGGGGGAAATCAGATCTGAAAGATATGAGGGAGCAAGTCGATGTATGATTTTGTATAACACTAAGAGAACCTTGAAATCACATCTTACGCTAACAGGGAGCCAATGCAGGTTAGCCAAAATCGGCGTGATGTAATCAGACTTTTTTGTCCTAGTTAAAAGCCTCGCTGCGGCATTTTGTACCAGCTGAAGACTCTTGAGTCTGGACTTCGGGTTGTGAAAAGAAGAGATACAGGTTGTCGCCTCGAAAGCAGAATGGTTATACAGACGCTCTCCCACTTATGACCATTCGTCTAACGTAAAACGGTAGACGAATATTTTTTGGGGATGTCGAAAAATATCCGGACATTGGTGTAAGTTTGTTTTGTGTACACCTTTTTCAGAGTACACGATATTTGTGTAGTGCTTCTTTTCGCCGCTAACGTTGTGTGGCGCTGTCAGAGGTCACCCAGCGTCCACCCAGAAGTAAAAAAAAGTGTGCTTCCTCTTCCTAGTTCCTAATTCTATACTGTCTATGTCTATACTATCTCCAGCGCGCTAAGAATTTTTAAATTTTTATTGTTTAATATCATATACATGCTTTCAATACGGTTGGTGTAAAGAATAAAGAAGAGGCGAGCTGTTTCTTCTCAAATGAAAGTGGAATAAGAAAGCTTGATACAGTTGAGAAAATGGTTGGAATACTTTTTTCTCAGCGAGTTTTTACCACGAAGGAAGATCTTTTATAGCACATCTTCCAAAAGTAAGTTAAACTCAACTTTACTTACCTTTATAGAGCATATTATTTTATGAATTGCTTATTTTTTAGTACAAAACAATATAGGTAACTTATACAAGCCTTAAACACACTTATATAAACCTTAAACATACAAAATACAGCACTTAAGTAACTTACGAACAACAACCGTTTGTATGTAGCGCAGCGTCTGTATTGTGGCGTAAAGTGGTGGGTCTCAGGTCTGAAATTCTGCCAGGAAAACTAAGCAGTAATAAAAAACTCAGGGTTATTTCTTCTCAATTTTTTTGGCTCTCTCTCCACTGTCACCTTTGTTAGAGCTGAGCTGTACGGGCCCAAGTTCCGTCCCTTTGAAATGGAAAGCATCACAATGTAACTCTACGTCTTTTCAACAGTTAAGTCACATTAGAGGGGTAAAAACACAATCCTGTCATAGGCACTTATTTAGTAACAAAGGACCTGTTTTTATTAAGTGACTTCTGATTTTTTTGTTCGTATATATTTGGACTGACACTTAGGGATATTATTGTTTTGTTGCTCAGGCCTGCGGACGGGTGCATTGATTTGGTAACAAGAGATCGAGACGAGAATGCTGCTGCGTTTTACCCATGCATTGATTTGCTTGACATTTGCACATAAATCAAATTTAAACTTTATTCATTTAATTATATTTACATTTTCAAAAGGCTGCTGTTTCATTCGTATGAATGCATTTTGCGTTTTGATAGCACTCCGAATAGAGTATACCTTTATTATCATTGTTACAAAATGGGTTGAACATATTGTGACAACCAAATTGGACGTTTCACATTTAACTGTAAGGATAAAAAAAAACACAATTAAAAAAGATAAAAAATATAATTTACACAAAAAGTGAGGGCATGTAGAGGCAGAAGATATTTACATTGGGTGTTTACCTACAGTTTTGGGATCGTATTAGTGCAATATGCGGTAGTGCAAAATAGGCAACATTGTGCAAAGCAAGTTTAGGCATGAATACAATTTTACATCTTTATGAGTTAGTGTGTTTGCAAGAGTTTCCGTTTTTGTGTAGTGTGTGTTAAGGGTGGTGATGGCTCTGGGGAAGAAACTATCTGTGAGTCTGTTTTTATTTTGTGTGACCTGTAGCGTCTGCTGGAGGGCAGCAGGTCAAAGAAGTGGTGGCCGGGGTGAGAATAGTCCTCGATGATGTTTTCTGCTCTGGTGAAGTAGCAAGAGCAGGCAATATCATCTAGACTGGGCAGAGAGTAACCAATGATTCTCTGGGCTGTGTTGATGACCCTCTGAAGTGTTCTCCTGTCTGCTGCCGTGCACCCAGCATGCCACACCGAAATGCAGTATTATTAGCATTATTAAAACCCTAAAAATGGATATGACATCAAAAAGTGGATCTCTTTATTGCATTTCTTTAGAAATGTCAAAGCAAGGCGGTTCGGCAGCTGAGAGCTTAGCTCGTCTATGGCACAGATCTGAGGTCATGGGTCCAAATCCAGCAACCAGCCTTCCTGTGCGGAGTTTGTATGTTCTCCTTTTGCTCACGTTGGTTTCCTCTCACGTTCCAAAAACATGCAGTAATGTACTCCAAATAGTCCCTAGGTGTGAATAAGCATTCAGGGTGTCTCCTACACAGTGCACAAATTTAGCTGGGATGGACTCCAGCACCCCTACGATATTACTGAGGATAAGATAGTGGATGGATGGTAACCGTAACAATGAATTTAGAAATAAAGTTGAGGCAGTACTCTACAACAGAATAGTTACATGGTGCACCATTATTCAGATTCAAGATGGCTGCGCATGGATACATGCTTGCGGCTCGTAGCTCTCCAGCTAATCTTCTATTTATTGCCGTTCTCTTGTCTTTTTTGCTTTCACTTTTGGACACATGTGTGGCCAAAAACACTTACAGTAGGGACGAACTTATTCGGTTGGGTGAGCGTCTAAATTTCGACTTTTCGGGCACTTTTTATACCGCCCATGATATACCGAGTGAACTTCAAAGAGACCCGGGATCCTTGTGGACAGCTATTCTTAATAAACGACGCCGACGGCGCCGTAAAGAAAGGAAACAGAAGCGTGGTTGCCGTGCAGGTAGATGTGTGAAGCGTGTGAAGTCCAAGCAGCAAGATGGACGCGAGGATGGACGCGAGGATGTAACTAATTCCACCATTCATTCCTCGCCGGACAACCGACGCTTTAAACTCAGCGCTCACGAACGGCCACAACGCCGGGAGCTTTTGAAGATCTCGACAAAGACTACAAAGAGTTCAGCTAAGTCAAATGATTCAGCAAAGCTGAAATTTGGTCTGTTAAATATTAGATCGCTTGCTCCAAAAGCTTTACTTGTTGATAACATTATTCGTGATTATAAACTTAACTGTATGGGTCTTTGTGAAACGTGGTTGCGCCCGGATGAGTACTTAGCGCTAAATTATGCCTCTCCCCCAGACTACGAGAGTAGTCATTTAGCGCGCACGTTGAAAAGGGGTGGTGGTGTTGCGCTAATCTCTGAAAAATCGCTCAAATTTAATCCACGTACCTCTAATAATTACAAAACGTTTGAGGCTCTTGTGATGCGGTCCTCTCTATTGTCAATTGACGTAATAACTATCTATCGTGCACCTGGGCCATACACAACTTTCTTAGACGAATTTGCTGAACTTTTGTCTGAACTAGTAACCTATGCAGACAAAATGATAATTATGGGAGACTTTAACATTCATATGAACTCCCCACACAGTTCACTTACTATTGCGTTTAGTTCTCTAATTGATGCATTTGGTTTTAATCAATTGGTTGATTTGCCAACCCATAAAAATGGGAACACGCTAGACTTGATTCTGACTCGAGGAGTTTTAACCTCAAACATTATGGTGTTACCGTGTACTACCGTTATCTCTGATCATTATCTAGTGACATTTGAGGTGCTAACTAAATGTAGTGTTAAAAAAGCTGAGGGATTTAGCGGACGCAATATAAGCAGTGGCACAGTTTCTGAGCTCTTTGAACTCCTTCCTGGAGCAGTTGCGTCCTTTCCTAAATACAATGGCTCGATTGACTCACTCATGAATGAGTTCAATACCACCCTGACTAGTGTGCTGGATTCAATAGCGCCCATAAAACTAAAATCACGTCCTAAAAGACGCACACCTTGGTTTACTGATGAAACTAGAACCCTTAAAAAAGAATGCAGGAAATGGGAGAGAAAATGGCGCGCTACCAAGCTTGAGGTTTTCCATAAAACCTGGTGTGACAGCTTGTTAAAGTATAAAGCGGCCCTTGCCTCTGCAAAATCGGCCTACCTTTCGAAGGTGATTGCGTCTCAAAAGAACAACCCCAAAGCCCTTTTTGACACTGTAGCATCCCTTACAAGGCAACAGACTATCGCAGATAGTTCGACACACTCTGCTCAGGACTTAATGGTCTTCTTCACTAAGAAGATTCAATGCATACAGGAAGAAATTGCAAAAGATATTGTTAGTACCACACGTATTAAAGGACTGAAATTTACAAATGCACGACAGGGTGGCTGCCCTGGGAAAATGGCCGGTTTTAGTGAACTGTCACTTGATGATCTCAAACAAGTGGTGAATGCGGCCAAACCGACAACTTGCCAGTTCGACCCGCTCCCAGGTTCACTTATTAAAAGTCTTTTTAGCGTCCTTGGGCCTTCAGTTCTAAATATTATAAATACATCACTCTCCTCAGGTGTAGTTCCAGCAGCTTTTAAGTCCGCCGTTATTAAACCCACACTGAAACGACCCAACCTTGATCCAGAAATCTTAAGTAATTACAGACCTGTGTCAAACCTACCTTTCCTCTCTAAAGTACTCGAAAGAGTAGTGGCACAGCAGCTGAATGCTTTCATATCTGAGAATAACCTTTTTGAATCCATGCAATCAGGATTCAGGGCTAACCACTCTACTGAGACAGCTCTGATCAAGGTAACAAATGATCTCCTAATGTCAATGGATTCTGGCGCATCATCACTTTTGCTGCTGCTGGATCTTAGTGCTGCTTTTGACACAGTGCGCCACAATATCCTACTAGAACGGTTGGAAAAATGGATTGGTCTCTCAGGAACCGTCCTCTCGTGGTTCAGATCCTACCTCTCAGATAGGACGCACTGTGCTAAATATGGTGAAACGACATCTGAGCCCTTTAATGTTACCTGCGGTGTTCCGCAGGGTTCAGTGCTCGGCCCCCTACTTTTCAACATTTACATGCTTCCATTAGGTGATATTATTCGCAAGTACAATATCAGCTTCCACTGCTATGCAGACGACACTCAACTATATCTTCCGTTGGAGGAATCTTCCATACTAAACTGTGGAAATTTGGAGGCCTGTCTCACTGAGATAAAAGAGTGGATGTCACTCAATTTCTTGCGTCTTAACTCTGAAAAGACCGAAATGTTAGTCATTGGTCCTTCTAAATGCCGTGACTTATTCTCAAAAACTGCTGTGAACATTGACAAATGTCACATCACACAGAGTGACTCAGTTAAAAATTTAGGTGTTATATTTGACCCTGATCTATCCTTTGAGATGCATGTAAAGCAAATTACTAGAACTGCCTTCTTCCATCTTCGCAACATTGCTAAAATCCGTTCAATACTGTCTCAGTCTGATGCGGAAACAATAATTCATGCATTTGTTACCTCCCGTCTCGATTACTGTAATGCACTACTCTCCGGTCTCCCGAAGTCCAGAATCAAGTCTCTTCAGCTAGTACAAAATGCCGCAGCGAGGCTTTTAACTAGGACAAAAAAGTACGATCACATAACACCGATTTTGGCTAACCTGCATTGGCTCCCAGTTAGCCAAAGATGTGACTTCAAAGTTCTCTTAGTATTGTACAAAATCATACATGGACTTGCTCCCTCTTATCTTTCAGATCTGATCTGCCACTATGTCCCGGTCCGAAGCCTACGATCTGAGAGTGCTGGTCTTCTGATGACCCCGAGAGCAAAGAAGTCTTCTGCTGGTTCGAGAGCGTTCTCCATCCGGGCACCGGTGCTGTGGAATGCTCTTCCCCCTGAGATCCGATCTGCAACCTCAGTGGAAATGTTTAAATCTAAACTTAAAACTCACTTCTACTCCATTGCATACGAATAACCTACTCCTCTTGTCGGTTGAAAATAGTTTGTGTAGTGTAACAATCTGTGAAGCCCTTTGAGACTCTTCGTGATTTAGGGCTATACAAATAAAAATGACTTGACTTGACTTGACATGTGCTGCACACAGTCTTATTCATTAGCTGATACAGATACATACAGCATATGTTGCATTCATTAGAAAGCTTTTAAAAGAGTTTAAATTTTTTGCTCCAGACACATCTTTGTTTTTTTTTTTGGTTTTTTTTTCCCCAATAAGGCTCTTTTAACATTTTGACTTCCTAACCCCTGACCTAGAAGGAGGAGAACATGTTTAGTATAGTATTTGATGGATATGGGAAACTCAGTTTTGAGGATAATAGAGAAAGGGCATCAAGCTCGACGGATGAAAGAGTAGAAAATGAAAACTAATGGCTCGCTTCCCTGCAGGTATACCATCATTTTTCTCAGGAGATCAAAAAGGTCCTCCACACCCAAAGACCAAAGGGGTCGTGGACGCTCTTGTACAAACGTTTGCCGCTTCACATGCTCTTTTAACAATACTCCTAGTTTGGGTGCATTTTGGGTGCGGCGATCAGAATGCCAAATTCTAACCACTGGACAACTAGTGATATAGATGACACATGAAAACCCATTTGGTCTGATCTCATTAGCATTATTTATTTATTATTATTATTATTTATTATTATGTTTAGTTACAGTACCAGGGACAAATGTTAAGTTACATTGTTCATGTCACTTGTTACAATGAGAATACAATGCTAAAAATCAAATAAAGAAGGGGTCTTCATGAGCGCAAAGGCCTCCCAGTTTTATATGCATTTCTAAATTGACAACTTATTATTATGTTGTTAAGATCAAAGCGGCGCTGCCACGAGCGGCTGCCTTTTCCAGCAGCTGCCCTATTGTTTTATTGTCTGCTCCTATCTTCGTTGTTTTTCTTACCGTTTTGACAACTACACTATGGATTACTTCAATCCTATGGACATGGGTTTTAGCGCACAAAAATGCGTTTATTCAAGGAATCAACTCCTTGCCCTGAAGAATTCTCGTGCCGGCGTGATGAAGGGGCCTATCGTCGAAGAAGAGCCGGAGCTAGCTAAGCGGCAAGCGGGGTTATAAGTCTTCGGTACCATCCGTAATCATGGTAATGCGAACTCACGACCAAATAAGATCATCGAGTGCTGGTAGAAAAAATCGAAGGGCACAGGGAGCGCAGTTGCTGTGTTTTGCGGAAACGTGGCTCACGTTTAGCATTCCGGACGCTAACGTGTAGCCACCCGGAGCTACCCCGAGCTATCCGGCTTCAACGCCGCTATACAGAGACACGAAAGCCGGGGGGAATCGGAGAGGAGGCGGACTTGCTAACACGAGGTGGTGTATCCCTGCATTTTCACAAAGAAAAGATTTCCATCTGCCGCTGGGATGTCGAACTTTTGGACTAGCGTGACGTCATCCACTCCGCTACAAGCACCCCTAGGGCATCATGTTAATCTGTTAATAAACAATGGGGTGGACTGCTGGAAGTGTGAATTTTCCTACGGGGAAGAACAAAGTATCTATCTATCTATCTATCTATCTATTTTATTACCTTGTTAATACGTGGAAGTAAGGTAAAATAGACTCAGTCAACCATTAAAAAGTTTTTTTTTAACTTGAAAATCACAATTTTTCTGAAAAGTTCTGCAGGCACCTCAGCTGTCGTGAGGGGTCACCCTGGTGCCTGCGGTCACTATCTTGAGTAGAATTTATTGTAATTGTAACATGTTAAAATGTCAACAGAATTAACGTCCACGCACTATACACAAATTAATACGGTAACGTCGAATATGTTTATAATATACACTGAAAATTTTAAGTTTGACTAAAAGAGCATACTATATGCTCCGACACACAGACAAAAATAATATAAAACCATCAAGAAATCTCTTTTTCAGTTCCACCTGTAGTTCTGTATTGTTGGATTCTTTTCAACTGGGTCCACTCGTACCCAACTGTGTTTTGCCGGATAAATGTGTGTGATTACAGGTGCACCAGAAAAAACTTCAGAAAGATCCCCGCCGTGAGGCTCCCTGTCGTCATGGCGGACGCCCGATGCGTGTGCCGAGGCGGAGGCCCGGATTATCTGTCGAGCTTGTTGCTCAAAACAAGCCACCCCCGATCTCGGACTTAATCGATCAAGAGAAAAGGGTAAAGCCCTAAATAAAGTAAAACAAAACAAATCAAAAGTAATACATCTCTTTTATTTTTGCATATCTTTGCGACCGTCCTCCTTCTCCATCACTTCAAGTGGACTTAACTACGGGTTCTCATCTGCTTTGCGTCATTATCCTCTACTTTCACACTCTGTTCTCAGACTCACTAAAAGAGATTCCTATCCCTCACCATTCTGCTTTTTCCCACAGGTATTACACTTTTCCCTACATCCCTTCTTGTCTCTTTCAGCCCAATACAGGTGTGACTTAACCCCTCTTTAGAATTTCGGCTTCATGCTTTTCCTTCCCCCACCCATCCACATGAAAGGCTTCCCACTACCCTCGGTTCACCCTGGCGTTGCACCCAAGGGGAAAACTGGAATACCGGGTGGAGTAGTAGGTTTTTTTGGGGGGATCAAATTCCCAATCTTGAAATGTAAGAGCGCAACGTCACCGTGGGCTACAATGAAATGAAACACTAAACGATACGGTTGCAGTTGTCCCGAAAAACAGTAAGAAAACTCAAATTATTTAGGTGAAAACAATGCCGTTGTAATGGCTTGAGATTACTGATAAATATGGCTTGAAAACTCTCTAAGTCAATTAAAGTGACATTTCTTTTTATAGCCCTTAATCACAAAGTGTCTCACATGGCTGCACAGGCCACAATTACAGTATGGCAAAAAACAACCCAATCGTCCACTTCTTTCTGTAACAATACTGCCCCACGGTTCTGGTTTCTCTCTAGGTTCCCTCTCTACTACTCTCTCTCTCTCCTCTTTCACCCTTTCTCTCTCGGCCTTAACTTATTTGCTCACTCAATTTTCCTTCCTTGCTGCGGTCACTTTCTTGACTGCCCTCCTATCACGACTATCCTTTATCACTATTTACTGTAAACACTGTCTCCTTAGTCAAATGGTAAATGGTAAATGGTAGATGGTCTGCATTTATATAGCACTTTTCAAGGCAATAAAGACCTCCCAAAGCGCTTTACAATGTGCTTTACACTTACCCATCCACACACTAGTTCTGTGCCAGCTTGTTGTCTCCATGTCACGTCCCAAGCACTATTGTCTCAGGCTTTGTACTCTTTCGGTGTACCGAACCCTTACCTGCCTAGAGATGTTATGAACAAATGCAATTTTGCACAAATCAAAACCCCATCTTTGAGTTTACTACTAACAGTCCTATTTTTCATATATCTAAAAGAGATTTTTGGTGCAATGATCTCTTATTAAGAGTGGCAAAAATCTGATTATAATTTGTAAAATCCCTCTTTCAGTGTGATTATGAAAACTGAAAAAGTTATCTAAAACTATCACGAAAAGAGAAAAAAAACTTAACGAGTGATTACAAAAAATATAACTCACTGAAACCACCATACGTTTCATATTCCCTAAGATAACATTTTGGATAATTTACATTTTGTTACATTCATAAACCTTCTCTGTGTATTTTAGATTTAGTCATTTTGTGGCGACTCGGCGAGAATCAAAACCCACGAAGTAGAAACATTTGTTTATATAGATCTACCAATGAAAATACAGTACACAGAATGGCAGTTGAATGAACGGTCTTTATTATCATTAGACAATATTACAACAAAATTAGAGGGCTTCTCATTTTCGAGTAAGAAAGTGAACAAGAGCCTCCGGCTAGCTGCACCCTAGCATCGGGGATTCTTAGGGTCTACCAGGTCTCCATAATTATTGAAAAACAAGAGTCATAAAGTAGGAGTTTAGCATGAATTGTAGCTCCATGTCTGTTTTATGGGTACTGGATCTGACGTTGTTGAGAAACAAGCTCAGCAGGGGTGGCATGTGTGAGTTTTTACATAGCATAGCTGCAGTAGGCCGGACCTGCAGCCCTGCTATTGCTTTCTTTCCCGACGCAGCCTCAGTCTCTTCCCTAACCTGATTGCAATCCAGGGAGGATCTGCTGTGTGTTGTCTGTTGCAGAACACCATCCACAATGTAACTCCGCCAAGTATTGAAACTGTGAAAAGTAAACCGCGATACAGCAAGGGATTACTGTATACAGTAGCTAATGTAATTCGTTTTTATGATGTTTATAATACAAAAACTAATTATGAAATAAATATTACACATTATAAAAACAATTTCAAATATTTTAAACCCTAAATTTCAAAGCAGATGTCAAAACAAACTATCAAGAAAAATTCAATTTTTTGGGGGGGGGGGGATTTTATATACAAGTGCATCATAAATTACTGTTTTGTATTATACCGTCATAATGCTAATGTTGATGATAATGATGATACTGACGATAACAATCATTATAATAACGATGACTATGATTATAATGATGATGATAAAAGATTGCCCCTCCTTCAGACTCAAAGCCTATTTAATCTCTTTTGCCTAGGACGTGTAGTGCCTCAAAATTATATACTTAAATAAATTATGTCAGTTTTTGGGTCACCCTATAATTTAAAGATCAATTGACGATTAAGAGTAATCCAGTGTATTAACATACACGGGCTAAGATAATTATTAGAAATCCATGACATTAGGGAATAATCCCTAAAATCTCAAAAATTGGATGGAAATGTGACCAGATAACAGCTAAAGTAAAACAACATTGAAAAATATTGCTGATGGACCCGGGAGTTCTGGTGGCAACACTAAGAACTGATGATAGTGGTCAAGCTCCGACTGTGACGCATTAAATCCTGCATGTCCTCCTGTCCGTTACCACTTCCCTGTGGTGTTTATCCTCCCAGCTCCTATGACAGGTCAATTAATATTGACATTATCTCCCTCCACCACAATGACAACTCGAGCTGCAGGAAGCCACTCATTAACTGCATCGGGACTTGCGCGGGGTGTTCTCAAAGTGCCTGTTTGCTTCTGTGTTTGCGTGCTCAGGTAGCGGTGTTGATTACTGGGACGATGGTCATTAGCCAAGTTTAACATGTGTTGAAGAGATGAGGGATGGTGCAGGTGTTTATCCCACCGAGAAGAACAGATCGGAGCCATCGCTCAGGCCTATTTTGGTGCAGATTTTGGTGCTGATGTTTTGAGGGCTGTTTGTGAGTATATGATAGGGGTTAAGAAAAAAAAGGTGGTCATTCTAAGTGTGAACAAGAAAATAGCTCAAAAGCTCAAGATAACAAAATCCTGTTAAATTGTATCTTATTTAATATCTTAAACATGTTAGTATCACAAAAGTCCTCCTAGGTACTCACTTGGGAATATCTTGTGCAAATATTTCTATACGGCTGCAAAAATCTGAAAGTAATCCTCAAATCTCTGGATTATGCTGCTTAACACAGTGGTCGTCACTGGGCTACGAACCGGTACTGGGCTGTGTGTGTTTTATAGTAGCAGGACCATATTTTTGCTTATGCTGTAGTCATTGGTGTATGCAAAATGTTTTTAACCCATAAAATAATTCAAAGTTAAGGAGAAAGATTTAACGTTTGTATATCACTATAATTGACTGACCTCATTTGCTCAGCATTACATTAAACAGGAATCAAACCCAAATCGTGGTGGTGAGAGCACAAAATCTTAACCACTATGCCATTAGGACTGTGAATGACAAAATAAAATGCATAAGATTTGATTTCATCACCACACTTATACCCACGGCGCCACATTGTGAAATGTTGTAATGGAGCATTTTGGGAAAGAGTTCAAGTCAAGTCAAGTCATGTTTATTTGTATGGCCCTTAATCACAAGGAGTCTGAAAGGGCTGCACAGAGCACAGACTATTGCAGACTACAGACTATTATGACACCATCCCCTGATCTATAACCTACACGAGGGCAAAGAAAACTCAAAAACCTCAACATGAGGAAAATGAAGAAACCTTGAGAAGGGACCGCACTTGAAGTAATCCCCCTTCCAGGATGACCCGGCTGCAACAAATGTTGCAATAACAAATAATATAGTTCAGCCAAAACAACTTTGTACAACATGGTACCATAAGTAAAAATGGTGCGATATTGAGAAAAGATCTAATGCCTTTTCCTATGCCATCCAGATCCCAAATGGTCTAGTGACTAAACAGTGGATTTTGGCTCAATATTGGTTTTATTATTATTATTATTATTATTATTATATTAATATAATATTGAACAATAATAATAATATTCGTATTGATATCACCACTAATGTTTTCCGCGAGGATATAGACAGACATTAAAACGGTATGACCACTGTATTAATAGGTTAAAGTGTTTTTATTTCACCTGACATTAATATTGTGGAAAATACATGTAAGAATTATATATCATATGAATTACGAATTCCTTGACCATCGATATGTCTGGTTTATTCTTATGTTTCTAAATTCATTTTTATGCAAATATATGTATTTTACTAGGTTTTGAACCTTGTGGCATTCATAAAGATGAAGTAAGCCTGTGGATTTTTCTCTGACAACTAGGGACGATATAACTATCCATCCATCCATTATCTGCACCGCTTATCTTCAGTAGGGTCACAGGGATGCTGGGGCCCATCCCAGCCATCCTCGGGCAGTGGGCAGGGGACATCCTGAACTGGTTGCCAGCCAGTCACACGGCACACAGGGACAGACAATTTGCTCGCCCATTCACACCTAGGGACAATTTGGACCGCCTAATTAACCTGACATGCATGTTTTTGGAATGTGGGAGGAAACCGGAGTGCCCATAGGAAACCAATGAAAGCACAGACCACAGATTATTGCCAACCACAGACTATTATTACACCATCCCCTGATCTAAAACCCACATGAGGTAATCCCCCTTCCAGAATGACCGGGCTGCAATGGATGTTGTAATAACAATTAATACACAGATATCAACAGGAAATATAGGTTTTCACATAGATTTCAACATTTCCACTGAGGTTGCAGATTGAATCTCAGGGGCAAGAGCATTCCACAACATCGGGGCCCGAATGAAGAACGCTCTCGAGCCTGCGGTTACCTTCTTGGCTCTTGGGATCACCAGTAGACCAGCATTTTCTGAGCAAAGGCTCTTGACATCAACATAGGGGGAGATTAAACCTGAAAGATATGAGGGAGCAAGTCCATGCATGATTTTGTCGGCAACAGGTAACCAACCTTAAAATCACATCTTATGCTAACAGGGAGCCAATGCAGGTTAGCGGTAATGTGATTAAACTTTCTTGTAGTTAAAAGCCTTGCTGTAACATTTTATACCAACTGAAGGCTCTTGATTTTGGACTTCGGGAGACTGGAGAGTAGTGCATTACAGTAATCGAGACGGGAGTTAACAAACAAACAAATTATAATCTCCGCATCCGACTGAGACAGCATAGGGCGGATTTTAGCAATGTTGTGAAGATGGAAGAAAGCTGTTCTCATAATATTCTTAACGTGTGTTTGAAAGGACAGATTGGGGTCAAATGTGACACCTAAAGTCACTCTCTGTGATATTACATTTGTCAATATTCAGAGCAGTTTTTGAGAACAAGTCACGGCATTTAGATGGACCAATAACTAACATTACGGTCTTTTCAGAGTTAAGGTGCAAGAAGTTGAGTGACATCCATTCTTTTATCTCAGTGAGGCAGGCCTCCAAATTTCCACAGTTTAGTGTGGTCGATTCCTCCATCGGAAGATATAGTTGAGTGTCATCTGCATATGTATATGAGTACAAGTGTATTTAATCTTTGATTTGTTCCAATATAACACAGCAAAATTACTTCAATATTATAAGACTCTCTGGTTCTACTTATATAAAGCTCTGGTTTACAGTGTGTTACTTTGTGTCTTTTATACTGAACCACAAACTTTTAGTGTAAGGAGTAAAAAACATTTGCAGTATACGCATGCTTGATTTGTCATGCTAATTAAATTTGCCCTGAACCCCATCATTCTGCTTCTGAAGATGTCCCTGTTAAATTAATTTTTTTCTGGCCAAAATAGATACTTCTTTCTAAACAGAGTCTATAACCTGACCATAAGAGCTGAAATCAAATGAGACTGTAATGTGCACGGAAATATGTTTTTGTAATTTTCAGTTGGATTTCATGGCGAGCCACAGAGAGATTGAGTTGAAAATGCAGCGGTAATTGCAACGGGTACACAGGTAATTGGAACCTAAATTGGGTTCCGAATTAGACCCTGCCAAGCACTCGCCGTGCCATAAGCCTGCGTGTGGATTTAGAAAAAGAAAACGAGCTTAAAAAAAAATGACAATTACCTTGTAAAAGAAGGCTTTTATCCGTGGGTGTTTCTGAATGGCAGGAGTTAAAGGTTGGAACATCGGCATTCATCGGCTCTGCATTTGAACCTTGGCTGGGGACCTTCATCTGTCAATATAATATGTTTTTTCCATGTTCATTTGGATTTCCAAAGAACATGTATGTTTTCAAAAAAAATTAAGATTCTAAATTGAGCATAAACGTAAACTATAAACGATTGATTTCCATTATTCAGTTCAATTCATTGTATGAAGAAAAAATGTCAAGGTTAAGTTCAGAAAACAAATTAAATGTGTTACGTAAAATACCAAGTCAAGTCACATTTATTTATATAGCCCTTAATCACAAAAAATGTCTCAAAGAACTGCACAGGATTACAATTACACAATTACCTGATCTTAAACCAACATGCTGGCAGGGAACAACTCAAAACCTCAGGGTAAGGAAAAAAGAAACCTTGAGAAGGGGCCTCACAAGTGGTAATCCCCCTTACCACCATACTAACTGTCACGGTTGCCCATTGCCCTGACTTGGCCCAGCCCGTTTGGCGCCAGCTGCTGTCACAAGCCAGAAACGGAGACAGGACCCAATAGCGTTCGTTTAACTCAGTTTTATTGGAAACGAGAGCAGCGCTTACTTTCACGATCCGATGATCGTCGGACACAGGTAACAGATGGCAGGAACGCGGAACTTCCATCTCAAGCGGGGATAGACATGGGTGGCAGGAAAGCTGGTCGGTAGCCGGGACAGGGGAGCAAGGGCGGTAATCGAGTCCAGAACAAAGGTCGGCAACAAGTATCAGGCAGGAAACAAGGCAAAACAGTTCGATGGCCGAGACGGAAGAGCAGGGCAGAAACAGGTCCAGAAACAGGTCGGCAACAGGTAACAGGCAGGAGAAAACAGAGCAGGAGATTGTCGGAGGGTATGGTGCTTGCGTAGCAAAAGCGTAGGTTCGCAAGACGGTCTGACAGCTTCCTCTTGGAAGCCGGGGGTTTAAAACGAGTCAATGAACCAATCAGCGCTCAGGGCTGTTGGCTCCAACGGGGCAATCGCAGGTGCCCCGAATCAGCAATCATGACACACCTCAACTGTCGTCAGGGGGCACTCTGGTGCCCAGAGGCACCACGTTGTAGGGATTGAATCTGGCCCGCGAAACAACACTCAGAGAAGCGCAAGAGAAAAACACGCTGCAGGTTAAAATATGTCAACTTGATGTTGCCAAAGCCAGGTGCCTCTCACAAAGACACCGTACTTGTATTTATTTATTTATCTCTTTTCCCCTCCCTCTCCCTCTCTCAGACCCATTTTCTCCCACTCAGTCTCTGCCTCTTTCTCTTTCACTCTCTGTGTCTCTTTTTTTCTCTTCCTTTCTTGCTATTTTTCTCTTTCTCTCTCTGTGTCCTTTAACCTCTTTTGCTCTAACTTCCTTTTTTCCTTTTCTCTCTTTTCTTTCTCTCCTCATACCCTTTGCGCTTTCTTTTCTCTTTTCTCTCCTTCTGTCTTTCTATTTCTCTTTGGATTTGTTTCTACCTCTCCCTTTCTTTTCCCCCTCTCAAAACTTTTTATCTTTTGTTTCTCACGCTCTCTCCCTCTCTCTCTTTTTCTTTCTTTGTCCCGCCCTCTCTCCTTTTCCCTCGCCCTTTCTCTTATTTCTTTATCTCTTTTTCTTTCTCTTTAATCTACTAGTCCGGCCCCCGACAGAATGTTTGTTCTATCGTGTGGCCCCCGAGTTAAAATGAGTTTGACACCCCTGCCCTAGTGGTTAAGGGAACCAACCAGCTAACCAACCAACCAGTCATAGGTTGAGAACAGTATGTTTCCTTTAAATAGCGGAATCCATGCCTAGTAGTCACTACTATGTTTGTTTGTCATCTTGCTGCTACGTAGTTTTCGTTTGGCAATACAGGGCCATCTTGTGATCAAATATTACACAATGTACCTTTGAGGATTGTGCATTTGTGTGATGAACTGCAAAGCTGGACACATGGGTGACTTTCCTTAACAAATTGGCACCTCTTAGTTCCATTTGAGGGGGTGTCAGAAAGAGCCTGTTTAGTCAGTGTCTCGAAAAATGATACAACCAGAGAGGAGACGCATGTTGACTTCTGTCGATTTGCCGCGAAGATTTTCAGAACATTGTAGCCTACAGACATGTGCCTAAACAATCCATAACCGACTACTCGCCGCCAATTGCAGGAAGGCTTCCACAAGGGGGTTGGGGTTAAGAACATGATGTCCACGGATGAATATGAATTCCGCCCACGGCAAATGTACCGTAGGATATAAGTGTAAATAGGAGGTGGTGAACTCTACCATTAGAGTTTGATTTGTAGCTTTTTTTAGGTAAGTATTTGTAGGTAGGTTTTGGGAGGCATCTTCTCGACTTTACATTTGAAATAAGCAAAATTGTTAACAAATGGCAGAAAAATTGCTCATTTAAAAATGTTTATAATCTTGTCGGGGAATATTTTTTACAATGAGAAACATTATAATACCAACATCTGCTGTGTCAGGACCAGAACGGAAACCAGACCCAATTGCGATTCGTCTCTCCCAAGTTTTATTCAAGGAAAGAGGAAGGGCTGCGCCTACGATCCGGAATTCGCTAGGCGCGGGAAACAATTCGCTCTTGTACTCGGATTGTGATCCAAACACGGAAGTGGATCTTCCGTAGCGAGCGATGGCGGTGTCAAAGACGGAAAAACAGGTTGACATCCGGGACAGGAGAACAAAAACGTTGTTGGGGTTAGGAACGGGTCATAAGTCACGAAGGGATAGCAGACGTGGTCAGGAAAAACGGGTTGTAGCCAGAAGCAGATGGGAGCAAAAACGGGACAGGTGGGAGTCAGGGTCGAAAAACGGCTTGCCTACTATTCCCTGTGGTTTGCAGACGGACTGACCAAAAGCGACAGGCTCAGGAGTGAGTTTAAATAGGGACAGGGAGCCAATCAGAGTCCGAGGCAGTTGGCGCCAAATGAGTGGGCACAGGTGCTTCACATCAGTAATCATGACATATCTAGCTTCTGATACGTCAGATATTTTCTTTTTCTCGTTTTAAGGATTTTTGTTTTCCCGGGTAACTAAACAAATATGTTGGAAACGTGTTTTAAAATAACAATTCATCATTAAGTAATCCCAAATATTCTGGCTGGTGTTGCGGAATGTTTTCTGCAAAATATTTGTGAGCAATTTAGAGAATTGTTGCCTGTAGTCCCCAAAAGGAAGGTGACAATTTGATTATGTCATTTCAATGTTCCTTACAAGAAATGCTTGAGGAAACCTGGAAATTGGAAAAATTCGGCCTTTTATTAGATTGGGTATGAAATGAATAGGGGAGTCCCTGGAGGGAGTGTTTACTCATGGAGTGTGAAATTAAACGACCAACTAAATCTTTAGTTAATCGTCTATTTCTAAAAATACCTATGAATGCGAGTGGTATTAGGCTTCTGTTACATTGCAATGAAGCTAATTTAAATAATTTCGAAATGACTAATTGGAATTGTCTGGGTGAAGGTCAGGAGCCACTTTAAAATAGAGTTCATGAACTGTGCTATGCAATCATTGAAAATCAACCCTACCCCTCACATTGTTAAAATTAATGTTGAGCAGAGCTATGCAAAATGCTGTTTATTTCACTGATCATCACAGATCATCATTTGCTTTTGGAATGGGTTTATGATTAGGGATAGATACAGTACATGTGTAATTTATCAAGAATGAATTCCCATGTCAACTTTTTTTAGAATTGAACTTTGGTTGAGAAATGACACTCCACGGGCAAAGCATATCCTTCATTTCAGCTCAAATTACAGGCACTGTAAATGACAGTAGCTCAGGAGGTAGAGTGCTCGTCTTGGGATCAAGAGATCGCAGTTCGAATCCTGGCTCCTCCGTGTTACATGTCGAAGTGTCCTTCGGTAAGACACTGAACCCCTAATGCCCCCAATAAGCAGGTTTGCGCCTTACATGGCTGCACGGCCGCTTTTGGTAAATGTGAAGCACATTGTAAAGCGCTTTGGGAAGTCCTTATTGACTTCAAAAGCGCTATATACATATGCAGATCATTTCATTTATTTCTAAACAGGAATTTAAAAGTATTCCACAATACTCCCCTTTTAGGAAACTATTGAAAAGATGTTTTGACAACAGCTGAGAAACTGCTGAGGCTTGAGAAAAAAAGAATGAAAGGCTGATCAGCAAAAGAGCCTGTTAGGTACATTATTGCAGAAAACAACGTTCGGAAAGTCTTATGTGAAATGAGCTTGGGCGTTAAAAGCAATAGCTGGGTGAAGGTGCTTAAAGAGAGTATGTCCGCCGCAGCTCGACAAGTAGGGAGACTATTTGGCCAATCACAGGATGGGAAGTCCATCTGGATTTATAGGGGAAATAAAAGATAAGGTCACTGTGTTGTAAGCTTTAATATTAATGTGCTATTTAATGACCCTTGCAGGGTTGGAAAGTAGCTTTTCACTAATAGTAAGATATAGCCCGAGGCTCTTATTTGGTGTGCCACTGCTACTCTGCTGCTGGACCACCAATGGTGCTTCGGTGTCTGTTTTGCATGAATTACTTGAGGATTTTTTTATAACAGGATGAGGAGTTGATGACGGTCCTCGGGCTGCTTTTCTCATTTTTGTATCCTTTCGACACCGAAATGGGCGCCACTTGCGGTGTTGAGAATAACGCGCACTCACAAAGTTAATTACAAAACACTCTTCAAAATAGCCCTCCATATTAATTCATACTCAGAGTGCCATCACCCAATCCTGTAATTGTGATTAGTAGCATTATAGAGTTAAAATATGCGTAAGACAGATAATCAATCTGGTATTAATATTATTATTATAATTATTACAATGATGTTGATTAGTATTATGACTGTTATGTGAACTATATTGCTATTATTAATAATATTATTATTGTTATTATTATTATTACTATTATTATTATTATTATTATCATTATTATTATTATTATCTAAATAATGTTAGTGAGCAGAAGCCTTATACAGTCAATAGATGTGGCAAGCTAATAATTGAGCTTGTTGTTTTTATTATGATTATGATTATTATGATTATTATTATTATAACTATCATCAGGACTATTATTTTGTTGTTATCGTTGTTATTATTATTATCATCATTATCAACTATATGACAATGTTTATTGTTATTGTTGAACGTTGATATTGTCACTATAGTGGGGTCAACATTATATTATGCAAAATTCATTGCAATTTCAATCTACATTCATAAACAATATTTATAATCTTTACCTTTTGTAAACAGGAGCAATCAGGTAGTTTGACACCTCAGAAAAAAATATTGCGAACTGAAGTTTTCGCAAATCCCATAAAAAAGAAATACTCAAATTACCTCAGTCTGTTCGAATTCAACAGCTACACTACCGCTACCAACTAAATAACGTAAAATGTTTAAATCAGCATTACAATCTAAATTTATATTTATAAACAAAAGAAATGAGGTGATTAAATATGTTGGTAATGATGGTGAAAAAAAAGAAAAGAAAATATTTACATGGAGATACAATCACGTAGAGATAACAATTTAATAAGAACACAAAAGATACATGAACAACTCATAGTTAGGGAAGACAAGCAGGAGCTTTGGTGCTTAAGGCATTTGGCTCAAGCTGCTATGTTTCGTCTTTTTAATGCGCAGATCAGGCACTTAATAATTGGTGGTCCTGCTGCCTGGGGGCAACCCCCTCTAGCGGCAGGTTCAAAGAGACTTTGCATTAAAAATACAACCCCCCACACACCACACTCAGTCACTTGTCACCATGAGCACCAATGAGAATTATTGTTATTATAATAGATATTCTTATAATATAGTATGCTCAAAATTTATGAAGACAGCTATGATGATGGGACCTTCTCCCAAGTTTGAGATACTTCTTTTAAACTACAACCACAGCTATGGAAAAAGGAAACTGGGATTTAAAACTTAACCTTATCTTAATCCTGACCTTGGCTAAAAAACATGGTTTGAAATGTTGAGCCAATTTCAAACCATACTCTAAAACACAAACTTCAAATTAAAGTTTGAACCCTACTTAAAATGACTAACTTCTTTTAAAAACCTACTTTTGAACTATACTTTTAACCCTTCAATATATTTTACAGTCATACTTTGATAGTTTAAGAATCGTGTTTCTGTGTTTGAAACCCCAGTTCGGTCTTCAACCCTTCATTTGAAATCCTAATTCAAAACCCTTATTTAAAACATAAACAATAACCTTTTGTAAACAAGAGCTACCTAAGAAAACAATATTGCGGATGTAAGTTTTTCTCCAATCCCGTTAAAATAATTACTCAAATTACCTCAGTCTGTTCGAATTCAGCAACTACATTACTGCTACTAACTAAATAACGTAAAGCATTCAATCACCGGAACACTACCGCTACTAACTCAAAATCATCAAATATTAGCAGCAGAAAAGGTATAAAAGAATGCTTTACTGGTACATTAGGCAGATTTATATTATGTTTGTGTGTGCATGCAGAAAAAAACATACAGAGAGTCAGCAACACAACACAAAATCATTGGCTTCCCTCTCCCCAATCTGAAAGACATTGCTGGCTTACGATACTGCAGATGAGCCAACAACATTGTATAAGTCTGCGAAAGACATATATTACCTATGTACAGACAATGGGAACTCGTATCTTATTTATATACTTATTTTGGAATTATTTTGCTGCACTTACATTTCAAGCCAGTCTCAAAGTACTACTCTGTAAATATGTTTGCATATTTCTACTAACATTCTCTTCATATTATTTTAGAATTTTAAGTCTTTATTACATGCTCGTTCTGGAGTGCCATGTTTAATCTTGTTGTAAACAATGTTCACAATGTTGTTATCAATGAAAATAATTGCGATTTAAATTCTATTTTTGATTTCTAGTTTTGTGTAAATAAATCTAATATTGTTGTGTTTTTTCATTTAATCAAGGTTTCCAAATGATCTCTTTCATATCTGATATTCTCAAGCAATTGCTCCACTTATAAATGATTGCAATTACCATTATTAAGCGATCATAAACCTTACAAACACAAAAGAGCACCCGATTACTCACAGCAAGACAGACTTTGTAGAATCAAAACAAAGATACTAACCATATTTTCTGCACCATAGGCCTCACCGGATTATAAGGCGCGCTCCCATATAACGGTCTTTTGTCATATATTTATCATTCATAAGGCCCACTGGACTATAAGGCGCTACAGTAGATGCTAGGGTTACTGTATGTTATGCATCCAGTAGATGGTGCTGCGCTAAAGGGAACGTAAACAAAACACTCGTAATAGTGCAAAGCAATAACACAACTGATAATAACTCCAAAGCAATAGCATAATAACTGTAAACTGTAAACACACAAATAAAACACGTAAAGCTGACTTTCTCAGTCCTACATCCCAAATCCCTTGAAATCTTCTTCCGTGTCTGAATTGAACAGCCAGGCAAATGCGGCATCCAAACGCTCGGCTCATTAATTCATTAATTGACTCAAAAATGATCCACATTATGGTCAGCTTTTGAAGTTGAAATGAGTTGAAATTTGATTGTTTTGAGTTTTTTTTTAATTCTAACAAAATCTTTTTTTTTTGTTGCATTACTGTTGAAATTCTGGTACCACATTCATTTGCTAAGCCATGGGTGTGTGCGACTGTCTTTTTCGTTTGGCACTTTATGGGCTTCTGCGCTTGCCGTACTTTCAGCTCAATAACATCGTGCTGAAGGCAATAAACCGAGTGACTGTGAACCCTTGTGTCGCGCATGATTGAGGTTTGCATACCTGTCAACCTCCATGGCTCCATGCCCATACAAACTGTCGTATTTTCCCGTACAAAATACAAAATAATCTTACACCATTTTTTTTTCCGGAATGTTGCATGATGGGAAGTCCCCAAGCGGCAGACGCATGCACACAGTAGCATAAAACCGCTCGCTTCGTTTGCAACGAAAAAACAATACTGAGATAGAGGCTCCCGCAGCAAACTTGTTCGACTTGATTGATTTGCCGTTTCGTGATAGTCGGTGTATACCGGATGGTACCCATGATTGACAAATTTGCGTTTTCCCGTACAGATTTTCTTGTACGTCGTACACGTCTTAAAATGCATAATAGACATACTTTGTACGGCAAAAACGTACAGGTTGACAGGTATGCACCTTATATTGCGGAAAGTACGGTAGTGTAAAACAAGTCGTTTTATTTACCCAATAAAAAACTCAAAAAGTTGCAGCATTTTTCTTTGTTTTTTTCCCCGACATGCTGTTAATTCAGTGATGCTTAATATACGTAGCAGTACAATAAAGAAGAAACTCCCATATACAAACGTTTGTATGGCATATATAATTTGAAATGGTCAAAAAATGTATAAAATATGGGAAACACTTATAAATTGACAGGTATGTCCTTTATTGATATAAATACTATTTTGATAGAGGGCAGCATGGCGGCGCAGTGGTTAGCACGTGTGCGGCACAGTTCTAAGGCCTTGGGAACCTCCTGTGTGGGTTCAAATCCAGCTACCGGACTTCCTGTGCGGAGTTTGTATGTTCTCCCCGTGCTTGCGTGGGTTTCCTCCGGGCACTCCGGTTTCCTCCCACATTCCAAAGACATGCATTTCAGGTGGATTGGCCGGTCCAAAGTGTCCCTAGGTGTGAATGAGCGAGCGAGTTGTCTCTCCCTGTGTGCCCTGCGAGTGGCCGGCAACCAATTCAGGATGTCCCCCGCCCACTGCCCGATGATTGCTGGGATGGGCTCCAGCACCCCGCGACCCTACTGAGGATAAGCGGTGGAGCTAATTAGATGAGATGAGACTATTTTGATAGCATGAGAGTGAGATTATTTTGGTTCCCTCCCCCTTGAATTAGTCTGCCCAATAGGAACTCTGGAGTTTGTCGCTAGGGCCAATCAGCGACTAGGGATGCTGCTGAATGGAAGTTTTTGAGTTTGGAGTACCGTAGACCAAGTGTAAAATCGAGCGTGTACAGTCGGAGTAAACCTGAAATGTTTGAGGGAAATTACAGCCATGGAATTTAATTTTCCCATATTTCTTTCTCTGAGCACGGAATAAAAAGAGGAAGATAACGTGCTCCCTTTCTCTCACTCTCTCCCCCTCCAAGTGTGCGCGGAGGAGCTTGGCAGGTGTTCGTTCGCGAGGGAGCTGCTTCCTTCGCTCAGTCTGCGCCCAGAGCTTCAACTGGGTGCCGGCAGGGCTCCATAAAGAACCAAAGAGAAAAGAACTTCGAGGACCTCAAGAAGGAATTTAACTCATACATTTTCACAGACTACCGACAATCGTAAAGGACCGCGAAGGAGTTTGTGGAACTACCAAAGCGGCAGCGGCGGAGAGGCACCCGTGACGCCGCGGAAGAGCTCGGATATCCGAAGGTCCTTCCTCCCGCTCTAAAAACAACTTTGTTTTCCGCTAGTTTTGAACAAACTCTCATTTTTGTTCTAAACATCTATGAAATTGTGAACTGAGTAACTCACACAAGGTATTTAAACGTTCTTGTGTGGGTTTATGCTAACCTGTTGTGCCAGCGGCGGTCCCCGCCGCGCTTATCCGAGGAGGGCGACCCTTCTGCGGCGAGAGTACTTGAGCGGCTCCCTAACGAGCACTGACCTACTACTGAACTATTGACCCGCAACTAACTTAGTTAAATTGTACGCAATCAGCGGAATATTAACTAGATTTAGTGTAAGCATAATTTAAGTATTTTATTAACGCTGGTTTTTGCAGACATACCCCTAGTGCAAAATTAACCAAGCATCATTTGGGAGGTGATAGAGGAGTAATCGGATAACGCATGACCAAAACAAAAAAACACACATTTATTAATTTAGCAATCCATAATGAAGAGAGGTGCAATGGGACTAGGGGACTCCTTCACAGTGCGTTGCGGGGTGCTTTAGCAGTGAGTTGCTTTTACCCGGTGGCTTCCTCCCTCAAATGACTTTTTGACGCCGAGGCTGCCTGAAGTCACCAGCTGCCATCCGTACCAGAATTTGGGACTAACTTCACCAGGGAAAAAGGCGTTATTAACAGGAGTGGACGTCGTTGCTCCAGGATCCCGCGTGTTGGGAATTTGCTGGTACAGAGGCTCCCAGAGGTCGTGGAAGAATTGTCTCCAGGGAGAGTGAGGATGATGCCGAGGAATAGGCGGGAGCCTCTCCTGCTCCTGCTGCTGCTTCTCAGCTGCCACATGTTGCACGGCCAAGGTAAGAATAAAAGTGGTAGATGTGCATTAAACAAGATGGCCATAAAATTTACTATCCTAAATGGTGTACATGTGGTAAACTTGATAACAGATGGCTTTGCATAGGTAATTATTCTGCTTTCTGTGTGTTGGTAGTAACGCCCAATAAAGGAACGTCAATTACTTTTCTTGTTAACGAGTGCAGACTCTTCCCTACTTACGAACGAGATAGGTTCCGGACGATTGTTAGTAAGTTGAATTTTTTTGTAAGTATGTTTAAGGCTTGTATAAGTAACCTGTATTGTTTTGTACTCACAAATAAACATTTCATAAAATAATATGCTCTATAAAGATAAATAAAGTTAAGCGTAACTTACTTGTGGAAAATGGGCTTCAAGAGTTATGCTACTTCCTCCTCCGTGGTAGAAAGAGGGTGAAAAAAAACGATCCAACCATTTTCTCAACCGCATCGATCTTTCTTATTCCACTTTAATTTCAAAAGAAACAGCTTGCCTCTTCTTTACACTTTACACCAACCATATTGAATGGATGCACGAGATATTAAACAATATAAATGTCAAAGTACTTAGATATACAGGACACGGAGTATGTTTAGACACAAATTAGGAAGTAGAAGCCGGATTTCTTCTTCGGGTTGAATGCTGGGTGACTTCTCACAGCCCCACACGGCGGAAAGAAGCACTACAGTACTGTCCTCTCCTCGGAAAAAGGTGCACACAATACAAAATCTAACTTACAGCAGTGTCTGGATATTTTTGGACACGAATAAAATGTTCATATCTAGCGTTTTTCGTAAGTCAAATGGCGGCTGTGCTGTAAAGCGTTATTCATGAAATATTGTAATTCAACTGTATTTACAACATGGTGCGTTTCTTCAGAATATGAAGAGTTTTCTGTTTTCACTGGTTGGTGTACACAATTTATTTTATTATGTAGCTACTCTTAAGCAGTTTTAGGGGGTCAACTTCATTGTAAGTATATACAGTATTTTGTAACTAGGTAATTACTTTCAGCCTAACCCTCTACTTATGCGATTACTTTTAAAATGTAGTTACTAGTGACTGTAACTAATTACTCTTTTCAGTAACGCGCCCAACACTCATTGTGAGAATTATGTTAGGGAGATAAGGGTCTGCAGGATTAAGGTATTGTGTATGTGCGTCTGCCTTGGGGAGAGTGTTACCCTTTCTAAGGATTGATAATCCCTCCCCCCCACCGCTATAGTCAATGACCTGCTTAACCGTGGCCCCTGATTTGACACAACAAAGACACACACAATTCCAGGGTTTTCTAATTTAAATAATGCTTTTGGGTTCATCTCTGTTGCATCACTGTATGGAAAATTGTTCAACATAAGAAACGATTGACACTGAACGTTTTACGTTGTTCATGGCGTAGGGTAAATGTGTTTTTGTGTGTATCAGGAGAATGGGGTGTAGGAAGGTGGTTAGGCCGGGCAAAACAAAGACGCAACGAAAAAGGTCAGGCCGGTGTCAGCGCACAAATGTTCTCTGGGTCACAGATGGTGTGTGGTGGGCGAAGGCTGAGATGCAGGGTTATGAGGAGGAGGGATTTGGAGGAATGTTTGTGAGGTGTTGGGGCAGAGTGGTGGGGGTGGTTGAGCTATTTGTAAACGTTAGAGGAATCGAAAAGTGTCAGTGTCACTGTGAAAGAAAAAACACTTGGCAGTTAGGGGGGAGGCACAGTGGGTTAGTAACGGATGAAAATCGTGCTGGTATTGGCATAATGGGTTGCCTAAAGTTAAATTGATGACAGCAATACGGAACAAAAACAGTACAGGCAGAGTTGTCGGCAATCACCATCATCACCCTCAATCCTGGGAGTTGAGAGAGGGGGTGTGAGCTGGACTTGTGGCTGCAGAGTCAGCTCCCACTTCCTGCTCCCTCCTCCCTTTGCGATATCACGGTCAGCATCATCATCAATAGCAGCACCTAAGTTTATCCAAAGACCTTAATTGATTTTTTGCCCTTTTTAAACATACAGTAAGTGCATGTTCGTATTTCCATGTCACCCTTTTTGTTCAATTCCTTTGTAGCACAGTTGAAGGTAGGCAATCCTTGAAACTAATCATACGGGTCATAAAAGCTATGGTTCGGTAGTTTAGTTCCCTTTACAACACATTCAAATGTGGAGGTTTCTGCAATGACTAGCAAAGCTAAAGGAGATTTTTTTTCCACATGAAACCTCACACATGACCAGAAAAAGATTGCCATGCATTAGCGAAGCTATCTTATTGTAGATAACATTTCACCATAGCACATTTCCAATCACCCCTAAAAATGTTTACCTCTTTTAAATAAATCAGATTTCTGCTGTAATGCCTGGACTAGCCTGTGGGAGGCAGTATATAGCCAAAAGGAATCTGCACTCTCCAAAGAAAGCAGTAGTGGAAGAGGTAGAATAATAATAATAATAATAATAATAATAATAATAATTTCCTTGTATTGTCATTCTGTGTAACAATGTACACAGAACGAAATGTCGATTGCACCTGACCCGTTGTAGCGAGCCGATGCAGCCGCAGCCAACAGAGGGCGCCGCCGACCACTTTTTAAGAAGAAGCTACGTCAACAGTTTGTTACGTTTCTGACAACATTGCGGCTGAAACCTCTCCTTTTTATTTTGGTAATGAGGTACCGCAATTTACTTGAACCATATATTTGTGTAAGTTTTTATGTGGCTTTCATCCCATTTAAATTTTTACAGTACACTACAAATATCCCCCAAAATAAATTTACCTTATAGTACTTGTATTTATTAAACAAATACTTGAGCGTGCAAATTGGGTTTGTTCTTAGGGTTTCAATGTATAGTAGGGTATTTAATTAATAAACAAATAAAGGTTTCTACTTTGCTGGTTTTGACTGGTGCAGGACATTTTTGGAACGCAACCCCCGTGAAAAATGAGGGATTACTTTTTGTCCATTTGTTTGTGTTATACTGCACCACAAGGCACCACATTCAGCTGCTAGACAGTGCCACTTGTTAAAATCCAAAGCTATAGTCTTTATTTAAGGTGTTCCGAAGCCCTGATCGCCAGCCTTTATTCTGGCTTTTTTTAGGTGGAGATGGACGAAATTCACAAGCAAGGATTGATCTTACTGATCGCACCATCTCTCTCACTATAACTCCATCCCTCCATTCCTTTACGCCTCCACCTCCAATCGATGCCCACACCCTCATAAATGCGAGGCTTCATACGAGCCAACCCTCGTCTCAGGGAGCACATTTAAATAAGCTCATCGATCTTTTATTTTAGAGTTTAAGTGACGGCAGCATTTTACTGTCTCTCTTCCCCAGGACAGCCCCCCCACTGCCTCACTCTCCCCTTAGCTCTCATCTGTTCACCTTTCTGCTCTCCCTCCTTTTATTCATAACTTATCCCGCTGCTTGCCGACTGCCCCCGTGTCATTGACTGGGTTCAGCTCCGCAGCTGTTGGAATGATTTATTTTTCCGATGTAGATACTTGACCGAGTCTTATTCAGTACTTCAGATTCAGATGAGAAGACGAATAACGTTTTTAATTGACAATGTTCTTCACTTTCTATGTCACACACTGGATGAGAAAGAATTGCCATGATAAAATGGGATTCTTGGATTTTTTTCCAAAGGCACCCACTGTCATCGGAACACATCCATGTTTTAATTTTGTCGCATTCCTTTATGGGGCCTGACTGAGTTCCATGTGAAATTAGTCAGATGCCTAAAGTCAGCTGAGGTTAACATAACAACAGTGATGTGGATCATTTGGCTCCCAACAGCTGTCCCAGTTACTGTGCAATAATGATAATGGTTTATAAGTAGACAAGGTATCATGAAAAAAAATGTCTGGTTATTGTTAATATTACTAACCTTGGCCAAGGTAACTGCAGCGTGTGCTCTTGTGCTTTCCTAATCCTGGAATGACAATTATCCAGCTATACTTTGTTATGTACTGTAAATGAGTTAAGAACGTTCCAAGAGTGGTGTGACAGGACATATTTCAAATTCAACATAACAATCTACAACTGTCCTGAAATCTTACTAGCTTTCTCACGTTTCTTGTGGTAAAGACATTCCCTGCAGTACATGTTAGTATCGGTCATAATAAAGGTATGTAGGCATTGCATTTTTCCTGGAAGTAATTGGGGAATAATTTCTGCAAAGCAAATCATTTTATAAGGAAAATAATGATGACAATTGGTAAAAAAAAACATTAACACTAGGGGTACAGTATAGTATATACTAAAGGTAGGAAAATGTTTTAAACTGTAATCAAATGTAAACAATGTAAGGGCTTTAGATCAGACACCATCAAACTGGTTTAATTCCAAATATGTCAAAATATGTAATAAATAGTCTTTTATCATATCTTCTCAGCCAAATATTTGTAAAACGACAACAACAAGAATAACTATCATGTAGTACCGCATTGAATTTAAACAAAATCCCACAGTGGTCAACCCAACGGAATCGTTTCTCATGCATAGGCCTGGGCGATATGACAAAAATTGTTATCACGATATAAAATTTCTTATTAGTTGATATCAATTATCATCATGATAATTATCACATCTTTTTATATTTGACATTCTGAGTCTAATTTTCGACAAAACCAGATGCTGCTTGAATCTTTAATGTCAGAACAAAGGCGCGTGGTGACACTACTACACAGCATTTCACAAATTTTGAAAAAAATTAAACAAAATTAAAAGTTAATGAAATGAGATTTGCACATAACCACAGGCAGACCTGCAATCTCCCAAAATTAAATAACCATAAATGCACAAATTTTAATCTACAATCATCAACAGATACGTTAACGGTTTTATGTTCAATAAGTCTTAAAATGTCTCACAATGTTTACAAAATGAATAAACAAAAGGAGACAGCAAGCTTCTGGAAAACGCTGTAATGAGTGTTTGTTACTTTGGGCTCAGGACTTGATAGCCTGGTGCTTGGCCCGCTAGCACTCGTTTGGGTTTGAATGTTTTTACTTCTGTATATACTAGCGGGTTATATTATTTTAAATTATAAAATACATTTGTTATAAAGTCTTGGGGGCCAAACGTTGTAGGCAAAGTTTGTAATAGATGCTTTAGCTCTGCTTTTTTCCGACTCTAAGTTTCCGAAATACCTCCAACCAACTGAACTTTTTCAGTGTGCATGCCCGTGTTATCCTGTGTCTTTTTCGCTCATTTTGACCCATTTGTCTTTATTTCCTTATCACTCTGTGTGAAGTGCGCCATTGCCATTCCTGCGAAATAATTGGCTGATTCCCGTCACCTTCATCATCACCTAAATGTTGGTCTAGAATTTGCGTTTTCATTGTATTAGCGCCTCCATTTTCTCCAATGTTCGGGTTGTGTAATTACAGGTAAAATAAATTGACTTTAATCAAATGTTTTTATCATTATTTAATTATCGTTTTATCGCCCAGGCTTACTTCTTCGAAACAGTCCACGATTTTTTTGGCACACAATGTACAGAGAAAACCACATTGAATAAGCTTTGTTGAAATATTTACACCCCTAGTAAATACCAACGAATTAGAAATAACTGTTTGATGAATCAGGTCAGCTTTCAAATTTTTAATTTTACCCAATACCACATTCGACCAAAAATTCGATTCAATTTATATCATCTTTATTTCTATTACTCGATTTTAAGAAGCCACTGTAGAAAATAATTTCAAAAGAATCCTGGTCTTCTGAGCATCTGCTTAATTTGACCCAATTCTTACAAAATTGACAAAAGTCTTTATTTTGCAGAGGTTATTATAGTAAGTTATTTGACAAAACTTTGCATTTATCCAGGTATACAACAAATCAACACAATTTTTTGACATTTGCAATTACTTGTCTTCATCCTTTACTGGGCCAGGCAGACAAATCCCAAACAAATCCCTTTGTCATGCTCACCCAGTCTCATTTGATCCATGAATATGACTAGGTCTGATGTGACGCAACACAAACACACCACTCACTGAGCTCTGACACTATTGGACCTTACTAGGCTAAACTTGGGTGACGTGGTGTAATTGATAGAAATGCTTCATGGTTAGCTTAAAACTTGCATATCCCTCACATGAAAAGACTAGCGTGCAGAATTAGATAACACACAGACACACACATTTAAACAACTTCACACTCATCACTGTCAAACTGTTAAACCAAACAGAAAATTTACCTCAGTGTGTTGTAATGAGGAGGAGGTTAATTAGATACCACATCTAACTAATTAGACTGAATCACCCACACACCATTACTTTCCTACCTCCTCAACACTCTTGGTGTGGGATTTGAATTGTTTAGAAACTTTATGTCCCTTACGATTTGTATAGTCAATTTAGAAGCTTTGCACACAGCAACAGCTTCTCAATTACTTGGGGATTGAATTGAATGATATGTGGTTATATAAACTGGATAGGTTGGTAGAATATAAATCATTTCCTTGGATTTAATGCTAAACAGTGTTTTACTTCCTATCAAGTTCTTTGAATATCAGCGACCTGGGGGTGGACAGAAGGCAGTGGTGTGTATGATGATGTGATCGATGTCTGGGTCAAACAGGTTTAAGAGAGAGGCCCCCAGTCGACTCCCCTATTTCTTCTCTGTCAAGCACAACAAATCACCAAGCCTCAGGTGTCACATGAAATTTTGCATTTTTTTGTGCCTGTATTGGTGTATTTGTGCAACGGTAGACGACTGACAGCCTTATGCAGGAAATGAGGTGTCAAATTATGCTAACCGGACAGTTTACAAAGTGTGACAGATATTTTGTAGGGAAAGTAAGGGATTCAAAAGGATTACAAGGCGGGTGCATAAAGAATGGTGCCGCCTGTCGTTTTCACACCACTGCACACACTTCATGTAATTGATGGTGACATTGAGCCTGGTTACTTGTTCTGCTGAAGTTACTCTTCGCTGAAGTGGTTTAAACACTATTACTTATTGAGACTGATAATGAAATGAGAAGAGAAGAGAAGTTGAGAAAGTCTTTTTTGCTCTTTTTACAAAACATTAATCAACAACGGCCCATTCTGGCTGACGCCAGGCAGGGAGTAGGATACACTGTCAACTGGTTGCCAGGAAATCACAGGGCACAAATAGGCTACGTCCACACTGCTAGGGTTAATCTTCAATTCCATTTTTTCGGTGAAATCCGATGTTTTTGTGAGATTGTTCACATTTCCAACTAAATGCAACTTGTATGTTATCTCCTGTGTGAACGCCACAAGTGGACATGTGACGTCACACGCAATGCGCTTAGTGTTTGCCCAAGTACCCTTGTATGTTACCGCCGGAGCATATCCAGGAATTTATTTTGCTCCCGGAGACAGTAAACGTACAACTTTTAACAATTTAAAAAGAAGATTAAGAATGCTCTTTGTGTTTTCCTCCACCATGGTTGTTGATTTCTCCGCTTCCTCCTGCCTCGTTGAACGGAGAATAGTGACGTCTGTTGCGTATCAGATGACGTGGTGCTCAGATGAATGAGTCTCAACTATTCTGGCAGCAGTCACATTCCAAAAGATCAGATATGTATTGGATTTGGGACCACATATGAAAGTGGCCTGGCTCTAGTGTGAAAAAAAACAACAACAGATATCTGCCGTTTGGACAGTCTTTAACAGATCAGATATAGGTCACATTTGCGCAAAAAAAAAATCCAATTTACTTGCAGTTGTGAACGTAGCCATAGTCATACAACTTTTCACCCACACATCTATAAATAGGGACAATTTGGATTCACCAGTTATCCTGGAATACATTTTTTTCAGAGGGTGCTGGAGCCAATCCCAGCGCTCTTCCGACACTAGGCAGGGTTACCATGAACCGGTTGCCATCCAGTCGCAGGGCACAGAGACAACACGCTAGCTCATTTAAACCTGCTGCCTAACATTGATTAATTTTTTGTAAATATTTAAGATACATTTGCTTTATTGTAAGGCAAGACTGTAATCTAAGATGTTAGCAAAGATTTACAGTTACCGTGAGTCTACAGCCTGGGCATATATTTATTTATATTCTAAAGCAACAGGCAGCACTAAAACCATAATTTAAATTTTAGCTTTGGATTTTTGAAACATGTCTCAAGCTAACAGTCACACACTGTGCCAGTAAACCCCATTCCTAAACATTTAAAAAGGGTAAGATATAAGTGAGCTTCTTTTTGGCACTCGGTACTTCTCATCTGATGGGATAAGGCCTTGCCAACCCCCCCGCAAAAATTGGAAAAATTCTCCCATAAGCGTTTTCCACAAAAAAAGGGATAAAAAGAAATTATAAAATCTATTTTACTGGCAGAGCTCTCTGTGTTTCTAATTGAACTAGACTTTCTTACTATTTCTTTTTGTTCATGTGAGTTTGAGATTCAAGGACCTCACCTTGAGCCTTGCTATGTCTTCAATAGTGGGAAGGAATGATTAGAATTCACTGCTGAAAGCCCTTTTTCGGTGGAAACGTCTGATTGGAACCATTTCTGAATTAAAAAGAAAATCCTAATATTTTTTCAAAGTTGTATTGTCTGTCATGAAAACAGGTTGCATTTTAGATTTTTGTTTTGGGTGGTTTAGAGTTCACACACAACAAATGAATGTTGTTGCCACATGGCACCAAAGAATTTACTAACAATTAAAGCAAAAACAATATTTCATATGCAGACAAAACACAACAATGAATTATTATATCAAAGGTCATTTACATTTAGAATGTAAATGAGAAATGCAGTTGTCTGCAGTGTCACGTTGTGCAACCATGGATTTTACATCCCTAATTGTCTCGGAAACCCGATAAAATAACATCAAAGTTAAAAAGATGGACATGCTTGACTGGCGACTTTAAATTGCCCAGTTCAACAAAAGTATGACTTAAAAAAAGAGTGCACTGTGAGTGTTCAAAATTCAAAATCACGTGATTGGTGCATTTTCCCAAGATATTGTCATGAAGTAAGGTAAAATTGTTGTTCTGTATGTCATATGTTAAGTATCTCTCCATTTAGATCAGGCATGTCAAACTCAGTTTGGCTCAGAGGCCAAATCCAAGCTTTATGTTCTCAGGTGGGCCAATTCAGTAAAAAAAATGTCAACACCAAATATTTAGCTTTACTTTTTTCATAATTTGGCCGGGGATGCGACTTATACTTTGGCGAGACTCATCTGGTAAATCATTTCACAATTTAACACTAAACTGCAAGAGGGTTATCTAGGCCTGTGTTGATCATTTCAACCTTGCCATGTTGTGCTCAAAAAGGATTTCTTATTTGAAAAAGCAACTGAACAAAAATGGCACAGAAAAGAAAATAATATCCTGCAGATTATAAACTGAAAATAATGAAAAGCAGAAACCGCCATGACAATGAGTCTGACCAAAGCAATGTAGAATCGGAAGACGGAAGTGGCTGATTGTTTTTGGTAACAGTGACAAGAGGACGAAAATTTCATTGGATGAATAAATCAAATCAAATCTAACCAAATTTATTTGTAAGGCACTTTTTAAGCAATAAATTGCCAAAGTGTAGAATAAGACAATAAATTCCCCTCCTTTATCCCCGCCAAACAACCCAAAATATGTAATACAGACACACGCAATGGTTAAAACACAGTGAAAACCAAATAAACAGTAAACAAAATGTGATTTCGACAAAACACAGACTAAATATGTTAGGAAGGGGACCTGAGGGAGGGTCTTCCACACTGATCGAGATGGCAGCAGATGACTTCAGGATTTCAGCCATTAAATCACACTCGACCAGTGTGGCGCTCCAAAATGAGAAAACACTGAAATATAAATATATAAATGAAAACAATTACAGAACAAAACATAAAAATGTGAAGTAAGAGTAAAGCATGATACAGTAAAAGATTAAAAGTTAAACAAATCAAAGCTAAATGAAAAATGATCAGTTAAACGCCATTTTAAAAAAAGTGGATCTTGAGCCTCCGCTTAAAAATAACAAGGGTCCCCGCAGACCTGATGTCCTCTGGCAGACTGTTCCATAGGTGAGGACCTAAGTGGCTGAATGCTGCTTCAGTATTGTCAGTGTTAAAAATTAGTTTCATTTAACGGTTGAGTAAATGCAGCTCTACATCCGAACCAACTCACCACAAACATCACAAACATAAACAAACTTAAGTGGGAAGTATGAATAAAACAGAAAAAAAAAAGAAAAAAAAGATAAGAGTTTTAGCAGTGAACAAGCAATGATAATTTGTGATATTTTGTTTATATGATTGATTAAGAATCCAAAGTTATTTTTATTTTTCTTAAAAGCTTTTGGCTTCAACATACCATCCCTTTTATTCTTTTCAGGGGATTTGGTCATTATGTGATGTTATATTTATTGCAACATGACTGAAAAGAGAAAACAAATGAGAAAAAAAAGACATCAGATCAATCTACTAGACTGAGCCTACATATCTGAGAAAATGCTGCTTAATTTTGTCTTTAACATGAAACCAGACTGGACGTCAGCACTTTAACTACTGCCGTCTAGCAGTGGGAAGGAGCCTTTGGTTTGTGTGTTTATTTAAAAATAATCATTATATCCTTTGATAGGAAAAAAAGCTAGAGACTTGCTTTTTTTGACACGCTCTGAAATGTATGGACATGCTTTTATTTATGGTCATCCTGAAAGGGGGGATTACCACTTGTGAGGTCCCTTCTCAAGGTTTCTCTATTTCCTCACGCTGAGGTTTTGAGTTGTTCCTTGCCCGCATGTTGGTTTAAGATCAGGTAATTGTGTAAATTGTAATCCTGTGCAGTCCTTTGAGAGATTTTTGTGATTAAGGGTTATATAAATAAATGTGACTCGACTTGACTTGAATTTAACATGATGTTGCTTAACACACCTGATTTAGACAAAAAATTCACAGCTATAAAGTTCTATCTCAATCCGTCACTTGGCTGCCTACAGGAAATTCTACTTGATCAGCCTCTGCATTTTTTTTTTATTCAGGAAACTTGTACTGCGTGAGTGATGTACGAATGTTTCATTGACAGAGTAAAACTCCAGTCCCTGGTTCTTAGATTGCTTTGATGACAACCAAACACATGGAACATTTGCGTGATTGTGTACTCTACGCATTACATTCCCGTGATTTGCTTGTTCAGTACACAAGCTGCACCCTGCTGCAGGTGCGTGTTCCTTGTATGAAGCTTTTGATCCACCACAAGTGTTTGAGTGGGAATCTTGTGTGTGTGCTTGTGCAAGTGTTTGTATCACTTCTATAAGCGCCAAGCGGGGAAAAAAGAGATCCTTTTTGATGTCATGCAGGAATTGCTGTACGTGCGTGTCTGGTCAGTCCTTTTTTTCTTTTTTAAACCTACCCTTTGATCTAAACTGGAGGAGGGCTTCGCCATGGCAGGTGGCTACAGATTTTGCGTGTGCATCACATCAGACTCGTGTGTGAGTATATCCATCCACAGATCAACTCCATGGCCGAATTAAAACTAAAGTGCTATGTTTACTGTGCATTTGTAAAGCACTCATTAAACGCTTTAATGTATGGCTATCACAGAGATGTTTGCTGTTTAACAGGCTCGTTTTTGTTGTTGAGAACTGACAAATGAATAACATAGTGTCAAGAGGTCTACATTTTTTTTTTACATTTCAAATAACGCAAAAAAATTCACTCAGTTATTCGTTGGAATGGGTGACTAATTGTCTGAGAAATTAAAGGTTCATAAAATTCACAGTCTTTCAACAAAAAGGCATGATTTGAATCAATCCCAGTGGAAATTGATTTAATGTACTTAGGACAAAAACAAGCTTTAATTCGCAGGTGATTTAGGAAAGTTACCAAAAAAGTATAGAATAGCTTGAATAGATGTTCAAGCCTGTTCTTCTGTTTTTGTGACCTCGTAATCACAAACCCATTAATGTTGTGATGAGATTTTATGTGAGGGTTGGCAGAAAGTAGCTCATAATTGTTAAGTGGAATCAGAGCTTGATTGGGACAAATTTACAGCACTGATAGTTTCAGAGCTCAGAGCTCAGAACTCCGCGCTTTGCTTGGTGATATAATGAAATGAAGCTATACCGTTTTTTTTTAAACATTCATGCGGGAATTTACTAACACATTTAGTCAAATCAGATTTTGTGTAATTGTAAAATTACTGAGTCGGTGCCCAAATAGAATTAAACTCATACATGTTGCCTACCTTTTAAGTCCCTTTTTATATTCAGTCCTTAAGTGATGGTGGTAAAAACAGTACAATGCAATTTGCTCCTAGAGGTTGACTTATTAGTGAAAGTTCGGACTATGTGTAATTTTTACCTGCTAACAAAATACACTTGTTCTGCGTAACTCACCAGTCAAATCAGGAATGAAGTTGTGAATAAATTCAAAACAGGTTCAGGTTACATACATTGATTAAAAAATGGAAAGGTGTGCAACAATTTCAAATGGAGTAAGTCATGTCCTTCTTATTGAATTGAAACATTGAGTGGGGAACATTCAAGTCAAGTAAAGTCACATTTATTTATATAGCCCTTAATCACAAAAATGTCTCAAAGGACTGCACAGGATTACAATTACAAAATTGCACAATGACCTGATCCTAAACCCGCATGCGGGCAAGGAACAACTCAAAAACCTCAGTGTGAGGAAAAAGGAGAAACCTTTAGACAGGACCTCACACGTGGTAATCCCCCTTCCAGGATTGACCAGGGTGAATTACAATTAGCATTACTGTACACATAATAGTAAACATTAGGTAAGATATTGAAAATGTCCGGAAAGTGCACATTTGGTCATAAAATCAGCATTGAGGCCTGTAGACTTTCTAGATGAGCCGCAGAAATCCACTTCTCAGGTGGTGGATTGTGTTCATAGGATACCCAGAAGCACACTCAAAAAAATCTGTTTTTTTTTGGATAAGTGGAAAGAAGAAAACTGTTTAAAACGACACGATTAAATGATCTTAGACTGGAAAGTAAGTGCTGTGTGTACACAATTCTCTCCAATTTTTAAATCCTAATTGACCATCTTGTCTGTTACCACTCGCAGTTTGATAACTAACCATTGATTTGCTTTAACAACACCAAGAAAAACAAGTAACAACAAGAAACAAAGAGAAAAATACGCAAATTCATGCAATCAGTGCCACTCCAAAATCAACCCTATGCTTCAGGAAAAAAGTTCTTATCTCCTACAAGTTCAATCCACCGACAGGCTAATATCAGGCAGAGTGAACTTTTGTGACATACTTCTTTTCCTTTGAGCCCAGAATGCTTGATGTGCCTCAAGCCTCCGGTCTGGAGGAATCAATGAGCACAAGACTGGAATGCTCAGGTGAAAACCAATCAAGTTGTTGGCACCTGGAAAGAATGAATAGGGGGATGAAAGGAAAAATACTCGGGAGAAAAAAACCCTCACAGGTAAAAAGCACATTCACTTCGTCTGGCACACCGAACACTTTGTCGCATTGACAATGTAGCTTTCTGGTTGATGGAAAGTTCTGGGCTTAATCTAGATTCTGGCACACACTCTAGTTTTCTCCTGAAATGCTTCCGGAATACAGAAGATTTTATGTGCCATTTTGTGTGATATTTGCGTGTAGAAGGTTCACTTTGACCTCAGATGATGTCGCCCAAATAGGAGCATCTGCTTCCTTCACAACTCACGGAGCCTGCTTCAGCAAACAAACAAAAAAATCAATGATTTATGATACGTAAAGGTTTGACCCAAAATACCGCATGTCAGAAAATACGTATACAGGCTCATTACTGTCCAAGGTAAAATGCATTCTCTGGTTTACAAGCCTTTTACAACCAAAATTGTCACTATTCATGAGAACCCCCAAACATTTCCCATGCATTTTCACACCTTATATTAGTCAATATTTTCGAGGGTTGGGGACATTTGAGAAAAATATACAATTAAAGAGAATGTGACCTACGTTCCAACATTAGCAAAATGGATTTCTTCTGATTCGACAAGTCAATAACCTTTATTAACAATGGAAAATAGAACATAATTCCCGCTAAAATGCTGAAACTAAAGTTTAAGGGGGGGAGGATTTCAAATGCAAAATATATTTTTATGATCAGACGACTTTAAAAATAGTTCGCCATTAATTCGATAACAATTTCTTGACTTGCATCTGTTTCAAACACATCTATTGGTAGAAGTTCAACCCAGCGTGGACCCCATGGTTAGATTGATGGGTATGTGATACGTTTATTCTGAATTTAACATTGGACAAATGGGAAGGAGATTTCACAGGGTGCTGGTTGTTTATTTTGACTATTGTGCTCTGTTTTCTGTTGTTTTGACCATTACATCAGCGTTTCTATTGGTCAATCCTGTTGCTGTTCTTTGATACACACACTCTTCTGGACTGATCTGTTTTATAACTTTGAAGATTTAATAAAAACAGGGGACTCATAGGCGGGATTTGGGATAGGATGAAATTCTCACCCAACCTCCTTGAAAGTTCCATTGATGCATTCTCTCCTTATTTTGAGTTTTTGCTAAAGTTTAAACTTAACACTTTCATTGTCAATTTAAGGTTGAAAGTTAGGTATCCCATTATACGATCCTGTTTGCACTTCTAGCGCCTAATGGTAATGCCTTACGCTTTACACATAATAACATTAAAACATACCTTTAGGAGTTTAAGTAATGACTAATAATCAACCATTTTACAATAGATTTATCTTCAATTAATTATTTTAGGTCAATAATTTTGAATGGATAACTATTTTAGGTTGGGCACATTTCCATCCCAAAGCGTCTCATTTCCTTCGTACTGATATTTTCAATGTTAAGAAGGGGTTACCCTGACATGTTGATTCAATGATGAAATGAGTATGTTAGTAAGATGTGGAAATGAAAGGCGACAGATAAGATGAAAGTATCAATCAAAGACGCAAACTCATCAAATTGGGTTGGGTAAGAAAATAGGGTTGAAGAGTGTTCTGTCTGGAAACACTGATGCATTGGACACATTTTTTTGTGGGTGGATGGGGTTTTAGAATTTTTCATCACTAAAGAAGACTGATATGTTTAAAAAGACAGCACAGAAGGAGGGGATATGGGTAGGGTCATCTTCAATTCATAGTCCTGACGGATGATGAGAGATCCTCAAAGTGAGAGGAAATAGTTTAAAGGTAAATGGACTTCCTTCATCTCTCCCCTCTACCATTTCTCTAATTCCTCTCCAGCTGCTGTCTCCATATTTTTATACAATCATTGAACATTATTTTGCTTCTCTGCTTCTCTTGCTTATGTTCAATTTGGCAACTGAATGCAGAATCGGCTCCTGTTTTATCATCTTGTGGTAAAATAAATGTTTCCCCTCTTCTCAGATTAACTGTGCTCAGTTAGTGTGGGAGGAGAAAAGCAAACAAATGAAAGCGTTCGCGTGGAGACAAAGGAGAAATTAATTATCCCATTTGCTTGTTCATGCAAACTCCTCTCTGTTGCACCATGGAGAAGGCTGCTTGCTTCAGTGTTTGTACAAGGAGCACACTTCCATACACACAGTCACCTTGTATTGTATTCCAAACGACTGGCTTTCATTGCTGGAGATATTGTGCTTGAGCTTGACTCAGCAAAATGTTTTGCCATTCTATTTTCAACCTGCTATTATATTAGCTTTATGAATAAACCTTTGTTTTGAAACCTCACAATTTATATAATCTGTCACGGACCAGGAACGGAGATGGAACACAATTGCGTTCGTTTTACTCAGTTTTATTTAGAAGAAGGAAAGGGCTTGCACCCAGGTTTCGGGTTTACAAAGCTATTACAGTATCACATCATCAGTATCAATGTTTAATGGTAAGCATAAAGCTGGAAATTGAATTTAGACCAAGCAATAGCCAGAGGTAAAGAAATATAGTCAAATACAGGATGAATTACGCGCTGCATTGTTTCAGTGCAACTAGGAATAACTTTTTATTATATATTTTACAGAAATGCTTTTTTTGAGTAAAATTATTTCATTGGACTTTGTCTGATTTATTTCAATCCAACAAATATGCAAAACGTGATTGAAGACAGTAAAAAAGGACAATTTTATTAAAGCTTCTTCAAGTTTTTTTGTTATATTTTGATTTGTGATGAGATACACATGACGCAATCTATGTTTATTATGCCACAGCACAGCCTGTTCTTAAAGACACACTTGTGCAATTCACATGCTTTTTGTGGAAGAAGACACATAATACGGAATAGAAAGTAACATTTGTCATTTTGTCTTTTAAAGCAGACTGGATATAAAAATTATGTTGTTTTTTTAAATTAAAGTTGCAATAACTTGCAATCAATTTGATTTTGAAATCCTTTTGGATTGAAAATGGATTGTGAACAAAATTGAGGACCCAAAGAAAGAAATTAAATAGACACACTCAAAATTAAGGAAGACATCAATTGATTTTGAACTTACAAGTGTGACCAGGAGAGAAGCCTTCAGATAAGAAAGTCCAACCAGTCTCAAGGGTCCTGCTTTGAAAACTTTCTTTTTATTACATCTCCTAGGTTACAAAAGCAAATCCGCCCTAAAAAGTATGAAAATCAAAGTACAGCAACAAGAATGCGCAATAATAGTCAAAATAATAAACTAATAAACGCCCAATATTAAAAACAGGAAAAATGCAACAGTGAGACAGGTGTTTTAATCATCATGATCCAAAGGATTTTGTTTTTTGACCTGTTGCCTAAAATGCAAATATTATTTGTGTCTTTGTGGATTATTTTATTTGTATTACCCACTGTATACTATATATAGGGATGGCACAGTTGTCGTTGCGGATAATAAGCACTTTGATGAATTAGGGAATCTGCTTTTAAAAAAAAAAAAAAAAGACTGTTCATAACAGATCTTTATGAACCTGTTAAATATAACTGCTCGCCTTCTAGTTAGGGTTCCATAGTGCAGCGGTTATAGCCAGGGTTGGGTAGGGTTACTTTATGTTGATTACTTTCAATTACTTTTGGATTACTCCAATACCAAATATGCTTATAAAAGACAAAAGAAACTAAATATGAATACAATTATGACTCACAATACGTGGTAAGCTTTCTCTCCTGGCTTTGATCTCTTAGATCTCCGGAAAAACTAACATAAAATGCGACAGAAACAAAATGTAAATAAATCCAAACAGCTTGCCAACATCATTTTTGCCGTTCCATGTATTCCGTTACTCCCCAAGCCTGCACAAAATTTAGTAATTTTGGCAACTGTGACAAACGATAAGGTGATAAAAAGATAAAATCTAATAATTTTCGTGTGTCATCTCACAGTTTTGAACCGGCTTTAAATCCCTTTTAAACTATTTTTTGCAATAATATAGTTAAATCTCGTGTATAACGCTCACCCGAACATTTGAGTTATTTATTTTTTTTAGGTGAAAAAAGAATGTTTGTGTTATGCAAATCAATACGGTAGTTCCAACATGTTCTGTTCCTGTAATGTCCAAAGGATTTGGAAGTTGGTCAACTTCTCTGACGTGAGTTTTGCTCAGTAATTTAGGATTGTTTGAGGTATCTTTCTGTCAAAGGTGTCTGCTGGAACTGCGTGCAAATTGAACCTTCTTTTACTGTAATTTCAGGATTCACAGCAGCCACCTGTCCGCCGTTACTGAAGGCCAATTTGTAACAGTCGTCGCTAAATATGTGTTGCACGCTTCCAAACAAGGTCCCATTTGCAGCGTCGCGCTATATGATTGCTATTGTGACTGCGGCCTCTAATTGTTATGTGAAATAATACGATCCTCCTCAAAGGCGGCGTGTGTGGGCTCGGCTCCAACAATCTGCCGCTCTGCCGTTCAGACGTCCACATGCCAGGCAAGCAAGCCTTTAATGGCTTTTGCGTTTGCGCGTGTTGCTTTTGGGGCATGTGTATTTTCTGCTTCGTATACTGCTTTGCCAAATTGACTTGATTAGTGCTTGCACACTCACTTTGTCTTCTTCAGTGGCTTATTAGGATGTCACACGCATGAAGTGACGTGCGTGTGTTTAGCTTTTGTAACGGAGCATTTTAGTCTATTATCTTACTGGATAATTGCGTGGTGGAAATGCGTTTGATTTAGCTTTTTAAGCACATATTTGAATATTTTTTTGACAATGATATCTGCCTAGTAATCTATCTACACTTACCTCCTTTCTCTCCTTCCTTATTTTATGCTTCATGTCGCTGAGAACAAAATATATTTATTGTGTATCTTGGATGTACTAGACTTGTATAATGGTACAGCTGGGCACTTCTCATTTTGGGCACAGACTTTCATACATTTACACACAAATGCACACGCCCTTGTGGTAGTTTCCACATTTTAAGGAGCTTTTCGGATCCCCTTTCATTTCAACCGTTGGTCTGAACTCACTCTCTTTTTCCATACCGTCACCATCACCTCCCCCCTTTGCGGTGTCGCGTAACTGCACACAGACTTTTCCTTTTTTGTGTCAACGGCCGGCTCTCTTGTGATGGCTGTCCTCCCTCTCCTCCCTCTCCTCCTCTTTTCCTTTAACACTCTCTGTCCATCCAGTGATTATCAAATATTTTTTGTCAACCCCCTCCCCTCGGAAGAAAAAGTCCTCTCCCTTCCCCCAAGACCCAATACCCCTCCAGGGGTATAATTCCTCCATTAAATTTGGTTTAAGTACCGCCAAAAAAATGTGTCCAATGCATCAGTGTTTCCAGACAGAACACGATTCTACCCTTTTATTCTCTACTTTGATTGATTGACCTTTTTTAAGGTGATCACATATTATTGGTGGGGACAAAACAACGATTGGAACAATATTCGTGGTAACACGTCACCTTCGTCCATGCCATGTATTTTCCTTTCGAAACATTTTTGCTAAAAAAAATTCAAGCATGATATCAGCATGATTGGGCTGCAATACTTTGTAGTGACAGCTTGATTCTTTTGGCTTAATGCGGTCCGCTGCTAACATTTTTAACATAGCAAGCACGCTGGTCTTTGCTTGTCCCGCACCGTGGTCGCAGTGACGCACGTCAAATTTCCTCGTCCTAGCTCTCATTGGAGTCTTTTGTTTGTCTCTTTACCTTGTCTTTCTTCGCCTGTATCTGCATAGGATCCGTCTAAAATTGTTTTTATTATGGGGTCACTTGAGGATCTGCTCCATTTTACACTCAATGCTCATATACTGTTCTATATGAACTGCGTGGAGGCTAAATGTAAACTAAATACTCTGCCGATGAGAGTGCCACTGCTCTCTAGTGTAGTGGAAGTGCAACTGCACTTCATTTTGTTAAGGTTTAAAAAAAAAGTCCCCTGAGATCATGGCGCCCTAAGATTGGAGAACTACGGTTTTCTATTTTACATTTTTGTCAATTTTTCCACCAGGCTCAATACAAGGAGATCCATTCCGGGGGTTCGGGTAACTGCCCCCTTTGGCAGCAGCTGTTGGTCCAAACCCCCATGACTTCGTACTTTTTTTACCGTGCGTGTGTATGTGTGAGAAAACAAATGAGTCTTGAGTCAAGTGGTGTTTCGTGAATGCGGTGAGTAACCCAATCTGGGGCTGCATGCAGTTAAAAGCACTAGGTTATAACAACTGCCAGGCCTGCCAGCATTTGCTAGGGCAAAGATAGAAAGACAACTGGAATGTCGGTACCTTTATTGTGTAAGTATGTGTGTGTGTGTGTGTGTGTGTGTGTGTGTGTGTGTGTGTGTGTGTACATAGAGGTTGGTGTAGGGTTAGCGGACGTTTTTGAGTAGACAGTGATTATGGGGACCCAGAGTTGTTAATTTGTGTAATCAGTGTATAATTGGCATGGAGGAAAACACATTAATCAGACTAGAATAAGTCTCCGGTCGTTATGTAGTTATTCATTAGCCAACCTCTTTCGGCCAATCACAGGCATGCTGTGGGCCGGAAATACCTGGTGAGTAAATGACATGTTTTGCTCGCCACTTATACAGAGTCCCTGCATAATTGCACCATAAGAGTCATAATAGTAATGCCGGCACTTATTTGCATTTGCCTTTTTCTACAGAACATAGCTCGAGTGAGGTAGAATTAGTATTAGAATGTGTCTTTATTGTCACTGATATCAACGTTGTGAAACATTTCATGCGACAAGATTAGACATGG
The DNA here is from genome assembly GCF_059441175.1 of Urocampus carinirostris. Taxonomy (NCBI): domain Eukaryota; kingdom Metazoa; phylum Chordata; class Actinopteri; order Syngnathiformes; family Syngnathidae; genus Urocampus; species Urocampus carinirostris. The sequence goes on from NC_142356.1 coordinate 21,742,812, forward strand.
CACTAAATGATAAAACATGTAATGTAGACTTTGAGGGAAAAAAATAAAGGATTATCAGGCTGAACAGGCCCCCCAAAATATAACTACATACTGCTAATAAGAACTGGCCTAAGTTGTAGTAATAATAACACAATGAAGAAGAATAGTGCACTGTAACAGGCCTAGAGAGTGATGGGCATCTCTAGGCAGTATTGGAAATGGTGCCGCTACAAAACTAGTGGTCAAGGGATCCAACCAACCAACCAACCAACCAACCAACCAACCAACCAACCAACCAACCAACCAACCAACCAACCAACCAACCAACCAACCAACCAACCAACCAACCAACTAACCAACCGACAGCAACAGTTTTAAAAAACAAACACCTGGCACTAGTAAGGCTGGGTCATCGCCGGTTGGTTTTAGGCAGGGTCTAAGGGGGTCGTGTTTCGTCAAAGCACAGCATTTCTAGCCTCGTCCCTCCGCACGGAGGCTTGTTCTGTCTGTGTGCTGGCCCCCGGGTTTCCTCAGGTCAGCCCATCTCTTCACTGACCCAATAGCAACAATGTCCCACCTGAGTGCGTGGCCCATCCCTCCTCAGTGTCATCACGAGACAGCTGCCCTCTGAAACTAAACCCAGTCGCTGGGTATGCAACACCAGGATTTAAAGTCCGCGCCATATTTCTGAATTGACACATCAAGTTGCGATTGTTCATTTCCTGTTAGTAACTCATCTTCATGCTGGACGTCAGCCCTTTTACATATTTACTGCTTCCAAGTGGAAGGAGAGAACATTTGGTTAGCATTTACTTTAAAAAAATTACTGGAAACCCGTGTCTTATTTTGACAAATTCAGAAATTTACGGCGGGTCAGATCAAATCATCCAACGGGCTTTGTCCGGCATGTGGCCATATGTTTAACACACATAAAAACACCTATCACATTTAAAGGTGGTCTCTGTAACCTCAAAAATATTCTACATGCTGACACCATATTCTGTCTGAAATCATCTTTGCCGCCTCTGTCAAGCTGCCTGTCTGCTGTGTGCATGTGCATGTCTCTCTTAGACACGCTCTTCTTTTTTCATTTTTTGGGAGTTAAGGTTAGCATTTGGACCGTATTTGAAAGAGTTCATTTCTTAATTTGACCATTCTCAAATAAATGAAAAAAGTGCCACGCAAAATCACGAAATGCGTTATATTACTCTCCAACACCCTCTACCGCCCGCCTCGTTTCGTCCAACATACTGAGCTGAATGTCTGGAACACAGATGATAAAAGTAAGATAAAAGAAGATAGGCAGTGATTTTTTTTAACTGAGTTGGGCATTGTTAACACATATTTAAAGCGACAGTATGAAATATTTAGTCCCCACTAGTGGTACAAAAAATGTTTAGTAATTAATTTTAGAAAAACTTTAATTTGAATATTAAGCAAAAATACATAAACCAGCATACTAATGTTAATTTTCATAAAAGGTTATAGTTCAAGAAATTTGTATTTCTTTTAGTACATGGAATCCATAGCTAGCAGTCGCTGCCATGTTGATCTCTGGTCTCACTTTCACAACGTTGATATAATAATCATAATAATAATTTCCTTTGTATTGTCATTCTTTGTAAGAACGAAATTTCGATACACCTGACCCGTTGTAGCGAGCCGATGCAGCCGCAGCCAACAGAGGGCGCCGCCATTTTACCAATGTTATCAAGACAATTGTAATTCTAACGTACTATACAACTACCATTGTGAATTTGCGCATATTATTTATCATCAATACATTGTGTCTTGATTTTTTAAAAAAATAAATCCTTTTTACGCACTTTTATCTTTTCTTGGCACGTGGGATCACTAGTAGACCAGCATTTTCAAAGCGAAGACTCTGGACAGGAACAAAGGGGTGAAATTCAATCTGAAAGATCTGAGGGAGCAATGATTTTGTACAATACCAACATAAACCTTAGACTTGCATCTTAAGCTGACAGGGATGTAATGCAGGTTAGCTAAAATCGGGGTAATGCGATCAAACTTTTTTGTCTTAGTCAAAAGCCCTGCTGCAGCATTTTGTACCAGCTGCAGGCTTTTGGTTTGTGGACTTCGGGAGACCGGAGAGTAGTACATTACAGTAATCGAGATGGGAGGTAACAAACGCATCAATTATAATCCCTGCATCAGACTGGGACAGCATAGGGTGACTTTTTGCAATGTTGCGAAGATGGAAAAAAGCAGTTCTAGTAATATTCTTAACGTGTGTTCGGAAGGAGAGATTGGGGTCAAATATGACACGTAGATTTTTGACTGAGTCACTCTGGGTGATATTACATTTGTCAATGTTCAGAGCAGTGTTTGAGAACAAGTCATGGAATTTAGATGGACCGATAATTATCATTTTGGTCTTTTCAAGGTTAGTGACGTCCAACTGTGGTACTCAGTGTAGCAGGCCTCAAAATTCTCACAGTTTAGTGGGTCAGATTCCTCCGTTGAAAGATACAGTTAAGTGTCATCTGCGTAGCAATGGAAACTGATATTATAATTGCGAATAATATCACCCAATGGAAGCATGTAAGTGCTGAAAAGAAGGGCCAAGTACTGAACCCTGCGTAACGCCACGGATGACACTAAAGGGCTCAGTTGTAATTTCACCATGATTAACACAATGCGTTCTATCTGAGAGCTTACATGCTATTCTCTTAAAATTACATCTGGGGGCTAGAATATTTACTGTATAAAACCCATTGCAAATATGTTCTCATGATTAAGACATTTACTTCACATTTCTAAGATTCATGGTTGAAATCTGGGTTCTTTGCGTTTTTACAAGGCTGAATTATGTGTTGGACAGCTGTTAGCGACAAGATACAATTGTATCATTAAAAAAAAAAAACTGGTTGCATAAAAAAACAAAATAACAGTTTTTTTTCTATATTGAATCAGGTTATTATTTAAAAAATGCAAATAATTTTATGATTTGATAATTTATTTATTTTTTGTGTACTACACACTATACTCTTGAAAATGTTGCCGATTTTTATATCCATTATGTGAAATACCTGGGATAGGCTCCAGTAACCCCGCAACCCTACTGAGGATAAGCGGTGCAGATAATGGATGGATGGATGTTAAAGACATATTTACCTCGTTTTACCTCTAGAGCTCTCAATGCAACGAGTTAATGCCAATTATGTTGATAGCTTTTAACAACAAATAGTAAGTTATGTATTGTTCATTTAATCTTAGCAAAAAGTAATTCTGAAAAAAGAGAAATTCATCTGCCGTGTCAGATAAGTTTGCCTATTTAAGGATTATGTTAATTAATATTTTAAAAATACAGTTAAAATAATACTAAATCATGTGCAAAAATGTGGCAGCACGGAGGCGCAGTGGTTAGCGCGTGTGCAGCACAGTTCTGAGGTTGTGTGATCAAACCTTCCTGTGTGGAGTTTGTATGTTCTCCCCCTGCTTGCGTGAGTTTTCTCCGGGCACTCCGGTTTCCTCCCACATTCCAAAAAACATGCATGTCAGGTAAATCAGCCGGTCCAAATTGTCCCTAGGTTTGAATGAGCGAGTGAGTTGTCTGTTTCTGTGTGCCCTTCGATTAGTTGGCAACCAGTTAAGGGTGTCCCCTGCTCACTGCCCTAAGATAGCTGGGATGGGCTCCAGCACCCCCGCGACCCTACTCAGGATAAGCGGTGCAGATAATGAATAAATGAATGAATGAGCAAAAATGGCTGTGTTTGAACAGATACGTTCTTTTTTGCGGTGTATTAAAATCACGATCTCAAAATTCCTGTGGGTGTGGCCAAAATCTCGATAATACCTTTCCTTCTCTACACCACTAAATATTATGACTTGTGATATATATGATAGTTTTCTGTCACATATTATTATTATTTTATGGACTTAAATGTGGATCGAATTAGTCTCACACACATTCATTATGTGTGTAAATGTCCACGTGCAGCACTTTCAGCAGATCTTTTAATGCTTTCTGTGGAACCATCAAATAAGTTGTTAACCCAGTTTTCCCAGGGGATTCTTAACAGCCAGTAAATGGGGATTTGACACTATTAATCTTTAATCAAACACGGAAAAAGGGTGAATTATTTAATTTGTGGTTTTGATTCCCAATTGATTTTGTTGCTTGTATTCAATTACTGAAGGGGGGGCGCGTTTCCAATTCACAAAATAATTTCCTGAGCACCATTATGTTGAAATCCGGTGGAAATATGAAATATGTATGCAATTGGTTAAAAAATGTCTCCGTCTGGACTTACAACCATAGTCGGCTTTGTAGCGATGAGCTCCGATTTCTCTAAACACGAAAAAAGCCAAAACCCCAGCTCATCTCACAGTCTGTAATGGTCTTGCTGTTTTCCAATCAATTATTCATGTTTAAACAAGTCCAAACAAACACATAATTTTACGGGTGGCTTTATATAAAGTGGTATATTTCTGTGGACTTTATAGCGTTTATGGTGAAGTAACAACAATTTTTACATCAAAACAGTTCTCATTAAAGATGTCAGAGTTGCTGTCGGATCTCCTTTAGCCTTACAGCCCAGCAGGGCTCCCAACATTACAACATCGCCCAGCGGGAAGAGTAACCACAACATGGTAACCTACAAATTACACAGTAGAGCAACATAAAACGCAGATGAAAAAATGCATCGCTTCCCTGATTTAAGGCTTTCAAGCTTTTGTAGATTAGTCCCTTAGTGATGTCAACAGCTGACTGGCGATTTACAGTTAAAATTTGTCTGTGCTGGCTCGAAAATCTATGCCATGTTTCTATAAATACTAATGTATTCGATTGATGTCAACATATTTTCATTGTTGCAATCCAGCTATAACCAAATAAGCATGAGTGCTACCTTCCACGGTGTCTTCTTTTATTTAATTTAAACGATGGCTGCAGGCATTTTAGGTTCCTCACTCACCAGGAAGAAAACGGTAAAAGGCACAAGAGAGGTAGAATTAGCTTGTTCCAAAGCATTTAGGGGTTACTGGGGGGTTACATATGCCACATATTGTTCTTTCAAAATAAAAAGCGAGTAGTCAATGTCACGTCCTCAATGTCAATGCGGGCCCTAAAGAAGACTAATAGACTAATTTGTATATTCAAATATCATATTTTCTTAATACATAGGGTTTGAAATGCACGTGTGTTTTAGAAAGACCCAGAAAGGAGCCCCAGAGGTCGGCAACCCGCGGCTCAGGAGCAGCATGCGGCTCTTTAGTGCTGCTAAACAGTTTGTCAAATGATTTCCGTTAGCCTTTGACCTTTTGATTGACACCATTCTCAGTCAATACTAGGTTTTTTCATGTTCCACAGCCCCCACGAGCCTTTAAGGGCCTGCATTGATAAAACCGAGACTGCCTTCCATGCTCCGAATATCTTTAGCCAGTAGTAACCGATTCAAATAATAGTTGACACATTGCTTACCTGATGAATTTCTGAACAGAACAGTACGCAGATATTCATTGTGTATTCAAATTAGACCCTAATATAAACGTGCGTAAAGCAACTCGTGATTGATTTTTACGCACCATTATTACCCGCAAGTGTGCACAATCATTGATTGACTTCTTGTAAGCAAAGTCAAACTCTTTCAACGTGTCTAAAAAATTTGGCCAAAGTAAAATACACAGTTGCAGAGTTTTTATAGCTGTAAAGTTATTGTTTCCAAATGGCCACCTTTGGGAATGGCTACAGTCTAGCCGCTAGACCAACCCTTAGAAAAATGTGTAAGATACAAATAGTTTTTTAGATTGTGATCAAATTTTACAAGGTACCAGGTAAAGTCACATTAAACGAGTAAAATTACAATCTTGACAAGCAGCTGTTTTTGATAAGTGGCTTTGGAATTTTGTCTTTATAAAATTTGAACGACATTAGCGTTATTATTTGTGTTTTGTTGCTTCGGCCCAAGGATGGATGCATTGAATTGGGATTCAAAAGAGAGAGAAGAGGAGGCTACTGCATTTTACCCATGCACTGACTCCTGACATTTACACAGAAATACAACTTAAATTGTATTCATTTGAATTAGCTATTCAAAAGGGTGCTGTTTCATTCTTATGAATCTATGCTATCTATTCGTTTTTCCCAGATAAACGGCACATTATGCTTGTTCCATCTTGGTTTCTTGTCAAATCGAATGTCTGTAAAAATGGCTTTGTTACATCAAGGACAATTCATAGAGTCTAACTGTGTAATATGTTTACTCTAAAACACAATAATTCTGGTAGATGAATAGGAATCCGCCGTGAATATTTATGCTTTGTTGGACGATGGTTCTTGGAATCGCCACATTATTTTTGTTGTTATTAAGGACTATACAGACGCTGCCCTGCTTATGAACGAGATGCGTTCCAGACAATCGTTCGTAAGTTGAATTTGTTGGTAAGTTGCTTAAGTGCTATATTTTGATTGGAAATGTATATTTAAAGTTTACGTAAGTATGTTTAAGGCTTGTAAAAGTAACCTGTATAGTTTTGTACTAAAAACATTTTATAAAATAATATGATCTATGAAGATAAATAAAGTTACATTTAACTTACTTTTGGAAGATGAGCGTCAAGAGTTAGGCGACTTCTCCTGGTAGAAAGTGGGCGAAAAAAAAGCGATCCAACCATTTTCTCATCTGCATCAAGCTTTCTTATTCCACTTTCATTTCAAAAGAAACGGCAACTCAAATGTTCGTAAGTAAGGCAGCGTCTGGGCAAAAAACTTGAATCATTACGGTAGTTTCTGCTCCCCTTTCAATTGACACTTTTTCCTTGATGAGGGTCTTTTAATGCTGGTTTTATTCATGCACAACGTGTGAAGTAACATTAAACTTGCGTCTTTCGTGCCACATATATTCCACGTGTTTCATTCTACCTTTACTGCTTGGGCGACCTTGGTGGCCGTGAGAAAAAATACATTAATTAGCCGCATCATTGAATTAGTCGCAGGGTTGAAAGCTCGAGACAAAAGTTGCGGCTTATAATCCTGAATTAACGGTAGATACGTATAGGATATGTTGCATTCGTTAAAAGACTCATATAAGGCTCTCATTTCTTTGCATTTACAAAGAAATTCTTTTTTTCTTTTTTTTTTTGTCTAATATGGCCTTTTCAACATTTTGGGTAGCTGACCCCTGCCCTAGCCCATTCAAAGTAACATGTCAATGTTTTTATTCAAAGCACAGATTTCTCATTCCAACTTGAAAACTGCAATGTGAATCAGCTTAGAGTCTTTCGTTCCATGTTTGCAGAAAGATTGCATCGAAAAGGGCTCAATGAACCTCACCATAAAATCAGCTGACGTACTCACTACCTGTAGTGCAACATTATCTCCCTTCATCATAGAATCTCAGTCAAAAAATTAGATTCAGGGTTACTCAGTCCATCAATTTCATTTGTTTCACCCCCCCCTAATAACAAGTACTTTTTCACATCTTGAAATGTTCAGCTCGGCCCTGGCAAAATGGAAATGCTCATTTGACTCACGAACTGTATGGAAACTTGCACTCGACCATAAAGAGCTTCAATATGCATAGTAATGGGATGAGAGTGGCACATTCACATCTTCCAAATGGAAAGCAATATCAGCCTCCCTTTCTTTGTCAGGATCTCGCTTTATTGAGTGAGCTACTCCTTTATGTCAAAATCTTCGTGACATTTAACTGATCAGTTTAGCTTGCCATCAAATACCAATTTTCAAGGCCTACCAAAAACAATTCAATAAATCCTGGGTCAAATACTTATATATACTTACAGTACATCAATATGGAAAATTCAGCTACGTATACCCTTTACATTATGATAATTAGAGGTGGTGTGCACCGTTTGAGATGTCCTTATAAAAGTAGGTGTGACCAATGCCCAACCTAAAAGTTGAGTTGAAACAGCCGTTATGCTTTATTTTCCACTGTGCCTATATGGAGCTGTTTAGGGCGGAACACATTAGGTTCTCGGAATGAAGGCTGAAGGCAGTGCTTGTGAGTAACGTCATGTTCATCCCCGCAGGTATTTTTTATTTTTAAGTGTAGCATGAGAATGGTGAAAGTAAGAGCAGTCCAAACGCTATCCCAAACTAGGGCTGCAACAATTAATCGATAAAATCAATTAAAATCAATGATTAAAAGTGTTGCCAACAAATTGGATCATCGATTTGTTGTATCACATGCTTTGGGAGCCACTAAGTACGTTCAATTAATTAAGTGAGCATGCAATTCTGCTTTGACCTTGGGAGTTTTGATACCGCTTTGGTCTGGCAGAGTGCGGCAAGACAGTTTTTATGAAAAAATTACGTTTTTGAAATATTTTTTTTTTGTTGAAAATCGCATCTTTAGAAACAAAACTGGCATTCAAGTTTGATATTTGTAGTGTTTGACTTTTTCATCATGAAACAAAGTTAACAATTTTCAAGGGAACAGACAGTGCTTCAGAAACAAAAAGAAAAAAATCAGAAAATTAGTACAGTATATAAAACAAATAAAGTAAAACAACAATAATAATTATGACATGTTTAACTCTACACAAGGGGAATTTCGTTGAGAATATATTATTTTCATATTGGCAATGTTCCAAGATTTGGGGGTTTTGGGGTTTTTAAGGGTTATTGATCTATCTTCGTTATTCATTATCCATTATCCGTTATCGGTCAGTTCATTATATGCTACAAAGCCTAGGAGCCGGGATTTAACCCCCCCAAAAATGTTGACAACATTTTAACAAGTTCACAGATCACAACAGCGTTGTCTTTTGATAAACAATGGCTAGCTCTACATGGTTCATGGTTCACTTCTATTCCTGTTTTCACACTTGAGTAATTTGCAAAAGTGGACAAAATAAACTTTACCTTGAATTAAATGGGGCAAAAGGTGCAACTGTGAATTGGAAATCCACTTTTTAACCACCATCACGAAACGCACATCTTTGTGTACTTGCCCAAGGGTGTGCGTGTGCAGATGTGTGCGTGTTTCAGTTAGCTTGTTAGCACTATTCTGGAATGAAAGAACACTTTTTTTAATTACAGCTCTCGGATAATAAAGAGAGGAGGAGGGCAGGGAGAAAGGCAGTGAAAGAGGGTTGGTTTAATCTCACAGTTCGTTTCACCCGTTGCTTGTGGTTTTATACTTCCTTTTAAAGACATAAATCGCTGATCACCCGGAAGACAGAACAATGAAGAGGGACGGGGTGGCATACTGATAGCTTTGCATGATGTGTTATATATTCTGATATTTGGATATTGTGTTTATTAACAAAGCCTTTTTCTCTTTGAATATTACCCAAAGTAATTAGTGGAGCACATTATTTCATGGTGGCATTAATTCATAATTTTCTGTGTTTTTGTATTATCCTCAAAGTGTATGCATTATTATTTTACTGGAAGAGTATTTTGTATTAATTCAAACTTTTACAGGGTGCGTCATAAAAAAAGATTAATCCGAAACGACTCAAGTCCAAACCATGAATGAATACTAAACAACACCAATTAAGACCAGCCAATAAAATGGAATTGTAAAATAATTCAAATTCATAGTTGAGGATGAAGCAATATGTTTTGTTAAGTTTGCTTTTTTTTGAAAAAATACTGTATGGCAGTGCTGTGTTTAACATGCTGTAATGAAATGTATCTTTGTGGTTAATCAAGAGCTACCAAGTTTGGAACCTCATGAATAAAACGTCCCGTGTTTGTGTGTGTCCTCATGTAGAAATGGAATTATTCATGAAGAAATGTTCCAGTGCCTCAAATATTCTAATAAGGACACTGTAGTCGTTTTGGCCGATTTCCTCACGGAACTTGATAGATAACTGATAAGAAACAAATAAGCAAGTGTTGCTGCTTACGTAAAGTGGATGAAAAACTTCAGATTTTTCGGGCTGGAAAATTTAACCAAAAACAAACATAAAAGTAAGGTGAAAAAAAATGACAGTTTAGTCTTACGGCTCACAAGGGGTATTGTTTGGAATTTCAGGAAACAATATGAATATGTTTTGAGCAGTGTTGGAGAACATGCCACAATGAGCTGGAATCAACAGCTCAGTTTTTTCGCAGTTAAGGTGCAAGAACTTAAATGACATCCATCGTTTTATTTTAGTTTGTCATGCCTCCAAATTTCCACAACCATACAGCGTGGTTGTCTCCAATGGTAAATACAGTTGAGTGTCATCCACATAGCAGCGGCACTGAACCGATCGTGCTCCACTTTGGAGTTTCCACAGTATTTTTTTCCCCTCCACATTGACTGTGAAGCCAGGGGGTGATAAAGAGTCAAGAGATTTAAAAGCAGGCGGGAAAGTTGCTTTGTGTCCCGCGTAGGCTGCGGGACTTAATAATAGACACGTATATGCTGCAACGACACCAAGCTCCGTTCTGCGTTTTTTTTTTCTCATTGTGAGTTCCTTTTTTGATTGTCGAGACTCAACAGCGTCTATTTTCAGGTTGAGAAGTGTGTTGAATGCAGGTTTATATGTGGCAGCGGCACGTCTGTTTTTGCACCTTGGCCACAAACACGAGTGTTAAAACCTCCCTGGTAGCTCGAGTGGACTTTTTCTTTTCCCCCCATCTGAGAAGTCGATGCAAGACGTTTTAGAGACATTTACATCCTGATACCTCAACTCTCCTGCTCCCCAAGATGCTTGTTCTCTCCACCCATGCTTCTGTTCTTTCTTTTCCCAAGCGTTCTTTCAAACATACCCATTCCCCTATTACTCGCGTCTACCCCCTCAACCCACCTTTTGTCTCTTATTTTTGCCTTTTGACTGTTGAGCCTTCTCTCTTTATTTCATGGGTGTCTATTCATTGTCTCGCGTAAGTGGTCTTAATCCTCCCCCTGATGCCATGATACTTCTTGCATATTTGTGTATTCGTGATATATCAAGGATGCCTCATGTTTAATAAAGAGGCAGAATCAAAAACAAGGACAGTCAAGGTGGGAAAAGCTCAGGATAGAATAGCTAAAAAGCCAACAGTGAACCGTCTAGCGGCTAAATATGCTCGCTATTATCAATCAATTTGCATTATAGCTTATCCCTTTCAGGGTCGGGGGGTGGCTTATCCCAGTTGACTTGAGGCAAAACATGGAGTGTACTAAAGTGTTTGAATTGAGTCATTGGGAATCACGTGGAATATTTCAACATTGAAAAATTGAATACATTTCTATCGTTGACGTATGTTTAAAGGTGGGGTTTGTGGTTTTATGTGTCCTTAAAAAGTTGAAAGTAGAATATTTTATCTACAATGCCGAACTGAGTTCACATAGCCCTTATGCCTTATTTTCCACTGCACCCATCTCCTTTTATCTTATTTTTAGCATTGCTAAAGAGTTTATTCGAGCATATCTAAGAAACCCACGTACTTGATGAATGAACTGACTTAGGCTACGATTATGACTTTAAGTCAATAGATGGCGGCAGGGAGTCAAAAAGATCCAGATTTCTGACAGAACCTTTAAATTAAATGTGAAATTTACAAAAAGTGGAATGCCATTCAAATAAATGATTACGAGTGACTCAACCCATTTAAACCGCATGATACAAAAAAGGTTAATTGTAAACAATCTGTTTACCTTAAAATTTAACATTATGTAATCATTCTGCTGAGCTGTTTCAAGATTGACTAGTATTTTATTGTAGAAATTCACACTTCCTAGTGAAAAGCATAATCTACCTGCCCGTTTAGTAGACGGCTGCAATAGTCACAGTCACATTCAAAATTGGTTTGAATAGTTGCTCATTTACTTTTAATATAAAACCATGCCATACAGTATGTTTATTGCAGTTTTTAATTGCATGACATTGTTTACATTCTGTGTATTTAGTTGTTGCTTTCCCTTTAAACATGATTTGGATATTGGAATCAATTATATCATTCGCAAAGTTTTCTGTATTGAAAAATTGAATTACAATAATCACTTATTGCGATTTACTCATCCCGGTTTTGCTGCTTTGTGGATTTTCAACGTGTATTGTGTTCTGCATTCTGATTGGCTAAACAGTCGCCCTGATTCTGCTTCCGTGTCTGCGCGTCAATGACGTTGCAATCTGAGTTGTACACACACAAAATAAAACTTGATGAAACTCCATGATGTATGTGCAAAACTTTTTCAACTTCGTTATTTCAATTAATTGCTCTGGACTGACAAAAGACCAACAGCCGGTGAAAAAAAGCAGACTTAGATGCTTTTTATCGCCGACAAAATGGACCTTTTGACCTGCTAAATGTGCTCTGAAGCCACAGTGGCTCCCTGGTGCTTTTTCAAAAATGTTTGATAATGGAAAACATATGTGGTTTCTGTGAAAATACACATTGTTAACATGTTTCAATGAATATAAATAGATAGCGTATGAGTTTCCTTCGTTAAAAGGCTTATATAAGGCTTTTCATTTTTTGTGCCTCGGTCTCAACTCAACTTTATTTATAAAGCCCTTTAAAACCGCCACAGCTAAAGACAAAGGGCTGTACTGTCAAGACAAGAATGGCAACAGAACCCACTTGCGTAACGTTTACCAAAAGTTTTATTGAAGGAACGAGGAAGGGGTGCGCCCACCATCAGGTGTTCCCTCTCGTACTCGGCTTGTGATCCAAACACAGAAGTGGATCTTCCGTAGCGAACGATGGCGATGTCAGGGGCGGAAAACTGCTCGGTAGCCGGCACTGGGAGAGCAAGACGTAGGCGGAATCAAAAACAGTTCGTAATTCGGGACGGGAGAGCAGACGTGGTCGAGATCAAAACAGGTTGTAGCGGGAGACAAACAGGAGCAAAAAACGGAACAGGCGTGAGTCAGAGAGCCAATCAGAGTCCGAGGCAGTTGGCGCCAAAGGTGATTCACATCAGTAATCATGCCATGTACTCAAACAAATAAATAGTTTATAAAAAACTCAATAAAATAATAAAAACACTTAAAAAGTATGGAAAATAATAAATAAATAAAACAGTCTCACAAAAGCAAACAAAAATCAGAGGTGATTTCACAGAGGAGGGAAGAAAATTATGATGGGGGTGGGAGGTTGAAGACATATTACTCATTTATTTTTTTATTTTTATTGTTTTCTCTGGTTTACAATACTGTAGAGCTTCTATAACGTCCACATGATGACAAAAAGTATCAAATGACGTCAATTTGATTGTGACTTTAATCAATACAATTGTGCAATAACGTGTCAAAATTATTTTTAAAATCATAGTATGTAAAAGTACAGAAGCTATCTGAAAAACAAACGTTTATACTGTAAAGTACTTTTATTTGTTAAACAAAGAAATGAGCCCAGAAATTGGGTTTTTTCTTTGGTTACGATGTATAATTGAATGTTTCATAAGCAATTATTAATTAAATGAATAAATACATCAATGAAAAAAGGTTTCTACTTTGCGGGTCTTGATTTTCATGGAAGCTTTTTGGAATGCAACGAGGAATTAATGTAACCCCAAATTGTTATAGCTCGATTAGGCTGAAGTTCAACCCTATATAACATTTCTACAAACAAATTGTACTTTCTTGATCAAAAATAAGGTCATCTTTAGCACCACTGTTGAACAAATATTGAGCCTGTAAATTTGGTTTGTTCTTTGGTCACATTGTTTAACAAAATATTTAGTAAATAGATAAATACAAGTTTCTACTTAGTGGGTTTTGATGCAGAACCTTTTTGGAACGCGACCTCTGCCAAAAACTAAGGATTACTGTTGTCACAAAATTTAAAAGAATGCCTGGGCCAAAATTCAACTGATATATTCATATATGCAAACTTGTCACTTAACAAGCCAATGTTGTTTTAGATCAGGGTTCTTTAACCCTTTTCAAGCTGAGAGCACCTTTTTGTTACTATTTAGCGGAAAGGCACCCAGTTTGATATGCATTTCTAGAATAACAACTTCTCGTGTCATTACTATCACTCTACTATGTAATTACCAGATTTATTACTGGAAGTAGGGTTGCATAGACTCTGTCAACCACTGAAAAAATACAAAAAACACAATAATTAGCAATGACCGAGCACTGGTGAGATATTTTCAAAACAGGTCCGCGGGCCACTCAGGTTTCCTTAGGGCGCACCAAGTTGGACACTGTTTAAGATCACCATAAGGGTATTCTCAGCACTATCTCTCTGAAATATTATTACCCGTATTTTATGGACTTTAAATCGCTCTGGATTATATATTGCACTGGAGTATAAGTAACACCCCCAGCGAAACTGTGAAAATAACTGCGACTTATAATCCGGGAAATACGGTATGCATTTCATTTCCCCCCCAATTATTCGTCTCGTACACATAATTTATGCTTGGGCTCTCAAGGCCTCAGGCGAAAAGATCATATGTGCTTAAATCTTTGAGTTCAACTTCACCGGCTTAGCTTCTCTCCTATGCCGTCATCCCCTTCCCACCTCCTGCCCCATCACAACTTTTCTTCTCACCTCTGAGGAATCATGTCTGCTTCTTGTTTGCTTTGTATGCATGTTTTCACACTAAATGTGGCAAACATATTTTTCTTCTCTTCTTCTCTACCAGACTTTTTCCTCCTTCTCTTCCTCCTGCTCACTCTGACATATGGCAGTGTGATATCCACAGCCGCAAGGCTTTAATTTATTGAGCTAACGATCTACACCACCCCCATGAATATAGAATGAAGGTCTAGTCTCACCCTCTTGCTGTCTTTAGCTCTCCGTCTGCACGCTTCACCTGTTGTTCGCCGCATGTAAATGAGTTGACACACATACAGTGCACACGCGTTTGTTTAATCTAATTAAGCAGGAACCTGTTTTCACAAGCAGGTCGTAAATACTGAGACTGTATTAGAGAAATGAAATTAGGCATGGTTGTGCACGCCTGTGTGCGCCTTAAATAATGGTGTTCAGGAAATTGTGTTCACTCATGTGTGCTTGGCTTTATTTTGGAGTAAGATCATGTTTCATATGGGTATTGGACAGAGTCTTAAGCAGGGGTGTCAAACTCATTTTCACTGAGGGCAACATCAGTGTAATGGGTGTCTTTAGAGGGCCTGATGTAACTTATAAATGTGACTAAATGTAATTGGTATTTAACTCATTCATTCATTCGTTTTGTAGCTATATAGATCTCATCTCATCTCATCTCATTAGCCGTACCGCTTATCCTCAGTAGGGTCGCGGGGGGCTGGAGCCCATCCCAGCAATCATCGGGCAGTGGGCAGGGGACACCCTGAACTGGTTGCCAGCCAATCGCAGGGCACACAGGGACAGACAACTCATTCGCTCATTCACACCTAGGGACAAATTGGACCGGCCAATTCACCTGAAATGCATGTCTTTGGAATGTGGGAGGAAACCGGAGTGCCCGGAGGAAACCCACGCAAGCACGGGGAGAACATACAAACTCCGCACAGAAAGTCTGGAGCTGGATTTGAACCCACGACAGGTTCCCATGACATGAACTGTGCCGCACAAGCGCTAACGTGCTGCCCTAGCTATATAGATATATGTGACATTTCAAAAGAAAGCTTGAACCATCATCCTTTATTAGAAAACAAGTATGTTTTTAGCTTTTACAATTGTTCAGTAAACAACAGTTGCACATTTCCATGAAAACTGAGAAAAAAAAAGATTTTTGTGAAAGGATGCATTTCAAGCAGAACATTTTTGATACTTCCAATATCTAAACAATGCTTTCAATAAACTTAAGAACACTTTGCATACACTTGCATCATATAGAAGGGACACTTTGCATGCAAACTCACATTTTATTGCAGGAACACTGAACTGATGCATGAACTATGCAAGAACATTTCAGCGCCTAATGTGATGATCACACGATTTCAGTCATCATGGCGTTCGTGTTCACTTAGACCAGGGGTGTCAAACTCATTTGTACTCGGGGGCCACACGATAGAACAAACATTCTGTCGGGGGCGGGAGTAGTAGATTCAAGAGAAAGAAAAAGAGAGATAAATAAGTAAGAGAAAGAGGGAGGGAAAAGGAGAGAGGGCGGGACAAAGAGAGAAAAAGAGAGAGAGGGAGAGAGTGTGAGAAACAAAAGATAAAAAGTCGTGAGAGAGGGGGAAAAGAAAGGGAGAGGAAGAAAGAAATCCAAAGATAAATAGAAAGACGGAAGGAGAGAAAGGAGAAAAGAAAGCGTGAAGGGTAGGAAGAGAGAAAGAGATAAGAGAGAAAAGTAAAAAAGGAAATTAGAGCAAAATAGGTTAAAAGACACAGAGAGAGAAAGAGACAAAGAGCAACAAAAGAAGAGGACAAGAGAGAAACAGAGAGTGAAAGAGACAGAGACAGAGTGGGAGAAAAGAGGTGGAAAAGAAGGAGAGAGAGAGAGAGAGAGAGAGAGAGAAATAAATACAAGTACAGTGTCTTTGTTCGAGGCACCTGGATTTGGCAACATCAATTTGACATATTCCAACCTGCAGCTCGTTTTTCTCTTGCGCTTCTCTGAATGTTGTCTCACGGGCCGGATTCAATCCCTTAGCGGGCCTGATCTGGCCCGCGGGCCGCCAGTTTGACACCTGTGCCTTAGACGATGCTGTCCCCTCGGGCGGCCGTGTTCCTGCAGACGTGCACGAAACATCCCTCTTTGACCAGTCAAAGAAGATAGGACTTTGTCATCCTTTTTGGAAGGGATAAGCTACCTGAAAAGTTGACTGCATAATATTATTTGTGCAAATCTCGCGACTCCCACCACTCTGCCTCACAATGCCCCCTCGCAGTATGGGGCCGCCTACACACACTCATCCACTGGATACAGAGAGCAACATTAGGAAGTAGGGCTCCATCGATGTGCGGATAAAATATGATCAGGCAACTCCTTTCAGATATATATATATATATATATATATATATATATATATATATATATATATATATATATATATATATATATATATATATATATATATATATATATATATATATATATATATATATATATATATATATATATATATATATAAACTGGAAGAGACTTGGGAATTTCATTGAGTGAGTTACATTAATGATTATTGTTTTATAATCAAGGCTTGTGTTGAAATGAAATGAAATGATCTGCATTTATATAGCGCTTTTCAAGTCAAGACTTCCCAAAGCGCTTTACAGTGTGCTTCACATTTCCCAATAGCGGCCGTGCAGCCATGTAAGGCGCTAACCTGCTTATTGGTGGTATTAGGGGTTCAGTGTCTTACCCAAGCCTCTGCCGCCCCTGTGTTAAAAACAAACACAAATGCTGTGTATTAATCTACTTCAATTATTACTATTATCACACCTGCTATTGTAATTTCCATACTTAGTGTACATTCTTCCGATTTTCTGCTCATTTTGCTTTTTTTGTAGTCACCATTACAACTTAAACAAGTTCTTTGGTATTTTTTTTTTGTCTGAGACATGTGATGATTCACAACCACAATTTTCCACTTATCACGATACAGAATCCTCCAAAAGTCAGACTGGATGATCTTGATATTTGCCAGTCCTGATTTTTAAAAATAGTGTAGCGTAACCTTGCAGCCAGACCTTTGCCAGTGTCGCCCAGGTCACCTATGACCATGAATGTAGCTTACTGCTTCCTATGTGACTGTGAGACTGTGAAAGTGAATGAATAATATCTTCAGTGTAAAGCGTCTTTGAGTGTCCAATAAAGTACTGTATAAATCTACTGCTTTATTATTATAATTATTAAAGTGCTATGAGTCACCTCAGGAAGAGTAGACAGTGGCTGACCTTCTTGTATAGAAGAAAATGGAGATGAGGTTGATGGAAAAATACAATGTATTTTACAACAGACCAATGACCTAAAATAACGAAACACAGGCTGATGAATCTGGTTGGCCAAACCACAACTCTGGCATCATTGTTTTCCCTTTTTCCTTTTTTCCTGTTTCAAGACACATTGATGTTATTTGTAAATAAATGTACTTATTTAAATCTTTGATAAAAAGTTCAGTAATTATCATTTTAGGTAGCCAAGTTTGGAATGTTTTAGTGCCCTTCCTTGACATTTTTTTATGCGTAATTGACAACAGTTTGTTTCGGTACTTGAAGTCCTTGGAAATGCTTGAATTTTAATGTTGTTTATTCAGAGACTGAAAAGAATTAGAATTTTTGGGGATGTGCTTGTAAAAGCCTGACATAGTTGCCATGTTTTACAACAAGTCTGCTTAAAAATGACCCCAACACTGCTCTCTTGTGGCTTCACTTTGCCATTGCATTTCTTCCCTCGTGATTAACAGCAGCTGGCATTAGTTTGCCTTCTACGGGTCGCGACCAATAGGGCACTAAACAAGGCACTATGGAATGTGTATTTGTGCAAGGATTACGTATCAATTATGGACATTTATTATGTGCCATGTAAAAAAATTAAGTTAGCATTTCCCAGTGGCAAACTGTATTAGGAAGACTTCCTGCAACTGAAAAATTAAGCTGCATTTCACTATCAATTTTCTAACAAACTATATGGGAAGTAATTTCCCTCAAAAATATTTACTCACGCATTGCTCAGGTCCACGAATATAATCGACTAAGGATCTAAAAATCATGTCTTGATAAAGGGACACGGAGGATTAAAAAACACACATGCAAATTGCAGATATATCTGTGGAGTTGCAAAATACATGATTCACACAGGATTTCTTTATTTGATTGTATGAGAGAAATTGAAAAAAATAGTTTTAAAGTTCTTCAACAAGTGCTTGAATTTTTAATTCGAGAATCCTTTTGGCAATGCCATTAAATTTTTTTTGCAAAAATAAATCAAATAAAGCTGCGAATGTAAAAACACTCAGTTCCCAAGTTTTTGAATTTCTATTGAGAGTCAGCTGCATTTTCAAACCCTACAAAAGACTCTTTATCAACATGCAGCATTTCTATTTCAATCTGAAGAGTGAAGCCCACCTTGCTTTCATTTGTTCTCTCCTCCTCTAAATCATTTTCAGGAGAGGTTACGGTATTAGGAACAATCCTCAAAGAATGAAAGAAGAGGTCAAAGCAAAGTTTGGGGCCCAGTCACAAGGAGTTGGCAGACTTTCTTAGTTACTATAGCAACACAGCCCCCTTCGGACCACTTTTTACCTGTGGGGGACATGGAACAGTTGTTAGCGTCATTTCATATCTCATCAAATTATAATAGAGTGCAGGTTCCATTAGTGGCTTTATTCACCTGATCATTGATGAGTCTCTGCAGGGAGCTCTTTAAGACTTATTTGTGGCATTTTTTGTATGAATGGGAGCAAGGCAAAGCCGAAAAAGAATCGTCTCCTTTCCTGCGAGCGTGTCTAAGTAGGCCATTGTAGCAGTTTAGTTTATGCCTAGCTCCTAAGAGACAGCTTAATAAATTGCTTTTTCTCCTGCATGAAATCAGCAGGGAGATATGTGATTGGAAACACTTTTTTTTTTCTTTGTGTTTGTGAGATGAGCGCTCAGGGTGGGAATTAGCCTGCCAAATGTGGGCGATTTTTATGCTGTGGCACATTAATTTGCTGAAGCAAGAAGCCATGCTGACACATAAGTGTATGTTTGATTCCTTTCAAATCCAAATGAACTTGTGCTTGTATCACTCAACAGCAAGACAAAAGAGTTAGGCTGAGCAGGATTTAACACAAAATTAACTTTCTCCTGGTAAATACTGTCCCAGTACTTCATTTAACAGTGGCCTGCTGTTCTGTGGCCAATTTATTTCTTGCTGCTAAGTGTTATTGCACTACGTTTTTGTTGCATCACTGTTAAAATGTATTGTACTATTATAAGTTAGACCGGTCTCTAAGAAATGGACGTACTTGCATGCGCATTGTGAACGAGCTGATGTGCGGACAGAAGCCAGATGATGGCGGCATTGTTAAAAAAGTTTAGAATTCCATACAGCTCTTTTAAACACTGGTATATCTGTTAACTACGGGGCTCACATTTAACCCCGATTTTATTATTATTTATAAGCTACGTACGCATTCTTCTCCTCGCGACAGTGATGTGATGCTGTCCTTCGATATAAATAGAAATGCCTCACTTTATTTTTCATAAACATTATTTGTGTCCCTCCCCTCTTAATATCTTCATAGATGGGACATGAGTCCTTTATCATGTTTTACTTCATTGAACACAATGAAACCATACAGTACAGCACTATTTTCTTTATTCAATATACAAACTTTGGATTGGAAGGATTCATAGAGTTTCAAATCAGGAAAAAATAATTTGTTGTTCGACCACAAAAGAAATAGCCGTGCTCTCGGTGTGTTTCCATTTCAGTATTTATCACGGGAACCATTGTTCGGCAGCATTCTGTGTTACCCCTCATCTTGTTTCAGACTGCGTAGCTGCAGTGTGCATCAAAGCTTAGCCACTCTCTTGCCCAATATTGGTTGCACGTCATACTGGCCCCGTGGCTATCGGGCACTCATATTCAATCAGAAATAGTGTGGGAAAGAAAGTGAGCATGTCTCAGCCTGTTTGTGTTCTTGTTAATCATTTAACTTTATAAAAGACTTATTTACAGATGTATTTATTTTGTTATATATTGATTTTACCTTCTTGTTAAAATGAAAAACCTGTTGGCATATTCTCAGCTTCAAAGCACAGTGGACAGGTGGATGAAAATAGTTTATGTCAAACGCTAAATGACATTAAAAACCATTTTCATATTCAGTATACCTTGAGACCGGGTAGAAACATATGTTTGCCTGGAGAAGGACAGGCGCACCAGGCTGTACTTGCCCAAGAAACACCACAGGAAATGGTGCCTCTACGACCCTAGTGGTTAAGGTATCCAACCAACCTACCACCAACCAACCAATCATACCTAGAGGGAAAGTCAAGAATGTTGGTATCATTTGCGGTTAGGTGTTGTGGTTATAGATTTTTTTAGTTTTTCTATGTTTTCATATCTTTTTAAGGGACTTCTTTCAATTCAGTTTGTTCCCATCTTTGAAATCTGTTGCTTGAAATCATTTGTATACATTTATTCATTTGTTTGATGACTAGGAAGCCCTGCACTGATTTGTAGACTTACATGAACTTGTTTGTAATATATTGGCTATAAGTTCTGAATGAGAATTAACATCCACATGTTTGCGGATGCAAGCATGAACACAGAGCTATTATATAAATAGCGGCCCCACGGGATGATGCGATTTTGCAGTGTAGCTAGTTAACTTTTATGTATGCTGTGTTGGTAGAAATCAGCCATTTGATTAGAGCAATTCCTCGTTTGTTCCAGTGGCCGCGATTGAAACCATCCCTGCAACATCGCAGTTTCTCAAATTAGATTACGTTTGCAGGAAGCCCTACCTTTGTGACAACCATTAAAACAAGGACTTGTCTACTCCCGTGTAATTTCTCATGTGCTGTAACTTTAACATGCTTCACTCGACAAACAGCTCAAATCAAACATCAGACAACAGGAAGAAGCCTCAAACTGAATGGGAAAAAAGCAGGTTGTTTTTATTTGTTTGTTTGTTTGTTTGTTTCTATCTTTAACCACTTGAGTCATAGGCGCACCATTTCCTTTGGTGTGTCTTAGGCAAGTACAGTTTAGTGGTGTCCTTCACTCTCCAGTCCAACATATGTTTTCACCTGATTATACTTGGGTTGAAAACAGCACTGCTGATAACTGGTGAGAGTATAAGCAAAAACAGATTTTTGTACATTTAAAGTCACCCTCCTTTCGTTCATCTTGTAGGAATCTATAGAACAAATTTTATACATTTCGGTAAAGTTTTGTTATACTTTTGTAAAATTTGTTGCCACATCATTATAGTCATTACTTCTTCTGGCTTTCTTTCTGTCCGTTGCAGATGCAATAACCGTTTTAATGCTCCCAGACAGACGGAGGTGTCGTGACCCAGGCTTTTTACTCTTAGACATTTTCAGTTTTGTATGGCTGCCTCTGTTGTGAAATTAACTGTGTGTTTGGATGTAGTATCGCTGGCATTTTTCAATTTCACAGTTTTTACAATTCTTGGTGGGCACAGTAGTGAGTTATAACATTGCAAGGGATTTGTGCTACAGTATACTCATAGATTACCATTGCATGCCAGTGTGTTTGCGATTTGTGTGGATTTGTGGGTCCATAAGGTTGAATTTGTGCTGGACAGTAATAGATGCAGATGCATGCATCTATCCACGCTTGTATTGATCGAGAGCTCTGTTAAACCCGCTAAATGCTGATCAAAAAGCCTTCCGATACATTATAAGCCTATAAACCCCCTTTTCATCCCACCGTCTCCCAATCCTTGACTGTCTGCATCATTCTCAAAGGCTGCAATCATTGCAAGCAAGACAATGAGGTGTGTCAAGGGTTGACGAGGAGAAATCACAGTGGACATGACCACACAAACAATCAAAGTCATATGGACTCATAGTAAGCCACATCTGTATAACACAATGCTGGAATACTATTGGATGACAAAAATGTCTGCCTGGGGTCAGCCAAGTGAAGCATAAATTTCAATTTGTTTCTGCATGCGTCTCATTGCTCATTCAATAATGTCGAACTCTCTCAAATCTGTTTGCGTCCTTTGTTATCTGTTATCGCTCTTGAAGGAATGGGATTACAGCACCATGTGATCTAGACACACATGCACTGACAAATACAGAACTATTGACTCATGCTTATGCACCCTAACCTCTGGACAGGGTCCCATCCAAAGTATTAGAGGGTCTTAAGAGGCAGAAATCACTAATGACTTCCTTTATCTCTTGAACACAGCTTTAAACCTGATCACCCGGCCCTGAAATCGCTCGCAGACAAACACACACATACACAACCTAACACACCTAAATTCCAAAGATGGATGATATCCCAGCATTTTGCAACTTGTTGTATGGTTAAAACGATAGAGTTATTTAAAAAAAAAACAAAAAAACTGTTTGTATGAATGACCAGGAATAGAATGTCTTATAAAATTCACATGACCTGCATATTGATGTTTTGGCAGCCACTAAATTACATATTCAACACTTTTTTAATCAATAAAGCGAAATCAGTTACTAAACTGACAAGTTGTCCAAGATGTGAAATGTACCGTAACACCCCCCCCACCTCGATTTAGAATCAATTACAACGTTCTTTTTACCCCTTGCCACC
This sequence comes from Urocampus carinirostris, assembly GCF_059441175.1. Classification (NCBI taxonomy): domain Eukaryota; kingdom Metazoa; phylum Chordata; class Actinopteri; order Syngnathiformes; family Syngnathidae; genus Urocampus; species Urocampus carinirostris. The sequence goes on from NC_142356.1 coordinate 21,765,839, forward strand.
TTAAATGGCTCGCAGCCCAACTTTTTGTCTCCTTGGTCAGCTTAATGCATTGTATTTAAAAGAGTGTTTGACCTCTTTGTTAGTGTAAGACACAAACAAACATTAGTGAGCTACAGAAAATCGATCAGCAACTGAATAAAAGCAGCATTTTCTTTTATTTATCTCTCCCCAAGTGCTTACGCAGAGTGCATCTAAAATTTTGTGCTTCAATAGTCTTGTGCCCTGCATAGTGTAAAAAATTGCGAGTGAGGTACTTTTTATTGAAGTAAAGCTATAATAATTTAGTGGCAATAGCTCAGAGTTGGATTTACCTTTGCCAATGTCACGCAAACAGGACTTTAATAGGCAAAAAATAGTAACTACTAAATGACCTTATATAGAGAACTGCATACATTTGTAAATTTTTGATACACACGTGGTTACCTGTGTTCGGTTCTTTCACTTGCCTTCGTTTTGAATTACACTATAGACTAATACACCCCTGACTCAGAATAACATTGAAGAAAATGGGCCATGGTTTTTATCTAAGAGTCTAAAGTGGGATTTGATTTAAACATGTTGGAAGAGGAAAATGAAAGGCAAGTAGGAGGAGATTCCTCCGGATGAAGGAATTGGAGCTGCTAAGCCTGGTTATCTCCCTGGCTTTAAAAACAAACACTTAACTGAGTGACCAGTGATAAAGTTCCTAAACATACTTGGAGCTTTTTCTTTTTGAACGGCCCTCCTACAGTTTTCTTTCGTTGCGTATATCCACCCGCAGGACTGATCCACTAGATGTTAGCACGGAAGCTGAAATCAAACAGATCGTATATCAAATAAACGCTTTTCTGTGGTTTTGAGCTTAGCTGTCATTATTGTTTAACACGCTAAAACCAAAACCAAAACTGCTGTCTAGACTCCTATGTCTATAATAGATTTTTTTTTTTTTTAGCTTTGAAGCTCTTCGAAAGCTGCAAACAACCTGCTGACCTTGACTGATGCATTTCACTCTGTGTTTGGTATTTTGCAGGCAGGTAATCACAAGCTTAATATAAGCATTTGGCATCCTATTTGGAAACTTATAGAGGGAATTTTAGTTTTTCCCGTTTCTCAAATGGCTACAATTGCACAATCACCTTTAAACAAGCCATCCATCCATCCATCCTAATTTTATTATAATAATAACGCAGTTTGTGACAAAAGTGAGGACACCCCTTACATTTCTGGAGCGATTTCATCATAATGTTTTCAACACTGAAGAAGCATCACCTTGACACAATGAAAGGTAGTAATTATTAGCTTTACCCCTTGGTGAGTACACCCTTAAGTAAAAGTTCCTGAAGTTTAATATTTTGTGTGGCCACCATGAATTTCCAGAACCACTTTAATCCTCCTTGGCATGGATTTCACCAGAGCCTCACAAATTGCCACTGGAATTCTCTTGCACTCCTCCATGACAACAAGACTGAGCTGGAGGATATTCAATATCTTGTGCTTCTCCACCTTCCGCTTGAGGATGCCCCAAATTTGTTCGATTTGATTTAGATTTGAAGACATGCTTGGCCAGTCAATCCCCATTACCCCTTTAAAAAAGGTGTATTTGGGGTCATTGTCAGGCTGAAACATTGCCCTCTGACCCAGTTTCTGTAGGGAGGGGATCATTCTTTGCTCCAGTATTTTCACAGCACATGCCTCAAACAATGACATTTCCAACACCATGCTTGACTTTAGGCACAACTCAAACATGTTTGTGCTCCTCACCCGGTTGCCGCCACACATGCTTCCCACCATCTGAGCCAAATAAATGTATCTTTGTCTCATTAGACAAGAGGATATCTTTAAAGTAAGCCATGGCCTTTTTTCTACATTCTTCTTTTCATTTTGCCAAGGCGTTGTTTCTTATTAATGTTCTATTAAGCGTTATAATGAAATCTCTGCAGAAATGTGAGAGTGTATTAATTTTCTTGACATACTCTATACCCATTGACACTTTTCTTTCATTCATTCATTTTCCGAACTGCTAAGGGTGACGGGAGTCCATCCTACCTTATGTAACAGCTAATCACAGGGCGCAAAAAGACATAACTACCACTCACACATGCATCCATTCCTAGTGACGACTTAGAGTCACCAATCAACCTGTCGGGCATGTTTTTCAAATGTGGGAGAAAACCAAAGTTCTGAAAAACACAAACTCCACACAGGGAGGCCAGTGGCTGGAAAAAAAAACTAGGGCCGCCAGTAAATTTTAAGGCAGACGAGCTAACCCAGTTGTCAGAAACCTTTTTGACTCAAGGAGCCATAAAATAAAATATTTCCCGCATTCTAGAAATGCATATCAAAGTGGGTGCCCTTTGCGCTAAATAGTAACAAAAAAGTGCTCTCGGCTTGAAAAGGGTTAAAGAACCTGGCGGGGGTCACTCCCGGGCCGCGCGATGGAGTGAGTTCGGCGGACGCGGCGTCACACGGCGAGACGCGAGAAAAGGCGGCAGGCGTGATCGGGCTACCACCGTAACTGGGGGGAGCCCGCTCGTCCGACGACCCCAGTAGCGCGGCGCAACGACAGGCGGGTGAAAGGCGGCGGACGTGCGCGGGACCCCCGTAACTGTGTCGGTGCCGTTCGTTTCGCGCCCGAAAGTACCCCCGCCGCGTGTTAGTGGCTCGCTCGCGGGAGCGACCAAACGGCACCCGCGGTGCGCGTAAGTAAAAACCCTGTCGTGAATTTGTCTCCGATCGTCCCAGGCGGACGTAAAATTGCCCAGCTGTACGACTCTTAGCGGTGGATCACTCGGCTCGTGCGTCGATGAAGAACGCAGCTAGCTGCGAGAACTAATGTGATTTGCAGCTGCGATTGGCTGGCAACCAGTTCAGGGTGTCCCCTGCCCACTGCCCGGAGATGACTGGGAATGGCGACCCTAATAAGGATAAGCGGTGCAGATAAAGAGATGAGATGAGATTCTTTTCTTTTTTTTTTTGAAGGTGCGCCGCTACTTCGCGGATTTTCACTTATCGCGGGTGGTTTTGGTCCCCATTAACCGCGATTACCGAGGTCTTACTGTATATAAAAATTTTTGAGAGCCACAACATCCATTTTATGACATTTTTCAACAAAACCGGGACAAAAATATATTTCTTCAAATATATTTTTTCAACTCTGTGTGATGTTTGATGAATTGATAGAACTTATGAAATAGTAATAATGCCAGAGCCTGTGTCTAATACCAACAAATATACCATTTACATAAGTCTCCCTCCCGCAATTACTTAAGATCGTTGCGGCTCATTTGTTGTAAGTAGTGGTTTGGAAACAAGTTGTTTTGTAAAAATGTCACAAACACTGCAAACGAAAGATACAGATTTGCCCCATAGGGCGCTGGGCGAGAGATGGGGCAAGAGTGCGCTATGTGTGCAGAATTCCACCTACCATTGCTGCTCATCCAATAAAATTGGTCCGCATGCTTGGCTGGCATTTTCGGGTTTTTACAGTTTGTTCTGTGAGTTTTTATCATAAAGTGTCTCAGCAGTGAACATACTTTATTTAATGAGCTTCCATATAGATGTACAGCCAAGACGGGGTGTATTTGTTTCACACCGTGACTATATACTTTAGCTGGGACTTTCCCCGATATGTGCTGGACCGAACAAGGCACCCAACATGTTGGTTTGCATATACTACAATTGGAGTGATACAGAAAAAATTAGCATCACCTTTATTTTATCTCTGAGGCAGATGCACTCATGAAAATATCCATACCTGGTTCGCAAGCCATACGTTCCCGTCCGCTTTGCAAACCAGTCATCTACCATGTCACCCCTACTAACTTTTATTTTGATTTAATTCAGTGAGCAAAGACTGAATTCTGTTTTTGTTATATTTGTGGTCATAGAAACTTGCAAGTCAAGGCCCATCCGTACACATCTACAGAATGATGATCAGATTGTGAAATGAAATTTAACATCATTTTGTGGGAAAAAAAATCCAAGGTTTTGCTATAGGCTTAATAGTAGGGTTTTCAAAATTTGACCCTCAGATAAATCAACAGCTACTGGTAAATGAAAATAATTATTGCTTAAACACCCTTTTTTCATTAAAGTGTACACTTCCGCTAATTTCTGTAATTTGGAATGGCAGCAATAATTCACTTGTGTTTAACTGAACCGCATTTGGTAAATCAATACCACCCTGATATTTTCAATTAATTCTAAACATCATCTTATTACATTTTCACTTGCATGTGATACTTAATAATAATGCAAGTCTACCTACTTTTTCAGTTCCCTTTTCCAGCTCTAAAATAGCGCTCTGTTGAATGTGCTATACCGTAAGTCATTCAGGGGCAATGGGCTTTTCAAAACCGCCTGCAGCAGCAAAAAGTGCGATGCTAAAGTTAGGAAAACGTCAAGTATTGACTGTGTTACAAACGATGCTATGACTGCCCTCGGGATCCTTTGCAAAAAACACAGCATCTGGCCGGATGTATTCCTTGCGGAATATAAATGATAACAATCCTTAACACTGGTAGAATTATGGGCTCGAACATTGTGATTTATGGAGTTCTTGCTGCTCACTTGAGCTGCTAATGTTTCTCAATGAGGCATAGCCTCCCACTCAGTGCTTAGAACCAAGTCACACAGAAGATTGGACACAACACCATCATACCCACAACATCTACAACCTTTTTTATACTCAAATACATAAGAAAAAATTGTTTACAGTATCATGTTTTGTAGTATCTAATGCGATATATTTATCGATGAATTCATAAAATATACCATTTGAATTGTTTTGACGCGTTATATTTTTAACAAGAACCTCCTAGAATTTTCTTTTTAAATTTTTTTCAACAACATGTTCATTTTGTTTGAAACAATAAAAAAGGACATTGGTTTATATATCACTCTAATGAATCTAACGTCTTGTTCAAGTTTGTGTAAAATAACTGTTGAAAATGGGTATTGTTGTAAACTAAAATGAAAAGGATCAAACGTTGGGTCATTCCAAACAAAACAGACCAGAGCATTGGATGAAATTGATTCAAGTTCGGTTAGCGCGTATTCCATCCAGGTCAGAAGTCCTGGGTTTCATTCCAGCTACTGGCCTCCCTGTGTGGTGTTTACTTGTTCTCCCCGTGCCTGAGAGGGTTTTTTTGGATGCTCCGGTTTCTTCCCAACTCCCAAAAAAATGCATGGCAGGTTCATTGGTAATTCTAAGATTTGTCCCTAGGAATGAATGCATTTTAACAGTTGTATGTCTATGCCCTGTGATTGGCTAGCAACCTGTCCAGGGTTTCACCTGCCCACTTCCCGAAGACAGTGGAGGACCCCGCAATCCTAGTGATGACAAGTGGATGGAAAGTGAATGAATTAATAATATATGTTCTGGAGGATTCCACTTTTGACTGAATTTATTTTATAGAATCTTTACATACCTAAACAGCTTTGTATAGTATTTTGTTGAAAGACTTTCTGTTTTCTCCATTCTTCTTCTGAAGAAGAGGGATGACTGTTTCACGAATCAGAATGCACTAAGCAAATCAGTGTTTCTGGCACCGTGCGTAACAACAATGTGATAAGATTAGCTCTAATATCTTTTCAGATGTCATCTGCACCACTGGTGGTCCAGTGGTAAAGTGCCTGTGGCGTCACCATCACTACTTGGGTTCAATATCCATTTTGTCAATTGATCAATTATTGCACAATCATTGCTCAAACATGGTAGTATACCATAAAACCACATACAAATATGTTACCTCATACCTACTGTTTTGCTTTATTTTACCCCCGCCAAAAATGGTGCCAAATGAGCAATCAGTTGGTTAAAACTCAAAACATGTTTCCAATGGATTGATTTATTTATTTTCTTGTCTACATTTAAAACTTAGCTTTTTAAACCTGTAGATAGAGATAAATGTAATGGTATGATTCTTTTTTTTTAATTCAAATATTACATATAAATACATAAATGCTAATAAATAAAAATACAAATACATACATCCATAAAGATCTCCCCCTCGGATGGGTCTGGCCTTGATGCGGCGAGGGGGCTTGCGTGTTCCAGTGACCCTGGAGAGCGATACCGTCGGGAGCTTGCTCCTGGTAGGGTCACCCATGGCGGGCCGGTCTCCGGGGTAGGTTCCAGACAAACAAAGACCCCAGCGTGTCGGTACGCTGTGAGGTGGCAGCCCCACCAACCGACTATCCTGCGGAGGGCTAACAACTCACCCAGGAGAAACACACTTTGTTACGAAACTGACCAGAGAAAGAAGCCGGACTGACCAACACGGTAACGGACCCCAGCCTGCCCCCGACCAACGAGTACGGATCGATCTTCGTCATAAGACCCGTGTCGCCACCTGGAATGTCCAGACACTCCTTCGCCCCGGAGCTGCCACCCTGCTGTCCCGAGAGCTCTGTCGCTATAACATCACCATGGCAGGGCTCTGTGAAGTACGATGGCAAGGCAATGGTGAAACAACAGCTGGCAACCATTGCTACATCTGGAGTGGCCCCGAGAGTCGGACCGGCCTTTACGGTGTGGCTCTTGCCATTCCAAAAGCCCTCCGGAGGTCCCTCATCAGCTGGACACCAATAAGCGACAGACTACTGTCTGCTCGATTCCTCCACCATCACGGCAAGATGACAGTGATCGTCGCCTACGCCCCCACCGATGTCGCTGATGAGGATGCGAAGGACGCGTTCTTTGACCAACTCCACCAGGCTGTCAACCAAGCCCCACCACACGACGTCACCATCATCCTCACTGATGCCAACGCCACTCTATCCAGCAATGATCGGTCCCCCGGCTCACCTGTCGGCACCACCTTCGTTGACAGCACAACAAACGACAATGGCAACCGCCTCCTCCTCCTCTGCCACCAAAACAACCTTTGTGTTGCTGACACCTGGTTTCCCCGGAAATGCATCCATCACTGGACGTGGTACAGCCCAGATGGCAGAACCAGGAAGGCATTGGACCACATCCTGATATCACGACGCTGGAAGTCGTTTGTAACCAACTGCCGGGTGTTCAGAGGAGCACAGCTTGGCAACACAGACCATCGTCTGCTGGTGGCCCAGCTCAAGCTAAAGCTCCGAGCCAACCAGCACAAGACTCTGCCTCGCCCCGACTCCTCCCGACTCAGCGACCCCAACATCGCCAGAGACTTCAGTTGCTCCATCCGCCGCTCTCTTGATACCCTGGCTCCTGACAAGCTGACAGACTGGGCGGCCTTCAAGGAAAGTGTCCTCCAGTCTGCTCACAATGTCCTCGGACGCCCGCGATCCTCCCCGAGAAAGCCCTGGATATCAGAGAGGACACTAAACATCATAGACCAGCGGCGTGAGGCCCGACTCCGAGGCGACCTCACAGAGTATCGGAGACTGAATCGCCTGCGCAATGTGGCCATTGCTGAAGATAGGGAGAGGTTTTGGCAGGCAGAAGCCCAACAGCTTGAGTCCGCGGCCAACAACAACAACATGAGCCGCGTATTCAGTCTACTACGCCAAGCCCGTAGCGGCCCACACATAAAGACAGCCCTGGTAAAGGACTCAGACGGCAACCTCATCATGACAGAAGCCAACTGCCTCGAGCGCTGGAAGGAGCACTTTAGCCTCCTCTTGCAGCACAGCACCATCCCGGCTGATCCCACCCTCCTAGGGGCTGCGAGCACAGCACCTCCTAACGACACCTGCTGCACAGACCCTGTAACACCCGAGGAAGTGAGAGCTGCTCTGAAGAAGCTGAACACCAAGAAAGCCCCCGGCATCTGTGCCATTACCGGCGAGATGCTCAAGGCCGGCGGTGATGGCATGGTGGAGTGGCTAACCCGCCTATTCAACCAGGTGTGGGAATCGGAGCAGCTGCCCACCGACTGGACCAGAGGAGTCATCTTGCCCTTCTGGAAATGCAAGGGCGACAGGCTTGTCTGTGGAAACCACAGAGGCATAACCTTACTCTCCATCCCGGGCAAGGTCTTTACCAGGATCTTGCTCAGCCGTGCCCTTCCAGCAATCAGAAGCTGCCGCCGTCCCCAGCAGGCTGGCTTTATGCCCAACCGCTCCACAACGGACCACATCTCTGCCGTCCGTTTGCTGATAGAAAAGACCCGTGAATTCCGTAAAGATCGCCATCTATATATCGGATTCATTGATCTGAAGGCCGCCTTTGACACCGTCTGCCACTCTTCACTGTGGAACATCCTCCAAGCTCTCAGAGCACCACCCAAGATCATAGCCCTGTTCAAGCTGCTCTACAGCAACACAGAGAGCTGTGTCCGTATCAACGGCATTGACTCCGACTGGTTTGCTATCTCCAGCGGCGTTCGCCAAGGCTGTGTGGCTGCTCCCGACCTTTTTAATTGCATCATCGACCATCTGATGTTCAGGGTTAGTGAGCGCATCCCCGGAGTGTCTTTCGGCAACTACCACCTGACTGACCTGGAGTATGCTGACGACACCATCATTCTCAGCACTTCCTACAGCCAGCTGAGAGACGCTCTGGGCATTTACAGCGAAGAGGCAGCGCGGCTTGGCCTGCAAGTGAGTTGGACGAAAACCAAGTTCATGTATGTCGGTGATGGACCAGATCCACCTCCCATCCAAATTGGTAGCGACATCGTAGAGCCTGTCAAGAGCTTTGTATATCTGGGGTCCATGGTGACAGACAATGGGGACCTAAAACCAGAGATTCTCCGCAGAAGAGCCCTGGCAGCATCTGCTCTGCAGTCTCTCTGGAAACCACTCTGGCGGCACCAGACCATCGCACGCAAGACGAAGCTCCACATTTACAACCTCGCCGTACTCCCTATCCTGCTTTATGGCTCAGAAACATGGCCCCTGAACGACACCCTGGCCACAAGAATCGATGGTTTTGATAGCAGGGCTCTCAGAACCATCGAGAACATCAGGTGGCCCCAGCGAGTCTCCAATAAAGAGCTCAGAGCCCGCACGTGCCAGCCCCAAGCATCTTCCTTGGTCGCACAACGCCGCACCCGCTGGTTTGGCCATGTCCTTCGTCTACCACCAGACCATCCGACATGAGCCATTCTCCAGTTTGACCCAAAGGCCGCAGGCTGGAGACGACCACGAGGGAAACCCCGCACTCGATGGCTCGACGTCGTTGCGGGCGACCTCCAACAACACGGAGTTGCCGTAGAGGATGCAGAACAGCTGGCACAAGACCGCCAGCATTGGAAAAACCTGGTTCATCTGGTCGGCTCAACGCACAGGGACGGGACCCCCCGACCTTCGCTGGAGCAATAAGTAAGTAAGTAAGTATAAAGATCTAAAATATATAAGCTATGCATTATTTTCAACATTGAGCCGCATCAGTGTAAAGAAATATCAAGCACATGAACTTTATTGGCCATTAACACTACCTTTCCCAAACTGTCTCATCTCATCTCATTAGCTGCACCGCTTATCCTCAGTAGGGTCGCGGGGTTCCCAAACTGTATCACTACAAAACAAGGAAGTTGATACGCAAGCCAAGTCCAATTGTCCACAGGTTTGCTGCAGCAGACAACCAAAACGACCCCAGCAAGCAATACAAAGTTAATCTGACCAAATAACAAAGTAGCAGCAGACATAACCCTAAGCAGAAGAAAATGCATTTAATCTTACCAGTGGCGTCTTGCACAGTCGGCATTTGTATGGACATGGTTTGGTATTTTCCATACTTTTTTGGTTTTATGGCTGCTCCGGTTGTGCTGACAGCGCGTGCCACCAATCACCAGCCACCACGGTGAGTGAACCTCTCCACCCTATTAGCTGTTATACATGACAAAATCACCCTCGGGTCACCCAACTACAGTGTGAGTGTGCGCAACACCTAAAATTACTGTATTCATTTCAAATCTTATCCGTTGTATTCTGCAGTATATATCTGCACCGGTTTATAAGGCGTAATTTCATATTTTATATCCCAATTGAAAAAGATCAGGTAAATATTAAAATGTAACATTTAGACACTGTTTGAAGTCACTTTGCTTAGCTTTGTCAAATTTTTGGCCTACAAGATCATTCAACTAAAATGTTTTTGAGAAAGCTTTTAAAGGCACAGAGAAGACCAAGAGGTTTTGGGCAAAGGAAAAATAATCAGGTGTATATCAGTGGATTTGTCGAAGGAAACAACGTGGGGACTTAAAGCATCAAATGGTCTGTCAGAGCTGATCCTGACCCATTACACTTTCGTTTACACACACACGCACTTCTCCGTCTCTGCCCTGCAGCAACAGATGCTGGCACACACAGCGGCTTCCTTTGAATCTCCTCTCTGTTTCTATTACTTACTCTCTCGATCTTTGTTGCTCCTCTCGTCTGCGAGATAAAATGCCAGTCATCCTTGGCTCTGATCGTAAACAACAAATGAGGGTTGCGTTGAGAGTACAAGGAAACCGGCGTGTGACCGTTAAGACGAAGTGGGGTGTCGGGGGGCAAGGGGATGTTGAGCAGAGTATAAAGAGAGAGAAAGGCAGTGGCTATTTGATAGTGTCGGCTGTATAGAAGAGATACAGACAGGCCATTCATCTCAATGGATCAGATTGTGGTCTCTGAGGAGTGCACAAACACAAAACACAAGAACACACCTCAACTAAGGGGACCTGATGGAACTTGCATATTGAGAAGCCCTTTGATACACTAACCAGTTCAGGTTTCATGATAACATATGAAACAAAGACTTTCACCGGGGCTGTAAGTCATGAGTTGACTACTACGGAGAAATGGCTCAAGTGAAGGTTTGTTTTGAAAAGTGTAGGGGTTTGTGCAAGCTCTTCACATGTTGAGCTGTTCGCTTTCTTACTCGGATCACAGGGGAAAGAGGAAAGAGCGGCCTACCTTTCTACATCCCAAATCTTCGGGAGTCACTGTCTACCAAACCTCCGCAGAAATAACGAGCCCATTGTAGTGTTGCCAGCCACGACCATGAAACTTTCTAAGCTTATTCCGGTAACAGAGATAAATAACGATTAGTATTGGTTATTTGTTATCCAACTAACTTAACTGTCATGTACACCTGAGTGCTCAACTTAATATTTTGATTAAGAACTGAAAGGATCTGGGATAAGTGTCCCTGGGGCACACTTATACAAAAAGGACTCTGTGTTGGGCGTTGTAACCAATTTGCCAGTAAACCGATTAATACGAGTTTTGTTAATTGTTTTTTCACTGTGTCCTTAAATGATTGGGAGAGTATGGAGTGCATGTGACAACATTCAACAAAAAATTTCTTTACTTAATTTGTGTTCCGGAGAATTAAACAGGTATTTAATTTTCAATCTGTTTCCTAGGACACACCATAACTTTAAATTGTCATTGTACAATAAAATAAATCAAATAATTAGTTATATACTAGTTTGACCTATGTGTCCAAAACGAAAGAAAATCAATCCTCTTAGACGGAAGATAGAATTCTAAAAAATCATTTTTTCCAACATTTTCATGCTTCAAACTAATAGCGATGATTTGTAAAAACAACACCATTGTCATGATTTACCGATATGCTTCACCTGTGCCCGCTCCTTTGGCCCAACTGCCTCGGGCTCTGATTGGCTCTCTGTCCCTATTTAGATCCCCTCCTCTCCGTCCCCTTTTGTTAGTCCGTCTGCAAATCTCCGTAATACAAGGCAAGCCTTTTTTGACCCTAACTCTCGCCTGTCCCGTTTTTTTGCTCCTGTTTGTCTCCCGCTACGGCCTGTTTTGATCTCGACCACGTCTGCTCTCCCATCCCGAATTATGATCAATTTTTTAATCCTGATAACGTTTGCTCTCCTGTCCTGGCTTACGACTCATTTCCGACCTTGACCATGTCTTGCTCTCCCAGTCCCGGCTACCGACCAGTTTTCCGCCCCTGACACCGCCATCGCTCACCATGGAAGGTCCACTTCCGCGTTCAGAGCAACCTGCTACCGGCGCCTGGAGAACTCCGGATCGTGGGCGCAGCCCTTTCTCTTTCCTTTAATAAAACTTGTGGTAAACGTTACGCGTTCTTGTCCTGACACCATTAAATCCAAGCTAATAAACATATATTTCGGAAACAGTTTTAGTTTTATCAAATTGTAAATGTTGAAGTTTCTTTTGAAAGTCAGCAAAATGTTTTTTTTTATTCAAACCAAAAATAAATGGGAAAAACACCTGAAATTTGGAGGGTTTTGATAATTTCCAATAATAATAATAAACATGAATTATTTCAATAATTGTTGGTTGATACACAAATATTTCACTTTGAGCTGGAGCCATTTCTAGTTTTGCTTTCAGAACTAATCATTTACAAATAAAAATTGACAGAATTTAAATCACAGATTTGTATAGAAATAATCTTCCCTTGTTGTACTAACTTGAAGTGTTTTGATTGAGGCATTTTATCTTCCTAGCCACATGTTGACATTTAACTACCTACTCTGTAATTTAACAATAGATTGCTGGTTGCAGCCAAGTTATGCCCTTTTTCCTTAAGACTCAAACATCTACCGATCAGGTCCAAACAATTATTTCTTGTGTTTCGGGCTTTACAGTGATACTGTTTGGTATTCTTTATTTATTCCATCCAAAGGTCTATTTCCTGTTCTTGTTTTGGAGCTGCATCTTTTGTATACTTGAGTCCCTTCCCAATTTCATGTTTTCAGTTTACTTTCCTAAGTAAAAAAAAGCAGACTTGTGTGATATTGTCCATACCAACACTGTTTCTCTCTCTCCTCAGCAGCCATTATTCTGCTCTCTCTACTTCTTCTCCCTCCGCCTCGGCAAAATCAACTTCTTTAGTATTCCGCTGCAGACGCTTTTGAAGAACAATTGCAGTTTAGCCCTTTCCTCATCTGTCTGCGCATTTATTAGTCGGGCTGGTTTGTTTCATTTGCCATACAGGCCCCCTGATTAGATGTTTACTTCCTCTCTCAGCATTCGTCACTTGCAATGCAGTGTGTGTGGTTTTAATGCCGAAGTGGGGCTTTGAAGTTGTATGAAACAGGCATGACCGTCCTTTTTTTTGTTGATAGGTGTATTAGTTATGAAAGAGGGCGGTAATGCTATAGTAAATGAGAGACAAACAATTCTGTAGATAAAAGTGGAAAATCATCACTTTGTCTGTGTAATGGATGTTTTGAGTTTTCTCAATTACTGAGATGATGCATGTGTGTGTACATTTTGTGTTTTGTGTTATTGTCTTTGATGCAAAAAGTTACTGTAATTTCGGCACTTTAAGGTGCACCGGATTATATGGCCTACCACCAAAAATAGTATTGTTATATATTTTTACACATACTGTAAGACGCAATGGAGCACATTATATTGAGACTACAGTAAGATCTTTTGTGTGTATAAGTTAAAATCAATCCAATTAATTAGTATGTGCTGCTGACCTAAATCGCAAAACATTGTATGAAATGGTAATCAAACACAAATTGTAGTAGCGTGTGCGCCAACACAGTATCACACAATCACGATCAGTTTAAATGAGATGCAAAATGGCTTTAGAACTTACCTGATTATCACACCATTTATACTCATGGTGCCACTTCACTGATTTGCATAGTGTATTCTGATAGTTTAAACATCCTCTCTTCTTCCCCTTTGCATTACTAACCTCTCAGTTTTAATATGTAGGCATACGTAAAAAGGCTTGTAAAGTATTTTGTTGAAATACTCTGTTTCCTCTATTCTCTAACATATGTTAGTGAAATAGTGAAGGGACTGTTCAACCTATTAGAATGCACTAAGCAACTCAGTGTTTCGGTTGTTGGAGAAATAGTGTAACAATGAGAAAAGGTCTAATGCCTTGCCGCACTTTGTTAGCATCACTGGTGGTTTAGTGATACAGTGCTCACACTCTCACTACTCGGCATTGCATGCTATTTATTGGAAAATAAGGTCAGAAATGTTTATCAATTTTATCAGTCATGAACCATCATTGCTCAAATGAGGTTTGCCGTAAAACCTTGTATGAGAATAGATACCTATAATTACTGTATGCATTTCCAGTATGGTAACGCATAACCATAATTACTGTATGCATTTCCAATTTTGTCCGGCATATTCTGCAGTATAAAAGGCTCACCGGGTTATAAGGTGACCTTTCAAATTTCTGGCCAACATGGGTTCATTAAGTGCGCTTTATAGTCCATAAAATAAGGTAGTTTTTTAATAGTTGACAGGTTATTAGTGAAGAAAGAGGGTACTAATGCTATAATAGATGAGAGACATGGATGCGCAGATAGAAGAACTAAATCATCACCTTGTCTGTGTAATTGATGCTTTGAGTTTAGAGTTCAGCGACATTTCTTGATACTTGAAATGATGCATGTGTGTATATTCAGTGTGTGTGTGTGTGTGTGTGTGTGTGTGTGTGTGAATGTGACGTCTTTGCTGAGAAAAGGTAATCAGTTCCTTGTAGAGGTGATTTAATCTTTGGGTCACGTGCACAGGATGGATTCCTCTCGGGGTAGATAGATCATTGTCAAACACTCACACATAGACACCCACACACACGGTTAAATGACTGGTCAAATGGAAGCTCGGTAGCGATGACACTGAGGTGGCGGGAGGTCATCGAGTCTGTCTGGCTGATAGCGCTTTTGTCATTTTACATCACCTCTGTTCGAAACCACAAATCCACCTCCATTCTTTTCTCCCTCGAGAACTGTTCAGCTTTTTCTGTGTTCTTAGATGTGGGTGGAGCACACTCCCACACACTTTGTTAGGAACAGGTTGGAATGGGGAGCTGAGAAGAGTAATGACAAGAGAGTGATGGAAGGTTCATGGGTAGTCGTGTTAGTAATAACTTCTTTTGTGTGCCTTCTCTTGCATTGAGTACTCGCGCCGCCTGTCTTTTTGTCTTTTAAATATATGCTAATGTTGTTATCTGGCCGCATCCAATCCAGTTTTTAAGGTGCCAAAAACCTTAAAAGATGTATTTTTGCTATTTGTCACACTGCAGTAGGCTCACTGGTGTGTTTCTGTGAGTATGTGAGTTTTTCACCAGTTGTTTTGTTATGGAATTATGTGGAAAAACTCTCAATTTGCAATCATTTGACTTCTTTTGATATTGGATTTTTATGAAACATGCCAACACATATATTTACACACACAAATGTACATGCTCTAGCGGTGCGGTGACTCAATGCTTTGAGCTTGGACCCAAAATATTTCTTCGTGGTAGTATCTCCATGTTGCAGATGAAACGGGAGCTTCGCCAAACACATTGCAAGGGTCGGTCGCTTTGAGTGCCAGTAGCAGCAAGACCCGAGACAAACATGCCAATGACTTCTAGCTCTGGATTCCAAGAGGTACAAGAAATACAAATTTCTCGATCTATGTTTTTTTAATGAAAATTAACATTGGTATGATAGTTTATTTATTTTTGCATTGTAGGCAAATCAATGTTTTTTTTAATAAACAGATGAAAGTTTTATGTACCATTAAGAGGAACTAAATATTACACACAGTCCCTTTAAGCGATGATAAACCTTACAAACACAACGCGCAAAACAGACTGTATAGAATAAAAACAAAGATAATTTGTGTAGATTATTATATTTAACAAATAAAAAAAACAAACTACTAGATTTTTCTTAGATCTTCCCCACTTGCTGTAAATTCAGTGATCATTCATAGCAGTGCAGGGTTTTGCAGACTTCGTCTTCATTAGCGATCTACAATGACATTATCATCTACTAACAATAACTAAAACGATCCAGATTAGAGTAGAAATGAGCAAGACAAGATTGGTCTAACAAACAATTTTTTAAAACAAATTCCCGTAAAAAATTGTTATTCTGCGTATACAATTTGAAATGATTAAAAAACGTACTTAGAGGGAAAACGTACAAAATGACAGGCATGTACAGTGATGAAAAAAAGTATTTGAACACCCTGCTATTTTGCTATTTCTCCCACTTAGAAATCATGGAGGGGTCTGAAATTTTCATTGTAGGTGCATGTCCACTTTGATAGAAATAAACTAAAAAGAAAAATCCAGAAATTACAATGCAGGGTTTTTTAACAATTTATCTGCCTGATACAGCTGCACCTGTGTATCATCTAGATTTCTCACCCTAAAGACCTGTTAGTCTACGCGTTAGATGTCCACATGCACTCCATGTAGAATCCTTAATCAGATGGACCTGTTTTGAGGTCGTAAGCTGCATGAAGACACCTGTCCACCCCATATAATCAGTAAGACTTTAACTTGTAACATGGCGAAGAACAAAGAGCGGTCCAAAGACACCAGAGACAAAATTGTACACCTCCACAAGGCTGGAAAGAGCAATTGCCAAGCAGCTTGGCGCAATCATTAGAAAATGGAGGAAGCTTAACATGACGGTCAATCTCAATCGTAGTGGAGCCCCATGCAAGATATCCCCTCGTGGGGTCTCAATGATTCTACGAAAGGTGAGGAATCAGCCCGGAACTACACGACAGGAGTTGGTCAATGACCTGAAAAGAGCTGAGACCACCATTTCCAAGGTTACTGTAGTTACACTAAGACGTAATGATTTGAAATCATGCATGGCACTAAAGGTTCCGCTCCATAAACCAGCTCTTGTCAAGGCCCGTTTTAAGTTTGCATATGACCATTTGGATTATACAGAGGAGTCATGGGAGAAGGTTTTGTGGTCAGATTAGACCAAAATAGAACCTTTTGATCATACTTCCACTAAGCGTGTTTGGAGTAAGAAGAATGAAAAGTACAATCTGAAGAACACCATCCCTACTGTGAAGTGTGTGGGTGGTAGCATCATGCTAAGGGTGTGATTTTCTGCACATGGGACAGGACGAGTGCACTGCATTAAAGAGAGGGTGACTGGGGCCGTGTATTGTGAGATTTTGGGGAGCAACCTCCTTCCCTCAGTCAAAACATTGAAGATGGGTCGTGGCTGAGTCTTTCAACACGACAACCACCCAAAGCACACAGCCAGGAAAACCAAGGAGTGGCTCCGTAAGAAGCATATCAAAGTTTTAGCATGGCACAGCCAGCCTCCAGACCGGAACCCAATCGAAAATCTTTGGAGGGAGCTCAAACCCCGTGTTTCTCAGTGACAGCCCAGAAACCTGACTGATCTAGAGAAGATCTGTGTGGAGGAGTGGACCAAGATCCCTCCTGCAGTGTGTGCAAACCAGGTGAAAGACTACGGGATACGATTGACCTCTTTTATAGCAAACAAAGACTATTGTACCAAATATTAACCTTCATTTTCTCAGGTGTTCAAATACTTATTTGCAGCTATATCACACAAATAAATCATTAAAAGAATCATGCATTGTGATTCCTGGATTTTTCTTTTTCGTTTATCTCTCTCACAGTGGATATTCACCAAAATTTCAGACCCCTCCATGACTTCCAAGTGGGAGAAATAGCAAAATAGCATGGTGTTCAAATACTTATTTTCTTCGCTGTATCTGCTTCATCAATACCATTCGGTAATACATATTTGTTTTTTATAAGATAATTCTCGCTCACTGAAAAAAACAAACAACCATATACGGCTCATAAAAATATACGATGATATGTACACAGCATATGTCAATACAATATTTTTACGAACCACACATTTTGTCCTCATATCTTTTAGTAGGCTAACAATAATGGAGCCAGCCATTTTTGCTGTAAGTGATTCTTAACTACATTCCCATTATATAAAGAGGAGAATGTGTAAAAAAGAACTTCCAAATTGAACGTATCTGCATTAGCTTGATGACCGAGCACACACCCTTGTGTTTCATCCTGTGCCCGCTTTCTGGACCGTAACCATTTTGCCTCACTATTGTCTGCAAATTGGCCAAGTTTGTATTCAGCAAAGCTCCCTCGCGTTACCTTTCAAGTCCACATTTTCCATTCGCTATTTTTTAATCCATCACACAAAGAACCTGACGGAAAACACGCACATACTTTATGCACCGAGACCGATATGCTTTTAAAAAATTGTTCTTGCAGGAAAAAAGTTCCATTGTAGCAGGAAAAAAGAAGCTCTTGATCAGTTGTGTGCTTTTCCTCTGGCTTGTGAGAGGAACAGAGAGATAGACTGGGGAGAAGATAGTGTCAAGAGCAGGCGGGTGTTCACACGCTGATACTGGAGTTGAGGAACTGCTCACAGATCCGTACGATGATATCGGCAGACACGTTTGATAAAGATGCTGCAAAAAGCACACAACCGAAAAATGTGGCCCAATTACTAGCATCTTGTGTATCCCAGGCAGTAAATTGCACAACCGCAAACCCCCAGCCCCTCCACCCGGAACACACACGCCATGCACTTAGATGCATTGCAAATGCTGCTTGTTGCCTCGGGGAAGCATCATATTTAAAAGGATATTTTCATATCTTGACAGCTGAAACATAAATACAAACCTCACCTTGAAAGGCCTTTTTTAAGGAAATGTGCAAAGCTGAGCAATAAATCATCACCAATCACAGTCTCATATCAACAAGGACAATATTTTTGGTTTGTTTAATAAGTCCTGATAAATGTGCACAGTTGGCAAATTTATGAGACATTAAAATGATCCCATGGTTCCACCAAGACTGATTTTGCTTTTTTCAGAGTGAAACACATTGTGTTTGAAATGGTTCCATCAAGGTGAAAAAATATTTTATTGTCTAGTGAATTTTATTTAGAGCTACCTTGAAATAGATATAATGTGAGGGCTTATGAGGGCAGCCAATACCAATATCTACTACGATCTACAGAGGTGGTCGGCAGCCTTTTCTGTACCACGGATAGGTTTATTGTCTGACTGTTCTCGGGGCCCAGCCCAATAAAAAACAATAGTAATAATAACAATAACAATAGTAACAAAGATCATAATAGTTATAGTAATTATAATAGTAATAATAATAATGATAATAATAACATAACCACTTTGTAAACACTAGACAACCAAGGGTCTAGATAACAGAAAAAGGCATTACATTTTATGTCATCATCACACCGTTTTTACTTACGTCACGACTTTATACCACATTGTTTTGGCTGAACTCTTTCCCATAATACCCCACTAGAACATTGTACAATGTGGCATCAGTAGTAAAAATACTGTGATTAGATAAAATATAATGCCTTTTCCTCTGACATCTACAAACCCACTGATCAAATGGTTGGTATTCGGCGCTCTTGCTGCCGTGATCTGGGTTTAATTCTAGTATCCAATGCTGGTCAAACGAGATAAGTGATATTTGTTGCCTGGTTAATCAGGCTTAATTATACTGATATACTACCGAATGGCTTCTGTGGAATGCATACCCAGAATTTGAGTTTCTATTGTTGTGAAAAAAATATGCATATACAAGAGTAAATGCGGTATGAGCAAAAAATAAGGCATTTTTTTTTTGTCTTTCTGTGTTGCCCGGTACCAAACAGTCCATTACAGGTCCGCGGTCCGGTGGTTGGCGATCACTGATATGCAGTACTCATAATTAAGTTCAGTAGCAATACCAGTTCAATCCAATTTGGTTACATTTAAATTTCTCTTATTTATTGTAGCTTATTAAACAATTCAGGCATGTTTTATAACACTTTTCTCCGAACCGATACTATACTTCACTCTAGTGGTCATTGATGCCGGTACCAGATACCGATCCCTAAATAATCACGATCAGTCTATAACAAGATAACCTAAAACCACAAAGCCTGGGTAACTCACCAGTATGTCCCACTGGGCCATCTTCAACTTCTTTGAATCTCTGCAAAAATGGCTTTGTACTTCAAGGACAATCCATAGAATCCAACCGTGTAAAATATTTACCCCAAAACACACGATACTACTGACAGATAAATAGGAATCCACCTTAAACATTTCTGCTTCGTTGGACATTGCTTCTTCAAACCCGTCAGTTTCACCACATTATATGCTTTTACAAATAAACAGACTCACAATTATTCCATACATGGTAGTTAGCCCTGTACCTTTCGAAGTGACACCTTTTCAACGATAAGTGTCTGTTTATGCTAGTTTTACTCGTGCACAAAGCGCAAAATTACATTAAACTTTCATCTTCCTCGGGAAATATATTCCTCATGTCTCACTCTCACCTTTACTGCTTCGGCATCCCTGTCGCGGGTAGAAAAAAATGCATAAATTGGCCGCTTTGTTGCATAGGCCGCAGGGCTGAACGTTTGGGAAAAAAGTCGCGGCTTATAGTCAGAATTTTACGGTATAAATCATTGATAAAACGGCAGAGACTTATAATTACACACAATCGCACTACGTCACATTGTGATCACAATTGGATTTCGGTTAATCGTGCAGCCCTAGTGCTACGTGTGCCAAACAAGTCTTTCAAAATAAAAGAAATAAACATACAAAAATACACAATCTAATTTTATTATATGGGCTAACTCATCGCATTTGTTCTTCTGCCCATGTTTCTTCCTGTCATGTTCATCTATTCGTCAGCTTCTCCTCAGGGAGCTTTGCACTACCGCCAATTCTAGATAGAAGCTTGAGAGGTTCTGTTCACACCTGTCACCTCAGAATGCAAATATGTTTTTATAGATATCCCAAACAAATATAGAACTATTTTAGCACATTTCAACTACTGGAGCGCCTCTTTTAATCTCAATGATTTAAGAACTGTCCTTTTGAAATGGGAAGGGACTGATCCAACTGAGTGGTCATTTTAGCACATTCTGCTATCCTTTCCATTTCTTAGTAATGACACAGAATGCTAGTGACTCATAAAATAACCATGGAGCACCAACAAAAAGGCAAAGTCACTTGCATCCTAAAGCCCACTGCATCCGATTCTTACCTTACCAGAGTGCTTTTACCTGAAAATAGGTCTTACATATAGACAGTTTTCCAATTCAGGCCTGTAGTTGTGTAGCTTTTACTTTGCAAGCTTGTCGGTCATTACATCACCAATCCGAAAGTGACAACTTGAAGATAAGTGTATATATAGACCCTTGAATGTGATATATACCTTCCGGGTGCTTGGTGGTGAACTGCAGAATTGAGCTAGGGGCCTCATCTCCTAATTGCTTGCAAAATTGATTGTGTTGCCCGACTCATCCATCACACCCTGCGCCCTTTTGACCACTCTTTTATTAGTATGCAATGCATATGCATATGAGACCTTTCAATGGTGTGTGAGACTTTCCTTCTGTCTCGCTGGGGGTGACTTCCTGGACAGGTGTGAGCGCTGTATGCACATAATATGAGGCGCACAGGAAATAACAGACACATTATCAATATGCCCTGGCTCAAGTGCATTAAGTATTCTGGCGCTTGTGCCATTTTGACGTGTTGTAGATTGAGTGATTGTCTTTGCATGGACATGTGATTGTTCATCCACTGGTCAATATTTGGAGTAAAAAAGAGAAATGGTTAATGATATTGATTCCGCTAACGGATAATCAGACATTCATCAGGAGATGTATAATGTATTAGTACTTAGAAAAATCTCTTCCAGAAGGCTGTGTGAAGTGTCCATGTCACAACACTTGCAGCTTGAATACCATACCTGTCAACATCAGCCAATTTCTCCCCTTATTATAATTGCAATTCCCCTTATCAAACAATAAGAGACCTTACAAACACAATGCAGAAACTATTTACTCACAGCAAGACAGAATGCGAAGAATAAAAACAAACATCATTCGTATGAACACGTTTATTTGATAAACAACACAAACAATTTTCTCAAGATCTTTCTTAGGTATTTCTCTACTTCCCTAATTCAGTGTTGCTTATTATACTTAGCAGATTACAGATTAAAGCGGAAATTATCGGTTTTTAATTTTTTTTTTGTTTTTCCTGGGAACTTTTGGTGAAGGGTGTATCTAACTTGAAATGATCAAAAACATATGAAAGGAAAACATAGGTAGACAGGTATGGAATACATCTGTGGCCTACATACAAACTATGTTTTTTTTTTTTAATATTAGCTTTTGTTTTTAAGTAACGTCAAAGATATGCATTTAAAACATGCACTTAGATTTCAAAAACATACATTTCAGTTACTGAAACACACATCAGTATTTAAGAACTACTTGATCTTCTACTATTTAGTTATTTTTTCCATTGTCTGTACATTGTCCTTGGGTGGCCTGAAAGGCGCTTTTAAATAAAATGCATTATTATTATTATTATTATTATTATGTTGTGTCTTGTTTTGATGAAAGCTGAGCTTTTTGTCGTGACACTTGTCTACTTCATACATTTAGCCTTCAGATGTGAGTTTATTGTTGAAGTACCATATTTTTTGGACGATAGGGCGCACCTAAAATCCCCAAATTGGGCTGAAATTTAAAAGTGCACCTTAAAACCAGGTGCGCTTTATATGTGGATAAAATTGGAAATGCAGAGTTATCTGTGTGTGGAAGTACATGAGATTTTACAGTGTTACCGTGCAATGATTGGTCAATTAAAGAACCCTACTGACCAAAATTGCAAAGCGTTTTAGGGTTCAGAAACCTAACCACTACAACATGAGAGATACAGGAAACAAATGAATAAACATTTGGTTTGATTATTACAAATTCTTACAGTGTCAGAAACAAATGTTGGAGAAATCAGAAATTAATTCTGAAAGATATCTTTGTAGTGTGATTTCTGTCTCACTGGTGGTCCTGCGGTTAGATTTCGGCCCTCTCACCGTTGCAACCCGCGTTTGAATCTTGTTGCATGCAATGTTTTGCATTCTTGGTCTGCGACTTGAATACAATGAAAATGAAAATGCACAACAATTGAACATGAATACCAACGGCAGGTCTTACTTTAGTTTTAATTCCATGCACTGTATAGTCCTTCTATATGAAAAATATATGACGAAAGACTGTTTTTTGGAGATGCACCTTATATTGGGGAAATAAATGGTAGTCATATTCACAAAATATTCATGTAGTATTTTTAACATTTATGGCAATGCTTGTAAATAACACAAAATCTTTAATAAAACTTAATATTGAACCACACCTCGTAAATTAAGCAATTTTTTATAGACTAAAACTTCTTACATTGCCTTTCCTATGGCAGTTTGCACATTTCCCTAAACATAGGTGGCCAAAAAATGCTGATATAAAATTAACATATGGCCGAACAAGCTTGTGTACCATCAGTCTGCTGGCTGTAAATGTGACAATGGTGACAATGATCGTTGTAATGCTGATCCACGTCTTGTCTGCTTTAATGGCGGCCAACATTCCTAGCGCACAACTGCGTCACATTGCATCCCGTCAGTTCTCATTGCATCGGTTTTGATCAAGGTTCGCCGTCTATGACGTCGCGTGACTGCCTAAGCGGTCGGCTCGTCTCCGCCGTATCATCCATCCCTAACGCTTTCTTTCTGCCTGCCACGCTTGCTTATCAATGCTGACATCCTCACTATCTGTCGCCCATTATATTCTGCTATCTACCCCTCCCTTCCCACCCTCCTCTTCCGCTCATTTTAGAGCTTTATGTACTCACACTGGCATATGGAGAGAGACAGACAATGGGCTGATAGACGGTTTATGCAGTTTTAGAAACAGGTCCTTGTCGGCTTAAATGTACAAGTTCCCTAATAGCTGCAAGTCAGCGTAATATAGAGATAAGCGCTACATAACAGCAATGTATGTGTGACGCCGGATTGCACTTCTATTGATCCTCTTCACTTAGGCACACATTTGCTGCATTTTCTGAGTTGTACCTGGTGACAGCACATTAGCCCTATAGTGGCTATTTACATTTGCTTCAGGGATGGGAAACCAATTCGAGCAACACCTTTGCCCCTTTGTTTCACATCCCTCTATAGTACCATCCAGTTAATGTACTCTGTCATTGCCAGGTAGGGTTAAACGAAAGTAGAATGCTTTTTTGGGTCATCTGTGCTGAGACCGGACCGGACTTGATCGCTGGATTGCATGGATGTATCACTTTAGATCCTGTCACTGTTCTGGCACGCTGAGTGTGACATCAACATATAGCCCCAGGCAAGCTGGCAACATTCCCCCTTCAGGGAAAAGCTTCCCTCATGTTCAGAAACCTTGTGGCTCCGCACTACTGCAAAATTGTGGTTTGATGCGTTTGGTGCCCGAAAAACACCGACTTTTCTCCCTTCTTATTGATCAAAGACAAGGAAGCTGAACCAAAGAATGAAAGAAAGTGCTTCCAGACAAGATGGCGCAAGGAGTTTTTTTATTCCATGCTGCGCCGGAGTTGCAAAAAAAGTTGTTTCCTTCCATGACGGGTACATAGAGTTCTGTTTTCTGCCTCATTAGATGGAGTGCCAGTGTGCGAAAGAAGGATGTGATGAAAGATGCAAAGCATGAAAGTTTCATGTTTATGACTGACATGAGCTAGATAGTTCAGCCAGCTTTTTAACAAATTCTTTAATCCATTCTAGTCAACTTTGATTTGCCTCGATTAAGGAAATAAAAAATCTCAACCGATCCAACCTCAGTTCACAACATGCACAACCTTTAATTTGAGATATGGAAACAAACTGAGCAGCACGGCGGCGCAGTGGTCAGCGCGTGTGCGGCACAGTTCTGAGGTCATGAGAGGTTTGAGGTCTGTGTAGAGTTTGCATGTTCTCCTCGTGCTTGTGTGGGTTTCCTCCAGGCACTCCGGTTTCCTCCCACATTCCCAAAAATGCATGTTAGGTTAACTGGCCGATCCAAATTGGCCCTGGGTGTGAACGAGCGAGCGAATTGTCTGTCCCTATGTGCCCTGCAACTGGCTGGCAACCAGTTCAGGGTGTCCCCTGCAAACTGCCCGAGGATAGCTGGGATGGGCTCCAG
Organism: Urocampus carinirostris; assembly: GCF_059441175.1. Classification (NCBI taxonomy): domain Eukaryota; kingdom Metazoa; phylum Chordata; class Actinopteri; order Syngnathiformes; family Syngnathidae; genus Urocampus; species Urocampus carinirostris. Next base: position 21,790,528 of record NC_142356.1, read on the forward strand.
CACCCCCGCAACGCTACTGAGGATAAGCGGTGCAGATAATGGATGGATGGATGGATGGATGGATACAAACTGTTATATTGTAAACATAATGATTTCCTAGTTACTCCTAAATGTACCTACTTAATAAATATAGGAATTTGCTTCCGTTTTAAAGAATTATAAGTTAGGTTAATACTTGCCTACATAAGAAGAGACAGCCCTAATCATCTGGCATTCATTCCAAGGTGTTACGTGGTTATTGGCAGTTGACCACCTGCCTTCAAAATAAATCAACTTTTAATGTGTATGGTAACAACAATACATCGTATGAAAAATGCTACTTATAAGTGTGATGGTGCAGCAATTTTCAGTTCTATGTTAAGTGCACTATTTGTGTCTCTGAAGTACTTTCCTCCAACATTTTACTCAGAAATTCAGAGAAGACCTCTCAAGTGTAATTTGGAAAACTATATATTTCCCAAGAACATTTCTCCTCAGGACTTCTCTGAGGAAATAGAGCTCAGAACACTATTTTCTGGGTGAAGGGTTCTCTGATGCACATGCATATTTACACTTGTTGGCCTTTCGAGCTGCATAAATGTTGGCTACATATGTATGAGAGGAGCTTGCAGTTGTGTGAGAGCGCAAGACACCCTCTTACAAACAGAATTTATTAATCTTAGTTATTCAAATCTTTGATATCAGTGCAACTTCAATAGCAGTTTCTTGAAAACTTTGAATCTCGGTGAAATGTATGTTCCTGTCATCTTTTGAGTTTGGATGCCTTTTGTTTGGCCGTGCTGGACATGGTTACTGCTCTAATTTTCCGGGCTTCTGAACATGTTGAAGAAAATGGACTTTTAATTAATTTTGGATGCGGTGTGACTCTGTTGATATTTTTGCAGATGAGAATCAGCGTTACGCTTCTCTGCATCTTTTATTACACAGTAAGAGCACCTGTTTTTTCCTGGCATTATTTCTAAATGACCATGTAGTTGCTACGCCAGTTGGTTTTGACATGATCAGAGAGCGTAACCTTATAAACATAGAAGATGTTGAAAAACCTGTTAAATAGCGGTAAAATCATATTGCCAATATTATCCTGTGAAAATTAATGATTTATTTTGTGATTACAGGCAAACAAAACCGCCACCAAGTACTAATTGTTAGCCTGTTTGTTATATTTCTAATTCTACTGCAGTGGGACCTAATAAGTTGCCCTACATTTGCAAAATGCAGTTTTTGTTTTTTGACAGAAACCACCAGATATACAGGTATGTCGTATTGGGCAGTTTGAAGCTTCCTTTTCATTCACATTTTCATACTATCTGCCTAATGTCATCTTATTGCCAATTGAAAGGCGTCACCACCACCATTTTCAAACTACTTATCTCTGTAGTTTCTCTTTGGGATTGTGACCGCTGCCCTGGAAACAGTAATGACACCTGCATAATTCATGCCCATAAATTTGGCAGGTGTCCTCCTGCTCACCTCCCTATGCTTATTGAGAGGATGTGTGTACTGCAGACTTGAGGAATCAGGGCCAAAGATGGACAGATGGACCCCTCCACTATACTCATTGTGTCGATCTTTCAGCCGCCACCAACATAATTAGTGTCCTATGAGGCGTCAACCTTGTCTTTTTAACCACACTCTCAAACTGTCCCATCCTCCATTTCTGGAACCCTTTAACCCCCTCTCTTTCCACCTCGATCAACCTTTCTGCCTCTGTACCTTCCACTCTGCCCCTCGTTTGCCATGCCAAGTTCCTCTTGAGAGACTTTCACCCCATCTGTGTCCTCCCACAGGTGGCTCTCTTGTTGCAAACCCTCCAGACTGTATTCTCTATCCCACCCCATCTGCTTCTATCAACCAATATGCCCACCTGACCTGGAGCATTTTACCGTGGGCTTTTGCCTGCAGAGTTTATAGTCCAAACTGTCACATTTAGAGACCTCCTTCACCTTGAACCGCTAAGGTCTCTGTGTGGGTATGTGTCTACAGCGGAGCCAAACGAATGACCTGTCATAACTTGTTAAGTCTTATTATTAAGCCTTTTAAAGGCTCCAGAGGCAACAAAATGAGCTATTTTAACACCTACCTCATGATGGATAACATTTGCTGCGTTTGTCTTTTTTACTCAACGCAGTGAAGTGGGCACTAGTAGTCGCACCGTGACCACATGTGTGAATCCTCTCTCTGCAACCTACGAGGATTAAAAAAAAACAAAAAAAAAAACAGATGAGTATAATAATGAGTTATATTACTGATGAATGAAATGTGCCATCACCATTTACTGTTTTTAGAGCTGTCTGTTTGCAGCTAGATTAAATCCATCTAAATCGAAACACAAGTGCCATAATTGAGTGAGTTCAAATACATGGTCACATATGAGGATTTTTTTTAAGTTTTGGCTCAATCTGTTTTCCCATTCTCTGACAATCTTCAAAAGTGTTGCACGGAAATGGGAACTTTTTAACTCACTGATGCCGTCTTCTTGCTTTTGTCATTATTGTCATGATGGCGATTAAGAGCACCTGTGACTGCTCAATTGGCGCCAACAGCCCTGAGAGCATGAACTCTTTTTAAACCCCCGGCTGTCAAGAGATCTCTGTCAGATCGTTTATGCGAACCGTTGCCCCCAGCTCGGTAAGCTCTTAACTCAGACTCTGTTCCTGCCCTGCTTTTCTCTGCCTGATCCCCGTTGTCAACCTGTTTCCGGACCTGACTCTGCCCCGTACTGCCTGCCTGTTATCCGATCAGTTTTGCCCCGTTACCTGCCTGCCTCCTGTTGCCGACCTCGTTTCCGAACTTGACAACGCCCTTGCTCTCCAGTCCCGGCTAGCGACTTGTAATTCCCGCCTGTCTTCGACCCTCCTCGCTAGACACGGAAGTGCCACTTCCGCGTCTCCTGCTCCTCTTGTCCGTCAACCATTGGAGCGTGGAAGCAAGCCTTGCTCTCCCTAATTATTAATAAAAACTGATAAAACGAGTGCTATTGGGTCCTGTGTCCGTTTCTGGTCCGTGACAATTATTGGATTCTCTATCAAGCTCCTTATGCTGCATGTGCAAGCACGTGCATTTTTTAGACATACTCTAAATCCTTTTTTTTTTTTTATCACTTTTTGGGTTTGGACTGGCATTTGGACTGTACTTGAACATGCCATGTAATACTTCCACCATGTTAATGTATCACTAACAAAAACTGCTATGATAGGTCATTCTCCAATTGCCTATCCCTCTTCTTCATCTTACCTAATTTTTCTGTGGCCGTAAAAACTGTACTTAGAGTAAGATAAAATCAGATATGCGCAGCGGGAAGAAATTATTTGAACTCAGTTGGGCATTGTTAACACATACTTAATAAAGAAAATATTCTACTTTCAACTTGTTAATGACACTTCAAACCAAACATCCCATCTTTAAGTTGGAAAGTGCAGTAAAGCCAAAGCTATGGAATCTAGTCAAATTAATCAAAATCTCAACCACCACAGGGATGCATTTGACCTTTAGTTCTGTTGTTTTCCTGCTTGACAGGACAGCTAGAGCGAGAGCCAACTAGGGCCTATGCAACTTCCAATAACAAACCCCTGCCCCTCAACCCGCCGGCACACAGCAAGGGGTACTCGACCAGTGTTGTCTCATCGATCCCACGCATGCATCGGTCGCACTAACACTTGCAGACACAATGTGGGGAAAGAATAATAATGCTCATTTTTTCAAGGCTGTGTGAGGACTTGTACCCTGTGATTGGCTCATTTATCCAGATTCATCGTGGGAGGAAAAGCTTTAGCATACATATGTAATCTTTTTAGTGTTGGGTTGTGGGTCAAAATCAGAACTATGCTGAAATGCACGCTCACTTTTGCAAGAACGCTGCATTCAATACACTATGTCGGGAGCGGAGTTGAGGAAAAGGTCTTTGCCTTTAAGTGTTCTACCTTTGTGTGCGCCACAGACTTATTTTCCAGTTCAGTTTAAGTGTGAGGCACACATTGGCAGATTTACAAATGGAGGTTCTACACTCACTCTGTAGAATTGCAAATGGCAAAGTCACTCTGATTCTCAAACCGTTCACAGCATTATGATTCTGCTTTTTCTTCTCTTTAAGAAGAAATGTAGTAGTTGTGTTTGTGTGTGTCTAGAGTTTCAGAATTTGCTCGGATTAGACACAATGATGAATGAAAGGCTTTTCTATCCCGACATCGCAAAGACATCGTTAGTCGGTTGATGGAAGACTCTAAATATTCTATTGGTCTGGATGTGGGCGTAAATGCTTGTTTGTCCCTGCAATTGACCGGGAACCAATCTAGCATGTCACCCGCCTCTCTACCCGAGTGAGCTTTGATAGGCTCCAGTTACCAGCGACCCTAATAGGAACAAGCACTATAGAAAATGGATGGATGGACTTTATTCCATGTCAGTTCTGTTGATACAGGGACCTGTTAAATGTTTTCTTGTTATAAAAACTCACTGTTGAATTGATTAATTAATAATTAATGTCAAATGTTTTCATTTTCTGGATTTTTGTACCTCTGAGAGAAATAATGTAGATAGCGTACCCTATTTAGGAGTGAACTAGCCGTAAACATTCAATGACAGATAAAAATTCTTATAAAACAATTCCTCAAATTTGAGGATGGATGCTGGAACGAATATTTTATTATGTCAACTTGTATTTTTGAGTTTTTTTTCTGGACTTGTTTCTTTTTTGCAAAGCTAACATGTATTTAGGCAAAATTGCACTCCCACCTTGTTAATTGTTATTTCGAACCAATGAAAAACTCAAGTGATCCAAAACGCTAAATGGAATTCACTATTTACAGCTGGATTATAGTCTTTTCTTTACAAAACTAAATCACATAACTCATTCAAATAGACTGCATAAAATTTTAGCACTCGTCAGCATCGTCTGAACACACACACAAAAAAAGTTTATACATTTATTTTTTGGGTTTTGGTTTAAAACACTTCCTGTACCATATCGTACTATGCTCGACTATGCCTAACATGATATCAACAAATTGTTTATTTAATTTTGGTCTTATTCTTTGCGGCTATATTCCTCATCCTAGCTGGTTCTAAGCTAGTTTAACTTTTACATATCTTGTACAATGTGCAAATTGTCATTTTTTCCCCTGCTAGAACAAATCAAGCTATTTGTTCTGCTCACTGTCCCTATGAGCAGTATAAACCAAATAACCAAGAGAAGGCTGTTCAACCTAATTAAAAAAGTGTGTTATGGGATCTTTTCTGTTTTGTGTTTTAAATATTTCTTTCCATCTACTTATATCTCACCCGGTTCCTGTAACCATCAAAGGAGAATGTGTAGAATTTGTCCAGACCTACAAATACCTGGGTGTGCAGCTGGACAACAAACCTGACTGGACTGCCAACACAGAAGCTCTATGTAGGAAAGGGCAAAGCCGACTTTACTTCCTCAGAAGGCTGGCCTCCTTCAAAATCTGCAAAAAGCTCCTGAAAATATTCTATGAGACAGTAGTGGCAAGCGCCCTCTTCTATGCGACAGCGTGTTGGGGAGGCAGCGTCAAGAAGAAAGATGCCTCTCGTCTCAATAAACTGGCTAGGAAAGCGAGCTCTGTTGTGGGCAAAGAGCTGGACAGCCTAACAACAGTAGCTGAGAGACGGGCACTGGAAAAGCTGCGGTCAATCATGGACAATCCATCACATCCACTACACAGCATTATCTCCAGACAGAAGAGCAGTTTCAGCGACAGACTGCTGTCACTGTCTTGTACTACGGACAGACTGAAGAGATCTTTTCTTCCTCATGCCATGAGGCTCTTTAACTCTACCCGGCAGAGTAAAATCCCACAGTAAACCACACCACCTACATTGCATATTACCGAATCTTATTGCAATATGTATTCTGTGTAGCACTATTTAGTTATTCTATATAACACGCCACAGTGGGCATTTGCACGTCACACTGGGTATTTGTATATTGTATTCTTTTTGCTTTATTATTGTATTGTTCTCAGCTCAGGGAGGCTGCTGGAAATGTGAATTTCCCTTCGGGGATGGATAAAGTATCTATCTATCTATCTATCTATCTATCTATCTATCTATCTATCTATCTATCTATCTATCTATCTATCTATCTATCTATCTATCTATCTATCTATCTATCTATCTATCTATCTATCTATCTATCTATCTATCTATCTATCTATCTATCTATCTATCTATCTATCTATCTATCTATCTATCTATCTATCTATCTATCCATCCATCTATCCATCCATCCATCTATCTATCTATCTATCTATCTATCTATCTATCTATCTATCTATCTATCTATCTATCTATCTATCTATCTATCTATCTATCTATCTATCTATCTATCTATCTATCTATCTATCTATTGTGCAAAGCTAAAAAAATCCTTCCCACATTTTTTTAACTTATTTATATTTTTTTGGTTAGCAAGGAAAATACATTATAATAGGAATTTTGCAGCCTTGTTTGTTACACTTTCGCTTATAATTGAATGTTATGTGCTCATATTTTAAAGCGGCCTTTTCATCACGGCTTCTCTGTGCAAAGGGCTACTAAATATTCTCTTCCATTGTGGAGCTAATTTTTTTTCTCTCCATTTTCTTTCAATTTCCTTATGCTGGCACTGCCTACCTGGACATGTCTGCACACTTAGGTGAGTAACATTTTTCTTATTAAGACAGCACACATTTGAATGCTCTGACAGTGAATGTGTGGCTTTAAGTTGTTTTGGCTTATCTCTTTAAAAAACGTTATTGAGTGAAACCTTTTTGATTTATGCATTTAACGCCGTTAGTGCATGCATAATGTGTCTGTATCCAAAGTGCACTCGAGGTCTTAATCATTTTAATATATTGGGCTGCTATCGACAGTATGTTGGTGTTAACTTAATAGGGTGACACCATAATGATTTGGGCCCTTTTCATTGCAAACGGAGAGCTGTGGGCATGACGATTATTCCTTGGTGTGATGCAGTGGCTGGCTGGGTTAGATCCGAACCTTAAAACAATTTCCAAAGGAATTTTGTTAAGTAAAAGGAGCTACGCTACACATGCGTATTGAAATTGGCCAAGTCTGACATGGTGTCACATTTTTTTAAGATGTGTATTCTGTGAACTATAGAGTAACTACCCATTCATTGAGGGGGCTCAATTCCACTTCATTGGGCTGGACATAATGTTTGCAACGCCAAATTGTTTGTATGTAACTTGCTCCGACTTTAATGGCCCACTCTTGACACTGCAAAAACAAATGTTTACTGAAGCCAAGCAATTTCAACAGCATCTTAGAGAAGAGGGTTCATCAGATCGAGCTGTCGCAAGTTTATAAAAACTCTAGAGATGTCTTAAAATTGATGGTGGAACCATAATTAAAAATGTTTTTTTGTGATGGATTGCATTTTTGCTTTATTGCCCAATTGTATTGTTATTAAGACCCAAATGGTAATCTGCAGTATTGATCTTAATAGCAATTAGTACCGACGTTGGTTGGTTTCTGGTGAGTGGGCTGAAAGGGCACTCAGAAAAAGGCCCTTTTTTGTTTTTTTGCTGACATCATATTTATTTTGACCCGACAGTTTTCTGTGACATCTTCCTCAATGTTTGAGTTTTCCTATTTTTTTTCCCTGTCTGCACCGCTTTGGCAGGAGAGCGAGCTTGTGTGGGTTTTAAAAGGATGCCACACTGGACGGACTGAGTCCGAGAGAGACAATGTGTTAGTATGTGGGTGCTTGCGTTGAAAGGTGATGGCACTTAGCCTAATTGTGCTCAAGCTGAATACTCTACATTGGCTGGCAGTCAAATTTAGACCATCCGCTAGGCTACAAATACTCATTTGGATGAGCTCCAAAAAATGTAATCATGTTTACACTTCATGCATGAATCTGATTTTTGAACATGTTTTCCTGTTTCTTTCCTTATATAATCAAAGGTAAATATTAACCTTTCCCCGGTGACTTTGGGTCAGATGTAAACAGGACTTTTTTTTAGCATTTAGAAAAAAATACTCACAAAAACACATAACGCTATTATGAAAAATAAAAAACTTAAAGTTCTTCATGATCTACTCCTGCATTATATATTTTTTTCTTTAGTACAGAAACCCCTCACTACTTCGCGCTTCACTTATCGCTGGTTCACTCCTTCGCGGATTTTGAATTTAGTTTATATTGTCTTTTTTTACATGGCTAACATTGTTTCATGCATTATGTTCTGCAGATAGTGGGAACTTATTTAGAAGTCGACCGAGTATCGGGTGGGTGGATTATCTGCACAGATATTTGCGAATTCGACTGATATCTGTAGTGAATGGTTTATAGATAAAACATTAAAATGTGATGTGGTCAATGGATGAGGAGAAAATACATAATTATACATCTTAATGCAGTGCTAGGAATCAAATGAACAGACCCATTTTAAGGCAGTGGAATGTTTTTTTTTTGTTTTGTTTTCCTTTTTAATTGTTTAAGTTAATGTGTCCACCCTAAACAAAGTGCAAATCATGGTGACAGCTAGTATTTTACCGACTCATTACATTGATTAAAAAAAACATCGATTTAATCGGACTCTGAGTTAAGTCAGAAGAGCACAAAGAAATGCTGATCACCACTGGGTGCTCTGTGAATTGTTATCGGGTCCGTAGAGAGACTGAGACGACGTCGGTACAAGCCACCCATTCCGAGCTTGTATCTCACCAATGCCAGATCCATTACAAACAAACGGATGACCTGGATCTACAACTCCATGAGCATATCAAGGGGATGATCACCAGTTACTTTGCCAGAATCTAGCTATGGTTTAAAACAGCCCATTTTATAACAGAGTGGCAATCCTTGAAAAAAGGGAATCATAACTGGATTTTCTTCATCATGGGCCTAAACCTCTTAAGGAAGCTTGAGGCTCAAAGATGGAATCGGGCATATGACAACAACTACCTCCGGAGATGGTTGGGAAACCCTCCGAGTTTCACATCAGTAAACCTGAATATAATGGGGCAGTTTCAACTTTCTCTGTTATTTGGGGTGGAGGATTTCAAGGTAGCTAAGTGCAGAGTCATATTGACATACAGAGACTCCCAGGACAAACAAGTTAGACATGCAGGCATCCTCACAAGATAAGGAAGCAAGTGGGCAGCTGGCCCAGCTATTGCACAAGCTAAATGACTACTGAAGCTTAGTGACATTATCGGAACAGGATGCAAAGGAATACAGGGCCTTGGGCCTTTCCAAACCCAGCAATAGACAAAGACAGGAATCAAGGACCAAAGAGCCATGATCCAGCCTAGAAGAGGAAAGCCGGAGGGCAAAACCAGTGGAGCTTGGGTCCCAGGGAGCTTGGACCAGTTGGGATCTACCCAAGTGAATTATCACATGGGAAGATGTACAGCAAATGAGACCGTTCCACATCTCTTTCCTGCTAAGATCTGTTAATGACACACTGCTGACACTGTTTGACTCGCACAAGTAGGGCTTAAGGGAAAACCCATTTTAAAACCTTTGTGGAGAAAAGGGTACCATGGCGGACATTCTGTCAGGGTGTGCAATAGCTCTCACCCACGGAAGATCTCATGACCCTTGCTTACACCTTGGAACAGGAGCAATGCTAGAAACGGCCACCACATGGGAAAACAAAACTTTCCATCAAATTAGTTAGAAAAGGACAAAATCCTTAGACCACTGCTACGTCTAGAAGCAACCTACATCAGAAGGCCCCATCAAGGGAAATGAAGGTCGACCTGTGGGAAGGACTGCTATTTCCTTTGGGTTGTCCAGACCACCCTAAGGCCAGTTGTGGTAATGTTGTCCAAAGAGGCAAAGGAGAATATCCTCATAGAACTGACAGTGTTGTGGTTCAAAACTGAAACACCTGATGATTTTGGTAACCACCTCTTGGCCCTAGCTACATTCACTAAAAGTGAATGAAGTATAGGTATCTTCAGGCGATAAAAAACAATCATTCACTCATTAAACTTCCATTTTTTTCCCGTGTTTCTATCTGTAGGTCTATAGTTGTTATTTTGTTACAGTCGTATAAATTATTTACTACTGATATCTTCTAAATAAATTACGAGTTTTTCCTATCACAGGACTTTTTGGGAATGTAACCCCCGCGTAAAACCAAGCATTACTCTACTAATTTGTGCAATGGTGACTTCTTTTTGTTTTAATAAGAGTTCTACTATTCTCCTGATAACAGGTGCTCAATGCCTAGGAAAGTGTAGATGATGTATGGGGCTCTCTATTGTTATAAGTCAAGTTCCCCTCTCTTTGAGTGTTTACGGCATTCTGCAGTCTTGTTAGCAAGTCGAGGAGGGCAGTTTCAGTTTTGCCCTTTCCCAATCCACTCTATTCTCTTAACTCGTCTTTGCTTCCGCCTCTTTTGTCTTCCCTTCAGTCCCTCAACATCTATTCCCTTCTTTCTTCATCTCCGGGCCAGTAGAAATTACTTGTCCCTTTGCTAGGGTGCATCATCAATCCCATGATTCATCGCGCGGTGCCACTGTAACGGCACCTGCCTTGATTGAATTGAGGGTGCAACCACGTTTGTATCTGCTCGGACACAGCTGGCCACATGTGTGAGAGATGACTTTTGAATTAACGCTTTAGTTTTTTTTAACCCCTATAAATGCTCCATATTTGTCTGGCCTCCACCCTTACAATGTGCACTTTCTCTTCGTCTCTGTCATGGTCTTTCCTTTTGCCATTCACCACATCGCCCACGCTCTGCAAGGCCAGAGAGCTGTTTGCCTGGCCCTTACGCTCTTGTTTTTTTGTGTAGTTTATCTGTCTGTTTACTACTAAAGGATAATGCTGCAGTGAACTATAGTAGTTCCCGGCATTCTACAAGTAATTGGTAACAATCACAGAAATGGGAGGGCTTTTAGTTCCTGGTAATTGACTGCTTTATGATGTACTTTTCTGCAGTAAAGCACTCTCTACCCCAGTTATTTAAACATTTGTGTTTGTTTTTTTAAAGATGACACCGTTAGCAGTGACCACCATTAAGAAAACTTATTCCGTATGACCCTGCGGCAGGGAGTCAAAAATGTCATGAGAATTAATTAAATTCACACTTTTTATACAGGAACTAATATTTGTATTTATTTTGATTTATTTTTTAAAGAGAGCCACACCATATACATTTAAGACGAAAAGCAGAGTTATTCTTTAAAAATTATGCAAACTGACATTTTTACATTCGGTGTAGACGGCGCTGGGCAGGGAGAAGAACAGACACTCCCCTACTTACGAACACTTGTTTGGGGATGTCGAAAAATATCCAGACAATACTGTAAGTTAGATTTCTGATTGTGTGCACCTTTATCCGAGGAGGGCACAGTGCTGTGGAATGCTTTCCCCCCTGAGATTCGATCTGCAACCTCAGTGGAAATGTTTAAATCTAAGCTTAAAACACACTTCTATGTGAATAACCTATATTTTACGTTGACAATATCAGGGGATGGTGTCATAATAGTCTGTAGTTTGCAATAGTCTGTACTTTGTGCAGCCCTTTGAGACTCTTTGTGATTAAGGGCTATACAAATAAACATGACTTGACTTGACTGTAGGGCTTCTTTCCACCGCGTGGCGCTGTGAGAGCTCAACCAGCATCCATTCGAAAAAGAAATCCGGCTTCTACTTCCTGGTTTGTAATGTTATAGAGCATATTATTTCATTAAACGTTTATTTTTCAGTTTCAAAACAATACAGGTTATGTAAGCCTTTAACATACTTCTATAAACCTTAAACATACATTCCATATAAAATAAAGCACTGAAGCAACTTATGAACAAATTCAACATACAAACGATCGTCCAGAATCTCGTTCAAAAGTAGGGCAGCGTCTGTACGTGCGCCGTAAGCATAGCTCCGCCCAAACGTACCCCTTTCCCTATCAAATTGCTCTGTGTGCGTGGCTAGAGTTTTGGGGTTATAAACTTTGTTCGGTGGGTTTTAATTACAGTGTCTCAATACTGAACAAACATTTTTAATGAGCTACCATATAAAATCATTTATTAGATTTACAGCCAAAACAGGGTCTGTTGCTGTGAAACCTCGACTTTAAACTATAGTTGGCGTGTACCCTTCATATACTGGCATTACGTGGGTTATGACTTTTGCATGATTAGAATTTGATCTGTGAGCCATATGTACTAATGAAAATAACCATATGTGGCTCACATACCATAGTTTCCTGACCCCATGTGTAGATCCTTCCTTTCAGATAGCACATATTTTATGAGATTATGTAGGGTTATGTAGCGAAATATGGGTGGTCAATTTTTTTTTCCATGTCACAAAAGCCAGTTTGTGTAAAAAACAACCTTCGCTTAATTTTTACTGTTGGTGACATTTGAAGCAACTGTAATTTGATAGAATTCCCCCTTAAAGTCACACCAATCAATACTTAGCACCATGAGATGGACTTTGGTCTTGGTTTGATAAAGTTGAAGGCCCCATCTTGAGGTCCCCAGCAGTATCCTCAGAGCTGAAGACCCAGTCGGGATGAGGAACACCGAATGCAGTGTGTAGTATTTATATGCTTCCGCAAGGTGATATTATTCGCAGGTAAAATATCAGTTTCCATTGATGGCACTCGGCTGTATCTGCCTCTTGAGGAAATTTCTTTGCTGCCCTTTGACACCTTTTTGTGAAATAGGGCTATACTAATAAGCATCACTCGACTTGACTTGACATGAGAGAAAACATTTTAAGTTCTGTAGTGCCCCATGTGGAAGTGTCCCCTTGCATTGTCCCAGTATGACATGCATCATCCATTAGTAAAACTTATTGTTAAAGACAAGTTTTTAAGACATAGGGAAATTGCTTATAATAGAGGAGAACATACTAGTAGCCAGTCTTTCTTCTAGCTTTTTAATCATAATGTTATCTCGCAGTTCTTTCCTTACTGGCTTTTAAATGGTTTTTCGTGATATCATTGGTTTTAGTATTAACTGAGAGGAATCATTGGATACTTGGAGTGATGTTGTCTTTCACCAGTTACTTTTTGCCCTGCAACGACCAGCCATTTATTAGGTTTGCACTGTATCTGCACAGAGGCACTGAATTTGTGTCTAATTGATTTAAAAAGTGATTAAAGTGAAGCAGTCTGTTAGCCTTGTCTCCAAGTAACTGTGATTTAACAGTCATCAAGCTATAAAATAATATTTTATTAGTCTCACGGCTGGGAAATTTACAGGGTTACTGCAGTAAAAGCGTTCGAAGGATAGGGGGCATAATAAAAAGTGATCTATATTAAGACGGGGAAACTGACATGGGGTTGGAGGTAAAATTATTACTTGGGGGAAAGTACTTACTCCAGCACAGGTTTGTCTACAGTAAATGAGGCATTTATTCAGATTAGAGCTTTATAACTGACAAGATGCAAGCAATTGTCATGTTAAATGGTGTTCCAATTGCAGTGCCAAAGAGTTTTCTTGCCAGCCTGTGAAGAAAGACAAAATAGACGTTGATAACTAAAGAATCAGCATTTCTTTACGTCGAATACACATGATCTAACACTAGAAGATCATGCACTTTCCTTGTGTTTTTCCGAAAATTATTCAAGGCATACCAGGTTTTTCTGAAATTATTTAGTCACCAACATTTCAAGGTTTGATTTAGTCACTTATAGTTTAAATAAGCTCTTTGTCAATGAACTTTTTGATTTGCGCTGGAATGGATGGACCAGCTTTGGTGGGTTTTTCTTTGGTACGTAAGCAAGGAATCAGTAAATCATGTGCAGAACCCGACTGAACGGTAGCTCATTCCGTGCAGGGACACATGGAGTAGTATGTCTTTGGAAGTTTTCTTTTGTCGCTTGCTTGTACAGAGCATAATTGATTCCTTCATTGAGGGACAGAGCCATATTTCAGTGGGCTAGGCTCCAAGCAACAAGGCCATTTGTGTCAGAAAAGCAGCTGATTGGACTGATGAGCATTTCACCTGGGCCCATCTCTTCCAGTGATGTTGTTTTTCTCACAATATTGATCGTTTTTGTTCAGTGATAAAACCGCAACGTAAATGGCCGTTATTCCTTTGTGTCGGTAAATGTTTATTTCTAACACAACGATAAGAATTAACATTTACACGCATGCATAAACTCACTGGAAGAGTGTGTTTTTGGCAGTTTGTTCAAACCAGTCAATAGGTAATCTGCTTGGCGACGATGCAGTAGAAGTTATTAACTCTACCTCACGGCTTGGTCGTGTGAATTAAAAAGTTGTCAAATATCACCACACATTTAAATCCTCACTCAATTTTGGATCATCTGACTCTGCACAAACTGCCAGATTCTGAGTCTTAGCAGACAAACATTTATCAGCAATCCATTTTCTACTCCGCTTATAAATATCCTGTTCAGTGTCATGCCAGTGGCTGGTCATTTCAAATGACTCTAGGTGTTAGGTGGACAACACCCAGGAGTGATTACCGCTCAATAGAATGGCATCTGTAAATGTGAAGACCCCTTCAAGCACTGCCTGGAATAGCCAGCCATTAAAAAAAAATTGTCCATGTTCTATCTAAAGACCATCAGCACAGAAATGGGGACAAGTTACAAATTATGTTGCAATGAAGCACAATAATTATCCGGCCAATTGTTACCAAACTGATAATAGCCAAGTATGACATCAAAGTTATCCGCTAGACAAAAAAACAACACAAGCTATACTATTCAATCACTACTTGTTTTTATCCTCCGCATTTATGTTGCCCATTAAAATTTATTTTGATTTTCTATAACAATTGTAGCACAGCCTCTTCATGTCTCTTTTCTAATTCCCCATAATAGGCGTGAGTCAACAGACAGCTTGGACATAAACAAACGCATGGGTGAGGATGTGTACAGTCTGTTGTGGTTGTACAGGCTTTTGAATTTTAGCTATTATATTAGGTTTTGTTTTTTTTATAGATGATTTTTGTTTGAGTAGTTTTGTAGTGCATTTGTGCATGCCCAACCAAAATAATTGAGAGACAATATGTTTTTTTCCTGTACTAGACATACACAAATTGTACAGTACATATTTTTATTTTTTATACCCCTTAAGCAAATCATCACTGCCATACATTTGCTTCACATATTTTTAAATTTGACCGATGTAGAGTATCTTCTGCATAGGCAATTGTATATTAACTAATATGATAACTACTATAATTACACCAAGGCATTTGTGATGTTGTATATTAGAACACTTTAATGTTTGAAAGTGACATACTTTTACGGATACAACACACCCACACACACATATGCAGTTTTTATCCACATGTCAGTAATGTGGTTTTAATAACAATACCCTGTCATTATGGTTATTATTGACAAACAAAGTAGGTATTGATCAATTGATTAATAAAGTGAAGCTATCCTTCATTATTTTTGGAGACGTGTTTAATGGAGCTGTATAATTGCATTGTAATAGTAAACTGTAATAAAGACTAACATAAAATAATTCGATATTGCATGCTATTACATGCCCACACTTTCTTGTGTAAATGCTTTGTGTTCATATACATCCAAATTCTTTTTATCCTTTTAATGTTTTATCTTTACAGTCAAATGTGTAACTGGAGTGCCACGTCCAATTTCGTTGTCACAATATGTTCAACCCACTTTGTAACAATGATAATAAAGGTATATTCTTCTTCATTCTTCTTCAAAAAAATAATATACATAAAAATAGTTATCGGGATCAGTCTCCAGAAGCATGATTTTAGCATTTATTGTTATCGGTAGAAACACGATAGTTATCGTGCATCTCTAGCTGTGATACTACTTCTGTGATTGTTTAATTAGGGTTGTGGTTGGTCTGATGATGATATTCAATATCATTTAAATGTCATTTAAATATCATCATAGAAAACTGTATTGAAGTTGATCAGATTTTATCCTAAATCTTCAATATTAGGGCTCATTCCATTTTCTATCCAGCAGTAAAACCTTTTCGATCAAAACAACTGTGTCATGATGACTGATTAATTTTACCTGTGCCCACTCGTTTGGCGCCTGATTGGTTCCCTGTCCTACTTAAGCTCAGTCGTTTCACTCGCCTGTCGTCAGTCTGTCAGCGAACTTCTGTTTCTACAAGGCAAGCATTTTGACTCTGACTCCCGTCGGTCCCACTTTTTTCATCCGTTTTCCACTCGGCCGTTCTTGATTTCCCGTTTGTCTCTGGCTGCGACCTGTTTCTTGACCCCAACCACGTTATGATCTCCCGTCCCGGCTATCGACCTGTTTTTCCGTCTACGACACCACGATCTCCCATTCCGCAAGATCCACTTCCGCATTCGGAACACGTTCCGATTCTGTAAGCGAGCACCGGATCGCGGGTGCTGCCTTTCCTCTTTGTCTCAATAAACTTGTGATTAACGTTTTGCATCTGGGTCCTAATTCCGCTCTGGTCGTGACAAACTGTGGGTCGGAAGGGGTTACTTTTATGGATATAAAGATAAAAAAACAACAATATAGGGAGAAAAACTGAAATTCAATTTAATATGTTGATTTTGTTTACTAGTATCGTGGAACCCAAATTGTCAACATTTAATCTACATTAATACACACTTTAAATTAAACACAATACATTTACTGATTTTTACTGATATTGGATAAGTTATCTCATTATTAATCTGGGCTGCAGAATTAGTATCAAATCAAAAGAGAATTTGTGTCTGACAACTGTAATTGCACTGCAATTATCGGAACTATATATCATGTTGAACACCTTACACTTACCTCCCACATTGCAAACATTGAGGAGAACCCATTCAATACTAACTGCTGAAAGTCAGCAACATCATCCAGTGCCCTTCAGACCTACGTGAACGTAAACACACCACATAACTTCGTTATTATGAGCCTGCCTAGAGCAGAGGTCTCCAACCTTTTTCAAGCTAAGAGCTACTTTTTGTTATTTTTTAGCGCAAAGGTCATCCAGTTTGATATGAAATTCTAAAATAACAACTTATCTTGTCATTACCATGTTGTTACTGAAGAAGGGTAAATATTCTCACTTAACTACAAAAAGAAAACCCTCAATTGTCATCAAACTGATTACTGAGCAACAGTTTGTATGTAGTTCGCATGCTGGCACCCCTTATTTTTAATATCCCTGTAAGGTGGTAGCTCTTAGATTCTGATAAATATGTGGAGTCTTGAAAAAGGTAAGTAAATATGACACTGCATTACACTAAATTGTAATGTAAAGTTCTCTTGTAGGGTAATACCGATGTTTCAAACCATGCACTTCAAACTGACTTGTTTTTACTAAAATAACACTTCCCGTCTGTCACTCTCACCCAACCCTGTTGTCTTAATTTTGGCCTTGCTCGACTCGATTTTACTTGTCTCTCTCCTGTACGGACGTTGAATTAAAAATTAAGTGCTGTAAGTCTCCTTTCATATTCCAAAATCTTTTGAAAAATGAAATAATCCTGGCCTGAGCATTTTTTTATACCACAAGAAAATTTCCTTTGATTCTGGGTAGTGCCATCGTTATCTGTATAATTGGACAAAGGAGCCTTTTTGTTAAGTGACACACTCAGAGGTGTAGCCTCTAATTAAAACTGTTTACCTCCCGGCTGACACTATGTGTTGTTTCTTTAGTTACGTGATGTGGTTTCTTGATTTTGGTTGCCTGTTGACTGGCCTTTCTTTTGTGGTTAAAACTTCTTCTTCTACCCTGCGTCATGGTCCTGTTCTCTCATTGGTATATGATCGTACCTATCTATACAAGCACCTCTCAAATGAGAATTTCGGCATGCAAGTTTTATTTGCAACAAAAATATTGTTTTCTATATGAAGGAAAATCCCAGTTTTTGAGCAGTCCCACAGGCTCCCACTATAAACTGCTTGCAGCTGCTCGCCGCCCTTAACCGTTTACCGCCTCCAAGAGGATGGAAATTACTACAGGTAAAGCACTTGTAACGAGTTTTGTCTGAAAGTTCATTTAAAGTTACAGTATCTTTAATTTTACGCTACGATTCTAGCAATCTAATGATGTTGTCGTCTGCTATCAGTGAGCAAGACGAGCCGATTAGAGCAGAAATGGTCTTTGTATTTGTATTTTTTTTCATCCCCCGTATAAAAATGTTACTTGCCGCACATAATTTGAAATGTTCAAAAACTTAAAATACGAGGAAAACATATAAGTTCAAATCTATGCACTCTCCTTGCAACACTTTTCATTATGTTAATATTGTCTTATTCCTATTTTAGGATGACAGTAGCAGACCAATTTATTTGTGATTTTTTTCATATCCCAAAAAATCCACTCACTACACAAGCAATTCCAGCTACGGGCACAATCCTATAAAGAATTAATCTTGTATGAAGTTCAAGTTACCAATGTACATTAATTTGACGATTCACAATGTTTCATAATTTGCTGGGATGTCACACTGGTTTATCAACAAACAAAATGAGAAAATGGCAAAGGTAGAGTGTGACCTTTTTGTATTTACCAGATCACACTGCTGACTTTTGCACCGCCTAATGAGATCAATCCCAACTTGATGCAGTCTTTACATTTGACCTGTGATTGATTGGTGCTCTGTCTAGCTGGTTGGTTGGGTTTTTGCAGTGAGTTGACCCAATCAAAACCAGGATTGATGTGTGGATCGATGAATTGCAAAGGATGGACATGTGGAACAAGAATTGGACACCCATCCATCCATGCAGCTATCTGTTTCCTATACTGCCCAATTATTCCATTCATTGTCACAAGAATCTGTAGTCTATTCTGGCAGACTTGGGGTGAAAGACAGACACTAAGCAGACACCTTCGCTCCTCAATCACAATGCCAGGTACTGGGCACTGGAGAACAATGACAGTTTATCAACAAAGAGTTGTAGGAGAGACACAAAGTGAAAGCAGTGAGTAATGAGTTAAGAAGACAATTGGGAAATTGCAATGACTATGTGCATAAATTAGACTATTATGGACGGAATGAGTGCTGCGTTTTTGATTGATTGTATCAGTCTTAATTGTCTAAAGACATAGGGAATGAAAGATACACGTTACTGCATTGAAGACATTTGGTCCATCTTATCAAACCTGTAATTTACAAAACAACCCATATTATTGTTACTATTCATCCATCCATCCATCATCCATCCACCCATTTATTATCTGCCTATCTTTAGTCGCAGATTGTTATTATTTTTATTATTATTTGAGAGTACAATGAGAACTTGAAAAAAACGCTTGGTAGAATGTCAAGCGAGATTAGAGATTGTGTCTATACTTTGTTCAGGGTTCAAATGAGTGCTTAAAATACTTGAAAATGCTTGAAATTTAATATTTTGTCTTCAAGAATTGAAAAGTGCTTGGGTGCAGTGCTTGTAAATGCTTGATGTTGATGCCATTTTTCTTAACAAGTCACCTTTTTGGTGGCTTTGCCTGCTGTTGCATTTCGCCTTAGTTTGTGATTAACAACAGCTGTCATTAGTTTGTATGGCGTTGTCCTATGAAGTGTCATCGCTCTCTATGAGCTGCGCCCTAGAGGACAGATGCATGCTACACCTAAACAGGGCAATATAAAAGGTCTATTAGTGCAAGGATTACGTATCAGTTATCAACAATTTTCATTGACCATGTAAATGATTAAGGTAGCGTTTCCCAGTAGTAAATTGTAATTGGGAAGATCTGCTGTCAACTTAAAATGTAACCTGCATAATACTTTTTACCCAATACCTCCAGATATAGGAAGAGATTTGTCTCAAATACAAATATATTTGCGATTTACTCAATATCTAAATATTATATGTCTTTATAAATGCGCACGCAAGATTAAAAATCAGATATCTAAATCGTAGATATTTATGTGGCTCCACAAAATACATGATTTACATCGGATTTCCTTTTACGGTACTGGAGAAATTGGAAAATTGGCTTTGAAAAACCTTAAAATGTGCTTAAATTTGGCCATGATAAAGGTGTATGTACCCGCAACCCCAGCCTCTCAACAGTACCAATGTGTATGATGCAACAGATAATTTGCGCATCATGTTTGTGCGCTTCCCGTTTGGTTGAGGTTAATGTTCAATCTGTCTAACGAGAGAAAAATTGATTCACGCTGCCAACCCCGCGGGCGGCGACTTTCCTCTTCTGAGGAGTGTGTTACGAAGCCTTCACTTAAACAGTCACAGCACACATTCACGTCCGAGCTTTGTTGTGGAATCCAAGACCCCTCCTTGCACTCGACGCAGGCTTACGTTAAATTGTGCCTTGCCCTCCATTATTTTGTGTTCAATGAGTTTGCCATCCTGATGAAGGGTGTGTGTGTGGAGCCAGTAGCTGTCACGCAGCAGATTGTCCCATATCTCATCATGGCATGGTCGTGGGGTCAAACGGGAGGAGGGTGCGCTGGCAACGCAAGACCGGGCGGCTTGACGTGATATAAAAGCCTGTCAAGTGAAGACAGGAAGTGTCACCGCGTGAGCACGAATCTGTGTGCGAATCACCACGGTGTGCGAGACAGAGGGACGCTGATAAGTGTCCGTGTCTGGGGGATGGTAGGGAGGCGGAGGGCCGACTGCCAGGGTCTGATTGAAGGGCGGCGCAAAAGGTCAAAGTCAAAAGTCGTCTGAAGAGCCCACAAAGTGCTTAGTGATTGAGGTGTGGTCGTAAAAGAAATAACCTGCACGATGCGCTGTCTTGCACAAACTCAGGGCCAATGTCGTAATTCACTTAAGCAGTAATAAATGTTCTACTTAGGTCGGGCGCTGTATTTGATGGTTCCACCTAATCCAACTATTGTTCATTTTCCACACAGAGTACTTTCAAGTAAATGAAATTCAAATACAGTTGTGTTATATTGTGTTGAGATTGATGCCTTCTCCCTAAAAGTCAAGTCATTTTTATTTGTATAGCCCTTAATCACAAAGAATCTCAAAGGGCTGCACCGGTTATTGTACAGACTTATGTCAGAGTATTATTACACCATCCCCTGATCTGAAACCAACATGAGGGCAAGGAAAAACTCAAAAACCTCAACATGAGGAAAATGAAGAAACCTTGAGAAGGGACCGCACATGTGGTAATCCCCCTTTCAGGATGACCAGGCTGCAATTGATGTTGCAATTACAAATAATACAGAGATATTGTCAACAAAAAATATAGGTTATTCATATGCTATAGAGTAGAAGTGTGTTTTAAGTTTAGATTGAAACATTTCCAATGAATGACGATGAGGTTGCAGATCTGATTCTTCAGGATGCGAGCTACATACAAAATGACGAAGTCAAAATGGTATACCCACTTGAAAAAAATGGAGATTCCAGAGCAGGTTAGCATTAAAAATCACATCCCATTAAGTGAAATTGAATGCTCACAATATTTCTCAACGGACGCTTGAAGAAATCAAATGCGATATTTCAACAAAGAAAAAAAAATGTAATACCACTATAAATTATAATATGACAGTAATGAAAATTATTTGTAAGGTTTTTAATGTACAGTAATTTTAGTTTTGAAACTCGTGCTTGATTCTGTGAATTGGGCTTGTTTATCGGTTTTAATGTATGATAGAGTATTTACCGTATGTCACAAAACATGAGTAGACCCCTCACAAACCTGCAGATATTTCATAATATTGTTTTAATTAGAAGAAATAACACTGAAAAAACATCGCTTTGAAACAATCAAAGGTATTTTGTGTAAAGCTCATATAGCAGTATAAAGGTATTTTTCCTCTCAAAAAACAAAACCCCTGGCAACAAAAGTGAGTACACACTAAAGTAAAAGTTCCTGAAGTTCAATATTCTGTGTGGCCAATAGGATTTTAGGAACCACTTTATTATTCCTGGCCATGGATTTCACCAGTGGCTTAAAAATTGCCACTGGAATGCTCTTCCACGCCTCCATGACAACATGACTGAGGTTGGGAATATTTGAGATCTTGTGCTTCTTCACCTTCTTAAGGATACCACAAAGATGTTCTATTGGGTTTAGATCTCGAGACATGCTTGGCCAGTTCACCCCCTTTTCTCTTTAAAAAAGCCGAGGTCATCTTAGAAATGTATTTGAGGTCATTGTCAAGCTGAACCATTGCCCTGCAACCCATTTCCAGAGGGAGGGAATCATTCCTTGCTCCAGTATTTCACAGTGCATGGTTGAGTCATGTTTTCCTCAATGAAATGCAACTCCCTAACTTCAGTTGCACTCATGCAGCCCCAAAACATGGCATTCCCAACACCATGCTTGACTTTAGGCACAGCACAAATATGTTTGTACTCCTGACCTGGTTGCCGGCACACATGCTATACACTGAGCCAAAAAAAATAATCTTTGTCTCATACGACCAGAGGATATCTTTCCAGTAAGCCATAGCCTTATATTGACATACTTCTTTTCATTGTGTAAAAGTGATGTTTTTTCGGTGATGTTCTATTAAACATCACAATGAATTCGATGGAGAAATGTGAGGGGTGTACTCACTTTTGGAAATCTGTTAATCGTATTATTGTGTCTTATTGTGTTTACATTTTGAAAATATTTGGAAATCGGATTTGAGACATTTAGACTGAGACTGTCTAGAGTAAGTCTGTTTGAGCACACTTTTGGAGCGAGGAGAATACCAAACACACTGTTTTTGTTAGTTAGTGCTTTTTTTACGCCATTGCTTAAGACAAAACATAGCAACTTCTCACAGAGATTTTTACTTTAGACCAGTGGTTCCCAAACTTTTGCAGGCTGGCGCCCCCTTCGCTCCCCAGTGAATTCTGCAACGGACATTTTCCTCTGTTCCACGTCTGCTTTGTCAAAACAAAAATAGGTCCAAAAAAGTTATGTACTGCCCTTCTTCGGTGCAAGCTTCGTTTCCTTCTCGTTTGTTGACTCTGGGACTATGTTAACGGAGTCCGTCATGACACTCACTGAGCTCACACAGTGGGTGTGGCATAATGTGGTGCTTGCAAACTTTGAATCTCGTTTATTGGCTTGTGCTATTATTAAAACTTGCTTCTGATTGGTCCGTGCTTTTAAAAACTTGAACAGTAACAATTGTGGTTGGCGAAAACTCCATCACTCACGACAGAACCTTGAAAAAAACCGCAGTGCTTTGTGGTTTCACTACCGCACTAGTTCACATCGCGATGTCTGATTCGATTTCGGTTAATCGTGCACTCTCAATGTGTTACGTACAAATCGTCAAACAAACCTTCAAACTTCGACTTCGGACAGTCGCCCCCTGTATTGTTTTATACTAAAAAGTAAACATTTCATAAAAGAAAATGCTCTATAAAGATATATAAATTTAAGATAAACTTACTTTTGGAAGATGAGCTTCAAGAGTTAGGCGACTTCCTCCTCCGTGGTAAAAAGTGGCTGAAAAAAAGCGATCCAACCCTTTTCTCAACCGAATCAAGCTTTCTTATTCGAATTTCAACGGCTCGCCTCTTCTTTACACTTTACATCAGCCATATTGAATGGATGCACTAGATATTAAACAATAAAAAGGTCAAAGCTCATCGTACGCTCGAGATACAAAATAGAATGTTTACACACGAACTTGGAAGAGGAAGCGGATTTCTTCTTCAGAGTGGATGCTGGGTGACTTCTCACAGTGCCACACGCCGCTAGTGGAGAAAAGAGGCACCACAGTACTGTCCTGTACTTTTAAAAAGGTGCACACAATACAAAATCTAATTTATAGCAATGTCCGGATATTTTTTTTAACATTTCCAGTTTAAATCAACCATTACAGATTGAGCCCTTTTCATTGAGTAAGCCGAAGTATCTTTTCCTCTCTGTATTAAAAGTCCAATATTTCCTGGATGACTGCATAAAAATATTAAAAATATTGTCGGGCGTATTTCCCTTACTCTCCATGGAACACGATTAATATCATGGGAAATATTATAATAAACAGAGCTGCTGTCAAAATAGTTAAGAACATTCACTGTGATTCTTATCTCATTAAAAGAACATTTTAACAAATAGAATTTCACTAGATAAAGGAAAACATCCATTTATTTTTAAATAATTTTGCAAGTCAAGTAAAAAAGTAATTCCCTAATAAAAAGTTAGATAGGTGCTTCCTTTCCTTCAGAGACATTTTTTAAATCGCTTTTTCTTTCTTCGTTTTTAGTGTGTGATAGTTGACATGTTTTATGGCTCCTGCCAGACTGAGAGTCACTGCATGAATCATACCATTATTAGCCGTTACTGAGTCGTTAGAAAAATATTACCATGCTTTTTTGTAACTAAAGTCTCAGTTGTGATAAATCGCTACCCTTCTACCTCTGACAGCATGTTGAACATTGGAAAAAAATACTTGTTTCCATTATCTCAAACCTGTTCTTACCATTGATATAGTGCATCATTCAACTCTATTGGAGGGAAACACACAAACATTTTGCAAACATTCTTCAAAGATTTTGATTCCCTGGCGTCCGAGGTTACGTTTATAGAGTCTTTGGCTGTCTTTTGCATGTTTGCTTTTGGCTGGAAGTTTTTGTGCAGCAGCCACAAAATGCAAAAGCAGGCGCCTGAGCCAATAGTTACCCTCCGCTCTGCGCAAACTGCTGCAGATTCCGGAAAAGCATAGTAGTCAGGACGTTCTGCCAGCTCCCCCGTCGACGAGCTTGATTAATTAGACCTCGATTCTGTCCGTGTGATATTTGGAGTCGCTGTACAAACACGCCACCGGTTAGTAACGCAGTTGGAGTGCTGTTGATGCGGCTTAGCATACCTGTTGGCTTTGTGCTCTCTCGATCCCGCTTCCCTCTGAGTAAACATCCCATGTTTGTTTTTATCTCACACCCATACCTTTGATTTTAACAGACGTACTGATTTGTGTCATATCCTGTTGTGTCGTTTGCAGCTATCTTCCTGTCAAAGTACCTTAATGCATATTTGGGAAAAATATCTTCTAAACAAAGACATTTCACCATCCATTACAGTGTATCAACATAATGATATTAATCAATAAATTTGGGCTGGAACTACTGTATTTTTCAAACTATAAGGCACACCTCCCAAAAATTAGAATGTTGTGATATTTTTTTTTCTCATATATAATGCGCACCATACTATAAGGCGCATGTAATTAAAATTACATTAAGAGCTTGGGTTAGTCAGACAAATTAAAAAGTGTCAAACTTGTGTAATACATCCATGATCACAGTTGCATAACATTGGATGCAACGAGAAATGCGGCAGATACTATTCACTAGACCACTAATGATACAGGCTACACATTAAAAGGCATTAGGTATCTCATGATTACACGTACCAGATTGTTTTAGGCCGGGCAAGGCCGATATTTTCAGACATTAAACAGATCAGTAGTGCAGAAAAGGTTGGGGACCACTGAAAATCTTTACGAAGCACATGAGATTCTGAACTGAATGATGAGGAAGGCATTGTGGGAAGTAATTCAGTCATCTTTAAAGGTATAATCAAACATTTTACGCATGTATTGAAAATTGTTAATACTTTCAATGCTTGGTTTGACCTAAGAAAGTGAATAAAATGTTCTACCCATTTAAAATCACTCTGTGTTTTCTCATTTTTCTAACCTATCCGGTACAATGACTATAATAGTGTGATAGTGAGATAAGAACTAAGACAAGAAAAGAGCTTTCTCACATTTTGTATGTATCCCCAGTGGTCTAGTGGATAGGATCTGATGCTCATTCCGCCGGGATCCGGGTTTTATTCCCATTATGACCAATGCTATGCAATTGTGAACAACCATCCATGGTCCTAGCGGGCTGATATTTAGGCTTTATGCCACAATAGCTATGCAATTGTGGTGAATATATTGTTAGAAGTTTTCGTCAGAACACTGGTTGCACGCGTTTAAGTTGAATGCTGCTACATCCTAACATGGCACTATCTAATTTAAGAGAAATGTAAGGATAACCGAGTGTATTGCTTGACAGGAAAAACATCAATATTCTTTTTATCCAATGGTTCTCCAACAAGCTTTGGCTTTATGATTGTTTAAAAATGCTAGAAAAAAAAACTCAATTAAACAAAAAACAAAACTAAAGTGCTAAGAGTAGCCCCTTTGTAATGCTAGCCGCTAGCATTAACGATTGCACTGATGAAGCTATATAGCTGCATTAGCAGTAGCCATTTTTGAGCTGTGGTTAGTTACAGCAACACAAATTAAAATTATTCATCACTAATTAAAGTAGTTTACTATTATTTTTATTTTCAGTGCATTTATTACACTTAATTTTTAGACTAAGTACACTTTCATCAATGACAAACCAAGCCATTGTTTGGCTTGCCAACAACTCAGAAACAAGAGCTTGGACAAGGTATCAATCTCCAAGAAGTGCATTATTGGGAAAGTGAGCTTTATTTTGAAATTCATATATGTATATTTTTTGGAACAAGTGATATAGTGAGCATTTTCTAAATTCCTAAAAGGTTGGCAATTTGACTCACATAAACAATGCCTCAAAATAAAAATAAAACACATCTCCTGCATTATGTGCTTTGCAAAAGCGGGATTTCTCTTGGGTTTTTAATATTGTGGAAACACTAAAACATACCCTCGTTGGAAACTATTTGGTGTCGTTGATTACTGTGCAGAGGTAAGATCTTAAGCACAATCCCAATCCAACCTGAATTTCGGGTAGGGTCTGGCCTAGAATCTCAATCATTACGTTTGGGCCGGGTTTCTCGCTCAGCGCCTTTTTTTGAAAATTATTATCCACCCGTCATTGTTCTTCTTTGTCTCTCAGCCTTCCTGCCTCTTAAAGTGTTACACTAAATTCTTGAGGTCATACGTGGCTTATGGCCCAAATGTCAACCGATGAAAATGACGGACGGCCTCAAAATCTTCCGTCAATTCGTAAAAAAATCCGCTGATGGTTAATGTAACCTGCAGACAGAAATATAAAAGATGTAAATGTTTACACGGTTTTGTTTAACTTTTGTTATTATAAATCACCCCTCTTCCTTTTGAAACCTGAAACCTGACTTTATTTCAGGTACAGTCCTGCAAATCAAGTTAATATTTAGGGCTCAGGCTGGGTCTGGTTTTAATACCGAGGGACCTGAGTCGGGTCGGTCTGGATTTTTTTCGGCCCGATCTTACCTCTGTTACAGGGTGCTACCAAATTCATGTAAAGCTTTGCCCTGTAAAATGAGTCATAGGCCCAATCCCATTTCTCTCACTCGGCCCTGAGGACCCTCCAGTGAGGTCCCTCGAAGAGGAGTGCCCTCCGCGAGTGAAGTGCAAAGCGGAGATGGTTTGGACAAGACTTGCAAGGTTCCACCCCTGTCCAGGAGATGGCGGTAATATTAATTGGCTGTAGACCTCAGTGACGTATTGGTCTACGTCACATGTAAACAACTCGAGTCTCAACCTGTAGTGTGTCAGTTGGAGAGTTCGTGCAACGTTAAAAATGCCCGCTACTGCTGTGTTATTACCGATTGCCTGAAAGCTAATCATCTTTTCCGTGTCTCCAATCAACGGAGGAGAAATGTGCTATACTGAAGACAGCTTCGGCGCTATGTAGTGCTGATTCATCTTTACAAGGTACGTACACTCATTAAAAAAATTTGACCCGTTCGGTCAAATACAGTAAGAGTTAACATACAATGCACGTTCACATAATACCCTATGTTTGTGTAGACATAAATGGCAATCTACTTATTAGTATCTTAATGCCATTTTATGACATATAGTAGGGGTCTTGAATCTGTGACATGACGAAACGTAAACAAACACAAGAACAGTCCACCTGACCCTTTAGCTGACATAATATCGTCACCAAACTTCCCTGTACGACCCAAAAACCTTAGTTCATAAGGAATTTAATTCAAAAGAGTTGTCATTGAATATAAAAAGGTCATTTCAACATTTTTTCATGATGCTTACATCACAGTTAAAGCGGTCTTTTTCTTTTCTATGCCCACATTTATGTCTAAATTGTTTGTTATCTATTGTGTTCCAGAGTGGCTGTCCCATAAGCGTGGACAGGTTGGACAGGAATGTTCCCATCCTGTGCTTATGGTTGGATGTGGAGTCAGAACTCATTCAGGACTTAAGGTTGAGCAAGGTTATGTGGGCCCTGCAGGAGCTGCTAAAGAGGGAACAGGGCCATGGCTGGAGGTCCTGATCTACGTGTACTGGCTGGTCCACGCTCTGTCCTACCGTGTGGTGTCACGGGTCTTCAGGGTTCCCTGGTCCACCGTACAAATAATTGTCCACAGTTAATATGGAATAAATTGCCCAAAAGCCATATTTTAGGCTCTGGAAGTCAGACCCACATTTGCATTATGTGCTTTTCTGCATTACTATTCAATAAACATCTTCATTTTGAGTAACACCTTGGTGGTTTATTTCATAATGATGTGAGATACTGTGTGTGAACTATGTGACTGTTGGACAGAAAACAACTACAAATCACTCCAGCTTAAATAATAGTTTACTTTCAGAAAAACAAACTCACATTGGGCCAAAATACATAATAGTAAATAAATAATGTGTCACAAATTTTAACAAAAATATACCAATACTTCCATAAAGCTGGAAACAAACTAGAACTTCATTGAGTTCTTAATAAAAAAAAAAAAAAATCCTTTTATAAAACAAAGGGAAACATTGCAGAGATGTCACTGTTCTGGAAATTTGTCCACGAGCTTCCCAAAAAGGACGGGAACCACTCAGTTTTGGCCACAGTTTATTCGAGCCTTTTCCTCGCTCCGGCAGACTCCGCTTTCAAAAAGTCAAGGAGTGTATCGTGCTTCCTTTTTTTTCTGGGTGATTTGGGGTTTGGCGCCGGATTAGAAGGTGCCAACGACGTGCCCGGTGGTGTGGATGGCGTGGTAGCTGTGATGGTGACCAGCTCTTCCACGGGACGTTCTACAGTGGCCTTTAGGTTGGGTGGAAAAAACAAGAATTACTTAATGCTGATGTATTGTACAAAACAACTGTGTATAGGATGCTCAACAAGTTGATATGAGACAGGAAATTATAGGATGTGTTCTGGATAATTATTTGATAGTGAATAGATACAAAAAAATGACATGTTATTCTTATGGCTGTAAGAGCCTTCTATTGGCCAGCATCACATGCTTTAGAATTGTCTCCACATTTGGACAATATTTTGAGAAGGTAATTAATTTGTTTACTTAATATGTGTTTACAGAGAAGGCAGTGGACTATGTGATAGTAATTTGTTTCAACTGTATTTCCACGTGAAATTCGGAGACATTACTCATAATGCATGATGAAAACTAATGCATTCTGATCTCACATGAAAGAATCATATTGTAAATAAAACACGACACCCGAAATTGTGTGCAGTAAACAAGGGCTTATGTCCAGAACGGTATTCTGACTATGCTCCATGTAGATGTAAAAGCACGACTCGTTTAAGATAAAAACAGGGATGGGCTGAACCGTGATTTTCTGCACAGTTATCCTACTTTACAGATTGTAGCGTGAAGATTTTTTTTGCCAGCTCCCTTGGTAGATTAGTGCACTTCGTAAAGTAGCGATTTTGCAATGTTCGTGTTTTAACGCGAAAATACGATTTTCTATTGCATTTACGTCTAACTAAGATATCTCAATACATTTTGTTGCAAATACATGCGTGGTTGTGGAAAACTACTTACATTTGTGCGGTTCCTTTTCGGGCATGTTTGTTGATATTGAGAATTCGCAAAGCCTTCTGGGTAGTCACTTCGCTGCCAAGTGAGGTCGAGAGCCCCCTCGGTCTTGAAGTGGTTACGACATGGTTTGAGGGCACTTCTGCCTCGGTCTTGAGAGTATCGGGACACACCCCATTTTCACGTGAACGCGCAAACCGAGTGACTAGGGCACATAGCGAGTGAAAGTGCGAAGAATGGGACTCAGCCATAGTGTTATCAGGCATCAACATTAGTTCATTGCCAGCAGACCCGCTTGACATCAAATTCCATTCTCTTCACTACAAAGCACTCCGCAGTTTGCCTGGAACCATGCCGACTCATTTGGCCCGCATTCTGTTTCCGAGCTCACACCTGACCAAACAGAGCGCTGCGGCAACAAGCAAAACAAACTGCGATTGCATTCTAAGAACACCTAGAAGGAAACAATAAGGACATATGAAGGTGAAGGCAGACTAGCTGATAATGGTTTTCTGTTTACTGTGCCGGCTATAGCCCAGCCTTCTCCACATTTCCCCATTTATTCTAGGAGATCTGCCAAATTCACTATCGCCGCATCGTGACACACCGACGTCAAAAGAATGCACTTCCCGCTCAGCATCTGCTAAAGAAAGACACTCCTCTTCGTTTATCAAGTTTGTTTATCATGCAAACTGATAAGCCTTTCAGACCGACTGGCAGATGGGCTGCATGTGAAATTACTTTTTCCTTCTTTTTCCAATAAGTTCATATGATATCTTCCATTTTTCTTCCCTTCCCTCTCTCGCTCTCTTTCTTTCGTTCTCATATACACAGTTGATTGCCCCCCCTACCACACTTGTGTTGCATTACTTTCTCACCCTTTATGCTTCATCCATCTTCACCGGCAGCCAATACAGGAATTGTTGGTGGAGGGCCATTTTCTGTAAATCTGAGCTTTGTTGCATCTCCCCTGTTAGCTATTCATGAGCTCCCCGGACTCGGGTCTGCATACTTGACTGAATGTGGATATAATGACAGTGTCACGTCAAATGCAAGAGTGCGATGCATCCTAAAAACGGAGAGTCGGAGTGGGATTACCTTTTCATCATATCCAGACTACCATATTTTTACGACCATAGGGGGCACTGTGTCAAAAGCGTAGTCTCCAAAACTGGTTCTTTTTCTGTATTTAACACATACACAAGACGCACAGCATGATAGGGTGTGGATGCCCTTTGCTGGGTCTGTCTTACAACAACACAAGCATACAAGTGTGCATATTTAAAAATAAAGCAGGAACAAAACATAGTTTGGTTGAGGTTTAGTTAAAAATTGACTACAAATTAAAACACTCGGATTAAAAACTTGTCAGAGTTCATTTTTCAGCTTCCTTGACCTGCAAACTATAGATTTGTTTTCAATGCCTTTGCAGCTCCTTGGTTTCCATGTTATTTCCCCTAGCATATAAATCAAACTACCATGGCAGACAAAAACAAAGAAGGGAGGGAAAGTGAGCTTTGGATTTAATTAATGTTTTGTTCAGCCTCCGGTAGCACAATAGCTTTCAAATTGCTAGATATGCTACGGCATTACCATCCGCGAGTGCTTCTGCAAACAATGTACATATTGTATGTGACGTAACATGTCCTCTTCCACGCAATCAGGATATGACGGCGTTCACACAGGAGATGCATTTAAGTCACAGGAGATCAAATACAAGTTGCATATAGTTGGAAATGTGAACGACCTTACAAAAACATCGTATTTCACTTAAATATGTTGTAAGTCTTAGGTACAACTCGGTCAAGGCTCAAACCTGTGATCTCTCTGTCTCAGGGCGGACACCCAATCCTAAGGCTACCGAGCCAGTCTACAACTGCCACCATACATTACAGACAGGGCACATTGCTAGAATTATAAGGGAGTCTGAGACTTATAGTCCCGTAAATACAGTAACTAAAATACGGTCTTACCAGCAACTCTTTTATTAATTAGCAAAAAAAACCATGAAAACATAGACTTTTTTATGCATGTAAGGTAAGCTACACTTAGGCACAGCAGATGGATAAAGCTGATGTTATCATTGGATCGTTTTGGACATGTTTCAATGACAAATTTGACGGACCGCTGAGCAACTGGCTGTGGTTTACGTCACCCCTGCCAATGGAGCATTTGGTGGTAGTCAATTTGCCACTTTCCGATTCATAGACCTTGCATAATATTTTGTACAATGGACCAACTGCGCAGGTTCACTAACTTGCTTTTCTACAATTTAAATGTTTTGTTGTGATAAACTTTCCTGGCCTCATGATTTTGACAATTCCAGACAAGGGTTGAAAATGGTTAACCTTCCTTGATGTTCCATTGTCAATAAATTAATAAGCAATAGGGTATGGGGTTTCTGGAAAAGCACTTTTGGAGCAACTAAATCACACAGTTGGTGGTAGTGATTTGAATATGCCCTAAATGTAAGAACTTTAAAAGAAAAACGGTATCTTACCTGATTTTTTTCTACATTATCTTCAGAAAAGTTCCATGAAATATGGTTTGATCATTTTTCACCCCCTATACCAACCAGTGTCCCTACCATACCCTACACGGACAGTCTGTGCTCTCTATAACTTAGCCTTAAAGTTTTTTTTTTTTTTTAGCCAGCTGAGCATTTGATGCACTGCACTTACACACTCACATGCTCACGGTTTTTCAGCACATTGACTTACAAATTGCAAGAAGCGAGCAGATGAAACTCTGAACTTTGAATCCAACACCTGCTTTGAAATTCTCCTGCTTCTTTTGCTTTCAACCTGTCTTGTTCCTCTCGTATCTTTCAGAGAAAAATCTTCTCTGTCCTACAGGGTAGTGGCCATATAATTAAAAAATAAATGCTGTAAAAGGATAGGAATCTTGAAACCTAAGAATTAATTCATTAGCCTTCGGTATGAATTTTTCTTGACGTTACCTCAGAGTGGGCACGACAGGTAATATTTTAGGCCTGGCCCGAACGAACCCTGACCAAACCCGACGCGAATGTCAAACATTAACTAGGGTTCTGGCTGGGCCGGGCTTCTCTCTAGCTGGTATTTTAATATTTTTAATCAGTTACGTGTCATACGGCAATAAAAAAAAAATGCTTGTCCCGCACTTTAAGGTCTGTCGTGTGCCTAGCTAGCTAGACTCCATTCATCTCCAAACCTACAGAGGGTGGCTAAGCCATGTATGCCGGATTAACATTGCCTGCTTTCGCGTGTAACTAGCTGTTGGCTTCAATAAAAGTTTCAAAAGATCCACGGCACTGGTGGATCGCCAGGCAGGGCGAGGAACGGAGGAAAGGGCGAGATTGGAAGCTCCATCTTTGTCGCCAAAGCAATGTTTAACAAGGCAATTGGAAACCAGATTTGTGCTTACTTTCAATAGTTAACTCTTTGTGGCAACTGCACACACCATCCTAACCTTACACTGTGGCTATATTTACACATGTCATGTTCTGTGGTTCCTTTTCTCTGTCGACAGCGCCAACGCACGCATGCGTGTGCGTTCGGCGGCCAAAATCACATTATCTTCCTCCTCCATCCTCTCCCTCAGCCTCACAAATAAGATATGCAAATTATATATATTTTTTTGGCTTGCTCCCTCAAATCAAGTTCATTCGTCGGGCTCGGGATTGGATTTATTGGCCCCGATCTTACCTCTGGTGGGCACATTTTGAGTAAGTAGCATCGGCTCTTTGCGTCAAGTGCTGAAGACCAATTTCTTCTAGGTTTTCAAATGTTGTACAGATGCTCTCCTACCTACGGCCATTCGACTTACGAAAGACGGTAGATACGAAAAAAAAATTCGGGATGTCGAAAAATATCCGGACATTGCTGCAAGTCCGATTTTTCTATTGTGTGCACCTTTTTCCTAGTAGGAGACAGTACTGTGGTGCTTCTTTCCGCCACGTGGCGCTGTGAGAGGTCACCCAGCATCCACCCGAAAGAAAAAAAATCCTCTTCCTCTTCCTAGTTGGTGTGTAAACATTCTATAGTGTATGTCCAGCGCGCTAAGAACTTTGACGTTTTTATTGTTTAATATCTTGTCCTTCCATTCAATATGGTTGGTGTGAAGTGTAAAGAAGAGGCGAGTCGTTTCTTTTGAAGTGAAAGTTGAATAAGAGGGCTTGATGCGTTTGAGAAAATGGTTGGATCGCTTTTTATCGCCCACTTTCTACCACGGAGGAGATCGTCGCCTAACTCTTGAAGCTCATGTTCCAAAAGTAACTTAAACTCAACTTTATTTATCTTTATAGAGCATATTATTTTACAAAATGTTTTTTTTTAGTTAAAAAAAATACAGGTTACTTATACAAGCCTTAAACATACTTACTGTATACAAACCTTAAACATACAAAATATAGCACTGAAGCAACTTACGAACAAATTCAACTTATGAACAATTGTCCGAAACCTATCTCGTTCATAATTAGGGCAGAGTCTGTATTTACTCGTCAACTCAGGCTAACCATCAAGCCAAATAACTTCCATTAACAATCAGATTAAAACATTTCATCCCTTTTGTGATTGTAAAAACAAATAACAAAAAAAAATACTTGCATGATAACAAAAATAAAAATGATGGAAACAAAGTCATGTCACCCTCTCGCTTGTTAAACTGAGACAGCCGACGACATTTAATGATTTCCCGGTACCTGCAAAAAGTGCAATTGCACCAGCAAACAACCACAACTTCAGTTTCCCTCAAAGCATAGAGGTGACAACAAACTGATTAAATGTTTTCTGAGCAGCTATCTTTTAAAAAAACTACTCAAACAAACTACTTGCATGGAGAAAGAAAAACAGAAACGTCCATCTAAATATAGAAACACCCTCCTTAACACTTATGGTATCTCTGATAGTGAAACAAATCCAAACAACGAAGCCCTTGGCAAACAATGAAAGTGTATGAAGTCTCTGCGTGTTTCCAGTCATTAGCAGAGTTTGGCCGCTCCTAGTAAATGGAAACATCTGTGCTGAATTATTGGTTGACCTTCAGTCTACTGTATATATTATATCCCCATCTTTTGTGTTTGCAATGACAGTTCCTTTCTTTTCACAAGGACATCTATGTACCTCTGTATTTAATGACTTAAGTACAGAAATTTATACATTTTCTGAGATATAGTGTGCCGAATCCCAGAGGAGATAGCCTTTTAGGTAATTTGGGACGGGTGACAGTGCAGAGACATAAGCTAGTGGCAGATGTTTGCAAACTGTGGAAAGGAAGAGGTAAACATCCACATTTATGAAGTTTAATGTACATGCATGCTGTAGGTGGAGTATATACAGTATATTTTAACATTATGGAGAGTTGTTGGGATACAATCTACAACTAACCCAAGATCATTGTTTTAGTATATGACATTATTATAATTAATTCCACTTCGTAGACTGATTACTTGTGTAAACATGTAAAAATAGATTGTTGCAAAAATGCAACTCAAACATCATATTCTTTGCTGGGTATTAATACATTAATAAATAAATATCTTAATAAATATCCTGAATGAATTTGAGTTTTAGTCACACAGATATAATTAGATTCGATTTTGCTTTTTATCCGTGAAACGATTCAAGTAATTCAATCCTACATCTACAAATAAATGCACTGTAGTGTTTGGTACAGTAAAAATGTTACATTTGGATTGTTTCAAAATAAGGGTAGTATTATTTGCGTTAAGATAAAGTAACGTTAACACAAATCTTTTTGGCCGTCTAGCAAACTTATTTTATGGCTTGCTTCGCACATAACAACCCCTTAATCGTTTTCTGTTGTTTCTGTGATCCTTGTGCCCTATGGTTGCCCCTCGCATCCATACAAACAGATAACAAAAACAGCCGAAAAGGACGCATGGGCCAAATAAGCAAGTGCCTTAATGGAAGAGGCAGATTGTAGAGGTGAATCTTAAAACTGCTCTTTTTCCTGTCCACATGTGAATAGCAGTGTCCAAAGTTGTAACATACTAGGGCTGCAATCATTAGTCTACGATGTCGAGAAAAAAACAATTATAGTAATAGTCGAAAATGAGCTTCATGGTTGACTATTGTTGCCAGACTTGTTTTTCCAACAGACGGAGGCATCTCTACATGGTTATGCTCATGCGCAATAGCCAATAGTGTCAAGCAGTAACATAAACATTTTCAGAACCCGAAAAGACGGTGGAGCCAGCGCGTAACGTTTTCACACAAGCTTCATTTTACAAGAATAGGGCAGGCATGCGCGTGAAAGCAAACGGCAGTGATTTGGCGATCGCTGAGCGGAAAAAGTGAGACAGAGAAGTCAGGCGCGGGAAAACAAGAAGCCAGAGGCAGACAAGATCGAAACCGGACTGGACAAACGGGATCGATGCCGGATACTGGTTACACGAGCAATATACCAAACAGGACGGGACAGACGGGGTCGATACCAGATACACGAGCAAGATACCGGACATGACGGGACAGACGGGTTCTATACCGGATACTGGATGCTGGAGCAAGATACCGGACAGTACGGGACAGATGGGATCAATACCGGGTACTGGATACACAAGCAGGATACCGGACCGAGTCAAAATACACGTCTTGCAAGTGCGGGGGTTCATTGACGGACTGACAAGGAGTGAATGAGAGAACTGAGTTTAAATGGGAGGGAAGCCAATCAAGCTACGAGCAGCAGCTGGCGCCAAACGAGCGGGCCCAAGTGAGGGCAATGGGCATCCGTGCCAACCATACAGAAATGATGGCGACAACATAAACTACGTGTACCAAAACTTCAAAATTTGGGAGCATTTTGACCTTTTTAGGGTTAATAAAAATACCACTTGCAATGTTTTCAAAGCAGATATTGTGTATCATAGCAGTGGATTGGTAACACACGGACATTTAAAGAGCACGTCAGACAGTTTAAACAGAGTCTGACTTGCCTTGGTGTGATTAAGGTAACTGTCAAGCCAATACGGTTTTGATGACATTATTGTACATTTTCTATTAATAATTTAATCAAATGCACATAGTCCAAAGTCCAAATATCAGTTGTTGAAACTTTTTAAACAACAAATGTCAGTTGCACACGCTCTAATTTGAAAAGAGAATGAAATGAGTCGGTTAGTCCGCCCCCCCCAAAAAACAAGCAAAAAAGAATCAATGCTAACCTATGCGAGGTATGGAATTGAGGTAAGAATAATTGAGACTGATGACAAGGGGAGATGATGAAGTGTGGACCAACATTCAAAATGGATGACAAAAATACACAGGAGGAGACTGACTATTGGATTTTGCTGTCAGCTAAGATGATATTACTCATCACTGTAAGCATGTTTCATTGCATCGTCTGGGGATTATTGATGATTCCTTGTCAAAACGTCAAGACCAGTAAAAAAAAAAAACATGCATGAAATATTTAATAATGTTTGGACGTATGAAAACAATATTATAACTAAAAGACGTCTCATATTGAAGGACCATTACCAGCTTCTACTGAAGGAAACAAATAACCCTACACTCTGATACAAATATACTGTCCAGTTTCAAATCATGTATTTTTTGATTACAAATCTTTTATTGCTGAGCTATAGGATAAAAGCCATGTTTTGATTAAATTATGACCGGATGCTACTGGAGTTGTTCCCCGGTATGTTATATTTCCTTTTATTTAATAGAAGCCCACCGGCAATTTCATCTGTGCGGTTATGATTTCATTGAGATTGTCTGCCATTGCTGAAAGCTATTTGGCGGTAGTATTTGGGCTTTTTATGCAAAACACCCACCAGGGTCAAATATGTTGCGGTTATAACTTTGAACCAATCACATTTACCCCAGCAGCAGTGCACATCGCAAGCCATCCATGCTGGCCTCAACATGGTCAAAAGCACTCACTTGCATGTAAATATCATGCATAAAGCTTCATATCCAACAGGTTTGTTTTCATCTTTTTGTAAACGTCTTGCTGTTCTGGGGTACTGGATGAACGCAAATATCTGAAAGATAAATAAACTGTAGATATTAGAACAAATCATATTCAAAATGAGGATAATTATCCCTCTCCGACCAGACGATGACAATGTGACTTTGTCATCTTTTTTTGAAAGAAAAATCGCCCATTTGTCTATGCATTGCCAGTACTGCAATACTGCAAACGAGGATACTAACGTGTTTACATTTAGTGCAGACTGAGGTAAGTGAGAGGGAGGAGTGTTTGCACCCTGTGTATTCCACCGCCCATTCGCTCCGCTCATCCAATCAAATTGCTGTAGATGCTCAAGGTGCTAGTGTCTCAACAATGAACATAGATTGTTTAATGAGCCTTCATATAAATGATTATTTAGCGATATACCGCAAAATGGAATCTGTTGCTGTGACACCTTGACTGTAAACTGTAGTTAAAATGGTGTCCTATAAATACCGGTCTGAACCCAAACTAATTGACCAGGCTTCGCACTTGCGGAAATCGCTATGAATGTGTTAGTTATTTGTGCAGGTTAAATTTTATTTCAGAGCCATATGTATGTCATGTAAAGAGCCATATATGGCTCTCGAGCCATACATTCCCGACCACTGATCCAAACACTTCTACAATCGATGGAATAATCACACAAAATCTCAAATTTAAACAGTTGGCCATATGGGATGAGTCCACCAGACACAATTTGATTTTGTCAGGGGTCTACATTCATTTAGTTCAATGTTCAAATAAAAGAGTAAGGCATCAATTGTTTGTAAATAACTGTTTTTTTTTAAAGCATCGTTACTCGACGAGTGGAGCGCAGAAAGAGAAAACCTCAATTAGTCAATGCAACTACTGACGTGCACCATAAAGCCAAGCAAAAAATAGTGTGGTGTTTGCCGCTGAAATGAACTCTAAAGAAAACCCAGAGTGCACCCTTATCAGGTGAGTTGAGGACAGAGCAAGGACCTGACCTAGTGTATTGCGACTTCCGGGTATGGCCTTGGCGCACCAAGACGCTTGGTCGATGATGGTGAGCCTTTTGCCGGCCAAAACGAGTCCTAGAGAGCCTTAATTAAACCCTAACCCCTCCTCCACTCATTTGTCCCTAGCTTGTATCTGTGTTGTTTATTGATCAGTGAACTTTTGTTGTCGGCAACATAGCCTGGAACATTCTTCTAACAACTAGATCTGTAAATTTCTGAGGTCAATCACAAAAACAAGAACTTATTTACTTTTGCATGGAGGTGCCCCCTCATATATTTATGATTTAATTTCCCCCCATGTTCCTGCTTAGAGCCTTACCTCGCAATTCGCTGGTTTACGCGTGATACCAAAAGCCGCGAAGAGATCTGCAGGATTAAGAGTGTTCTCCCCTCGGATACCGGTGCTGTACAATGGTCTGCCTTTGGAGATTCGATCTGCAACCTCTGTGGAAGTGTTTAAATATAGGCTTAAAACACAGTTATATTCAAAAGCTTATGAGTGACTTCATACTCTTGTCCTTTTGTCCTTGAGGGAAAAGGATGAGCCTGGTTATTACACAGTGCCATCGTATCAGTACTTGGACCTGAAGTATGACATCATCTAGAACAGGGGTATCAAATGTAGTGCCGCCGGGCCCCAGGGTGCCTCCAAAGATAGCCGAGATTCCCACAGACTGGTTCTGAGAATAGCTCACCTGGTCTCGGTCATTGTGATTTTCTAGTGGAAGGGGGATACCACATGTGCACATGTGTGGTCCCTTCTCAAGGTTTCTTCATTTTCCTGTTGAGGTTTTTTGAGTTTTTCCTTGCCCTCATGTTGGTTCCAGAGCAGGGGATGGTGTAATAATAGTCTGAAAAATAGTCTGTGTAATATAGTCTGTGTAATATAGTCTGTGTAATAACCTGTGAAGCCCTTTGAGACTCTTTGTGATTAAGGGCTATACAAATAAAAATGACTTGACTTGACTTGACTAGTACTTTTTTTTTAGCTGACATGATAGGAACCATCAATTCCCCTCGTTCATCATGGAGATTCTTTGAAATGGTCATCCAAGAAGATCACCATGCAACTCATGCAAACATTTTCAGCTTCAACCACTTCTTGCAAACTGGCTCAAAGTCAAGAATGTAAAGCGATGAAGGACAGCACCTGTGTCTGATCCGACCATTATCATTCTCAGACAGCATTCATTCCTTTATCAGCCTCCGTACTTTTCCTTGTTTGTTCGGATGACCTCCCCCTCCACCTGAGCACTTTACTACCGTCTGCTCTGCTGGGCTGTAACGGCGATACCCCTTGGCGCTGCGCTCACGATCTCCTCCTTCAATAATGAATGAGTGGATACAATTCGTCAATCACTTCAGAAGCAGGCAGGCAACAATGTCCAAGGTCAGACCTATGGCAGCTGTCAGAGAGGCGATATGATTGGTGCCTGGATACATGCACAGACACAAGAGATGGAGTGGGTGCCGGATGGATGTTGTACTTCTACCCCAAAAAAAGTTGGAAAAAAATAGAAACAAACAAGCTGGCTTAAATGATCCTCCAAAGAGGTAAGACAAGTCAAGGATAATTAAACAATGGCACAATTACAGAGAAGAAAACAGTGTGATTGAAAGAGATGCAAGGTCGTTAAATAAAGTAGCTCAGGCTTATGTTTGTCTGATGGACATCAAGTTAGGATTTTCTGTTTCTTCCCATGTCTAGGCTTTTGCTCAACATACCTTATTTTCTTTACTATAAGACCCGCCAGAGCATCCCCCAAACAAAAACTTTTTCATAAAAAAGGCAATCTGGGCTATGAGCTGTATTTAAATGTGACTACAGTAAGAGCTACTGTTTGTATTTGTTTACAATCATTGGACGATTGGTACATTCACGGTATATGTTAACGCAATGGTTAGTGTCACTGACCAAGGTCGTAAAAAATGCGACTGGAATTGAACCCAACTAGTGGCAGTGAGGGAGCCTACACTTTAACACTAGACCACCAGTGGTACGGACTGCATACGAAAAAGCACATTACTACACTCATTATTACACTATCTTACTCTGCCAGAAACAATTATTTGCACAGTACATTTTGTGCTGCATTCTGATAGATTAAATAGTCTTTCCACATCTTCACCTGTGCGGTTTAATATATATAGTGAAGAAAATAAGTATTTGAACACCCTGCTATTTTGTTATTTTACCCACTTTGAATTTTTCATCATAGGTGCATGTCCACTGTGAGAAATAAACGAAAAAGAAAAATCCAGAAATCAAATTGCATGATTTATTAACAATGTCTTTGTTTGATATAGCTGCGAATGAGTATTCAAACACCCGAGAAAATTAAAGGTTAATATTTGGTACAGTAACCTTTGTTTGCTCTTACAGAGGTTTCCCGTAGTCTTTCACCAGGTTTGCACACACTGCAGGAGGGATTTTGGCCCACTCCTCCATACAGATCTTCTCTAGATTAGTCAGGTTTCCGGGCTGTTGCCGAGAGACACGGAGTTTAAGATCCCTCCAAAGATTTTCAACTGGGTACAGGTCTAGAGACTGGCTGGGCAATGCTAGAACCGTTATATGCTTCTTACGGAGCCAATCCTTGGTTTTCTTGGCTGTGTGCTTCGGGTCATTGTCGTGTTGGAAGACCCAGCCACGACCCATCTTCAATGCTTTGACTGAGGGAAGGTGGTTATTCCCCAAAATCTCACAATACACGGCCCCAGTCATCCTCTCTTTAATGCTATGCACTCGTCCAGTCCCATGTGCAGAAACACAACCCCAAAACATAATGCTACCACCTTTAGAGTAGGGATGGCGTTCTTCGGATTGTACACTTCATTCTTCTTCCTCCAAATACGCTTAGTGGAATTATGACCAAAAAGTTCTATTTTAGTCTTGTATCACCACAAAACTTTCTCCCATGTCTCTGTATCATCCAAAAGGTCATATGCTAACTTAAGACGGGCCTTCAAATGTGCTGGTTTAACCAGGGGAACCTTTCGTGTCATGCATGATTTCAAATCATGACGTCTTAGTGTATTACCTACAGTAACCTTGGAAACAGTGGTCCCATATCCTTTTAGGTCATTGACCAACTCCTATTGTGTAGTTCCGGGCTGATTCCTCATCTTTCTTAGAATCACTGAGACCCCACGAGGTTACATCTTGCATGGGGCTCCACTCCAATTGAGATTGACTGCCATGCTTAGCTTCTTCCATTTTCCAATGATTGCTCCAACAGTGGACCTTTTTTCACCAATTGCTTAGTAATTGCTCAGTAGCCCTTTCCAGCCTTGTGGAGTTGTACAATTTTGTCTATAGTATCTTCGGACCTCTCTTTGTTCTTAGCCATGTAACAAGTTTCTTACTGATTGTATGGGGTGGATAGGTGTCTTTATGCAGCTAACGACCTCAAACAGGTGCATCTGATTCAGGATGATACATGGAGTGCAGCTGGACTCCTAAAGGGTGGACAACAGGTCTTTCGGGGTGCAGAATGCAATTGTTTTTGGCTCTGAGTGTTGAAATAGTGTGGTGCTCTAATGCCTTTTCATATGTCATCCTTACCACTGGTGGTCTTATGGAAATATGTTGGCGCTCTCACTGTCAGTACGTGGGTTCAATTCCTGCTGCTTTAAACTTTTTACGAATTACGTCAGCGATGTTTATTGATTGTTTGATAATTGCAATATAATTGCTCAAAAATGGTAGTACACCGTAAAACCTTATAACCAACCTATAATTACTGTATGCATTTCCAATCTTATCCATCTTATTCTGCGGTATATAAGGCACACCTGGTTACAAGGCCCCCTTTCAAATTTTGGCCAAATTGGGGATTTTAGGCGAGCCTTGCAGTCCGGAAAATATTATAATTGTTGCTCTTGAATCATGTTCAACTCTGAGACACTTCTTACTGTCATTCGTCTCTGAGGAAAGTAGTATCTGGAATCGCCCTGATCTGGGTCGAGTGTGTGTGGAACCCGGGGCAGTCGTGTAAAGGTTGAATGCTAATGGTGACCGACAAGGACACACCCCCAGGAGCGTGCTGCTATTGACCCCATCCATCCATCCATTCATCCATTCATCCATCCAAGACACACATAAACACACTCATTCTTTTGTTCTCAAGTGAGCATGTTTTAATGAGGACATGTAAAGAGTTTGAGGACAGTGGGTGTTGGGGAAGATCAAATGAGTTGGTAAAAACAGAGATTTACTTATTGAATTGTGTGTGTGTGTAGTTCACTCCTACGTGTGCAACACTTACCACAGGCACTTGTATGCACAACTTTTCCTTTGTGGAGTCTGGTCGCAACAGGAGCTATTTATTTCACTCCCTTGAAAAGAACAGACAAGATGACAATGTGTTGGAGACATTTACTTCTTTTCACTTTTGCAATAATAATTTTATGTAGATAAATCATGACAGTGGTATAAAGGTAAGATCTAGCCTGACCCAACTCGGCCCGTGGGTATAAACACTCGCACCAACCCGAAGCCAGACAGATTAACATGACTTGAGCGACCCAGCCTGACAAAAACGGAAGTTTCACATTTTATTTGTGGAAAGTAAAGGTGGTAATGGCCATCTCCGACAACAAAAAGTCCGGCACCGAGGTGCACAGCATTCACGCTACCCCGACTATCTCGCAAGAGTGATTTTTGCTGTCCATGACAACAAACAGCCTGGCGTATAGGTGCGTACTTCGGCCCAATATCTTAGCTGTACAAGTGGTACCTCTATATTTAAGCACCTTCAGACCTACGAATTTTGATATACAAGATATTTCTTCAAACAAAAATCTCGCTCGACATTGGAAGGAAAAGCCGACTTATGTGTATTCCCAGAAGCTACCAATCACCGTTAGCATCAGCGTGGCCAGTTTGCACTTGCACTTCCTGAAGAACTACACTGGAAATAAACGCAAACATGCTGTAAAATGTTTGTTCTTTTAAGGGTGCAGTCAATTAGTTGTAAGTGTTACAGTGAGTGCTTCCATATCGTCAGTCTCGTCTTCCATCATTCCTCCCTGATGCTTTTTATAAAATATTTGATAATGGAAAATTATACGTTTTTTGTAGGAGGACACATAGGACATGGACATTCTTAACATTTTACAATGGATATAGATATATACAC
The DNA here is from genome assembly GCF_059441175.1 of Urocampus carinirostris. Taxonomy (NCBI): domain Eukaryota; kingdom Metazoa; phylum Chordata; class Actinopteri; order Syngnathiformes; family Syngnathidae; genus Urocampus; species Urocampus carinirostris. The sequence continues at coordinate 21,834,176 of NC_142356.1, forward strand.
TACACGTTTGCATCATGTGTTGCCTTCTTTACATAAAGCCTTTCATTTTTTGTGGCTACAAACATGTTTTTTTATTTTGGGTCAAAATGTCTTCTTCAGCGTTTTGGGTTGCCAGCTCCTGCCCTGGCTGAAGCCATGCCGCCCTAGCATGTGTAAATGGACAATGCATGTTTTCTAGAAGTATCTACACAATTTGTGTCTGCATTTTCTGCAATAAAATGCCCCCAAATGTCGGTTCATGCCTGATGTTTGCCAATCAGACGATCAGAGCCGACAGTATCATGTAGCATTTGTGTGTCCTCTAGCAGATGTGCCCTGCAAGGTGGTCCACCTCTTTGGAAATGTCACTGATCACAGTCTCTTCCATCCGATTGCCTTGCTTTTTCCCCGGCTGTCTCTCGCTCTCTCCTAAACACACAAAAGCACCATGAGTGGTATTATTAAATGCCAAACAATAAGCCGACATTTTCAAAAGACTTATATTAATTTAGTTTAATAATGCTGTAGGCATATTCCTTACTATCAATAATAACATACTGGCATTGCTAAATGCCTCAAGCTCTTGTATTTTTCCCTTATATCCTTTTCCTCATCTCTATATAGAGTAGTGCAAATATTTTTCCCCTAAGCTGCAAGATTTTGTATCTGTTATGTTTTTCGATTTGCAGTACAGTAAGAATCGTCAATTAGGACCTTGGCAATCAACTATTGAACCAATCCCTCCACTAAAACAAATAACCACGAAACAAATATTTAAAAAACATTAAAATAATCATTATTTAAGAATGTCCCACTGTCCATATGGGGTAAAATTTTACCAAAATATGAATTCTTCGAAATACAAACTATCCCTGTGAGTGACAAATGATATTGTAGGGAACAACTATCCCCACAAAAAGTGCGTGTATTACACATTCTGTAGTATCATCGATATGACTCGAACTTAAACCACCAAATAAGGACTGTGACCACAGGGGACATGTTATTGAAGCTTTAATTTGTTCCCCCTGATGGTAACAACTGCAACAATACAATACAATGTTATGCATTGAGACCATGTGCAAATATATTTGTGATCTACTTATTATGATTACAAGACATAGTTATTTATACTTCAAAGAAACACTTCTTTGAAGTATAAATAATCTTCCGGCATTTCCTTGTTTTCCTTTAACATGAATGGATATGGATTGGACATACAACCGTCATGTCAGAACCAGAAGTGATGCTGGAAACCCGGCAATAATATAAATTTGCTAATAAATACACAACATATTTATGGAGGACAATTCTTCATTGATTTATACCTGTGTTTAACCTTGTGCTATATTTTAAAAACAGTCAATTATTTAAGAAAAATATTTGCGTTATGATCATCGTCTTTTGAAATCACTAACAGTAATAGAAGATTAGGTATTATTTTTCCTTTATGTTTTAAACTTTACTGCCAACTAGTGGCCAAGACAGGAAATCAAAATAGAGGACCACGTGATAATAAATTGCAGAAATATATTATTGCAATTACGTATATACATTTTTTTCTTGTTTTCAAAAACTCTCTTTGTGAAATGACTGTCACGGTCGCCTTGGTGACCAGTCTGCCCCGCCCTCTGGGCAACAGCTGAAAGCAGTTCCACTAATTGTGGGTCTGTATTTAAGGCTGCATTGTGGGCTCTGCCGTGGCGGGTTCATTACTCATTATCCACAATCCCGGTCTGTTATGCTTATCCTGTTCTAGTCTGTTATGCCTTGTCATGTTTTAGTCTGTTATGCCATGTCCTGTTGAGTTCGTGCCGGAGGAACTCTGTATTGTTCTGTTTTGCCCCGGAGTATTGGGCGACTTTTATTTTATTAAATAAAACTTATGGATCGTCAACGCATTTGAGTTCTCCCTTCATGCCTCCTGCCTCCGTTCTGGTCCGATCCCCTTCCACGCCACCACGCTCTCGTGACAATGACAATGCACAAAGTGAGAAAAAATGTTGAAAATTGATCATTTAGATGGCAAATTATTTGTTTTTTGTTTTGTTGTGTTTGTTTTTGTTTTTTCGCAGTTACTGTACAAAACCCCAACTGACCTGATTGCGCAACATGACTGGTGAAACAGAAACAATGATGAAATGTGAATAGAAAGAAACCAGGGAACTGAATACCAGCAGACTAACAAGGAGACAAGTAACGCCTGCACAATGGTTGGAGGCATATTTTAGGTCGACACAAGGGACTGGGCTGATGAACAGGTGAAAATGGATCAGCAAACACAAATAAAAAAACATGGGAAAAGAAAACAGATGCACAATAAAATGGAATTTGAAAAGGTTTCGTATGGAAGTGTCATTGGTTCAATAACTTTGATGACATTTACTTCAGATCTTAAGACACCAATGTATCCGCTTTATTCAGGATTGGGCTTCAAGTAACAACTATGTCAATAGTCTTCTAGTCACCAACTTCACGGTTCATGGTTCATGAATCCCCTAATCACCAGCGTGGTTAAGGCACCACTTTCTGGGGTGTGTCTTGGGCAAATTCAGCCTGACGCCCATCCCTCTCTATGTCATGATTACTGATGTAACTCAGCTGTGCCCGCTCTTTTGGCGCCAACTGCCGTGGGTTCTGATTGGCTCCCTGTCAGTATATGAACCCAGTCCTGTCTGTCGCCTGTTGTCAGTCCGTCTGCTAACCTCAGTGAATTATAGGCAAACCTTTTTTGACCCTGACTCCCACCTGTCCCGTTTTTGCTCCCGTCTGTCCCCGGCTTTGACCCGTTTTGATCCTGACCACATATGCTCTCTGTCCCGGCTTTCGTCCTTTTTTCGTCCCTGACTACGTTTTCTCTCCTATTCTGGCGTACGACTCGCTTCCGGCCCCGACCACGCCCTGCTCTCTCAGTCCCGGCTATCGGCCTGTTTTTCCCGTCCCCGACACCGCCATTGCTCGCTACGAAAGTTCCACTTCTGCGTTCGGAGCACCACCCGAGTACAAGAGCGACTTGTTTCCCGTGTCCAGTGAACACCGGATCATGGACGCAGCCCTTTCTCTTTCCTGTAATAAAACTTGTGAGAAACGTAACGCAATTGGGTCCTGTTTCCGTTCTGGTCCTGCCATTCCAGGCTAATGAAATTCATTGTTGACTATAAATTAACAATTTTTTCGAGGACGTCGTCGAGAGGTAAAGTTTTAGGCCAAAGCCTAAAACCGGCCCGAAAATAAAAATCTTTACGTTCGTGTTAGGGCCAGGGTGGACATCCCTCCTATTGACTTTATTTTTGAAGTATTCTTCTATCATTTGTTCTGTGTTTGTTATTATTTGTGGAAGCTCATGCATGCTCGTTCGGCATGTGTGCTCGTCGGCACGTGCACTTGTCCAGACTTGTGTTCGGTGGCACTGTTGGACACTAAGCATTGGGCGCCCAAATCACACTTCCTTCCTCCTCCTGAGTCCTCACATATACATGCTGAAACTATGGGTTGATTCGTTGAGCTTGGATTGGACTGGATTGAGAATCTTAGTCCGCAAAATGAGCAGGAAAAAGGCTTCTCACCAGTATGGATTCTTTTGTGATTTTTTAAGTGTTCTTTCTGGATGAATTTTTTTATTGCAAAATAAGCATGTTGACTTTGGGGTGAATTTTGTCTGCCAGCTCTTACCTCTAATGGTGACTGATTGTTGCAGCCCTAATTCGGAGTAGCCAAAAACCGTGACCTTCCCACCATCGACGATAGTAAACCGGCATGCATTTTTGTGTGCATTTGTTGGTATCTCGGTCTGTTCTGTCATCTGTCGATCTATGAGTCGCGATCAGTCAGTCACCTGTCCTCTCCGATTTGATAGCTATCAGTCAAAGCTCACTGAGAGCGTGATAGGACCTGGCGCTGTTGGATCTCTCGGGGTGCTAAAGAAAAGATGCATAATCTCCACTCTAGGAGTTTAAAACAGCCGCTGCTGCTATTGTTAGTCATTTAATTATATGAACAGCAATAAAAAGGCTGACAATATCTACAGCCTCATTTTTGGGAATTGTGGGAAAAGATTAGAGGATGTTTTTTTTTTATGCAAGCCTTAAGCCAAGGAAACATTTTTCCCGGCGTGTGCTGGTTTCTCTGTTCGCTTCCCATCCAGGAACAGAGCCTCTCATCCTTGAGCCCAAGGTGTCCTTTATGAGTCAGCAGGGCGCCACGGGTGCTCCAGTCATGAGGCCATGTTAACGTAATTAGGAGCTCAGGCAGGAGGTCTTTCCTCATCAAGTGTCTCATGTAACACATTTAATTAGTGTGGGTCAAAAAATTTAATCCTAAGGGAATTCCAATACTAGAGAGCACCAATTACATTTGTTGATTGTTCTTTACATACACTAAGTGCATGGCTTTTGATTAGGTGTACCTGATTGAAACTAAGGCCTGACTACTGTCTGAAACCCACACGGGGTGGTGCGGAAGCATAGTGCAGTAACACTGGTTAGTACAGCAAACAGATTATCTATTCAAGCAGGGCTCCCTACACAAGAAGTCAAGTAGCAAGGATGCAGGCGAGGGGTCGGGGGTTTTAGTGATGCCAAATAGCGAGAGTGACAATCCAAGTGTTTCGATAGGCAGCACTTGTGATCTGGAAATGCAGGGTTCTGTAAACTGGAATGACAGAAGGCTAGGACAAGAATGCTTGGAACAAGACATGAAGGCAACAAACTAGCACTGGGCCAAAAGTACAGAGTGTTCAAATACATTAGAGATCAAAATTAGAGAACAACTTGTAAAAGAAATATACATATGTACTAATTTTGAAATAGTGCCATCTTCACTGCTCTACAATTTAAGGACATTTTGTTGTGTATATACAATGCTACTACTGTACAACACTTTTTTCATAAAATGGGTAGGGCAGTTCAACCAAAACCTGTACTTAACCAAAATTGTTCTAAACAAAATTACACTTTCAGGTGCTTCCCACTCAATGGTGCTAATCTTGCACATGGTGCTAATTTCCTTGATTATTTATGAACCTCCATTTAAATGGCATTCTAACTGCCAGTTTCTCTGACTTTGCAAGATGTCCAAAATTTCATTTAACCGTGTAACAGTAAAAGTGTTTTATTTCAAATGTATTTAATTTTTAAAACAAAATATTTTTCTCTGATTTTGATCCCCAGTGTAGTGAAGAGGGAGTGTTATTGGAGGGTTATCAGGACAAGTGCTACCAAGTGTGGGGTGGAAAGTAAAGCTGGGAAACTTGTGATCAAATAAGGCAATGGCAAGCGAGAGCAGGGGGAGAAAAAGAGAGAGAGAGAGAGAGAGAGAGAAAGAGAGAGAGAGATACTTTAATAAAAAAAATCCTAGAATTACTGTATGCAAGCTTTGATGGCACATTTTAATTGTTTTTGTTCGAGAAGAAAATAACTCTTATGATAAGGAAAATGAAAGACCGTCTACTAAAGCGTCTACTGTTTTGGCCCTTTAGCCTATCGTTCGGGGGAAAATCGAGTCGGTGGCTGTTGCGTAAGTTGCGAGACCTTGCGATTTAATATTGAGCCATATATAAGGCGCACTGTATTATAAGGCGCAAGGTCAGCTTTTGAAAAAAATGAAGACCTTTAGTTGCGCCTTATAGTGCGGAAATTACGGTATATTAAATGATATAAGAATTGATTGGCAAAATCCAAAAGGTTGTGCTTTTAAATTCACCTACCATATTTATTCGTGTATGATGGAATTTTTTTTTTTTCAACCCAAAAAAGAACTTTGGTTGTGCATTATACACAAAGTTTCATATATTACAGCAAAACGGTAATTGTAACAGGAATCAAACCCAGGCTGCAGTAGAGGGGGGGAGGGTTTTTTTAAGGGTTATTGTTCTGTCTTCTTTATTCATTATCCATTATCCGTTATCGGTCAGTTCATAATACGCTGCAAAGCCTAGGAGCCGGGACTCTTACTCTCAGCCAAAAGGCCAAGCTAAGGTCCTAGCCTTAAAGCCTTGCTGCGATCATTGCGAATGCACCGTTCCCGGAGGTACTGCAATACCGGGCCGATGCGTGGAGTGGACAGAGCAAGCTCTTATTCCATCTCCGAATTGCAAAAATCACCTAAATCGAACAAATCGTGAACCCTCGTTTCGTAAACAGCATTTCCGTACTCTAACATCTGGACCACCAGTGGTATAGATGACATATGAAAAGACATTAGGTTATATCTCATTATCACATTATCTATACTCACGGTACCAGAGACAAATGCTACGTTTTATGTGCATTTCACTTGTTACAATGACGATACATTTGTCACTAACAATGCTTAGAATAGAAAGTAAGAATAAAATATAATTTATTGTCATTTTAACATGTTAAACGCACAACAAAATTAACATTTTTCTGTGGTACTGTGTCCAAAAAAGTGATCGTGAGATCAAATCTACTGCCTTTTTGTGTGTCACCTATACCAGTGTTTCTCAACAGGTGGGTCAGGACCCAAAAGTGGGTCACTGACCCATTTTTAGTGGGGTTCAGGCCTTTGCCTTGGCAAAATAATGTTAGGAATAGAAAAAAAAACTCTGTATCTGTGGATCTGGCGACCTCTCAGATATTAGAAGACTTGAACTGAGCCGCTAGGTTGCTGAGACTTGTTTTTGTTTGGCGTTTTACTATTTAAAAGCACTCCTGCACACATGGTTACTTATTGTATTATAACTTTGAAGAATAAGATTTGAGATTACATGGATCACTAAACACAACTAATTGGGGGGAGGCGTTTCCCATTAATGATGTTTGCTAGCGTTCATATTTTTTTTAAATAACACCTCACGTTACAGCAGCACGAACCGCGTAAAAATCTTTTAGTGTTCATTTATGACCTCATCCATCATGATCAGCACCATCACCTTGGATTGTCTCATTAATTGCTTTCCCTCAGTTCCATCAGTTCGCCATTACCATGCAAAAAATTCTTAACTTATCCCTTCCCCAACCACTGTGGCACCCTAATTGCGTGTTGTAAATGCCTGTTAAAACAAGTGCAGGCAGATTTATGAGATCAAAATGGACTAGAACTCATTTGCTCCCAATAATCAAAAACTCTTCTGCAGTGAGGGGGAAAAATGCTTAGCCACGCAAATTGCTACCGCTTATTAAAAGTAAAATGACTTGTCATAAAAACGACTGATTTAGGTATTTTCTCTCCTTCATCCTTACGCGGCAAATGTGTGTGTGTGGGCGCTGCGATACCCCAAATCAGTATTCATCGGAGTCGACAGTCAATTCCGTTAGCCTAGTCTCACGACGGGTGTAGCTCTATGAAGATTAAGTGATTTTTCTAGGGTGACTGGCCCCGGTGGTGACCTCTCCCACTCAAATTCATTAACACCGCATGGTTCCCACAGCGGCTCAACCTGTTTTACTTTAGTGGGACGTGCAAATTTGGTGGAGTTCTAACACACTTTTAATACTTCAAAGTTGAGGTGTGAACCATTAGCGTTTGCTCGGTAATACATTTCATTTAAAACAACCAAACTTTGTATGAGTATTTGAATTCCTTAATAACGCTTGAATTTTAATGTTGTGTTCTCAAATATTTAAAAAATGCTTACATTTTGGGAAAAATGCCATTAATTGCTTAAAATTGTTGCCATGGTTCACAACAAGTCTGCCTAACAATGACGCTAACACTGTCCTTTAGCAGCTTGGTTATGCGATTGCATTTCCTCTTCCCTTGTGAGTAACAGCAGCCACCATTACTTTGTATGGCTTTGTCCTATTAAGCGTCATCGCAACCTACGCATTGTGCCCAAGAGAACAGGTGCATGCTACACCTTAACAGGCCACTGTGAAATATCTATTATGTATCAATTATGGACATTTGATATGGGCCATGCAAATAATTAAGGTAGCATTTCTAAGTGGTAAGTTCTAATGGGAAGATTTTTCTGCAACTAAAAAAATAATCTGAATATTACCGTCATTTTAGCTAACACCGAAATGGGTAGAAATTTGTTTAGAATATATTTACACACATATTGTTCAAACCAACAAATATATTCGCAATTTCCTCAAACTCTAATTTCAATAAATGCACACGCAGAATTAAAAATCTCATGTATTAATCAAATATTTATTTGCAGATCTCCAAAATACATAAGTGATGTCTTATTTTTTCTTTTAATAGTACTGAAGAAATTGAAACATGTTATTTGCAAGTCTTTGAAAAGTGCTTGAATTTGGCCAAGAAAAAGGTGTACAAACCCTGAATGCGGACCCGAGATTTGAGATGATTACCATTTGGAATACTAAATTTCCAATATGTTTGCACTTACCGATATGTACTAATAAATTGTGTTAGGCTTTAACATGTGTTTATTGTTCTTGCTAAAGGAGCGATACATGGCGTTTGCGTCTTTAACATATTTTAATTGTTTAAAAGTTTCATCATTCGTTAATCCTTTTTCATTGTACTTTTACTCACCTGGGTAAAACATCATCACACTCGCTTTGCTCACAGTTGAAACTATAATTGAGAATATATTTATTTGATGTCTTTTGAAGTCAGATTCATCCATCCATCATCTGCACCGCTATCCTCAGTAGGGTCGCGGGGGTGCTGGAGCCAATTCCAGCCCTCTACGGGGACACCCTGGGCAGGGGACACACTGAACTGGTTGCCAGCCAGTCGCAGGGCATACAGAGACAGATAACTCACTCGCTCATTCAAACTCAAGTACAATTTAGACCGGCCAATCAACCTGTCATGCATGTTTCTGGAATGTCGATGAAAACCCATGCAAGCACGAGAGAACATGCAAACTCCGCACAGGAAGGCTAGTAGCTGGACATGAACCCATGACCTCAGTACTGTGCTGCGGACGCATTAACCACTCTCCCACCGTGGTGACCCAAGTCTGATTCAGTTTTAATGAATTATTTTAAATGTGACTCCACGTTTTACTTTGTACTGTAAAATTAATGTGATGATGAGATAAACTCTAATGCCTTTTCCCGTGTCATTTGTAACTCTAGTGGTATAGTGATTACGATATGGCACTCAAGTCCGGTTGCGATCATTTTTGAAACGTTTGTGACCTACAATGCTTAGTTTGAGCGGGGAAAAAATTGAGAACAAAAATGTTTACAGATTTTTCATGAAAAAATAGGGATGCAACTTGTATGCGAGTGCAGGTTATACAGAAATAATTAATGGTACATTTGTTTGTTTGGCATACAAATCATTACTTGATGGTTGAGGAACACAATCATTAATCTTTTCTTTGCAACCACATGCATTTACTGCACGTCAGCCTCCTAACGGCGCCTTTCAGTTTGTCAGTCCTCCTTTGCAAAAGCGAAATAAACAATCACTGCTCTGTTTGGCCTGGTCAAAGCGACACACTGCCAGGTAATAGTGACCGTTGCTTTCTGTAGCCGAGGTGCTTGAAGCATAATGGCGGAGAGTGGTTGGTTGACAACGGGTGACAAAGACAGCAAAACATCCCGTTCGCTGACCTTGCTCCTCTCAGAAGCTCGCTAGCGTTTGCCGTCTCCATCTCTCATCCCTAATGGACTTGCCTTTAAAGCACAAGGTAGGATTAAAGGGCCACGAGAAGTGGAGCCGGCTACCAAGAAAGTGCAGATAAGTGAAATGGCAGGGGCACTTAAAAAACATTCGCACGGTTCTATTTTTTACTGCGTGCAGCCGTGCCTGCCTTACTTAGTCGATTCATAGGGTATGATAAACCGTTACGGCTCCACACACATACACACACACTAGCATACATGCTGAGATGAATCATGTCGCTGTTCACTGGAATGGCCGAGGTAGCGCTGTTAGCCATTCAGTGAGGAATTTTCCAAATAAATTCTTACGGCGGTGTTAACACTTACTCACCGTTTCCTTCTTAGTGCTCGCTCACACTCACACACACATCGGCATGCACACACGGGCTCAGATATAAATCAAGTGGCGATGGAGCATTTCCCCCGCGTGCACAGCGAACGCAGCTATCAATCCAAAGTAGAGGGGGCAACTAAAGATGGAAAGAAGGGAAGAAAATGCGACCCTGAGATCTCCACAGGGAACGAGCAGAGTGGACGCCAATGAAATAGATACAGAATGAGAAAGCTGTTCCCAATAAGAAAGGAGAGTTGAGAGTGAAATACTTGTGACCTTAAAGTAGGGGTCATCAACCTTTTTGACGTTGAGAGCCACTTTTTGTTACTTATCGGCGCCAAGGGCTGACATTTTCATTTATATTTCTAAAATAATAACTTATATCTTATTACTATGTCATTCACGGTTAACGGATCCTTAACTACTTGTCAAGTCAAGTCAAGTCAAATTTATTTATATAGCCCTTAATCACAAAAAAATGTCTCAAAGGACTGCACAGGATTACAATGACACAATTAAATGATCTTAAACCAACATGTGGGCAAGGAACAACTCAAAACCTCAGCGTGAGGAAAATGAGAAACCTTGAGAAGGGACCTCACAAGTGGTAATCCCCCTTCCAGGATGACCAGGGTGAATTACATCGAGCATTACTGTACACAAACATAGTAAACACTAGGTAACATGTTGAAAATTTGTCCGGAAAGTGCATGACAGCAGCGACGCCCCCAGCCTGTAAACTAGTCCAGAAAGTCTATGACGGCAACGGCAGCTTCCCATCTCTGCCAGATGTTTGTGTTCATAATTTAGGGGTTGGTCATTTCTTTAGTTTCTTCGATGCTGATTTCCATGTCATATCGGGTTGATGCCTTGTCTGGGCCATGATCTGATCACTGAATTCTAGTTCTCCTCCTGCCGGTCCGGTAATATCATCAGCAAAACAGAGGTTAGTGACGATATCTCTCCCAATGCTGCATGTACCTTCATATTGGTCCAGGCTTTGATCATGATCTTCTCTAGGAAGATGTTAAATAAAGTTGGTGAGAGAATGCAGTCCTCTCTCACCGTCAGTTTGAAACCAGTCTCCAATGGTTCCTTTGATCAGTAACGCGCTGTTGACATTGGCATACAGCTGTTCAATGATATGAACTATTTTATGGCCCATGTTGTTTATTGTGTTTTTCTCAGGGTGGAATCATTAGAGGTTAGGTCAACCACTGAACATGTCATTTTTAAATCATATTTACTACAATATCGCAATGAACCATAACTGGTGAACTTGTCCACAGGAAACTCATGTGTTTTTGGGGGGCTACTCGGGCACCAGGTTGGAGAACCCTGCCTTAAAGGACTGATCTAAGATAATACTTTACTACACATAGATCACCATTAACCAGTGGTACTACTGGTAACCAAAGATTCTTTTGGGATGAGTGTGATTAAGTTTGAAAAAGAAGAACGTATCATCAAAAAGTTTTTCGGTATCAACAAATTTTGTCTTCTTCCCTTGTTGAATAATTGATGTCTTTAAACATCAAAGATTCTCCAAGTAGCTTGGTGCTTAAAAAAGTCTACAAGAAAAGTTCAGCACATAGTTTATTTCACTGTTGAGTTGAAAGCAGAAACTGGGCTACACAATCCAAGAAATTATGTCTAGCAAAATATAACAAGATAATACTGGAAATGAGGGAACTTTTCTTTATTCTTAACCGAGGATCTCGGACTCACGGCCCGGGGGCCACTCTGTGGTTTAGTAAATTACAGTATTAAATAACAGTACTGCAGCTTTTGTGATTGCTGCTGACAGGTTGTCGCTTTCTCTTTCTTGGTTTACGGGAAACTACCTGTCAACCTCAGCCTCAGCTCCCCTTTTTAATGTTTGCAACTCCTATATTAAGTGATTATCAACTTTACAAACAAAATGCGGCACTTATTTCTTAACAGGAGTTTTTATAAAATAAAAACGAGTTATTATTCTTCTTCTTATTTTTCACATACATTTTAAATGATCAAAACACGTATAACATTAGGGGAAAACGTGTAAGTTGACAGGTATGTTATCGAAACATGCAACCTATTACTGATTTGTTGCTTTAACAAAATACTCCCAATAATAATGTAACATCAAGCATGAAATGAATAAGTAAAAATGTATTATACCACAATATTATACTAGGCTTTATTTTTTTCACTCAGAGTGAACTTTTAAGTAATTTGAACTTGTTCATACTAAGCAGCTTTAAAGTTAAGGAGCTGTCGTATCAGAAGAGGGGTAAAAACCAGAAATCATGGTCAGGTTAGCTCAAACCACAGCCGTACTTACCAGACATAAACCCATCTTGAAGGACAAGAACTTAGCAGTGAAATCAAAGATCAGACTTATGCAAGCACTGGTTACTTCTATCTTCCCCTACGCTTGCAAGACATGGACTCTCACAGCAAAATTGTAAAAGAAACTCAAGGCCATGGAGATGAGATGCTACCGGAAACCAGGCATCAGCTACATAGCCTGTTTGCCAAACAAAATGGTGCACAATACCAGCAGAGGGCACATTGGACCCTAGTACTGTGTAATGCTGTGCCCTCTGAGATTCGATCTGCAACTTCAGTGGAACTGTTTAAATCTAGGCCTAAAACACACCTATATTTTGTAGCAAATTAATGACCTATTTTTTATGTCTGTGTATTGAAACATCCTTTGCAGCCTGGTCATCCATGGAAAGGGGGATTACCTCATGTGTGGTCCCTTCTCAAGTTTTCTTCATTTTCCTCATGCTGAAGTTTTGATTTTTTTCCTTGCCCTCATGTAGGTTTTAGATCAGGGGATGGTGTATTACTAGTCTGTAGTCTATAACAGTCATTGGTCTGTGCAGACCTTTGATATTTGTGATTAGGGGTTATAGAATAAATATGACTTGACAAAAAAAAATAGAACTATTATTTTTCAGTGCTATAAAAATCTTTCAAATACAATAACCAGAACATCTGAAAAGACATGCAAAAATAAAAATTAAATGGGTACTGTATAACTAAAACAACAATATCATTAGTCTCTACTAAATATTGGAATTAAGGAACACAAAGTGTTAAGCTTTCCTCTTCTGCTCAGCAAACGAGAACACTCGTATTAACCAATCAACCAATAACCCAAAAGTGAGTGAGAAAACACAAAAGAATACAACTTTTTTTCTAATGCAAGCTTGAGACCCTGGCGGTGACCAACTAAACCCTGGCAGCCCACCAGTATTTGTATATAATACGGGAAACACTGACTTTGTCATGATTACTGATGTGACTCAGATGTGCCCGCTCATTTGGCACCAACTGCCGCGGGTTCTGATTGGCTCCCTGTCAGTATTTGAACCCAGTCCTGTCTGTCCCCGGCTGTCAGTCGGTCTGCGAACCTCAGTGTATACTAGGCAAGCCCTTTTCGACCCTGACTCCCACCTGTCCCATTTTTTGCTCCCGTCTGTCCCCGGCTTCGACCCGTTTGTTGATCCTGGCCAAGTCTGCCCTCCCATCCCGGCTTTCGACTTCTTTTTGTCCCCGACTTCTGGCTTACGTCTCGCTTTCGAACCCGACCACGCCTTGCTCTCCCAGTCCCGGCTACCCACCCGTTTTTTTCCGTCCCTGACACCACCATCGCTCACTACGGAAGATCCACTTCCGCGTTCGGAGCACTAGTACGAGAACGACTTGCTTCCCGCGCCCAGCGAACACCAGATCGTGGGCGCAGCCATTTCTCTTTCCTCCAATAAAACTTGTGAGAAACGTAACGCAATTGGGTCCTGTTTCCATTCTGGTCCGGAGAGTACTTATTTTGTAAATAAAGATAATATTTGTTTCCAGTTGAATGTTTAAAATATAGCTTTTCTTGTGGAAAACCCGATTCAGCCCATCCTGACACAGATCCTATCTCTCGTTAAATTAAATTGAGATTGAGACCCCTGAACTAAATACAGTGGTTTCAGTTTTAGTATCAAAATTTGATCATTTATTATAAACAAATCCACTCCCTTTTTTTCTAAAAACATGTACAAAGATGTGGACGTTTTTTTTTTCTTAATATATTTGACAGTAAAGTAGGTGGTAATTATAGTGGCACAAGTGCAGATGCAATGTTATTATTTTGATGAGGCTTGAGCAATTTGCTAAATGTACCTTGGCAGACCTGGTGGATAACTTCAATTATTTTTTAGGGCTAATAATTGGACCATCCACCTTCTTTTCCGAGACTCCAGCATGCACCTTTTATGACTACATCTAATTTAACGGTTTTACTGTCACCATTAACGACCTCTGTTTTCATGCCCCCCTCTCTATGCCCCGCACCTTTTGTTTCTTGGCAAATTAATATGGTGGGTCTTTATGTACGGCATTACTTTGTGCTTTTTATCACCCTTAATGGGATTTTACGAATTTCCTCTTTTGCTTTTAGGAACATAATTATTAAAAGCGTATTCAAAGTTCATTTTTTTCGACAATATGTGTTTTTTTGCGCATCAATATTTTATATCTGCCTTGGCATTTGCTAAATGCCGCAGGTGAAATGAATACATAATATGCAGATACTCCTCCAGATATATTAGGTGTCTTGAAAGTCCCAATCCATTTTTTTAATTTGTTTCAGTTTTTGCTATGATCCTGAGAGAGCCAAGATCTGCTGTAGCCGCTATACTAATCAACATTGCAGCAGCATTGCAAAAATGCCACATTCCAGAATATACATCTTTTTGACTCAGATACTTTTTACTAATCCTGCTCCAACGTAGAGTGCAAATCGTGCCATCCATGCGAATATCCTTCCAACCGGATCCGTTTTGACAAATCTTGCAACGGAAGGTCTGCTACTACCGCCACAACTGATGAAAAAGCTGAGCTTTTAGAGTGGGCATTTTTGTGCAAAGCCAAGGAAAGTCTGTCCGCAGGGTTGCATTGTAACGTCGCATCAACAGAAGTTTGCTTCGGCGGTTATTAGAGCTTTAAGTGGTCAGATTCAGACTTCAGGTCACTGAGTATCTTTCCTTTGAAGTTGTTGGACAACCTCAAGTTGATTGCTTGCAAAATTGAAAATCGGAAAATGTTTATGCCTGAATTTATATAGGAAAAAAACCAACAGGTGAAAACAAGTGTATTCGTTTTGCGACACCAGATTTTAGAACTGGTTGCCAGCCAGTCGCAGGGCTCACAGAGACAGACAATTCGCTCACTTATTCACACCTAGGGACAATTTTGATCAGCCAATTAACCTAACATGCATGTTTTTGGAATGTGGGAGGAAACCAGAGTGCCTGGAAGAAACCCACACAAGAACTGGGAGAACATGCAAACTCCACACAGCAGGTTTGGTCTGACATCAGAACTGTGCCTCACACACGCTAACCACTGCCACCGTGCTGCCTGTCAATTCTAATTATACTAAATTATTTTCAAGGTCTGAATGACTGAGGAAAACTTAAAAAAAAAACTTCAAATTTTTGATGATTTGTCGAATTTGTAAGTGTTCTCTTTCTTTTTCTTCTGATGAAATAATTTTGTATATTTTGATTATTAATATTTATCTTATTTTATCACATGTCTAAGTGTTTTTCCTGGTAAATAACAAATTCATACTCAACACAACTTAAACATTAATCCAAAAACAAAAAAAATAATGTTCTCCTTTAACAATACTTTAAAATTATTTTTCTAGTACAATCAGTATGTTAGTTAGATGGTCAAGTCAAGTCATCTTTATTTGTGACGCCCTTAATAACAAAGAGTCTGAAAGGGCTGCACAGACCACAGATTATTGCAAACCACAGACTATTATTACACCGTCCCCTGATCTAAGACCTACATGAGGGCAAGGAAAAACTCAACCTTGAGAAGGGGCTGCACATGAGGTCGGAGGGGGATGATTTGCATCGGTCACAACTCGATTGTATCATGATACTAAGTTGCAGATTTTATTTATATCACAATTTTAGATAATTGCGATTCTACTAGTACATTATTGCTTTTCGAAATAATTAATGAGGGTGATGTAATTTTCTTTCCTAAAAACAAGCAACTAAAATTGCACACTTCTGAGACAATAAAACATGAATGATGTTCACTCAATGCAGTTTGTGCCCGGCAGTCAGAAAGGGGACATTTATTTCAACTAAGACAATAAGAACATAACATGTACACTGTTCAACACTTTTACAGCCACAAAATGTCACGAACTGAAATGTCAAGGTAACACAAATGTGGTCCTTTAATGATCCTTTTTACAGTTAACACTGTAAGATGATAAAATTAAAATACAGCAAAGAAAAAAAACAGCACAAGTGTAAGCCATCATATTAAAATCGAGATCCTCCAAATTCAACATTTTTTTTAAACCCACGCACTGCAGGTAAACGTTGATGGCCAAAGTCATGCTTTCAGGCTGCTTCTGTTAATTGAGCTCGTGCTTAAGACTATCAATGTTCTTGTGCATAAACAAGAGCTGCCGTGAGGGTGCTCCGCTGAGCTGTAACAATGTCCCCAGCAGTGGAGAACACACGTTCATCAGACACACTTGTTCCTGGCACACATAACTATTGCTTTGCCAGCTTTGCCAGGAGAGGATACTCAATACGATGATATTTCCTCCTGTCTAATGGGTTCTCAGATAGTGAGAGAGAAGCAGGCGTATTTTAAGCTAACCCCCTCTTCCAACTGATGTTGCCAAAGCCAGGTGTCTCTCACAAACGCTGTACTTATATGTCTTTCTTTCTCTCTGTCTCTCTTCCTCCCATTTTCTCTCACAATCTCTCTCTTTCACTCTTTTTCTCTTTCGTTGTTCCTCTTTGTCTCTTTCTCTGTCTGTGTTTTTTTACATTATTTTGCTCGCTCTTCCTGCTTTCCTTTTCTCTCTCTTTTCTAATTGTTTTCTCTTATGCTTTCCCCTTCCCTCTTTTTTTCTTTCCTTCTCTTTTCTCTCCTCTTTCTCTTTCTATTTCTCTTTGGATTTCTTTCTTTGTCTCTTTCTTTCCCCCTGTCTCACTATTTCTCTTTTTATCTCTTTTGTTTCTCACGTTCTCTTTCTCTCTTTCTCTGTCCCACCCTCTCTCTTTTCTCTCCCTCTCTTACTCTTATCTATTTCTCTCTCATTTTCTTTCTCTTGAATCTAGTTCGCCCCCGAGATAATGTTTATTCTATCTTATGGCCCCCGAGTTAAAATAAGTTTGGCAGCCCTGTCCTAGAGTGTCTGCAACAAAGTTTGCAGACAGTTTTGGTTTCGCTTCCCGGGAACTGTATTAAAACCAAAATGTGTCCATACTTTTGATTTAACATTAGTTCTCGTTCCTCGCTTTTCCCCTCCATTTTTCACTTCCATTTTTCACTTCCATTTGCATTCCTGTAGTTTTACATTCTGGATATGACGTCAGAAAAAATGTTTCTGGGAATAAACGTCGATTATAAAAATCGTCAAAAACAATACGATATATACATGAATCTGTTTTTGTCCCACGCCTATTAGATGACATATTGTATTTTCTATTATTTTATAAATTATTTAGCATTTTTAAGAATGATTTTTAGTGAAAGTATACATAAAAAACGCAAATGTATCTGTCAGTGTAACAATGACATTTTACTTGGTTTTCTGGTAGATAAATTTGGTCATTTTCAGTTAAAGAAAAAAAATAAAATAAAAAATACATATATATATATATATATATATATATATATATATATATATATATAAATATGTGTGTGTGTGTGTGTGTTTTTATTATTATTTTTACAATAAGAATACAATTTAGAATAAAGAATATAAAGAATCAATATTTTAAAATGAGTATACCGTACGTACTCATCTGCCATTGTAAGATACGATAATTTTACATGGAGCGGTATTTACTTTACTACCTTTTCCTTAGATTTTATACATAGGCTTTTAATAGGAATCAATTATGTAATAGGAAATATTACTTACTATAATATATTAACCTCAATGCTCTTGGGTTACACTGCTGAACAAAGACCCAGAAAAAAATGAGTTCACCCACTCCAGATGGTTTGCAAAGAAAAAACCAACAGTGACAATTCATTTTTGAATCCCCTTCAACATTATTCTCATTTAAAACGTGTGAATTCAAAGGTGGAAAGTGCTTCATTACGTTGAAAGAAAATGCAAACGTGCCTTGCTGTGCTCTCCAGGAATTCCCAATCATGTAATTTGCAAAACATTGATTTATTCCTTGAAACGTATGTTTCTGTTTGTGTCCATCAGAAGTGGCGCCCTACCTGCGAGGGATTGGCCTGGGGCGACAAGTTGTGCTGGAGGGAAACAGGCTGGTGCTGACTTGCTTGGCTGGAGGCAGTTGGCCGCTGCAGTATCGTTGGACTTTAAACAGCAGCAACATCACCGATTGGACGCAACAGTACAGGTCAGTGAGAGCCAACTGGCTGTTTTGGTCTAGTTGGCCACCGTTGTAAATATCGACACCCAGGCCTCTTTGAAACAGTATCTTTGGGAGAAGACATCAACCATAAAACATGCATTTACCAGATTTTTGCACTATAAGGCACAACAGATTATAAGACGCACCTTCACAAATAGTGATTTGTCATTTAGAAAACTATTTTTTAAAGGTGCACCGGACTATAAGACACATACAATTCAAATTACAGTAAGGGCCAGGGTTACAATAATAATATATGAGGACGATTTTTGTGTGTCGATAGATTATTCAAAATTAGCAACCTCTGTTCCAGGTTAAGAAGAGTCGCTGCTGGGCCTCCCACACCACACAGCACAAAAACAAATTCTTGAAATGAGAGGGAAAAAACAAAGATCCACCCGGTCAAACATTTTTGCTCTTTAACTTAGAACACGTTTCTGCCAGTGGGATAATAATTTAATTTTTGCGGATTGTTATGTAGCCTATGTCTGCTGTATTTGAGTGGTTCTCAAACCGTGGGGTAGGACTCCCTTTCCAAAGAATCAAGTGCAATTGCACCTCCACAACACTTGCAGTGGCACGCTCATTGGCAGTGTTTCGTTTACATTTAACCTCCATGCTGTGCATAGAGCACAGGGTATAAGCATTGAGCATGAAGTGTAGATACGAAGTGGAGCAGATCCTCAACTGACCCCATGTAGGAAATTAATCAACCCGCATGAGGAGTTTTTTGGTGGAACACAAGAGGATCTCTTCTTCCTGGGAGTTGCGATAAGTCTAAAACAATGGTTCCCAAACGTTTGCAGGCTGGCGCCCCCTTGGCTCCCCAGTGTATTACTAGCGCAAACCAACAGTCCACTTGTAGATGCTCCTTCTTCGTCTTTATCTTTTACTTGTAATCCCTTTTCTCATGCAGTGATAATTTTTAAGGTGCTGGTACAAAGGACTTGTGTTTCCTCTGGACCTAGCGACTACGCGAAAGCAAATTCTGCAATGGGAGTTTTCTTCTGTTTCACGTCCGCTTCGTCAAAACCAAAATGGGTCCAAACAAGTTATGTACCGCCCTTTTTCGGTGCAAGCTTCGTTTCCTTCTCGTTTGTTGACTCTGTTGAGTACGCCATGACACTCAATTAGCTCACACGGTGGGTGTGGCATAGCGTGGTGCTTGCAAACTTTGAGTTACGTTTATTGGCTTGTGCTATTATTAAAACTTGCCTCTGATTAGTCGGCGCTTTCAAAACTGGAACAGTAACAATTGTGGTTGGCCAAAGCTCCCATCACTCACTACAAAACCTTGAAAAAAAACGCAGTGCTTTGCGGTTTTCACAACTGCACTACGCTCAAACTTCGACTTCGACATCGGAATGTCGCCTTCTTCTTCCTCACCGCCCCCCCAGATGTGTCCACCACCCAGCCCGGGGGGCCACTCGTTTAATGTCTTATCTTGGAGAGGAAGTAACATATTAATGGACGAAAATGTATGTCATTTCATCGTTTTACTATATGCAGGGATCAGAATTTTCCGCGGATCCGCGGATTTCGGCTGTTTTTGAACCCCAAAGGTCATTCCCGTAAATCGTCTAAATTCGATGAGAAAATATTTTGGAGGGGTGAGGTATGATACGTGACTGTTTCATCACCCCAAGTTAGCAGTTAGAGATCGCGAGAAAAATCGGCAAAAAGAAGCGCAGCGCATTAGATCTATAACACACAACAAATAGATCGACTCCTACCATTGGTCGATTCGACCATTGGTTCGCTGATAACCAATCAGCGGAGCTTTTGTTCAGAGCATTGGCTTTCTCAAACATGGCGCTCCTTCCGGTCTTTTCAAACGGTGAAATGAGTGTTTGAAAAAGTAAATATGAAAATACTAAGAAAAGAAGACAAGGCTTTTGTCTCCGAGATAGATAAAGGAATCAAGAATAAATTTAAGTGGTCATGGCTGGAGAAGACTGTCACAGACTGACATGTATTTTCTTTAAGCATGTTCAGTTTGTGCATTCTATTTTCAAATTAATGATGAATGGTTATTAATGTATATATTTTCATATATATTGTTGATTAGTAGCTAAATACAAGGTCCATCTTCATCATCAAAACACAACAATGGTGATGGTTGTAACATTGTAATCCCCCAATTGTTTTAAACATCTCAAAACTGAAAAAAATACATGGTTTCTGTTTTGTTGGATTTAATTCATTCTAGTGCAATTTTCACATGGCAAATAAGATAAATGCTGTGGCTTCAGGGGGGCTTCGCCCCACTGAGCCCCCCACCGGGCTCCGCCCTGGACCTGGCCGGGGCCTGCGGCCCCTGGACCATGGCTATTTCAGCTGAAAATGAAAATATCCATTCTGATCCCTGTATATGTAGCTGTTTACGTAATTACGACATCCAACCAAAGCTTCGCAGGTCTTTCTATCAAAGCCCCCGAGAATCAATTTAAGTTCCAGGGTCAAACGAATGGTTCCGAATTTAATATGATAAAACCAAAATAACCATTTCAGAATGTTTTTTTTCTCCAATTCCAATGTTTTGTTTGTCAAAAGCCAAACTGTCCTTGTGGGCAGAACGGCTGATGTCAAAAAATCCATAAATCATTTGTTGTCATCGTTTAAAATAGTGTCAAACTTGGGAAGGCCCATCCAATCGGGTAAGACAGCAGGTGTTATGCGATAGCTTGGACCTCTCTCAAAATTATGGCATCTGTAGTTTGATGAGTTCAGCGCCGTGGCAGATTGGCAGGGCACTGTGTGTGTCATTTTTGCACCACTGTCAAAATTTAGGACCAGTCTGATGAGAAGACAAACAAAAGAGAACACAATGCTACATTATTTAAGTATATTTTATCTCCAGTCTTTATTGGTGAATTCAAACTGTTTTTTTTTTAATTTCTTGACATACTCTGTTTGGTCATCTTAAAACATGGCTGATTAGCTTTATTATTGTGGTATTTACTGTTTTTTACTGACTAAAAAGCTCACCTAAAACCTACTATTTGCCAGAAATTTGAAGGTGCGTTTAACATACAGTTTTGCAGAATATGGTGGATATGATTGGGAATGCATATCCACCAGTATCTAAATGTGTACAATACTACACAAAGTATCACAGTACTTTATACTACTGTATCTACTGTATCTACTACTGTTATATTGAGATTAATATAAGCACTGATCAATTGATAATCATCGTCAGGTAAATTACAATGCATCGCTTGCAACAGAATTTAACTCCAGTCATAAGTGACGATGACAACACTTTAACCACTAAATGTAATATGAGAAGTCTTTAGTTTATAAAATGGTCGCACTATTTTTATTCATGGTGCTGGAAACACTGGTTTGCATAGTGCATTTTGTTGTGAATCTTGGTTAAACAGTTTACTTCTTCAGCTGTGCGTCGATAATGTTGTGAAAGACAGAAACATGAAACACAAAGTCTCTCAACAAAATACTATACAACCTCTTACAAAAGTATATATACTAAATGCAAAGTTATTGATGCACAGATGAAGAAATGGAGAGACTGTTTAACCTATCTGAATGCAGAACAAAATGCAATATACAAATCAGAGTGTCTGTAACCGTGAGTAAAAGTAGCATGATAATAACATAAGCTCTAATGCCTTTTCATATGTCAACTGTACCGCTAGTGTGGTCTAGTGCTAAAGTGACGACACCCCTATGAACTGACCGATAACGGATAATGGATAATGAATAACGAAGATAGAACAATAACCCTTAAAAACCCCTGAACTACATACTCCGAATACGATTTCTGCGGCTTACTGTGTTTTGCGATTGATAACCAGCAACACTTGTTAAATACACTCTTGTATGTCATAAGTATAAAAAGAGCCCAACTGTCATTCACGATAAAACACAGTAGCCGTGTTACTTGGATCCCCACCTGTCTAGTAATTACATTGTGGATTTGGGCTTTTTCTTCTTCTTCTTTTCATTATTGTCATTCTTACATATAGTCAGGCATTAACCTGTAAACTGGTTTGGATTTTAGATGTTTAAAAATTCAAACACAAATAATATTTATACATCTATTATAAGTTAGGGTCTCTCAAAACATTTTTTACAACTGACTCCCAACACCAAGTAAGAGTTGTGTCTTAAATTAAGAAGAAATCTCAACGTGGAAGCAATCAAGCCTAAATGAGAATGATATATGAGAATCGATTAAAGCAAACACAAATTTAAGGATACAGTATAAATCAAATCAAAACAATCCTTATGCATTCATGTTGATTATTAATGAGAAAAGTAACTAATTAATTGCTCATTGAATATTTGTTTATGAATTGGTTAATCTGTTGCGCCTCTACTACAAAGACACAAACTGCATTTTTAGTGTCTTTCCAGATAACATAACTCCAGTGTGGTTACGTTTTAATCATTGCTGCATAATTAATCATCAAGATCGTCAAGATTTGTCTTGATCCAATTGCTGAAAATAAGTTTATTTTGCACAAACCCATGTTTACCATCTTCCACACAGATATTGTTGATTGCTACATACATTAAGCTACACTTATTTATGTATGCTGACATTTATTGTAAGGGATAGAGCCAGGAGCTGCTTGTGCCAGTTAACTCATTCAATTACTATCATGTATAAATACATTTTCAGAAGCATTTTCCCTGAGTGTCAAAACGTAAAAATATGTGTTTTTGTTTGTTTAAAAAAAAAAAGGAAAAAAGTTTTAGCAACGGTTTTGCATATACCATTAGTATCAAGCCTCTGGGAATTATTTCACCATGACACATAACCATAAGATGGCAGGAGTGGCTTCTTTGTCCACTTACAGAGGGGACCCTCAATTCCTAGTGTTGCTTCCTGTATCCCTCAATTGAAGTGTGTAGGTGGCCCCATATGGCAAGTGGGTAGTGAAGTTGTGTTTAAGAAAAGCAAATAAATGGATAAGTAAAGACATAGTTTTTTTTTCTTATAAAAAATTTGCCTTAGTCCCTTAGTCATCCTTGGGACAGAGACGGATGGCATTTCCGTAGGAAGGCGATCGCCATGGTGACCAAAATGTTGTGATCATGTCACCGCAAACATCGGGCCGTGAATAGTTCCTTCCAAAGTTCACTCATCGTCCATGTTCAAGTTCAGCGTTCTTGCAATAAAATGTTAGTGCCCCTGCGTTTATAGAAAGTTTTGTACATTGGAGGGATCAGAAATGCAAGAAAATTTCCCTTCAAATGCATACCTTCACAAAAGCGGTTTTGTATTTTCAAGAAACTTAGCAATGTTCATCTGGAGTTTACTCAGCAATGATAAAAGCTAGAAACACATATTTTTTTCTAATGAAAGATGACGGTTGAAGCTTTCTTTTACTATGTCCTATGGCTATATCGCCACACAACTAAAGTTTCTGTAGGCCCTAAAAAATGAGTCCAAATGGCAAATATTGTCCGGCACCGGCTCTTCCCTTTTGAGAGAAGCGTCTGACATTGAATGAGTCAGGAAACTTTCCATTAATTGACAAAAACAGCTTCAACAAACTTTTCTCACCAGCTATCTCTATTTCTTAAATTGAGCCCACACAGTAACAGAAGCAGTCAGGTGGATTCTGAGCCACCACTGCCTGTATAAGCCGATTGAACTTGTCCTAAATCATCCAGGGAATTGAGCCCTGCTAGTGAGGCAGCGACCATGTCACCAATATTATTGTATTGATTGGCAACTGTCACCATTCAACTTTGAGTTTAGTGAGATATATACCAGCAAATCGACGGCTGCTTAAGAACTACAGTGACAAGCGATGAATAGAAATCGAATTGATGACACCTTTGTGTTATAGTATGTACATGTTATCACTGATTAAACTGAGTTATGCAAGCCTTTTAAAGAGTATTTGAGCATACAAACAATGCATATACAGCATCCTAGAGTTTGTGTGTACGCCTGTTGTGCTCACTATTTGGCATCATACACTGACAGCCTGGGTGTTAAGTACTTGGCCGGCCTATTATTCGTAATGAGCCCCAAGCGATGTCCAGTTTTGTGTGTGCGTTGGTGTGCGTATTTGTCCAGCATGGCAGCAACCTAGATCTTACGCCAAGATCGCCATTAGGGAATCCCTGTCCAATTTAAAACCCATTAATGCCCTCGCAGGAACGAGCAAAAAACAGAACACAAACAGTCAAATAAATATGCTGGTGATAAGCCGGTGTAATGTTGCCCCAAAAATATGGACACTATTTTGACAATGGAAACAAACAGCCAGACCTTAACCAAATTCTGTACATTTCGCTCTGTATGGTGCACCAGATTATAAGGCATACCTCAACAAATAGTTTTTTGTGATTTTTTTTTATACATTAGGCACACTGGAATACAAGGTGTTGCGTCGAATTGGGACTATAGGGTGCACCTGATTATAAGGCTCACCCTGTACCTTTTTACAAAACATTTTGTACATACATAAGCCGCATCTGACTATGTGCTCATATTGAAACACAAGATATTTACAAAGAAAATACAGTACTGTACACAGAGTTTTAATACTATATGGTACCTCAAACCCTCAACGATCTGAAGGCCCGCCAGTGGCCTTCCAGCACCTATTTGGTAAACAAATAGGTGTCAGTCTCTTAAATATGTCATGCCTCATTATTGGAAAGCTTAAAGTCTTAGGATTGTATGATATGCGGACCATTTTAATATATACTCATCAGAGAAACACCATGATAAGTCTGAAAAAAGAAACCCTAAAACTATAAAGCCGGCATAACTCACCATTACGTCCCTTGCCTGTCTTGAACTTCTTCGAATGTCCTCAAATGTAGCTTTGTTACATCAAGGACAAACCATAGAATCGAACTGCCTAAAAAATGTACTTCAAAACACACGATAAAAAGGAATCCACCTTTAACATTACGGCTTCATTGGACGTTGCTTCTTTAAATCCGTTTGTTTTACCACTTATTTTTGGTTCACATAAGCAGACTCGTAAAAATATGGTAGTTAGCCTTTCCCTTTTGATTGACACCTTTTCTAGATAAGGGTTCATGCTAGTTTTATTCATGCACAAAGCACGGAGTCACATTAAACATGCGTGAACGTGTCTCACTATTAACTTTACTGCTTGGGCGCCCCCAGTGGCCGTTACAAGAAATGCATAAATTAGCGGTATCATTGCATAAGCCGCAGGGTTGAAAGCTTGGGGAAAAAAAGTAGCGACTCATCGTCTGAATTATATGGTACGTATTAATGCAATGCTGCAATATGTACCGCTAATTGCATCGCAAAACATTGTTTGCAAAGGGAATCTAACACGAGTAGAGGAGGTGAGAGCACGAACACATTACTACAGTGGAACCTCGGTTCTCGACCATAATCCGTTCCAGAACCCTGTTCGAAAACCGATTTCCGTACGAAAGATTACGCTAACATGAACGTGTAAAAATAAAAAAAAAAGGATAATGAATAGGATTTCTTACGTTGGTGGTGGACGGTGGGGAGAGAAAAATCATCAAAAGTTTTTCAACCTCTTCCAAAACTTGCGGCAGTTGCTTGCATATAGCGCTAACTCCCTTAGCCGCATCACTCGATTTCACAGCCTCCTTATTCTTTACTATCGTGCTGATAGTAGCTTTAGCCATGCTGTATTCACGAGCAAGATCGGAAATTCGTACACCTCTTTCATATTTAGCTATTATGTCTTTCTTAAAGCCAATAGTTGGACGAACAACTTTTTTTTTTTTTCACCTGTCCTGCTTGCACCGACCTTCTTCGTAGGCATAATTAGGGGCTAAAACACCCGTACGCCGCTCAGCATCGCACCCTAGCGTACCGGCGGTCGAACTCCGATTTTTTGACCGAAGAGCGAAGCAAGAATTTCTCGAAATTTTTGGTCCAACACCGATTTGTCCGAACTGAGAGGCGTTTGAAAACCGAGGTTCCACTGTACTTGACCACCAGTGGCACATATATCAGGACATTAAAGCTTATCATCACACTGTTTTTACGATTCAACTAAACCGATTTTCCCCAATGCTTTCTAATAGCATAAACAGTCACTCAATTTCTTCTCCTGTGTGTCAACAACACAACCCGGTTTGATAGGTATGCATACTTAAAAGGGCTTTTATAGTATTTAGTTTAAAGACTCCATTCCTAAACATTCATTGAGAAAAAAGTGAAGCGACTGTTTAAACTATCAAAATACACTATGCAAATCATTCTCACCGCGACTACTAGGGTCCAATAGCCGTTGCATATAATGTTTTAATTTAGGTCAATAATTATTATTGATTTGATCAATCATTTCTCTAATATAGTATTAATGTAAAACCTTTAAATACTGTATTAATTTTGAATTTTGTTCTCTATATTGTGCGGTACACATGACACACTGTTTTCAGGCACACTTTTAAATCTCTAGCCAAATCGTGGTTTTCAGTGTGCCCTATACTCGGTAAAATATGGTATAATGAGTTCTCTGTTAAGTGGAAACATGCTCAGGTTTACTATTTCCTGTGTTTTTTTTATACCACGTGTAGGTTGTTTGTGCCGTCACTGCAGAGGACAGACACTGGTCTGTATCAATGCACAGTGAGGAACAGGATGGGTGCCATCATACACAGGAGGACGGAGGTGCAAGTGGCCTGTAAGTACTAAATACTCAAAGAAATGGGCCAAAAACATCAAAATGGTGTAACATGAAGTATTTGTATGTTGTATCTAGTTATGGGCAGGTTCTCAGGCCAAGAGCAGAGGATGACGGCCAGCCAAGGCCAGGCTGCTATCCTCAGCCCGCCTCCCTTGGCGTCCTTCCCTAAACCTTTGGTCACTTGGTACAAAGATGGACGCAAGATTATTCCCAACAATCGTATGTAAGTAAAACATTCCCACTAATTCTAACCCAAGAAAATTCTTAAATGAAGCGTCACTGCCCCTTTTGTGCTGCGCCCAACAGGACAGGTGCATGTTACACCTAACAAGGGCATTATGAAATGTGTATTAGTGCAGGGAGTACATATTAAGGATTAAGATTTATTATGGGACATGATACATAAGAAAATATTTTTCAGCTGTATGTGCACAGAAAAACTTAATGCAACTGGAAATGTAACTTACATATTACTGTCACTTTTACCCATATGAGAAGAGATTTGTCTCAAAAACAAATATATTCACAGTTTATTCAATATCTCAGTCTTGGCAGATTCAGCAGGGAAATGTCCAAGAATAAGTCTGTCTATTGCTAACTCTGTATTTTTCTGTAACATATTAGGAACAAATATACCCGATTATAAGTCACCTGCTGCCACCATAAAATGTCCAATCAGCCGGCAATACTTGTTAGAAAGTTTTTAAGTGCAACAATTTTTGTCAAACTTGTGCATAAATGTTTATGCCTTTTAAATTCATGTCGACTGCTGCGCAAGTTGATTAAGATTGACAGCTGCGGACAAAGTCCGCAAAGGAGTGCCTTCATGGCAGCACAAGTTTTTATATTTTACTGCTTTTTAATT
This sequence comes from Urocampus carinirostris, assembly GCF_059441175.1. Taxonomy (NCBI): domain Eukaryota; kingdom Metazoa; phylum Chordata; class Actinopteri; order Syngnathiformes; family Syngnathidae; genus Urocampus; species Urocampus carinirostris. The sequence goes on from NC_142356.1 coordinate 21,861,967, forward strand.
TTTTAGATATAATAAATGTACAAAAATGTATTCATTTTCATGCTTTTTTACGTACGCGCCCTGAAATCCAGTGCAGCTTGTACAGAAAATCAAAGTTATAGTCCTTTGGTTAAATTTGCACGTGCGGCTTTTAATCAGGTGTGCTCTGGTTGTACGGAATTTAGAGTATGCCTGGTAGCCCTTCTACTCACCGTGCAGCTCCAGCACTATTGTCCGCAAAAATGGAGCTTGCATCCGCAACGTAAACCGTTATTGCTAGATGCTAGTAAAAGATAGATGTAAGTAAATCAACATTGATATTATTATTATTATTATCATTATTATAGTAATGTGATAATAGTTATTATAATCATTATGACCGTCATTAATTATTATTATTGTCATTATTGGTGACTGAATAATATTAGGTGATTGCTAGCATTATAGTTAATAGATGGGTAAAACAAAATCAATCTGGTATTTTAAAAACAGTGATGGAAGTGGTCATGGTGATGATGATGATAATGTAGAGACTGTGTATCCACAGAGCCAATGTAAATATGTATATTCGAGAGGTGTTTGTTGTTAGTAAATACACAGAAGAGCTAACTGTGGGACCCAATTATTAATGAAGTCAAAGGGTTAGGATTTGATAAGCATATGCTTCTTGCGACTCCATTTCGAACATGTAAGGTAACATCGCATGTGTTTTTTTTCCTATTTGTTGTTTTGTTTTTGTTTTGTCATGTTCGAAATAAAAGTCATTCATTCATTCATTCATTCATTCATTCATTCATTCATCCATTCATTCATGTTATTGTCTGCAATGTTAAATGCTAAATATAAATATGCGCTACATACTGGCCAGGGACTTAAAAAAAAAAGGCACATCACCCTTATCGAGCTGTATTTATTAAAGCCTCAGTAATTTAAAACAAGTGTAAATAAAACCATATGTAAGCTACTAAAGATGGTATAGATGGATGAGAATGCTTACTGGTTTGAAAATAAATGTGTCAAGAACCGGAACAGGATCAAGACCCAAATGTGTGACGTTTTTCACACAAGCCTTTTATTTTACGGGAAATGGGGAGTCATTCACGTTAGGCAGCAGTATGGCGTGGAATGATAGGAAGCCAGAGGCCGACGAGACAGTTTGGGTCGATAACGGACAGGACAGACAGGATTGATATCAAAACAGGATATTGAAATTAAACAGGACAAACTAGACGGGAACGAAACTGGAAACTGCTATTAAACAGGACAAAATAAACGGGAACAATACCGGACAGGAAATACCAACAGGATACTGGACTGAGTCAAAACCCACGTCTTGCGGGGCAGAGGTTCCTTGACGGACTGACCAAGGAAGAGTGAGAGCACTGAGCATAAATAGACGGAAAGCTAATCTGTCAACGAGCCGCAGATGGCGCCACATGGGTGGGGCCAATTGGGCGCCATGGCAACCATGACAAAATCATTTAAAACACAAAGCCATCGACGGTGATGGATATTTCTGTTGTGCATAATCAATCATTATTGCTTGTGACACACAAGATAATACAGACTTCCAGAACACCCACAAATGTGAAATGTGTACTAGATGTTTATGTGGAGCTGATTTAAGGAGATAAGTTACTCAAATATTATGGGACGGACAAAATAAGGTCCAAATCGGATGAACACCATGCTGCATGAAAGCCGTGTCTACACAGTCTTTGTCCATCACAAACATTTCGGTTCCACGATCATAATCATACCACTATAAAATAAGAAGTTTCCCAGCATTTTCAACAATGCCATACATTGTTCTGTTTCACATCACTGTTTTCCCCACACAATGAAACCCAGGCAGATTTTGATCTCGGCCAGTATCAAATTGAATAAAACTGTGTAGTCGGAACATGAACGACGTGAAGATACGTTGCTCGCCGGTATAACTAACCATTAAGAGCACTAACTGCTCCCGGGCGTGCCATGGAATCAGATTGTCTGAGGCCTCTCTGTGCACGTAAACGGTCAGTCTGCTGCTTTTTTTACTCCTTTAATGGCGTTCCCCCAATGCTCGACGGGGTCCTTACCAAATAAACTCGTTTTTATCGCGAATCATTTCAACCAATAGCTTACGAGGGAAGACATTTTTACGTTAGGTTATCAAAAAACAATTACTTTTTCAATTATATTATTAACTGTTATGTTATACTCTTTCCGTGCATCATCCAACGAGTTTGAGGTTTTATTTCGTTTTGCGTGCTTCAACGAAAAGATTTGTCAAGACATTACATTTAAATGTTGTATGGATTACTGCCAAATCCCCATATGAATGATTCCACTTTCCCTAAAAGCCTTTGCATCACTGTTCACTTTGTCTCAACAAATTCCACCCACTCACATTTTTATAAGGCCTAATGAATTATTTTACAACATTCTGGCGCAAGTAGAGCTGTGTTACAGTATATTATAAGAATTACGTAAATTAAAGATAATTGCTGCCTAGATTTAAGTGCTCTAAATGCTCCGCAGTGCAAAAACAGCAACTATGTTTGGGTTTAAAGCCTTTAAGTTAAGGATGACTGGTACTCGGCTCGATATTTCGTCAATTTGGAAATCTGATGTCAAGATAAGCGCCTCACTTAATTCTGGTGTACTGCACTTCCCTGAATACCCTGAATAAACATGGCCACCTTACCCAATTTAATGATGCACAAAGGTGATGCTTTTACGAGGTATGGGCAATCTTTAGAAACTAGGCCTCAATCCATCAATCACTTCCCATTTATTGCAAGGCTATTTCTGACATGTCAAAGTGTTTCATCTTCATAATTTCACCCATTTTCCCTTCCTGTAAATGACAGACGTCCACATACTTTAGTTTAATTTGTATGCAGCCTTTCGCGTTACAACAACAGTTTGGGTTGATGTTAGATGAAATGTACTTTACGAAAGAAATTGCTTATTTTCTGACACTGGAAAACGGAGGATGACGTCAATGCCTCTAACATACTGAAGGTGAAGCACATTAAAAGAGAGGGAAAAAATGCGTTAACGTGTCCTTGACAATGTCCTGACCTACTGGGTGAATAAAAGTGCAAAACCTGGTCAAATAAACTGCCAAACACTGAGGAGAAGAATCAAACTCACAGTCAACCACATTTTAAGATATCTGCCTGTGTAGTTAGGAAGCTGTAACGACTGCAAATCAATTTTACCTTGTGTTGAGCAAATGATGGAAAAAGTAATAGCAAGGAGAGGCAATTAGAAAGACAAACTTCATTGATTCCTTGCTAGTTTTTCTTCTTCTTGCCATTGTCCTCTTCAACAGCAGTAGCATAAAGCAATATCTGCAGCACATAGCTGCTCAGATATTAAATGACTAAGTAGACAATATGTGCATTTTGTCGACTTTTTGCACAGGTTTGAGAATATAGATTAAGTTCAGTAGAGTGACCAGTTGTCAGGAACCAGGACAGGATCAGGATCCAAACGTGTGACGTTCTCACACAAGCCTCTTATTTTACGCGAAATGGGGAGTCAAGCACGTTAGGCAACAGTCTGCCGTGGAAAGACAGTAAGATCAATTCCAATTGCCCGAGTTGATATTGGACAGATCTGGTCGATACCGGTCAGGACAGACAGGATAAATAATGAATCAGGTTATCGAAAATAAACAGGAAAAACTAGACGGGATCGAAAACTGGTGAAAATAATAAACAGGACAAAAATAGATGGAAACAAAACTCGAAACCGAAATTAAACCGGACAAAATAAACGTGAACAATACCGGACAGGATTCACCAACATGAACAGGACCGAGTCGAAACCCAAGTCTTGCGGGGCAGATGTTTGTTGACGGGCTGACAAAGGAAGCGTGACAGCGGTGAGCTTAAAATAGACAGATAGACAATCTGTTCACAAGCCACAGCTGGCGCCACACAGGTGGGGCCAATTGGACACCAGTATTCTTACGTGCTTTGGCTATACTGTCCTAAGCAGCACAGGAGTTTCTTATTTGCTTCAGACATCCATGTCCTGGTGTCAAGGAAATATGTCAACAGGTGTCAGGCCGAAGAACAAGAGGAGCCAAAAACAGACCTCTTTAACATGACACTCACTGCCTATTCATCTCTTGGAAGTGGGAGCCGGCTACCCACCAGATATGAGCCTATTCCCTTAGAGACCCTATTTTCATCTTGTGATGGGTCAAAATTGATTTTTTTCATGTATTCTGTGCTGTGGACTTATGAATTTGTTGAGGAGGAAAAAGAGTTAAAATTGTTTTGTATTTTATTTGTATAGACTTGTAAATACTTTCATTAATGTTTCCTCTGTTTTTCAGTGTTAATTGTTCTTTATTTTTCTCCTTTTTAAGTCATTCATCATAATAGATAACAAATGGTAATAATGGAATAAACAACAAAAACAAGCTGATGAGCTATTTGGGAGCCAAAAGAGACGGTTCTTTTTAGTGAGGGAAGCAAAAAAAAAAAAAAAACGGTTCTTTAAAACGAGGCGGAATTCCCATCTCTACCATGGACCATTTGAGTTAGTATTAAATTACAAAAGTCCCTTTGTACTGTTTTCTGCTGATTGTTATTTGATTATATTGTTTACATTTTTGTTCTTGTTGCAGTTCAAGTGTTGGATAAATATGTTGCTGGTGCAGTGGAATCAATAGTCATGGTTCACAGAACACAGATCCAGTAACCGCATGGGTTGTCGGGGCACCAATGAGGATGCAACTCTGTACAGCTTTTTCCACTGTTGACGGTTCTTGTTCTGTTTTTGAGTCGTTGCAAAGTTGACAGCAGTCCATTCCTTAATGTTTTTGGCCCAGTTCTTTGTTGGTCTTCTTCTCCTCTTGCCTCCTCGGACTGTGACACAACTACCTTTTTGTTCACTATTCAACTGACTCAAACACTGCTAAGAAAACATTCAAATCCTTTTACAAACAACAACTTATTTTAAAAGTAATGGAAACTTTTTGGAAGAAGTAGTGAGTAACTATGACTAATTACAAATGTCGGGGCGGCATTAGCTGAGGAGGTAGAGCGCTCGTCTTGGGATCAAGAGATCGCAGGTTTGATTTCCAGCTCCTCCGTGTTACATGTTGAAGTGTCCTTGGGTAAGACACTGAACCCCTAATGCCCCCTATAAGCAGGTGGGCGCCTTGCACGGCTTGGTGTGTGAGTGTGTGTGAATGGGTAAATGTGAAGCACATTGTAAAGCGCTTTGGGAAGTCTTCATTGACTTGAAAAAGCGCTGTATAAATGCAGATCATTTCATTTCATGTTCCCAACACTGCTGATACAGAGAAAATGCCGATATTCCTGAATAGTAACTTTGCTAATCCACATTAACCTTACTCAAAGTGTTTTGTAGTGTAAGGTGGTTTTGCAAAGGTCCAAACAAACAACTACTCCAGAGGGTGGATCACATACCGGAAGGCAGGGCAGGCCAAATGAAAAGGTAGACGGACCAGCTTGTTCCTAACTTGGGGCGGCAGTAGCTCAGGAGGTAGAGCGCTCGTTTTAGGATTAAGGGATCCCAGTTCGAATCCCGGCTTGTCCGTGTTACATGCCGAAGTGTCCTTGGGTAAGACACTGAACCCCCAAAACCCCAATAAGCAGGTAAGCGCCTTACATGGCTGCACAGATCACAGCCGCTATTGGGAAATGTGAAGCACAATGTAAAGCGCTTAGAGAAGTCATTGACTTGAAAAGTGCTATATAAATGCAAAACATTTCTTTTCATTTCATTGTTTTTTTAAGTTGCGTTTTCAAGGATTGAAAAGTGCTTGAATTTTGGGTGAAGTGCTTGTAAATGCTCAAAATGTTTGCCATGTTTCTCAACAAGTCTGCTTAAAAATGACACAGACACTGCTCTCTGGTGTCTTTGCTTTGCCGTTGCATTTCTTCTTGCCTTGTGATTAACTGCAGCTCACTTTAGTTTGTATGGAATTGACCTTTGAAGCTTCATAGACCCCTACGAGTCCCGCCCAAATGGACAGGTGTGATCTCCACCCAAACAGAGCACTAGGAATTGTGAATTGGTGCAAGGATTACATTTTAATTTTGGACATTTGTAATGGGCCATGCAAAAAATGAAGGTAGCGTTTATCAGTGGTAAATAGTAATGAAAAGACGAACTTCCTAACTGAAAATGTAGGCTGCATATTTTTGTCATTTTTACCCAACATCTTCATGAAGAGATATTTATTTTAAATAATATAATATAAGTATTGTACAGATCCACAAATATATTTGCGATTTACTCAAGATCCTAAAATGATATGACTTAATAAGGGCAAGATTAAAATTTGCATATGCTAATCGCAGATATATTTGTGGCTCTGCAAAATAGTTGATTCACATTGGACTTTTTCTTTAAATGGTACTGGATAGATTAGAAAATTTACTTTGATAGTCCTAAAAAATGCTTGAATTTGGCCATGAAAGAGGTGTCTTAACCCTAAATAATTATTTCGCAGCTACTCACTGTCATATGTGTCACGGTTGCCATGACGCTCAATTGGACCCGCCCGTGTGACACCAGCTGCAGCTCATTGAAAGATTGGCTTTCCGTCTTTTTAAGCTTAGTCCTCTCATTTTTCCTTGGTCAGTGCGTCAACGAACTTCTGCCCCGCAAGACGTGGTTTTCGACTCAGTCCTGTTCCTGTTGGTATTTCCTGTCCGGTATTGTTCCCGTTTATTTTGTTCTGTTTGATTTCAGTTTCCAGTTTTGTTTCCCTCTATTTTTGTCATGTTTATTGTTTTTTCTCCAGTTTTCGTTCCCATCTAGTTTGTCCTGTTTATTTTCGATATCCTGTTTCATTATCATTCCTGTTTGTCCCGTCCTGTTCGGTATCGACCCCATAGGTCGATATCTGCTCGGGCAACTGGAATCAATCTCGTCGGTCTCTGGCTCCCTGTCTTTCCACGCCAGACCGGTGCCTAACGTGCATAGTTCCTCATTTCCCATAAAATAAAAGGCTTGTGTGGGAATGTCACGCGTTTGGGTCCTGATGCTGTTCCGGTTTTTGAAAATATGACATTATCAGTTACAGTATCATTTGGAAAAAAAATACAAAAAGAGACTTTACAAATTACTAAGCAACAAATTGTGTGTTTTTATCACTTAGAATTGTCACATCTTAATTGCTGCAGTTAATTTCGATCAATGTTCAGTAGCATGTTTCCTCATTGTAGTAACGGACCAGACTAGAACTCAACTGCAAATATAAGACGGAATGACTCAGTACTCTTGGACTGTCCATTTATTTTCGTTTGTTTTTTCTTTGCTCTATCCATTTGTTGAGCAGTCAATTAACTGGTAATAAATTGAAGACCGTATCCGTTGATCCATCGTCCATTCGTTGTTATGAGAAACTGTGTGATTTTGGCAACATTTATGTACTCTGATTAGTTTGACACACGTGTCAGAATTGAAATTTTTTCCGCTTTCCAAGACGCTGTTTCACGCTGGCATTTCAAGCGTGAGAGTTATGTGGACAGAAATTGTATTTCCTCATCTTGAAATGAAATTTGGCTGATTGGTTTGCCACCCACGCATCCTCACACACGCTCCTACACCCTCATGCGAGCCTTTTGAAGACTTGCGCCTGGCACTTCCTTTGAACCTTCATAAGACTAATTTGCACCTTTCTTCACAGATCCTCTCTTGTCTTGACAAGAAGCGTCACACCAGCCTCCCCCACCAAAGGCAACCCACCTCCTGTTCCCTCACGTACCTTTTTTTTTATGCATACAATTTTTTCTTTATACCACCACATTCCCCTCGGTGCATTCGCCTTCTCTGTCTCTTTTACGGTCATTATGGCTTTGGAGGATATACTGTCATGGAAGCCGTAAACGTCTGTTCCTCGGTGAACACATGCATAATTACAATCTGTCTCCAATAGCAGATCTGACTTACATACGCTATACCTGGCTGGCAAACTGCTCAGCTTCTACACGTGGATGGTAAGCTCTCGACGTTGTGTGTACGGGTAAGAGTGGCTGGTCCCACGGTCTGAAAAGACAAGGCCAGATGGCGCCTCGGTGGTGGGCTATCTTGGCGGTGACCAAGCTGATGATACCGTTTATGGAGTTTATTGATCTGTTCAGCGTTGTCTCACTCTCTTTTTTCAGCCCTCGCACACAGCTTTCACTTTATGTCTGACATGCGGCTCTTAAAAGTATATTGTCCTGTGCTGAACATACTGAACACCCTTTAACTGATAGTTTTACCATTCCTTTTGTTAGGGGATAACGTTCTCACATTTAAGTACAATTAGTACAGTGATATATAGTACAGTGACTGTACAAGTTGTTATGAACTGAAAAAAAGAAAAAAGAACTTACACCGCGTGAAAGAGCACAGTCGCCGTAGCTGGTTCTATGTGTTTGTTTATTGAATTATTATTTACTATCCATGTATTTGCCAACAATATTCATATAAAACATAGGGGGAGCAAAATGGGATGTTTGACACTATCCATCCATCCATCCATTATATGCACCACTTATCCTCAGTAGGGTCGCGGGGTGCTGGAGCCCATCCCAGCTATCTTCGGGCAATGGGCAGGGGACACCCTGAACTTGTTGCCAACCAGTTGCACGGCACTCAGAGACAGACAACACACTCGCTCATTCACACCTAGGGACAATTTCGACCGGCCAATTCACCTGAAATGCATGTTTTTGGAATGTGGGAGGAAACCAGAGTGCCCGGAGGAAACCCACGCAAGCACGGGGAGAAAATGCGAACTCCAGACAGGAAGGTTCGATCTCATGACCTCAGAACTGTGCCGCACTCGCACTAACCACTGCGCTGCCGTGCTGCCCTAGGTTTGACACTAAGTAATTTATTAATATTTACAACGTACTCTCTGTTGTACCCTCAAGTCCTCAATGTATACATACAAATCGGATAGCAGTGGAAGTTATCTATCAAGAACGCTCCTCACACTCCATATCATCGGCGCCAATGTCATGTCGCTGGTGTTTCCTTTAATCCTTGAGAAACGATAGCAAGCGAATGCAAGACACATCCCTCTTTCTCGTGTTTTGTTTTCTTTTTTGTGCCGTCGTAAATACTCTACGTGCTCGGTTTTAAAATCACCATTTTGAATGGCCACACGGTCACTTAACCCCCACCCCTGTCCCCCATTCCTCTTACCTAATGAGCTCGCAATTAGTAACCGACTAAAAGGTAAGATAAAAATCTAAATGCTCTGTGGTAAATATGCATAAAAAACTCAGTTCGGGCATAGTTAACACACACTTAATACACCAAAAATATAACTTTTTTAAGGACTCAGACGATATACCTAACCTTAAATAAGGTGCGGCTCGTACAAAGACAAAATTGAAATTCGTCCCTAAATTTTCGAATTCACGGTATATATAATAGTGCCACATCTGATTTACCAGGTTTATGCCACAGCTGTCTGCTGGCGATCAAAACAACTTTGGGCCGGCTCTGGCCACCGATCCGCGCTGATATATATTTTAGCGGTGACCCCAGTAGACGCGGGTGACGCGGAGCGCGCCGCTGCCTTTAATTAGCTCAGAGGCTTGTGGCAGATGGACGTGAAGTGAATGTGATGAAGAGGTGTTGAAAAACATAGCCAGGATGTGAAGAATTAGAACCCTCCTGACGATGGACCAGATAAAGCCGGTGATCTATGCAGTCGGATCGTAAGAACGGTCGGTGCAGGCCATATGCTGTAAAAATGTGTACGCCAAGTCTGTGGGTGTGTGTGTTTGGTATTCATTTATTTTCATTTGTCACATACCGCTTTAACGGGAAGGAGACAATTCATTATCCCACTTTTTCTATTACACGCGCCGAAGAGGTCTGAACCACAAACAGAAGGAATTTTCTCGGTAAATGAACTTTTAGAACAGGTGTGTGTTTGTGTGTGGGTGTAATGCTGGCATTGCAAAAACAAAAAAAAGCAATAATTTTACAGGGATTCTGAAAGCTGCCACATATTGCAAATACAGCAGACTATTTCGACAAGCCTCCGACTTTAACATTGCCACTTTCTCACGGCAGCCTCAGTGGCAAGGGGCCTTGAGGGTTGCGTGGAGGGGATCACGGTGACTGGAGGTAGCAGAGCACTTGAAAACAGGAAATGAGTGTGGAGTTTAGCAGTTTAAGCTCTTCTGAATCCAATGTGTCTGGAACTTAATCTCTGGAGTCAGAAGGGTTTAGATAGTGTATGTGACTATCTTCCCAATGATATGATTTGGTTGCTTTGGAGATTAAAGAAACAGGCCAAGCATTTTCAGGCATATGGCTGCAAAAAGTGCCATGTGCTGAATGTTTGCTCATCTCTTTTTGTGCTAGAGTGTCAAGTTTTTGTAAATCCTAATTTCTGTTCAGTTTTTTTTTGGGCAGGAAATCAAAATGTTTCCTGGAATGGAAGCTTGAGTTGGGTATTGGTTGAGTATTATCCAAAATCAGTGCCAACTCTACTCTTTTACCATTACACAAATGCACATGTTTTCTCCAAAACCAATCAAATTGGACAGAGCAATATCCAGAAAGTTGCCTTATTCATTTGTTTATCACGCGAACCCCTAATTTTTTTGTATTAAAAATCAGAGTGATTTGATCAAATCCCTGCTGACTGGTGGACAAAGAGAGAGAGAGAGAAAGAGAGAGAGAGAGAGAGAGAGAGAGAGAGAGAGGTAGATAGAGGGAGAGAGGAAGAGAAAGAGAGAGGGATGCATCGCTTCGCCGAAATGACCAAGGTGCTTCACACAAATTATCAGCGAGATGCAGAGAGACGCAGAGCTGGTGTCCGCTCACACACAATACAGTATGAAAGACGCTATGATATGAATTGGCATCGAAGATCTAAAGTCAAGGGGTACTGGCATATCGACATGAATCTTGGCTGTCCCTGCCTCTCACTACAGCCCTCCCGCACAGTTGAGCCAGAACACAAACACAGCGAGAGTAATTTAGCAAAAGCGGTGCCACACTCAGTAAGGGAAACATTTTTATTTTTAAAATTGAATGGCCAATCAGCTTCAATCTTGGCTGCTCGATTTGTCCTCCGTCCACTGGTGTGGGAAGCATCCATTTTTCTTTCTCTTTTTTTATCTGATCTTTTCCTTTTTTAAATTGTATACCCCCCATTTTTTAATTATTATTTGTTTCTGACGAAGGAGTGAACCTGCAATAACCGAAGCGCAAAGTAGCGAGGGGTCCCTGTACTTATTTAATGTTCTTCAAAGTCTGATTTATCATCAGATACACCAAAGAGTTTTTTCTAAATGTGTTAAAATGGTGAATTATATCCACGAGCCGCATGTACTCATAAAAATAGCCTCACCTGGCTTACGAGCCATATGTTCCCGACTTCAGGCTTCGAGTAAACATAAAGATATGTAAAATCTACTCATAGTACTAGTAGTATTGAAAATACTTGATGAATTATTTGCAAGTTATATTTACTTACACTATTGGAGAATGGTTCAAAGAACAAACTTTATACACTGATAAAAATGCACTCCCCTTAATTTGTCAACATATTTAATTGTGATGACAAAATGTTGGCACCCGCAAGTAGTTTCAATCTATTAGTGCATATGATTTCCAGTTGGAATTGTTGGGCCTTGACGGATGTCTGCGCTCCACTGAGTGCCAATCTCTTTCGCATCGTGATATTAAATGAGATTCGCTTTTTGGAGCGAGGTATCATTCCATCAGTTTTTTCACATTTTGTATACCAATCTACCAAAATCCATCTATCATGTACCTGCAGGACTTATCGGTCTGTCTCAACCTTGAGATAAATTGAGAGCGCTAGACGGTTTTGTGGATTTTTATTCCGCATTATCACTGTCAGACTTTTATACCCGCATTTCTTTGCAACTTCCATTATGTGTCATCCTTCTTCTCTTGTTTTTCACCGACTCGTGCATCATGCATATTTAACAAATGGAGTCCAAAACCCATTTGGAGCCTCTCCAAAACATTCCAAGCACATTTGGAAAGTTTAATTTTACATTAATCACAAACCACTTGCGTGCTGAGTTTTTGTGCCAGTTGTGATTCAATTATCTTAAAGTCTCCTACATGAGTTCACTGCCAGAACAGCCTCTTCCCTGCAAGGCTAAAACAGCTTGTCTGACTTGTTTGGGCAAAAATGTCAATGCGGTACGTCTTCATTTGCAGGATACTCTCAACTGGTGTCTTAATGTGAGCTTTTAGTCAGCCGGCATTACAAGGATTAAAGATCAAAAGACCAGTTTAGCTTCACTTTCGGTCAATATTCTGTCGTTATTTGGAGACAATCAATGCCAAAGACGAACACCTTTTTTTGCCCAATGTTTGTGAACAAATGCATACATGCCTACCTTCTGGAATTAAAGAGCTCTATTTTTAAGTGCAAAACACAACCATCTCCAGAAACCATCTTGTTTTATACCGTAAGTCGCAAACTTTTACCAAAATGGAAATCTAATACGATTGTTGGGCACACAACCACTTTAAAACAAAGCAGACATACTGATACGCACTGCCTGAGAATAGAAAATATGAATCTAGACAGACTGATTTTGCCAACCCTGAGATAGTCCATCATTGCCGAGATCGGCGTGCAGACGAAAACTCGAACAGCGAGATCTGCCGGTTCTGCCTGACGAAAAGTTTGGAGTGTGGTAAAGCCTTGTTTAAAAAAAATATAATCGGGTAATAATGACAATTTTGTGTCAAAAATGTTGCGTCCTGTGGACGCACGTTGATTCGACATTATGCGTCCCCACTAATAATGATGCGTCTAGGTTGCAGGGACGCGGGCAAACGAGAACACTGTGTACTGTATACAAGTCATCAACGATCTATTCCACTCATACTTGGTTATAATAGTCCCTCTACTAGAAGCTAAAATGCCATGCATAGATGCCTCCCCTCTTGACAATTTTTCAGTATACCCTCACCATTCAATTCACTCCAAACTCTTTCTCAATATTTTTGCTGTATAATTGAATGGGTCCCATTCCTCCCTTAATGCAATGCCAAAGACCTGAATGAGCATTTTACATTGTAAACATGTCCGCCTTTATCGCCACACTCATCTTTTAAAAATGTTTATTTTTCTGTCCTTGGGCCATTATAACCCCACTTAAGCTAATGTCGACAAATCGCCCTCCCCCCATGAAGTTTTCTTGCTTTTTCAATATGACCTAGATATAGTCACCTTAATTGCCCCTATTACCTGATCTCCCGCTGGCATGCCAAAGGAGAAAACAACGTTGCGTAGTGACACTTCAGATGAATGCCTTGATTGTGTGCATCGGGGCAAAAGACTCATGCAACAAGAGTCAAAGGCTTTTTCATTAGGATATGTTATTTCTGTTTGATAAATACAAATGTACATTTTTTTTTAATATATCTATTGCTGACTGAGCTATCATAGCAACACTTTGGTAACAGACTATATGAGAGGACACTAAGCTTTCTTTCTTTTTATTACTAGATTTCAGCCCTTCATCATTGTTTTCAGTGATGGACGTCTGTCAGTGATATATTGTTAGCTGTCCATTCAGTACAGTCAGAAAGTCCACCTTTGAATGTAAGTTTAATAATTGCTCCCAGTGCTGCTTGTTTTGTTTAGCACTGACATGCAAATATGCTCTGTGGGTGAGGACAATCATCTCATCTCTCATCTCATTAGCTACACCACTTATCCTCAGTAGGGTCACGGGGGTGCTGGAGCCCATCCCAGCAATCATCGGGCAGTGGGCAGGGGACACCCTGAACTAGTTGCCAGCCAATCACAGGGCACACGGGGACAGACAACTCACTCGCTCATTCACACCTAGGGACAATTTGGACCGGCCAATTCACCCGAAGTGCATGTTTTTGGAATGTAGGAGGAAACCGGAGTGCCCGGAGGAAACCCACGCAAGCACGTGGAGAACATACAAACTCCGCACAGGAAGTCTGGAGCTGGATTTGAACCCGCGCAGGAGGTTCCCAAGACATGAACTGTGCCGCACACATGCGCCACCGTATTTACTAAATCCATGGTTATTCGTTCTTTGTTATAAGCACCATTTTTAAATGATTTGACCTGAATTCATTAAGCAGACCAAAATCAGTTATACCAGGTGTTTGAAATCCTTGAAAACACAAATTGTTGTATTTTTAAGGGTTGAAAAGTGAATTTTGGTTGAAGTGCTTGTAAATGCTTGTAATTGTTACCATTTTTTACAAAAAGTCAGCTGAAAAATGATGCCGGCACTGCTCTCTGGTGACTTCGCCTTGCCATTGCATTTCTTCTTCCCTCATGATTACCTGCAGCTGGCATTAGTTTGTATGGAGCGTCCCCTCCCAAAAGGACAGATGCATACTACACTTAAACAGGATACCATGAAATGTGTATTAGTAAAAGCATTATGTATCTATTATAGATATATAAAATATTATGCCCATGCAAATAAATGAAGGTAGTGTTTCCCAGTGGTAGATAGTAATGGGGAGAATTTCTTCAGCTAAAAAAAATCTTCATATTACTGTCATCTTTTCTATATATGTGCAAACATTTGTTAAAAAGTGCATTCCTAAATCACAGATATATTCGCCGCGCTGCAAAAAACATTATTCAAACTGGATTTTTTAAAATCTTTTATTGGTACTGAAGAAATCTTAAAATTGGCTTCAAAAGTCCTTAGAACGTGCTTGAATTTGGCCACGAAAACAGTGTCTGAACCCTGTTTTCAGTATTTCACTAAATACTTGATGGTTAAGGACCATGCTGCCCAAAAGAAACTATTGCTAAATTTAAAAAGCTAATCTACAGAGTAGCTACTTTCAGTTGGGCTGTAATCTTTCTGGTAATGTGTTCCCATTTCCGCCTTTGACTAATAGCTAATAAAAAATAACTTTATTGCAAATACTTTATTCAATAGTGTAATAAAGGGAATGGTTAATGAACATTTAATTAATTTCTATTTTTGGAAAACAAATCAACCCTTAGCAAATATAATTTTGAGTGGATGCCACAGGCTACTCAAAATGCATAGTTGGCCCCAAATGGGCCCCAAATGTATTTTTAACAATTCTCATTTAATACTATCATATTTTTTATGGTGAGTTGTTTGCACCTGAATTGTAGATTCTGGAATATTTCAATTCTAAAAGACTTTTGCCCTTTCCTGTTTGCCCACCGTTTTTCCAATGTCTCCTCTAATTTGTATGCGGCTACACTTCATCCACTCTGAAAATATTTCCTTTCACACATTTATTTCACTTTTACCTTATTTTTCATGGATTTTGCAGGTGGTGAGGATAGCCAGCTCTGTGGCAAAGTCAGGACAGAGACGAAAGGTGTTTTAATTGAGTTTTCAAGTATTATTTTCATCGTCTGTGTAGAGGTTGTATAAATGCGAGATTGAAGAAGACTTTAGGGCCTTCTGTAACATCAAGAATATTCATGATTTGCGATCCTAAAAGTAATTTATTGCCGCTCAGTATTGATGTGACTTCTTGTCAACGTACAGGTTGACAGGTTAAGTATGCATACCTGTCAACCTGTACGTTTTTGCTGTACAAAGCACGTTTATTATGCATTCTAAGATGTGTACCACCTTGCGCTATAAGAAAACGTAGATGCAAGCAACCATATGGAAAAGATACATCCATTTCATTTCCAAGCTCGTGTCCTGACAGTGCTTTTGTGTGTGCTGATGCTTTTTGCAGCTCAATTCTGTAAAGAAGACGTCAAATAATGCTTCTTTTATAAATAAAATATCTCTACTGCGAAATGCCGACCCCCGAAATAGCCCAAACAACGGCAACTGTATACAATTTTTGTCTTAATGGTTGACAAACTAATCCAGCATCCACATACAAAAGGACTTTTTAGTTGATAATCTAAAACTTGCCCCTAATTAACAGCTACTTGTCCCAGCTCTCCAACAACCACTGTAGACATTTTACTCTTGGCACAGATCTGGTAGAGGCTTGCTGGTTTCAGACTTCTACTCTAACGTCACGGACAGCCGGCAGCCCAATAGTCATAAAATACCCCAAAATTGTATAGTTTGTTCCAAGATTAATCTGCTTCAACATTTAAGTCAGCGTTAATTCATGCAGATACTTTGTCCACAGACTTAGCATCCACACAGATCATAACAAGGACGATTAGATCCTGCTTTGCTCTTAATGGGACCCTGGACCTCAATTTTATAAGCATATGTAGATAAACATATGCTAATGAAAGGTGTTAACACGCCGCATCGTCTCGTCTGTGCTGGAGCGCCACATACACAATAGCAATCCAGATCATGAATAATGCTAATTCTTTTCACCCTACCTTACAAGACATGATCTGTTTTGCTCCAACAAGGATCACATTCTCAGAAGTTTGAAGGTTTGCAAACACACAAATAAAGCATTTAATTACAATGAAAATGACAATTCAGTCTCCATCCACCAGCATTTGAGAAGAGGCTGTTTGCTCTCACTAATAACATGATACTCTCACACATGCACAACTCTACTCTAATACTCTCTCATACATACTCTTATACTTTCATACACACAACTACACTCTCACACAAATATTATTATACTCTCATACACACAGCTATATACTCTTTCACTCGGCACTTATAATCTCATAAACACAGACAAATATGCTGTCACACACATACTACAATACTCACCTATGGGATTATATTATCTCACTTGTAATACTATACTCTCTCTCACAGACTTCGTATTTTCCCGACCATTAGGCGCTCATAAGTCTCAGATTTTCTTAAAATTGTGCAGTGAGTCCTGCGTCTTTATAGACCAGCTCGGTGGGCTTCAGGGTTAGGTGCACACAGATTCAAGCCTTGGCCGAGTCAAGACTGACAACTTTTTGGGGTGAAATCGGATGCTTTTGTTCACATTTACAACTAAAGGCGAAATGTATGCGATCTTCTGTGACTTTTGTTCCTATTTTGCGGAAGTACTTACGAATGCTAACGCCATAGAATATCTTCTTGGTGTTTTCGTTTCTCGAAACGGTGTAATTTTTTCATCGGGATTAGGACTACTTTGGCACAGAAACCCTCAGTGGAATATAATGAAAGTAATGGATTCTTAACGCTTGTTGTTTTAGCTTTAAGGAAATTACTCTGAACGTGACTCTAAAAGTGAAGAAAGCAAACCTTTTATTTTAGCGAAGCTGTTCTGGTCAGAAACAGAGGACGAGGATTTTGACCGCTCGTCTGTATTAATGCAACACATCCTGGGGTGCCCCCTGTGTATGTGTTAAATACAGGAATTAAACCAGCTATGGAGACTGCATCTTTTAACTGTGCGCCCAAAGATCACGAAAATACGGTACCATACTGTAAGCAACTCCAGTTTGACATCGAACTGTACAATATTTAAACACAGATGAGTGTGGATTGCCGAAAAAACCAAGGTAAAACACCACTGAATAATGAGGGGATCATAAAACTAGATGTGAAAACCCCCTGTAGTAATAGCTATTCTAGTGGAATGTAAGAAAGAATATCAGTGTGTGAGAGAGAGTATAATAGTGTGTGTGTGTGAGATTTTATAGTATTGTGTGTGGGAGCATAGTAGTTTGTGTGTGAGAGTATGAATGTGTGTGAAAGCATGGTAGTGTGTGTATGCGAGTATTGTCGTATATGTGATATAGTATAGTAGTCTGAGTATGAGTGTTTAATATTGTGTGTGAGAAGTGTGTTGTGAGCGTCTAGTAGTGTTGCATGGGTCTGTATGACAGTATAGTTGCGCATGTGTGAGAGTATTATAAATATGAAAACAAGTATGATTTACTTTTTAAACATCTTCTAAAGCACCTTTTCTCATCTGCATGTGCTTTAGATTAATGATTTGGTGCTCTGTTACTTCTGCCCGCCAGGCAGCAGCTGCTTCTGTCTGAGTCTATCACTCAAAGTCGGCCAGAGAACCGCACACTAGTGATTCATTCTCAGCATATTTGTATTCTCTCCATCGCTCTCGTCTTTGCTCGTTTGACTCCAGCCGCGTCCCAAATCATCTAAAAAATCTTTAAGGCCCCGTTAAGGGCAGAGACAATAGAATGCCTGCGCGCACACCTGTCTGAAGTCATTATAGGTAATCCAAACAAAAATGTTCTTTTTTTTTATTAGGCACGGAATGTGCCTAGTGTTTCTACCCACAAATATGCACATACGTTGTAAAATATTGCAATTATTATTTTACCTGGGGGCTCTAGAAATTTAGTCTCAAAGTTGGCCTGTCTAGGTTTTTTTACGTACAGATATGATGTCATTGAAGGAAAACAACAATTTCAAGACAGCAAATCCAGTTAACACAACAAGTGAGGCGAGCTCCGAAACATACAGCAATTAAGGTGAACCGTGATTGCAAACGGCTCATTTCTGCTTGGAAAAAAAACTTTTCTTACCCTCTTGCTGGAGGCCTTGTGACTGTTTTGTCGGTGGGTAAATCATGCCCTCCAAAGGCTGCGTGGGGTTTGTTTACCTGCTGCTGTTCCGGCGTGTGTTCCTTGTTTGTCTTCATCACTTTTAAGGGGAGCGATTGTGGCTGACCTTTTTGACTAATTAACATGTAAAAACAATACGCCGACTGGCTTGCTAGAGTGATGGTGCTCCTCTGATTACGTCACATCTCAAGATGATAAAGACAATACATGCTGTCTTCAAAATGCTTTATCTCAGAAAATATGTGGCACACACTGGTGAAATATAAATAGATTTGATGCAAAAACCATGTACAACCACAACACAATCAAACACGTATCCGAACCATGCAAATCCGCTCACCCCAAAATCAATATCAGTAAAACAATAAAAATATGGGTAAAAATTTGATTCAGTGAACACTTTCCAATACTTTGGAGAAACCCTGGACGACAAACCACAGACATTAAAAAAAAGAGTCACCAAAGACTGTCGGTCATCTGTAAACTCAAAGGATTATATGTTGCCCCTCTTCTGTTACTACTGTACCAAAGCATTGTTCAACCCATCATCGTGTACTGTTCCCGAATTTTTTTACCATGCTCTCTGTCACGAACCGGACCAAAGTCACACGTATCACTTAGACAGCAGCTAAAATCATCGGCCTAACCCACACGCAACCTCTCATACTCTAATGACAGGTCCACATCCGACTGGTAAACCAAATAGTCCCGGATTCCACTCACCCACTACACCCTGGATCTCCTTTTTCAAGGTTAAATCTACTTTTTAATAATTAGCGCAAAGGGAAGCCAGTTTTATAGGTATTTCTAAAATAACAATTATTCATGTTACTATGATGTTGTTGCTATGTTATTAACAGCTTAATCATTAGAAGTAAGGTTAAATAGACTCAACCACTGAATAAATGATTTTCCTAAAATATTTCAATGACCCAACAATTGTGAGCTATGTTAGGAACAGGTTCGCGGGCACCTTAGAGGGCACCATATTGAAGACCCCTGCAGGACACCAATACTTTATCCCACTACCATTAGAGCGCAGTTACAGGACACTGAGATTAAAGAGGGCCTCTGGAAAAGCCTGATCCCCACTGCCATCACCCTTCTGAACAACAGGCCGCGCTGACTCATCTAATCAGTCTGCCCTCGGTGTCCCACTGTCACATATGTTTGTCATTCTGGTGTTTTTGTGACGGGGCGCCTGTTTTCCGCACGGTACAGTTGATGGAAGTGACTTTCCCTCCGGGGACCAATAAATCAAATCTTATCCATTCGACTATTTCCTTACATTTTGCCCGTTAAAGAATTTGGGATTACTTTTGAGGGCCGAAACAATATTCCGCCTGAGCACGCACTTGTCTGGAGTCATTGAATATTCCGACGACAGAACCATCTTTTAATTATCCACTAATCACCCTTTTAATTACCTGCCATGCACGCATCTATCTCACACTCTCGACTCTTTACACGCACCACGCACACACGTATGAAGGTTCTTAACCCATCGATGCGGAAGACAACGCGAGCCATCGACTGCGCGTGAGCGAGGAAGGCAGCGGTGAGTGACTGATGAAAACGTTCTTTTAGTGCTAAGGCTGGTTAGCGCAGGAAGGACGCAGCTTACAAAACAATAAACAAATCCTGGGTTGGGTAAAGGCGATGCAAACATATCTGTTCTTGGATGACACCAGCCAAATGTTTTTGCTCTAGTCAAGTCAAGTCATGTTTATTTTATCCGGCCTCTGATAAAGGTTTTCTTAATTTATTATTGCATTGTATCCCGAGAATCGGTTTTGTTTTTTTCTTTTTTTCTCTCCACTGTATGTTGTTTCTGGCTCAGTAGCCTAGATGGTAGTGTGCCCGCTTTGAGACTGGGAGGTCGCTGGTTCGCGCCTCGACCGAGACATACCTAATTGGTATAATGGTGGCGCCCTCTGGCTGCGGCTGCACCGACTCGCTACAACGGGTCAGGTGTATCGACATTTCGTTCTGTGTACATTGTTACAAAGAATGACAATACAAAGGAAATTATTATTATTATTATTATTAGATTACTGGTCGCACATTTCATTTCAATCCAATTATATTTGAAAAAAAGAAAACACTTGAGGGTATGACGGAAATTGTTATTATCATTTTTTTCTTAAGTACATTTAGACAACTTTTGCTAAACTAGAAACTAAAGGCTACTGATGGTTGCTTGAATAATACTTGCTTTATTTTTCATGGTATGGGGGTTAGGGGTACAAAAATGAATCGATAACATTGGTTAAACTCGATTATTAAAAGTGGTGGCAATAAATTTGATCATCGATTCGTTGTGTCACGCGATTTAACCATCATTCTGCATGTTAATTCAATGCAAATGCATTACTTTTTTGTGACATTGTAGTGTAGTCGGGTTGTTGAAGGGACATGCTTGTAGTTCCACTTCTATCCAGCAGAAGGTGAATCCAGATCACATTTTGTTGTGTGACGTCCTCCTAGACCAGTGACAAACTTGTAGTAGCAATTATGTCCATCAGAGGGCACCCTGAGACCATATTTTGATGCACAAGGTCCTCACATTCTCGTTTGATGTTGCCACTCTATTTTTACACTTAACAAAAAAAGTTTCTTACATATTTGCTGGTGTATAGCATACATTTTTATGAACTATTTGTATTGTTATATGATCAATATTTGTAGGATAGTCTGTTGTTCTGTGCACTATTTTTTTGTCTGTCCAAAGCTTGCAATTATTTAACTGAAAACTTTGTTGCTATCTACGTCATCATGCATTTGATGACAATATAAAAATAACGTAGGACTGACAAAAAAACTTGAAACTAAGTTAAAAAAACAAGTAACTTTCTCTCAGAACTAAGAAGACCAACTCCGAACGATGACAATCCAATCCATGCAATCTTACGATCAAAATACCTATTTTCATTGATATTTCAACATATCACCATAACAAAGGCCGTATATTTGGTATTAAGTCATGTTTATTTGTATAGCCCTTAATCACAAAGGGCTGCAGAGACCACAGATTATTGCAAACCACAGACTATTATGACACCATCCCCCGATCTAAAACCTACATAAGGGGGAAATAATACGCAGATATTGTCAACATACAATATAGGTTATTCATATGCTATAGAAACGAAGTGTGTTTTAAGCTTAGATTTAAACATTTCCACTGAGGTTGCAGATCGAATCTCAGGGGGAAGAGCATTCCACAGCACCGGGGCCCGGATGGAGAACGCTTCCGTACCTGTGAATCTCTTCTTGGCTCTTGGGATCACTAGTAGACCAGCGTTTTCAGAGCAAAGGCCGAAACATAGGGGAAAATTAAAATCTGAAAGATATGAGGGAGGAAGTCCTTGCATGATTTTGTATACTACCAACAGAACCTTAAAATCACATCTTAGATGATCAAAACATTGTAGGACACATATTCCTTCATGTACAGATGCCAAATACACATTGTGACTCATGCTGTTGTTTCAGCGACTCGAATTCCTGATTGAATGTCATATTTTCCCCTCTTTTTTCATACTGCACAGTGAACGGCCCAAATCTCATGAGCAGGAACCCAAATCAATAAGCAAAGGTCACACATTTATTCTGTTGACTTTATAATCCTTTTGACAACATTCATTTGGTCGTTGCTCTCGCTTTTTTGGTTGGAAAGCTTTATACATCCTACCTTTTCCTGATGCTGTTTTCTCCTTGACTTTTCACAGAGGTTAATTACGACAGATGAGACACACATTTGCAAAATACACGCAGACACAAACACAGAGTTTTGTTCTAGGGTTGTTTATGGAGCGTAGCTTGACTTTTTATTATCTGTTAACGTGTTTTGCCTAATTGAAGTTCTCATCACATGCATTCCTACATGGAAAGCCTGAGACCAAACTTTTTTTTCTCTTTTTTGAAAAATCAGAACTATCCTCTGATTGACAAATATCAACAGCTACAAGTGAAGCCCATTAAAATGCATTTAAAATAAATCTATTTATATCAAACAGTTAAAAAAGGCTTTGATGAATACCAAAAATTTAGGGAAATCTCAGTTTGAAACTGAAAATATGTTGAGGTCCACTGTGTTGACATTGGCATAAGATGTGCAAACTTTGATTAATCAGAAACAAATCATTTAATTTTTACCAATTAATATACACCTTTTTTTTGGTCTTCGTTGATATAAAACAAAATATTCTCATGTTGAATCAATCAAACATATTAATAACATCAGAGCCCAACATTATAGGTCACTAATTCGTAAATTGTGGATTAAAAACATCCTTAAAATTCCGTAGCTCACACATTTGAGGTTATTTTCATTCATTTATTTTACAAATTATTGACCACAAAATAATTTGGTTTGATTCGGGAAATACTGATCCCTATGTAAGTCAATTTTTTCACATTTTTGGGCCAAAGCATTTCCTGAATTATCATCAGTTCGTTTTCTAGAACTGTAATCCGAACTACTGTGTTTTTTAGCCTGATATAAAGAATATTCTAATATGTTTAATTATATTAAATGAAGATTAATTGTGTACCAATATTATCAAAATTATCAATAAATAGTTAAAAGAAATCATCAATATTGAGGTTTTAATATAAATATTTTAACATGTAAAAAATGAAAAAAATTGTGTTTACTCTCATGGTCCATTTGTGTATGATAACTAAAATCTATAAGAGGCCATTTGAGAAGTAAATAATTCTGTCTTTAACATTTAACATCATACTCTCACATATGCACAACTGTACTCTCATGCAAACACAGTCATACATATGCACTTTGCTCTCTCACACATACTGTTATACTCACATACTCACTACTACACTCTCTCACACATACTACCATACTCTTCTACACACACTGCTATGCTTTCCCACACATACACTATACTATTACACAAATACATTCACACTTGTACTATAGACTCACAGAATGGTGATTCACACTGATCTGTATGTCATCTGGTCACTTAAGTATATTACTATTTGTGAAATAGTATAATAGTGTGTGTATGAGATTAAAATGGTGTGTGTGAGAGAGAAGAGTAGCATGTGTTTGAGAATATAGTAGCATTTGTTAGAGAGTATAGTAGAAAACTGCACAATCATTTTATTAGATTCTTTTGAGAAGGTTTTTCTTTTTTTTTGGGTCACAGCTAGTCATAAGGGTGTAACGGAGGTTCTAAGACCAGTTGTTCTGCCTCATGTTCCTCTTCATCCTTGTATCCACCTTGGTTTCTGTCGCACTTCTTTGTATAAAGTGTTTCTAGTAAAACACATCTTATCTGAAATTAGCATAGCCATCGAACTGTGCTTTTTTACCAAAAGATAGTGTCATGTGAGCGATGAGCGATGTCTTGAAAATGTATCAGCATGCTTTGTGTTTTGTTTTATTTCTTCAAAAAGATCACGCGAACACTCAAGTGTGCACTTGCGTAGTAGCAAGGTAACACAGTAATGCAGATGAAAATGTTTTTGCCTTGGGGCGGAAGGCTTGTTTCCATTGCATTGATTTGCGATTAGCTTGGTGGCGAGTGTATCACTTAAAAAAACGTGCTGTGAGACAAGAAGCTTCGATGTTCGCTGTTCGTTTAATGAAGTTGAGGCGTCGCTTCCGCTGCAATGCTTTTATCGTTGACCCACTGTAATTGTGTAGCTGTGGAGATTGCGTCTTTGTCACCACTGTAGTGTGTTTATGCTTCTTCAGTTTGGTATTATGACCCTCAGATACTTTATTGGACAAAATCACTGAGTGTCTTTTTGATTACATAATCAAAGGCTGACAATGGAGCAAATCAACCGTTATAACTGTAACCATCCATTTAGTTCCAATAACTGCATTGTAGTTGACATGTCCATTGTATGTTACCTAATCTATGTGATAGACCTTTAGCGTTTAGCTTTTGTAGAATACATTGTTAACTTTATTACCAAGCTCATCATTTTATATTTGAGTTATGAAACACTATCACATTTCTTTCATATTGATTGGTTTAAAAATAGATCACATTCAATCTAGCCTGCTACCTACCTACCTTAAAGCCATGCAAATAAGGGCCACCCTAATACATCAATTTACTTTAGATTAAATGGTATTCGCCAAATAGAACATTGATATATATATTTCTGATATTTGATATTTGAGATCACAATGACATTATCCTTAACCTTTTTAGGCCAGGTACAAGGTGGTTCGTACTTCCCCTTGGCCACGTTATCAGCTAATTATTGAACCCGTTAAAAGCATTTCACTCAAGTACCACCGAGAGTGACGTGTTAATGGCTCTTGGCTCTCCTTTTAAACAACCTGCTGTATGGCTCTGCATGTACACTTTTGTTCTAAATGCAAGGCCGTCCGGGCTTTGGAAGAGGCCGTTAAAATGCCACTCAGGTGAAACAGATGCTGTCAAAGTGTCACTGGGTGAATTTTACCAGACACCCCTTGCCCTCCTCCCCCATTGATTTACTGTCCTTTCCCTCCCTCCCTCTGAGTACACTGTCAGCTTTTTTGCCAATCCTGATCTTCGCCTAATATATAACTCGCATTGTTTGCCTAATTGCTTGAGTTCAGTTTAATAAAAAATCTGATGACTTTGTATAGAGAGGAAAAAACATATAATAGGTGCTCCGAATAAGCCAAAGTGCTTCACGACTCACAAGATGAAGCAGGTGAGAGAATAACGATTATGCCAGGGAGATTAATGTCTGACTCTTAATGAAAATTAGAAAAGGACTTGGTAGGATTAAAAGACCTATTTCCTTAATTTTCTTAATCTAACAATGGTCATTTAGCCCTTAGGGCTCATTTGTTACAATGATTCAATAGCAATCCCGACACAGACAGAACGATTTTCTCCACTGATGTACACTGAGAGACTCACAACTCAGTGACATTGTAACAGCTGAAAACAGAATTGACCTTAGTGCACTGCCCCATCTGCAAAAAATGTTGCTTATTTTGAGAACTCTGTTCATTATTTGAATAGAGAAATACAGATTAAGAGAATGTAGTATAGTCAGTTTAGTGAAATAATACCAAAAAGGAGCCGTATTTTCAGAAAATATATTTTTTCCTTTTTTTTCTCTTTTTTCATAGTTACTTACTGTACCGTAGTGCAAAAGGAGCATCTGGGATATACAGCCATATGCAAAACTTTGGGACCCCTGATCATTTTCAAGATTTTCCTTTATAAATCATTGGTTGTTCGGATCAGCAATTTCAGTTAAATATATCATAAAGCAGACTAAGACACTGTTATGGTAGAAGTGAAATATGATTTACAGAAAATGTGCAATAATTGCTTAAACAAAAGTG
Source organism: Urocampus carinirostris (assembly GCF_059441175.1). Taxonomy (NCBI): domain Eukaryota; kingdom Metazoa; phylum Chordata; class Actinopteri; order Syngnathiformes; family Syngnathidae; genus Urocampus; species Urocampus carinirostris. Next base: position 21,887,754 of record NC_142356.1, read on the forward strand.
GCCATGTGCGTAAATTTAAGCACCCTTGTTGTTTAATTGATTTGAAAACCTTTAGCACTAATTCCTGGAACACAAAATGTGTTTGGTAAGCTGATTGACCCTTAAACCTACATACACAGGTGAAGCCAATCATGAGAAAGGGTATTAAAGGCGGCCAGTTGCAAGTTGTTCTTCCCTTTGCATCTTCTCTAAAGGTTGGCAACGTGGGCGCCTCAGACCAACTGTCAAATGACTTGAAAACAGGTATTGTTCAATGTCATGGTTTAGGGGGAGGATACATTAACCTAGCTCAGAGATTTCAGCTGTCAGTTTCCACTGTGAGAAACATAGTGAGGAAATGGAAGTTACAGGCACAGTTCTAGTTATGTGTGGCCAGTCCAGGTACTGGCAATCTTGTTGAAGTTGAAGGAAGGTCACACGGATTCCAGTCCTTATCAGCAGATTCTTGCTAACAATGTTCTAGAATCAGTAACAAAGCTGAAGTTGCGCCGGGGCTGGATATTTCAACAAGACAACGACCCTAAACACTGCTCCGATTCTACTAAGGCATTCATGCAGAGGAACAAGTACAATACAGTTCTGGAATGGCCATCTCAGTCCCCAGACTTGAATTTCATTGAAAATCTGTAGTGTGATTTCAAGCGGGCTGTCCATGCTCGGAAACTTTCAACCCTGACTGAAGTGGAGATATTTTGTAAAGAAGAATGGTCAAAAATACCTTTAACCAGAACCCAGACCCTCATTGGAAGCTATAGGAAGTGTTTAGAGGCTGTTATTTCTGCAAAAGGAGGACTAAATATTGATGTAATTTTTCTGTTGGGGTGCCCAAATTTATTCAACTGCTTCCTTTTGTTAAAGCAATTATTGCACATTTTCTGTAAATCCTATGAACTTCATTTAGCTTCTCAGATATCACTGTTTGCTATATGATATATTTAACAGAAATTGCTGATCCGAACAACCAATGATTTATAAAGGAAAATCCTGAAAATGATTAGGGGTGCCCTAACTTTTGCATACGACTGTATGTGCAAAACGGGCTGTGAGGTAAACGTATGCACACACAATACAATACATAATGCAGTAGTGCAGAGGAGAACAGATCCGCAAATGTGTATAAGTACTAGAAGTAACTTACTTACTTACTTATTGCTCCAGCGAAGGTCGGGGGGTCCCGTCCCTGTGCGTTGAGCCGACCAGATGAACCAGGTTTTTCCAATGCTGGCGGTCTTGTGCCAGCTGTTCTGCATCCTCTACGGCAACTCCGTGTTGTTGGAGGTCGCCCGCAACGACGTCGAGCCATCGAGTGCGGGGTTTCCCTCGTGGTCGTCTCCAGCCTGCGGCCTTTGGGTCAAACTGGAGAATGGCTCGTGTCGGATGGTCTGGTGGTAGACGAAGGACATGGCCAAACCAGCGGGTGCGGCGTTGTGCGACCAAGGAAGATGCTTGGGGCTGGCACGTGCGGGCTCTGAGCTCTTTATTGGAGACTCGCTGGGGCCACCTGATGTTCTCGATGGTTCTGAGAGCCCTGCTATCAAAACCATCGATTCTTGTGGCCAGGGTGTCGTTCAGGGGCCATGTTTCTGAGCCATAAAGCAGGATAGGGAGTACGGCGAGGTTGTAAATGCGGAGCTTCGTCTTGCGTGCGATGGTCTGGTGCCGCCAGAGTGGTTTCCAGAGAGACTGCAGAGCAGATGCTGCCAGGGCTCTTCTGCGGAGAATCTCTGGTTTTAGGTCCCCATTGTCTGTCACCATGGACCCCAGATATACAAAGCTCTTGACAGGCTCTACGATGTCGCTACCAATTTGGATGGGAGGTGGATCTGGTCCATCACCGACATACATGAACTTGGTTTTCGTCCAACTCACTTGCAGGCCAAGCCGCGCTGCCTCTTCGCTGTAAATGCCCAGAGCGTCTCTCAGCTGGCTGTAGGAAGTGCTGAGAATGATGGTGTCGTCAGCATACTCCAGGTCAGTCAGGTGGTAGTTGCCGAAAGACACTCCGGGGATGCGCTCACTAACCCTGAACATCAGATGGTCGATGATGCAATTAAAAAGGTCGGGAGCAGCCACACAGCCTTGGCGAACGCCGCTGGAGATAGCAAACCAGTCGGAGTCAATGCCGTTGATACGGACACAGCTCTCTGTGTTGCTGTAGAGCAGCTTGAACAGGGCTATGATCTTGGGTGGTGCTCTGAGAGCTTGGAGGATGTTCCACAGTGAAGAGTGGCAGACGGTGTCAAAGGCGGCCTTCAGATCAATGAATCCGATATATAGATGGCGATCTTTACGGAATTCACGGGTCTTTTCTATCAGCAAACGGACGGCAGAGATGTGGTCCGTTGTGGAGCGGTTGGGCATAAAGCCAGCCTGCTGGGGACGGCGGCAGCTTCTGATTGCTGGAAGGGCACGGCTGAGCAAGATCCTGGTAAAGACCTTGCCCGGGATGGAGAGTAAGGTTATGCCTCTGTGGTTTCCACAGACAAGCCTGTCGCCCTTGCATTTCCAGAAGGGCAAGATGACTCCTCTGGTCCAGTCGGTGGGCAGCTGCTCCGATTCCCACACCTGGTTGAATAGGCGGGTTAGCCACTCCACCATGCCATCACCGCCGGCCTTGAGCATCTCGCCGGTAATGGCACAGATGCCGGGGGCTTTCTTGGTGTTCAGCTTCTTCAGAGCAGCTCTCACTTCCTCGGGTGTTACGGGGTCTGTGCAGCAGGTGTCGTTAGGAGGTGCTGTGCTCGCAGCCCGTAGGAGGGTGGGATCAGCCGGGATGGTGCTGTGCTGCAAGAGGAGGCTAAAGTGCTCCTTCCAGCGCTCGAGGCAGTTGGCTTCTGTCATGATGAGGTTGCCGTCTGAGTCCTTTACCAGGGCTGTCTTTATGTGTGGGCCGCTACGGGCTTGGCGTAGTAGACTGAATACGCGGCTCATGTTGTTGTTGTTGGCCGCGGACTCAAGCTGTTGGGCTTCTGCCTGCCAAAACCTCTCCCTATCTTCAGCAATGGCCACATTGCGCAGGCGATTCAGTCTCCGATACTCTGTGAGGTCGCCTCGGAGTCGGGCCTCACGCCGCTGGTCTATGATGTTTAGTGTCCTCTCTGATATCCAGGGCTTTCTCGGGGAGGATCGCGGGCGTCCGAGGACATTGTGAGCAGACTGGAGGACACTTTCCTTGAAGGCCGCCCAGTCTGTCAGCTTGTCAGGAGCCAGGGTATCAAGAGAGCGGCGGATGGAGCAACTGAAGTCTCTGGCGATGTTGGGGTCGCTGAGTCGGGAGGAGTCGGGGCGAGGCAGAGTCTTGTGCTGGTTGGCTCGGAGCTTTAGCTTGAGCTGGGCCACCAGCAGACGATGGTCTGTGTTGCCAAGCTGTGCTCCTCTGAACACCCGGCAGTTGGTTACAAACGACTTCCAGCGTCGTGATATCAGGATGTGGTCCAATCCCTTCCTGGTTCTGCCATCTGGGCTGTACCACGTCCAGTGATGGATGCATTTCCGGGGAAACCAGGTGTCAGCAACACAAAGGTTGTTTTGGTGGCAGAGGAGGAGGAGGCGGTTGCCATTGTCGTTTGTTGTGCTGTCAACGAAGGTGGTGCCGACAGGTGAGCCGGGGGACCGATCAATGCTGGATAGAGTGGCGTTGGCATCAGTGAGGATGATGGTGACGTCGTGTGGTGGGGCTTGGTTGACAGCCTGGTGGAGTTGGTCAAAGAACGCGTCCTTCGCATCCTCATCAGCGACATCGGTGGGGGCGTAGGCGACGATCACTGTCATCTTGCCGTGATGGTGGAGGAATCGAGCAGACAGTAGTCTGTCACTTATTGGTGTCCAGCTGATGAGGGACCTCCGGAGGGCTTTTGGAATGGCAAGAGCCACACCGTAAAGGCCGGTCCGACTCTCGGGGCCACTCCAGATGTAGCAATGGTTGCCAGCTGTTGTTTCACCATTGCCTTGCCATCGTACTTCACAGAGCCCTGCCATGGTGATGTTATAGCGACAGAGCTCTCGGGACAGCAGGGTGGCAGCTCCGGGGCGAAGGAGTGTCTGGACATTCCAGGTGGCGACACGGGTCTTATGACGAAGATCGATCCGTACTCGTTGGTCGGGGGCAGGCTGGGGTCCGTTACCGTGTTGGTCAGTCCGGCTTCTTTCTCTGGTCAGTTTCGTAACAAAGTGTGTTTCTCCTGGGTGAGTTGTTAGCCCTCCGCAGGATAGTCGGTTGGTGGGGCTGCCACCTCACAGCGTACCGACACGCTGGGGTCTTTGTTTGTCTGGAACCTACCCCGGAGACCGGCCCGCCATGGGTGACCCTACCAGGAGCAAGCTCCCGACGGTATCGCTCTCCAGGGTCACTGGAACACGCAAGCCCCCTCGCCGCATCAAGGCCAGACCCATCCGAGGGGGACTAGAAGTAAAATAAGGCCTAAAAGAAATTCAACCGACCTGCAGGTATTTAAGCCCGACCCAGCCTGAGTCTACCAATTAACTTGATCTGAGGCACAGAGCCTTTTCATATTTTACATGTGACGGCTGGGCCGTGTTCCCTCTAACTGACTTTAAAAAAAAAAAAATCATCCACCTGTCATTGTTCTTTGTTTCTTTTCCTTTGTGTTGTGCGATGGAGGATCCGTGCGATGGATTTATCGTGTGCAGATACTGGTTGAGCGCTCTGCTGAGCACTGCGATGCATTCTTTGATGTATGCTGTACTGCGCAAGAGGGGGGGTGAATTCATCCTCCACCACACTACACAAAAAAAAGAAACAAAAAACAATAATGGGTGGATATTTGAAGAAAAAAAACAGCCTGGCCTAAACCTGAACATATCATTGACCCGAATTTTGACCCGAGTCAGGCTTAAGCTTTTACATCTAAAAGGTACTATGAGATCTAATAGTAGTGAAGGGAAAAGCAGATATGCGTGGAGAGTAAAACTGAATGTAAGTTTTGTTACCATTTCTGTCTCTTCTAATGATGTTGACTGTGATAACTTCTAACTTTCTAAGGAGGGATAGCCCACCCTTCAATTGCCAGGCACTTTTCTACAATTTGCTCACATTTCTAATTGCTCATTGTAATACATATGAATTATGAATCACTATTCTCGCACTCATGTAAATCGTACGTATTTATTGTTTTGTGTTATAAAAATTTTCCAGCCTTACTTAGAGATCTCCAATTGAATCTATGGTGTAAATCCTGCTTTGAAAAAAGCGGCCCTTTTGACAGAAAAACAACCAAGGGAGCTCACTGCCACAATTGCAGTTAATTAGTCAAACACGTAATTGGTGCTAATTAGAAAAAGGCTGTCCGCCTAGACAGCCATCCCCCTCCTATTGGGACATGAATGCAAAAATACACAAACCTAGGCATCCATTGGTGTAGGGTTTTTTTTCCCAGGATATGTTTAACACACTTTTAAGCGCAAATCTTTTTCTGTCTGCATTCGTTTGAACAACTAGCATGCAGCAGAACCTAAAAGAAGGTCAGTGACAGAGATCTTTTTACTGAACAAAGAGCGAGCATCTATCCTTTACTGGTCCACTCAATACCTGTATTAAGCTCACCTTTTCACTGCACCGGTATCATTCGCTTGGATGCATTTATATAATGTGATGTCTCCTCGTGTTGTTGGAGATTGTTTTAATCCATTTTCCTGCCACTGTTCCGTTCCATTTTTCATTAAAATTCCGGTTGCGTGGTAAAGTATGTAGGCCAGATTTTCAAAATGGCTTCTGTGGCTGGAAACTGCTAATGGTCATTAATAGTCACCTAGGAAAAAATGTTATGAACTGAGTTAAAAGGAAATTTTTTAATGCATTTGAAACAAAGGCTAATGGAATCATATACTGCAAATCACCAAGAGGTCGCTAAATGGATTTTTAACTGATTGTTGTTGTCTTTTTTGAGAAAAATGTCACCTAATAATGAATTAATTTTAAAGCTGAGACATTTTATTTCTGTATTCGTATGCAGTGATCTCTTGTTTTTTGCCGGGGTTGCAAAAGTCCTGTAACAATCAAAACCCGCAAAATAAACATTTTTTTTTTGTATACTGTTTTAAAACAAAGAAGGACATCTTCATGCGACGCGGGGGTCAGCAATCTGTGGCTCTATAGTGCCGCCATTGTGGGTTCTTGGATCTCTGTCAAAAATGTTAGGAAATGGGAAAAAATGGAGGGAAACATTTTTTTTTGAATGGACAATTTGTATTATTTAGCCCGTCCGAGTGGTTAAAAAAACATTCATTATTTAAAAACAATATTTTTAAGGGTCAGAAGGAATAATACATGCACTATCATATATTTCTATATATTTTTTTAGATCTTCGTAGTTGGAGAAAATTATAACATAAGATGAGGTTCACCTGGTGGAAGCTTACATTTTTGTCCGCCATCCTGCTTTTTTCCCAGATTTGTATTTTTTTTTTCTCATTTTTTTTAATTTCATCTATCCTTCCATCCATTTTCTGCACCGCTTATCCGCAGTAGGGTCGCGGGGTTGCTCGAGCCCATCGCAGTTGTCTTCGGGCAGTGGGCAGGGGACACCCTGAACTGGTTGCCAGCCAGTTGCAGGGCACTCAGAGACAGACAAATCACTCGCTCATTCACACCTAGAGACAATTTGGACTGACCAATTAACCTGACGTGCACTTTTTTGTAATATGGGAGGAAACTGGAGTCCCCAGAGGACACACAGGCACAGGGGGAACATGCAAACTTCATACAGAGAAGCTGCGGTGAACTTTAAACCTCTGCTCCGTAGGGCTGCGCGCTAACCACCCATCCGCCGCGCCACAATGTTTGTTTTTTATTCATTCTTTACTTTTTTCCCATATATTCTTCGCATTTTCTTCTTGTTTTTTTTTTTTCTTTTTCACCTACCCCCTTGTAATTTTCCCCGTTTTCTCTTTTGTATCTTCCATTTTTTCACTTCTTTTTTACTGTCATTGCAAATGGCTGGGAAAAAAATGAAATGTAGTGTACTTGATCACTGAGTCTCCATGATTTGTAATCTTCTTACTCGTTTTCGGTTGCACTACAAAATATATTGACATCAATTGGTCAGATATTATTCACTGTCCCTTTAATCTTATAGTTCTTTTGGGAGGACAAATCCCTGTACTAGTTCCTTGTTTTTACTACTCCACAATACTAAGTCTACTTCAAAAAACAAATGAAATTGAATTGATTTTATTGTCATTGATATCAACATTGTATGCAATATATTGGACATGACACTCCAAAGTAAAAGACTATCAGGATGAAAGTCAGAAAAAATAAATTCAACATAGTGCTTAGAAACTAGCCCAAGTTAAATAGTGCAACGTCAGTGAATGAAAAAAAAAATAGTGCATTGTGACAATTGTGCAATGAAAATAAGTGCAACAAACATTAAAAAAAAGAAAAAAAAGTCACACGGTATATACTTTCAAAGTTTCGTGCAATAACATTTAGCAGCAACAATAAAGAAAGAACCCGAAAAAAGTCGCAAGATCTGTTTTCACAGTGCGCTCGTTTAGTGTGGTAATGGCCCTGGGGAAGAAGCTGTCTCTGCGTCCTTTTTCCTTGTTTTATGGCACCTGTAGCGCCTACCAGAGGACAACAGGTCAAAGATGTAGTGGCTGGGTTGGGTCTTTTATGGCTCTGGTATAGTATCGTAGGCTGGCGATGCCATCTAGACTGGGCAGAGAAAATTCAATGATCCTTTGGGCTGTGTTAATTACTCTTCATGGTCCGCACATTTCAAGTCAATAAAGCGCTTTACAACGTGCTTCACACTTACCCATTCACACACACACTCACACACCAAAAGGGAGTCAGCCATGCAAGGCACCTACCTGCTTATTGGGGTCATTGGGGATTCAGTGTCTTGCCTAAAGACACTTCAACATATAACACAGAGGAGCTGGGAATTGAACCTGCGACCTCTTGATCCCAAGACGAGCGCTCTACCTTTTGAGCTAAAGCTCGCCAGCTGCTCCAAAACGAACAATATTTATAGTATTACATTTTGTCCCACAACATTTATTTTTGCTGTTCTTCTGGATTACTTTGAGAAGAAGAAAAGCTATTTTTGCGCTCCCAAGAAGAAGAAAAAAAGGCATAGGGCATGCTTTTGAGATGAACAATGCGCTTGTGTGCACCAAGTTTTACCTGCGCGCTTTTTATTGTCAGCGTTATCTCAGCGCGCCACGGCGTTGAGGTCGCCCCCTCTGAGGCCGCTCAGTGCTTTGAAGGAGCTCTAAAGGTGATTGAGGGAGAAAGGCGCTGATTTAGGCAGTGCATTAATTACAAGTCACAAAGCTGCAGAGTGTGTAGGGGGAGAAGGCAGTAAAATGTTTTCTGACTCACTGAAGGGGGCTGTTAAAATATCCCACAAACACATCAGGGTTCATTACAGCTGTAACCTTTACCATATTTCTTTTTTTCACCTCTTCTCCCTCCCATTTATTGCTCTCATTTGCAGTCACATATATTTCCTATATTTCTAAGGCCAAGGCGAGAGAGAAGAAAAAAAAAATCAAGATTTATGGAGCAGATACAAGACGTAAATGGAAGACTTTGATGTATTAACACAATGTGGAATCCAAATTGACTGAAATGCCATATATATATATATATATATATATATATATATATATATATATATATATGAGGTTGTGTTATTCAAATACAATAAATTGGACCTTGGCCACACTGAAAAAAAGAATATATATAGAGGATGAATTGTATCATAATTTCAATTCAAGCATCGTTTAGGGACACACATATTTTAGCTGACTTTAGGTCAGAGATTTCAAACTAATTTTGATTCTGCGGCTGAATCCAGTCTTTCTGTTCTCAGGCGGGCCAGTAAAGTCCACATTTTTAGCTTTTTGTTTTTCAATTGTATGCTATATGACAGACATGGGACCAAGTCACACATGTGCAAGTCTCAAGTAAGTCTCAAGTCTTCACCTTCAAGTCCCAAGTAAGTCCCAAGTATTTTTTTCTTGGGCAAGTCAAGTCACAAGTCAAGTCCCGAGTCTTAGATTGCCAAGTCCAAGTCAAGTCACAAGTCATAAAAACAGCGACTCGAGTCGACTCGAGTCCAAGTCACTAAGTCTCAAGTCCCCATGTCTGCTATATGATGATAGGAATGAGTGGATAGGTGTTGTAAAAGGATAGGGGGATGTTTAGATCTGTTCTAAGGGATGGGCAGGGCACCTGTATGATGCGGCAGGGGTAAACCAGTGAAAGCTGTCGGGGCCTGCTGTTGAACACAAGAGTGTGTTGTGTGCGAGAGAGAGCAGGTTGAGAGGTTCAAATTTGTCAGCGATAAAAAGTATCTTTCTCTGTTTATCCAATCATAATAGAGAACACAATGAACGATGAAAATCCACAATGTAGCTAAACCCGCATTAACTATACTGCGATACAGCAGGGGATTACTGCAAAGAAGTTTGCTAAGGGGTGTTCGTTATTTTTTATATTATTATTACGCACAGTTGTTAGTTATTTTTGGCTCATTGTTTATAGTTTTGACAATGCTAATGTTGTCCAAGATATGATTTACAACATAATCACAACCCATTAATGCTATTTGGTATATACTGTAGTCCTATATCATCAATGCTCCCGGCTCTCAGTTGAAATGTTCAGCCCATGAAAATAGGAAGATACTGACTGACAAACGCTCGTGCTTCATAACTTGATTGTGCATATTCCCCAATTAGCGAGTTCAGCGAGCATGCACACTCCCCTCTTATTCTTGCAAAAGGCTTGCATCCAAAAAAGCAGCCTTCGCTCCTTGTAAATTGTTGATGCACCTTTTCAATGTGTTGCCAGCACACCACTTTATCTTTTCCTTTTATTTGGTTTAGCTCCAGCAAACTTACTTTTAATGGGGTTGAGATTTATTTTGAAAAGATGGCGACCGACAGTCTTCGACACAAGTTTTAGTTGGAAAGGAAGATGCCAGTTTTTGGCGTAGATAAAGACAAGGCTTGCTTATAAAATGGGGGGAAACAGCACTAGTTTGGGCCGTATAGGACCGTTGTGTTGTTTTTAGTGTCTATAAAGAACAAGTGTTCAACGTATACGAAAATGATGCTTGTTTTTAATATATAAAAAACCTATCTTTGTTTGCTCTATGAGTACATTTTATTTTTTTCCTTTTGTTGTGGATCATGATAGCAAGAATCAGGGGAGATATTAAATATTAAAATGGCATCATTCGGTTGAATAATTTGTATTTAAAGCACATGGAAATGCATATCCCTTTTGGCCAGAACAATAATTCAGGGTGCACTAATTTAAAGCTTTATCTGCAAGTTTTTTTCCTTTACACGCTCCAATTTACAACAAATCTTGCTCAGTGATACTTGTTTGCAGCAAATTGAGAGGATTAAATTGAAGTATACAAATGTGTTATGAAATAAGATAAACGTGTCACGACCGGTACAAGCAGGGACCCAAACGCGTAACATTTCACACAATGCTTTATTGAGGAATCGAGGAAGTCAGGCAAGGGGGGAAAAAAACAAAAGCGATCCGATGTTCGCTCGGCAGGAGGAGCAAGACGCCCTCGCGAATCCGTTGCTCGCTGGACAGGAGGAGCAAGAAGCCTTTGCGTACGAAGCATAGTCGAGGATCGGAAGAAAATCGGGCAGCCGGGACGGGAGAACGAAGTGTGGTCTCGGAGATCGGAGCAAGTCGGGCACCCGGGACAGGAGAAAGGAGCGTGGTAGGAGATCGGAAGTAAGGCGGGCAGCTGGGACGAGAGAATAGCGCGTGGTCTGAGATCGGAAGCAGGTTGGGCAGCCGGGACGGGAGAACGAAGCGTTGTAGGAGATCGGAAGCAAGTCGGGTAACCGGATAAGATCGGGAAGCCAGGGACGGACGAGCAGGATACAGGACATGACAGTACAGACAGGAGCCGGAGTCAAAAAGTGCTTGCCTTGCATGTGCTGAAGTTCGCTGACGGACTGACCAGGAGTGAATGAAAATTACGTGCTTAAATAAGAGGATTAGATAGGAAACGAGGGACAGCTGGGGCTAAACGACTGAGCGCAGGTGAGAGCAATGGGTAAATTATGACAGAAAATACATCTTCCATCTTGGGGTATCAACAATAGCTTTAGGAAAGCCTCATGTGGAAAATCATGAAAACTGTCATCGCAGAGCAACAGGCAGCAGGGGGTCACAACCCTGTCATTCACTTCTTACTGGCCACTAATCTTTTCGAAAAAAATGCACCATATGCTTGGAAACCGTGGGTGTGTTGGCAGGATACCTTAACCACTAGGGTCGTAAGGGCACCATTTCCCGTGGTGTGTCTTGGGCAAGTATAGCCTGGTGGCGCCCATCACTCTCACAAAAACTGTACCAAAGCATTCTGTAACTGATAACACACATTCAACTTTGTACAGTATTGTTATGTTTAAACTTTGATGGGAAATTCAAATAAGGAGAGAATACATTAACGGAGGCTCTGGGAGAGTGGCCTTCAGATAAGAGAATTCCATCCAGTTCTATAACCCACCTTTGATTTCCCCTTTTTCAATTAATCTTCAATGTTACAAAAAGACAGATCAGCCTTGATAGGTGTGGAAAAGAACAACAAACCACATCGGTCCATCGTGAAAATGAAAGCAACAAACAATATTACAGAATAATAGTCAAAAGTGGCATCCTATGAAATCTTCCTTGCAGGTGTCCAATTTTGAAAACAGAATAAACTTATCAAGTATGAATATTACAACTGTTTTGAGCCAATTTCTGCCTTTAAAAAACTTAGATATACAATCATAGTCCTATAAATTAACCCCCAAATGAGAAGTTTTACTCAAAAACCAAACCATATGTTGTATACAACTGGTTATGCATGCGTGTGTTTGTGTATTACGTTAGGTGTAAAAAGCAATTGATTTATTGCAGTCCACGGAAAATAAACCCCCTGTCCGGCATTGTTGCTCCCTTCGCACATCCTCCCAGTCATCTTTTCCAATTTCACTGTTAATTATTTGTTTTGTCTTCAAGCCAAAGCTGCATTTGTTTTCCCAAGGAACTCATTTCTAACACAACTTTGGGGCTCTTCTTTTATTTGTGCATATGCAAAATGACTAAGGTGTCGCCCCACTAAGGGTGGGCGATACTGGTAATTTTAGTATTGATCCAAACTAAGTAAAAACATGGTAGTATTGAACAATATCAATCCAAAACTGATACCATGATCACTGAATAATTGAACCCTCCCCATTGAGTTACTTTATATTTCTGATATACACAGCACAAATATTTTAGGCACTAAAAATGTTTTGTTATTTTATTAAATAACTAAAACTCTAACAGTATACAAAATTAATTTAATTATGGACGCTGCCCTACTTACCAGTGAGTACGTAAGTTGAATTTGTTCATAAGTTGCTTCAGTGCTATATTTTGTATTTTCAAGGTTTATATACGTATGTTTAAGGATTGTATACGTAACCTGTATTGTTTTGTACTGAAAAAATACATAAACATTTCATAAAATAATATGCTCTATAAAGATAAATAAAGAGAAGTTTAACTTACTTTTGGAAGATGAGCTTCAAGAGGTAAAAAGTGGCCGAAAAAAAGTGTTCCGATCATTTTCTCAACCGCATCGAGCTTTCCTATTCCACTTTCATTTTAAAAGAAACGACTCGCCTCTTCTTTACACCAACCATATTGAATGGAGGCACGAGATATTAAACAGTAAAAGTGTCAAAGTTCCTAGCGTCTTAGTGCCAGCAATTCACTACACGTTGTTGTGATCACACACGAACCAGGAAGAAGAAGCCGGATTTCTTCTTCGGGGTGGATGCTGGGTGACCTCTCACAGCGCCACATGGGAGAAAGAAGCATTGCAGTGCTGTCCTATACAGGGAAAAAGATGTGCACAATACAAAATCTAATTTACAGCAATGTCCGGATATTTTTCGACACCCCGAAATAAATGATCGGATCTACTATTTTTCGTAAGTCGCTAGGCTGTGAATAGGGGAGTGTCTGTAATTTCATTATAAAAGTTTCAGAACAAAATCCAAGAGAGTCAAATATAAAGCAGCAATATAACTAAAATACAAAAACAATGTCAACATGTAAACTATATCTTCCATATTACAATATTTAGAAAATAGTGCAAAAAGTGTAAATAATACCATCTAAAAACGTTTAACAATATACAAAATAAAATACTTGTATTACAACAACTGTTTCAGATGAAAAGTCAAGAGAGTTAAACTAACAAAAAAAATAATCAATGTAATAAACAAGCCCTTTTGTCTCTGTTGTCAGAGTTCAGGACGGATTGACAGGTTTTTGTTTGGAAAGAGTAACATGTACATTTTTGGTTGTAGCTTGTTGCTCTCTGTTAATGTAAATCTGCCCCAGTAACAAACCACTTTACCACACACATGACACCTGGCATTGTCCTTTTCTGTTGTCGATAATCTCACATGGTGCTGCGCTTTCCATTTGCCTCTCTCATATATATATTCTGGTAGGGGTGGGTGCATAGATCTGGCCCTGCCTTCCGCCTGGTAGGCAATGTGCAGCATCAGGCCAGGTAGGGAGAGGTGCTAAAAGTGTGCCTACCAGTAACACAAATGGGCATCACTTAGAGTGGCCGAGGGCATTGTGTAAGAGAGAAGGACTGCACTATCTACATATAGAAGCAACGCTTTGACGACATTGGTAGAGGGTTGGAGTATCAATCCCAGGACAATTGTATTGTTCCGACCAAAGTACTTGCTTAGGATCGATAATATCGCTATTTGGATTGATCCGCCCACCCTTACTCCACAATATTTTCAACCCTGCACACTCTGCAGTGCCCGCTATTTTCCTACATCGGCTCTTCAAAGAGTCCTTGTGTGCAGTCCTGTTAGACCTTTGGCTGTTAGGTCTCAGGAAGGCTTTAGTTTTATGGGGCAAGCATCAAACAAGCAGCCACACATGGGTAGGACATAAACAACTTCCCGGTGAGCGGCGCCACAGTTGGCAGCATTCAGTGCGCCTCGCTGCCGTTAGGAGTGAGCGCTTGCTCAGGTGGATAGTGAAAGATTCCTGTGTTGGACTGTGATGCTTCATCGAGAAGGAACACTCTGTGAGTGTGGTTAAACATCAGTGTGTTTTTCCATCATCGTCGACTGCACTTTTGGCTAGTGCTTTTATTGTGTGATACATTTAGAGTTAGGGCTCAATATTGCGACTAAGATTTTTGCAAATGTAGCTGATTTTACCGTTCATGCAGTTTACAGAAATACAACAATGCTCTCCGTCCTTACTATTAAATACGTTTTTTTTAACTAAATGTTTTGTTTTGGATAATAAAACGGCAACCCTCTGGCCTTGGGTCGTGTGGTACCAGGCTGCACAGAAAGAAAACAAGTTGCTTGATTGTTAGTTTCTCGTGTGCATGTCATTCGCGATGGTTACGGTTGTAAATTACCGCATTTGAGCTATGCTTAATTAGTCGACAAATACCACTCACCATTTTTTGCTTAGCATAGGATGCAACTGGAATTGAATCGGATAACTGCAGTGACAGTTACTCGAATGATCACATTATTTTTGCTCACAGTGCCACGTTGTACAATGTTGTAATGGACCATTATAAGAAAAAAAAAAACTGACAAAATAACATTGTGCATTGTGGTACCATGAGTAAAAATGTTGATGATAACATAAAATCGAATATCTTTTCCTATGTCATATCGAACCTTGGTTTTTTAGTGAATATACATTGGCTTTAGTCTTATGATTATCATTATTATTATTATTATTTTTTTACTGTTATCACAAATCTTACCTATGCTATCATTAGACCAGGTCACAAGAATATTGTCAACCTCTGTTACAGAAAAGGTTACTGACAACTGTAATTCAACACAACAAACTATTTTGCTCTGTTAATTAAGATATAAACTCATATTATTTGCAGACCTCTTGCACAAAATCCCTGGCTTTTTTACTGAATTATCCAACAACATAATATGCAAGAAGTTGACACATTTTTTTCTGAATGTATGAAATATTTTGGGAGTATTCTGAAAAACAAACAAAAAAAAAACCAACAACAACTTTGGGACAATGGTTCTTTAAAACAACCCAGGATGTTGGGTCCAATTATCCAACCTTATGTTTATAAATGGCAAACCTGTCATGATTACTCATTACACTCACCTGTGCCCGCTCGTTTGACGCCAGCTGCTGTTCGTTACCTGATTGGTTCCCCCTCCTATTTAAGCTCAGTGCTTTCACTCTCCCTTTGTCAGTCCGTCAGCGAACCTGTGTTTACACAAGGCAAGCATTTTGACTCTGAGTCCCGTCTATCCCGTTTTGTCACCTGTACCCCACTAGTCTGTTCCTGATTCCCCGTTTTTCTCTGGCTACGACCCTTTTTTGCCCCCGACCACGTTCTGATCGCCCGTTCCGGCCAACGACACGTTTTTGACCACCGACCACGTTTTGATCTCCCATCCCGGCTAACGACCCGCTTTTGGCCCCCGACCACAATCTGATCTCTTGTCCCGGCTAGCGATCCATTTTTCCCGTTTGACCACGCTACAATCTCCCGCTACGGAAGACTTTTTGTGATTAAGGGCTATACATTTATAGCCCTTAATAGATTAATTAATAAATTAATAAATTAGACTTGTATGAGAAGAGAGAAAATGAAAAAAATGTAAAGTAACTATTTGAATGCTTCTGCTGTTGGCACAGTCATTATATACTGGGTTCATAATGAGGGACAGGTGTGGGTGATGAGAGGCAGGTGTGGAGATCCTCCAGTCCATCTTTCTGCTGGCGCCTTCTGGATGACTTTGGTGTGCTGGGTCCTAAGAAACGTAGTTGATTGGTCTGTTTTGACCCAAACTGGGGGAGAACATGTTCAACCCAACTATTTTTATGTCTTTTTAAAGATACGACAAAAGGAGAAAACGGTAATTATGGGCTGTACTGTTTTAGGTCACACAGAAATTACTTCAATATGACATACCATCAGCTCTAAGGGACACTGTATAAATATTGCTCTCATACACTGTTCCGTCACCTTTCAGCTGCAGGGTTTCTATTATTACTATTTCTTTTTTAAATCCAATAAATTGAGGGGCTCTAATCTAGGCTGCTGGAGCAGACACACATTGGCACATTTCATTTATTCTGCACCGGGTTTCTTCCGATAAGCGCGCTCCATGTGTTCATTTAATGGGAAATCAAGCCTGAGACCTCCCAGTTTGAAACAAACGAGCGAGGCGAATCACCGCAAACATCAGCCCCGTGTCATTGTCGGTAATTTCACGTGCAAATGGAATATTTAAATGGAAAAATGCAAATGAGAGAAGGAGGAAACTACGCCCGAAAATGAACACATTCTTTTAACGCGACAAATTTGAAGATGTAATTGTTCTGTTTTAATTGGCCTTGCCGCATACTTAGAGCCCTGCGCCTCGCTCTTCTGGTTCTGAACCTTATTAAAGAAACATTCCCCCAAAATTTTTCAAAGCCACATACTTTGCACACGCCAGAAAAGAAGAACGTGCTGGCGCTGTCTATTAATCAGCATCTGCTGAATTAAACAGTTGAAATGAAATGGGCTGGCCAGCGCAATTAATCGGCTTAGAACCTTATAGTGATGCTACAGAGTGCATGTTAGCCGTAACTTGACGGGAAAGAACACGCCAGAGGTTAAAAATGAACTGCGCGAGTGGAATCCTGGCATTGAGTTTTGGGCTCTTGTCGACGCCCTCCTGGGAAATCACTCGAAATAAAATTAGAGCTGAAATATTCTGTACGCGATTGTGTGTTGGTCTGAGTGGATGTCAAAAGCTCTTGTTATACGATGGATGAGATCTTCTCTGCTCATAGCTGCTCTCCTGCTTTCCTTTTTGGGAGGATTACACTTGCTTCACTTTCTACTTCCACAACCTGTAAAGAAGACCTCCCTAGGTGTCTCAAGTTTGGTACATAGAGTCCTTAAGTCAAATAACATTTCATACGCAAAGGATATCACTGTGCCTGGCACAATGAAAGAACATATATTTGAAGTACACTTTTAGAGAAACTTTTTGAGTTATTACTAGGGCACGTGAGCATAAATTCTAAGGTTTTGTATTTAATTTTGTACATGACGAAAAAGTTACTGTAGTTAAATTTCTTGTTTTACCATTGACTAAGTTACCAGAATGCTTGCTAGTGGCTGCGATATAGTCATCCGAAATCAAATTTTAATTCATTGTCTATTCAAACAGACAGCGTAAAACCCCCAACAACTGGACAGCACCTCATTGCGTTTTACCTCTTTGGTCAGCAAACGGTGACCACAGGCAAAGTATCAGGATCTGGCACGCCAACCGGGTGAGGGATTCGACACACACCTGTGCCCAACCCCCCTCACCTGTTCCCAATAATCCGCACCCTTTACCCGTCCCTGTGGCGAGGGGAACCCTCAGGTGCTTCTGTTTCCTGTGCCGGGAGAAGGCCCCTCGACTGCTTTGTTTTCTGTCATGGCGGCCAGGAGAAGGTCCGTTGGTCGCTTCTTTTCCCCGTCCCTGTGGCGAGAAGGTGCCCGTCCTGGTGGTGAAGTGAAGGTCCCCCTGCTGCATCTGGTCCTTCTTTTAGTGGGGAAAGACAAAGACCCTCGACCACCCAAATCCTGGTGGCAAGTAGGTCGCTGTCGTGGAGAGGAGTCTTTGGCTGCTTCTGCCCCTGTTTCGGCAGGGACAGAGTCCTTAGGTCAAAGAACATATCATACACAAATGACTTTAAAAACAAAATCATATTTATTTTAATTCTGTCTAAAAAAATATAGATTGACAATGTTTTCTGTTGAACATGTAGAACTTTGCAAGTTCTAAGGATTTTTGTCAAGAACAATCAGAATGTAGCTGCTAAGAGGGCCAATCATTGTATTTATTGATTCATTGATTAATTAATCGATGTATTTATTTATTTATGTATTTATCTATTTAAAATGAGTACTTAGTCTGTGTCAAGCTCATGTCATTGTGCCACTCGCATCATGCTCATTTAGAGATTATTTTTCTTCTAGTGCTACGGAAATACAGAAATCCGTTTTTTTTATTTTTTATTGTTTGTTAATGCAACATCCATTGCAGCCTGCTCATCCTGGATGGGGGATTACCTCATGTGTATTCCCTTCTCAAGCTTTTTATTTTCTTCATGTTGAGATTTTTGAGTTTTTCCTTGCCCTTATGTAGGTTTTAGATCAGGTTATGGTGTAATAAGAGTCTGTAGTTTGCAATAGTCCGTAGTCTGTACAGCCCTTCGAGAGGCTTTGTGATTAAGGGCTATACAAATGAAAAAAATATTTTATTACATTTTGAATAATTTTAATTTCCATTTAAACTTTTTTGTAGTGTGCTGTTATGCATTGGACCACAACTGTTATTCATAATTAATGAAAACAAACCTGGGATTCACTGTTCATGTCTTTGGTCTCACAAAAATAATTTCAATTATGCATGGGCCATTGAACGATTTAATCCGGCAAGCCATACATTTCTTTGTATGAGGAAAAAGAGAAGTCGTTTCTATCAAAAGTTAGATTTTTTTTTTAAACAATGCAAATCAAATGCTCTCCCGAGTATTGAGTTTGTATTGCTTGGTATGTTGGTCCAGGTATAAACTGCATTCACTCAAGTGTTAAAATAAACCACTTAACATATTCAATTACAAACACGGAAAAACAATACAATTCATTGCATGTTATTTTAATGTGTGATACACAATCCGTCTCCAGAATATCAAAACATAAAAACAATATGTGCCTGTTTAAAAGCAAAATGTGGCAAACTATTACCCAAATGGAAATCTTCTGCTATTTTTCTTGCGGTCTATTCACACACACACGGACTTATTCTCGCTGTCACGGTTGCCCAGTGCCCTCATTTGGGCCCGCCGTTAGGCACCAGCTGCTGCTCATTGCCTGATTGGCTTCCCTTCTATTTAAACTCATTGTGCTCTCATTCACTCCTTGTCAGTCCATCAACGAACCTCTGCAATTGCTCCAGTATCTGGTATCGATCCCGCCTGCCTCGTCCTGTCTGGTATCTTGCTCCAGTATTCAGTACCCGGTATCGATTCTGTCTGTTCTGCCCTGTCCGGTACCTTGCTTGTGTATCCGGTATCGATCCCGTCTGTCCCGTCCTGTCCGGTATCTTGCTCCAGTATCCGGTATCGATCCCCTCTGTCTTGTCCTGTCCGGTATCCTGCTCGTGTAACCAGTATCCGGTACCGATCCCGTCTGTCCCGTCCTGTCCGATATCTTGCTGTTTTATCCAGTATCCGGTATTGATCCCGTCCTGTCCGGTATCTTGTTCGTGTATCCAGTATCGATCCCATCTGTCCCATCCGGTTTCGATCTCTTCCTCCTAGCGATCGCCGAATCACTGACGTTTGTGTTCCCGCGCATGACTGCCCCATTCCCGTAAAATAAAGCTTGTGTGAAAACGTTACGCTTCTGGGTCCACCGTCTATTCGGGTTCTGACACTCGCTTCAAAACAAAGAAGCCATTGACTAAACTAATCAATGGATATACTATAGTCTTTGATTTTTTGTTTTTGTTCTTTACATTTCTAAAAGCGTTTTATAAAAAACCCAAGGCGTTTTTAAGGAAAGAAAAGCAATAGTCCATCTCTTAAATCGGTTGTGTCGGTAGGTATGTAAATCCCTTGTCATTATATGAGGTAAGGTATGTTACTAATGTCAAGTAATATACTGAAAAACAAACATTTGGAGTTGACATTCTTTTACTGTTTCAGCTCGCCTCAGAATAGAAAGTCTGGATCTGGCCCCAGAGACAAACGGCGTTTGATATCCCTGAATAAGACACCTAAAGAACATATTTTAACAGTATATTTTCTTGTTTTATCCCTCCTACGCATTTTTAAATACTTCCCAAATGGCTTAAACGTATTACAACTCACTTTTTAAAATATTCCTTTGCTGCATAGCTCTTAATTAGGCCTCCTCATCTACACATTAGTTATTTCATTGCATATTAAGTATTTATAGTTCCAGTGATCTTTTTTCCTCCGAATCCTTTGCGATGCCCGACATTCCACCAAAACAAAACAACAGGGACCCCCTTTCTAACACTTTCTTTGCTTCATCTCTCGCGGTCTTGTTTTATCATAGATTTTCAAGGCATGTTTTAATATTAAAAAGAAAGTTGACTGGAAAGTTTTCAGATTTTCTCAGATTCACCTTCTTGGATGTGTTCCAGGCAAGGTTGCGCTTCCAGAAGAACAGCTCCCTCTTAACATTGGCTCATCCTTCTAAAAAGGTGCAGTCGAGAGTGTTTTGGACGTATCTAGCGGCCACTTCTGCTGCTACTCGGTATTTGGGCTGTAATAACAGCCATGCCAAAAGATCAGCCAAGTGCCGCCTGGAGATCGGCGGAGCTCACAGGAGGCTTTCTATCGTCTATCTAGTGCCCTTCACGCAGCGCTGGCGATTGTCACGGGTTCTTCACAGCCTCTTCTGAAATATTTTTAATCCCTTGCTGATGAAACGACCAAATCCTCCATTTAGAAACGCTGATAGCCTAATTACATTTCTAGTGTTTGCTGATGAGCTTACGTTTCTTCTGCTACACGCGCTGGCAAAGGTTAAAATGTTTAAAACGGTGGTCGGCAACTGACGGGTCACAAGCCAATAACAGGCTGAGGGTCGTTTGATATCAAGTCGCACAGAAAAAAGAAAAATAAAGTTGCTCTTGCTTTCAACTCATATTTATTTTTTTAACCTTAAAAAAACCTTAAGTTTTTACAGTTTTACCAGCTGTGAACCATCGGGGCCTGCAAGGACTTCTCTGCTGGCCTAAAAAATACCTGGAACATGTCATGTTGTCATATTTTGTCCATAATTTCCTATTTAATAATTCCAATGTGTCTTTTAGCTAATTTGTGGTACTTCCAGATGTGTTCTTTCATAATCAAGCATTTAACACACTCACATCTGATCCAATACTTGCCAGGGTCAGAAATCTAGCCAGAGTCCTTCACAATCAATTCACAGGCATAACTAATTAAGACGATAAAGCTGTTGGTCTAGCCACTCAGATTCCAAGTTGGAGAGACTTTGGGAAACATCAGCAGAAACGAAAAACTATTGCCTAGGGGGCGTCAACGGTAGTACCGCTACAAACATGTGAAGAAAAAAAATCACAGTGTCCACTGCTCCTGACTTTCATCACCAAATCAGATAAAAGATTAAGCCAAAAATACTTCAGGACAGGTTGGACTTCCAACATTATCTTTGATGGCAATAGAAAAGAAATTATTGATGGAACTGAAACTAACAAAGTATGCATGGCAGAGTAATTGACATCCTTATTAGCAAAGAGAGGATGATTAATTTGTGCATGAATAAAAAGGATTTTGGTGAGTAAAAGGTGGCTATGTTCCCACTAATGTTGTTATTGTATGAGGTTATTCTTAATGCTGATTTATATATGCTGCAGCTGCAGTAATTGTTTTATTCCCATAACATAGTAATTAAGGGTTGGATTTATTCAGTCTTCTGAAGGCTTATGTGTGAAATGCACAGCCCACTACTGGGTTATACAGTTTTACAGTAACAAATTATCACATTTGCGCAAAGGTTGATCAGTTGGCAAATACCACCGAGCAGATTTGTTTACATTTGGATGCTACGGGTGGAAGTCCCGAATAGACGGTAGACCCAAACGCGTAGCGTTTTCACACCAAGCTTTATTTACAGAAGCGGAGCAGGCATTCGCGGAAACACAATTGCCAGCGATACGTCGATCCCTGGGCAGAAAAAACAGGGCAGAGCAGTCAGGTGCGGTTAAACAGGAAGCCAGGGGCAGATGAGCAGGATATCAGACAGGACGGGACAGACGGGATCAATACCAGATAAAGGATAACAGACTTGGATCAGAGCTCAATACAGGATAAGGGACACACGGGATCGATAACGAGCAGGATACCGGACAGCACGGGACCGATGGGATCGATACCGGATACAGGATTCAGGATGGTCCGGGAACAGAACGTGAGTCAGAGTCAAAATGCTTGCCTTGCAAGTGCGGAGTTTCGTTGACAGACTGACAAGGAGTGAATGAGAGCACTGAGTTTAAATAGGAGGGGAACTAATCAGGCAACGTGCAGCATCTGGTGCCAAACAAGCGGGCACAGGTGAGTGCAATGGGTAATTGTCTCATCTCATCTCATCTCATTAGCTGTACCGCTTATCCTCAGTAGGGTCGCGGGGGTGCTGGAGCCCATCCCAGCAATCATCGGGCAGTGGGCAGGGGACACCCTGAACTGGTTGCCAGCCAATCGCAGGGCACACAGGGACAGACAACTCACTCGCTCACACCTAGGGACAATTTGGACCGGCCAATCCACCTGAATTGCATGTCTTTGGAATGTGGAAGGAAACCGGAGTGCCCGGAGGAAACCCACGCAAGCACGGGGAGAACATACAAACTCCTCACAGTAAGTCCGGTAGCTGGATTTGAACCCACACAGGAGGTTCCCAAGACCTTAGAACTGTGCCGCACACGCGCTAACCACTGTGCTGCCGTGCTGCCCTGCAATGGGTAATTGTGATAACGGGAATTAAACTCGGGTCAATGCAGTAAAGGCATAGTTGATAAGATAGGCAAAGGCATTCGGTTGTATTTCATCATCACACTATTTTTACTCACAGTGCCATGTTGTCTCACTTTTTTTTATCTTGAACGAGCACATTATTGGTCAATCGTACAACATTGTTTTCGCTGAACTCATTCTCATAATGGCCAATTACAACCTTCTGGCACATTTAAAGTGTGATAATGAGATCAACTCTAATGCTTTTTCCTATTTCATCTAGCTAGTGATAACACAGTTGATTTGGGCTTATTAATATTGCCATTACTATTATTGTTACTGTTACAAATGTTATTAATGGGCCAGGCCGCGATAATATTGTTGGACATAAACCGGTCCCTGGTACTGAAAAGGTGGCGGACATCTGATCTAAAATGTATACGGGTTTTGTAAAAAGTTTCTGTTGTACACAAATTCAATCACCCTTGCTAACAGTTCTTCTCTTCTTCTAAAATAAATTCAATAGATACAAATTTTACTTCAATGCAGATTGCATATCTTATCCCACGTCATGTATTATTCACATGGCCTAAAATCCCGAGTGTGCCGCTCAGGGTCGTGCATCTCAAAATGTAGTTTACAGTAGATGCAGAATAAATAAGGCGGTCATGATGATTTAATGTGCTTTCTTCTGCTTTTCCTCATATTGATTTTTTTTTCTTGCCGTTAGAACTCAAGTCAACACGCCCAAAAATATTGCGGTATATAGTTGCCCCCGGTCTGAAAAAACACAAGTCACATCAATAAACCATCACGCTGACTTCCTGACTAGCGGCGCCCTCTTCCCAGAGCGACGCGCTCAAATAGGGTGAAATACGGCAAGCTGCCTTCTCCTAACGTGCTTCACGATCAACTTTTAGGAAATGCTTCTGAAAAATAGTCTCTTGTGAACATCGTTTACGCGTGGTATCGATTGCCGCGGAAAATGACGATGGATGAACATGGTTGAATCCTCGTTCCTCCCTGCCGCTCGTGTTGCTTTAGTGCTTGCGATTTCCAAATGTGCCAAATTCCTTCCTTTCCAGAGTCTGGGTTCGAACAATATACCTGTCTGGATTTTTCTTTTACGGGGTGTTTCAAAAGTCTTGTGCACATTTTGACATTGGATATCTCAAACTGTAAATAATTTTACTTGGTTCACACTGCAGGAATATCAGTGTTTTTTTAAGGAAATGGCCTTTATCCAATTTGTTGAAGTCAGTCGGAACGGCACCTAAGCACTTTTTTCACACTAGAACCAGACCACTTTCATTTGTGGTCTTAAATGTCATACATGTATGATGTTTTTGAATGTGACTTCTCTGTGATCAGTCAAGACGCATTCATGCGACCTGCGCATCGTCCGTAAATGTGACTATTTTCCCTTCAACCAGGCTGGAAGGATGCGGACAAGTCAAGTACCATGTCGGATGAAAAAACAGGGTGCCATGAATTCACACATTCATGGAATAATAACACTTGTTTCTTTTGTAACTCACGAAACAGCCAACATGGCATCGCATTCAACTGGTTTCAAAAATGTTTCTGAACGCCCCCCCTGTTTGGCACTCATCAATAGTATCCTGTAGTGGTAATTAATATTTACATTCAAATTGCAACATAGAGAGAACATCCAATTGCAGTTTTGATTTAAACAATATATAGAGGGACAACCCTCCGCTGCTAACATCCATGAGTACTTCCGCAAAGATAATCGCAGTGGTTGCGATGTTATGTGACCTCTTCTGCGCATGCGGACCAGTTGTGGCGTTTGCATGGGACATCAAGTCACATACAAGTAGCATTTGGATTTGTGAACAATCCCCAGAAAACATCGGATTTCTCCAGAAAAATAGTATCGAGAATTAAGCTGTGCAATGTGAACCTAGCCATAAAAATGCATCTGGTATATTCAAAAGGCATGTCAACCTAATTTTTACATAGTATGTTCAATATGAGCCCATTGGTCACATGACACACATCAAACCGATGGTCAAATTCTTGCCAAAGGGGCCCAGGGTTGCGTTTTCAATGGTTGCAAAAGCTTCTGTTAGTTGTGCCTTCAGCTCATCCATGTTTCTTGAAATAGGGGGCACATAGACCAATCCTTTTACAAATCCCCTCAAAAATACATTTCATGTTGGAAGATCTGGGTGGCCAGGACATAAGATTGTGTTCATTCTCCCCAGACTGTCCAATCCATCTGTTTGGTAGTGTTGTGTTCAGAAACTGTATAACCCTGAGGCTCCAGCTATGTGGCGCCCCATCAGGTGGGAAAATGAAGTCACCAGACTCTATTTTAATCAATTTATCCATCAACCAGTTTTAAAGCATATCAAGGTATATCTCATCATTGATTGATGCTCTTCCGGTAATATCGCTGATGTTCAATAAATTCATGTGGGTTTTCAGTACCCCAAATGCAAGTGGTATGATTGTTAAAACTGCCGTTTACATGGAAAGTCACCTCATCACTAAAAAAAAGCCCGTTAAATTTTTCGTCTTCCATCTTCTGTTGCATTGCAACAAAAAAGTAACGAGCTGGTTTATGAGTTTTCTCCAACTGTTGGACTTACTATTCAATGTAAGGCGTCATGTGCAGTCGTCTTCTTAAGACACGCCAAACAATTTTTGTAGGCAACAGAAGTTCCCTACTGACTCTTCTGATCGATTTACAGAGGTTCCACTGGAAAGCAGTTCAAACTTGTTCAATAACGTCTTCTGAAGGTTGAGGGGTGTCTTATTTTTTTTAGAATGGGCGTAAGCACCAAACCTTTATGAATTTACCATGCCCATCTGACTATGGCTCCTTTCCGAATTTTCTGCAAAATGCATGTTGAACATCATTCCATGATTCAGTGTTTGCTAATTCAAGCACACAAAATGCCTTTTCTGTTTGATTGAACAGCAATAATGGATCTGAAAAGAAAGAAAACAATGAATAAACTTAAACAAATATAGTAAGCTTTAAAATTGCATATTATCTCACTACCATTAATAGGAGAAATGGGAACTTCAAATGTTTCCAAAACTTTTAGTACGCCCCCCGTTTGGCTTTGTTTAGTAACCGCCTCTCCCGGATGTCTTGCAGCGCCATCACCTTGGAAAATCAGCTGGTTGTCCTGGCAACAACTGCCGCTGATGCCGGACGTTACAGCATGGAGGCTGTGAACGAGATGACGGGCGATAATGTGACCAGTCCAGCTGTCTACTTGAGCATATCAGGTAAGGCAAAAAATGAATAAAATAAATAAATGAATACACATTTTGTGTCCAAAACCTTGAAACGTTCAAGGTGCATTGGCGTGCGCTTGTTGTGCTCCTTGGTTTGGTTTGAAAAGAGGAAAACAATGATTTATCCAGAGATTTGCACATCTGGCTCACGGTCATAGGGGGTTGAAATCTTGGCCTTGTCCTTCCTCTGTTGTTTTTTTTTTTTCTTGGTATATGCCGTATTTTCTAGACTTTAAGGTGCACCCAAAAAATAAACAGTTTGGCCAGAAATTTTAAAGCGTATATTATAATCCAGTGTGCCTTGTAAGTGGACAGCTGTAAGGCTATTGCACTTTGCCCCTGTCCCTCTTTGTCCCCCACTCACACACACACAATAGCTAAACTACTTGCACTACTACTACTCAATCATCACTTACCACTTCTTTCCATCATAATTCCTGAGTGAACAATGATGACTGTCAGACACAAATGCACTTGAACATTGACTAATTCAATTAAGCTGCTATCGAGTTTTTATGGTACCATGTCTATACTTTTACTTTTGACATGTATATTGGGTCTTAGGTTTTTATCCGGCTTGGGGATGAGATCTTGCCCCAAGTGGAGGAGTTTAAGTATATTGGGGTCTTGTTCACGAGTGAGGGCAGGATGGATCGGTAGATCGACAGACGGGTTGGTGCAGCGTCTGCCGTCATTCGGACCTTGTACCTGTCCATCGCGGTGAATAGGGAGCTGAGTCGAAAGGCAAAGCAATCGATCTACCGGTCGATCTACGTTCCTACCCTCACCTATGGTCATGAACTTTGGGTTATGACCGAAAGAACACGATCCCGGATACAAGTGGCCGAAATGAGTTTCCTCCGCAGGATGTCTGGGTTTTCCCTTTGAGATAAGGTGAGAAGCTCAGTCATCCGGGAGGGACTCTGTTAAGAGCCACTGCTCCTTCGCATTAGGAGGAGCCAGTTGAGGTGGCTCGGGCATCTGATAAGGATGCTTCCTGGCCGCCTCCTTCGGGAGGTGTTACGGGCATGTCCCACTGGCAGGAGGCCCCGGGGGCGACCCAGGACACGCTGGAGAGACTATGTCTCTCGGCTGGCTTGGGAACGCCTCGGGATCCCGTCGGATGAGCTGGAGGAGGTGGCTGGGGATAGAAACGTCTGGGCTTCCCTTCTAATGCTGCTGCCCCCGCGACCCGACCCCGGATAACCGGAAGATAATGGATGGATGGATGGATATTCTTAACATTTATGCGTCCTAACATTTTCTTTTAACTGTGAATGGATAACCGGATTCTCCAAACGAAGTTTCGTTGTTCTTTGACAATGACAATAAGTTTTCTGAACTGAACTGAACATTGGAAATGTAATACTGTATCTGTGCAATTATCGACCAGTCGGTAAATTATATCACTGATTTAAATTGCATAACAAATGGTGGCAACGGGGATATCGCTACGGGCATGGAAGATTGCAAACTAGTGCTGTGTATTGATAAGGTTTTAGCCATTTTGATTCCTTATCGATCCCTGCTTATCTATCCAATTCCTTATCAATTCTCACTACGGAAAATTAAGTACGATGTGACTACAGATATAATAGAAAAGGTTTTATTAATATAAATGTAATTTAAAGATGGGCTGGACACGTTTTAACCGTTAGCAGGCTAGCTAGGTTGTTTACCTCTTGTGGCTACACTGTCTTCCTGTCTTCGAAGCGCCTCAAACACGCTGCATTCTTTTGAGTCTAATGCCATGTTGTCCAGCCAGGTGTCTGGGATGGCTTTTTAACAAGTATGGCAAATACCTGCATCGTCTTTTGGAGTGAAATACAGGCACACCTTTGAGCCTGCAGCTGATATGATTGGTAGAGCAGCGACAACAAATAGCACGTGCAACGACATCACCTGACCCTGCATCGGGTTGCGTTCATTTGCTATGTTATCACCACAGCACGATCAATAGTGGAACCGAAAGTTTTACCACCGATTCCAAGGAACTGGTTTACTGTGGAACCAGTTCAGAATTAGAACCGGTTATAGGTGCACAGCCCCATTGCTAATGTGGTATGTAACGTGAATCGAATCCGGAACAAGTTGGGGAATGCGCCAGATCCTATCCAGTAGACCACTAGGGGTAAAGACGACACATGAATAATGTAATGCAATTGTGATCAGTGATGTATTTTTACTGATCAATGGGCAAGTAAGTTACTTTTTTTGAAAAGATTAACCCTTACTGTATTTTTTTTTCCATTCGCCTTATAGTCTGGTGTATATATATATATATATATATATATATATATATATATATATATATATATTGGTATATATTTCACAAAAGGCTATTTTTCGTGGTGTGCCCTATAATCCTGTGCACTTTATAGTGTGGAAAATAGATATCCAATATTATACACAAAACATTTTAAACTGGGAAATATTTATTTACATACCTTACATATAAAATAGCTTTCAATCTAAGACTTGTACAAATTTCCTGTGATACTAGCAAGTCAAGTCAAGTCATGTTTATTTGTGTAGCCCTTAATCACAAATATTCTCAAAGGGCTGCACAGGCCACAGATTATTGAAAACCACAGACTATTATTACACTATCCCATGTTCTAAAACCTACATGAAGTCAAGGAAAAACTCAAAAACCTCAACATGAAGAAAATGAAGAATTTTGAAAAAGGCCTTGCGTTTTATCGATCCTTGCTAGACCTGGTCTAGACAAAGAGCTGGTGTGAAGTAAGGATTTTTCACTATCTCTTTGGTTCCTTTTTGTCATACTACCCTTCTGTTATTAAAAGTCATTGTCAGCCATTTTGTATGTGCATTTTTGAAACCACCCATCCTTGTTCTGTACCTCACATTGCCGAGAGTATTATTATAATTAAGAATCTCGCCAGCACTGTTCTCTGCCTCTTTGTAAGTCTCAACTTCCCTGAACTTAACTTTTGAAACACGGAAGGAAACCAGTGAACTAAAACCTCAGCCTGGTAAAGACATCCTCTCATTTTGAGTCTCTTAAAATTGCTTAAACTCCAAATGACAGCACTTTTGGGACAAGGGTCCACTGTACAGAGCCTCGCAGGATGAGCAACTTTTTGTGACGTTGCCGGAATTATGTTATCACTCTGCTTTCCCCCCCTAACATCCGTCTTTATCTCTGTGGGAGTGAGATGATAGACTGCGCCGTCTAGCAAGTCCTTCAGCTGAGACGTTTGCTGGAGAGAGGCACAGTGTCTCTTGTGGCTGCATAGACTTTTAATTAGATTTTCTTTACGGGGTTGTATCCTTTGGCATCTTTTGTCACTTATACCCGCTGATGCACAGACACACGTTGCATCCTCGTTACTGCTGTCAGCATGGAGTGTTCCCCTGGGTGCTTTCTAAGAATTGGTAAGACGGGCGTAGTTAGGCTTGAATGATAAGACTTGGGTCGTAAAATATATACATTTAGTGGGTCGGTGTGTGTTTGTCTTCTTTTTTTTAGCTTTTGTTTTCCCACTTTAAACTTTGCTTTTTTCAAATTATCCTTTGCTATAAAGCAATTGTTCGTTGTTTATTGACATTGGGGGAAAATAGAGTTAAGGAAGACTTTGGGAAATTGTTTTTTTTTTTCACTCAAATGAGAAATAAAGCCGAATGCAAAGACAGCTGTGTTAATATTAGCAGTGCAAGTCATTTGTGGCAGTGTTGAGAAATTTGTCTGAAACAAAGCAATTTCTTACATGATGCAATCAGCACCTAAGATGGTTGTGTGGTGTCTGTAGTCTGGGTTATAACAGTTTTACATGCGTCTAAGCTAAGGCTGTCACATAGCGGAGCGGGAAGCAGGAAGTAAGAACTCATTTGCGTAGACTTACTTACACAATTTATTGGAGAAAGCAAAGGGGGGTGTGCACACTCGATCCGGGGATCGATGGTCGCGGAGTGGATTAGAAATCCAAACAAAAGAAAAGTTGGCCAAAACG
The DNA here is from genome assembly GCF_059441175.1 of Urocampus carinirostris. NCBI lineage: Eukaryota > Metazoa > Chordata > Actinopteri > Syngnathiformes > Syngnathidae > Urocampus > Urocampus carinirostris. The sequence goes on from NC_142356.1 coordinate 21,917,592, forward strand.
GATCAAACGGACCAGACTAAAATCAAAGCAGGGTCAAACGCAGGCAAAATTACAACCTAGGCACTTCTCAGAATAAAACAGAACTTGCAGGAATCTCACAGAAGGTTTACCCAAAGTTTAACAGAGCTTAACAAGTATAACAAACGTTCAAGCAAAGCACAGGTCAAAGGAGCGCGTTTTAGTACCCACAGAAGCAATTAGTCAATGCGAGTCAGCTGGTGGCCTAGGGTGGGGCCAACTGGGCGCCATGGCAACTGCGCAATACATGACAAAGGCTTGCAGAGAGGATTTTCTTGACAACACAAATTGTAGCCATTTTTAACTAATTACATTTGTAGTTTGGTAAAATATTTTTGTATCTTATAACTTGAAAAAGTACTGTATGTTGGTAAAGTATGTATTACCGTAAGTATCATTTTAAGGGATGCTGTCAAGCTGAAAAGGGAGTCTTATCAGGCCCTCCTGGCCTGTGGGACACTGGAAGCAGCTGGCAGGTATCAACTGGCCAAGCGAAATGGCAGTCGCCGAGGCAAACTCTCGGCATGGGAAGAGTTTGGCGAGGTCATGGAAGGCGAGTTCCGAACGGTTTAGTGGAAAGACCGAATAAGACCGAAATATACCTTCCTTATTCCCACCCTACAACCCCAAAACGTAATATTTTGAATGAATTATGATTATGGCAAGGTACAGACTAACCATGTGAGGATTGGGACCTCCAGGAGACTTATCCACACTGACCAAAAGCGCAATATATGGCCTTAGGATTTTCAGCCATTGAACCACACCCTACCAGTGTGAACGTGAGGAAAACTGAAATAATAAAAATGAAGTGAAATGCGAAGTGAAAACTAAAGTATGTTACAGTAAAAGTTTAAAAAGTAAAACAAATCAAATTAAATCAAAATGATCAATTGAAAGCCACACTTCAAAAAGTTCTAAAGAGTATGAATGGTCCGCTCAGACCTGATGTCCTCCGGCAGACTGTTCCATAAATGAGGACCAAAATTAACTGTATAATATCAGACCCATTCACCCTGGTGAGAATAAACGGTGCATATAATGGACGGACGGCTAATAATGTATTGGTTGTTGTTTTGATAGTACTGGAGACGTGAACAAAATTAGCTTTGAAAGTCCTTGATTTTGTGCTCAGAAAAATAAATGTAGAGAATCCTGTTTGGTGACTGTGGGCTCCAGAAACAGAGGAGCTCAGAGTGAGAACTTTCAAGTCCCGAGGCGGAAAACTACTTCAGTTTTTACTGTACAAGCCACTAAAGCCTGGAACTGTTTATTGGGTCATTTTTAAGTAGAAAATTAAAGACTTTTTAATTAGAGGTAGAAGGTGTGACTACCTGTAGCCTCTGCAATTGTGCTTTTTTTACAATACTGTGTATTTTATGTATTCTTTTTTCTGTAAAAGCCCTTCTGGGGATAGACATTGAGCCATAGATTTGGCTAAAATGTTATAGAATGTGACATGAGTTTATGGAGCATACTTGTCCCTTTCCAAATAAACGAAACTTGAACTTGAACTGCTAGAAAAAAAAGTAAAACAATGGTAGCATTCACCCATGCTGGAGACAGAATAGGCTCGATTGATGGCAGCTCGACAGCACGGCAAGAGGTCGCACGGTAATCACTGGCACGACAGCGCCGCTCCAAAGTAAACAGCTCCTGCTGTGTTTTAATAGCAAAGACAATATACGCTCATAAACTTCAACATCCTCAGTCAGCAGGACTCCGTAACGGCTATTTTGATTTTCCCTTCAGAAACATAACGTCGGGCTTTGTGGTATGATAAAAAGAGACTATTATAAATCAGTCCAAAAATGAATAGTTTGCAGAATGGTTTTCCGAAACATACATTCCGCATCTCAAGGCAAGCATGGTGCTTACAGTGACATGATTTGTGGCTGCCTTTTAAATTTGGTAAAGAACCGAATGAAATATAAACAGTTAAAAACAAGGGGTCCAGGTTAGCGCAATACATCCAGGTTTCTGTGAGAAGACTATACACAATGAAATGAATAGTCAGGAAAGGGCTACTAGAACATTTAATTTCCATTTATGGGCTATAAAAAGGCACTTTACATTGGATTTGATATAATTAAATTGTCCTTATTATAATTTATATCAACATTGTGAAACTTTGTATGCAACAAGATTAAACATGGCACGTTAGGGTAAACATGAATAGAAGACTTAAAAGACAAACGTACCCCAGAATAGCCCCTCGGGATAAATGGGCCAAAAGACATTTACATGGTAGCTCTAAGAGACTGGCCTAAATTATAATAATAGTGCAATGTTTATGGATGAAATAGAATAATGCATCTTAACAATAGTGCGATGGAAGTAAGTGCAACAACATTAAGCAGCAACAAAAAAACCCAAATAAGTGAAACGGTATACATTTTCACAGGTTCGTGCATTAACATTTAGCAGCAAAAAAAAAACAATAACCAAAAAATGGTGGGCAGGTTTTTGCTGATTAAAAATTGTTATAGTGGGGGTATCATAGAAACAAACTGCAAAGAACAAAAATAAACAAAAAATGGTGCAATTTTATATATTTTTTCAAAATATTTGCTTGCTTTCCATGTTTTCCCCATTATTCCTTACAGGTTGTTATTGTAGAAATGACAAAAAAATATATAAGATAATATTTTTATTTTTATTTTGACTAGTATTTTGTAATAAAACTCAACAAACCTACTAATAAAGAACATTTTATTTATAAAAGAGACAAAATGTAATGACACAATGTTCTTCTTTTTTAGTATTTTCTTTTTACGAATATTACTTAAAACGATTAAAATAGTGTACCAACAGATATTTCCTTTTCGCAAAGATAATTTTCTTTTTTTAGTATTGTATCCTTTTTCTAAATACGAGTTTGCAGTGTCTAACTGCAAACAATATAGTTCAATAAAATGTATTCACGTTTCTTTTTTAAACAATAAAAGAAAATAATCAAAAAACACGATTATCTGCCAAAATAAAATATTATTTCACAAACAGTATCATTCATATAATTTTACAATTTATTTTGGTTGGTCATTTGAACTGGGCAACACTGATTTTAATGTATCCATTATATATTGTATTTGTTCCTGTTATTGCGTTGCGCTAGATACTGGTGCTGTCATGATTACCATGGGAATCACCTGCGCCCGCTCTTTTAGCGCTAACTGCTGCGGGCTCTGATTGGCTCCCCGTTCCTACTTAAACCCAGTTCTGACAATCCCCTGTTGTCAGTCCGTCTGCAAACCTCAGTGAACATTAGGCAAGCCTTTTTCCGACCCTGACTCCCACCTGTCCCGTTTTTTGCTCCCTTCTGCTCCTGGCTTCAACCCGTTTTGGATACTGATCATGTCTGCTCTCCCCTCCCGGCTTTCAACCTTTTTTTGTCCCCTACTACGTCTTCTCTCCTATTCTGGTTTACGACTCGCTTCTGACCCCGACCACGTTTTTGCTCTCCTGTCCCGGCCTCCGGCCCCGCTTTTTCCGTCCCCAACACGGCCATCGCTCGCCACGGAAGATCCACTGGCGCGTACCCAGGTACCAGAGCGGCTTGCTTCCCGCGTCCAGCAAACCCCGGATCGTGGGCGCAGCCCTTTCTCTTTCTTCCAATAAAACCTGTGAGAAACGCAACACAAGTGGGTCCTGTCTCCGTTCTGGTGTTCACAGGTGCCTGTTTTCATGTATCGATTACCACTTCTTCTGGATCCTTTTATTAAAGGAAAATACAGGGTGATAACTAGACGATACAAACAAAATATATACATGTCTAGTTTGTTCAAAGATCCTGCATATTGCCCATTCACATTCAAGGGAGTAACAGGCACGCTTATTAAAGTATCGATTTTACACAGTAAGTTACTTGGTTTTATAATCCAAACACAATACGCAACACATTATTCAGTGTGCATTTGAAGGTGCAGTTGCTTAGACTGAATTTGACTCAATGAGCTGTCAGAAAACAGTGTTGTGTTTATGTCTAATCGCTAAACAGCAGGTCATAACATAAAGAAATGTTTTTCCATTCCCTCCATGCCTCCAGGAATCCTAAATTCGGTACCCGGCGGCTATCTGGGTGCCACTCGCTGCTCCACAAGGGATGGATTAAATGCAAATTGTGTTACAAGTTTTGGCACAAGTACAATTGGCATTCTTGGGCAAAAAGTTGCTGATCACAACCAGTCTAGGACACAAAGATCTAAAAGCAGTTGCTGATAGGCTCCACTTCATGCATGACCCTAATGAGGACACAGTCAAAAATAAACAGTAGCGCGTGTGTGTCGTTTCCAAGCGAGACAGGCATTTCCAATTGCCTAAAGGCTTTTATTTTCACAGTGAAAAGATATGAGACCATGTAGTCCAATTAATTAAAGTCCATACATACATGCTATTATATGTCTTTGATGCCTAAGCACGCTAACACACCTTGGCTTGTCAATCAAAGGCCCGGCGGTGGCGCCTCTTTTTTCACCTCACTTCAGTGCAGCGGAGCTCTTTGTAGATTTATACTGCAGACCATTAGAGAAAAAAATATCCCCAAAGAAAGCGACCACATGAAACACGTACAAAAACAGCAACCAGACCAGCCACAGAGGCGCTCTCGCCACATTTCGGACACCATCAAAGACACAACGAGCATTTAGAAGCGTACAGGAACAAGGGGATGGGAAAAACGGCAACTATGGATGGCCGCGAGGAAAACAAGGTGAGGGAAGCAGCCGTGTTTTGGACAAGGACATGAATCAAATGGGCTGTGGGAATAAGACGCGAAATATAGAATAAAAAACACTCTGGAATTATCACTTTAAATGCTATCTCGGCTTTGGCTTCAATAATTGATCAGCCGCCACCATCTTTCGGAAGAGAAGGCGCTAATGTCACGCTTGTTAATGATTGCTGAATTGCGAGAAAAATGCTCAAATGACTGCTATTCATGTCCAATGGCAACGGGCTTCAACTCTTCTGCCTAACAGGAGTCACATCTCCAAGCCAATTTAAATTCACAGTTGGTTAGTATTAGTTTAAGAAGCAAAGAGAAAGCAAGGAAACTGTGCGGGTCAGATTTATCGACATTTCGTTCTGTATACACGTGTACTAGAATGACAATAAAGTAGATCTGAATCTGAATCTGAATCTGAAAACTTCATGCATTCCTGCCTGGATGCAACAACATATTATAATGCATTGTGTGAAATTTCAAATGGCATATATCATAAAGTCTCGATTCCTCCCTAAGTGGAGCTAATAGTTGTTCTGGACTAGAAAAATAGATCAACATGTTTTTGGTTCACTTTTTGTTAGCAATCAAGTGCCAGAAAGAGCAAGGAGTTTTTTTTTTAACTAATTTCAAAATGATTGTATTGCTGTGATCAAATGAGATATAATATCTCCTTTTCTCTCTGTGTGGCACTAATAATTCTGCACAATATGAATGACGCTGATACACTTTTTGTTATTAAGTTCTGAAAAGAGCTTAAAGTCGAATATTTCTTTGTAACGATTTTCGTTATTGTTGAGTTCAGTTAAGCACTTTCACCTCAGGTATTCAGTGCTAGTATCCCAAGTGTAATGCGAATATTTAAAAAACAACAATTGCCACCCTAATAATGACTTGTGTCTCAAAGTATTTAGCTTTTTCATGTTTTTTTTCTCCGCGTAAACTAAGTATTGTAACTAACAAACGTTCTTGAATACGTACGGCTGTGATAAAAATCATGTATTGACAACGTAAAAAATGAACAAAATAAATAATACCAAAATACCTTTAACAATATGTTTGTAGTCCTTCAAATTCCAATTCATCATCAGATGCACTAAAAAGTTTCCTTGCCTTGCTTTTTTTTTTCTTTATATCTTTCAGGATGACTTGATGTTCTCTCCATTCTCTAACATTGGTCTCTGGTACAGTGATTTTTTTTCCCCTAGCTTCTACATTACTATGAATTTCAGCATGGTCGGCATTTTTAAGATCGAAAGGGGTGTCATTTGCATAACTTTTCCTCTTTGCAGCCCGAGTTGCCATCTAACATGTACCAATATATAATTATATTTATGAAAAAGACAGATTTCTATTCATAACGATAGATACTAGTAATTGTGCGAACTGGCAATGCTTAACTTGCGCTTCAGTGTGAGCGAGGAAATGAATCAAGAGGCGCCTTGCCCCTTTGCGTAAAAGCCATCGATAATTTCTTTAAATATAAGGTCCACGCGATTAATGTGGATTTGTAACACAAAAATGTGGGTGTCTTACAGCCAGAGAGATGTGGTTGCATTCAATGTTTTGCGATTGTGTTCGGTGATATTTTTGATTATTGTACAAATATGGTAACACAAAAAGTATAGTTTATAATGCACACCCAAACTTTGGGTTATTTTTGGGGGTTAAAAAAAATGCATGTTATACACGAATAAATATGGTTTGTCACAAATGTCAATACTTTAAGTGCCAATGTTGATATCTAGTATCCAAATGCAATTCCCATTCCTCATGGTACATGTACTGCTGATTTCAGTTTAATTAAACTGTTTATTCCGCAGGGGTCGGGAACCTTTTCGACCCAAAGAGCCATAACAGCTAAACATTTTTATTTTCGAAAGAGCCATATACATATATTTTAAGACAAAATTCAGCAAAACCGCCAAACCTGCTAACTTTTCAGCGGCTTTTGTTTTACTGTCTGACGTTAAATTATTTAATGACATGTATGAAACAATAATAATATTAATAATAATAATGCCAGAGCCTGTGTCCCATATTAATAAATATAACACTTTAAAATTGTCTTCCTCCCACTGTTGCTTAAGATCATTGAGGCCCATTTTTACCTTCATTTTTTTTCTGTAAAGAATGGTTGCAAAACAAGGTGCAAGCAAAGTTCTTTAGTAAATATGTCACAAAAAACGTTAACCAAAAATATACGGATGTATTTCCCTTCAACGCAGTGGGCACGTGCTATGTGTGCCTAGCTTTGCCCACACCCACTGCTCACAAAATCAAATTGTTCTGTGTGCTTGGCTAGCATTTTGGGGTAACTAGTATGTTTCGGGTTTCTAATCTTAAAGTGTCTCAACAGTGAACATACATAATTAAATGAGCTTCCATCTAAAGTATTGGTTAGTAATGTACAGCCAAAACAGGGTCCGACGGTGACACCTTCACAATAAACTATAGTTAAGACTGTGCATGTTATATACTGGACCCAACACCCTGCCGTGACAGAGACTCTTCGGCAATGTGGGCACCAGACTCAAAGCTGAGCTTATCAGGATACATAAAAATTTACCTAGGAACAATTTTATCCCAGCATGAAAAGAGCCATATATGGCTCACAAGCCATAGTTTCCTGACCTCTGCTGTACCAGCAGGTTTGTGTTAGTCATACAAGTAAAAAAAGGCGTTTACCTAGTGTTTTCCGATATCAAAAAGCAATATTTTATTTCTCTAGTATTTCATTCTCGATCTTGACATTTAAGCATCCTAAAATCACTAGCAACAATGCAGCAATACTATGCAAAAAGAGTGAAATAACCTTGTAAAAACCCAAATGATCCATTGATATATTTGACTCGAATTTCAAAAACTTTGTGTAGTTTACTGTCTTTATATACTTCCATAAGCCATTTAACCTGACTTTGAAAGTGGTTCAATAATCCTGACCACAATCACATCTCCATTGACAAGAGCCTGTGCACCCTCAGAAACATTCTGAGGTAATTTGTCTCTACTTTTTTCATACTGTATAAGACTGTCATCTGGACATGTCTAAGGCGCACAGCCTTTTTGTACTTATTGTATGGACGCAAAGGCGATCAGGTGCTCTATTATCTAATTTCCCTAATGTTGGCAACACAGCGAGATGGTAATTTAGAGAACGTAAGGCTTAATATTGATGCAACAGCAGTCAGGATGTCTTGACTTCTGAAGCCTTTTTTCATATGATCACTAAGATCTCTGAATCGCAAATGCGTGCAAACTGTTTTTAACTCTTTGGTCTATGGCTGGAGTTGACAACTCAAAATGTTGAAAGAGTCATATTGGACAAGAAGGAAAACGGGCAGCACGGCGGCCCGGTGGTTAGCGCGTGCGCGGCACAGTTCTGAAGTTATGGGTTAAAATCCAGCTACCAACCTTCCTGTGCGGAGTTTGCATGTTCTTCCTGTGCTTGCGTGGGTTTCCTCCGGGCACTCCGGTTTCCTCCGGGCACCCCGGTTTCCTTCCACATTCCAAAAATTCCCTTGCCAGAAGGCCCATTTAACATCGGATCATTGACTATGTATATATGATCCAGACAGTTCAAGGAAAAATAATATATGCTCGTCGTAATTGACCGCTTTAGTCGTTGGGTTGAAGCAGTACCATCAAAAGATTTAGGCAGAAACAATAATTCAGTTTTTGATCAGAGAAGTTATTCTGCGATTTGGTATTCCATCAGATTCAGATTCAGATTCAGATTCAGATCTACTTTATTGTCATTCTAGTACACGTGTATACAGAACGAAATGTCGATACATCTGACCCGCACAGTTTCCTCGAATGTACAGATATAAGTAAAAGTTGTATTGTATTATGGCTACGTATAGTATTTTACCATACCATAGTGCCGATAGTGCAAGAGGAGTAGCTAACCAGATGTGCAAAATGGGCATTCCGGTTAACCAGTCAGGTAAACAGTAACATTAACACTGTAACAGTAACGCTGTAAGTACAATAGTGCAGAGAGCAAATGTGCAAGGAGTGGCAAGCTATAAAGAACTGCCAGTAGTGCAAAAAGTCAGATTAGCAGCCGTTAAGATTTAGGTTAACTATATGTTAGATTGACCATTTAACAGTCTAATGGCCAGGGGGGACTAGACTACTGCGGAACCTGGTGGTCCTGCACCGCACACTGCAGTACCTCTTCCCAGAGGCTAGCAGAGTGAACAGTCCATGATGGGGGTGAGAGGGGTCCCCGATAATGTTTTTAGCATGGGATAGGCAGCGCTTCTGGCCAATGTCCTGAATGGAGGGAAGTGTAGTCCTGATCAGAAATAAGCTCAGATAATGGTGCGGCATTTGTTCAAAAGGTCGTGAAGGGTATCCTACAAAAGCTACACATTAAACAACGGTTAGGTGCGGTGTATCACCCACTGCCCGGAGATAGCTGGGATGGGCTCCAGGACCCCCGCGACCCTACTGAGGATAAGCGGTACAGATAATGGATGGATGAATGGATGGAAAACATAAACATATGTTTGGAGCCGCAAAGCCTTTTAAGGAAGCCAACACTGTACATGTCTATATCCTTTTAAAAATGTTGAAAATATTTGTGTCATGTTTGTCTTCTTGCAGAAACAATTTCATATCCCATTAACAAACTTTTTTCAAAAAGTGCCAGGGAGCCACTAGAGAGTGCCAAAGACACATTTGTTGCTAAGTCCTGATCTACAGAATTGAATATAGTTTTGTTTTATTAACCTCAATTTTACTCATTGTTTTGTACCTAAGACAACAATGTTGGATGCACGAACTTTTTACATTTCTATTAAAAGTTCCATAACTTGAAGTAAGTTTCCTTTTATACGAACATTTTACATTTACACGAGAGGTTTGACTATCTTACAGAATTTCCAATGTTCTACATTCTGTAAGTTTTATACTTTTGCACGTATTCACATTTTTATGTGAGTGTCAAGTCTTTTTTATTTTTTGCTACGGTCTTTATGTGATCACATTATCATTTTTTAGTTTCAATTGAATACATTTTAATGTTTCTATGTGACACTTTTCATATTTTTGCATCTTTGATTTACATTTTACATGGTAATAATTGGAATTTAACCTAAAGATTATGCAAAAACTTGACGTGTCTCTTGTAAAGTGGAACTTGGAAATTTTCATGTTAGAATAATACAGGCATCATGCAAAAAAAAACCACATAGCTGTGTTTCAGAAATCCATTTCAATATTTATTTTTGTATAAATGATCAGATGCAAATGTTTTTGTACAATAACTTGTAGCTCAATTTCAAATACAGAATTCGTAGGGTGCCTGTGGTTTTGCAAACCAATCGATGCAAGTTAAAAAAAACAGGGTTCGAACGGATGCTTGGGAATGTTGCCTTCTGTCTAAACAAGACTGCTTTGAAATGACGCTGACACTGATCTCTGGTGGCTTTGCTTTACCGATGCATTTCTTCTTCCCTCGTAATTAAAGGTAGTTGGTTTGTATGGCATTGTCCTTTGAAGTGTCATCGCTCGCGCCCAGAGGAAAGGTGCAACCTGCACCTAAACAGGACACTATGAAATGTATATTAGTGTCAGGATTACGTTTCAATTTATTATTAGCTGTGCAAAGAAGGTAGTGTTTTCCCGTGATGGATTGTAATGGAAAGAATGTCATGTAATTCACAGATATATATGTGGCTCTGGGCAGCACGGCGGCGCAGTGGTTAGCACGTGTGCGGCATAGTTCTAAGGTCTTGGGAACATCCTGTGTGGGTTCAAATCCAGCTACCAGACTTCCTGTGCCGAGTTTGTATGTTCTCCCCGTGCTTGCGTGGGTTTCCTCCGGGCACTCCGGTTTCCTCCCACATTCCAAAGACATGCATTTTTGGTGTACTGGCCAGTTCAAATTGTCCCTAGGTGTGAATGAGCGATCGAGTTGTCTGTCCCCGTGTGCCCTGCGATTGGCTGGCAACCAGTTCAGGGTGTCCCCTGCCCACTGCCCGATGATTGCTGGGATGGGCTCCAGCACCCCTGCCACCCTACTGAGGATAAGCGGTGCAGCTAATGAGATGAGATGAGATATGTGGCTCTGCAAAAATACCTGATTCACACTGGATTTCTGCTATAAATGGCACTGAGAAATTTGAAAAATTGACTTTGAAAGTCCTTAAATAGTGCTTGGATTTTGCTATTAAAACCATTAATCAACCCTGAAAAAAAAAATAAGGAAAGAAAACTAAAGCATACCCAACCCGGTAGTTCAAAAATTCAAAAGTTACCGTAAAGCTTGAATCTGTCCTACTTTTTTCCTGCTTTGTTATTTCACATGGTTTAAAAAGAAGTAGTTCAAATAAAACTAGAAGCATAGCCTGGGAGTTTTGCGCAGCACTGTGTCCTGTTGAATGCCAGTGTGTGGATGCCGATTCATTTCTCATCCAAGTCACTGAAAGATTTTGGAAATGCTTGTTAGGGCTTTATTTGCCCTTTTTCTTCCATCACTTTTCTCTCGAGCTTTGCTGCTGAATGACAAAGCCTTTTCAGAGAAAATGAGGCGATGGACTAAAATAGAGCTGACTGACTGCAAGTTCCCAAAACGTGAATGGTAAAATAGTTTCACAGCAGTGATTGAAAGAAATATCTACAACCTTCTTCTATTCATCTTCGCCTTTAAGGCTGCTGTCTGTCCCCTGCACAACCTCGTGCAAAAAGTGAGCAATTCTTCCAAAAATGAGCCCTCTACATCTTTAAATTTGCTGACAAACTATGATGACCTACAAAAACATTTACATTCCATTAGCACAATGCTAATGCCAAACAAAAACTAAGCAAATTAGAATGTTAACCATTCTCAACAATGCATCACACTTCTTGCTATTTCAGGTTTCTCCTAGAGAAGTGATTACCATAGTTTCCACACTATAAGGCACACAGAATTAATACTAAAATAATGACGAGGGTTACAAAAGAAAATGCCATATTAGCGCATTGATTGATCCGTCGAAATATGTCATTGATCACGATAGCATGAAATTGCACACCATAGCATTGGATGCAACCTAGATCACGGCGTGGATTCTATCTGTGTCTAGACCAGAACAGAGACAGAACCCACTTGCGTTGCGTTTCTCACAAGTTTTATTCGAAGAAAGAAAAAGGGTTGCGCCCACGATCCGGTGATTGCTGGACGCGAGAGGCGGGTCGCTCTGATACTCTGATTGGGCTCCAAACGCGGAAGTGGATCCTTGGTGGTGAGAGATGGCGGAGTCGGGGACGGAAAAGCGGGTCAGTAGCCAGGACAGGAGGGCAAAAATGTGGTCTGGGTTTGAACTGAGGCGTAAGCCAGAATAGGAGAGACGATTTGGTTGGCGACAAAAAGAGGTCAAAGGCCGGGACAGGAGAGTAGACGTGGTCAGGATAAAAAAACGGGGCGAAGCCGGGGAACAGACGGGAGCAAAAACCTGGACAGGTAGGAGTCAGGGTCGAAAAAGGCTTGTCTAGTGTTAACTGTGATTCGCAGACGGACTGACAAAAGGGGACAGACAGGAGTGGGTACAAGTACTGATCGGGAGCCAGAGTCCGAGGCAGTTGGCGCCAAAGGAGCGGGCACAGCTGAGTCACATCAGTAATCATGACAATCTGCTAGACCACAAGGGATACAGATGACACATAAAACGGTATTAGGTTGTATCTTATCATCGATATTACCACTTAAATACAGTATTGTATTGCCAGCTAAAAAGGTCTTTGCAAAGCGTATGAGATTCTGAACTAAATGTAGAGATAGGTATTGTGGGAAGTAATTAGGCTGTCCTGAAATATATAAATAAAAACAGAGTGGTAAGTATTCTAACCGTTTGCCACTTTTTTTTTTTAATTTGAGCTGAGAAAAGTAAAACATCTGTAACAGCTTTTTCATTTATTGGGTGTATCCCCTTTTGATTTAGTTGATTGAATCGGGCCCGATTCCCTTTGCATTCAACTTCAGGCAGATGTGGACAACCGTTAATTACCGAGTGGCCTGTTCGATCCCTGTTGCCACCTTTGGTATGCAATTGTATTAAGCGATTTTTATCGATTGTTTAATAATTGCGCAAATGAGGTAACACTTTTCCAATATTTCATGCATCTAAAGTGGAACAAATAATAAGGCACACTTTCAAAAATTTGGTCGATTTGAGGTTTTGGGCTGCGCTTGTTTGGGTAGTTTTTGTGGGTCTATGGTTGTTATTTTGTTACAGTCATATACTCTCAGTCTTTAAGGACGTCATCTTGAGATATGTTTGCATGTCGCTATATTTAAGTTCTCCTTAAAAACAAAAGAAGCACAGATATTGCACTGTTCTTTTAAAATCACATTCGCTCAGGTGGTAGAGCGCATGTCATGGGATCAAGAGATCACAGGTTCGATTTCGGCTCCTCCGTGTTATATGTTGAAGTGTCCTTTGGCAAGACTCTGAATCCCTAATGCCCCCAATAAGCAGATCGGCGCCTTGCATGGCCGCTATTGGTGTGTGAGTGTGTGAATGGGTAAGTGTGAAGCACATTGTAAAGCGCTTTCGGAAGTCTTCATTGACTTGAAAAGCGCTATATAAATGCAGACCATTTACCATTTACAAATCAATTAGAAATTGCAATGCATGTCTGAAAAGTTATTCTTTTATTTTATTTTATTTTTCCCCGAAATCATGCCGCCTTACTAGAGGACCTGAGCCAAATCGGCTAACTTCTAGACAAAATGTGGACGTGAGAATATTTTTAAAACATTGCTGCATGATTGCGAGGAGAAACACCACACGGTGTGTGCCTAATTGAAAAAAAAAAAAGGTATTTTATAATCCCTTTAGTATATGCACGTTCATGTTTACGTACAAGTGGGTATGGGTGCTCCTGTGGACAATATTTGTTATGTTTGTGTGGCAATGTTCCATTTGTTCCCATCCTTAAGACCACCCCCACCACACACACAGACGCTTTCGACCAGATGTTTCCGTTCTACATCACTGAATCTTAAATGAGAGACTACCGCTGCTCTTTCTCTTTCTGTATGTGCGTGTATGTGCGCACAACTGTGGCTCCGGGTCCCTTTCTGGTTGTTCTGCGGCACATCTAATTGGAGGTATTTTACTGTCCCTGATTGTTGTTGTGCGTGCATGTCGTATGAGCATTGCAGCGCCGTTAAACCGATTCTAACAGGTAATTTAAAAACACGTTTAACACTCTCTGACTTTCTGCTATTCCCTACGTGTAGTATAGAGGTAAGATCAAGCGTAAAAAAAATTAGCCCGACCCGACCCGAGTAGCAAATATGTAAACCCGAAACCGACGGATTAACTTGATCTGACAAACAAGCCTGAAATAACCTCGAAGCTTTAATTTGCCGCTAAAGTAAACACAAAATTTTACTCCGGCCGAGCGTACTTCAGCACCAAAACTGTGTTTTTTGGCTTAACTTTGCTGCTTGTGGTTTACATGGGGGAGAGTCCCTCAAAACAAGTGTGCACTGCAAGTGCAACGCCGAAGTGCGGATATCAGCGACATGCAGCAGACTAAAGTGAAACCAAGCAAAATGGCACCGAAAAGAAGATCTAATTCTGGAGATTGCCAGCTACAAACAGTGAAATATTTTGCCAAAAAGCAAAACGAACGTTTGTAAAGAATGTAAGCTATTGGCAAGAGGAAAAAATGACTTCTGACATGAGGGTGGTGGTGGGAGGAAGACGTGTGTCTTTTACCCCAACGCAGAGAAATAAAATGTGTATGTATTTACTTGTTTTATTTTAAACTGATAGTTTGGGAAGCATTTTCTTTGTCTAAATAATTACTTAATTAAAAGTAAGTGTACGCTGTGTAGATCCTCCACGAAGGGAAATAGTAAAAATCGAATAAATATTTGAAGGATTTTTGTGACATTTAAACATAATAACTGCTTGCACCTTGTTTTGAAACCATTCTTCCGAACAAAAATGTGCCTGTCTTCTATTTTGTATGTTCACGTGATCTGTAAACACGGGCAACACTTGACAAATCAGAGTTGAAAAAGGTGCCGCTTAAAATGGCTTCAGGTATGCGGGTGCCTGTGCCATTGACATTCTGTAGCTAACGGCGTCAACGTCAAATGGCATTAAGTGTATGTGGGGGCCTACTTGTTTTAGACAATCCTAAAACCTCAAATACATTTATATATTTTTTTCCAAAACAACACCGATTGACAAAAGTCAATTCTCTTAGTAGATTGGTCCTTTCTTCACCTTGTTTGTTATTCTTGACCCAACCATGTGGTATGCTTCATGAAAGATTTTTGGTGGTCTTTTACATTTTCATTATGACGGAGTAATTCTAAAAAACATCCTTAAGTCACTTAACACAGTACATATTGAGCCACGTGGAAAGCCTTTTGTCCGATGCTCTTGTGTAAGAGGCAAAGGTTGATAACAATCTGTGTTTTTGTCACAGCTCTGAAGAAGCAATTTAGCAGTATCTCTGTGTGAACAAGGCCCCCATTAGCTTTCAAACCTTTTTTATTTGAAAACGCCAGTTCTTTTTTCTGGAAAAGCCTTCCTCGGTTTATACTCATTACTGCTCTGCTCGGCTAACGACTCCGTACATCTATTAATTCCTGCCACAAGAGTTTGAAACGATTCCATTGACTGCTGCAGCTGCAGAAGGATCAAGCGGTCCTGCGTTCGTGCTTCCCCCCGCCCCGACGCTCTCATTTCGCTGTCTTTGTCTCTCGCTGCGCTTCCATAATTAAAACCCGGGTAAAAAGACAAAGAGATAGAGTGATGGACAGAAGAATGAGTCATGCACTATGTTGGTCCGACAAGCAATATGCTCGCAGCGTTACTGCTTTGTACGCGGCTCATTGTATGTTTTCCATCAAAGATTTGATATCCGTGTGTATTGTTTTGACAGTCACGTAGGCGGGCGCCCACTCACACGGGCCAACGCTCAAGAATCTTTAAAAGAAAATGGCTGTAATTAGTGAAAGACCAAGAGACAAAACTAACAGGAACAAGCCGAATACTCCATGTACCGTAAATTCCGGAATACAGAGCACACCTGATTAAAAGCCGTCAGCGCATATTTACGGAAGAGAGTCAACTTTGTTTTTATTCAAGCCGCATACGATTTTAAGCCACAGACTTAAACAGCAAGTAGAATTAAGCCATTCATGTCAATTTATTACATTTTAAATGGACAGTGTGTAATATTTAGTTTCTCCCAGTGGTACAAAACAGTAAAAAAAAAAAAAAAAACAATAATAATAATTCGACTTCCAGGCAAAAATACAATAACTATCATACCAATGGTAATTTTCATAAAAAAAAATCGGTCGAAAAATGTATATTTCTTTTACAAAGTGGAATCCCTATTGAAGGCCGCCGCCGTGTAACAGCCTGGGTTCTTGCTGTTACGGTGTGCACTTGGCACTGGATTTCACTTGCATTAAACAATACAGTGCAATCTAGTACTCAGATGTTACACATTGGGTTGTAAAAACTAAGTGGAGAAAGGTCTCTTGCCAAAAAATAACAAACGCATTGTAAGACAGCCTTCTGTTTTCAGCCCGATACCTGATAATTAGTCCCCTGCTGCCAAACCAAAATATTCAATCAGCTGACACTACTCGTAAGAAAGATTCCAAGCATGTATGTGTAACGATTTTTTTATGTATTAGTAGCAATACTTTGTCCCTGCTTTATTTTATCATGTGTGTAAGGGATGGGAGAGCTTAAGATAAGCCACATGGCTCAGCAAGTGTATGGGGTGTTGTGATTGTACGGGCTTCTGAATTTTTATAAGTACATTCTATTAAGTTTGGTTTTGAGGATGTTTATTGTCACACTCCTGCATATATGTTAATGCCAATGCATTTAATATTGACTGCTAAGCAAATGTCCTAATCCCGGCACATGTGTTACAGTACTTCTCTGTACTAGACATTTCCCCACTGATTCTGTCAACATTGCGGTCTTACTCCATACGGGTAGTGGGAATATCAGTTACACATTAAGCGCGCCACTAATTAGATGGCAAGGCATTTTCTACCAAAGGGAGTCATAGTTACTTCTGCTGTTTAGCTACGCTTTATTCAGAGCACATGGCAGAAATCACACCGTGTCATTTCATGTCCCATGCCCTTGCGATGCTTTGATTTAATAAACAGTCAGATTCCAGCTAAGCCAGCTGCTAGGAGACTCCGGAAACGGAACCTGGACAGTCACCGTAGCTGGGGAGATCCGTGGGAAGGGCCCGGGGTGCGTCCAAAGTTTCCGCCGACAGCCTTGCTCGCTAAATAGGAACGCTTCATTGTATTGTAAATCGCAGTGTTTGAAATTTAGAAAAAAAGTAGAGGCTTGTAGGCCGGTAACATGCTATTTGTACAAGCCAGCGAGCAAAAAGTCTTAACTCAACTTTTTTGGCTGCCGCAGTGGAATCAAGGACAAGAAACAGAAAACAAGCGTCTTGGAGACTCTCGGAGTTATTTGCATGCGTCACCGTGTCTCCTGGCAATATACAAATGAAGCAGATGGATCAATGTCCTGTGTTGAATCAGCCCAGGGGAGCGTCGGGAACCGCCGATGGGGTTTACTAGACGGAATAATGTGCCGTTATTGTGAGAGATGCCTGTTAGAATAGATCCCCCTCAAAAATACATTGCACACCGGCTATTGCATGGGGATATTATTCCTCTTCGCTTGTAGAGATGCGCAAGCACACATGGAAGCCACTCAGGGATGTCGAATGAGGTGTCAAGTGCACCGCTACGTTGCTCGGATTTTTAAAGATGCAGACATCTCCGGCGCCGTCCCTGCGACCTAAAACCATGTCTTTATATCCAAAATGTGTGTATGCAAATCAATGTTGTGGATAGCAGCTGGAGACAGCACATGCTCCTCAATGTTTTACAGTCATTACTTGGCTGCTTTAAAAAAAGATGTATGTATGAAAGGCACAGATGCAGAACTGGGGAGACAGATATATTTTGCATTTGCATTTTATAGTGATCACTTAAGTCCTGAAGCTGCAAGATGTTAATAGAGCTTCACTTAACCACTACCTTGGAAATTAAACACTCTAATTGAATGGTTAAAAAATAAATATAAACCCGTCAAACTAAAATGTTTTGATTTAAGTAGATAAAATAGCTAGTGGAAAGATTAGCTTTTTTTTTCTAATGTCCATTTGCAAAACATAATAACATACCTGCAAGGAATGGTCATCCAATTATTCCCGAAAACATATAGCTGTAGGAATACTTTTCTATTAAATGTAATCAAACATTATTAAATATGCTTAAAGGGACACCCTGCAATATTTAGCGCTTCCTAGTTGTAAAAAAAACAAAATCAAAAAATGGTAAAATAATAATATAAGCCATAAAAATGGAAATATTGATGGATTTTATATATATATATATATATATATATATATATATATATATATATATATATATATATATATATATATATATATATATATATATATATATATATAAATATATATATATATATATATAAAAGCAAAATATAGGAACTACGACATGAATGTGCAGTTTTTTAAATACTTTTAGATCAAGAAATGTTTATTTTACTAAATATGTCATGCTTTTGGGTGAAGTGAAGGAAAGCAGAAACAGACGCATGAATGATTAAAAAAGGGATTTTTTTTTAACAACAACACCAGGAACCAAGTAGCAAATAAACAAGGGGTCACAAAACAAATAAAATGTTCAAACAAAAACCAGTTGACATGGTAACTGAAGTGGTAAAGTATAAAAATGCAATAATCAAAGTTGAAGTCACGAAGTTGCAAAAAAATAACACCATGTCCAAACCAAAAACGGGAAACACAAATAAATCAGACATAACACGACAGTTGGGATACAATTAGAGCTAATATGTGAGTGACCAGAAAAGTTAAGGCCAATAAAGAGCGAATAATACAGCAAGAGAGTGGAGAAAGAGAGAACACACAGAAAACAGGACTCACCTAAAGGGCCTTGATATGATTGCCCATCATCTTCCTGCTAAGGGTACCCCAAAAACCCAGAATCTTGTAAAAGGTTCATATGTTTAATAATAGAAAAAATAGAAGAACAATTCTGCAGTTTGGTCACTTTAAGTCTCTGTAGTTTGTATTTTCCCTTGTCCTTGTAGCACTCATTTTTTGGTTGCACTACAGATTACAGCAATATCCAGCGGTCAAATACAACTGAACCACATACATAACTTGGTAGTTGTATTGGGAAATTGCATTTTGCATTCATTCTTAGTTTTGGGACGTTTTAGGTGGAAAACGGTCATTCGGACATATTTTTCTTGTTGATGACTAATATGTGGTCGTAAGTGATGTGTTGTTGCCAACCAATTAATCAGTGCACAAATCGATTACCAAAAAAATATCCTCTTTATACATCTGGACCTAATAGATGCCACAGCCTGAACTATCCCAAATAAGCAGCCAGGCAGGATTACAATGTTGACATCCTCACTCGTATCACCGTGTTCTGCTCGTGTAAACACTTTCAGAGTATCCAGAATACAAATGAAATATTATTATGCATGCAAATTCAACATCCAGTCTCTGTGCGACGGAGCTTGCACTCGTGTGCACTGCATAACAGGTTAGATGAGAGTTTGGGGCCGGTCGGGAGCCACTCATTTGTTGCAACAGTAAAAGGCGGGCAGACGCAGCAGTGAATGATAAAGCTGCGTGTCAAAGCAAATGTGACTCTGCATAGGAAGAAAAGGAACCTAAAGGAAAGGGTGGAATGTGATTTAATGAGGTGCTGAGGAAGGCGAAATAGTGCATGGAGAGTTCAGACGAGATAGGAGCAGAAGAATGTCAGGAGGTTCGTTGCTCAGCTACCTCCGCATGTGTATAATTCAAAACGGTTTCAATACGTGGTTTGGAATTATTTGATTTGGACTTTATTATTTTGATTAATTCATTCATTAAAATACGTTATATATCACATTATCAATTACCACTTTTATCCGCATATAAGCCAAATTTAAATCAGGGGGTGGGCTTATATGCACATAAAACAAAATATACACAAGGGGGGCTAAGGCAGACATAGTCCTCCAATAACCCCCTCGCCCGATCTAATCTTCCTGTTTCGTCAACTGGTCCCGTCCAGATTGTTTTTGAGAGGGACCACATTTATTTTTTATTTTATTTTCTGCATTTATATAGCGCTTTTCAAGACAATGACTTCCCAAAGCGCTTCACAACGTGCTCCACATTTCCCAAAAGCGGCCTTGCAGCCAAGTAAGGCGCTAACCTGCTTATTGGGGGTATTAGGGGTTCAGTGTCTTACCCAAGGACATTTCGACATGTAACACGGACGAGCCGGGGTTCGAACTGGGACCCCTTGATCCCAAGACGAGCGCTCTACCTCCTGAGCTACTGACGCCCCAAATCTCATTTTATTGTGATCCAATGTGTTTTTTTTTGCCCTATTTGCCGATGGTAATGAGTCTAAGTTATTAACAAGGAAAGGTGGAAACAGTGTCAAGAATGATCTAGTCGAAAAAGGAAATGACCACGAAATATGAAAACGTTGGGCTCGTGTCTGCCATCGGAGCGCTGCTTACAGGAACTATACCTGCTTTTAAATGGTTTTATTTTTACAATTATTCCCAGGATATTAATCTTCATCATCCATCCATTCATTATCTGCACTGCTTATCCTCAGTAGGCTCACAAGGGTGCTGGAGCCCATCCCAGGTATCTTCGGGCAGCGGCCAGGGGACACATTGAACTGGTTGCCAGTCAGTCGCAGGGCATACAGAGACAAACAACTCCACTGGCTCATTCACACCTTGGGACAATTTGGACCAGCCAATAAACCTGACATGCATGTTTTTAGAATGTGGGAGGAAACTGCAGTGCCCTGAGAAAACCCACGCAAGCACGGGGAGAACATGCAAACTCGGCACAGGGGGATTTGATCCCAAGATCTCAGAACTGTGCCATGGACGCGATAACCATTCACCCGCTGTGCTGCCCAATAAATGTTATGGGAAACACTGCTCATGACAGGGGAAACTTTCACAGGCATTTGCTTTGATATATGCGCTCTAAATAAAGTGTTATTGCACCACATAGATTATATTTTTCTTCAAAAGCATACACTAAATCTGAGCACATATTGGCATTCAATTGTTTGCGGTTCAAGGCCTTGATTATGCATTTTGTGGTGGAGTCAATTGCTGTGGTTAAAAAAATTACCTTTTTACGGTGTTTCTCTTTTTTATAATCTTGATACTGTGTAGTTTTACAGAGGTTATTGTATAGTATAAAATAAAAGCAGACCAAACAGAAACAATGAACCAATTGAATGAGCAGAAAAGGTGTTGGAATGAAATCTCAACAATTTTGATACAACTGCAATTGCTGTGAGGACAAAAACAACTCGAAGAGAGTCGGAGTGAGAAACCGATTTTGAAGGGAATTCTGAGAACAGGAATAGATCAACCGTCCTTTCTTCTAAATATAGTCTCTTAACCTCTCACTCACTCTTTGCGTGTGTCTGCATGTACCTGTGTTAAAACACACAATGTACCTCATCCGACCGCAGTATCGCAAAAAAGATGACGGCCATTACCAAGCTGTCCAAACCAGGTGGTACAGCTGCAAACAGAACACACTGATCTATTGCCGCTCTAATGAATCCGTTATGGCCAGACCCAAACAATCAATCTCCGAGCCACTTAATCAATTAAGCCATTAATCAGACGCGGACCCCAACTGTTCTTGCCGGTGGGGACTGGAGGGGAATGAGTGATCGCTTTACATATAAACACAGACTAAAATACACACAAGCACGCTCGCTTAATTTGTGAGTCAGCTCATGTGCCATATGCCTTGAAGCGTGTCATCATCAGGCAGTGACAATTCTAACACTTTCTTGGCTTATGGGATAACAAAGTATCTAAGGGTATGTGTATTTAAAAATAATTGAGAAAAAAAAAATCTATGTTTTTCATATTTGTACAGAAGCACCAAGGAAAACATCTAGAAATTAGCAAAGCTATCTCTAGAGACAACTAAGCATTTTAGTTGGAAAGATTGTTATTCCCCCTCTTTTCCTGTTATTTTTTTACATCCATTTAAAAAATTTACTTTCACACAAAGAAGAACAAAAAGTTAACCTCATGCAAAAACAACATTACTTACGATGATAGTATCACGAAGCCGGACCAGGGAGGCAGGAACGGTGAACTCAATTGCGTAACGATCAGTTACTTTTATTTAAAAAATAAAAGTTGTCCAACACACAGGGGCAAAAACAAAACAAAAACAGACTTACAGGCAATCAGAAACTTAGACTAGGAAATACTCACAAAACAAACTTAAAGCCACTAACTCAAACAAACGGCATGACAGGTCTTCCTCGAGTCAAACAAAACAGAACAGAGCAAAACAGAGCAATGCAATGAACCAGCAACCGGCAGTCCCCAAACCAGCCCTTAAGAATCCCAAACGTAATTAGGACAATCTGTGTCAGCCGGTGTCAAGGGGCGGGACCAGCTGGTTGTCATGGTGACCATGCAGGACATGACAGATAGGTTTTCGAGAAAAAGGCTAAACACTGTTCAATTTTGAAAAAAATAACATTTAATTAGCCTTATTTCCTTCTAAAATCACAAGTTAATTTGTATTTGTACCACATAATTAGTAAATGATTAAAACATTATTCCGTGCACTGTGGCCTTACGGTTTACATATTTTTCATGTAATAATGGACTTACAAACATCTGGTGACTTTGTTTGACATATTTACAAAAAATACCTCATGTCAAAATAATAATGCATGTCATAATGACCTCACAGTACATCAGTACGGCCATTATCACATACTAGGTATGTAATTATTTAAGGCAATTGTCAAATGCCAACAGTTAAAGTATGGAATTTAGAAAAAAACATTGAGAGTTTAATTAACTGAGATAATCTTCCTACTTAACATGCAATTTTTTTTAAAATATTAAAAAAAAAATCCTGTGCCATCTTCGCATTAAGTTAACAGAATGTACCAAATAGTATAGGATATGAGACAATACAATTGATTTCCAAATCATTCAAATGGAAATGAGTTTAACAGGGAAAACCACAATTTGATATCTGCATTCCTCTACCGATTCTTAAAAAATGGAAAAAGAAATATCCTGCATTTCACAGAAGAAATTAGCTCATCATATTTTTTGTGAGTAAACAACTTAAAATTCATGGAAAACTGTTTAACATAGTAATTCGTGATTAATTTGCCTTTATTTTTAAAGCTCAAACGATAAAACCTACACATTCTGATTACAATTTGATACGAAAGACGTGATTGCTTGTAGATACAGTATTCATGGAAATTAGTCATTGAATAATGAACACATTTAATAGATGTAGTTGTCATATTGAGGAACGAACTTCCAAACTAATTTATTTTCAAATAAAGTTAACCAGGACAGGCCCAAGTTCAAGAGCCAATAAAATATACAGAGCTCATATTAAAGATTACCGTATTTTTACAATCATAATGTGTACCGTACGAAAGGCCGTTGTATCAGTCACTTCTACCAATGCTGTATTTAACACAAACTTAAGGCGCACCTTCTAATATGGTGTGGGATTCTTATACAATCCATGTGCCTACACTTTACTTTCTAATGTCCTCATGGTGTCCACCACTGTGTCCACCTTACAACAACAACACGTAGCAGAGTCTTGCAATTGCACGACGTGAATGTTTTCTGCGTATATACATGTGAGAAGTAATGCATGCTAAAAGAAGACAACATGCCAATGTTACATATACTGCAGGAAAGTATGCATGCTCCACATTTCTAAGGAAATGTAATATTTTCATGTGCGCCTTGTAGTCATAAAAATACAGTATTCACACTTAGACATCATGATTGTCTTTAATTACAGTGTGCTTTGCTATTTGTTGTGCATATGGAAAAATTCTTAGTGTACTGCTATGGTAAATAGCACGCTGTTTGACTGAGAGCATGTCAAGACCACATACACACTAAAGTGCTTCCGTATTTCTAAAAATTATTGGCAAACATGTTCAATACAGTCTGATTTTGTAAACAAATGTAAGACTAATAATCTTGCACGGAATATGAACAATATAAGCAATTGGGATTTTATTCAAAAGCTCATATTGTCTAACTTCTAATTGCAAGTAAAAATGTGTTTGAGTGTCTGCGATTATTATAACGACCAAGGCAATATCACGTTTTATTAATAAATGTAAAAGCTTGGTCTTCAATGAAATAGAAATATGACTCTAAATGAGTTTGAAATTATATGTATTTTTCCTGGGTGGCACTGCGGCTGAGTGGTTA
Organism: Urocampus carinirostris; assembly: GCF_059441175.1. Taxonomy (NCBI): domain Eukaryota; kingdom Metazoa; phylum Chordata; class Actinopteri; order Syngnathiformes; family Syngnathidae; genus Urocampus; species Urocampus carinirostris. Next base: position 21,941,679 of record NC_142356.1, read on the forward strand.
GCTCGACCGCGGCACAGTTCTGAGGCCATGGCATCAAATCCAGCTACTAGCCTTCATGTGCAAAGTTTGCATGCTCTCCCCGTGCTCAAGTGGGTTTCCTCCGATTTACTCCCACATCCAAAAACATGCATGGTAGGTTAATTGGCCGTTCTGAATTGTCCATAGGTGTGAATAAGCGAGTGAATTGTCTGTCCCTGTGTGCTCTGCGACTGGCTGGCAACCAGTTCAGGGTGTCCCCTGCCCACTGCCCGAGGATGGCTGAGATGGGCTCCAGCACCCCCGCGACTCTACTTCGGAAAATTGATGGATGGATGTATTTTTTCTCACTGTGACTAGTCGATGGACTATGTCGTGTCCGACTTTGTTCAATGCAAATACGTTTCAATCTAAAGTTACTCCAAACTTATGCTTATGTGCCCTTAATCTATATTATTAAACATTTTTCAATAAACATAACTTTTATTCAGCAACTTCTTGTCCCCACTGCATGGCAATGCATTTTCCTCAGAGGAACACAGTTCTTCGACAGAAAGCCCGCACTTGGATTTGACCTCAAAGCTCAGCTCACGAGTGGCTTTACCTACTTGCGATTTCTGTCTCTGTTGTCTTGCGTCATCTGCATTAATTTTTCATTTCCCATTTACATACTTATTCATTCCTAATGCATTAATTATGCATAAACACGGGATTAGTTTACCGTTTCTTCTTCATTTCGTTCCAAACACCAGGCAGTGCAGGATCTTTTTGGGGAATTATTTATTGGGAAGATTAGATCGGATCAAAAAACTGAAAATTAAATGTTTTGATCTCCCTAAGAATGTATGAGTTTTGAGAAGTGGGGTCACTTAAATGCCCCCTTGACCCACTCTTCAAAAATCCTTTAACTTTACCGAAATATTTACTCAATAAATAAGCAAATGAATGAATACATTCATAAATTCTTGACTATTTCCATGGCAAAGTGACAAGAAACATACGAAGGAGAACATTTTGCCTCATCCTAATATCGAACTGCATATATTCTGTTGATCTTTAATGAAAATACATTGTGTAATATTTGACTTCTTGATGTATTGTACAAAGCAGAGGTCCCAGGGTGCACCCTAAGGACAGTTGAGGTTCCTGCAGACCTGTTCTGAAAAAAAAAACTCACTAGTGCTGGGTCAAATTATTTTTTTATTGTTTGACTGAGTCTACTTAAACCTATATTTAATAATTAACCTGGTAATAACACAGTAACAGCATGACGGTAAGTTATTGTTTTAGAAATTGAAATAAATACATTCTAGTTCATGGGCTTCACGGAGAAAAAAATCATAATCTATTCGTGTATGAAACTTATCTATTTATTCATCTATTTATGGATTTATTTGACATGCAACAAACTAAATGCCAATTTATGAGGTTTATAAAGCGAATGAGCAAAAGAATGTGCAGTTTCTTTTAGCTAATTGGCCAAATTAATGGCGGCGCCCTCTGGCTGCGGCTGCATCGACCCGCTACAACGGGTCAGGTGTATCGACATTTCGTTCTGTGTACATTGTTACAAAGAATGACAATACAAAGGAAATTATTATTATTATTATTATTATTATTAAATTGTTTGCATGCTACCCAGCTACCATTTGACCTTTTTTGCTATTTATAAATCTAAATGTAGGCTTCCTTTCTTGTTAGCTTTTTAGCTTTGTCTTTGCTTTCTTTCTCGCCATTTGAATGGATTTTAGTCCTATAGCTAGCTAACTAGCTAACTTTGAGTGTTTTTTTAGCCGTTTACCTTTCTGGCTAACTATCAAGCTACATTTTTGGCAATTTAGCAAGCAATCAAGCTAAGTTGCCGTTTTAGAAATGTATATCAAACGTGGTGCCCTTTGCGCTACTTCGAACACAAAGTAGCTCTCGACTTGAAACAGGTTGGAGACCCCTGGTGTAGAGCAACCAAAAATGAATGCTAAAAAGCACAATGAGGAACACAAACTATATACACTTAAACCGGGTACCTGTGACAACAAGATTACTGAAAATGGTGTCTGTTCCCTCCTGGTGAAACTCATGTTGTGTCAAATGAATTCCTTTTTCCTTTACCCATGTTTGTTGAAAAAAAATACAAATTGGTATTATAGTTTGTTTATGTTTGCATTTTATTCAAATAAATATTATTTTTCTTAATTAGTTAAGTTTTGCAACTAGGATGTGCTAAATAATACAGTGTACTTTTAAGAATAGATCAAACATAATCATCAAAACAAATAAAATAATTGCTTACTGGTAATTATAAAACAGCAATATACTGCCCCCTATTGATGCTAAAGGTAACTTCAGTTACTTTTTTGATCCTCCCCCCAAAAAAACAGCATGGATATCCATCAATGGGCACACTTTATGCAAACATTCATTAATTTGTTTCGACTAATAACATGAAATTGGGCACAAGAAAATGTCTCATGGCACACAGGTTAAGATAAACTCAGACACAATTTGTTTCATTTATTTGGGTTTTTGGGGTGGTGTTTACATTCTTAAAAACTTTTAACTGTTTTAACTGTCGATTGTTTTAACCGAGTACTTAATGCAACTGTTTTATTTTTTATTTTTTATAATACATAGTGCTACCAAATACTACGGATATTCACACTTAAAACATACCTGACTCAAAAGGGTAAGCAGTGCAACCAAAAAGTCTGAATCTTCTTTAGTTTACTACCCCAGTTTATAGTAAATTACGAAAGACTGACTTTCTATGAAAACGACTAAAATTGAAAAAGAGCAAAGCTATTTTAAGTATTGACACTATTCCTTAATAATTTCCGGTGCGTTGCTGCCATCTGCTGGACACTATAGTAAAATCAGGTTTGGTTCTTTTTAGAACTACTTTGGACTTAGAAATTGCACTTTTAAATCCTACTGTGAAAATACTTTCAAAGTATTGAAACTATTATTGGGGCAGCACGGCGGCACAGTTCTGAGGTCATGAGATCGAACGTTCTGTGTGGAGTTTACATGTTCTCCCCGTGCTTGCGTGGGTTTCCTCCCACATTCCAAAAACCTGCATGTCAGGTCAACTGGGTGGTCCAAATTGTCCCTAGGTGTGAATGAGCGAGCAAATTGTCTGTCCCTGTGTGCCCTGGGACTGGCTGGCAACCGGTTCAGGGTGTCCCCTGCCCACTGCCCGAAGATAGCTGGGATGGGCTCCAGCAACCCAGCGACTCTACTGAGGACAAGTGGTGCAGATAATGGAGGGATGGATGGATGGATGAAACTACCTTCACACACTCTGAAATATGATTTTCAATGGTTGGCAGCTCTGAATTCACAATGAAAACGGGGGACATTGGCCCATACACAACTGTTAGCAGTATTTTTGGCGTTATCATTTCATTGTCACTGTGGTAGCGAGAACACGTTTCACCTTGCCATTATTGTTAGCGGAAATAATTACAATGTGCCTGTTGCTTCCAAAGCGCATTAATATTGGTGTTTTAGCCTCAGTATACAATAAGCCCCTAAGTACCTGAAGCAGTTCCAAGGCCATATCTCATCCAGCCTCGTCTGAAATGGTCAAAAAGTGAAGGGCGTAGGCAAAGAGTTGTGAAGACTAAGCCAGAATATCCATCTCTTCCTTAAGGGGACACTTGAAATTCAATCTCCTCTCACATGCCAGCAAATTTACTCGAGCCGAAGGTGCGCCGTGCTCACTTGCTCGCGTCGGCCGGACAAGAGCAAGACGATAAAGAGCGCCAGGGACATAAAGACAAAGGAGGCGAGACAATGAAGGAGCGTGATGTATGCGGAGGATTACCTCGCCATTTTCTGCAGGGGGAAATAAGGAGAGACACACCTGATTAGATGAGAACGGATGGTCTCCGTTGGCAGCGTTGCTCCATCTGCTGTTACGCCGCTAGGTAGGGCCTCCGGAGCAATGCTGCGCTTTCTCATATGCCTCACAAGAAGTTGTTAAATCAAGGGAAAGGATGGATACCTTTAGGTAAAACGTGCTCTTTCAGGGTAAGGGGGCTTCCCTTGAAGCATGATACTGCATTCTTACATGAGTTTGAATTCCTTAAAAATGCTTAAATTTAAATGTTTTGTATTCAAGGTTGGAAAGTTCATGGAATTTGGGTGACGTTCTTGTCAATGCTTGAAACTGTTTACATGTTCTCTTGTGAATGACTGCAGCTAGCATTAGTTTGTATGGTATCGTCCTATGAAGTGTCATCGTCACTTACGGACTATGCCAAATAGGAGAAGTGTATGCTCCACCTAAACAGGACATTATGAAATAAGTATTAAAGCAAGGATTACGTATCATTATGGACATTTATCATGAACCATGCAAAAAGATTAACGTAAGCTACATTTTACAGTCATTTTACCCACACACATATTGTTCAGACACACAAACGTAGTCGCTATCTATTCAAGATTTAAAAACCAGAAGTCTTGAGAAATACTCACACAAGATTACAAATGACATATGTAAATATCTTTAGATCTTCTTAATACATAGTTTACACCGGGTTTATTATTTTAATGGTAATCGAGGAATTGAAAAAATTGGCTTTGAAAGGCCTTAAAAAGTGCTTGAATTTGTCAAAGAACTAGGTGTACGAACCCTGTTCATAACGAAAATGTTTTTTCCGCTACTTATTGTACCGTACGTCAACTATACCCTTTCAAAGGTTAGATTGACTTTTATCCGAGTCACATTTTTAATGAAAGTGCTCATTTGCTTTCTCCTGACTTTAAGAATGGCAAAAGATCAAATCTCCATACAGTCAATACGCTCTCTTGCTGTGTCCCTCAAAGGCTACACTTGTCGACAGGGATAACACAGCGTGACGGCTGTCTAGGTTCAGACGGGTGCTAACATATTCTGCTTTGATTGCCCCAATGCACTGTTGGTCGATTGGCAATGTTATTCAGATGTGGAAATAAGAATTCAATCAAAATAAGATGAAAACAACTTATAATTAATTAAGTCACAAGAGTTACACTACAAAAACAATATTATAATAGGAACCTTGTTGTTCATGTTAACTGCAGAAAGTCAATTTTTAAAAGAAAAGAAAAAAGTTGCACGGACATATTATCAGGTAAAATAGCACAGAACTGTCTTTATTGCCATTGATAACAATGTAGTAAACATTGTTTTCCACAAAAGTAGACATAACATCCATGATAAAAAAGCGAAACATGAGAAATACAAGAAAAACAATAAGATAAATGAATGCCAGGATAAATTGGCCAAAAAATGGCCCTAGTTGTAAGTGCAGTTTATTTTGTAAAAATAGCACAATGAACAATAGTATATTGTAACAATAGTACAGTGAAATGTAGTGCAACGGAATTCAGAAACATCACAATTCCCAAATAAGTAGATTAATAAGATATAAATAACTATTTTTCGATACAATACCCACTTTTCAATACAACTGTCAAAACATATAGTTTTCACAGTCTTGCACACTTGTTTAGGGTGGTGATGGCCCTGGTAAAGAAAACCTGTTAGTCCATGTTTTAAGAGGCATATAGCACCTATGAGAGTGTAACAGTTGAAATGGGTGGTGGTTTAAGTGAGACTAGTCCTTTATTTTCCTTGTTGTTGGCTTTGTTGCGGTATCACAAGCCGAAAATGTACTCAAGACTAGGAAGAGCAGCCATAGATTCTCCGGGCTGTGTTAATGACTGTTTTTTTTTCGTCCATTGTCATGCTTCCAGCATACCACACTTTTGTGATGGTCAATTCTTGTTCGAGTGATGGATAATATTGCTCATTTACTTTTTAAGCAGAAATACATTCAAGCACAAATAATTGTAAACATAATCATTCATGTGAATACTAAATACCTATTATTTTAAAGAATGATGTCATATTTATATTGATATTTGGAAAAAAAAATAAGTAGACATTACCCCATCTTCCATATCATTGTTAGGATATTTTTTCTAATTTTACTGTAATTTGAGTTACTATTCAATTAGATATTTACTACATTATAATCTTTGTTTTTCCTAAAAAAGGAAAAAAAAAAGAATAACACCTACTTCGAGCTAAATTATATGTATTCTATAGCAGGTAAATTTACTTCATATAAATACATTTATAATTAGAAATGTCTTTGTTGTCATTGATAACAATGTTGTAAAAACATACTTGCAATGGGATTAGTGTTAGAAAAACAACAATTGGTCTTGCTTTCAATAATGAACACGAAAAAATGACTTAAAGGAGGAAAATAAGAAATAAATGATGTCATAATAGATAGTAAAAACATATTTACAAAGTATTGCTGGGAGACAGGGCTAAGATGTAAGTGTAGTCGAACAATAATGCCACACACTACACATAAACAAGATATATATTTTTTTTCACAGTCTTTGTACTTTTGTTAAAGGTGGTGATGGCCCTATACAACAAACTGTTTCTCGTATAAAACATCAAATTATTAAAATCCATTAACAGTTCATTGTAATTAATGATGTTCATTATTTTACAGTTTATTTTTAGAACTAATCTTAGCAACATTAGAAAAAATAAGCGCTATTATCTGAAACAAGTACTAGAAACGTTTACTTAATTAGTACCACACAATTCGGACTATAAGGCACACCTGATTATAAGCGGCACACAGTGCATTTTTAAAGTAAAAAACATTTTGTGCATACATAAGCCACACCTGACTATAAGCCACATGTGCCCACATTGAAACATGATACATTTACAAAGAAAGAGTTTTATTAATACATTGTATCTCAACCCCTTACTGTTCCGATTTGGCCGCCCGACTTTTGATAAACAAATGTGTTTGTACGATGTCACCTGTCAGCAAAATATGTAATGCCACATATCATTGGAAAACAAAGACTCTTGAGATATGACGACCATTTCAACATATACTAATCAGAGAAACATCACGATCCATCTAAAACTATAAAGCCGGCATAACTCACCATTACGCCCCCTTGCTGTCTTCAACTTCTTTGAATGTCAGCGAAAATGGCTTAGTTAAATCAATGACAATTCATAGAATCCATACGTGTAAATATATTTACTCCAAAACAGACGATAATGTTGACAGATAAGTAGAATTCGCCTTAAACATGTCTGCTTCTTTGGACGTTTCTTGTTGTAATCTGTTCGTTTCCGTTCCGTTTACAGATAAACGGACTCGTGCAATTATTCCTAATATGGTAGTTAGCACCCCCCTTTCGATTGAAACCTGTTCCATGATGAGGGTCCGTTCATGATAGTTTTATTCATGCACAAAGTGCGAAGTTAAATTAAACTCTCAACATATATATATTGTGAATTTCCCTTAGGGGATGAATAAAGTATCTATCTATCTATCTATCTATCTATCTATCTATTGCACGTGTCAAGTCAAGTCATGTTTTTTTGTATAGCCCTTAATCACAAAGAGTCTCAAAGGGCTGCACAGATCAAACTACAGACCATTATGACAACATCCCCTCATCTAAAACCTACATGAGGGCAAATAATACACATATTATTAACATAGAATATAGGTTATTCATATACTACGAAGTAGAAGTGTGTTTTAAGCTTAGAATTAAACATTTCCACTGAGGTTGCAGATCACATTTCATGGGGGAAGAGCATTCCATCGCACTGGGGCCCGGATGGAGAACGCTCTCGAACCTGCGGATCTCTTCTTGGCTCTTGGGATCACTAGTACACCAGCGTTTTCAGAGCGAAGGCTCCGGACCGGAACATAGGGGGAAATTAAATCTGAAAGATATGAGGGAGCAAGTCCAAGCATGATTTTGTATAATACCAACAGAACCTTAAAATCACATCTTAAGCTAACAGGCAGCCAATGCAGGTTAGCTAAAATCGGGGTAATGTGTCTCACTCTTACCATTACTGCTCGGGAGCCCCTGGCGGCCGTTATAAGATTGCATACATTGGTCACATTGTTGCATAAATCGCATGTTTGAAAGCTTGGGGATAAAGTCACAGCTTATAGTTTGAATTTTACAGTATTTTTACTACTGTTCTGTAAATAGATTTGTTTGTATTGCATTATGAGCAACTCGGTTTGAGTTTTAAAGCCAAATATTCTTGGTGAAATATGAGTGCTGTCTTCAAACATTGTGAGTGGAATTGGCATTTTTTAATGCAACCTGCATATGCAAAGCCAGATCTTGCGTCTTCTGCTGCTCTATTTTTGTTGCTTGAGTCATTGGCTTCAGTCATGAGCCATTATACGCACGGTCTGACACCTGGAAAATCAAGCATTCACAGCACAAATAGTAGCAGCTTGTCCGATGAGAACACTGAGATTGAGTTCGCCTTGTCCAAGATTCATCTGCGTCCTAACACATTATCGAACTCGGCGGAATCTTGGACAGAAAAGCAATGATACCATGGCACTGTCAGAAACTTTTCTGTGAGATATGCAATTTCTAGATTCCACCAAGGAGGATGATTTTCGCCTTCTATTGGTTGCATGGGGCTCCTGGAGGAATGGGGAATACCTGATTTCCAATCTTTAACTTCTATTCTTAAGGGTCGTTTGGATTTTTTTTATTTTTTGGGGGGGAATAATCTGCATACTGTTTCACCTACTCTGGAGAAAGAAATTGCATTAATTTGTAATTATTCAATTTTTCAGATTCTTTAAGAGATGAACGTGTACTTTTAAAGAAGAAGTTAAAAAATATATACTGAAATGAATTTAATTTAACATAAATCAATTTATACCGCACATTTCATCCCTAAGAATGGCACACAACTCAAAACACTGAATTTTTAAATATTTTTATATATTAGTCACACTGGACTATAAGGCCATTAACAATACAATAAGAGTTAGGATTGCATGAAAAAAATAATTTAGTTAATTACAATTTATATCATACTTACAGACAATTATAGTCCAAAGCATTAACAAAAGGGTATTTGTACTAAGCATGTTAACCACAAGAGAGCGCTCAAAAACCACTCTGTGTGTTTCTCAAAGGCATTACAGTTACTGTATGCATTATCATTTAATTGTAACTGCCATATTTTCAGGTATATAAGATGCACTTTCTAATTTCTAGCCAATTTGGGTTTTTCGGTGCGCCTTATAGGCCGGAAAATATGGTACATAAAAAAATAAACTTTAAATAACACGTATAACGACAGGGAGATATCAAATTAGTGAGGAAGTAAAATGAGCCGCTTCCAGTTTCTGTCTCTGCTGCGAGGAGAAAGTCCCTTGACCGCTTCTGATTCATGTTTCAGCGGAAAAGGGAAAGCCCCCTTGGCCACTACTCTTTCTTGTCTTGGAGGAGACGTTCCCTGTCTTGGTGGTGAGGAGAAATCCCCTTTACTGCTTCTGGTTCCTTTCTCTGCACCGAAGAGAAAGCCCCTCGGACGCTTCTGGTTGCTGTCTTAGTTGTGATGAGAAAGTCCCTGAGCTGCTTCTGGTTCCTCTTTCGGCGGAAAGGGGAAGGCGCCTCTGCCACTCCTGGTTGTCGTCTTGCCAAAACAGAAAAAGTCTCTTGGCCACTGCTGATTCCTGCCTAGGCGGCGAGGAGGAAATTCTTCGGCTGGCCCTCAATCCTCGTTTCAGCGGCAAGGAGAATGCCCCTCAGCCACTTCTGTTTCTTGCTTCGGAGGAGACATGAATCCAGGAGAATGTCCTTTGGCCAGTTTTACTGAGGATGAATACCCCTTAGCCGCTTCTGGTTGCTGTATCAGCACCGGGGAGAAAGCCCCTCGGCTGCTCTTGGTTTCTGTCTCGGGGCGAGGGGAAAGCCACTCGGCCGCTTCTGGTTTCTCTCTCAGCTGCGAGAAGAAAGCCCTACAGCCGCTTCTTGTTTCTGTATCAGCGGCCAGGGGCACAGACCTTCAGCTGTCTCATTTCGGTGGAGTCAAGTAACAGAACACGTTCAAAGCAGATGCTAACTACTTGTTAGTATCTGAACATTTAGCATTGGCAAATTAAGCGTGTTTTTGTTAAAGAATAGATTGGATGTATTTCTTGTCACATTCCAAGTTTTATAGTTAACTGGGGAACTGGGCAGTCAACATAGTTATTTTTTCCCCAATACATATTTTTTTTAAAACAGAGCACACGACACATTTCCTTTGCTGGCAATCAGCTGCTTCAGAGTGACTGCCTGTTTTCCCTGTTTTTTTTTTCTCTGACGCTTGTTTATTTTTCCAAATCTTTTGATGTCATCAACGCTAATTGCAGAAAACGAGTGGCGGGCATTGGATCCCTAATGTTTATCAAGGAGCATACAAACAGGTCCTACTGAATAAGAGAACGCTTCTGATTTTTTATTTTGCACAAGAGCCACACATGGCCGTTTATACATTACAGTAATCCCTTACTATAACGTGGTTCACTTTTCACAATTTCCTCAGGGATTTGAATTGTGGATTGTGTTCTGCATTCCAATGGACTAAGCAGTCTACCTGATTGTTATTACTCTACAGCTCAAGAGTTAAAATAAAACTTAAAACAGTTTTACAGTACTTTTATTTGTTAAACATATAAGCATGTAAAAATAGGTTGTTCTTTGGTGCAGTGCATACTAAAGCAGTGTTTGTCAACTGTTGGGTCGTTGGCCGAAAAGTTGTTCGCCGACCCATTTTCAGTAGGTCTTGGGCCTTTACTTTGTCAAAGTAATGCCATGAAAAGAAACAAAATAAGTGAGGGTCATGTCACCCCTTTAACAGTAGGTGGCGATCATTCTGATTAAATGTGAGTTGACACCCGCCATTTCACACCACAGAAAAATATAATGTTTTTTAAAACATGTTGAGCATGGCCAAATGAAGATAATGCGAGAACATATAATATATGGATTTTGTTATCTAGCGCTTGGAATTTCATTAAAAATGCTATTACTAATTGAAGTTGTTATGTGTTTAGCTGGTCTAGGGTTTTTTTTTCCCAATTTATCATACAAGTACCATATCTGGTTTAAACTGCACAATGCTTTCATTGAAGAGGTGTTTTTTCTTGATTTGGATCGCGACTTGTAATTAAGGTGCAATTGTGGGCCCTAAAGTCAGACCTGTTGAGAACCACTGTACTAGAGTATTTCATTGTATTATAATTATACAAACAAATAAAGGTATGTAGTTTACAGTTTTTGCCTATTGCATGTTATATTCAGAACATAACACTATATACAAGGACTTGCTGTTTACTGCATTCGCGAGAAGACCTTGTTTTTCCCAGTGTATCCATGCCCTTGGTTTGCTCGGAGGCAAGATTGGTATACAAAAAAAAACATCTGACAGGTCAAGTGTCAGCAACGTACAAAAGGCCGAGAAATAGGAAACATGGACCTCGCCGGGAGTCCACGTTTATGGGGTCGAACAAGGCCAGGAAAAGGATTTGTGCAGGTGTGTTTTTTTTTCTTCTGGTACCGGACCGTTAGTCACACCTAAATACTCCAATTTGGCCAGAAATTTGTATGTGCGCCTTATGACCTGGTGCCCCATATATAATGCAGAACATGGTGGATACATTTGAAAATGCATACAGCATTTATCGTATGCGTTACCATGTTAGATTTTACAGTATTTTACTCTATTTGAGCAATGATTGATCAATCAATACACACTCTAACCTAAATTGCAAAATAGTATTAATAGTATATGCAAAACTAACCCAAGTAGTGGCTGTGTGAGTGCCGTCACTTTACCACTAATGCTACAGATGATTTACGAAAAGGCATTAGAGCTTCCCTCATTTATCACACTATTTTTGCCAGTAACTCTGATTTGCATAGTTCATTCTGGTAGGTTAAACAGTATCTCCACTTCTTTGCTAACACATGTTAGAAAATACAATTGAATCTCTTTTATGTACTCTTTTACGTACATATCTCTTAAACGTTCCTTTGAAATTTGCCTAAAATCCCAATCGAAGACGTTTCCAGAGTAAATTAAATCCTGAAAACAAGCCTCCAATTGTGGTGTCCATCAAAAGGTCAGAAGCTATTGGCTATCTTGGAAATCATCTGACGAGTCTGTTGATTTTTAAAGTGAGTTATGGAGCGAACCACACTGATTACAACAAAGATCCTCAAACGATGCAGGAATAGTTTAAGGCATGTTTGTTTTAATTTTTGGGCATTATCGTGTGTTTTGGAGTAACAATTTAAAACTGTTGTATTAACTTGGGGCCCTGGATGTAACGAGGCCTTGTTTGCGGACGTATTTGGTGAGCTGCAGCTTTAGTTTCCCGATATCTTGTTTCAGACTGATTGTGATGTTTCTGTGATAAGTACACTAATCCCAAGAATTTAAGCTTTCCAATGATGTGTGGCATGACTTGTTTCAAAGACTGGTAAAATTGTAAAGACTCAACTTTATTTATCAACAGCCTGATGGCAGGCCGTCAGAACGTTATAGGGATATACATATTAAAGCACATTATTGACACAGAGGTGAATAAGTGGTGATACTAACATATGATATTCCAGAACAAAATGTTAATCAGTGTTTCTGGCACCATGAGTAAAATTAGTATGACAATGACATAAGGTTGAATGCCTTCTCATATGTGATAACGGCGCTGCCACGAGCGGCTGCCTTTTCCAGCAGCTGCCCTATTGTTTTATTGTCTGCTCCTATCTTCGGTGTTTTTTCTTCCCGTTTTGACAACTACACTATGGATTACTTCTATCCTATGGACATGGGTTTTAGCGCACAAAAAATGCGTGTATTCAAGGAATTTCAACTCCTTGGCCTGAAGAATTCTCGTGCCGGCGTGATGAAGGGGCCTATCGTGGAAGAAGAGCCGGAGCTAGCGAAGCGGCTAGCGGCGTTATAAGTCTTCGGTACCATCCGTAATCATGGTAAATGCGAACTCACGACCAAATAAGATCATCGAGTGCTGGTGGAAAACATCGAAGCGCACAGGGAGCGCAGTTGCTGTGGCTCACGTTTAGCATTCCGGACGCTAACGTTTAGCCACCCGGAGCTACCCAGAGCAATCCGGCTTCAACGCCGCTAAACAGAGACACGAAAGCCGGGGGGAATCGGAGAGGAGGCGTACTTGCTAACACGAGGTGTTGTATCCCTGGATTTTCACAAAGAAAAGTTTTCCATCTGCCGCAGGGATGTCGAACTTTTGGACTGGCGTGACGTCATCCACTCCGCTACAAGCACCCCTAGGGCATCGTGTTCATCTGTTAATAAACAACGGGGTAGACTGCTGGAAGTGTGAATTTCCCTACGGGGATGAATAAAGTATCTATCTATCTATCTATCTATCTATCTATCTATCTATCTATCTATCTATCTATCTATCTATCTATCTGTCTATCTGTCTGTCTGTCTGTCTGTCTGTCTGTCTGTCTGTCTGTCTGTCTGTCTGTCTGTCTGTCTGTCTGTCTAACTACCATTGGTGGTCTAGTGGTATGCTGCCAGTGTTCCACTGCCACCACCGTTCAATTCCCATTGCAGTTGCATACAATGTTTTGCGTTTTTGGTTAGCGACACCTATCGACTGATTAATCATTGCAATCATTTATACCGTTAGTGTATAAAGAGTCCAATCAACACAAATACACAGGGTAGCTCTTACTGTAATCTTGATTTCATGTCCCTTATTGTTAGGACCAGAACATAGACAGGACCCACTTGGGTTGCGTTCCTCACAAGTTTTATTGGGATAAAGAGAAAGGGCTGCGCCCACAATCCGGTGTTCGCTGGACGCGGGAAGCAGGTCGCTCTGATACTCGGATTGTGCTCCGAACGTGGAAGTCGAGCTTTCTTGGCGAGCGATGGCGGTGTCGGGGACGGAAAAAGCGGGTCAGCAGCCAGGACAGGAGAGCCAGAACGTGGTCAGGGTAGGAAGCGAGTCGTAAGCCAGAATAGGAGAGAAGACGTAGTCAGGGACAAAAGAGGTCAAAAGCCGGGACAAGAGAGCAGATGTGGTCAGGATAAAAAAAACGTGTCGAAGCCGGGGACAGACGTGACTAAAAAAACGGGACAGGTGGGAGTCAGGGTCGAAAGAGGATTGCTTAGTGTTTACTGAGGTTTTCAGACAGACTGGCAAAGGGGGACTGACAGGACTGGGTACAATTACTGATCGGGAGCCAATCAGAACCCGCGACAGTTGGCACCAAAGGAGCGGGCACAGTTGAGTCACATCAGTAATCAAGACACTTATAATCCGGTGCGAATAAAATAAGCTTATTTATTTATTTATTTATTACCACCTTATAATCGGGTGCGGAAAATACGGCAAAATTCAAACATGGAGACCCATTCCTTTATTGCATCTCGTCTCCTCATTGGCTCTGCTTCAAATAGAAATACGAGTCTTACAGGAATCACTGTGGAGTCGAAGGTCAAAAATGCCCGCAGGTCGATTATTTGACAAGTGTGTAGTTGTGTCCCCGACTCCGTTTGTGTGTACGTGGATCTCTATGAATTAGTCTGCCATGGAAACCAAAGTAGTTAGTGCTCGATATGAATTCCAAAAGTGACTAGTGAGGAGGCGGATGAGAGGAAGGGTCGGAGGGGTGGTGTTGGTCGGTGAGATTGACAGGATAAATTGGAGTGCAGAGGGGGGTTTTTCCGAGGTCGGAGTCGCCAGGGAGCGAAAGAACTCCCGAATGTGTCGCCCCAAAAAATTGGCGACTAAGCGAGACTGCCACAAGGTCAAAGGACGTTTGTGAGCGAGCGGGCTTGTGTCCGGTGGGGTTGTAAAGTCACCTCAGCTAATAGGTGACACACCGCAAGGGCTCAGGTCCACAAAATGAGACCTGACAAACATAACAACCTCGACCCACACACATTCAAAGAAGGCAGGCCAAACCAAAGCGGCGCACACACAATTTGAGGACATACTTGTGACCTGCTTGTTTTAGATCCTTCGGGCAGCTTAATATTCCACGCTTGAATTCATGAATACAAATCAAACCCGGAGGCCACAAATATTTCCGCATGGGATCAAACGGCATTTCAATTTCAGATAAATTTAGGACAAATCGCATTGCATTCTGTTGCTGGGAATGGCAACACAACAAGAGTTTGAATGTGACTTTTTGGGCCTCGCCGTCAGAATTGTTTTACTGTGTCTTCAACTTTAGGAATTATAAGTGTGATATAGTTGCAGGCGAACGAACAATTTAGTTTGAAACAGCACGACGTGTCAAACGTACGGCCCGCGGGCCAAATCCAGCCCGTTGGGTGACTAAATCTGGCTCGCCTAAATATCTTAGCATGTCAAGAAAAGAACCGAGTGTCTGGGTAAGTTTCATCAGGGGTCTTCAAATGTTTTGAGTTACATCGGTCTGAAAACAATTGCACACGCCAACCTCGGGAAAAAGATTGTTGATTGTTGAATTCAACGTGTTGTATATGCGGATGGAGAGTACCTCGACAATACATGAGAAAAATAGATAACAAATACCAATACATTTTTTTTACATTTGTATTTACCTACACAAGTTGTGTTTCATAGTCTTTGTTTATAAAGGGCCCATTACATCTGATTCGCTTTGAAGCGCAGAGATTATATCAATAAATATTTTCATTTACAAATAAAAACTTTAAGAGTAATAGCAAAATAATAACGCAATAGGGATACTTTAGAAGTGATTTTTTTTTTTTCATGTAATCTAATATTGTCAGAACCAGAACAGGATCAGGACCCAATCGTGTGACGTTCTCACACAAGTTTTTATTTTATGGGAAATGGGGAGTCATGCACGCTAGCAAGCCGGTCAGGCGTGAAAGGACAGGAAGCCAGAGACCGACAAGATCGATAACAAATCAGAATAACGGAAATAAACAGGAGAAACTTGACGGGAACAAAACCCAAAGTAACTGACAAACAGGACAAAAAAAGACGGAAACAAAACCGGAACCCGAAATTAAACAGTACAAAGATAAACGGGAACAATACCGGACTGGAGATATCACAGGAAAACAGGATCGAGTCAGAACCCACGTCTTGTGGGGCAATAGTTCGTTTGGGAGATAATCACAGGAAAACAGGATAGAGTCAGAACCCACGTCTTGTGGGGTAGAAGTTCATTTGACGGGCTGACCCCCGATGTAAGAGAGCGCTGAGCTTTATATAGACAGAAATCCAATCTCTCAACGAGCCGCAGCTGGCGCCCTATGAGCGGGGCCATTTGGGCACCATGGCAACCGTGACACACACGTGCGGGGCGAATTGGGCACCATGGCAACCATGACAAATATCTTGTTAAATGAAATTAGTTTCATAAAGCAACTACGGAAAAATTGAGCCAGCTTTTTAAGTGTTGGCCATGAACGCAATGAAAAAATATAGTTTCTATGAGAATAGACGGACAAAGAAATCCGGGTGAGTACAATTGTATTGCCTTAAACAAAGACTTCTATTTTAAAGACTGCTAATGCAAACTTAGGTGGCCACAAGCTCACATCATTATTTTTTTACCAGACGTGCCACTTGAATGGCATAATTGTAGAAATACAATCAATTTAACGTGTGTTTTGGACTGTAAGGCACATTGGACTATAAGGTGCATGCAATTACAACTTGAGAACATTGCGGACTTCATTGTACATAAACAAGAAATCTGCTTTCCCCACTAATTTGGGTTTATTTGTTCTTAAAGGTTTACTACTTTTCGTTTAAATTATGTATTTGTATTCACCTGTATTAACCCTATCTACGGTATATAAAATGCACCACATTGTAAGGCACACTTGTGAATTTCTGGCAAATTTGGGTTTTTAGGTGCTCGCTATAGTCCAGAAAATAGAGTAAATATTATTTCCTTCATTGTTTGACTGACACCCATCTGGTTCCAGTGACCAGACATCAACAACTGTCAGAACCAGAACTACCCAAATGCGTAACGTTTCACACAAAATTTTATTGGGATATCGAGGAAACGAGCGCCAGTGATCCGGTGCTCTCTGGACAGGAGGAGCAAGAAGCTCACGAGATTTTAGCGTGATTGGAATGCGGAAGTGGATTTGCCGGAGCGGAAGATCGGAGCGTGGTCAAAAGGGCAAAACGGGTCGATAGCTGGAGCGGGAGATCAGAGCGTAGTCGGTGGTCAAAGACGGGTTGTTAGCCGGAGCGGGAGATCAGAGCGTGGTCAAATGGACAAAAAGGTTGATTGCCGGAGACAAACGGAAAATCAGGAACAGATGAGTCTGATACAGACGAAGACGGGTTCGACGGGAGCCAGAGTCAAAGTGCTTGCCTTGCGTATGCAGAGGTTCGCTGATGGACTGACCTGGAGTAACTGGAGTACTGGGTATAAATAGGAGGGGAATCAATCAGCTGGCGCCAAACAAGCGGGCATAGGTAAGTGTAATGAGTAATCATGACAACAACACTATATTTTGTAGCCTTAATTCTTCTAAGACAAATACCAGCAAATAGTAGTGTTGACTTTTCGGTGTCAACACTGACCCAAAAATAAACAAATGATATTTGTTTTAAAAAGCAGTCGGGAAGTCCAAAATAAAACCTTCTGACTTCAAATTGAAGACATGGAATGCTCACTACTGTTGGGTGGGTTTGAATACCTGAAGTCCGAGTGGTGTTGCTCATACCTGCCAAGAAATCGGCAATGCTGGGATTTATTGTAATGGAATTTATAGGTCTGTTGGACAGCATACACCAAGCAGTGACAAAGACGCATGCTTTTGTAATATGCTGTATATGTTATAGTAATGGAGGCACAAATTAACCAGTGTAGAGTATCGATAGATGTGAAGCCAGCGCTGATTCTCGTCCAACAAAATGCCAATGGATTCATTTATCTCAGGCTGTACAGACAACAGGCTTCTTTTGCACAGTCCTTCATGTGGGATGACATCCGTTTTACGTGTTTTGTTCCTGCAGGTCCTTTAAAGCTCTGAGCTAAATGCATTTTAACTTAATATGGTGCTTTCAAGGTTGTTCATTTTTTATTCAACATGTTTTATTCTTCAATTACGTATTACTAGAAGTTCAATTTAAGTACACATGCCATAACTCATGTACAGAACTGGTACCATACCATTCTTGAGGCATGTGCTTGGAAAAAGTTTTCTATTTTATATTTCCTCCGGGCACTCCGGTTTCCTCCCACATTCCAAAAACATGCATTTCAGGTGAATTGGCCGGTCCAAATTGTCCCTAGGTGTGAATGAGCGAATGAGTTGTCTGTCCCTGTGTGCCCTGCGATTGGCTGGCAACCAGTTCAGGGTGTCCCCTGCCCCCTGCCCGGAGATGGCTGAGATGGGCTCCAGCCCCCCCGCGACCCTAATGAGGATAAGCGGTATGGCTAATGAGATGAGATGAGATGAGATGAGATGTTCACATACAATTTAATATGCACACTTTTGGCAGAATTGCTTTAAATTCTATGTATTTTGTTAAGAATTCATTTTGGTGGTAGCCGGTTCCCACATTAGGTGGGGCTGACGTTTCACCAGAATTAGTCCCCAAAACACAGTCTCATTGCATTTTAAAAGAATTATCAAGTTTGTAGTTTGCTGCTTTTTGATAATGATTAATCAAAAAATTAAAGACATAGAGAGAACCACATTTCTAACAAGTAATGATTGTTAACAAGGAAAGGACAATCAAATCAATAACAAAGTAAACATTTGTGGTAGAAGAAAAATGTCTAACTACCAAAGGAGACCGAGTTTGAAGAAAGGCGGCGGGGGGGATTCTGTACGATTGTAAGAACTGATCAAAAAAGCCTGTTTTTCAGATAATCATATTTCAAAGATCATTAGTTACTTTGTAGCGTGTCAGAATGATATATTTGCCTCCAAAACATCAAAAACGGTTTGTTTTGGAATATTTTATTGGGTTACCTTTGAAACAAAAGCCTCTCATAGGGAAGGAAAAGCCATGTGGTCTATTAAGAAAAGCGGATCTTTCTCCCTTTTTGGAAACTGATCTTGCAGACTTCTTAGCCGATCGAAAGGGAAAGACAGGACCAAAGGCACTCCAAGCTTCGTGGTTCTTGTTGGCCAGGCTTTCTCGCTGAGGGGCCAAGGCCCCTTGGCTTCGGCCTTCTTTGTCCCCATTGTCCAAGGGGGCAAATGCCAGGGCTCCTTTTTGGGCTGCAGTCAAGTGTGAAGAAAAAAGAGAGCAGGCGTTCCGGCCTGCACTTTGAAATACCAATGATATCATCGGTCACTAGAGGCGTGTCCTGTGACCGGTCGAAGTTTACTTTTGACGCTTTTCAAAATACAATTATCCAATTCACTAATTGATTAATAGGCAAAATTTAATTCAGACACAAAACAAAATAGATCTCTGGCATGAATCATGACGACATACTCAGGTACCTAATTAACCTTTTAATTACAAATGAACGTTTAGGGGGTTCAAATATTTATACAACTGGCGAGTCTGGTCATTTCATGTAGACGGGGGGGCCGTGGTGTAGCGTGCTGTTGTGTGGACTTTAGGGAAAAGGAGAAGGGAACGGTCTTGTGAATGAATTGCAGGTCTTTTGAGTTTCCTTCTTGTTTTGGCAGTTTGTTGTTCGAAACGGCTAGGGAAAAACGTATTTGTGGCAGTGTAGTCATCTATAACACATTAAATGCGAGGTGGTTTAGATATGTAAAGTAACAAAGTTTTCAACATTTTACAGGTTTACAATTGAGTTAATGTGATTAATTACTGTGGGAGTCTTTTCCACCAATGCGTAGTTTGTATCGGTAGTAAACATGTGCCCCAGCTGCAATGACATAAGGTACAGAATGATCCTATTTGGAAAAACACAAATCTTTACATAACCCTAGGAAATTTCACTTCCTTAGTGTTTCTTCCAATGTTTTTTTTCCCTTAATTTAAAAAAAGGGTGAATTTTTTTTTTTTTTGCATCAAACACATCCAAAAATGTTTTTTTCAATAAAATAAACCAATTTCCCAAAAGCTAAACAATTATAAGAAAGGAATAGGTGCAGGCTATTTAGCACTACATAGTGTCCATCTATGAAGACCACTGTATGAATTAGAATCAGAGTTGCCTTATTTGTCATTGATAAAACAATTGAACACGAAAGGATTTCACATGGAGCTTTAGGATAAACACGTAATACATACTTAAAGGTGAAAATAGAATTTCAGGATAAATAGTCAAAATATTTACAATGTTTTGCTCGTATACTGGCCTAAGTTCTAAGTTCATTGTTACAATAGGGCAATGACAAATAGTGTAATGACATTTTGATACAATATAATTCCAAAATTATTTGCTCAAATGGTTATAAATACCCCTTTTTTGTACATAGGCTATATATATATTTCACAGTCTTTTGTTCTTGTTTAGAGTGGTGATGGCCCTGGGAAGGTATAAGTATGGCTTTATCAAAAATAATTGACAAAATGAATATACGATATCATCTTATTCACATATAAATTGTCCCAGGTTTTTAGGATTCTTGTTTTTTTTTTTTAATTATGTTTTTGTTGTTGTACTTTGTGTTTGACTTTCAATGTTTAATTTTTTGTTTTTTTTACATACCCAAACATTTACATTTCTGTTCTCCTCTCCCTCTTTGTTGTTTCCAAATTGCTACCAGTTGTCAAGAAGATCGAGGGGTCAACAGGTAAAGCTCACATTTACATTTGTCACTCATGTCCCATCCCCTAGATTATCCTGTACAGAGCTCCCTCAGCTTTCACGGTTAACACTTGCGAAAACTGAAAATCTGCGAAGTGGTGTTGCACATTTTTTAGTTGACGTTTTAACTGTTTTTTTATTGATGTTTTTGGTGATTTTATTATTGCGTACTTGCTGACTTTTTGGGATATATCACAGAAAAACAGGATAGAGCGTGTGTGTGTGTGTGTGTGTGTGTGTGTGTGTGTGTGTGTGTGTAGAGAGAGAGAGAGAGAGAGAGAGAGAGAGAGAGAGAGAGAGAGAGAGAGAGAGAGAGAGAGAGAGAGAGAGAGAGAGAGAGAGAGAGAGAGAAGGGGGGGGGGGCAGAGAGAGAGAGAGAGAGAGAGAGAGAGATCCATTGAGAGAGGGATAGAGTGACTGAAAAAGATAGACACTGAAAAAGATAGACACTGAAAGAGAGAGACATAAAGAGAGAGAAACAGACATACTGAAAAAGAGGGAGAGAGAGAGAGGGGCATACACACAGAAATAAACAGAAACAGAAGGAGGGGCACTGAGAGAGAGAGAGAGATAGATAAAGAGAGACACTGAAAGGGTGAGAGAGAGAGGGAGAGAGAGAAGGAAGAGAGAGGCACACACAGATAGGGAGAGAGAAGCACACAGAGAGAGAGAGAGAGAGAGAGAGAGAGAGGCACACACAGATAGGGAGAGAGAAGCAAAGATAGAGAGAGAGAGAGAGAGAGAGAGAGAGAGAGAGAGAGAGAGAGAGAGAGAGAGAGAGAGAGAGAGAGAGAGAGAGAGAGAGAGAGAGAGAGAGCCCCTGAGAAAGAGATAGATAGACACAGAGAGAGACATAGAGGGAGACAAAGAGACAGAGGAAAAGAGAGGGAGAGAGACAGACGATTGTCCATTTCAATTCAATGGACAATCGGCTTGACTTTTTTCCAGCCCAAATGTTCCTCGGGTGTGGGAAGCATCAGTTGTTTTTCTGTTTAATGATTATTTTTTTTCCCAAATAAAAAATATTTTTCCCCGAAAATGACTTAACTGACGATAACTGAAGTGCCAAGTTGCGAGCGTTCTCTCTATTTATGTGGAACCTCACAGCCTTCATGAGTAAATCATCTTGGAATTTACGTGTGGCCTAAACACTATGTGAACGTAATGGCCTCCGGTCTTGTTGTCCGTGGAGTCTCGCAGACAGGGCTCTTTGTATTGTGTTTTTTTTTTTTTTTTTTTTTCGGTTCGGCAACTGATGAGCGTGTAAATGACGTGCGGTGCCGTTAATTGGTGTCAAGTGTCTGACCTCGGTGCTCACCGCTAATAAAAAGGAAGGTTAGTCAGGCAACTTTACACACTCATACAGGTCGATGGCAACTACAGTCCTAATTGGAGCCTTGAATTACTTTATGTCTACTTGTATTACAAATAATCAAATCAAAACAATACAAAAATGAGAAAAACGATCACTCATTTGGAATTTTATGATAATAATAATAATAATAATAATAATAATAATACTGTTCTTTATTTTCTTATTTGTGTGGCACTTCAGGAAAACATACGTCTTTTCTAAGTACTTAGAATAGTAGTAATATAAAGTAAAGGTCAGCTAACCCGTATATAGATCGCTCTCAACATTTACAGCTAATTCCACACTAACTTTCTAACAACGAGAGCTGCACGGTTTTGGAAAAAAAAATATGACTTATGCTTCTTCAGACCTTTATTGCAATTTCAATGTGATTTTTTGATTTTAAAAGATTACTGGGTTTCTGTTCTCGTTTTGTTTTTGTGGATAACTGACAAGAACTGGAACAGGATGAGGACCCAGATGCGTGATGTTTCTCACACAAGCTTAATTTTACTGGAAATGGGGCATTCATGCACGTCAACCCAAAAGGCCAGTGATTCGGCGATCGTTGGACGAAAGAAGTAAGGCAGCAGTCTGCCGTGGAATGACAGGAAGCCAGAGGCCGACGAGATCGATACCAATTGCACAAGCAGATATCGGCCGGATGGGGTCGATACCGGACAGGAGGGGACAGACAGGATTGAATTGATATCAGGCACTAAAGACTGGAGTCCGATGACAAGCAGGACGAGATAGACGGAAATTATACAAGACACTGGCGATCGAAATTAAACAGGACAAACTAGACGTGAACACAACTGGAGATCGATATTAACAGGACAAAATAGACGGGAACACTACCGGACAGGAAACACAAGCAGAAAACCGGACAGAGTTAAAACCCATGTCTTGCGGGTGCAGAGGTTCGTTGGCGGACTGGCAAAGGGTGAGTGAGAGCACTAGAGAGCTTAAATAGAAGGGAAGCCGATCTGTCAACGAGCCACAGCTGGCGCCACATGGGCTGGGCCAATTGGGCGCCATGGCAACCGTGACAATAACTTAAACGAAGTGACATGCAAACTTACCTCAAGATGACATCCTTAGAGACTCAGAGTATACAACTGTCACAAAATAACAACTATTATATCTACTAATAAAAAGAGAAAATTCAGCTGAATAAATGGCCTTTATTGTCATTATACTATAAGTGCAACAAAATTGGAAGGCTACTTCTTGGAAACTCCTTGAAAGCGATCTAGGGAACCAATGGCTAGCTGCACGGTCTATGTGATGATTAAAATACAAGTGTCAAAAATTTAGCAGCTTTCCACGAGTGGTAGCTCCAAGTGGTCCGTTTTATTGGTAATAGATCAGGCTTTGGTGACTAGCCACGTTCAGCAGAGTTGTTAGCCTAGCTGTTAGTTTTCCCTTCTGACGCCACCTCAGTTAATTCCCGGACACGGTAAAAATCCATTGAGCACCCGCTGGTGATGAGCTTTTCCTTTGCGGCCTTCTGAATTTCCTCAGAGTCCGATTTAATTGATGAATTCATTTTCAATGGAATGTTACGCTCTATCATGTTTGTTTTTGTGGCCAGTTGTGCGCCCGGCTGTTTAACTGAGCACCCAAATCAGCCTTAATTATGAAAGTCGGGCACACACGTCTTGCAAACTTTGCGCAGTCTTTATTGGCTGGTGCCATTTAAACCTGTTTCTGATTGGCCGGGGCTTAAACTCAAATAACAAACTGGAACTACAAATCCTTAAAAAAAAAATAAATAAATGTTTTGCTGTTACACTATTGCACAACGTCACATCACAATATCCATTAGATTTTGGTTAATCATGACCCCTACTAACATCCATCCAAAAACGCCAACCCCGATGGGAGACAATTTTGCTCATTTTAGGTATGATGCATTTTCTTGGTTTAAGTGTTATTAAAATATATATTTCCTTGTAGCAGGTTTTAGCCACAAACTCAAGGAGTGCAATTCAAAATGATTCCACCGCTCAAAATGAATGATTCTTTGGATTAGCTTGTTAATAATAAGAATCACTCTCTGTCTCTGTCTCTGTCTCTGTCTCTGTCTCTCTGTCTCTCTCTCTCTCTCTCTCTCTCTCTCTCTCTCTCTCTCTCTCTCTCTCTCTCTCTCTCTCTCTCGATCAGTCTCTCTCTGTGTCCCTCTCTGTGTCCCTCTGTGTCCCTCACTGTGTCCCTCTCTGTCTCTCTGTTTCTGTCTCTGTCTGTCTCTCTTTCTCTGTCTTTCTGACTGCCTCTCTCTCTATCTGTCTCTCTCTCTCTGTATCTTTCTCTCTTTCTGTCTCTCTGTCTCTCTCTCTTTCTGTCTTTCTGACTCTTTCTGTATCTGTTTCTCTCTCTTTCTGTCTTTCTGTTGTCTTTCTGTTTATCTCTTTTTCTGTCTCTCTCTTAGTGTCAATCTTTTTCAGTGTCTATCTTTTTTCAGTCGCGCTCTCCCTCTATGTGTATCTCTCTCTCTCTCTCTCTCTCTCTCTCTCTCTCTCTCTCTCTCTCTCTCAATCTGTCTCTCTTTGTGTCCCTCTCTGTGTCCCTCTCTGTGTCCCTCACTGTGTCCCTCTCTGTCTCTCTGTTTCTGTCTCTGTATGTCTCTCTTTCTCTGTCTTTCTGTCTGCCTCTCTCTCTATCTGTCTCTCTCTCTGCGTATCTTTCTCTCTTTCTGTCTTTCTGACTCTTTCTGTATCTGTTTCTCTCTCTTTCTGTCTTTCTGTTGTCTTTCTGTTTATCTCTTTTTCTGTCTCTCTCTTAGTGTCAATCTTTTTCAGTGTCTATCTTTTTTCAGTCGCGCTCTCCCTCTATGTGTATCTCTATCTCTCTCTCTCTCACTCTCTCTCTCTCTCTCTCTCTCTCTCTCTCTCTCTCAATCTGTCTCTCTTTGTGTCCCTCTCTGTGTCCCTCTCTGTGTCCCTCACTGTGTCCCTCTCTGTCTCTCTGTTTTTGTCTCTGTATGTCTCTCTTTCTCTGTCTTTCTGTCTGCCTCTCTCTCTATCTGTCTCTTTCTCTGCGTATCTTTCTCTCTTTCTGTCTTTCTGACTCTTTCTGTATCTGTTTCTCTCTCTTTCTGTCTTTCTGTTGTCTTTCTGTTTATCTCTTTTTCTGTCTCTCTCTTAGTGTCAATCTTTTTCAGTGTCTATCTTTTTTCAGTCGCGCTCTCCCTCTATGTGTATCTCTCTCTCTCTCTCTCTCTCTCTCTCTCTCTCTCTCTCTCTCTCTCTCTCTCTCTCTCTCTCTCTCTCTTATTCTCTCTCTCCTCTGTCTTCCTCTCTCTCTCTCTCTCCTCTCTCTGTCTCTCTCTCTTCTGTCTTTCTGACTCTTTCTGTATCTGTTTCTCTCTCTTTCTGTCTTTCTGTTTCTCTTTTTGTGTCTCTCTCTCTTAGTGTCAATCTTTTTCAGTGTCTATCTTTTTTCAGTCGCTCTCTCCCTCTATATGTATCTCTCTAAGTCTCTCTCTCTCTCTCTCTCTCATTCTCTTGCTCTCTCTCTCTCTCTGTCTTCCTCTCTCTCTGTCTCTCTCTTTCTGTCTTTTACTCTCTAAGTGCGTCTTCCTCTCAGTGTATCTATTTTATTGTCTTTGTCTATATTTTTCAGTCTATATTTCTCTCTGTATTTGTTCTCAAGAAAATAAAAACCATGCCTAATGAATTATCCGCTGTATATGTGTTTGACCTTGCTCCGCATGTGTTTTGTATTTCTTTATATTTGTATTTGCATGGCATCATCATTATTAAAAAATGCATTCAACCGTCAGTTATTTACTTCATTTCATTTTCTTAGCATTATTTTACCAGGGTCAAAACGTGCGACCCACTGAAAACAGGTCCGCACCCCACCTTTGGCTCGCAACCCACCAGTTGAGCAACACTGCTTTCAACGAGGAGTTGCCGGTTATGAGAAGTGTATGTCTCTTTCCTGCTTTGGGAGTGACAGGGTGTTAGCGTCATGGCACTTTCAAGCTGACTAGCTCACTTAACTCAGTTTGAACGATGGCTTCTGACAGTGTGACTAGACTGTGTTACCTGAGTTTGACTCCAAAAACACCGTTTGTTGCCCTTGCCATCCACTCATGCACTTTTATCCTGTGTGCAATTATTCTTCTTCAAGCCGATTATATAACCTCAATATGTCATCATGGCTCTAAGAATACAGTGGGTGAAAAAAACTCTTATTCGGTCTGTCACAAAAACGATGGAGGATTTTTGACAACCGAGAAGCGAGGGATGAATATTTAAAATAGGGCGGGTCGATGGGGGTCAGTTTTTGGCCGCTGGTGCCGCCGGTGGTGATGTGAACGGGAGGCGAGACCGTCGTAGTCGTGTCGTGACAATTCGCTGTCAGTGCGCCGCATTAATGAGAGTGGTGACATGCACAAAAACTCGTTTTTGCACGCTCTATTCTCAAGTCGGTAAGCAGGGTTTCCCCAAGGTCTTAAAAACTTAAAAATAGCTTCTAATTCTAATTTAATGACTGCAAATTAAGGCATTGAGAAGGTCTTAATTTGTATAAACACCAAAAAATCAGGTCTATAATTCTTAAATTTCAAATGTCTTGTCCGTGTTACATGTTGAAGTGTCCTTGGGTAAGACACTGAACCCCTAATACCCCCAATAAGCAGGTTAGCGTCTTACATGGCTGCAATACAAGGCCGCTATTGGGAAACGTGAAGCGCACTGTAAAGCGCTTTGGGAAGTCATTGACTTGAAAAGCGCTATATAAATGCAGATAATTTCAGATCATTTGTCTTATCTGTGTGATAAAGCAAAAACTGTATAAGTAAACTAACAACAGTATGGAACATGTATTGTAAACATATTTTTCACTTTCTCCGACTTTATCGATAAGGGCGGCGTGTTGGTCGGAAAATCCTGATTGCCGCGTTTTCCGCTGTCCTTCACAACTCCACGCCTACCTCCCACAACTGTATGCCAGAAGAGGTGCGAAATTGGTATTAATTTTTTTGGTGGTCTTGAATAAATACTGGTGGAATCCTGGTAAGGCAATTGACCACCTTTTTCCTTGCAAAAAAACAAAACTAATATTTGTTTTCCTCAATCTAAATTTCAATTGGGTAGTGAATGTTTTTGTCCAGTTGTCTGACCCTGGTGCCCTGCGACTGGCTGGCAACCAGTTCAGGGTGTCCCCTGCCCACTGCCCAAAGATGGCTGGGATGGGCTCCAGCACAACTGCGACCCTACTAAGGATAAGCGGCGCAGGGAATGGATGGATGGATGCCACTTTATTGTGAAGTGCAATTATACAACACGACTCATGACCATCCGTAAGTCATCAACTAAAAACATATGGCCAAATGGCTGTTTTTAACTTTAAATGCACAAAAACCAAAAACAAAGGCACAGTTTCTGACGCTGCCAAAATACCTCGAATGCAGCATTTTACATTGCAACTAGCAAGTTATGTATATGGCGTTATTTTGTTATTAAAGGGACACTGTGTGATATTTGATCACTAGATCAACTACGGAGACTCAAAGTGACCAAACCACTTATTTATTCTATTTTATTTTTTTTGTATTTTTTTGACCTAGCCTTTTTTATATTTTATATTTTTTATATTTCAGCTCAAGCCATCAGTTTGACAAATATTTGCTCCAAATCATTCGAAATTGATCCATAAAAACCTTAATTCATTTTTTTCAACAATTTAAAGACATACATATTCATTTAATATAGCATATTTACCCCCAAAAAAATCCCTATTCTCTAATTTTTCAATATGTTTCCAAATCTCGCACTTTATTTTCAAAAAGTTTTATATGATATATATATATATATATATATATATATATATATATATATATATATATATATATATATATATATATATCATATAAACATCAATTTTTCAAAATACTTATAGGTCAAGAAATGTGTTAATTTTACATCACATGAGGCTTCTTTAGAATGAGTTGCCACCAATGCCCACCATCTTGCCGCTAAGGGTGCCCAAAAAGAAAATCAAAATCTTGGGAAAGGCCTGGCAGAAAAAAAAAATGTGGTTTGGTCACTTTGATAGGTAATGTTTCTTGTGCTTTATAGCACTTGTTTTCTGTTGGACTACAATGCAATAGTTAATAATTTAATCTATTTAATAAGTGAAGATTGTCAAATATTACATAGCGGTGTCCCTTTTATCAATTGGCAATTTACTCCTGCCGCATGATTTGGGATTTAAGAAATGTTCGATTTTTAAATTCTTCACTGCCATTGACGGCTACAGATGTCAATGATGCATTCTCACTGGAATGACAGTGAAAGAGTTAAAGACTAATTGATTTTCCATAAATATCAAATAAAAACAAAACAAAAAATAGTCAAATTTAAATATTCTAACAATCAGAGATAATGAAACACTAAATTAGGGTCAAATGCGACACCTAAAGTCACCCTGAGTGATATTACATTTCTCAAGGTTCACTGCAGTGTTTGAGAACGGTCAACACATCGAGTTGGGAAAATAATTTCAGTTTTTTTCGGGGTTAAAATGCAAGAAATTAGGTAACATTCATCTTTTCATCTCATTGAAGCAGGCCTCCAGATTACCACAATTTAACGGAGCAGTTTCTCCATTGGCTGTTACATTTGTGTGCCATCTGCATAGCAATGGCAACTCATATTTAACCATCGAATAATGCCCCTTAGCGGAAGCATAAAAATACTGAAAAGGACGTGACCAAGGACTGAGCCCTGTGGAACGCCACAGCTAACACTAAAAGGCTTAGCATATCACCGTATTTGAAACTTTTTATGATTAAGAGCTAAACAAATACACATGAATGGACTTGAATATTAGTATTGTTCACTGTCCTCGGTGTTATACATCCAGAATTTGTAGGCTAGAACAGATTGATAGCATTTCCATTTATTTCAATGTTAAAGTTGATTTGAGACAAATCCCTCTTCTCTCCTCACAGTTCTCTCTGAAAGGATTTCAGATCACAGACACACACACACACACGCTGGCTGGCTCTTCATAATGCACTGAGTGAGTGACAGCTTTAATAGGAGAACAAGCTGTAATCCAAGAGAATCCAGTCAAAGCGGGATTACTCTCTAATCTGGCTGGAATCACCTTTGCGCTCTCTCTCTCTCCCTCTCTGTCCCTCGTTTTATCTATGTTCACGTTGATCTCTTCTTTGCCCTAAGGCTGCATCAATCCTTTTCCTGGATTTGATTTTGGCCAATCCCATTCTGGATTTAATTTGTGAATTTCTGACTCTGACCACACACTTGCACAATCCATCTCACGCAGTCGAATTCAGGCAAGCCTCGCAGACAACTAGCTTTCAATGTGCAGCGATTTTCACTGACGAAGGCTACTGGATACAAAAACTTACTGAGTTTTTTGCCATTTGATTCATTATAATTGGGCCAGGTGTCAGTAACAAGTGGTTCTGGTGCTGCATGCGGCTCTTTGGCGCTCCCCAGTGGCTTCTTGGTGCTTTTTAAAAAATGTTCGATAGTAGAAAATTATATGATTTCTGTAGGAGGACAAACATAATAAAAACATTCTTAACATTTTCCAATGAATATAGATATACTGTATACAGTATGTGTTGCCTTCCTTTAAGGCTTTTATGAAGCAGTTGATTTTTTTTCAGCTCCAAACCTTTTGGGTCCATTATGACTCTTTCAAAATGATGGGTTGTTTTAGGTAAATTTTAACAAAATATGTATATGAGCGTGTATTTCGTGTCGAAACGTACGTGAATTCTGCTGGCTTACAGAGGGTTCCCGCGGATCATTGAGAAGTCTTGAAAGGCCTTAAATTTATTATTTTAAGAATAAGTCCCTAATTAGCATTAACTTGCCTTAAATCCAATTTTCCAAAGTCTTAAAAACATACACATAAATGCGATTCATATTTATTTGACTAAAACTATTTAATGACAGTAATTACTTGTCTTTTTTTAATAATTTACCGATTTACTTTTGTGTACACATGGCATGACCACAATGACGGAATTATTAAACCGGTGATGTTGTTTCAGTCAGGCCTTTCAGAGCAGCCACATATCTTAGGTTTAGCCACAAAATAATTTATTTATGTTTTATTGGCTACGCTAAGGGTGAGAAATGTGTTAAGACTTTCTGGCTGCATATTTTTGCCAATGCAGCCTCTACGTTAGCAGCTATTTTTATCACCAACATAGACACTAGCATTAGTGATTGGCGTGGCCAACACAAGAGCATTTAGCGTCACAAGTGTGGTCGAAGGTGTAAGCATCAAATGTAGCAAATGCTTATAAAATGTAGGCACATGTAGATGCATTTCTTTCTGTTAAAAGTAAATTAGGAAAATTAAGGGAAAACAAACCAAATCCTTTTTACTGTAGTGTACTTAAGGTTTTTTCTTTTTTTCTTTTTTTTTTTTCCATTAACAGTATCCGTGACTATATAACCGACTGAAAGGGGTTTATTTTCAAAACTTTCTCTTTCTTGGTGTTTATATAAATCAGGGCTCCCAAAATTAATACACCTTTTAGGTAAGGCTGGGCCGCATAAGGTTGTTCCCAAGAAAATATTCCAATGTTCTCAAATATCTTTATTTTGTAACATAAAATAAAAGGGAAAAAACTATTTCCCAAAAACTTTTTAGTAAATTAAAAAAAAATAATAATACAAAAAATAATAGTACAGGAGATATAAAAGACTAAAGATAGCACATAGTTGCTGATTACAAAAAACACTCTTTTTATTCAGTTCTGTTGCCTGTTCAGTATTAAACTTTTAAGATGAACTGTTCTAAACATAACTTCTCTTTCCAACTCCAACCCAAAAAATGACAAAAAAATTATCAGAAAAACATACTTTCAAATTAAAATCGACCCAAAACGGACAATGCCCAATTTCGTTGTCACAATATGTTAACCCATTTTGTAACAATGACAATAAAGGTATATTATATTCTATTCTTCAAACTACTTCTTTTTTTCCAGACAGGGCGCACAAAATATCATCCCATGGGCCGCATTTGGGCTGTGGCCCGCGTGTTTAAAAACCCCTGCATAAAATGGAGCAATGTAGCTCAACAGAATGTTCAAATCAAATTCAAATTGATTTTGTATTCAACACGAGAGTTGTCTTTCAGGTGTTTTTTTATCAAAGGTTGTGAATATTTATAAGGTTGTTTGACTTTCGGAGGACGCCAGCCGACCACATGGTGCTTCTCATTTGCTTCAATAGCAATCTCATATTTTTGATGAAAATTCTGGATTTGCCTCGCAGCTTCTCTTTGTGGCGAGCTTTTCAAGCCAGCACCATTCGCCCGTGCACTGAAAAATTAGGCAAGCAAAGTAACTTCTGTCAGCCGTAATCCTGAGCTGGAAAACGTTTAATCAGTGTAAGAGGAGTGCTGATCGAATGAGGGATGCTGCACGCTCAACAAGATGAAATAATATTCCCCCGCGGAGTGAGGCTGCTTGAGAGAGGAGACGGGAGGGAAGATCACATGTCCATATGGCGTTTTGCGTCCCAGACGCTTCCACCATCCTTTACTCTGGCGACCGGCAACCATCTGCAATACTTTGCCCGGCACTCTCCGTCTGCCCTAGCTGAGACCGTTTACTGAATTTGTCCCACGATATTTCGTCTGCTTTCCTTGGTCCGAGCTAGCAGGCTGTCACCATACTTAGGGGGGCACTGTCGGCTGGTTTGACCACTCTTCATCTCGCTGACCAGACAATTTGTCACTAAGTTGGTGTTTTTATCCTTCCATGCATCTCCTGTACTGGTTATCCTCACAAGGGCCGCGCTGGAGCTAGAGCTCTCTTGCGATGGAGAGAAGGGGACACCCTGGACCAGCCAATTGCAGGGTACACAGAGACAGACATCCATTCACACACTCACTCATACATTGGGACAATTTAGACCCGCCAATCTACCTGCCATGCATATTTTTGGAATGTGGGAGGAATCCGGAGTGCCGAGATTAAACCCATGCGGGCACGGGAGGACATGCAAACTCCAAACAAGGAGGCGAGTAGCTGCAATTGAACCTTGGACCTCAGATCTGTGAGGCAGATGTGCTAACCAGACTTGACTATGCAACAACACTTATTTAATGGCCATTACACATAGAAAGTCGTGTCCATGTGCCTTTAGCGTTACTCTTAGATAGGCAAACCTAATTGATTCTATGTGTATGTATGTATGTATATATATATATATATATATATATATATATATATATATATATATATATATATATATATATATGATAGGCAGCACGACAGCTGTATGGTTAGCACACAGCCCCACGGAGCAGAGGTTCAAGTCCAGTTACCGCAGCCGCAGTATGGAGTTTGCATCTTCTCCCCGTGCCTGCGTGGGTTTCTCCCAGGCACTCAGTTTCCTCCCACATTCCCAAAAACATGCATATCTGGTTAATTGGCCGGTCCAAATTGTCCTTAGGTGTGAATGACAAAGTGGGTTGTCTGGCTGGCAACCAGTACAGGGTGTCCCCTGCCCAGTGCCCAAAGATCGCTGGGATGGGCTCCAGCACTTTCGCGACCCTACTGAGGCTAAGCGGTTCCAGATAATGGATGGATGGATATATAGATACATATATATATATATATATATATATATATATATATATATATATATATATATATATATATATATATATATATATATATATATATATATATATATATATACATATATATATATATATATATATATATATATATATATATATATATACATATATATATATATATATATATATATATATAAATGTACACACATAAATACAGTTTTTTTTTAGTTCATTTAGGGTGGTGATGGTAGTGAGTCCTCATTTCAACAGACTTCTAGCGTGTGCCAGAGCGCAGCAGGTCATAGAGTTGGTAGCTAGGGTAAGAGGAGTTTTTTTAATGTTGTTAGCTCTGTTGCCGTGTCACAAGCCGGCAATGTTCTCCTGACTGGCAGAGAGCAGATGATGACTTTATGGGCTGTGTCGATGAACTTATAGGTCTTTCTGTCTGTAGTCTTTCTTCAACCACATGCTGTATGTCTGCTCTCCACTATGGCTCAGTTGAAGGAACCAGCAGAGTATATTCCAAGTTGTTCTTCTTGAGCATTATTAGGAAGTTGAGTCGCCACTGGGCCTTTCCTACCACAGCTCTGGTGTTAGCAGAGCGACGTGGACACCCAGTCTCCATTGATGATGGTGGATCTGGGTCCGTGCTTGTTTTACTGAAGTATGCAAGACTTCCTTGGATTTTTTTTTCATTAGTGGTTTCTTTTTCAAACACCACATTGTCTCTCCAACTTCTCCTTTTAGTGTCGTCAGGGAACTTTACGATTAGGGTTGATCATATCGATATCTTCATTGATTCTTAATAATGACAATGCACAGACTACTTGTGACTCTTGGGGGAACAAATGGTGAGCTTCAACGGTTTACTTTGCCGTTAGTGACTCAACCTCTCCTCTTAAGTCAGAGCACCAGTGTGGGTGTCAGTGACAAGTCGCTGACATGTAGAAGTTTGTTTTTTTCGCATCACTTAATCACAGCTGGGTGTCTCCATCATGTGATGGTGGGATGCCATGCTCTCACGGGCTTCAATTACCACCTTTTGGTAGGCCGGCTTCAAACAAGAGATGAAAGGCACACCTCACCTCCTTTCCGATCACTTATGTTGCGCCGCTTACATCCCGGTCCAACTCCTGTCACAGTTGGCCCCCTCAATTTGTTCTTCCTACTTCTGACTGATTGCAAAACTGCATATTCACAGTAGCGTAGCGACGTGGCCAATCCAATGACGTCGGTGTGTATAGGCCCTTTGCCGACAAATACCACTGAGCACGTTACAAGGGATGATAAGAATCCTATAGAACTTTTTTTCTTACATTATGAGAGGCCATTTGGGTCATAAATCATCTCCTCTCTGGCTCATTCTCAGACACACACACATCATCATCATAATCTCTTGCAGGCGCCACCATTTATTTTACCGGTGGGGACATAAATCACTCTATAGGCACACTGCTCTACTATTTTTCATGTTATCACTGTAACGCATGTGTAGTGTTAGCTTCTATGCAATTCATCATTACTGCTCACACAAGTTGGGAATTGTTTTCTGTGGGTTGGTAATGGATTTTTTTGGTACTGTATACAATGAAAATATGCTGAATCTCAAAATCTGCAGATATATGATGCCCAAATGAGAAGAAGTTGGGAAAACAAAACCCTGGGTTTGCACCGATGCTTGACATCCTTTAGAATTCTTGAATTTTATGATGTGATAAAAAATATTGAAAAGTTCTTGAATTTTGAGTGAAATGCTTGTAAGTGCTTAAAAATTTTGCCATGTATCTAAACAAGGCTGCTTAAAATTTACGTTGACACTGCACTCTGGTGGCTTTTCTTTTGCCATTGCGTTTCTTCTTTCATCGTAATTAACTGCGGCTGATTTTGTTTGTAAGGCACTGTCCTGTAATGCTCAATGGCCCCCTATGGGTCGCGCCCAAGACAACAGGGGCATGCTACACCGAAACAGGGCACAATTAGGTCTACAGCAGTGCGACTATTACGTATCAATTTTGGACATGTACTATAGGCTATGCAAAATATGAAGGTAGTGTTTCCCAATGGTAACTTTTGATGGGAATAACTCTCTTTAATTGAAAGTGCATTTAGAAATTGCGTATGTAAATTGCAGATATATTTCTGGCTCTGCAAAATACATGATTTACAACAGATTTCTTCTTCTATTGGTAATGGATAAATAGGAACATTGGCTTCGAAAGTCCTTCAAAAGTGCTTGGATTTGGCCATGAAAAGGGTATACAAAAGCCGTGATAGTTAATGATTTAATCTATTTAATAAGTGAAGATTGTAAAAAAGAAGTATCAAACCTTTGGACTGTTTTCTTGGTACCTTGTTCTTGGTATTGAAATCAGAAAAAGTGAAACGCATCTTGAATAATTCCTTTAATGTGGAAGTAGGCTGAAGTTTTATCAGACTGAAAGCTGAACTTTTTTGGGAGGGGTTGGGGCATGTGGGTGGCTTTCAACATAAGCATACATTGAAATAAGCGGGCCTTGCAGTAGCACAGTTCAAAAAGTGAAGTACATTTATTATGCAGATACATTAAAAATAAATGTTGATTGAGCCCTGGTTAATAATTTATTTGGCTATAATTAACCAAAACAATACTTTTTTCTTCTTCTTCTTTTATTCCCCCCAATAACAATGTGGCTTGAATGAACCCTTGTTTGCCTTTTTTTGCCAGATTTGGAGTCCGAAGGTGACACGCCGGCCGTTGTGATTGGTCCGAAAAACACAACAGCGCTGGCAGGGACCATGGTCACCCTGGAGTGCATCGCAAATGCCAGGTATGATATGTTATCATTGACTGCATACTGTCGCTCAATTTTGATTTTATGACAATTTCTTGCTTTAGTTATGTTTTAAACATCTCTCAAATAAACAATTGTGAAAACTTCCTTTTACAACATTTTTAAAACAATCACGCTAATCATATTTAAAATCGACAAACATTAGCAGTTTTTTGCACAAACTTTTTATAAAATGTAACTGGTATTACGCTTGTGTATTTATGTGCATGCTTTAAGATTTTGTTTTTGTTGTTTTACGAGCGTGCAACAGAGGTAAATGGAAGGAGACCAAGAGGAAGGCCGTGATTGACGTGGATGGATGGTGTTATGAGTGCACTGGAGGAAAGAGATCTCAATGTAGTGGAAGCTAGAGCGCTTGTTGGTGATAGGAATGAGTGGATAGGTGTTGTGAAAGGTTAGAGGTATGTTTGGACGCATTCTATTGGATGGGCATGGCACCTGTATGATGCGGCAAGGGTAAACCAGTAAAAGCTGTCGGCACCTGCTGTTGAACAAAAGAGTGTGTTGTGTCGCCCTGACCCGAATGACATGGCCGCTTTCTTGTGTCTCGTTTCATCTGGAGTGACGAAAGCATGACTACCTTGGGTGCCGAGGTGCTTAACTTGTTTGGGTGTTTGGTCATTTGGGTTGGCCATTGTCAAAGAAAAAATAAATGTATGTGTGTTTTTTGCTACTTTTTTCCTTTTTTATTAGATCAAGATTCTTGCCGAGCGTCGTCTCACATATCAACAGTGGAACTTCCCAGTTTAAAGTATTTTGTAAACCGACTGTTTAAGAAATAATGAACCAGATGGGGTTGCTGGAAAATCTGGTTAGGACATCTGGGTCCACTCAGGACACACTACAGCAGGGGCGGGGAACCTTTTTTGCTCAAAAAGCCGTTAAAGGCAGTTATTTCTATATTTTTTTCAGTGAGAGGAACATATAATTTTAGACAAAATCCCATAAAACTGCCAAACATGATCTCCAGACAAAAGCTTTTCTTTCAGTTGATTTTATTTCACTTTTGGATGTCTGATGATATCATGAAATATAAAAAAAATCAAAAATACATGAACTATCATATAAATGTGCATTTTTTAAACACTCTGGGTCAAAAAATGTGTATTTATATCACAGAAAATGAGGCTCACCTAGCGTGAGCTGAGATGATTGTCCACCATATTGCTGCTACAGGCACCTTCAAAAACCTTGTGAAAGGCTTGGGGGAAAAAAGAACTATTGTGCAGTTTAGTCACTTTAGTCTTTATTGTTTTAATTCTCCCTTAAGCTTTATAGCACTAATTTTTGGTTGCACGACACAAAATACCCACGTCTACCAGGAAAATATTACAATGTAATTTTAAGCTTAACATGGTTTTCTATGCAATGTAATGAGCTGCATAATGTCTTACAAATTCATGATGCCAATTGTGCAACAATATCTTACCCTACATGTACTTTTGAAAATGACACATTTCTGTTGGCTAATTCTTTAAATCTGTATGTATAAATAATTGTTAGCATTGTACGTATTAGCATGATTAATATTAGCATTCAACTCACTTGGCTTTGACTCTATCTGGTTAATTGGAAATAAACACAATGCAGTTTTATTTAACTGTTTTTAATCATCAGCTTTATGTCCATTTACAGGAGAGCCATGAATATTTAACCTCCACTAACTAATTGAGGCAATTTTCTCTAAATTGGGGCCATAAGTAATTGCTGTTTACAATACAAATTTACTGCTTTCAACCCTATTTTAATTTACCTCCTTAGGAGGGCCTTACATAGGATTTTATTCAATGAACAAAGTATGTAAGAATTGTACTCTCACAAACGAACGCCAAAAAGTCAAATTAAAAATGTTGTTCCGCTCTGATTCTCAGTTGGTTCTTGCAGAGAAGATGTGACTCCAAAATCTAACGTGTCATTATTTATTTACTGCCTCATGGAGGCAAAAAGTGAAGCATCCACTTTGTTTTACAGTCTCCATTTTCTTAATTCGCTTGATTTACTCCTCCTCAGAGATGTGGACAGCCTGCTGATTACGTGGAAACGCGATGGGCGTCAGATGGCCAGTGGGCGTCGGCTGATATTGCCTACTACGGCATCCTCAGATGGCGGCGAGTATGTTTGTGAAGTGCTTCTCGGCAACAGTACTGGCAAAGCTGCAGAAGCTAGGGCGCACCTCAATGTGATCGGTAAGCAAAACAATTATTACTTGCTCAAGCATTCGGCAAACTTCCGTAGACTGTAAAACTCGGTTATTCCAGATTCAAATGTACTGGAAAAAATATCCTAATTATCCGAGTATCCGGATTAGCCGATGTCCGATATTCTCAGAACCCCCGACCTCAAAATTATGTTTAGTAAAAAAAATGCATGAATAACTCATCTGGTGTCAAATGAACATGAATTCACCCGTTTATGTTCACACAGATAAAGTAAGAATTGTAACGTGTAAGAATGGGAGTCTGAGGTGGAGTAATTAATGTGCGCAAACGGGAGCTTTATTGACATAGATCTTCAAAACAGGGCACAACAACAATAGCACGTTGCTATCTCTTTAACCGGAAGAAGGGACAGCGCAGCTTCCTAACTTGTGAATTATGTAAACCCATTACAGAATATTAATAAAACATACATAATGCGTCTTTCAGAATATCTGACAATGTTTGAAGTTTGGTGTGAAAATAAGCAGTGATATATTTCTTCTTCAGGCCATTGTGTTCGTGATAGTACTGTATGTCTGGTCCTCTCGACTCTTCTTCACTGATGCCATGATATGACACTCAGTGTAGTTTCCTTTGGTGTTGTTTTGCACGACTAGAGCACAACTTGAATCGAAACACAATGAGATAGAGTCAGTCAGTGATAACCGGAAAGACCTCCCACGAAAACAAACGCATAGAGAAATGTGTTTGTCTACGGACAAAAGGATGTCATACACCTTCCCGGAAAGTTGCGTCTTCCAGCCTCTTTCGGGAAGAAGACGTCAAAGATGGCATGTCGACTTGGAATACAGTATGGCAAAATGCATAGGAATGGATCAAAATTATAAGGATTTTGATCCGGAATAGCCGAAGATCTAGATTGCAAAATCCGGAATATGCATTGATTTTTTGTAAGAAATACATAAGAAATTATCTGGATTAAACTTGTACCCGGATTTCGTGAAGATACAGATAAACCGAATCCGGATTAATCTAGTTTTAACGTATATCATAAGTGGACTAAAATAAATAACAACCAGCTCGCTGGCTTTATGTTTGAGCACCTGTCCTGATACTGGTAGGTCATGGCTGGTCATTGCCTCCCTGCCTGGCGCTCAACATTAGAGGTTGGAATTGGGGAGTTTGGTCACCTCATCAATCATTATTAGATACAGGTTGTTCATTCTAACTTTAAGATATTTGTCTTTATTATCTGTATTGTCGATGGAACTGGTGGTCCAGTGGTTAGAAAACAGTGTTCTCACACACAACCTAGGCTTGACACCTGAGCATCCAATGGGTTGCGACTGTGGGCAGCGATATTATTCGTTTGATCTATCATTACATGAATTGTACCATAGACCTTTGTGTATAACAAATATATTTGCAGTTTACTCAAGATTTAAAGCTCATGTCTTGATAAATGCACACACAATATTAAAAGTCGGATATGAATATTACAATTATATCTGTGGCTCTGCAAAATACGTGATTCACCAGATTTTTGGTCCCGGAGAAATTGGAAAATTAGTTTTGAAAGTCCTTCAAAAGTGCTTGAATTTAGCAATTAAAAATGTATACGGACCCTTACAATACATCGAGGAGTGCATTTCCCCTCGGAATAAAAAACGTAAAATAAATCAAACAGGAACACGTCTCCGGAAATTGTAAATGCACACACTACCGGTATTAAATGTCTACCATGGTAGAACTCTAGCTATACATCTTGTCCATCAATAAAATGTATCAACATGCAGTAAATTAGTGAGCGCGAGGTTTGTGGATTTCAGACTCGAAAACGCAACAGAGAAATGATGCAACAAATACACACACCGGTAAAATATCCCTTGTTTTTGGGTCACAAATCAATGTACGGGTTGAGTGTTGTTGACTAAGGAGTTTAACAAATAAATAAATAAACACAGGCAGTGTCACTGGAGCCCTTGTCGCACACAGTGGCTGTCCTGGATATTTGTGTGTAAATAAGAAACAGCAGAGACCGGCAGCCAACGCTTGATTGATGAAGCACTCGCTCCCGCCCACATGCCAGCCTCTTTTTTTTTGATCTACTGTGATTGTCGGAGCGTGGGAGCACCTTAACGCAAAGTGAGCAAACCAGCGACACCGATAGAATTCTCAGCAGTCACAAAGGATCCGCCTGGGCACGCTAGGTAGTTTCAGCACGGGTGGGGTGATAGCACCTGATGCTGCAGGCTGCATACATCCTAATTTCAGATATATGAATTCATTTAGTTTTTCTTCGGTGCATTTTAGAGAATAAACACACAACAAAGGGAAAAAATGGGGGTTATTGCAGCACCCGTCCATCCATCGGTTGTCTAAACTGCTTATCCCAGCAATCCTCGGGCAGTGGGCAGCGGACACCTTGAACTGGTTGCCAGCCAGTCGAAGGGCACACAGAGACAGACAACTCACTCCCACATTCACACCTAGGGACAATTTGGACCAGCCACTTATACAGACATGCATGTTTTGGGAATGTGGGAGGGAACCGAAGTGCCCGGAGGAAACCCACGCAAGCACGGGGAGAACATGCAAACCCTGTATAGGAAGGTTGGTAGCTGGATTTGACCCAATGGCCGCAGACTCGCCAACCACTCAGCGCCTCTTACTGCAGCATGTATATATATATATATATATATATATATATATATATATATATATTTATATATATACCGTATTTTCCGCACTATAAGGCGCACCTAAAAGTCTTATTTTTTTTCAAAAGCTGACCATGCGCCTTATAATACAGTGCGTCTTATTTATGGATCAACATTAAATCACAAGGTCTCGCAACTTACGCAACAGCCGCCGACTCGATTTTCCCCCGAACGTGGAGTAGTCTGCGGTGTATGCTGGGATTTATATACCGGCGTTTCATTGGCTAACCTATGTGACAATCATCATTTGAATCGATCACTATTGGCTAAAGTTATTTGGAGCCTCGGATAGGCTAGAGGGCCGAAACAAACCCTGCAATTGGCCAAAAAAGATGTGTCAATCATCAGTCAAATCGATCACTATTGGCTGAAGTTATTCGGAGCCTTGGATTGGCTGGAGCGCCAAAACAAACCCTGCAATTGGCCAAAAAGATGTATCAACCATCTGTTGAATCGATCGCTATTGGCTGAAGTTATTCAGAGCCTCGGATTGGCTAGAGGGCCAAAACAAACCCTGCAATTGGCCGAAAAAGATGTGTCAATCATCCGTTAAATCGATCGCTATTGGCTGAAGTTATTCGGAGCCTCGGATTGGCTAGATGGCCAAAACAAACCCTGCAATTGTCCGAGTTTAGCAATGGCGTAGCAAGCTTAGCAAGCTTGCTAAAGTACACCATAAAGAAACATGTTTTATTAGTCTGTATTTGCAAATAATTTACTCTCCTGGATTTACTTCACTCACGGTTGTAAGAAGACCATGATTGCGTATCATTATTGAACGTGAGAACTTAGGTGAGCTATGCGGCTTTTTATTTTCCCGGTATCTTGTTTTAGAACGATCTTGATGTTGCTGTGATGAGTTGAGTCAATTAAACTCAATTCCGAGTGTTTATTGTCATATGCACGGTAAGGTTGCGAGCGAAAAATAAAATAGAAACTAAGAAATGTTTGGCATTTCTTGAATCCCAAGACTTTAACCTTCCGAATGATATTTGAAATGATGCATTTGAGTGACATAGTACGGACACCGCATCCGCACGTGTCTACGACACGTATTTGCTTCTTTGCAAGCTTTGGGAATGTTAAGGGGGTAATCAGTTGGACTGAATCATCTGACTGTTTTATCGATGTTCCCATTGTAGCGCCTTATAATCCGGTGCGCCTTATCTATGGAAGATATAGGACCAAAAACTATTTTTTGGGGGTGCGCCCTATAACCCGGTGCGCCCTATAGTGCGGAAAATACGGTATATAAAACATATGTGTGTGTGTGTGTTTATATAAATCATATCGATGGGAAAAATATTGCGTTCATGGTTTGCGTTATAATTTTCAATTTAACGCGTGAAAATATATTAACGTAACGATTAAAATTCCCCCTGCGCCCGCCCCCGCAGGCGGCATTGTTTTTGTGTCTGGTGGAGAGAATCAGAGGAAAATACAGATACAGAAGTTGGTAGCTAGCC
The DNA here is from genome assembly GCF_059441175.1 of Urocampus carinirostris. Classification (NCBI taxonomy): domain Eukaryota; kingdom Metazoa; phylum Chordata; class Actinopteri; order Syngnathiformes; family Syngnathidae; genus Urocampus; species Urocampus carinirostris. Next base: position 21,983,373 of record NC_142356.1, read on the forward strand.
TCAGGAAGATACCTAGTGCTGTTAACATTATAGCTGGCACTTGGCAGGAAAGGCAAAAACCAATAGGTTACCTGATTACCCAAAAGACAATCATCAAGAAATACAACCAAATTTCACGATTATTTTGTCTAAAATGGCTTTGTGTTTAGTCACCTACCGATTACAAATTGTTTAGAACAGACTGTAACATTCGGATACAGTTTGGGTGTTAGGTCTGCTCTACTACACCTTGACAACCATGAGTGTCTGCCTACTTGTCGACAATTCCTTACCTTAGCAGCAGGCAGACGAAAAAACCAACTCCTTAAACTTCCCACTTTTGTTTTAACACCCAATAACAACAATTTAAAGCAGACATGTCCAAAGCCCGGCCTTGGGGGGCCAGTTATGGCCCGTGATCAAATTTTTACTGGCTCGCGGCCTCTGTCATAAATATAATAGAACGTGGCCCATCAGTAATGTTGACGGCAGTATAAGATTAATACGTACAAAAAAATAAATGAAATAATAAACTAAATCACCATTTTACCAGATGATGGCAGATGAGGGTCGGCGTTTCCAGGACAAATGGATATTGGAGTATTTTTGTACCGAAATCAGAGACAACCGTGTCCGCCTAATTTGCCGAGAGACTGGCTGTTTTTCAAATGATACTAAAATAAAAATAAAATATCAAGCGGCACTGCCAGACAAAACATTCCGATTACAAAAAGCTCACTGGACGCTGAGAAAAGGTGAAGCAATTTGAATACATAATGAGTAAAACAAATATTATTTTCCCACACAGCGTTTTTGTTCATTTTATAATGGTCTCTGATTTATTTAATGGAATAAATATATTCATTCATTATCTTTACCTTAGGGCAGTGCTTCCTCAATTATATTCTGTCATGCCTCCCTAGAAAGAAGAAAACCCTTTGCGGTCACCTTCCCCCCTAAGTGAAGGGATACTGCCCCCTGGTATAGTGTTGGTGCAGTTGCACTTTATTCTAGGACAGTTACAAAAACAAGCAAAAAAATGCAAAGGTCAAACGTGCCCACCTTGACAGAGCCAATGGCTAAAGGTCATGTGGTCTGCTGGAGCATATCCCGGCATTCCTTGTGTAAAGGCGGGGTATGCCCTGGGTGAGTTGCAAGTTCACCATAGGGCCACATAGAGACAAACAACCATTCACTCTCGTACTCACACCAACGAACAATTTGCACTGTCTAATTGGCTTCTCATGTATGTTTTGGGTGTTCGTGTTAATGATAATGGTTCAAAGAATGCCAGGTCAGTCCTCACACAATTTCAGTTCATGAAATCTGGCCCTCTTTCGGAAAAGATTGGATAGTAAGAACCATGACAACATTAAACTTTGTCTGTTAGACCTAAGTGTCTGAAACTCATGACAAAAAGTTACCGGGTTACCAGGGCAGGCAACTTTTCAGAGTTGTCTGCCCTAAAGTTGCCTGCCCCATTTTTCACAACTTGAAAGACAATGAGATGACTAATCGCAAAAAAAAAATGAAAAAAAAACATCCTTGCAAAGTATTAAACAATATATAACAGAACAACACTTTAAAATTGAGTTTATTATAAATCTACTTGTAACATTCATTGCATGTATATGACATCGCTGTTTTCCATCTGTCATCAGTATGTGCCTGTATTTACTCAAATTTATTCATGCAATGTTTGCGTTGCGTCGTCTGCTACAAGCTACGTGAACTCCTCTTTCCACGATGCTTTTAATTTACGTTTACGTTTTGTAGCGTCATCAATTTTGTTAGCTTCTTTTGAATATGGAAAAGGTGGATTCCTAACCACTTCTCCATTTTTCTTGTGTTCTCTGTGCGTCTACTTTAGAAAATGATATGCAAATGCACGACCGTATAACGCTCAGGAAAGTCCGGAAGCACAAAGTTATTCGATGCAGGCCTCTGATTGGCTGCCGAGTATGCAAATTGCCAAACGAACTGAAATTCCGAAATTTCCAAACCGAACAAAGATTTCAAAATCGGAATCAATGAAGCGTTTGATTTGAAAAAAAAAGTTTTACACCCGACATAAAAGATATTTCAGACACTGCTGTATAGTCGACTGTCTGCATTTGGGTATGTGTGTGACGTTACACGAATACTATTTATAGTATTAAAAATATACTAGCTTCCTTGTTCAAACTATAAATGAACTCACTTTTCTGATTTTAGAAATTTGTTGTCAACACAATAATAATCAAAACAAAGTGCACGTTGTCTTGCCACAGCTAATCATGTTTATTTTTAAATGTATTACTCCCATAAGCTCTACAATTCATTATAACTGCTCTAACAAATATGACAAAAAGTTTAGACCGTAGATTAGCTACCCCAAGAGGTCGACTAGACCGCCCTGGTGAATATTAATGTGTTTGGTTAATGGACTCACTAGACCTGAATGCAGTGAAATGAATTCCTGCGCCGAACGGCGTGTTTGCGCGCGGGTCGGGCGCTGGCGGGGGAGCGTGCGCATGCCTCAAAGGTCTTCATTATTCAGTCGCATTTCTATTCTGCCCGCTAATCGGAATATGTATGACACGGGGAGCTGGTGTGTTGCGTTGCCGCCACGAACAACAATGGGCGCGTTGTTTTTCCCCCGCTTTACCCCCCTACAGGAGTGGGACTCGGGCGCAGGCGGCATGAAAACCTAAACAAGCAAAACAAGACCGTAACGGGGTTTTCGCTATGCCTGCGTCTCGGTTCTTGGAACTTACCTGACTGAAGGGGATTAATGCGCCGTCTTTATCAGTGTCACACCAGCAGCCTCCTTTTTTTCTCGTTTGTTTTCCTCTGCGGCACGCTTTTTCAACAAGTCCAAATCACACCAAACCCCAACCTATAAATCTACGAATCGGGCTTCATGTGCTTTAAAGGCAAACGCATAAAGGGTGACTTCAAAGCTGAAGTAGTCAAATAGAATACATGTAGAAGCTGCTAGCTCCCTGTACACCATCACAAACATCGTTGAGATTCCTTACAATTGAGGATGTGTATTTGATGTATTTTTATTTTATTTTTTGTCAGAGATATTCAAATAGAAGAGTTCCACATATCTTCTTTCAAGCGCGGAGTTTAGCAGTGACAAAAGTGAATGAAGGCTTGCAAAGAAGGATAGAAGGCCGTTTTGAAAAGGGGACCAAAAAGTATGTGTAGTGCACTGAAAGATGTTGGAATACAATGGCAGAAGGTTCATCTGGTTAAGGGGAAAACTAGTTTTTCAAAGAAGCAATAAATAGATAAAAAACTTAGAATTTCACAAAGAAGGACGTTTGCCATTAGAATATTTATTTTAGCCAACTTTTTTTTTTTTGCATTTTAGACAAAAAAGAAAGACCTACTTACAAATATAAGCTTCAAATACAGTGATACCTGTTAAGGCTTGCGAGTTTGACTCAAACACAAACACACGAGAAGAGTTGGTCTGCATTTATATAGCGCTTTTCATGTTACTGAAGACCTTGCAAAGGGCTTTACAATGTGCCTCACACTTACCCTAGTTCAAACGGTATTGGGGACAATGTTGAATGAAAAAAGGTGCTCCGCGTATGGGAGGAGGGAGAGGAAAATTAGAAATAAAAACGATAGTCCGACAACAACTCACGGCTGGAAAGAAACAAGAAGTCCGGGGTTGGTTACAGACAGGTGTCCAGGAGTAAGGCAACAGCAACAAGCAGGATGTCCACTCGGAGTAAATACTGATTCGACAAAGAAAGCTGTTGGTGCAGTCATTTTATACCAGGTCATAAATGATAGTCATGTGTGGATGATGAGAAGCAGGTGTAAAGATTCTCCAGTCCTATAGTTTGTTGCGGCCTCTTGCGAATGGTGGCATGCTGGATCATCACAAGACCTCTACATATGAACTGCTGGAGATATGAGAAATTCGAGATACAACATATCTTACGAACCAAAATTCTTTCCTGCCCTACAAGAGAAAATCCAAGTTTCGAGACTTTCTGAATGCTAAAGGGTCGGATGTTCGAGAACGCTCAACGCTAGCATCAGCTCGTCCCAGTTAGTGCATGTATATCCCACCATACAGACCTTATCCCGGGCTTTTATGTTTTTTTTGTGGGTTATTTTTTTTTTTTTTTTTTTTTTTTTTTTTTTAATCTGAGCTCTTGTGCTCGATTGTATTATCATCTTATCATGTGTAATTTTGTTCGATTACAATCTCAATGTGTTTTTAGTCATCAGAAGATATATTTTATAGTCAAGTCATGTTTATTTGTATGGCCCTTAATCACAAAAAGTGATTATATATAAAGCTATTTAGGGACAACTTGGATGCTGTTGGGAGGCCCAGAACGAATTAAATGGTTTTCAGTTATTTAGTTTTGGGTAAATGCATTCAAAATACGATCCGGGGACAATTTATTATCGTATGTGTTATTCTATTATTTAACTAAATTCATAATAGAAGACTAAAATCGAGTACTGTTTTCACACCGATAACTGATAAATATTTGTTGGTGCGAGCTAGTGAGATTCCCACTGAGCAGGAGCTAGCTTTGGTAGCTAACACAATTCAATGGCGAGAGACCCAATGGGACTCCAAGATGATACGTTTTCTAGATATGAGATGCACATGCTGGGATCCTTCACTCTTTGAAATGATTTATTTGTCACATATTTGTAAAGATGCACCTTTTTTGTTTAAATAGTATCTAAGATGTTCCCACACTATTTAGATACATTTCTTGTACAATATTTTTTTAAATAATTCTATGGAAAAAAACACTTTTTTGTAATATATTTTTTCAACAATAATTTAGTATTATCATCAATGACCAAGCATTGCTGTAACTTGTACAATGAGAAGTTTACTTTTGTATCATAGTAGTATATGTCATGCATCTTTAATGTATGTATTCAAAAAGGTCACTAGAGATAATTTTCTGTTTATAATTGCATGCATCCTGCACTCCTTACAATCCATAATTAGTCTGTATTTAACATTTAAAGCGCTATCATCCCAATCATTGATTAAAAACGATCGCTATTTTTGGTTCTGACGGATCGTCTTTCCAATTCAAGAAATCTTTTATTTTTCTGTTGAATGATTGGATTTTCCTTTTTTTGGCCTTTTCTCTCCAGATCCGCCTTCTTTGTTGGCGCAGCCCCAGCCGAAGATCTTTGGTCAGATTGACAAAAATGTGGATATCCCCTGCTTGGCCACGGGTAAGTTGGATGAGTGTAAAGCTGATTTTGATTTTAGCTTCATCTTCTCTTGTAGTTCATAAGGATTTTACTAAATAGATCTGTTTTCATTGAGTTACTGTTAGATTGAAATATATCACGATGATTTATTGAGAGTAGAAATGGAATTTAACTTCCTTAAAAGAAAATGTAAAAATGACTGTAATAAAAAAGAAATTGCTTTATTACAAATATAATATGTTCATTTTCAGTATTTGCTTATTTTATTGTATGTTTGTATTCCTTATACAATTATATATTGTATGAGCTGGTAGAAGCTATCCACTTTAGGTCAGGGGTCTCCAAAGTGGTGCCTGCGGGCACCAGGATGCTCTCTGTGGACAGTTGAGGTACCCACGGACCTGTTCTGAAAACAGCTCACCAGTGCTGGGTCATTGGTATTTTCTTATTTTCTGTTTGTTTGTTTTTTTTAGTTATTGACTGAATCTATTTAAGCATACTTTCAATAATTAACATGGTAATTACATAGTAACAACATAGACATGACATAACTTGTTATTTTTGAAATGCATAATACACTAGGTACACTTTGCGCTAATTAGTTAAAAAAATATATGATTTTATTGTACATTGAATATTTTGATATGGCAATTTGCATTTTATTGCCTGAAAAGTGCGCTGTACAAATGATAATATGTTCTTATCATTTTTTCAAATATCTAACACTTTTATTCTTTTGAGGTATGAGGTTTCTTATTTCTACTACAATTTTAACCAATTTCTTTACGGGGGGAAATACACTAAGTAAGCACATTTGGCAGAATATCTTTAATTTGTACCTAACATTTTTGTTCTTCTAGTAAAAACAATCTTATCAATCATAAAAAATATTGTCATAACAAATATATTAATTTGATCAAAATAAAAAAGAACTTTAAATTTCACTTTTTAAGATGCATTTTAAGATGATTTCCATTTAATATGACACAATATGTTGTGTTTGGATGTTAAACCAAAACGCAGACACACGGGCAACATTGGGAAAACGGAAGGGGAAAAACATGAACAAAAAGCACAGTCCAATTAACTCACGGCTGGATGAATAATTGCACATTTTTGGGGCGTATGGCACAGGCACATTGGCAGGTAGGAACGATGTGAAGTGCAACAATCCGTTAACTAAGATTGTCAGCACAATCCATTTATACAAAGCCCCTGATGAGAGGCAGGTTCAGACGTTGGCTAGCAGGTGTTGTGCTTCTCCAGCACCCCCTGATAAACAATGGAATACTGGATCATTACACAAAACCTAAAACGAGTAACTATATTGTCCACTGAAACAGATTTTACCTATTTTTTTCACATTTTTGACCAGATTTTTTTGCAGGGAGTTTTGTTCTTTCCAATTTAACCCTTTAATATCAAGAAGCAAATACGTGTCAACAGTCACTTAAATATGTCATTCCAAATATAATTGGAAAGCTTAAACTCTTGGGATTCAAGATTTCATGACCATTTAGAAATGTACTCATCACAGAAATATCACGAGGCGTCTGAAAAAGTAGACCCATAAACTATATATTCGGCATAGCTCACCAAAGAAGAGATGTTGCCGCCATCACATTCGTCAGTAGTACACAACCATGGGCTTCTTACATTCGCGAGATTTTAGTGAAAAATATTTCCTCCAAAGCACAAGATAAGGGTGATAAATTTAAAAAAAAATCAGCCGAAAGACCTCTCTGCATGGCTGGCAGTCCTTGTTGCTTAGCCCCAAATAAACAGTTTAGTAAAATGATTTTGTATTGGCCATTTGCAAATGAACTTTTATTGACATTTTTCCACGTATAGGCTAATGGTGGTCCACAGCCCGCATTAGCCGATACGGGGCTGGTTTCTCAAAAAAAAAAAAATATATATATATATACATATATACATATATATATACACCAGGTGATTCATTTTCAAATTTGTACGTGCAAGTGTGCACAATAGTGATGGAAACGTGGAAAGAGAATTTAAACGTTTACAACTCGTTCACAATGTCTAAAAAAAAATTGTAAATCTAAAATGTACATTTACAAAGGTATTAGTATTGTAAACTTGTCGTCTCCATATGGAGACTTTTGGAAATGCCTAAACCTCCCCTTAAAAATGAATAAATATACAATGTTTAGTTTTTTAACATTGTGATCAAACTTGATGAGGTACCAGGTAGGTCTATAAGCTATTGTTTCACCTGTTTTTTCATCTGAAATGCCCATGCTACACTAATCTGGAGGCACTTAATAAAACATTACTAACATTACTCAATGTTAGTAGCATTTGCAGTGATCATTTCAGTTTGGGACACAACTTCAGAGTGTTAACTTTTAAAATACATGAAAACCGTCCATATTCTCCAAATGGTTCAAAAACACCAATTAATTTACTTTGGTTGCTTCTCGGTGGGACAGGTACTTTAAAGGAACATCTAGGGGTTAAAAAGACAAACACTTTGGTTTGCACAGGGTCAGAACAGATTCAACTTGCATCCTTAGACACCACTGTAATTCAACCATGGTCCCTGGGTGTGTGTTTGTGGAGTTTGTGTGCAAATGTGTTTAGCAGTAGAAGTAGATTAACACAGTGACACCAAAGCCTATTGTTCATGACAGCTGCTAGAAAGTGGATTATGGATTATGTGAAGATGATTTAATGTGTAGGAGTGGACACGACTGGGCGCGGAATAAAAACAAGTCAACATTCGGGCCACTGTCACATGAAAGTTTGAAGTTCCTCGTCGATACGGCCAGACTTAATTAAATAGGCTGAGCGCCTCGGGGTGAGGGCAGAGCAGAGCGATGGAGGTTGGAAGGACGAGTGACAGGTCGAGAGAGGCGAGGAATACTTGACGTGTTTTCCCGGGAAGTTTGACACTGAGACATCTAGGTGAAAGTCAGAAGCTCTTACCACGAAGCATGCTCACACATACACACACACACACACACACACACACATATATATGCATTCTCTTCAAATTAGCATGGATAGCCGATGCTAATTAAATTAGCCACCTGCCCGTCACTTTTGACACTTGTGTCGGGCGGGTTGACACTTATGCTGTAGATATTTGCAGCTATAATTTATTCAGAATGTTTTCCTGCTGCCCCCGCCACCCAAACGCAGGCTGCAATCAATATATTATTAGCGGTCATTATGTCCCCATACATATTAATAGACGGAGGGAGCAGGGAAACATATTGTAGGCCCGTCAGGGTATTTGCACAGTTCGCCGATGTCAGAATTATTTTTATGATTAATTGTGTCCCATTTGAATGAGCGGTGAGTGGAGTGTGTGCAAATCCTGGGTCCAAGTCTGACAAAAAGGCACATGCGGAGTTTTCAAATTGAGATTGCGTCATTACAACCACCAATTACCGTAAATTCCGGACTATAGAGCGCCCCTGATTATAAGCCGCACCCACCACAGTTTAAGAGGAAAACCGATTTTGTACATACACAAGCCGCACCTGTATATAAGCCGCATGTGCCCACATTTAAACTTGTAACACAAACACAGAATTAACCCAAACCCGACTTCAAGTCCCGCGATTGAAACTAAATGTCCTTTGTTAAAGTCCACAGTCTAAAAATCACAGCCGGCAAAATGAATGGAAAATGATACCGGTACTTAAGGTTTGATGCAGACCTGCAGAGTCCAGGTCCTGTTGAAAGTAATCCAAGGAAAAAATGTGCATATTTCCAAAGGTAAGGGTGGGAAAAATATATCAGATGAACACATTTACTCACGCAACTCCTTTTTCTTTAACCAACTTTTTAACCCCTCTTCTTTCCTTGTCTCTCCCTCACATTTAGCGGTCCCCACTTAAACTCGGCACCCCACGTTTGTTCCGCCCCTCATTTTTCGTTCACCCGTATCAGAATAAGTGTCTAAAATAAATACAAATAAATTCATTACAAAAATATACAGTTGCAAATACATATTATACATGGGTTACACATATTTACAAAGAAAGACGGTACACCGAGAGAGTTTTCAAAGCTTTAATAATAATAATATAGCTTTGACAGGGCAGTTAATGGTAGCAGCACTCAAGCGCCACTCGCGGCCGTTAGAAAAATTACATAAATTGGCCGCATCACTGAATAAGCCGCAGGGTTGAAAGTTAGGGAAAAAAGTAGCGGCTTATAGTCTGGAATGTGTTTGAAATAAAAAGGGGGTTGGATTAGAATAGAGTAAACCAGGAAAGTCTTTATTGTCATTGATAGTATATATATTATATTATAATATTAGACTTGGCATTCCAGGATAATCACAAATTAAAGACTCGAAGGAAAACATATATAAAAGACTGGCAGTCCTCGTTTTGTCCCATATTTTCAAGAACCGTCTTTGAAAATGTATTACATTTGTCCGAGATTTGTGTTTTTTGTTTTGAAATGTCATTGATACTGATCAGAATCCTCCTCAATCTCCCAAAACTTTGGCATTAAAAAAATTAAAATACAATCCAATACTGTATATCAATTTTCTTTTCGGGAATATTCTATTCTTATCATTTCTATTTTCTCATCATAACATGACCCTGAGAGCAGCTAATACTGTTACAAAGGACTGCTATTAGTATTGAATGTGGAATAAAAGTACTCACCTATCCTTAGTATTTCAAAATGATGTATGGGTAATTTAACAGGAAATTCAATTTACTTTACAAATGTGGCTTTTACAAAATATAGCCTGTTAACCATTTGAATACACACATACGTTTTCCGTTAGTTTTGCATTGTTTGACAAGTTTCACATTCCACAAGTTTGAAAAAGTACTTGAGTACAGTAGCGGGAAAAAACTGGTCGAAATTAGTCTAATCTGAGGCTTGATGCAACCGTAATCTACTTGGTATATGCACATTCTCTTCCAAAGTTCAATATGTTGTTAGCTGAAAATCACACCAAAAAAAAAGTTGAATCTTTTAAAAAAGTAAACTTTTGCATGCCGTTTTGATCTAATTGCCTACCGTGCAATTAAGATGGCCTTGTATATTCTATTTATTGAATCAAACCTTTGAACGGTATTCTTTTCTGTGATTTCAATCCGCTTGCCCTTCAGTGAACTAATGTGAACAGCTAACTGACACAGAAACAACATTGAGATAAGAATAAAACGTCTTCCATTCTATAGAATTGTTTTGTACTTCTATTTTCTACAAGGATAAGTTGGTGTGCTTTGCCAACTTGCTGAACAATTTTATACAAAATGTGTTCTCCATCTTTTAAAGTAATGGATTTAAAAATACAAGTTTTGTTATAATGAGTCCATGGGTTTAACCATGTGATAAGAGGAAAAATAAGAGGAAACTCAAAAACATATTGATGCAACATCAATTTAAACGTCACGCCAGACAAATCATTAATTTAAATGAAAACACCTTACATTCACAAAACATGACATACTTCTTCATACTTCTAAAACCCACAATAATACTAAGAAAATGGGATGTGGATCGTTTGGGTCAAAACATATGTTGGCCTGGAGAGGGATGGGCGCTGCCAGGATGTACTTGCCAAAGACACACCACGGGAAATGGTGCCACTAAGTGGTCAAAGGATCCAACCAACCAATTTGTTTCTTTGTTTCTTTCTTTGTGTTCCCTGAGGTAATTTTCCTGTTTCTGCTTCTTTGAATCCACTTCTGTGCATTACTGCCCCCTATCATTACGGATATTTGTCTCTGTTTCACTCACACAAACTCATACACCCTTATTCCATCAACTTACTCCTTTGATTATCCCCCTCTACTTGACTTCTCAAATTCTATTAAAAAGCCCCGTACGCCTTAAAAATTGGAGAAGTATCCTTTTGTTGAAGCCTGTCCAACAATCCTTTTAGTGATGTTTTATTTACTCTTTCTACCAACCCCTTCTTCATCATCTCCCTTCCTGTGTCTGTGACATGTCTTCTAATTGAATGATCTTGCGTCCTTAAGAGAACTTTTTTTTTTTACAATGTAATCAAGAACTAAACAGGAAACTAATATGTTTAACCATTCACAGAAAGAGTAATATTTCTATAATCCACCGTAAATGTAAATGTTTTAACTTTATTTTTATTATTATTATTTATATATTTTGCTTTATACTGACACAAGAGAGACATAAGTCACATTTCTAATGTGTCCATTTTCTCCATCTGAATTCAGGCATGATTGCCATGATTCCAAACACTGTGGATCACCCTACCTAAGACCAAACATAAATCTATTTTTCAAACAATAAAGCTGACATCCAACTTGTTACCTGCCCTATTTTTGCGTTCTTAAGACCACAACCAGCAGATGCTGTATTTTTCCCCCAGATACCCGTTTATTTTATGTCATGATTACTAACTCTGATCACCTTGAGGAATCATGTGGGTGCCTTCTGATTGGCTGGCACTTCGCTCTTAAGCACACTGCGCCCAGACCTCCTCGTCAGAGTGTACTTTGTAAGTCTGTGTGACTCTCCTGATTTCCCGTTCGTCAAAGAACTCTGCTTACCTGTTTCTGCCTGCCTCCGATCCGACCTGTTTCCGTCCCACGCTTCGATCTCCTCTCCAGCCCCGGTAAACTCGACCTGCCTGACTTCCGCACTCCGATTGGCCACTTGATCCGAAGCTATCTCTCCGGCTCCGCTGCTAATGTCTGACGGCCATCACGTCTCCCGCAAGCCCTGAACGCTTCCATAAATAAAGAACTGAAACGAATGCTCTGGGGTTACCTGGTCTGTTCTGGTCCCCTGATATTTTAATCCAATGTCTGGCACCTGAGCACATAGTAGTTCGGCAACGTGTTTGACAATTTTGGCAGCAAGCCGGCACAGCAATCTACTACTGTGAAGATGGCAGGTCGCCAGTAGCCATACCACACCCAGTAGAAAGCACCAGTACACTAGTACTTCAGGAGTATGAAATGAGACGTGTGCTGTGAACTGTAAACCCCAGGAAGTCAGCTGGCCTGGATGGAGTACTAGGGAGGGTGCTGTGTGACTGCACTGACCAGGCAGCTGGGGTCTTCGCCCATAACTTCAACTTGTCCCTGTCACAAGCTACCCTTCCACCCTGCCTTAAGACCTCCACCATCATCCCCATCGCAAAGAAGTCACGATTGATCAGTCTCAATGACTATAAGCTTGTCACACTTATGCATGCGGTCATGAAATGCCTTGACCGTCTTGTATCATAATTTTCTTTGTAAAGTCTTGAGGTAAAGCATCTGCCCCAAGACTGTGAGGTCATTTGTTCGAACCTTGGCTGAGTCATATCGAAGACTTACAATGGTGCCCATTGCCTACCTGCTTGGCTCACAGCATTAGGGGTTTAGATTTGGGTTGTTTGGTCCCCTAATAACTCCCAAGGTCAGGTGTTGCAATACATCGGTTGGTTTTACCTATCGTCGTTTACTGTGCACATTCATATAACTGTGTATGGCAGCCGACCCCTGGTAAGATGGAATAAGGCAGGAAAGAAGAAGAAAGTCCTAATAACGAGTTATATTGAGTGCCATGTCTAGTATCGTTGCATACAATTTTACCATGTTGATATCAATGACAATCAAAACTATTAAATTCCCTGTAACTTGATACTATATTGTCAGCATTATCATGGATTTAGGATCGGTTGTTCGGGAAAGAATGCCCCTTGAAAAGCGGAGGCACGAAGAATAATTTAAAACTAATTATACTGCATCATCTGCAAAGTTTATCCCATCCAGATCTAGTCTAAGTTTTTGTCCCCTTTGTGCTTTCTCACAGGTGTCCCTCCACCCAGAATCGAATGGTATAAAGACGCCATTCCGCTGTCCAAATTGGCTAATCCTCGCTACAGAGTCATAGGGGCGGCAGGCTTGACGGTGCGGCGGGTGCAGCCGGGGGACGGTGGGATTTTCCAGTGTTTTGCCCGCAACGCCGCCGGAGAGACGCAGGCCCACACCCAGCTCCTTGTCACCAGTAAGTCATCTGAAAATTTCAACCCTGTGTTTTTTTTTATTTTAAATGCTATCAATGTTTCTTTCTTGCTCCATTCCAGATGCCCCTCCTACCTTCCACATGCGGCCTTTCGACAGAACCGTAACAGAAGGAAACACAGCCTTGTTTATATGCCAGACGAGCGGCGCTCCCAAGCCCGCCATCACCTGGAGGAAAGGTAACATGTCGGCAGAATTACAGACACAACACAACAATGGCTCTGAAATCTAACCTGCAGAGGGTAATAGAAAGCAAAGTGCTTCTTGGGTTCTCACAACACTGAACGATGTGACCAAACTGGACAACTCAGAACAAATGAAACTTAGTGACTCACTGTTGGCCGTTGACCTCGCATGCATTCAAGTGATAAAAACCTCCAAGTAAACAAATTTCAGGTGCTTTGTATGCGCATTTATGAGTTTTGTATTATTTTTTATTCATGAGACAGTTAATAAAGAAACAGTTTGCCTCGGCCCTGTGACGCTACAGCATATTGAACTATTGCTTGGAGGGAAAATGAGTGCAAAATATCTAAGAGTGCTGCTGAGACTATACTCACGTTGCTTTTTCGCCACAGGTTTTTATTTTAATTTTCGGAATGATTGGATGGACAGATTGATGGCTTTCAGCATTTAGCTAGTTTTCAACAGGCATTGTTCATGTTGCAGGATCTCAGGTGCTAGCAAGTGGTGCCGTACAAGTTCCCAGGTTCACACTCTTGCAGTCTGGCAGCCTGCAGATTCAACCCATCAGCTTCCAGGATTCGGGAGTTTACACCTGCGTGGCTTCTAACTCGGAGAGGACCATCAACGCATCGGCCAAGCTCACTGTTTGGAGTAAGTACAGCACATTTTTTGCAGCCATAACTGGCTTTTGCAGCCATAACTGGCTTTAAAGACTATCCGTGTCCAAAATACAATTTTGGGGCCATTTTACAGCCTGTGAAACAAAAACACTTCTACTACTTATAATAATAACAGCCTTTGTTGATATGAATAAATAAATGAAATTCTTTGCTTACTAATTCTGATAGTGAAAACATTCTTCTGATAAAACGTTTTTACTCCTCTTACAGCTCTTAATTCATAAATTTCTGTGACTTACAGATTATTCTTCATTTGATTCTAAAATGGGAACTAACGTTAGAAATTTGGGAACAGATATAGTAAAAAAAAAATGAATGTTGTTTTAGGTCAAATGTCATGTTTTCATACCTGTCAACTTATATGGTTTCCCTGTTTTTTATACGTTTTTCTGATCATTATAAACTGTTAAAGTGGTATAACCATCGTTGTACGGGGAAAACAATAATTTGTTAGGCTAATCTCGTCTTGCCCATTTCGGCTCTGATCCGAATCATCTCCGTCACTGTTAGCAGACAACAGTGTCCTCGTTATTTGCTAAAATTGTTGCGACATGCTACATAGTCTGTGTTGCTGTTGATAAATAGGTGCCGCATTGTGTTTTTAAGGTTTGTTGTTTCTTAATAAAGGTAATTGCAACCATGAATAAGAGGGAAAATTGGCTGAGTTTGACACATAGGCTATGCTATTTTCTGATTACATACGTGGGATTATAATATAAATCATATTTCAACCTGACTTGTTGACGATCTGAGAGCACGCTAAAAAGGTCCAGCTAAAATTATTCAAAAAAATTGAATTAGATAACAAAAATGTCTTTAATGCAAACATATATTTCAACAAAACCAGGAACTTTTACTTGGAGTGACTATTTTCTCTTATTTTACTATCTGGTTTACTGCACTTCAATAAGTGCAATAAGAAACATCTCATCTCATCTCATTTCATCAGCCGTACCGCTTATCCTCATTAGGGTCGCGGGGGGCTGGGGCCCATCCCAGCCATCTCCGGGCAGTGGGCAGGGGACACCCTGAACTGGTTGCCAGCCAATCGCAGGGCACACAGGGACAGACAACTCATTCGCTCATTCACACCTAGGGACAATTTGGACCGGCCAATTCACCTGAAATGCATGTTTTTGGAACGTGGGAGGAAACCGGAGTGCCCGGAGGAAACCCACGCAAGCACGGGGAGAACATACAAACTCCGCACAGGAAGTCTGGAGCTGGATTTGAACAGCGCAGTGGTTAGCTTGTGTGCGGCACAGTTCTAAGGTCTTGGGAACCTCCTGTCTGGGTTCAAATCCAGCTACCGGACTTACTGTGCGGAGTTTGTATGTTCTCCCCGTGCTTGCGTGGGTTTCCTCCGAGCACTCCGGTTTCCTCCCACATTCCAAAGACAGGCATTTCAGGTGGATTGGCCGGTCAAAATTGTCCCTAGGTGTGAATGAGCGAGCGAGTTGTCTGTCCCTGTGTGCCCTGCGATTGGCTGGCAACCAGTTCAGGGTGTCCCCTGCCCACTGCCCGATGATTGCTGGCATGGGCTCCAGCACCCCCACGACCCTACTGAGGATAAGCGGTGCAGCTAATGAGATGAGATGAGATGAGATTTATATATATATATATATATATATATATATATATATATATATATATATATATGTGTGTGTGTGTGTAATATATGTAATCTATAGATAGATAAATGGATAGATGGATTTTTTTTTTTCCCATTTACATTTTCATAAACGAGCCCATGTGTCTGGTGGCTTTTGCTCTCCTCTTAAATTGGCCCACATTAATAGATTCTATGTCGGAGGGGGTGGCCCAAGATGCCCCGTGCAGTTCTCAGCACCCATTGCAGTGGTTTCCTCTCCTCTGTCCTGCAGCTGCCATACCACATGGTCAGGCAGAGGATGTTCTTAATTGTTGCTCAGGAGAAGTTGAGGCGCAGTTCAGGGGGGAGACCAGTCCATTTCGATTTCCTTAAGAAAAAGACCCTTTGCTTATCCTTCTTCACCATGCGGCACGTGTTGGTGGACCAGGAGAGGTCTGATGTGATGTGGAGGTCTAGGAACACACACCATTTCTCCATCCAGAAGTAGGAGGGCGTGATCAGTCTTTCTGAAAATCCTAAAGTCCACGGTGACCTCCCTGGTCATCTCAGTTTTCAGCACCAGGTTGTTTGCTGAGCACCACCGTGAGAGCTGATGTATTTCCTAAATCCGAACATTTTTTTTGCTCAATTAACTTTATCTATGTGGTATCACCCAGAATGGATAAGGACAAACTTCCACAAAACAATAGACAGTTTTAATACAGTTCTTCTTTTCACATAGTAATATTCCTGTGTTTTGTATTCCTTACATTATCTTTCCAAAGACAAAAAACTCCCATGGTGCCTTATCAAACTTTAGCCAAGCTTCTTTAATTGCGATCACCTTCATAAGGAGAATTATTTTTTGTGGTTTATTAATAAAACAGCTGAAGTAGTTTATTCCAAAGGCCATGATAAAGTTGGTCGTGAATACGTAAAAGTAAAAATCATATTTTGTTCACCCAACTTGGAGGAGCATGACGTCCTTGGCTTAGCCACCGCTTCGAATAAACCTTCGATATTTTCTCGCAGCGGACGACGACCACTAATTAAGCCATCGCTGTCGGCCAGCATTAGTTCAGCATAGCAAAGAGGTGCGCCATTGACGATCGATGTCACGGGCAGACGCGACGGCGAATAAATCACGCGATTGGTCGGCCGGGAGGACGACTGAGCGGCCGCTAAATGCATCGATCGCCTCATTTTTACATTCATTCCGCCGGCCTGGCATTAAATACTGCTGGATTCGATTAGGCCGGCGGCCTGCGGGATGCTCGCCGTCACTGCTCCTTTGCCGGGTGATTCATCTCAATCGCCGGCGAATGAGCCGCTGACGTGCTCTCGGGCGCCGTGCCCCGCACAAGTTTTTATTCCCTTTTTGCGGGCAGGATTAAATAGGGTCTACTCAGCGCTTTTGAGAGTGTGTTTCCCGTCGATAACACACGCACATCCTCGCAGCGATGTGCGGTGCTTGTTCCTGGCTTTAGCAGTCACTAATTGATTCTTCACCAGTCATGGACGCTCTCGTTGACACGTTCGAAACGACGTCATATTTGACAAAGTTTCATTTTTTTGTTTTTGAAAACTTTTTTTTTTTCTGGCATATGTTGTTTATATAACTAACTCTACATTGATTTCAGGTATTAGTATCAGGCTTTCTGACAATATCGCCACTAGCGACAGCATGCGATACCAGTATCCACTGCCCTCTTCTGTCTGATTAAAGGGACATTGTATTATATTTGACCACTAGAGGTTACTCTACTGTGTCATGCTTTAAGCCCAAACTGAAACATACAAGGAAAATACAGTGAGTCTAACACAATTCCACAAATGATTGTCTAGATTCAGATTCAGATTCATATATACTTTATTGTCATTCTTGTACACATGTATACAGAACAAAATGTCGATACATCTGACCCGCACAGTTTCCTTGAATGTACAGATATAAATAAAATGTTGTATTGAGTTGGAGTATTAAAGTACTAATAATATACTAAATTATTATAGCTATGTATAGTATTATACAGTAGTGCAAAGAGTGCAAGAGGAGCAGCTAACCAGATGTGCAAAATGGGCAGTCAGGTAAACAAGTCAATATACAATAACAATAACACTGGAGTACGATAGTGCAGAGGACAGATGTGCAAAGGAGTGGCTAGGTCTAAAACCACAAAGCAATTAGATATTTGATCTACTTGAATTAAATTTCTATCTACAAAATAATATATTTGGAAACTCAGAAAAGATGGGGTCGGAGGCGGAACAGAAGAAATAAATGGCTGTTAATGGTGATGATGCAATGTGTCCATGAGAACATGTCAATAGATTGAATGAATGACTTCAATTCATGTCTGAGAGTCTCCTTCAAAATAAATACGCTAAACTATATAAACTTCAACTTAACTTTTTCATGGGGGCAGAACAGGTACCCTTAACAGTAAAATTGTGAACAATTTTGTCTGCTACCTCTAGGTGAGCCTCATGTTATGTAAAATTAAAAAAAATAAACAAAAAAAATTGTATTTATGAGTATTTGAAAAATGCACTTTTATGTGATGGTTCATATACTTGTCCTTATTGTTCCAAACAATGCAAACTTTTTAAATTAATTACATATTTTCTTTATGACGAAGAGTTGCTAAATAATGTACACAGCCCTTTTGATGAACAGGAAGCAAAAATATTAATGAAAACAACAGAGAAATACATACAAGTAAACATTTCTGTAGAATAGTTTACATTTTGTTTTTTATTTTGTTTGTTTCCTAATTAGGATTAGAATTGCCTTTTATTCACAACAACATAGTTAAAATTGTTTACAATGAGATTTGACATGGCTCCCCAATATATAAATGTGATGAAGGCTTTTAATTTCAGTAAAAAAAGGCAAAAGTATTTTTAAATTGGTGTTTGGAGACTGGCCTTAAGTGTACATGCATCATAACAACATTGCAATGACAAATAGTGCAATAATATTTTGCAACAATCGAAATTACAAACGAAGTCAATAAATAAATTAGGAATACCTATTTTTTATACATGGTCAGGATATAAATTAATCACAGTCTTGTGCACTTGTTTAGGGAGGTGTTGTCCCTGGGAAAAAACTGTCTCTGAGCCTGTTAGTCCTTTTATTAGGGGACCTGAAGCCAGGTTGAAAGGAGTCCTTTTGAATGTTGTTGGCTCTGTTGCAGTATCGCAAGCTGGTAATGTCCTCCAGACTGAATGCAGCCAGCCAATGATTTTCTGGGCTGTGTTGATGACTTACTGTCTGGTTTTCTGTCAGCTGCTGTGCTCCTAGCACGCCACACTATGGAGAAGGACTGTCACACAAATGTAATTTTTACAACCATTGTTTTGATGGTTGCTCAGGTCTACAATGCAACAGGACTTTTATGTCGGCCAGGATGGTGTTTTGTATATGGTACTTGGTGTTAAATTGAGATATGCAGTTTACTGGACTTGTGTAGAACACCCCTCTCTAATCACAATCCTGTTTTCTAGGTCGCACTGTCATTTCCGGGCCTCCGTCCGACCTGCGTGTCATCAAAGGCACCACAGCTTTTTTGGCCTGCAATGCCACACACGACCCCAGGGTCAATGTTAGGTAACCAGCTTCTTATTTGCAGAGTGCAAACATTTTAGTCTGTATTCACATAGTTTTTTGTTTTTTTGAAATAAATTAATAAATCATTGTATCTGTTTTTTCGTTGTTACAGTTTCAGGTGGGAGCGAGGCGGTGCACCAATACTCAGCACAAGTGGGGGTCGCGTATCGGTACGCCAAGGCTCCCTTACCATTGGCCAGACCTGGTCAGGTGACATTGGTGATTACACCTGCACTGTGAGCTCGCAGGCTGGCAACGATTCCCGCTCGGCTCGTCTCGAAGTTATGTGAGTAAAGACATTCATCAATTATTAGGAAACAAAAATTGTACAGTTTAAAGTTAAACAAGGAATTTTCAACTTTTAATCAATCAACCTAATGTTTTAAAGTAGTTAAATTGGTAAATCACCTGGACAAAGCATTAACCCAATATGGTATGGAAATCTGCACTGACAAAACAAAAGTATTGATCAACTTCCCCCAAGGTGTCACCACAAACATCACTATTAACCAGCAAGAGCTAGAACCTGTCACCAAATTTTGATATCTTGGGGATGTCTTATCAAAGGACAAGGAATGATGTCACATTTGCCAGACTTAAACCCATCCGGAGGGACAAGAACCTAGCAGTGAAATCAAAGATCTCATCCCAACACTGGTAACTTAGATCTTCCTCTATGTTTGCGAGTCATAGATTCTCACAGCAAAGTTGGATAGGAAATTCCAGGCCGTGGAGATGTGATGCTACATGAAACCTCTTAGCATCAGCTACTAAGCCCATGTGACAAATGAATCAGTGCGCAACACCACTCGAGGGCATATTGGGCCCTACGAAGAACTGTTGTCAACTGTTTGCAGACGAAAACTGCAGTAGTTTAGTCACCTCACAAGATCATCTGGACTGATACAAGAGGTCAGTAGACGAGGAAGACATACAAAGAACTGGGCCAACAGCATCAAGGAGTGGACTGGTGCCAACTTTGCCATGACCCAAAATCAGGCCAGGAACCGTCAGCTCGGAGAAAGCTGTCCAGAGTCGTGCTCTGCCTCTCGTCTCAATAAACTGGCGAGGAAAGCGAGCTCTGTTGTGGGCACAAAGCTGGACAGCCTGACAACAGTAGCTGAGAGACGGGCACTGAAAAATCTGCGGTCAATCATGGACAATTCATCACATCCACTACACAGCATTATATCCAGACAGAAGAGCAGCTTCAGCGACAGACTGCTGTCACTGTCTTGTACCACGGACAGACTGAAGAGATCTTTTCTTCCTCATGCCATGAGGCTCTTTAACTCCACCTGGCCCACATTAAACCACAGCCCCTACATTGCACAACACCGTACTTTTATTGCAGTGTGTATTTTATGTAGCACTATTTAAATACTCTATACAACACGCTACAGTGGTTATTAGCACGTCACATTGGGTATTTGTATATTGTATTCCTTTTGCTTTATTATTGTATTGTTCTCAGCGAAGGGATGCTGCTGGAAATTTGAATTTCCCTGCGGGGATGAATAAAGTATCTATCTATCTATCTATCTATCTATCTATGTGGTGCCCCAAAAACCCAAGTGGTTTAGGGATATGTAAACTGTGTAGTTTCACTTCTTTTTTCCTTTAGACAGTCACCATGTCCAAATAAATAACGACTACATTCATCATTTAAGCTTCTCATGTGTTCCTGTCAATTACACAAAATAACTACAAAGTGGCTATCTGTATGGACCCTCTAAAAACACACACGGTACACAAATGATGAAAATGTTCTTAAAAGCATTTAATGTGACCCGAGATTGGCTGGCGACCAGTGAAGGGCGTCCCTAGCCCCTCATTATGAGTCAGCTGGGATCAACTCCAGCTCACCGGCAACCCAAATCACCGCAGGCCCTCCAGAAGATAGATGGAGCTGAATATTAAGTCGCACTACGATGAGATAATGTAGCACTGGCTCAAACATACACCAGAAGGCTTGATCTTATTTTAATCTGTCATCTAAATAATTGGCTTGATGTGCAAATGTATCACAAAAGTACGTGCCCCGCCCACCACCACCGCCCACAATACGAGTCACTAATATTGAATCACGCCGCATGTATATTTCACACACCGCACCTCATTAAAGCCGCTGTGAGAAAATGCTCGCAGGTAGGGGCCATTATGTATTAATAAGCACCTGTATGATGTATTTATAAATGGGACTTATGCTATATTAATACAACGGCTGGGGCAGAAGAGCGAGCGAGCAGGAACTCGGGTTCTTCGGAACAATGGTGAGCTCAGAGGTTCCGTGTCAATTGGCGAGGCTTCTTATTTACGCCGATATATGAAAATAAAATAGGGGGTCGGGAAATTAATGACGCGGCGTACGTACGCCAGGGGGACATTCTCGTTAGCTCGCTATCTTTGGGTCGCGGAGGCTAACAGACGCCGGCAGCTGAGGAGACCGACTAATTACCAGCAGGTTATTGGTTCAACTCTCACAAGACCCATCCATGTGTTCGTCAATCTTGTGGTGTGCGTGTGTGTGTAGCCCTGGCGGAGGTTACCACTCCAATGTTCTCTATGCTCCTCCATTAATTAATGCCGTCATGTCAGCCCTGAGAAGAAAACATCAATCTCATTTCTCCCCTCGACTTCAATCCCCTCCCCCGCATCGTCTCGAAGCGTCGTCACCTTTCACATCACCTTCATCTGTCTGCCGTCATCATCCTCACCCTCTCTTCGCTATTGAATGAAAAATGGAGCAGCTAATTAGCGGCAACAAAAAGAAACAGGTTCATAAGGGGTACGGTGAAAACAGTCTGTCATTATTTTTTCCTCTGAGGTGATTTAGCTAGCTGGGTCAAGGCTTAGGTGAGATGATTTCGAGGTTAGGGGAGGAGCGTTTAATTTTCCAGTACAGACTGAAATATTTCAAAAAGGGACTCCATTAGGTCTTCTCAATTGTCATTTTGACCATGTGAGTGCAACAAACACCTACCGGGGTGCATGTGCAATTACACTTTACCATAGTCAAACACATTAAGCTGGTGTTTGCTGAAATCCGTATTTGTGTAACATAAATTCCGGACTACAGAGCGTATCAGTTTAAAAGCCACATGCTAAAATCTAAGAACAAAACTCAATTGTGTCTTTGTACAGACTGTACCAGATTTTAGATATGTGTTACTGGACACCCTTTCCTTTCATCTTTGGTTTACTCAAAGCTAACACATCAACCTTCCTTTTAGTCATCATCCTTCCGATATCCTCTTTCCTCTACTCTGTCGCTTTACTTCCACATCCTCTCACATTTAGTGACCCTATAACTAGCGTTTGCAAGACCTTTCGGTCTCCCGCCCCCCTTTCTTTGCCTTGCTGTCTCTTAGAGAGGAGAGGATTCACTGTCCCCTCGCTCCCTCCACTTTAGTCCCCTCTTACGACACGCAGCGGACCACGGTGGGAGAATTCTCACACCTCCCAGGGGGAGAGGACCCCTCACCACAGGACTGAAAGGTCTAAATATAGTGGAATCTCAAGCTCTTGCTGGTGATAGGAATGAGTGGAGAGGTGTTGTAAAAGGATAGTGGGATGTTTAGATGTGTTCTAAGGCATGGGCAGGGCACCTTTATGATATGGCAGGGGTAAACCAGTGAAAGCTGTCGGGCCCTGCTGTTGGACAGATTAGTTTGTTGTGTCACCTTGACCCGTGTGACATGACCGCTTTCTTGTGTCACCTTTAATCTGGAGGGACAAAAGCATGACCGACTTGGATGCCGAGATGCTTAACTTGTTTAGGTGTTTGGGCATTTGAGTTGGCCATGGTCAAAACAAATGTTGTGTGTCTTTTTTTCTACTTTTGCCCTGGTAGTCACCCCTCTCGAGGTATATGACCAGGGTAGATAGATAGTTACTGGACACGCAACACATTAAGAAGTAGGGCAGCAAGGGGGCGTAGAGAGTAATTTATTGCTCATCTTTGCAGTTTTTTGTTTGTGTCGCAAGAAAATGGTAAAAGTAAAAAAAGGTCTCTTTCAAATACAGTCCAAACGCCAACCCAAAACCCAAATAAGATGTAAAAAGAGGAGTTTATTTGAGTGCATCTAAAACATGTCTTCATCGTTTTGCAAACCGAGAGCTATTTTTTGTCAATGAATAGCGCAAAGGGCCGCCAGTTAGATATTCATTTTTAAAATAACTTATTATGTTATTACTAAGTTGCTACATTGTTATTTTCAGGGTAATTATTGGAAGTAGGGTTTAAAGAAAATACTGAGTCAACCACTGAAACCATAATTTTACTAGAAAATTACATTGGCCCAGCACTTCAGAACTGGTCGGCAGGTACCTCATCTGACCTTGGGGGGGCACCATGTTGGAGACCCCTGATCTAAGATGTGCACGTACTTAATGAATTAACTCACTGAGGCTGCTAACATGACTTGCTAGAGTGACAAAGTTTCAAATGCCGGACAGCACCTTTAAAATGGGCAAACATTTTTTTTTTTTCCCAATCGGTTAAGATTATTTATTTTACCAGTTCACATAAAAAAGTAATTACTGCTCTGCTGTTAGATTATAAGTCACAAATGTTCATTCTGTTTGCATGCATTGTGACCTCAGGAATAATTCCCTTGACAGCCACCAGTTTATTTCAACATTCAACTAAAGTGAACTCATCTCTAAATGTGAAACTGTTCAAAAAGGCACTCTGCCAATTGTCCTTAGCTGCTTTTAGGTACATCTGTTGGAAAGAGTGAGGGTTTTATTTAGTTCCGTGACTTACTGCATGTCAATGTGAACATCACATAAAAACCTTGCATTTCAATTGTTGTTTTTCCGACTTTTTCCCAGTGAGCTGCCGCACTCCCCACGCTCCTTGGCTGCACGTCTTAACGACTCCGACTCTCGCTCTGTCCTTCTCTCCTGGCTGCGTCCGTTCGACGGCAACTCCCCGCTTCTCTACTATCTACTGGAGCTTTCTGAGAACAGTACGTATACAAGCGGGGGAATTTATATCCTCAACGCATCAAACAGCTGTTTGGTTGCTGTCTAGAAATAACTGAAGTAGGATGGTTTATAAGGAGACATACGGGGAATAGTGTTGCTGGGTTAATGGATGTCCAAGTCGACTATAAATAAATTCTATCGCCAGCCTCGGCCTCACTCTTTCGGTGTGGGCTGTCTCTCGGCCCTCCGTCGGAACAGATGTTGGCAACAGCAGGCAACGTCTCTCTCAGATGGCACACAGAGGGAGTGAGAAAGACGATGACAAGATGGCTACAATGATTTCTTTTCTCCTTCTGTTATGTGCTAAGACAGGCACTTTGGACCTAACTTTTGGAAAAAGTTCAACTCGTAAACTCAGCGCTTTGGGATGGAGTGTGTTGTCTAGAATCTGCTGGCGAGATTTAAATGCACCCGTGCTTACTTCTTTACTTCCTCCCTCGAAACACAAAAATGTGCATGACATGACGCTAAGACAGCTAGGTACATTAACAGCAATGATTTACTGATGTTGGATTTGCCCAAATAGAATTGATGTCAATGAGCTGTTCAGTGGACTGTATAGACCAGGGGTCGGCAACCTATGAGCGCACGACAAAAATAATACTGATTGTTTTTTAAAAAATTGCAATTTTACCTGAAATTTAGACATTTTCAGTTGTGCGCTGTGTTATTTAGAGGCTTTACGATAGCGCCCCTCCTCCTCTGCTTCGTGTGTGTGTGTGTGTGTGTGTCCACGCTGTGCTGAGAGGAGGGATCCGTGTTTTGATAAATGAACGAATCATGTCTGCTCCTCCAGCGGAAAAATCTCGTTCTTTCCAGCCTGCGTGGACAGATGACTGGGGCTTTGTTTAAAGAAATGACCTTGCTGTTTGTGCATTATGCCTCGAGAGCGTTGTACCTAGCACATCGAGTGTTATACGTCATTACAAGACGAAACATGAACATGAATTCAAGGATGAGTCCGACATGGCGGAGAAATTAAAACACGCTGTGTCCAGGTACGGCAAACAAACACAGACCCTGGAAACTATTGTCACTACTGAAAATGCCACCACCGAAGCAAGCTATCACATTGCTCACTGCATAGCAAAGCTCAGAAAACCAATTAGTGCTGGCGAATATTTTAAAGAACCCTGTGTGTGTGCTTGTGTGCGTGCGTGTCTTCTGCTTTGCTGCTGTTATTTATTTATTTTTTTTAGTTTTGATATTTTCTGCAACAAAATACCATTGATGAATGGTATAGTAGCTGTCCATATTACTTGTAGTTTATTGTTGATGAAGAATGGTTGATTCTGGTTAATTCTTGTGGTAAAAAGTTAAAATCATGAAAGGCTACAGGCCTTTCCAAATGTCGTTCACATTATTTTTTTAGTTAATTGATAAACACGTATAGTGGAAGATAAATAGGTCAGTTATACAATTTAAATGTACAGTATATCCATGTTGTATATTTGGACTGGTGTAAAATGACAGCTCTGTTGGATATAAAAGAAATGTTGCATGAGTCATTAATCTTGGTATGGCACACTAAATTTACAAGGAAATTTGAAAGTGGCACTACAAACCAAAAAGGTTGCTGACCACTGGTGTAGACAATGTGAATTCACTCTATTTGGACATTTTTGAACAGCATTAAAAACAAATCCCAACTATTATTGAAAAGATAAATGCAATTCAATGCACTAGGAAAAAAATATTAGAGAAAAAAAGAAATGAAACACAGCAAGGCCGCTAGTATAGAATGGCTGACAATAGTCGTTTTTGTTTTGGTCTCAGTGTGAGTGCACCCTCAAGCATTCAAGACACATGAGGTGCTTTGGATAGCCGCTTTAAATAACCCACAATGGCTTATTTGCTTTGTTTGCACCAACATCAGACTTGCCAGTCACACAATTACGCGTTCCTCCTTCGGGAGGCGTGGCAAATAGACAATGAAAAGCAATATCAGCATCTGTTGTACATTTTTGTTTTGCACCCCTAGATGATATGATGTCGACATTTTCGAATGTTGATTTTGTGAACAAAATCATTATCATAATTTTACAATAAAAACAACAAAAGAAAGAAACACATGCGCATAGATGCATGTCCTGAAATACAAATAAGCATGCTTTCCAGACTATGCGCTGCTCTGGAGTTGTTTCAACCGGGTCGTGACCCGTTGACTGCAAAATAATGCGAAGAAAAACTGTAAAATAATGCTGAGGCTCAATTACAACTAATTACACTAGATCAGGGGTGTCAAACTCATTTTAACTCGGGGGCCACACGATAGAACAAACATTCTGTTGGGGGCCGGACCAGTAGATCAAAGAGAAAGAAAAAGAGAGATAAAGAAATAAGAGAAAGATGGGGGATAAAGAAAGAGAGAGGGGGAGAGCCTGAGAAACAAAAGAGATAAAAAGAGAAGTCATGAGAGAGGGGGAAAGAAAGGGAGAGGAAGAAAGAAATCTAAAGAGAAATAGAAAGACAGAAGGAGATTAAAGAGAAAAGAAAGCACAAAGGATAGGAAGAGAGAAAGAGAAAAGAGAGAAAAGGAAATTAGAGCAAAATAAGTTAAAAAGACAGAGAGAGAAAGCGATAAAGAGCAACAAAGGAAGAGAAAAAGAGAGACACAGAGTGAAAGAGACAGAGAGTGGGAGAAAAGGAGTGGAAAGAGAGAGAGAGAAATAAATACAAGTGCAGTGTCTTTGTGAGAAGCACCATTCTTTAGCAACATCAAGTTGACATATTTCAACCTGCAGCTTGTTTTTATCTTGCGCTTCTCTGAGTGTTGTCTCGCGGGCCGGATTCAATCCCTTAGCGGGCCTGATCTGGCCCGCGGGCCGCCAGTTTGACACCTGTGCACTAGATGGTGATCATGTGCTCCAAATGCGAGTTGACACCAGCCATTTTACACCACAGAAAAAGACCAGTACAGTTTGTTTACACATGCTGAGCATAGCCAAACACAGATACAGCGGAGAATATATTAGATATGGGTTTTATAACAGTAAAGTTACTCAAGTTAAGTGTTGCGGATTTAATTAAAAAAGTAGAACATTGAGCATTAAAGGGACACTGTATGATTTGATCACTAGATGTTGCTGTATTGTGTCTCCCTTACCTCCTGCGCCACAGTGACCAAAAATAATAAGAACAACTTTGTAGTCTCATTTTAACAAACATATAATTTAAAAAAAGGTTGGGAAATCTCTGCAATAAGCACAGTCCAGAAAACGCTCACAGCTTGCGAAATTCAGGTCCAGGATGGATCACTAACAGGTATACTCAGGCAGAAGATCAGGAACATAAAGTTAAACAACAATTTGACTGCTTTTGCTGTTGGCACAGTTCTTTAATACTAGGTATCTGATTAGGTTATAATTGACAGATGTGGGGACTTCCATTTCATGTGCCCCTCTCTGAAGGAAAGTGGTGGATCCTAATCATTTTATTTTTTCGAAATATTAATAATCAAAAGGCTAACTTTTATGTATGTATCGCCTTGTTTTTTAATGCAATTTTAGTTTTATAAAAAATGTTGTTTTTTGCGGATCCAGGCAATTTTTTTTTTTTGCGTTCCTTATGGCTCTTTTAAAATGTTGTGTTGCAGACAAAAAAATGATCCCTAATTTTTTTGCGGAGTTTTGTTCCAAAAATAACCTGCAATAATCAAAACCCGTATTTATTTAATATAAATATGTTATTTTACATTGAAACCAAATAACAAACCCTATCTATAGGCTCAATCATTTTTTAACAGATTAAAATGATGTACTTGATTTTATATATTATATATATATATATATATATATATATATATATATATATATTCTCATTATTATCTTTATTTTTTCCACAAATAACTTGTAAAATTATTTCAGGGCACTGTTTCAGATTGTCATATGGATGTTATTGGGAAAACATAAATGTGGCATGTAAAATATTTTACTTTCCTTTAGCATGTCTGTAAGTCCAACTTTATCAGAAATAGAAAGCCTCTTCCTCTACATATTGGTGCGTTTTTGGCATAATGGCTTTTAGAGAAACTAGAAAAGTATGTGTTGAACAACAAAGACCACAACATTACAGTATTGACATACAGGAAGAAAAGGGGTGGGGCGACGGTTTAGCCAATCAGAATGCAGAACACAATGCACTATGAAATCTGCTAGGTAGCAAAACTACGAAAAATAAACCATGATATAGCAAAGCTATACAAATTAAATTTCCTTGGCTTTTCTCTCCTTTGTTTTTTTTTAGACTCCCCATGGAAGGTCTACCTGTCCGAAGTAGACCCCACCGTGACCAACATGTCAGTGGGCGGACTCACCCCCGCCCGGACTTACCAGTTCCGACTTTGTGCCGTCAACCACGTTGGCCGGGGTCAATACAGCGCAGAGACGCAGCGGTATGTCTAACATTCTTAACCCGGATCTTCTTTGGGTTTGTTGGCAGTTTTATTGTTCCTTTTAAGATATGCCATAAAGTAATGCCTCGTTTATCACATTAACCCCTCGCAGAAGTGAACTATTGCGAAGTAGCGTCTCACCTTCATAAAAGCCCCACTATGACGTCCTTACCGACTCAGAGTATATGACAGTAACAAAATAACAACTATATATCTACCCAAAAAACACAGAACAAAAAAATGCTGTTAAATGAATGGTCATCATTGTCATGATACACAAGTTAAAAAAAAATTGGAGGGATTTTCATTTCATAGTATCCTTGTATTAGGCCAGGTCTCCGCAATGATTAAGATACAATTGTCCAAAATGTAGCAGTTTCCCGCGAGTTGTAGCTCCAGTTCATCTGTTTCGTGGGTAATGGATCTGGCATTGGTGAGATACAAGCTCGGAAAAGAAGGCTTATGAAAGTTGTAAGCCTAGCCGTAGCAGTAAGCTGGACCTGCATTCTTGTTTATTCCTTCTCTTCCGTTGATGCCTTAGTCGCTTCCCGAACCTGATAACGATCCCCAGAGCCCCCACTGGTGATCACCATTTCTTTGCGGTCTTCTAACTTTCTTCAGAGTTTGATTTAACTGATTAATTAATTTTCAATGTAACAAGCCTCTGAAAGCTATCTGGCATCATGCTACACATTTTGTTTATGTGGCCACTTGTGTGCCCACCCCATCGTTTGACTGACAGCATATGCCAGTTTATCACAGTCGTGCACACAGACGGTCACGCCTATCCAACTCAAATCCCTCCCTAACCTGTCCCGTGATAGCATTTACTGTCTTCTCAGAACACAATGCACAATACCTTGATATCAATGACAATAAAGTCAATTCATTTCCAAATTCGGCGAAGCAGTGAACCAGCGATAACTGAAGGGCGAAGTAGCGAGGGATTTCTGCACTTTCTATGAAATACAGAATTATCGTGGCAAACTGAGAGTCAGAATATGGCGGGGATTATTTTGATAGCTGTGCACGAGGAGAAGCCACTCTCCAGTCTAGTGCTCGTTGCCAAGAGGGATTACGACAGGAGATTGCATCTCTGAATGCTTTATCATTTGAAGGTTTATTGTTAAAAAAAACGTATGCGCCAGTAGTAGGCTTTTTGATCCCCACACATTTGTCTCTTGTTTGGAGGAGGGTGGATTTGGCCCGAATAGCGCACTCGTCGTGCAGGTGTGTGTTATAATGTGTTTGAAAAGCTTGATAGAGGTTTTGAAGGAGGTGTGGTTTGCAATTGTGCTCCTGATCGCACATGCACGCACAATGGCGCAGATGTGGCCATTGACGGATGCCAGATGTGCCACCTCCAAATAGCATATCAGCCGGGGGAGACGCTGCCAATTGTGATGACAACAAACGCATCTCGCGAGTGCGTTTATTTAACCACCTAAACTCGTTAGAGTTAAGAAAACACACCATGCTCTTTAAATGACAACATGATCGATAAAAAAACATCTGGCTTTACATAATACAAGGAATGAAGGACACAGATAAGAATATGAAAACAATTACAAACATGATCAAGAACATCAACCTGCTATGGAAACAGCACTTCTGATTTGATTTACTTAGCCATGGCCACACAAAGGCGCAGCTTAACACAATCATCATTGTTCATGTATCCCACAACCAGTGTTGGAAAAAACGCCATTATGTAACAATGTTATTTTTTTTTTATAACAGGGTAATCTAACCAATTACATTTTCTGCTATTAAAACACCGTTATCGTTACTGACGGTCAAAAGTGGTGCGGTACTCTGGCTGCAGCGGCAAGTCTCTGCACACCTGATGCTGTTTATAGTGGCACGGATTTTTGCTCTCTTTTGAATTCGTCTTTTGGGATCATACAAAATAGCGACAACCATATTGTAAGATAGCAATTACCAATACACAGAGGTGGTTAGATTAGCCAAAAAATTGACTTAATTAAAAGTATTGTTACTTTAGAATAATATCACTCAAGTAGAAGTAAAAGTAGTCATCCAAATACTAGAATAGAAAGTAAAAAATTACTCTGTGAAAAAATTAGACAAATATTGAGTAACTGTAGCAACGTCGTGTCATGACCAGAACGGAATCAGGACCCAAATGCGTAACGTTAACCACAAGTTTATTGTTAGAAAGAGGAAAGGCAGCGCCCGCGATCAGGGGCTCGCTGGACGCGGGAAGAAAGCCGCTCACACAATCGGTTCGTGTTCTGTATACAGAAGTGGATCTTCCGTTGCGGGAGATGGGGGTGTCGACGATGGAAAAACCAGGTCGGCAGCTGGGACAGAAGAGAAAAATGTGGTCGTGATCAAAAACAGGTCGTAAGCTTGGACGGGAGAGCAAACGTGGTCGGGGTCAAAAATAGGTCATAGCCGGAGACAAACGTGGAGATCAGGAACGGACGGGTAGAAAAACGGGTGCAAAAAGCGGGACCGACAGGAGTCAGAGTCAAAGTGCTTGCCTTGTTGAAACAGAGGTTCGCTGAAGGACTGACAACAGGCGAGTGAAAGGACTGGGCTTAAAAAGGACAATCAGGTAGCCCGCAGCAGCTGTGGCCAACGAGCGGGCACAGGTGATACTAATCAGTCGTCATGACACGTCGTATTTATTAATCATTTTTAAAACAATAATCAGATCATTAAATTATCAAAGTCCATCCAATCAACAACAAAAATATTGAATGTAAATGTACATTAAAATAATCAATGTAAATTCAAGTGCTTTAATAAACAATAGAATACAAATAGTATAAATCAAGTAAACAAAATAGGCACGTGTAGCACCAAGCAGCACATTTAAAGCCCCGATAATTAACAGGATCTGCAAGCAGGACAACAAGCTAGCTCATGAACTCGAAAAGAGGAGACATTTGATATTGTGGCTGGTGTTTGGCACCCTTTTTAAGGGGAACATGCTTTTGATGCAAGGCCAGGGGTGCTCATTCATAGTCGGTATTGCTAAGCGACATTTTCCATCTTTTTCATCCGTAAACAACTGAAGTTGAATACGGTCACGTGACGAGGTTGCTATGTTAGATTGGTTGAACAGGGTGGAGACCAATGTTCCCTCTAATTTTCCACGGGTCAGAGCGTTCACACATAGTCGGTGAGCAACGCTTGAAACGACAGTGAGCAACAGCAATCCCAAGTGTGGCAACTAATCCATTATCAAACATGTCCAAAACTTGACTTCAAGTTACATTATGCTGAGTTTCCGGCAATGCAATGCTTTTGAATGAATTGACTAATTTATTATTGCAAAGGTTGTACGGCCTACAAAAGTCATTTGTTTTCACAACAATTCTTTCACAAGATTTCCATTTCGGTTTTTTTCCTGGTGTCTTTTGTCGCATAATACTAACATTTTTGGGGGCTTATTTAGTCAGTTGCACGATACAGAACTGTATTTAATCACATTTTTGAGTGGAAGTACAATGTTGGCAAGAAAAGATTCACTTGATATAATTGGAAATTATTTGAATGCAACACAAACTTTTTCTTCTTTTTTCCGTGTTTTTTTTCTACTTTTTTTAAAATTCCTTTAAAAAATCTCGTTGTGTTTATTTTTTCCGAGCTGTTACTTTTTGTTCTCTATTTACTTTGTTCCTACATCTCTTTCTTTTCTTTTTTTCTGGCTTTTTTCAAAAATGTTCCTTCTTTTTTTCTCTTCCTTTTGTTTCTTTTTTTTCTCAGCTTTTCACTACTTTTTTCTTTTTTTTTTTTGTTCTATTCCCCCATTCCTTTAGGTCATTTTGTGCATCGTTTTACATAATATTTGGTCATGTTGGGATTAAAGAAGCAAAAACAACCCGAAGAGCCGTTTAGGACCCGAAAGAGCCGGTTCTTTTTAGTGAGCCGAGCCGAATAAGTCGGTTCTCGACAAACTCTACTAACTTTACTCAACTTCGTTCTACTTCGACTCGACTTCAAAATACCGCATTTAGGACACAACGTCAGGGGAACCCGTGTATTTTTACCTTCATTTACTGTAACTTTGACTTAAGTCGCTTTTTTAATTAGTAATTTTGAGCCCTCATTTTTGTGCGCTGGCTAGATTTTCGCTGACAATGTGCGAGCAGTGCGCAGCTTAGAGGGAACACTGGTGGAGACATGTACTTACGTGGAGGGGATTTATTAAGTAACGAAGTAACGACTTCAATATTGCCCAATGTAGCGGAATAAAAGTACAGTTTTTTCTTCACAAATTTACTCAAGTAAAAGTAAAGCTATAAGGGTTTAAAAATACTCCAAGAAGTACAAAAGTTCCCAAAACTTACTCAAATAAATGTCAAAGAGTAAATATACTCCGTTACTACCCACCTCTGGTATCTACTAATGCTCTAAAAGAAAAGGCGAAGTAGTGGTACGGCAACCTACTTGGTCGTCCGCTAATGAAACTGCTCTATTATCCGTATCTTAGAAGTGGGAGCCAGCTACCCACCAATCGAGAGCCAGTACCCTTCGAGATGCCATTTTTCTCTTATGATTGGTCAAATCTATCTTTTTGGGGGACTCCGTTCTGTTGACTGACTTTATTGAGTACAAAAAAGGTTTTAATTGTTAT
The DNA here is from genome assembly GCF_059441175.1 of Urocampus carinirostris. Taxonomy (NCBI): domain Eukaryota; kingdom Metazoa; phylum Chordata; class Actinopteri; order Syngnathiformes; family Syngnathidae; genus Urocampus; species Urocampus carinirostris. The sequence continues at coordinate 22,016,618 of NC_142356.1, forward strand.
GTATATGTTCCTTTAATTTGTAGATTTATAAATATTTTAATTTATTTTTCCTGTGTTTTCAATGTTAACGTTTAAGTGTTAATTTTGCTTTATTTTCCCCCTTTTTAAGTCATTCATCGTAATACATAATAAATGGTAATATATGGCTTAGACGGCAAAAAAGCCCAAAGAGCCATTTGGGAGCCGTATCTTTTAAGTGAGCCAAGCCAAAAAGGCCGGTTCTCTAAAAGAGTCGAAATTCACATCTTTACAAAAGTGACCATTCGAGATAGAGTTAATTTATTAACTCACTTCATATTGTTTACTGCTGATTGTTTTTTTTTTATTATATTGTTTCTTTTTGTTTCACTTCAAGTGTAGGATAAATCAGTTGCAATAAATATTACAAGGTGCTATAACACAACTATCTGCCTGTTCTTCATTCAACTGACTCAAATACTGCTTAGAAAATGTCAAATTCTTTGATTTATGACTTATTTTTAACGTAACAAAAATAGATACTTTCCCTGGTAACTAGTTACTTTTAATATAGAGAAACTCAGTTACTAACTCAGTTACTTTTTGGAAGAAGTAGTGAGTAACTGTAACAAATTACTTTTTTGAAAAAACCTACCCAACACTGCCTATACATACCTTGGTCGTCCGGGCACCACTTCCCGCGGTGTGTCTTGGGCAAGCACAGCTTGGTAGCGCCCATCCCTTTTCAAGTTGTATTTTTTTGGGGGGAGTGAGTACAGGTTTGCCCTAACCCTCAAAAACTGTAAAATACATAGCGTGATTCACAATGTGATTATTTGTAAACTGACGAACAAATCATTGACATAATAATTTCTTTGAATAACTGATAAAAAAGAAAGCGTCGGAAGTTGCCCTGGACACAATTCTTATAAGCTTTTGGCCTTAACCAATCATCCCTTTTTTTAGGTGATTAGTTCATTGTTTGAAGTTTGTTTTAACACGATTGAAAGTTTAAAAAATGAATGAGAAATACAAATATAAATACAGTGATATGTCGACTTACGAACGTCTCTAGATATGAAAATTTTAGGTTACGAAGTACCTGAATGGGAATATATTGGATCTAGTTACAAAGGCGTTTCAGGATACAAAGTCTAAAATACAGTACACGCTGCTAGTAGCCGCTCCTAGAGTTTCCCAAACGTAAAAAAAGTGGTTATCGCTTAAACTCTGCCTGGAAACCCAGTGCACGTGCATGCTCCCAGCATCCTCTTTCAGTCACCGTCACTGTTCAAAGTTCAGAAAAGACGAGAAGGAGGGGTTCCAGCAAAATGGCAGGGAGGAGGAGGCAGCCATCATTCAATCAGCTCTAATTCAGGACATTTTAGCAAAATTCGATAAGGTCTCAGGATTTGTGGAAAGGAATCACCCAGAAAAAGTGTTGACAAGTCGGGCTATTGCTATGTATGCCTCGCGCATTTGCAACAGATTGTCAAAAGCCTGCAAAAGCAGACATCATTGGATCAGTTTTTCAAGAAACGCGAGGCAAAAGGTTATATTAATGTTTTTATCATTTCCTTTGTTCTTTGTTTCTTTTAACATTGTGTGCCTTTCGTTTTATGTTTATTGTAAGTAATCTAGTTTTAACATGTATTTGTTTCATGTTCTGATGCTCTTTTATGGTTCATTAAAAAAATATACTGTACTTTTGCAGGGCTTGGAACGGGTTAGCGCATTTACATTTAAAAAGTTACAAAGCTACTCCCAGAACTGATTGAATTTGTAAGTAGAGATTCTACTGTAATTTGTTTTAAAGTTTTAGCACAAAACAGTTGACAATGAGGGTATGTTTACACCCAAAAAAAATTAGCATTAGTTTTATAATTTGATATTTTAAGGCTGCTGGGAAATTCAAGAAGTGATGCTATTGAGTCTATTTTTTAAACAAATCTATAATCAACAGGATTCCCTATTGTGTTTGTTATGATTTGTGGCGAACCCTAACGCAGGGAAGCAGGAAATGCTCAAACAAGATGGCATTTAATCACAAAATAATTCAATTTTTGTCTTTTTCTCTTTATTTTTATAGTGCATGTTACATGATAATTGGTAGTGTCGGGACTGAAGCAACAAAAATAACCTAAAAAGTGGACCCGAAAGAGCTCATTTTAGTGAGACAAAATAAAACGGTAAATTCCTGATAATTTTACACACAACATATTTTTAAAGAAACAGATATAGTTACTTTCCCTGTTAACTAGTTACTTTTACTATAGAGTAATCAGCACTGTCAATGTCAGAAATTTCTCTCAAATGGGAAGAGCCAGTGCAAGCCAATTTTGGCTATTTTGATTCATTTTTGAAAGCCGACAGAATACCTAGTTCTGCAGATTTATAGGCAAAGGAAAGCTCAAATCCTCTTATTTTATTAGGAAAATCAGTGTTATATGGTATGTTTTTTATCTTTGTCCATTGTTTAGTAAATAACAATTAAAACTGTTTTTGAAAATATTTGTTTCCAAGAAAACTACTGAAAATTGGTTTTCAAGCAGAACTTTCACTGTTGGTGCTTTATTTTCATTTGTGATACCACCAATATATAAACAATGCTTTTCGTAAACACAAGAGCACTTTGGTTTCAAAATAACATTTGAATGCACGAACACTGAATGTATGCATGAGCGATGCATGAACGTTGCAATATCCTTTCAGCACCCAACGTTTCTGGTGACGTGATCACACTATTTTGCTCACCATGGTGATTGCATTCCTGCACACATACATAGATTGTAATCCATCCTGCCCCGACGATGACGAAGGGACTTTGTCATCTTTTTAGAAAGAGAAAAGCTCTGTTAAAGCCTCTGTCTGTCCTTATCCATATATTTGCTCGTCTCACTACGCAGCCTAACTAAGCCTACTCGGGGCCGCCTTCACACTCTCAATCTTTGGATACAGGAAACAAAACTATGAAGTGGGGGCTTCCTCAATGTGTGGACAAAGATCTGATCAAAGACACTCCTGCCATCTAATGATGTTTTTTAAACTGAAATCATTCCCAGTGGCTTGACAGTTACTGATGATCTATGCCAAACCTCTATACAGTAAGATTGCGGTTAACGGGGACCAAAACCACCCGCGATAAGTGAAAATCTGCGAAGTGGCGACGCCCCTTAAAAAAAAAAAAAAAAATCTCATCTCATCTCATTATCTGCACCGCTTATCCTTATAAGGGTGACGCCACGTCCGCCGAACTCGCTGCGTCGCAAGTTCGGTTTTAACCATTACAGACCGCGAAGCTCTGAAGCCGCGAACGTCGAACCGCGAAATAGCGAGGTCCCACTGTAATATATATTTTTTGAATATAAAACATTGAAAAATCCATATATTCATGTTTTGGCAATCAGGGACAATGCTTCTGAAAACATTTTTACAAGTTATGGCACTCAATGAGCTGAATGAGATTTCACAGAATCTTTTTGTTTATATTTCACATGACATGGAAACAAAACCAGAATAAGCACACAGGGTACTGGAATAGTGTACTAGCATATTAATTTTATTTCGGGATACACTTATGAATCAAAGTACAGAAATCATCTCAATTTGGGAGCAGATTGGTAGAGGCCACCTGGCATAAATTTTGTTTCGACTTGGCAGCCTCTTGTGCATACGTGTCCTCTGTTTGCTGCTTGCCAATCTTCAGTGTTGTTCTCCCGTGCACACGTGCGTCATTTGCGCGGGGCAGTGGGCCAGTTTCTCCTCAGCACAAACTCACTTGTTAGAACAGAATGCATTGATCCTCCCCGAATGAGGGACTGGCAGGCAGACAAGTCATCAGTGGTCAGCGTATCACAGCAGATGGATACGGCTCTTCATCAGCGCTCTCTTCGTATGTGACCACACGCGCCGTGCTTTCAATTTCACTGACGTAAACTGGCGCCAGACGACACGCCGGTGCGGTTGGCCAGCAAGGTATTCAGTGTGTTCGAGGGGAACGAGATGCACCAGCTCTTCTTGTGGTTTCAGACTTGAGGAAGTGGAAAAGTGAAACTGAATATCAACATGGTCCGTAAGGGTGCTTGAATTCCTTGAAAATGCTTGAACTGTAATGTTGTGTTTTCGAGGATTCAAAAGTGCTTTTGAGTCAAGTGCTTGTAAATGTTTGAAACGATTTCCATATTTCACAAATTACGCCCGCACTGCTCGTTGGTGGTTTCGCTTGGCCATTGTATTTTTTCTTTCCTCGTGATCAACGGCAGCTGGCATTAGTTTGTATAATATTTTCCTATAAAGTGCCATTACTCCTTACAGATCACACCCAAGAAGGCAGGTTAATGCCACACCTAAACAGAATATGTGTGAAATATGTAGTAGTTCTGAGGTCGTGAGATCAAACCTCCTCTGTGGAGTTTGCATGTTCTCCCCGTGCGTGTGTGGGCCTCCTCCGGGCACTCCGGTTTCCTCCCACATACCAAAAACATGCATGTCAGGTTAGTTGGTCGGTCCAAATTGTCCCTAGGTGTGACTGAGCGAGCAAATTGTCTGTCCCTGTGTGCCCTGCGACTGGCTGGCAACCAGTTCAGGGTGTCCCCTGCCCGCTGCCCGAAGATAGCTGGGATGGGCTCCAGCACCCCGCGACCCTACTGAGGATAAGCGGTGCAGATGATGGATGGATATGTAGTAGTGCAAGGATTAGGAATCAGTTATTGCAATTTATTATGGGCCATGCAACAAATGGAGGGATCATTTACCAGTGGTAAATTTTATTTTAAATGGTATTGAATAAAACAAAACTTAAAATAAAACAGAGCATGACTTTTCAGAAGAGATGAAAGAACTATTATCTAAGTTTAGAGTGGATGATGTTAGTTTTTGGGAAAAAAAAATGGTACCCTCTGTCATCGAAGTCCCATTTTTTTTTTTAGGGTTTTTCCTCTCCAAAGCAGTTTTTAGCAACTGTGCACAGTCATTGATTGCCGTACAGTGCCGTAGGAAATTATCCAATTTGTGTGCCTGTGCGGTGTAGTAAAAGCTATCTTTCACTTCGATTTCGTTTTACCGGAGATGCAACGGCACCGACCGGTAGTGTCCCACAAGACCTTTTAAATTAAAGAAATGTGCCTCTGCTCAAAAAAGGTCGAAAAATATTGCTCTAAAGAAGGCGGCATTCCTTTTTCAGCAAACAAGAAACATTTTTTTGTCATGTTTTAGACAAAGTTATTTTTAAAGTGTGGATCATAGGTGTCAAACTCACGGCCCGAGGGCCACATCCGGCCCGGCGTACATTTATATCTGGCCCATTAAATCATTTTATGGATTGTTTGTTAATGCTAAATCCATTGCAACCTGGTCATTACATTATACTTTAATTATTTTATATTTTATTTTTATTGTTATTGTTTACCTCATGTGCAGTCGCTTTTCAAGGTTTCTTCATTTTCCTCATGCTGAGGTTTTTGAGTTTTCCCTCGACCTCGTGTAGGTTATAAATCAGGGAATGGTGTAATAATAGTCTTCAGTTTCCAATAGTATGTGGTCTGTGCAGCCCTTTGAGACTCATTGTGGTTAAGGGCTATACAAATATACACAACTTGACTTGACCAGCTCAGTAGCCTAGATGGTAAGGCGCCCGCTTTGAGACTGGGAGGTCGGTGGTTCGCGCCCCGGCCGAGTCATTCCTAAGACTTAAAAAGTGGTCGGCGGCGCCCTCTGTTGGCTGCGGCTGCATCGGCTCGCTACAACGGGTCAGGTGCAATCGACATTTCGTTCTGTGTACATTGTTACACAGAATGACAATACAAGGAAATTATTATTATTATTATTATTATTGATCTACTATAATAGCCCGGCCCTATGAAATGCTGATAACTCTCAAACTACAGATCCCACAATGCAGCTCTTCTGCTGTCGCCACAAGTCTTCCCAAGAATGTTCCCGCATCAATCGAGTTAGCTTGACGAGTGCAGCCACTCTTAAAACTATCTACTGACAAACAACACGTTGGCCCAATGGAAAAACAAGGCCGACAAGTGCATTGATAGTAAGTCTTAAGTGCCAGGAAGCTGAGACATAACGCCCATTGACAAACTTCTATCCATCACGATGTGACAGAAGGCTAAACGGAGAAAAGCAGGGTGACTATTCTGCTTCTGTGGATTACGTGGATGACAAACCCTCACAATGGCCGAGCAAAAAGTAGATTCGGAAAACTGAGCCTTTCAAAACTGAGGAGAGGCCGAATATTTGTGAACTGACGCTTGTGGAGTTAATGTGGACCTTAATTTAATCTAGATCATCTTAAGAAAACAAAACATCAGAGTAAGAAAAACCGAATGCAGAGCAGATGGTAGAGAAAGTTGAAGATTTAAAGAACAATATGAGGACCCGGCACATGTTTTTTACTAGAGCAAAATTCCCAAAGTGAAAAGCACAAATTATATTTAAAAAAAATCATATTTTGAATTTGGATAGTTTTGACAGGAGATATTTTTATGGAGAGCAACGATTTTTGGTTATTTAATGTTCAAGTTTGTTTATTCCAGAAATACTATTCCCGTCTGTTTTTTAAAAAAAAGTTTTAGTGTATTCAATAAATATTTATCCTTTTCGGCCCATGGCCATTGGCGTGGTTTGAGTTTTGGCCCTGTGTGCAATTGAGTTTGACACACCTGGTGTACATAATGACACTACTTTTGTCACGGTTGCCCATGGCGCCCAATTGGCCCCGCCAGTTTGGCGCCAGTTGCGGCTCGTTCGTGATTGGCTTCCCTCCTATTTAAGCTCAGTGCTCTCACTCACCCTTTGTCAGTCCGTCAACGAACCTCTGCACCAGCAATATACTGTTTGTGTATCCCGTCCGAAATCGATCCCATCTATTTCGTCCCGTTTTGATATCGCTCTCCGGTCTCAAATATCTGGTATCATTCCCGTCCTGTCTGATATCTGTCTCCAATCTTCTATATCTGTTATCAACCCCGTCAGTCCCGTTCTGTCCGGTATAGCTTGTGTGAGAAACGTTACGCATCTGGGTCCTCCTCCTGTTCCGGTTCTTGACAGCTTTTTGGTGTTGAAGATGATGCCAAGTGTTGTTGTGGAATAAAACAGTAAATATTTCATAGCACTGATACTCAACTTTTTGTTGTCATCAATACAGCTACGAAAGGGCAGATACCAGCTCATAAAATCCTTCCTCCCCCATTTAACTAGTAATTGCAGTTATTTATAACAGAGGTGAAAAGAGGAGGTCCCAACATCTTGGCTTGTGTGCTTTCATCCTTTCCTGCTAGCAGTACCAAGGTACGGACTTTGCACAGGTTGCCACATCAATATTATTAATGAGGCACCTTTAACCAAGGTGGAATACAGGTTCCAAACCAGGCTGCCCTCTTTTCCACCTATCTACCATGAACACACACTCAAACACGACAAGGCACTCGGAGATGAACCCGTTTAAATGAATCACATTAGTAGCACCCGTCGTACTAACTCACAACAACTACTTTGGGTAATTAGCGAAGCACATCTACATTAAATTGCATATTAAAGCAAAATTGTATTACTTGTTACTCTTCCTTCCAGTCATTTCACATTGAAACAAAGCCAAATTGATTGCCTGTCTGCGTTGTTATGACACAGTGGCAAAGTCTTTTTGTGTAATCATCTGCAAGGCGACTGACAGTTAATACAATGTGTTAATTGTTTTAGTCACACTTTTTAGTTCACTTGATTTGTTTGGTAACATTCGATTAACCTTTGAGGTAGCAGCGGGGATTACTCTAATCATAATGCTCGCAAGACCGTGCACTCTATTTGCATATCTGCTCGTTAATTATGACACACACACAAATATTGTCAGAACTTAAGACAATGCAAAACAGAACTCAATTACTAGTTTGTATCTTACCTGATTTACACAATTTGGAATTTGTCACAGTGCCACATTCCTGGGACGTCTGACCTAGTTCTGAGTTGTGCAAATGTACATGATCGTGCAGAGAGTAAGGTTAGCTTATTTTGGCACATGTTAAAGTGTTAAAGTGATGTTGTTGTCACGATTGCTGATTCAAGGCACCTGTGACTGCCAATTGGCGGCAATAGCCCTGAGAGCTGATTGGCTAAGAGACTCCTTTTAAACCCCCGGCTTTCAAGAGGACGCCGTCAAACCGTTGCAAACCGATGCTCCCAGCTAGGCAAGCTCACGCTTTCAGACATTTTTCCTGCTCTATTTTCCTCTACCTGATGCCCGTTGCTGACCTGTTTCTGAACCCGATTATGCCCTGTTCTGCCATCCCGACATCCGAACTGTTTTGCCCCGCTACCTGCCTGACACCTGTTGCCGATCTCGTTTCCGAACTCGATATCGCCCCTGCTCTCCTGTCCCGGCTAACTACTAGTATTCCTGCAAGTTTACGATCATCCTCGCTTGACACAAAAGTGCCACTTCCGTGTTTCCAGCCACCTGCTACACTTGTCCGTCAACCATCGGATCGTAGCAAGCCCTACTCTCCCTCTTATCAATAAAACTGAGAAAACGAACGCTACTGGATCCTGTGTCTGTTTCTGGTCTGTGACAGTTGTTTCCTTGACTGCAGTCGGTGTGTGTCCACTGGTTAAAAAAAAAATAAAAAAATAAAAAAGGGGAGAGTCAGGCTCTAGGTGATGCGGGCAACGGGGAGAGAGTGGCTGCGAGGAAGGGTGGCAGAACAGGGAGTGAGTTCAGCATTCTGACAGCCTCAAGGGGGAAGGTGTTCAATTCCTCAATGATCATAAGATGTCTAAGCATCTATGCTACCCTATATTTACTTGGATCAGATTTATTCCAGGGCAGCACTGCGGGGCAGTGGTAAGCACATGTGCGGCACAGTTCTGAGGTCATGAGATCAAACCTCCTGTGTGGAGTTTGCATGTTCTCCCCGTGCTTGCGTGGGTTTCCTCCGGGCACTCCGGTTTCCTCGCGCATTCCAAAAACATGTCAGGTCCAAATTGTAGGTGTGAATGAGCGAGCAAGTTTTCTGTCCCTCGGTGTCCTTCAACTGGCTGGCAACCAGTGGGCAGGTAGGTGTGATGGGCTCCAGCACCCCCGCGACCCTACTGTGGATAAGCGGTGCAGATAATGGATGGATTGATACCAAAAATCCCAGAATATCCCACTCCTACTTTTGACCCCCACAATCCCCCTCCTCGCTCTCCGATTTCTTCAAAACGGCTGATCGCCCTCCATTTTTCTGCAGCAATGTTGTCAACCTCTTGCTTTTCCTCCCTCCTAATCTTTGCCCTCAATTATTTCATCTTTCACTTGTCCTTCCGTTCTTCTCTCCCATCCCGTTAACCTCTCTTGACGTCCCACCCTGACCCGACCCGGCCTCGCAAGTGATTACGGCTCCAGTCAAAAAATAAGAGTGCAAGTTGGCCCCCGTCGGTGGTTTTACTGTAAGCTGCTCAGCTTACACAATCTGCGGCATATGTGTCCGTAAATTAGAGCGTCGCATTTGGCTTAGGAGGTGCCGCAACATCCGACGGCCTCTTCCCTGGCCTGGATTTGGACTTGCCGCATCTCGTTTTTGAGGGGTGATGCTCAGAGTAACCGACCCATTAATCGTGTTTTTGTGCGTGAGTTTGTGGACTTTTATTAAAACTGTTAGCTTGTTAGCTGGATTCACCACACAGACTGCTGGTTTTACAACTGGGATGTGGTAAAGGCATAACGGCATAATATATACTTTTATAGATTGACTATTTCCACATATCTTTGGGTCACTTCAATGTGAAACACTTTATTTGTGCGTAATTCATAGCGGCACCTAGTAGCAAAAAAAATAATAATTTTGGTAGTCCTGGAAGGGGGATGACCTCATGTGTGGTCCCTTCTCCAGGTTTCTCCAGTTGCCTCATGTTGAAGTTTTTGAGTTTTTCCTTGCCCTCACGTAGGTTTGAGATCAGGCGATGGTGTAATAATAGGCTCTGGTTTGCAATAATATGTGGTCTCTGCAGCCCTTTGAGACTTCTTTTGATTAAGGGCTATACAAATAAACTTGACTTGACTTGACATTTATATTTTGATGTATATAATGAGAAAAAAATTTATAAACTATCCTATAAACATGCATTTTTTCAAAATGCTCATAGGTCAAGAAATGTGTATGCATTTTGCATAATACGAGGCCTACCAAGAGGGAGCTGAGGTGATTGTCATCTTGCTACTACGGAAACCCGAAAACCCCCCACAATTTTGACGTTTGGCCAAAGAAAATGAGACAAAAATGCTGCAGTTTGGTTGCACATAGTTTCCACACTGTGTTCTTTCTTGTGCTTTGTAGCACTTGTTTTCGGCTGCATTACAAAATACAGCAATATCTAATGGTCAAATAATACACAGTCAATTTAAGGTATTGGTCCAAAGCAGATACGGTCTGTTAACAAAAGTCTTCGAACTGCAACATTAGCAAAACACACAAGGAGTATAATAATATTAATCAACTTTAAAGCTTTTAATTTTGAATTAAAGATGAGTAATCAATTACATCATCAATGTTTTGCTATTTGTTATTTTTTTGCGGGTGTAAAAATTGACTTTCAAATGGGTTGTACGGATTTTGGAACCGTTTTACTCGCTGCTGCCATCTCCTGGTTTGTTTCATAATTGCAGCCTAGGTCAGCTTGTTCATGATGCGCGTGCAAGTACCTGCATTTTTTTAGACGCGCTCGAATAAACATTTTGTTTTCTCAGCATTCTTAATGTTTGGCTTGGCGTTTGTATGAAGACCCTGTTTTACTTTTATCATTTTCAGGCTACACAAAAAAATCGAAACAAATACACTCGAGGGGACAAGCAAGATGTCGCACTCCAAGCACTTCCCCCAACCCTCAACAGCTTTGCTAAAAGTACGATAAAAGCAGATCCACACGGTCGAAAATAAAACATAATGCATCTTTGAACTCAGTTGGGCATTGTAAACACATTCTTAAAAGTACGATAAAAGCAGATCCACACGGTCGAAAATAAAACATAATGCATCTTTGAACTCAGTTGGGCATTGTAAACACATTCTTAAAAGTAAGATAAAGCAGATAAACGTGTTGAAAAATAAAACATAATGGCTCTTTGAACTCAGTTGGGCATTGTAAACACATACTTAATCGATAAACTATTTAACTTTATTTTTTTTTTTGGACACTTCAAATGATGCACCCCACCTTTAAGACTAATAATTAGCACATTGGTGCCTTTTTGCAATTGTTGAGTAGTATTGGGCTAGGTTAACTATGTTTTTTTTAAATACTGTGTGCATGTAATTATCTTCTTCAGGTAAATATTACTGTACACTTACATTGGGAGTTCCACTAATGAGCTTTTTTCCTCACTTTAACCTTTTGGGAATTTTAGGGAAATAAAAACGGTTGGGGATATTAAAACAAGACTGCTGTTGCCAATATATGTCACAATCATGCGTCACTATTTAAAAAGAAAATCAGATAAGCACATTGGCACATCTAAAAAATCATGCTTAATACTACAAGAAAGTGATGAAACAAAAAAGTTTAGAATTATTGAAAGGGACTTTGTGTATTATTTGCCCTCTAAATGTCGCTATCTTGTGCCCAGCCTTTTGTGAGTTTTTTGGGTACCCGTAGCAGCAAGATGGCTGACTTTTAAGGCAGCTCCCTCAAGGTGAGGCTATTTTGTAAAGTGAATTCAAATGTCTTTTTTTTTGCCCAACCTTTCGCGACAGTCTTGTTTTTTGGTGTTTCCTTTAGTAGCAAGATTGCAGCGAAATTATGTCAGCTCCCTCTAGTTTAGACTCCACCAAATTTCTTCACCTGAGTGTATTTCGAAAGATTCACATTTCAATGATATTATAGTATGTATATCTTTGTTCATCATTTAAGCCGATTTTGTATTTTTCAATGATCAAAGGTATTTTTTTTATACCACTATCAGTTGCTGAATACTACACACTGTCCCTTTAAACTAATATATGAACAACGACACATAAATCATTCCCTTTACAAAAGAAACAGATGTAAATATATGTCATTTACAGTGAAACGTTTCCAAAAGAACATTTCCAAACTGGGAAAAAAATCACTGCATTTGACAGCAAGACAAGGCTCTGATGAAAATGACCACAAGGAAGACAATGGCTGAAAACATGGATTGTGCGGTCAAAAGTTAAAGCTCTAACTCTTTTTTTGTGTTTAATCTCCTTCAAATCAAAAGTTACCATAGCTTTCCAACTGTATTTTAGAAGTTAACAAACTTTTCAAACTATAACTGTGTTAGAGCTGGCAAGGTTGATGCCACGGCAGCCCATTGCCCTCACTTGGCCCCGCCCGTTTGCCGCCAGCTGCAGCTCGTTGTCTGATTGTATTCCCTCCTATTTACACTAAGTGCTCTCATTCACTCCTTTTCAGTCCGTCAACAAACCTCTGCACTTGCAAGAATTGTGTTTTGACTCTGTACGGTATCCTGCTCATGTATTCAGTATCCGATATCGATCTCGTCTGTCTCCTCCTGTCCGGTATCTTGCTCCAGTGTCTGTATCGATCCCGTCTGTCCCGTCAGGTATCTACCCGTGTATCGATTTCATCTTTTCTGTCCGTCCTCGATCTTGTCTGCATCTGACTTCTCTGTCTCACTTCTTCTGCCTAGCGATCACCACATCCATGGCGTTTGTGTTCTCGTGCATGACTGCCCCATTCCCGTAAAAAATAAAGATTGTGTGAAAACGTTACGCATCTGGTCTCTCCGTCCGTTCGGGTTCTGACAGTTGAAGCAGCTTTAAACCTTTAATTCCAGATTAAAGCTTTAAAACTTTAACATCGGCAGCTCTACTCAAAACACAATTTGGACAGACAAAAATTTGAGCAAAAGATTTAACAATGACACCACAAACACAATTACGCTTCTCTTTCTTGACAGGTCGACTTTTTCAATATAAAAACGCGCTATATGATTATCCTGTCGCGTTCAGAACCAAAATCGAAAATAAACATTTCCCTGCCGCCCCATCTCTACACCCGCTCACAAGCTTTTGCACCCTAAAATGAAAAACACCTTGTGAATTGTCTACCTTCCCACCCGAAACCGTTGGATAAATATTTCACATCAAGCGGGTTCAACACGGGGCTGTTCACTTCGCACAAACACGAGTCGCAAAGCCCCAGCCGACTCGAAAGCGCCACACAAATATAGCAAACTGTTCCAAAACAACAACTCCAGCTCCTAACTTTATCTATCCCCTGCTATTAAGGAAAAGAGGATGGATTTCTGGAGATGAACATTTTATCTTTGTGTGTATGTGTGTGTGTATATGTATGTGTGTAATTATCCACCATGCAGGAATTAGCAGAAGTTTCTATCTGTGTCATCCTCCACTCTTTAATGCCCACACACTTGCTTCGCGTCGAATCCACATTGCGTATCGACTTTGGAATGAAACGCTTGAGTCGACCGCATTTCAAAGGAAGTAAGAAGGGAAAAAAACGACAGTTTACTGGAAGAGGAAATCAGGGCAGGATATTAAAAAGCTGAAAAGCAGCAGTGGACAAAGTGCGCGAGCGCCGGTCCGTTTACCTCGCAACAGAATCCAGCTGACCTCCAATTTGTTGACGGTTTTCGATTAGGAATTAAACACCCACCCGTCCAATTTCCATGCCTCTTATCCATGTCTGGTGAGCTGGTAGCTTTCCCAGCCTTTCTTAGGTAAGAAAGCAGTTAAATTACCTTTGTACATTATTCAAAAGTTGCAAAATAATACACATGAAGAAATATAAAACACGTTTGCACACATCACATTTTACATTGGAAATCAAGTGGAATTTATTCAAACATAACAGACAAACCCCGAATTAGAAGTACACTGAAAGATAACTTTATAGTTTAGTAGTAACTCAAAATAAGGAGATAACACATCAATTTTGAACATGCAAGAAGAACGGGACAGTACTGGAATAAAAAAAAAAAACCTCAAAATGCCAAATGCCAAATATGTTCTAAAAGCGCTCCCCTGAGCCCTATCTTTTTTGTGTTAAATCTCCTGGATTACAAAAAGCAGATCCACCCTAAAAGGTGTGAGTAACATAAACAGCAATAACATTTGCCGATTTCGCCAATGTAAACAGTCAAAATAATGGACATGTACTCCATGCAATCTGCTGAATTTATGTTTTTGAGGTTTTCATACATATATATATATTATATATATTATATAATTTCTAGCTTCCATGTTGATGTCCTAACCTGGAATCAAACAAACAGGGTAAGGAAGAAAATAGCTTTCTTGTACAGTTAATCTGTTTGTTTATATATATATATATATATATATATATATATATATATATATATATATATATATATATATATCAGTATAGTAATTCTGTACATGAAAAAAAATCAATCATAAATAATGAGCAAAAAAGTACGAGAAAGTCATCCCGTCACCGCGTTCATCTCAATTCGTAACGGCTATCCCCTAAATGCTCTTTTATCGTCTGCCACGGGACTATCGAAAGATGCAAGGCAATCAGCAGTTGGCGGTCGTAAAGAGCCCGTGTCCGTGCCAAAGGTCTCCTGGGATTATGGCTTAAGCACTTCTATCATCACAGGCTGCAGCAGTGATTGTTTGAAAGGAATGAACAAGACTGCAAGACAAGGAAAACAAATGAATTGCACGACCTGGCCAGACAATAACAGTAATAATGAGGAATGGGGAAAATGAGCAACAAAATGCCGAATGATATGTACAGTAATTGCTGAGGGATAAAATGAGTTGTAGTGATCTCGCCAACGTGGTACTTGAATGTGTTACCTTCTGTCTTTAATTGTTACTCTTTTCACATGCAATCTACCCTCTGGCTCAAATGTGGCAATTAAGCTAAAGTTTATAAAACATTTGTTTAGGACTTTAAAACTATAAACTGTGTTTTTTGGGCAAAGACGATGACACTAGTTTTTGACTCAGAAGAAATGACAGTATATTTCGGTTGAAAAAAAAAATACAACACTTTTGTTTCCTAGGAAATACTAGATATTGGATGTTTGGTTTAAAAATATAAAGCTGACTAGCTTTCCATACAAGAAATGACAATACTAGCTTTCAGCATAATTTTTGGGGTGAAATTTAATACAATACTGTTTTGGGCCAGAAGAGAATTTTTAACCAGTTTCCTGTCATTGTTAACAAAGAACATTTGATTTCCTCAGGCAAATTTGCACGGCTTGAGAAAATTACCCCCAAGTGTGACGGGGCTATTTGTCAGTAGAACAGTGCTCTATTCACCTGTGGGATCCCATTGTTATGAATGCATAATCAGTTTATGGACAGCACTTTTTTCTTTTTTCGTTTGTGAATTCCTACAGCCATTGTCTGTAGCTAAATTTTGCACAGAATATTCTTTAAAAATAAACTTTGATAGAACTGCTCATCCTTCTCTAGCCTTTATGTTTATGTCCTAACATGGAATCAAACAAAAAGGCTGAGGAAGAAAAGAGCATTCTTGTACAGTTACTATGTTATTTTTTATAAAAAATACAACAATAACCATACTACTTTTTATTGGGTCTCGAATTCATACAAACTTTGCTCTCTCCATCTGTTTTCATGATGTTTAAGGTTGATGCTGAGGGAAGAGGCACCTAGCGCCCCCCCAAAGAACATTGTGGCAAGCGGGCGAACGAACCAGTCCATCATGGTCCAATGGCAGCCTCCTCCAGAACTACAGCTCAATGGAGTCCTCAGAGGATATATGCTCAGGTACAAAGGCCACAGATACATCATACACATTCTTTCTCTTCCTTTAATAGACCCCTTTAAAATACAAACACATGTCCTTAAATTAGGCTCTGTAAATTGCTCATACCTGTGCAATTTAAGAGTTTAATTGTAAGAGTTTGTCCCTGTTATCTTTTTTGCTCAGTCATCTTTGGACACTAATGGAGATAAACTTTGTTAAAAGATAAATGGACGTCTGGTGCACTTTGAAAAGCTATTGTCCTCTCTATGGAATTTTTTTCTGCACTCTGGAACAAATTGCTCTGGTCTTAAGGACTACAGAAGAATGAGGAATGGATCCCTTGTTTGTTTTGGGAAAACAGTAAACAAGTTAACTTTCACCCTTTATTTGTACCCAGATGGCAACTTCTGTTGTCAAAGTAAATTATAAAGGTGCTTTACAGGATACCTTTTTAAAAACTCAGTTTATGGAAAACCTATCACTAAAGAGCATTAGGCACTGTAAAATACTTCTACTGAGCCTATGCAAATGCATTATTCATGATAACATGCATGCAATACACATGTGTTTGCCTCCAAAATACAGAAATGGCGAAATGTGTTTTTTTTAAATAATAAATATTATCATTGCCTCATTTTCCCAAGAAATGGCCACATGTTTCCATTGTTCACTGCACAATTGCAGGATGATAACACGTATTAGTAATCTGCATAATGAGCCCCCCGCGTCTGTCAACAGTAGCTATGAGTCAAATAGATATGCGCTTAATGCCACACAACCATAATAAAATGGCTGTATGTGGATTCTATATCACATATGTCTCCATATTATGCGTGTGTTATAGTTGTGTGCATCCAATAAAAGACGATGCATGCGGGGCGACACATTTCAAGACTACGGTATAACCAGGAACTGTTCTGTTCAAATGGGATTGTGATCTAATTTGATACGGCACAGCTCAGCCTAGCTCAAGAGGAAATGATGAAATAATATCACACATATATGTATGAATAAACCTGCCAATAATGGAAATGTGCCTCTCCAAGATATGTGTCTCCTTAAGAGCCTATTTGATAAAGAAATTATATATAGTTGGAGAGATGGATTCAATACTTTCAACCAATTGAATTCAACAATTCACCAATACCACTGTAATCCAGCAATTAGTTGCTTTTGTCTTGCTGACGAGATTGACGGACAGGCAGGAGAAGAACGGGAACTGAGATTTGTTCAATTGCCTGGACAAAGCATCAGACTGGTATGGGATGGACATTAAAGGCATCCAAAGGCGCCAACGCCAAGTTCCACACGTGGGTGGCGCCAGGTGTGTACTAGGGCTAGAATGTAAGAAATGGACATGAATTAATTCATCTTTATGGTTGTTTAAGTCTGTGGCTTAAAGTCTCGTGTGGCTTGCAAAATCGAGTTTATTTTTATATTTGAGCATGCGACTTTAAATCAGTTGCACGCTGTAGTCCGGTCGGTATTCTTCTATTCATGGCATGGAAAGACAAATTATTTCAAATTTGCAGTTGAAAGAATGGGCAAGGAATAGTAAAGTTTTCTACCCGGGATTCCATACATGTAGTTCATTTTCACATTTCTAGAGCCGTGTTTGCTAATTTTTGCAATGTGGCACGGATACACGGTCAGACCTATGCATGTGAATTCGGAAAATCCTTGGGAACCTTGTTCTTTCCCTGTACACTATTCGATTGATTTTCTGTGAACAAATCCTCAAAAATCGCATCTCTGTTTACATTTATGGTGTCACACCAAAACACAGAACATAGTAGTACAAAAAGTACAGAGGGTGAAAATATCTGAGACTATGGAAAAAATACACATGAAAGGAAATGTGTAAACTTTTTTTCTTACAACAGCATACGTTACCCTACCCTGTTATATAAAATATAATAAATAAAAATAAATTTATGTGATAAAGAATCTCTGCTCTCTGTATTCATTTTTCCAAATACTGATGTGTGGATTGTCAACATGAAACAAATTGCAAGCTCAAGCACTTTTACACCTGTTACCCAAAAGGTTTGCAATTTGTTTGAACAAGTTCTTTACCGCTTTCTTTTTTGGGGTCCTGAAGGCGAAAAGGACAGTCTGATGTCTCACTGCATGTTAAGACTTTGGAAAAATAGAGCTGGAGAGAAGCAATTCAGTTGTGAAAGTTTCTAAATAAATATAAAATCAGAGTGCACTCAGGACCCAGGAACAATTGATAGAGACTCTTTCTCCCACCAAGAGGCATGCAAAAATGTTTTGGCCCCTCTCTTACAGTGAAAATGTTGTACGTGCAGCATTACAGACACTCAGAATTCAGACTTCACATTACAAAACAAAACAGAAACAAAAACTCCCTCTACAAGATTAGTACTGCACATTGCTGAATCTTCAAGGTTGTATAATAAGTCCATTCCTGTGAAAGTACACTGATATGAAAGAATACATTCAGGAAGTAAATAATTCATTAAAATATATGGATAAATATGATATGCATTTACGACAATTAAATGAAAAATGTGATTATCAAATTATTGATGTGATCATTAAATAATAAACTGAATATAGCTGGGAAACTCATGTTATGGAAACAACATACTCAGGGACCTATTTTAATAATTAAACAATTCACATCAACTACAATGTATTGGTTACTATTTGAATGTTACTAACTAAGTCTCCTTAAATGCAGTGGCTATACCTTCCATATTTTTTTCTTTATTTATGTTTCTTCGTGTACCTCTTTCTGTTGCTTGTGTCACACTGCAATCAAAATAGCCTCCTGCCTCCTGCTCATTTGCATATAATTGCAGCGCCTATTTTTTAATCCTCATTCACCGTGTAATCTGCTCCCACTCTATTGTAATCATAAACTCTGGGGGTGAGGGGTGGTATGCCAACCCCTTCTTTCTTTGTATTTATCTAGCCTTTCCTCAGTCCCTTGTTCCCCTTTTTCACTCTCGCCTCTCCTCTGTTAAGCTTGCACTCGAGCATCGCTACTGTTTCTTTTTTCCCTCGGCCTGTCGAAAGAAACATCTTGTCAGCCTCCAGTGGCGCCTTCACCAAATGCAACAGTGTTCATTTGTGCAAGCGCCCTGCTCCAGAAGACACATAGCACGTCATTCAGACGCTCTGACTCTCGTTACACTTTTGACAAAGACATATAGATTAGCACTTCTTTGGTTTTTATATTATATTTTTTCTCCCGACAGTAGCAGTAGCAGTAAGCGCTAGCAAAAAAAACTGGAGGAAGAATTGTGTGCCCAAAGCTTTTCTTAAAAACTGTACACAATAAAATGACCGGTGTTAATTTAACACCACTAGAATACATTTAACACTACCCTAATGAGTATATAACCCTTTCGCCTGAGCAAAAATGTTCACTGAATGTAGAGTTAATTTTACTCTGGTAAGAATAATGTTTTACACTACACGACACTAAGGAGTGTTTGTCTAGTTTTATACTGGGTCAAAAGTCACACCATTGGTGGCATGAACCGGAACAGGATCAGGACCGAAATGTGTGACATTTCGCACACAAGCTTTTATTTTACGGGAAATGGGGAGTCATGCACGTTAGGCAGCGGTCTGGCGTGGAAAGACAGGAACACCGACAACATCGATACCAATTGCCCGAGCAGATATTGGAGGGATGGGGTTGATACCGGACAGGACAGGACAGACAGGATTGATATTGAAACAGGATATCAAAATTAAACAGGACAAACTAGACGGAAACGATAACTGGAGGGAATAATAAACAGGACAAAAAAAAAGCAACAATACCGGACAGGAAATACCAACAGGAAACAGGACCAAGTCAGAACCCACGTCTTGCGGGGCAGAGGTTTGTTGACAGACTGACAAAGGAAGAGTGAGAGCATTGAGCTTAAATAGACGGAAAGCCAATCTGTCAACGAGCTGCAGCTGGCGCTACATGGGCGGGGCCAATTAGGTGCCATGGCAACCGTGACAATTGGTGTGGTTACAATTAAACAATGGAGAGTTAACAGCTGCAGTGTAAATCCTATTTACTATTTTTTAACTTGTTCTTACGAGCGTTGAATGATACAAAAACACAAAAATTAAGCATGGCTCATGACAAATTTATTTTGAGTAAATGAACATTTTTAATCATTTGTAAAATCACAGTTGAACCAAGAAGAAAGTTTTCTAGAGTAAAACATTTTCTTCACTTTTAAAAGTCAGGTATTTTGTACACCTTAAAGAGTCTGCTAAGGTACTGGTAAGGTATTTTACCCCAGACTTAGTGTTACAGTGTAAAACCTATGTGAATAACTTATTTTCTTCCATTTCACTCAGTCTATTGTTGGACGAACACCATGGGAATTAAAACACTTTAACAATGCATATTTAACTCTGGTAAATTTACTGTGTCGATGCCCACAATAATGATGTCATAATGTATCTCCCGGATTACGAAGGTACCGTCTAGCGGGGCTACCTGGTGACTATCAGGAGAAGAACATCAGCAGTCCAGAGACCAACTACTGTTTACTGAAGGAGCTTATTATTTGGACTCAGTACCAGATCCAAGTGGCCGCCTACACTGGTGCTGGGCTGGGTGTCTACAGCAGTCCTGTTACTGAATACACACTGCAAGGAGGTCAGTACACACACAGAAAAATATTAAGCATAAGAATGTGTTGTTTTTAAATAAGCTTTGTGTGTATATATATATATATATATATATATATATATATATATATATACATTGATCTCATTACGCTCAGATTTCATTTATGCGGTTATTTGCTTATTCTTCTTTGCTCTTCTTTGTTTTTTTACAATGAAAACTAGCCCAACCTACTAATAATATTAGTAATGATTACAATAACAATCTCAACAATAATAATAAGGCTTAATCCACTTCATTATCACTAAAGCACTAGCAATCTAAAATACATGGGAAAAGGCGTTCTATTTTATCTCATCACCATACTATTTTTAACCTCATGGTACCACATTCTCTTACATTTTTTTATCTTGAAAGTGCATGTTTTGTTCCTAACTCTTACAACATTGTTTGGACTGAACTCATTCCCATAATGCTCCATTACGGTAAATTGTAGCATTTGCTCAACATCAGATGTGGGGGTTTTGGGGTTTTTAAGGGTTATTGTTCTATCTTCGTTATTCATTATCCATTATCCGTTATCGGTCAGTTCATAATACGCTACAAAGCCTAGGAGCCGGGACACTTACTCTCAGCCAAAAGGCCAAGCTAAGGTCCGAGCCCTAAAACCTTGATGCGATCATTGCGAATGCACCGTTGTAACGAGAATCGAACCCGGAAAGCCGAAGTGAGAGTGGCGTGGATCACAGGTAAAGTTGTTAGATTTTATCCCTGCATCACACTATTTTTACCCACAGAGCCATGTTTTCGCTTCTTTTTTTAATCTTTAAGGGGCACCTGCTTGATCAATAGTTGCAAATCAATCTCTTGGCTAAACTCATTCCTATGATGCTGCATTACACCGTTGCGGCAGGTTTGTTTCCATTGCAAATGTTGTCGGCGGTAGGTGTCAACTGAGCAACCGTTATAACCGTTAACTTACAACCTTAAAACTATACAAATCCTGTATACAGAAATAAATAGTGTTTGATTAAAGAACAAGGGCAACTATTTCTTTCTTTCTATGTGACGCGGTATCAAAAGGACCCACGGCCTGGTACCAGTCTGCGGCCCGGTGGTTACCGTCCACTGCTCTAGCTTACACTATTATATTTGTTCTTCCCTGCTGACATCTAGCTTCTTCTTTACCAAATATTATTCATTCGTGCCAAAAATTAGCAATGTCTTCTCCTATGCAGAAACTTTGCACCATTTTGTCTTTTACATTAAAAAATAAACATCGTGTACACATACCCAAAGAAATAGCATCCTTCTCGTCCAAAACTAGTGTTGTCTTCTTCTACACCAAAAACGTATATTCTGATTCCTACCCTAACCTTCTGTACTGAAAACCTCTGCTGTCTTTATTTACGTCTTCTGCACTAAAAATAAGTTTCTACTTTTTCTGCACTGAAGGACTACTATTTTTTTCAACAATTTAGCCATGATGTTGCAAAAGCTGTAAAATTGCTACTTGTACTCTATTGCAAGTTATTTCAAACCTATTCATGATATTTATTGTCCAGAAATATGGTAAACACTTGCAAAATTGTCAACACCAGTGCTAGTAACTGTTTGGACAGACTTACGCGATGTCCAAGTCAAGTCATGTTTATTTGTATAGCCTTAATAGCAAGGAGTCACAAAGGGCTGCACAGACCACAGACTATTGCAAACTACAGACTATTACTACACCATGCCTTGATCTAAAACCTAGACGAGGGCAAGAAAAAACTCAACCTTGAGAAGGGCCTGCACATGAAGTAATCCCCCTCCTGGAATTACAAGGCTGTTATGGATTTTGCATTAACACACAACACAAATAAAATATGAAATAGTTTAAGTATAATTGGTCCAAGAATCTCTTATCTTTACCTGATGCCTGTATGGACTTGAAAACAATCACTA
This sequence comes from Urocampus carinirostris, assembly GCF_059441175.1. Taxonomy (NCBI): domain Eukaryota; kingdom Metazoa; phylum Chordata; class Actinopteri; order Syngnathiformes; family Syngnathidae; genus Urocampus; species Urocampus carinirostris. The sequence goes on from NC_142356.1 coordinate 22,038,870, forward strand.
GTTGCTTCTATCAGTGCAGCGTGTATCACTTCACCTGCCAAAAATAAAGCTCTACATAAAATAAATGATGGGCAATGCCTATCTATGATTCAACGAACTCACATCGCGAAAATTGTCTTCACGGCTGTTCAGTTTCCCTCCGCGGGAGCTCAGCCATGATTGTGCTTGATGGTTTTAATTCCCGATAGGGATGCTCTTCGCTCCACGTTGTTAAGGACAGAGCCACTTAAGTATTAGGAAGTTTTTCAATTTGTTGTTTTTCATTTGAAGTGTTTTGTAATTAAACCCGCTCGTCATCGGCCAGCGCGGCGGACAGCTTTATCGACTCCGAAGTGTAGCTCATTAACGTGATCCGGAGGGTGTGGAAGTGGGCGGATGAGTCACGTTCCGTCTTAGGTGAAGTTCGGCTGGTGTTTTAATCGTATTTCTCTCCCGCCGCCGCTTCTTCTTCTGCCGCCCTTCTCCACAGCACTCCGGCATGCCTGCATAGTCAGATTTCCCCAGAGGACAGACTTTAGTCTTTTATCTGGGGCCGCGAGCTGCCGGGGTTAAGAAGCCGGGCCCCACGAGTGCACTCAGCATGGCAGGGGGAAGAGAGCATCTTTAGCATCAATTAATCTCTGTCTCCCTCCCGCTCGGCCCCTCCAGTCTCTTCTTCACTGGCGCTCCCTCAAACCATATAAAGGGCATTCCCATGTATCGCCGTAAACCTCTTACTGCATAATCACCGTGACGTTTTTCACACACGTCTTTCGTATGACCGCTCAGTCGGGTCCATGTAAGACGGACTCTTTCTCCTTATGGCATGTTAGCCATGCGAGTATCCCCTTTTGCACCCGCACTTTCAAATTAAACTGATAATAAGTCTTAAAAATGAGCTGGCATTTAAATGGTATGTCCCTAGGCGCCTCCACTTAATCACCGTCTGCTCAAAACACTTTCCTGTTTTGATCTCAAAAGTTTACCGAGCACTTTGCATATAATTACCATTTTTTGTTTGGCTTTTCGCTTTGTGTCTTGATGGGCAGAAGATGTTTGTATTTTGAAATAATACGAGACACCAAACAATTTCTTTCTGATTGCCTGTGGTGGAGGTAGGGGCTCAATCCTGACTTGCACAGACCCTTGGTAATACTAATATTTTGAAAACAAATACAAAATAGATTTACAGTATGGGCTGCTGATAAGTCACTGTGGAAGTGTGCAAGGCTTTAAAAATATCTTACACTTTATTCAATCAACCGAATTAATAATAAATCAATCATTAAAAAGAATAGATTAGCGAACTAATCACCATCATAGTTAAAATTGATCATTTATTTTTAAAAAGTGTTTTTACTACAAAATTTACCAACTCCTAGAAATGGTTTTATCTCAACAGTAAGTAATACATAGTTTCTATTGTCAATTATATCGTACAGGTACATAGTGTAATACATCTACATACATGATTAATTTGTTCCCCGATCATGCTCGTCTCTAGATTTTCTCGTATCTTGAGTGCATTTTTCCAATATGAAATAACTGAAAACCAATCCAACTGTACCCTAAATAAGTAAAAAACATCTAAGTGATCACTATAAACACAGTCATATAGTAATCGACCATAAAAATGCCATATTGAGAAGAACAAGATTATAATAAAATTACTGTATTTTTTTTGTTGAATCAGATTAAAACATGTGTTTAATAAGTTATGTCACGGTAAAATAGATATCACAATTTTTCCCAAAGGTTCTCAAAAATTATTTTTGATGTTTGGAAAGTGCAAAAGTATTACGAGACACATGAATTTGGTTTGCATGATTTCCTACTCCTTCAATGTGGAAGCAGTGCACACCATTGTGTATTATGTCCTAGATATCAAAATCGGTTAAAATACGAACAATTTTTTGAGAATGGACTTCATTTGTGACACTCTCTGGTCTCTTTAGCTGTGCTGAAATTTCCATGACTCCAAATTTATCATTGGCAGGACAACGCTATGTAAAATACATGAATGCAAAATTAAAATTGGGTACTTAATGAGAGGTCGTGCCATTTGCAAGTCAGTCACTAATGGCTGCATAAGTGGAAAAGTTCTCATATATCCCAATTCAGAACCAATTTCTCATCTACAAACTGTTTAATATACTTAGTTTCTAGGGTGCGTTCTTCCTCTTATATACCACTGCATTTTCCGTCTTGTAAGCTAATCATTCAAGCTAAATACAGCGTATGTTTGTTTGTTTGTATAGTTCCCACAGCTCCTCCACAGGAAGTGGAATTGGTTGCTATCAACTCCACCACCATACGCTTCACATGGAACCCGCCTCCTCAGCAGTTCATCAACGGCATCAACCAGGGATATAAGGTAAAAATACAATATATTTACTATTTTTCAAACTTTCCAATGTTGCCATTGTATCACATGGGTTTGGAGGGAGGTGGGGGCAAGAGAGCGAGAGAGAGAGGCAGGTAGGCAGGCAGTCATTTTAGGCAACCACAGTGAAATCCTCACAATTACTGAGTATTGCAAATCCTGGCAATGTATGCATAATTCATAACTCAGAGGAAAATCACCATTTAATAAAATAAAAATAAATTCAAGGTAACACTTTGGTGATTTCAATTTTCATCACAAATCTATTACGGTGTGTCATTTTTCTGAAAATTATTGGGGAAGGAGTTCGGTGTAGTCATAGAAAAGGCATTGACCTACACTTTCTATCCATCCATCCATCCATCCATCTGCACCGCTTATCCTCAGTAGGGTACCCAGTGGGCAGGAGACACCCTGAACTGGTTGCCAATTGCAGGGCAAACGGAGACACTCATTCACACCTAGGGACAATTTGGACTGGCCAATTTGGAATGTGGGATTGATATACGTTCAATATGAGCGTCACCTATGACTATGCACACGGCGAGATGGTATTCGAGCTTGTGCTTTGATCGCTAAAGCAGCCCTTTTTTAAAATGTTGGGTGCCAAATACTAATTTGATTTGTAGTTTATGCATTCTTTGCAAAAGAAAGCACTCTGAGTGAGCATAACACGCAAAATGGCTACTCTTTTGAAGTGAACGGCATTTCTTAACCTGAAAAAATAGAAATGCTAAAAGCTGGGAAAAGTTGAGATGATTCCAACAGATTTTTTTTTTTACATTACAGTAAGACCTCGGTTATCGCGGTTAATGGGGACCAAAACCACACGCGATAAGTGAAAATCCGCGAAGTAGCGGCGAACCTTCAAAAAAAAAAAAAAATTTTTTTTTCTTCTAATTATTATTTTTTAGACCCGGTTAATGGGGACCAAAACCACCCGCAAAAACTGAAAATCTGCGAAGTAGCAACGCCAATTCAAAAAGAAAAAAAAAAGAAATCTCATCTCATCTCATTATCTGCACCGCTTATACTTATTATTTGCGAGCGAGCCCCTAACCCGCGGCGCGGGTACTTTCGGGCGCGATACGCACGACGCCGCGACAAGCTGAGCGGGTCCGGCGCTACGCGCGGAGGCCGGCCTGTCGGAAGCGCAGAATCCGATTTTTTGGGGGGGTTACTTATAGCAGTAAGATGGTAGACAATTTTGTCATCTTCCTCTAGGTGTGGCTCATGTTATGTCAAATGTATCTACCTGGATTTTTTTTTAAACACACGTTTAAATGATAGTTCTTGTATTTTTGTTTAGTATTCAATCAATATTGCTCTTTAATGAGTAAAGGTTTTTTTAACCCTAGCAAGCACTAAATAATGCACACCGTCCCCTAAAGACTGCTCTGCAGTTTGTTCTTAACGGGACAGTGGATATTATTTGACCACTAGACATTACTGCATAATGACGTGCAACTAAAATTGAGTACTAAAAAGCACAAATGTATACTATGGAAACTCAAAGTGACCAAAAAGCACCATATTCCTTCTCTTTTGTTCGCCAAGCTTTTTGAGGTTTTCAGTCACCCATAGCAGCAAGATGTTGGTAAATGGTCTGCAACTATATAGCGCTTTTCAAGTCAATGAAGACCTCCCATAGCGCTTTACAATATGCTTCACACTTACCCATTCACACACACCAATAGCGGCCATGCAAGCCGCCGACCTGCTTATTGGGGGCATTAGTGATTCAGTGTTTTGCCCAAGGACACTTCGACATAAACCCTAACCCGAACCCTAACCCTAACCTTTAACACAGAGGAGCCGGAAATCGAGCCTGCGATCTCTTGATCCCAAGACAAGCGCTCTACCTCCTGAACTAATGCCACCCGTTGGAAAATTATGTTCGCTCTATTCAGGCGAGGCGTTTGTTATCTAAAATAGATGGTAATTAATCAACCTACGATTTGTTTTTTAAAGGCCCGTTTGGATGATAATTTGTGTATATTTGTTTATTATTTAAGACAATATATATACTTTCAATGAATTACGGGTTTTTTTTTCCAACACCGGGGGGCATTAAATCAAGGGTCTTGAACCCTCTGCCCAAAGGACTGCTCAGGTGCTTGAGGATCTGTTCTGAAAATACCTCTTTATTGGGTAATTGTGATTTTTCTTGTAAACTGATTTCAATAGTTAAATGATTTTTTTTTCACCCGACATCCAGCAATTAACCTGATAATAAAATAGTAAAAACATTGTAATAACCAAGTTTTTACTTAGGACATGTATATCAAACTGAGTTCTCTTTGTGCCAATAAGTAGCAAAAGGTGGTTAACAGCTTAAAAAGGTTGGTAACTCCCTGCGCTAAATAATACATACTGTCCCACCAATATAACAATTGTCTGCCCCACTTATCCTCACTAGGGTTGTGCGGTTCATACTGCCCCTTTAAACAAAAACTGAGTCATACCAGTGAACAAGTTCATGTTAAACTCTGAAAGTAAAGTATTGAAATCTGTGAAAAGGCATCTAATTATAACCAATAATTTTGAGCCGACCTCCCTGCCGAAGCATAAACACACTTATTCAGAGCTGAGTGATGTGAGCATCAAAGCCTTCAAACAACGAATGGACTTTTTTGTCATTGTTTTATCCGCAGAGACTTTCAATTGAGTGGAAATTGTACGAATGGAATTATAGAGTGCATTTCTAACTTGTGAACTTTTAAAGCCAACACTGAAGGGAAAAAAGAGCAGACTCTAAAGGAAAACAGCATGTGCCACAAGATTGAGCATGATTTTAAAAAAGAGAAAGTCTATATTTACATCGTGTTGGCAATTGCTCACCATTAGTCAAATGTTGGCTCCATGGAAGCGAGTCCATCTGTGTCGGACTTTACAGTGATGTGCACTTATTTACAGTCTGTAATCAGGAAGTGTGTGGCTTTGAGCCCTTAAAAGGTGAACCTGGCCTGTTAAAAACAGCAACGCTGTGATTTAAGTACTGCGCAGTACGAGGAGCACTCATCGGCGAATTGAACTTGCCTGGCGTCTCGGGTCCTGGATCAACATGTAACTATAGCAACAGTAGGAACGATCCTTTTTGGCACTCTTAAAAGGAAATCTGAGGCGAAGGGACTTGCATCAGATGCTCAGGGTGCCAAATCAGCACTCTTTTAGTGCGCCCAAACCGTACTCGGGCGATAATAGACGACAATAGAGCCCCCTTATCTTGCCATGGCAGGCCTGGCTGCAATGCGGCACCCCGAGGCGCTTGGGAAAAAAACGGCCACTGGAACGTGTCCGGTGTCACTGGCACTCTTATTTGAGTTGTCGATTGGAGATTTTGCCAGAGAATAACCATTCAGACTGCTAACTATGGTTAACACTTATCTTTGTTACTAACTGAAGTGTGTTGTGGTTTCTATGCTGTCGATTGCAGTGACGTTACAGTAGAGGAAAGATAGGGCGTAAAAAAATCCAGTCCGACCCAGGCCTGAGCCCAACCAATTGACTTCATTTGCAGGACCGAGCCCGAAGCAAACCCCAAATTTTCTATTTTTATCTGTGAGTATTCGAGAGGAGGAGAGGTGATATATGAAAAGATAGTAAATCATGTCTTTTTAAGGATATCTGAATTAAATAAGTCTGTATAAACAATAACATATTTATATTTTGGGGACTGGAGAGGTTACATTAACCATCATTGACGGATTGTTTTAAGAGTCGATGGGAAAAATCTAAGGCTGTCTGTCATTTAAATGGGTTGAACATTAGGCCATAAATGAAAGCAGTAGTAAACTCTTAAGAATCTAGTGCGGAACTTAAAGAGAGAAAGAGGCAGAGAGACAAAGAAAACAATGTAGAGTGGATATTTCTTTTTAAAAAGTCACAGAAAGAAAAGGCTGGCGAAACCCAAACATATTGATTGACATTTTGGGCCCCAACCGGGCGAAAATTCAGGTCATGTCGGGCTCGGACTCAGGCTTGGGCTTAAGATCTTACCTCTAGTGTGTTTTACAAACACATGAGCCAACCATCATTTGATTGGCAGAGAAAAACATGTTTTATTGTCTTACCTTAACTTACAAATGCAGTCCATGCAGTGTTCCTTCTGAATAAAAGCATAAATAAATAGGAACCATATTTATTCATGTATCACACACACCTGTGTATAATGTGCATGCCTAATTTTTGATTAGAAATCTTTATGAAAATGCAACGGAAATCGAACCCAGCTTGAGGCATTAAGAGCCCTCAATCCCAAATACTGTACCACCAGACATATAGATGACATAAGAAAAGGTGTTAGATTTTATCTCATCATCACATTATTTCTATTTCTATATATTTCTACCAGAGATGAATGTTATTATTGTTTTGCATTTCACATGGCCCAATGACTATAAATGTTATTCTTCTGTCTTTAGCATTGTAAGTGACAAACTCATTGAATTAATTTAATTGCAGGACCAATTTATGTTTTCTCCAATCGTCTCTAATACGATGAGTGAAAATAGCGTGATAATGAGATAAAATCTCATAACTTTTTGTATGTCATCTATATCGCTGGTGGTCCAGTAGTTGGGATTTTGAACTTTCACCGCCTCTATTTCCATTGCATCCAATGCCTTATGATTGTGGTCAGGGATATTTTTTAACAACTAACAAGGCGCACACAAACTAAATGTGTGTTATGCACAAATACATACAGTGAACTTCCAAAAATAGAAAAAAGACCATGCAACGAGAAAAAAGTACAGTACTGGATGGTTTGATGTGTTGTTTGCTTGCTAATACTATCAGTTGTCCTAATGTTTGAGGCTGAGGTTTCCGCCAAATCAGAATACTTTGTCTCGCTATCGCCCTCTGCCATGAGGCAAGAAAATTGCGGGCTTCACTCTGCAGGTGCTCAGCACAGTAATATGTGACATTCTAATTCTATTAATATTAATTCGTAGAAAACTCAGAGATTTGAAAAAGAAAATCAAAACATCTTGAAGTTACGTTAGGAAAAAATTTCACTGTGAGTGAATATAACCATTTAATACATTTTCTCAACTATATGTTTCCATAATGATAGTTGATGCACGCCTTTCCTGATTGCACATTGTTGATTTGTTTCTTAAAAAGAGAGACTAGCTGAGACAGCTTACTAAGCCTTGGTTTTAAATAACTCACATTAACACATACTATATAAAGTTAGTGTCGTATCATGTTTTTAAGTTTATGTTTTATATATTATTTGAGATAAATTTATAAAGCAGAAAATTATCCCACTACCAGATCATGTATCACAAGTATTTTTCCACAATATTTTTACATATGGTTTAACTATTTGATAATTGATTTGTTAAATTAATTTAAAAATGGCAAATCAGATTTTTTAACTCATTTTAGGTATTTGTTTTCTTATTTTAGTAAAAAAATGCATGTACAGAATTCCTACTTTACAAGTTAAAATATATTCACTACAATACATAATATGGAAATTAGCAATCAAAACTACTCATTTGGACTTCTTATCTTAGTAACAAATAATTCTATAATAATTACCATGATAAAATAACCTCACAAATTGCCACTGAACTGCTCTTCCACTCCTCTATGACAACATGACAGAGTTGAGGGATATTTGAGATCTTGTGCTTCTATTTGGTTTAGATCTGGAGACATGCTTGGCCACTCCATTCCCTTTGTCCCTTAGGCCCTTTAAAAAAGCCCTTGCTCATCTTAAAGGTGTATTTGAGGTCATTGTCAGGCTGGAGCATTGCCCTGTGAACTAGTTTCTGAAGGGGGGGAGATCATTCTCTGCTTCAGTATTTCACAATAATTTATATTTTCCTCAATGAAATACAACTCCCCAACTCCGGTTACACGTATGGAGCCCCAAACCATGACATTCCCATCATCTTGCTTGACCTTAGGCATGACACATAAGTTTGTACTCCTCACTTGGTTGCCGCACCATCTAAGCCAAATAAATGAATATATGTCTCATCAGACCAGAGGCAGATCTTTCCAGTAAGAAATGTTCTTCATTGATGGAAAGCGATGTTTCTTCAGTGATGTTTTATTAAACATTATAATTAAATCTCTGCAGAAATGTAAGGGGTGTCATCACTTTTATTACATACTGTGATAAATTGATGTGTTCAGATTACAATTGCCTATTCGCTTCTGGCTGTAGACATGCTATTTCATAATTAATAATTTGGCTTTCAAAGAGACCCCTTAAAGAAATCCATGCCGCACTAAAATTGAATCTAATAGAGAGCAGTATATCCTGGAGGGAATAAGCTCATTATTGCCAGCACGGGCTACATTTGCTTTTTAAAAACAGTTAGTTCACCTAATTGTTGATCGTTCTAACCTGAAGAGCGTAATTAAGATGGCCTGACACACCACTAACACAATGTATCACACCTCAGAAGCGATTACTCACCGCTTTGAATTGCTCCAAACGTACAATGACAAATGCTAACGTGCGCCCGCCAGCAAAATAGCGCTAATTAATCATTTACATTTCCATTAGAATGCGATTTTCACATGGGGAGGCATCGACCCGCCTGTTAATTCATTGTCAGTGGGCGGGCAGGTAGAGAGATGTGATCCGACAGATGGAGCGGCTGGCAAATGGGCCCCTGACACCTCGGCGTGCCCACGCGCCTGCTCGGCTAGCAGGCCAGAAAATGTCTTAAGAACACAGAAAAATCCAGATTGGGTATTACAATCTCTGGATACAAACACTGTAGTCCTAATGAGAAGATGACGGAATACTATTGGGGATTTTCGATGTTTTACAGAACACGCTCTTTCGGCTCGGCTCAATAAAAATAGATGGCTCTTTTTGCTCCCTAACAGTTCTTCAAATTTTGTTTTTTGGTTATAATTCTATATTAATAATAATAATGAAAAAATGTGAACTAAATTAATTAATTTGAATCCCTCTTAGCATGCAAGTACATATTATGTACCATTTCATGCTTTTTGTATTTTCAGTCAAAGAGAGAGCATTGAAAAACACTTGTAAGCTCAAATTTCCCACTAGTAACAATATGTGGATGTTCAAAATGGCATTGTGCTGTGATTTATATGTGATTGCATTTAAGAGCCAACCACATACTAAACACAAAACGTGCTGTGTACATTATTTGGACTTATAATCACCCATTATAATTCATCATCGTCCATTTCTCATAAACCTGGTGTATTGCAATGCCTTTCCTGGGATTTTGGTATTTTTTCTATTTAGTGCCGTGTAAAATAAATATATCTAACTAAAATTGTATGCAAAGAAGAAATTTTTCTTGAGTGATGACAAAGTCGAAGTATAATAATAGTAATAATAATGATAATAATTTTGCCTGCAAACCACTGACTGCAGCCCCCATGAGGCTGGTATTGCAAACTGTGGTGCATCGTGCATGTAACAATTATTTTGCATCTTTCATTTTGCATTGCTTTGCCGTAACTTATGCAAAGCAATGCAAAATAACTGTCATGCTTTCTACATTTTTGGTGCAAAATCCAAAGTGTCGTGAACTACAATTGCACGTGTGCCTCTTGGCTCAACCAAAGCACTTGTAGGCGTGTTTACCCTGTGCTGATTCAAAGATAAACAGATTTATTACAGGGAAAGAAACATCTGAATGATTCTCTTTGGAAAGGTAAACAATACAAATCAAAGTTTTTATATATATATATATATATATATATATATATATATATATATTACAAAATTTACCTCGGAGTGTTATGTATATAGTTTCTTTATAGTCACTGTAACGATATGTACTGTCCTAAGGGTTGGAGTGATAAATAAATACAAAACTATATGTGTATGGATAGGTCTGATGCCACTGAACATGTTAAATATTCATAAATGGTTTTCAGTTTTCACACTTTAAATTCCCGGCCAAATTATGAGCTAGCGAGAGAGAAGGGGAGAAGAGTTAGCAATAGAGAAGAGAGAGTTACAGAGAGAAAGAGAGAAAAAGAGAGAGATAGAAAGACAGAGAGAGCTATAGCATAGACAAAAGAATTAGAGAGAGGGAATTTGACAGAAAGAGAGTGAGAGAAAGAGACAGAGAAAGAGATATAGCAAGGAATAAAGAGAGAGAGGCATAGCGAAACAGAAAGCAAGAAAAAGAAAGTGAGAGACCTAGGAAGAGAGCAAAGAGATAACAAAAGAGAAAGTGAATAAGATACCAAGAAAGAACGAGAGAGAGAAAAAGAGGGAGATGAAGAGAGTGAGAGAAAGAGAGACAGAAAGTGAATAAGAGAATGGGAATGAGAGACAAAATTCAAGAGAGAAAGTGAGAAAGCAAGAAAAAGGAAGAAAGAGAGGAAAACAGATAGAGATAGAGAGAAAGAAAAATACCGCGTTTTGAGGAGAGCTGGCTCCTCATTAATTGAGACCCGGCTTTCATCGTTCACTTCACACAGCCGGCTTATAGAGCCGTTTCGTTCGCGAACGCCACATTACTAAACGGAATGAAATGAATGACTGTACAACCTTGGGGATTCACCTGTAAAAGTTCAGGCCCTGTAAGCATTGTAAATGAATTTTAAATATTTACATTTGTGCTCTAGCTCCTGGTCTGGCCGGAACAGTCAGCAGAGGACGTCACCCTGGTAACCATCACCCCGGATTACCCTAGTTTGCGCCACACGGGTCTGGTCAGCGGACTGAAGAAATTTGCCTGGTACTTTGGCTCCATCCTTTGCTTCACAACGCCCGGCGACGGACCGCGAAGTGCACCCACCCTGCTTCAAACACACGAAGACTGTGAGTTGATACGTACATTGAAATATGTAGTTGTTTATCTTGCTTGTACATCATATAGCTTCCAGAAATGATAACCGTATAGTTAAGCGAACAAACAAAAAAGGAGAGAAGACATCAATTGATTTTGAACTTGCAAGGAAAAGAGGAGAAACTATATACACAACTGTCAAGATGCAAAACTCCAATCCATTCTAGAAGTCCTCCCTGAGCCCTTTCTTTGTGTTATATCTCCTCAGTTACAAAAAGCAGATACACCCAAAAGGGTGTAGACATAAAAGAAAAACAACAAAATTGGCCTATAGTGACAATGATGTAAGCAGTGCATTATAGTCAAAATAACAAACAATAATAGTAAAACAGTGCGCTATAATGTGAATAATGAACAACCCTTGCATCCTGTTCAATCTTTCAATATTAAAGGGACAGTGTGTACTATTTGACCACTAGATGTCGCTGTACTTTGTCGTGCAACGGACTTAGTGTAAATACAGACATAAATCAAATTCCTTTTGTGACATATCATTCAGCCATACACAACTCAAAGTGATATCACTACTAGTCAGTTTTTAATAAGTGTGGTGGATGGGCTTCCTTTAAGAAGAAGAAAGAATTACTAAATAGCATATCACAGTTCTACAAAATGAACAATAGGGGTGTCCAAACTATGGCCCTTGGACAATCCGTAGCATACCAACAATGTTACTGCAGCTTGCAACATTGACTAAAAAATAATGCAACACGGGACCATGTGTATTATTTGACCAATAGATATCGCTGTACTGTGCCATGCAATTGAAAACGAGTGCTAAAAAGCTCCTCCAAAGCTCAAGAATACGAACTACGGAGACTCAAACACCATAAAGCACTGTTTTGATTCTAGTTTTTTTGCAAGGTTTTTGTTTTTTGTGTATCCGTAGCAGCAAGATGGCAGACAAGTATGTCAGCTCCCATGTTATGTAAAATAAATGCTCCATCGACAATTATTCAAAAATAAATGTTTATATTCATGTTTTTTTTAAACAAATTAGGTTTTTTTTCACCACTACGTGTCACTGAATAATAAAACAGAAGCAAGCATAGTAAACTTACCACAGCAAATCTTGTTTTTCCTGTTAATTATACTGACAAAAGAAAGGGCATTACATACCATCGTGCCACAGGATGGCGCTGTTTTTATTAGATATTGCTTAAACCAGCGCTTTTTTCAACTTAACCCCAAACCATATGTCCCTTGCCTGACACCCTTTTTTTTCTCCTCAAATTCAGATTATTTCATAGGAGCTATTAGATTTTCCAGGAGGTTTTCTTTAAAATGGACTGAGAATGTCACACAGATTTCAAGAATAGATCACACTGGAAAAACAAACGTGTTTGCCTATGTGTGTTCGACTGGTAGAACTTTTGAAAACTAAACCTCCCCCAAAAATTCTCATCCAGACTGCACATATGGAAGTAAAATGAATCTAACTCGCCTAATCAAATTTAACATATTTCGGTGCTAATAACTGTCTAATCTCATCACATCAGTGATTTTGTCGTATAAAATTTTAGTCTTGTATGGCCAGAGGAAATTGAGGGCCTGGAACAAATTTAGAATGATAATTCAAACTGATTTGTTTTTCTGTGAATAATATGGCACCTTTTCCCAAAGATCTGGCTACTACTTTCAAGCTTACATTGTGTCACAGTCGATTGAGGAAAATAAACAGTAAGTACCTTGATTTTTGACGTGGCCTACGGTTTTCAGGAAACAAGACCGATAGCTTAATGCAATTATCCATCCACTATCTGCACCGCTTATCCTCAGTACGGAGCCCATCCCAGCCATTATCAGGCAGTGGGCAGAGGACACCCTGGACTGGTTACCCACTGCCAGTCGCAGGGCACACAGAGACGGACGACTTTTGCCTCAAATATATTTACAGGCATTTTGTTTAGATACACAAATATATTCAAGATTTACTCAAAAATCATATGTCTTGATAAATGCACATGCAGCCCAGAAACCTGACTGAGCTAGAGAAGATCTGTGTGGAGTGTGTGCAAACCTGGCGAAAGACTACAGGGAACGTTTGACCTCTGTAAAAGCAAACAAAGGCTACTCTACCAAATATTAACATTTATTTTCTCAGGCGTCCAAATACCTATTTGCAGCTATATCACACAAATAAATTGTTAAAGAAATCATGCATTGTGATTTCCGGATTTTTCCTTTTAGTATATCTCTCTCACAGTGGAAATGCACCTACGACGAAAATGTCCGACTCCTCCATGAGTTTTTAAGTGGGGGAAATAGCAAAATAGCAGGGTGTTCAAATACTTATTTTCTTGACTGTATGTAAATTATAGATATATTTGTGGCTTTGCTTAATACATGATTCACACCTGATATTCTTTCTTTTCATGTTACTGAAGAAATTGGCTTTAGAAGTCCTTAAAAAAGTGCTTGAATTTGGCCATGAAAAAGGTGTACAAAGCCTGGAGAATACATACACATGTTCTCCAGATGCTTGTATTAATCGCCATTTTTTTTTCACGGATAAATAGAAATCACCTCAGTCCTCCACGGCAAACGCCAAGTACGCACACGTCACTGTAAAGTAAACACAATAGCCTTTGGCGGGTAGACAAGCCATTATGAGCAAGCGCAATTATTGAGTGGGAGGCCGCAATGAGAGCCCTCGAGCACGTGAGCAAACACGCGCACAAATTCACATAATCGTTGACGGGCATTGATCGGGCGCCGGGCGTGTCGCAGGGTTAACGGCGGGTGTAATTCTCGCTTGATGACGGCTTTCTGTGTGTGTACGCGGGCATCGGCGTACGTGTGTTAGTGTGTGTGTTATCGAACGTCTCAGCTGAATAGCTTAATCGCTCTGCTGGGAGAGGAGCTTAGAGAGCCGTAGATGAGATGAAAAATGGCCGGCGCGCATGGCTAAGCGTACGTGTACGTGCAGCAGTGGTCAATGCTAGCGTGATTGCTTGCCGGTGTGATAATGGCATGTCGGGTACTCTGTGTTTTTGTCCTGCAACTGTAATGTTCTCGGACTTCCCGTGGCGCTTTGTGTATGAGGGAGAAGGTTTTACCATAGGCGCTTAAGTATAGAGCTTATCCCAAGTTGATGGACAGCCTGTGTGTAGTTAGGTATATTTATTTTACAATGTTCCATTGTGATTAACATAAAAGAAAAGAAAACTTGAACATACCACAATACATTTAAAGTGAGATACCTGTACATCTAGTTCACATGCGTCAAACTCAATTGTGGCACGCCAGATCATTTTATGTGGCCCGTGAGATAATGCTGAGAGCAGCACAAGAGAAAAAATGAGTCAAACAATAATATGCAGTTTTAAATATGTCCACACAACTCCTAAAGCAATGTTTGTAGCTGTAGTTGCTGACTACCATTGGCTCTTTTAATGCCATAACGTATAAATAGGTTTGCAAAAGCATTCTCCCTTAGTGCCAAAACATAAACAAATATGTTTTCATAGTTTTAAAAAAAAATATCCTAGTGGGTTTGGCGCTGCTTATCTGTAAGTACCAAGCCTCTGAGAATGATTTAGGTATGATAAATCACCATTAGCTGGCAGAAGAGGCTTTGATTCGAATTTTGTTCTCATATTAAAGAAGCCATTTCCTATATCTGGCTTCTGGCTGTCTGCTCAGAACACAAAGGCTACATTGATATCATAGACAGTAAAGACAATTCAATTCTATTTTTTTTTCTAGACAGCCCCATATCATGAATAGGCATAGTGAAGCAGTGTCTTGGGAGTCACGAGCCATGGAGTTCATGGTCGAATACAGACCGTTAACTCTTAAAAGAGCTTTTTGCTTTTAGAAAAAAAAAAAAAAAGACGACGACGTCCCATCGTCATCGTCTGGTCAGGGAGGGATGACAATACATTCACGTCAGCAGGAACAAGATTGCCAGAGGGAACGCGATTGCCATGGTGACAATGATGGTATCATCAATTTACAGGAAACATCGGGCGCTAAAAAGTGCTTTGAAAGATCATGCATAAATTATTTTTTTTTACAATAAACTGTTATTTTACAAGCAGAGTGCCCTTGTGTCGTTTATGGAAAGCATCATTTAGATATTGAAGGTATCACAAATGCCAAAAAGAATACAAAATTAATTAATTACTTCAGATGTCCAAGAGATTGGGCACCGTGTGTTTTTGTTTTCAGTTGTCTAATTTAGCAATCAGTCTCCTTATTTCAAAGGCCGCCTCATTGATATGTTAATTTACGGCTTTTTGATTTAACAATAGATTTATTAAATTCTGTCAATGACACACACATTGATTGATAAAATACAATATTGAGTTTATTTAAATTAATATAGATAATCAAGGCACTTCAATGCGAAAATCACCGGGTTTAAAATATGCAAGTAGCAAGGACCACTACTTTACTCGTTTCTCAAGTAATGAGCAGTTTGAGGAGCAACTGCTCCTAGAATTAATCAACAGCTACTTGATGATCAGATTGTTTGTCAATTATTGGAATAATGGATTAGTTGTTTTTTGGATTTGAATTTCCCCAAATTAAAACAAAAGAAAATTACTTTTAATATGGAACAGTTTATGTGTATGCGATGCACAAAACATACCCTGATATCAAAATGTCATGTCACAATTTGGTAAATTAAATAATAATCAGGAAATCTCCAATAATGGTCAGCCCAAATGCTGTTACACATATTGTCACTCTTTTTACTTTTACTTTGAAATGATCAATGAGTTAAAACACAATCAAAAATAATAAAGAAACACATTTAAAGCACTGTCATTCTTTATTGACAATTATCCATAATCTCAACCTCCTGCTGGTTGTTTAATTTGTTTAATTCAGGGATCCTTAATTAAATGTGCCTATTTTTGTTGCCATTAAATGAATTATCATTCATTTGTATTTTCCACACAGTCAATTTGAAATGAGAATTCTGATGGATTTAGAATGGAAGGTTTGAAATTGCAGTAAAATCTGTCAATAATCTGTGACATGTGTGCATCTTGCAGCACCTGGACCTGTCCGTCAATTGAGTTTTACCAAAATTATGGACACATCCGTCCAAGTTAGCTGGGCGGAGCCAGAAGAAAAGAACGGCATCATTACTGGTAAGTTGATGACTTAATTCTAGTAAAACAACACAGCAAAACAGCCATATGCAGGGAATTTGCTAGTTTATTTACTAGGAACATACAATCTATCTATTTATTCATGTTTTTTTATTGATAATTGCTATAGCGAAGACAACGATTTTGTTATTCTTTTCATATTTGTTTTTTTCATCACGAAATAACTCCCACTGTCATAAGCTCCATATTGGCTTTCACAGTAGGTAAAGATACTCTGAATTCCTTGTATTCAAGTAAGATACTTCAACTTTTGGTGGGGTATTTGATGGACTGTTCAAGATCTGAGTTGGTCCGACTGGATGTAAGCGATTCATCACCCTGCTAATCTTTACTCCCTGTGACTTGTCTTCTTACATTATCTCCAACATGGCCTCAGCCAGCGTGTCAGGCAGATAACACCACACACATGCACACACACTTTTGCGTTTTTTCATCTTTCTTTTACATGAGAGATGTTTTTAGTTCATGCTCTTTTGTGGAAAGAACAGTGCTGCTTTGAAAATTTTGTCATTAGAAAGATGTATAAAAGTCTCTACTACACCTACCTTGCAAAACTGCTAAATACAATATAGTTATCTCTCCAAACTCATCAGATTGCCTTGATTGTCACGCTCCAGTGGCGTAACGTGTGATATGTCACAAACTGAAACATCCCATGGGTTGACTATAGATTTAAATGTGATAATGGCGATTTTGGGTTTTGGGGTTTTTATATCGAAACGTGTATACATATAGCTTCTTTTTCAAATATTTGCAATTTTTCTATAACATTGGTACAGATACCTGGATTTAATTGAACAGGTTGCAGTCAGTAAACACAGGTTGAAAATTCAACGTGAACACATGCCACTACCCACCTTAACACATTTAGCAACACATGTTCACCATTCCGAATACAAAAATACCTGATTAAGTCAATAAATAAAATGAAGAAAAGAGTAAGTAGCTGTATGATAATGATAAAATATATATTTTGATAAATGCACAATGCTACTTTTGTAAGGATTTTTGATACCATAATTTTTAGACTAATGCGATACTCCACACTGGATTACTCATTGATATTGATACCAGATACGAAATACAATGTTTCATCTGAAAAAATTGGCTATCATGGGGCTGGTATCCTTTAATCCCTATGTAATATGTTAGCATTATATTTATCCATTTAATAAATGGAAGTTTATTATTCCTCTAATTTTGAGTTCTGTTTTGGTAAATGACCACTAGGGGACAGTCAATAGGTTTCAACTTCCACAGAAATGGTGTAATATAAAAAAGAACCCGGTCAAAATCTCAGAGCACCCCATGTTCTGTAACTGTTTTTCTGCTGGAATAACCCAAAAACCCTTTTCACAGTCTCTTTTCATTCACTAGACCTCTAAAGTTCTTAGGCCAATGTTTAATGGCACGACACTGAGGTGCCACGCCCGGATTTGTCTTAGCCACACACCAGAGCGGCAGAGAACTTCTTCAATCACGTCACCTCACACAATATTCTCTCATCCCTACCATAGTTTATTCCTCCCCCAGTGAACAGAGGAACCGCGCACTCTCTCTTGAGCTTCACACAAACAGGAATCGAGCTTTCACACGCACGTTTGAAGTTGCCGGAGTGTAACGTGTGACTCTCAAGATGTTATGGGACACAGGGAGATTTAGGATGCCGTTATTCCACCTTGACTCACGGCCTTGTTTTTCTTATTGGTATCAAGGTATTACGTGCTCTCAAGCGTCCCTTTAATCACTGAACGCTTCCTTCAGGTTACACGCTGATGTGGGAAGTGTCGGGCGTGCAGTCCCGGCGTGAGGAGCGAGCCCTGTCCAATGCCACCCTGCAGTACCGGCTCACAGGCCTCACCTCTACGACCTCGTACTTGCTGAAGGTGGCTGCCCTTACTGCCGCCGGAAGGGGTGTGGTCACGTCTTCCAATATCACCACAGGGGTCCCGCCAGGTACCAAGCTCCTAAAGTTAACTGTAGCGCCCATTAGGTGGATGGAAAAAAAGCTAGTTCTAGGTTTGATGAGTGGCAAAATTAAGAAATCAAACACCAAAATGTGTTTAAACAATGGCTTGCAATTTAATGAACAATGGACTAGATAATTGACGACATTATACATACGTTACAGAACAAGAATAATTGTATTCGGTTAAAGGTGTTGGATGAGAAATGCTAAATTTGGTGAATCTTAGTTTGATAAAACTGTTTCATTTGTATTTCAATTTGATACCCGGGCATCTACTCTTGATTTCAGTCCATAGACCTATTATTAGTCGCATTTTTTTTTTCACACTGTCATCGTTTCAAAATTCAAAGTCACAGAATAATAAACTTCAAATTTCAATGAAAATTCAAATGAATGACAAAAAAGGTTCAGCATATAAGCAAAGAAAACACAATTTTGATGTTCACCAATTCAGGGAATTCCAAATCCATGGGTATGTGCTATAAGAACACGCTGGTTTCTCAAAGTCAAGCAGTCCACAGTCAAGCGCAACGAAATAATCCAATTCGTATTGCAACCTTGATGTGGAGCTCTTTGATGAACCAGATGTTGTTGGATTCCTGGTCAGGGTAGCTTGAGTCTGCCATTATAACAATGCTTTCTACCCTCCCGCTATTGATATTTTTATACTTTTTGTACTTGAGAAAGTGTTTTAAAATGTATATAGGAAAATAAGACAAATGACAGTTAAATAACAAATTGTATTTTAGCACATTTTACTAAAAAAAAACAGGTTACAAATACAGGGAAAAAATAGGAACAAAATAATTAAATTGATCAGAATTATCTGGCAATGGAACAACGCTATGGGTACCCAAAAACCCAGAAACTTACGAAATGCTCTGAAAAAAACAAAATAAGGAAAATGGTTCAGTTTGGTCACTTTGAATCTTTGTAGTTTGTTTTCTACCTTGGGCTTTTAAGCACTCGTTTTTAGCTGCACTACACAATACAGCAATATCAAGTGGTCAAATGATACACACTATCCCTTTCACATAAAACTGAAACCTGTTTTTGCTGCTTCATCAAGTTTGGAATTGTTTTTAGTAAAAGAGAAAGGTGCAATTTTAAAACAAAAACAGCAACAACAGAAAGTTGGAAGTTGTCCTAACTCATTCACTGCGTTTGACAGCTATTAACATTAAATATCCATTTTGTCTGGCCTTAAGTTGATATACAGAGTTCATACCAATGGTTGAATTTCTTGAAAATGCTCGAATATTAGTTTTGTGTTTTCAAGGATTGATAAGTGCTGAAGTTTTGGGTGAAGTGCTTGTAAATCCTTGAAATCATTGTTATGTTTCTCAACAAGTCTGCTTAAAGATGACACTGACACTGCTCTCTGATGGCTACTCTTTGCCATTACATGTTATCTTCCTTCATGATAGTTTGTATGGAATTGTCTTATGAAGGGTCATCGCCCCCTACGGGTCATGCCAAAGAGAGCAGGTGCATACTACACCTAAATAGGCCACTATAAAACGTGTATTAGTGCAATTAATAGGCAAGAACCTCCTGCAACTGAAAATGTAAACTACATAATACTCTCACTTTTACCCACCACCTATATAAGGAAAGTAAATGATTAATGGTCTGCATTTATATAGTGCTTTTCAAGTCGATGAAGACCTCCCAAGCGCCGTCAGCCATGCAAGGCTCCTACCTGCTTATCTGAGCTACTACCACTTGACTTTGAGCCTAGAGATGGCGGCAGAGAGTAGCAAAGTTTCCAATTCCGGACAGCATCTTTATTCAATACAGTTGTGCAATAAAGCAGCCAGATTAGGTGCATTATTCAACATTCACACCGGATATCTTCTTTTAATGGCACTAAAGAGAGATTAGAACATTTGCTTTGAAAGTCCTTGAATTCGACCATGAAAAAGGTGTACAAACCCTTGATATACTTTGTGTGTTACGTCCTCACACATGGGTTATCCCTTCCTGACGCATACCTATCCGTTTAAATCAGACCAACATTCCGACCCCGTGATTTTCCTCAATTCTGGAAAAAATTCACTCCTGTGATCCTGCTGCGTTAGATTGATTGCACTTGTTCAGATCATCAGCGCTCATTCTGCAAGCACGCTCGCTCTCGACGTCCTCGGCCGGAGAGACAAGAGGTCATCAAAAAGTTCCCCCTCCAAAAAAACATAATGAGGCAGAACAAAATGTGTCCCGCAGGCTGGAAGACTTAACAAGGCGGGAGAGGAGTGTGGAAGTGAAACCGAGCAGATTTTTGTGCGCGCTAACACTTTCTGATGACTAATTCATGAATAAAAGCAGGAAGAGTAAGAGCGAGATGACTACAGACAGTTCTTAGATTCACGGGTTCTTCATTAATTCATGAAAGCAAAACTCGTCAAAGAAAGACAGGGGCCAAAGGATTAAAGATGCTCAAACGTAACAAAAGAATGAACAGAGTGAATCAGGGTGGCGAGATTCCTATCCCGTTTCTCTATTCATGTATTCATGAAGTTGGCGGCGTTTGATCATCACAGCAAAGCCGCCCGATGTCAACATCATCATCGCAACACCAGCTTACCGTTGTCCTCCTGTCGTCACTCCCAAATCCCTCAGTATATGACTTATATGCATATCTGGCAAATTTTTCAATGTAGATAGCAGGCTATTCTGATTTTTTTTCCGACTCATCAGCAAAAAACGCGTCGCGGAATCCCACGGATCAGTGGCGATCACGAGAGACCACTTAGAGCTGCTCAAAGATATCAAGTATTCGCCCAACATGGTTTAAAGCCCTCACCCTTGTTAAGATTGAGTGAGAATCCGAATGAGATTCATCCCTTTCTCCCTAGAATTCCCTTTTCTTCTCTGCCACCTGACATTTTATTACAGAAACAAGATTGTTCGTATATTGCCAAAGTTTACAATGGCTGTCAGTGAAGAAACCGCCTAACTTTTATTCCTTCCCTCTCGTTGGTGGAAATTAAAAGTGTATTACCGATATGTTATGAATTCCAGCTCATGACTGGGGAAAAACAATATCAGTGGTGCATGCCTTTGAACTAAACAAGCATCGCAATTATATATTTGCAGCAAATTGTCTCATTCAAATTTTACATTGAGCTCACGAGGAAGGAAATGAGGCGCATTTGCATCTCATCACTTTCAGTACAATTATAAGAGCTGTAATAATGATACGGGTTTGCAAGACATACGGTAAGTTATTGTTATTATAATGATGCTTAAAGTGCTTTATTGAAATGCACTACTTTACACTGAGAGAACTTTTTAGTGTTGCCATTATTGTTAGGATCATATTGAATGTATTTTGTTAGGTAGGCATCAAAAAACACACATATTTTTATTTGCCTAGTTTATGCAAAAAACTATAAATGTAACCTGTAAGAATCCAAAGTTAAAGTATTACGCTATGGCTTTAAGCATGGATCCAAACCAGCGGTCATGACCCCACGTTGATATGAAAGTTTAAATATAAGTGTAGCCAACGCGAATTATGAATGCATTTATCACCGACTGAATTTTATATTCATTTTGAATGTTTCTTTCTTTTTTTTTTGATGTAATTTGTGTGAAACACTTTTAAAAGATATTGGACAACAGTGGAATAGTTTTTGTATTAGAGAATTTCTTCTGGAAAACCTGATGCGGCCGACCTTCAGCCATACCTCGGCTCTGGCGCCCCTTGTTATTTGAGTTTGAGACACCCGGCTTAAAGGAACATTGTGTATTATTTATCGCTCTCTAGTGGTTGAAACACTCATTAAAAATGTAACAATGTCAATTTGAATAATGAGCCAAAATACATGACACATATGGTCACTTTGAGTCTCTGTGGTTTGTATACTCCCTTGTACTTTGTGTCATTTGTTTTTCGTTGAGCTACACAATACAGCGACATGTCGTGGTCAAATATTACACAGTGTCCCTTTAAAGATGCAAACAGTTTAAAACTGTTGCCAGCACGAGCAAAAGAAAAATACATGTCAAGGAATATAGTAAAAGAAGACATTTTGAAAAATGTCTGCCTCAGGCAGTAACAATTCCAAAAACTGTAAATGAGATCAATTCATTCCCGGATCTAGTTAGTATCTAGATTTTTCTTGAACCCCGAATGAACATTACCCATGAAAAAAGGAATGAAAAACAATGAATCCATTCCAGGCCCCTCTAATCTAATTACTGAACATTCAGTAATTTTGAACACTTACCATGAAGGAAGTCAGCAGTTCCTGACTGGGGGTATGAGTGGTGGTGGA
This sequence comes from Urocampus carinirostris, assembly GCF_059441175.1. NCBI lineage: Eukaryota > Metazoa > Chordata > Actinopteri > Syngnathiformes > Syngnathidae > Urocampus > Urocampus carinirostris. Next base: position 22,061,420 of record NC_142356.1, read on the forward strand.
GATAGGGAGGACAGAGGTGCAGGAGGAGTGAGGGAGCACAATAAAAAAAAACACAACACAAGAGCCTGGGATCAAGGCTTTATGGTTGTAAACAGACGTGCTAATTAGAACGAGGTGATTCTGGGGGTGAGCGGTCTCAAGCAATTGATCCTCAAGTCGTAGCATCTGAAAATTTGTGTAAATTGGATTTTCTCGAATATGTCGGAAAATATATCTGCACAAAATACTTCTTGTATCTCGAATTCTTCATAACTGGAGTAGCTTGTTTGTACATTTAATTTCTCCAAGAGCAATGACAAATGATGTTTTATCCACGGTTTAATCCCCAAATAACAGGATGTCTTCAAATAGCATGAAATTAATGACAATTTGTAATCCTTGTGATGTCCAACGGCAGAATGTAAAATGACCTCAACAGGGCACACACTGCAACACATACCAATAACGAAATTATGGTTCTTTAGTATCTGTGCTCACCATTGACCACATTGTAAAAGTGTTCTTCAACTGTGTTAGAAGGATAGGTACTCCCCATCTAGGGCCTAGATGTTTCCTCTGTTGGTTATTGCCGCCGAAACAGAGTAATTAACGATGGTCAAACATGATTAACAAGAATTGCTACCCTGCACTTGTCTGGTCTTAATGAACTTGGATTGGGGAGCACATTGAACTCATCACTCACCATCAGACTTTTATCTTTTAGGTGTCGGGTAGTCACGTCATACCTTTGATTTAAAAAAAAAAGGTGAGCAGTTAAAAAACCCTACAACTTCAAGTTGCTTTTCTTCTTTTGCTACTTGCAAACAAAGAATAATGAATCTATTATAATATTTAAGTCAATCAGCGGTTGAGAAAGATCATATGTGCAATTCAATATTTTGGTGTCTTGTGTCAGCTGGACAGTCTGCATTATTTTTTCAATATGACGTTGCCGTATTGTGTAATGCAACCGAAAACAAGTGCTTAAAAGCACAAGAAAGACTACAAACTACAGAGACTCAAAGTGACCAGAAAGTACCATTTTTATTGGCGGGCAAAGGGAATTAACAAAAAGCAGTCTGCACATAGCAGGAGAGTAGAAAATTAAAAACTAAAAACACAGTCTAGGCTAAACTCACGGCTGGCAAGTTACAGGTAGTCCTGAGTCATTCAATAGCAGGCATCAACAGATAAGGAAATAAGTGCAGGTAGGAACATCAGCATGTTGGCACAGTCATTATATGTAAGGTTCATAATGAGGGTCAGGCGTGAGTGATTCGTGGCAAAGGTAGAGATCCTTCGGTCAATTTCTCCACTGGCGCCCACTGGAGGACGGTGGTGTGCTGGAACTTAACACATCCACGAAACAGGTTTTACTTTTCTTTCTGTGGTGTATTTTTCTCAGCTACTGAGCTCCGTTGTATATGTATAAACAGATAGTATTATATAAAAAAGCAAGCTGCCCCTAACAATTGGATTTTGCCATACGTATTCCATCACTTTTGGCTTTCATATTTTTTTTTAAACAAACTTTGCGGCGATAACATTATGTCCTTTGCTTTTGTCATATGTCTAAGGCTTAAAGGCTCTCCGTCCGGCAAAGGACTTTGAGTTTTGTATATTTACTCCTGATTAAAAAAAAAAACTGATAATTACCATTGACACCCAAAATAAACTTTGTCTTAGAACTCCCTGGTGCTCCATCCAACTTGGTCATCTCCAACATAAGCCCTCGGACTGTGACCCTCCGCTACCGGCCTGGCTCTGACGGAAAGACGGCCATCTCGCGGTGGATCATTGAAGGCCAGGTACTCCCATCCAAATAAATCAGACGGTCTTTGACCACTCTATCACTACAACGGTGCCTCTTTGTTGCTCGCAGGTGGTAAAGAAAGATGGCTCAGAGGATGCCTGGAGGGTTGTTTACCAGCTGGACAACCAGGCAGGAGCTGACAGTTTGGAAATACCCAACCTCACTCCCTTCACTCAGTACAGGTGAGTGGCTTTTACACAGGAATGCAGAAAAGCCATCTCTTTTTCCAACACACACAAAAACACGCAGACGTCAGCTCCCCCCCCAAACTTGACACCCTGGCAGTTTTTGCTATATCGGAAGCCGAAGTTGAAGTCAGATAAATCACAGAGACGGTTCCATATGAGACCATTTTTGTTTGTCAGCACCTTCACATCTGCTGCATGCAGATCCTCATTAGCCTCTTGCAAATAGCGCCCAGAAAGGATGGGGGGCCCAAACGAGGTGGAAAGAAAGGGACGAGCGATCTCAGAGGGAATGGAGAAAGGAGAAGTAGAGCTTTCTCATCCAATAGATAAAATTGGACAGGGAGGTTGAGTTGAAAACAGCCAAGACACTTCGCCAAAGCTAATTTCTTTTGGTTTAATTTTTTTTCCTCATAGGAAATTTAGGGGAATGGAAATAATCTGTCAAACTGTCGCCTGGTATGTGGGCAACGTTTATTACCTTGCGGGCACCATTTTAAGAGATATTTTACCATGCGGGACTGTCATGCGAGTGTAAAAATATGGTAATAATTTCACACTCAGGCATAAAGTAATTTAACTTTCAATCTTAATTTTAACAAGCTTCTTAATAATATATTAGACAAGTCAGCAATACTAAGCAAAAAACGGATTGTACCATGAATTCAAATTGAGGATGGGAAATGTGTTTTCCAGACCTATCTATCTACCTTTGTCATATCCCTAGCGAGGGGTGACTGACAGCAAGACAAACACATATACAAAAACAAAGAAAAGTAAAAAGAAGCAAAAAACACATAAAATTGACCATGGCCAACCCAAATGACCAAACACCCAAACAAGTTAAGCACTTCGGCACCCAAGTTGATCATGCCTTTGTCCCTCCAGATGAAACGTGACACAAGAAACCGGCCATGTCACAGCTTTTACTGGTTTACCCCTGCCGCGTTTTCTAGACCAGACGAGAAAAAAGACGCAAATTACTGCATTTCTGTTTTTTGGAAGAAGACAGTGTCTGTTTTCAGTTAAAGGAAACAATAGTTTTCAGTGTGCTCGAAGAACTTGCAAGCGTGTCTGTGAAATTATAATTATTCCGTTGTTTACCACGCCAGTTTATAACAAATTACGTAAATACGGATTTTCTATGCTGGCAGCTTGCCAGACAAACATGGCAGTGACCTAAGTGGGTATTCCGAATTTCTCGACCTATGATTTTTTTTTAATAAAAATTAACATTGATATGATAGTTCATGTATTTTTGCCTATTGTTGCCTTGTTGACACACCACAGGAAATGGTACCCCTACAACCCTAGTGGTTAAGGGATCCAACCAAACTATTCTTAAAACACAGTGGAAAGTTGTGCTCATATTATGCTGTTTTTGTTTTTTACAAAAAAATCAAACAATAATATAACTCATAATAATAATAAATACAATTATTTGTTAAGAAATACAAAGTTCTCGACCTATGAATTTTTTTTTATTAACATTGGTGTGATAGTTCATGTATTGTGGCCTTGTGTTTGAAGGTTTGGGCGCCTCCAGGCTGTACTTACCCAAGACACACCACAGAAAATGGTGCCCCTACGACCCAAGTGGTTTAGGTATCCAATCAACCAACCAACTGAATAAAAGTTGTTTTTACAATTAGGAGGCACTGAATATTACTCAAGGTCCCTTTAAATTTGTTACGGTTGCCCATTGGCCCCAATTGACCCCGCCCGTTTTGCGCCAGCTGCGGCTCGTTGACTGATTGGCTTCCCTCCTATTTAAGCTCAGTGCCCTCACTCACCCTTTGTCAGTCCGTCAACGAACCTCTACACCCGCAAGACGTGTGTTTTGACTCTGTCCGGTATCCTGCTTGTGTATCCTGTTTGGTATCGTTCCTGTCTATCTCGTCCTGTTTGATATTGGTCTCCAGTCTCCGGTGTCTGGTATCGTTCCTGTCTATCTCGTCCTGTTTAATATCGGACTCCAGTCTCCAGTGTTTGGTATCGATCCCGTGTTTCTCGCCCTGTCTGATACCTTGCTACAATCTCCAGCATCGGGTATCATCCCCGTCTATCTCGTCCTGTTGGATATCAAACTCCAGGCTCCGGTGTCTGGTATTGATCCCGTCCGCCTCGATCTATCTGATATCTGTCTCCAGTCTCCTGTATCAGATATCAATCCTGTCTGTCCCGTCTTGTCCGGTATTGACTCCATCTGTCCGGTATCTGCTCGTGTAACTGGTATCGATCTCGTCGGCCTCTGGCTTCCGGTTGTTCCACGCCAGACTTCTGCCTTACTTCTTCCGCCAGCGATCGCCGAATCACTGCCGTTTGTGTTAACGTGCATGACAGCCTCATTCCCGTAAAATAAAGCTTGTGTGAGTAACGTTATATGCATCGGGGTCCTGATCCTGTTCTGGTTCTGACAAAATTTGGGCATGAGGTGCAGTCTGTAGTCCAGAATTCATGGTAATCAATTGGCAATTTATTTGATTATCACAATATAGAAAACGTCATTGTTTTTTTATTTTATTTTGTTTCTTTTTGGAACCGAACCACAGATGTAATTCTTCATGCATCTCGTCCCATCTTCTCATTGTCGAAAATGCGACGGGTTGTGTGCAGGAACACACAGCGGTATTATGCTGTTGCATGTCCCACCAGCGGGACATTTGATGAAGCGGTTCACTCGTATGGGAATTCTTATCACATTTTCAGAACATGTTCCAAACACCAGCATATATGCACCATGTTTCTTCTCGTGTCATTTCAATCAGGTGTGCGGTCACATTTGTTTGGACGGCAAATGCTCCCCTGTGAATGTTATGGATGTATGACAGCATTCATCAATGTTTGGTTACCCTCCTTACCAAGTACGTGGCTTGTGACACCGCTCGCAAGCTTTTCCTATCTCTTCCTCGCTTTCTTCACATGTCACCTGATCTGCCTACAAAGGTGTGAAGGATGTGAATTGAATTGCGCACATGCAATATGTGTAGAAGAATCATGCCAGGGAGTGTGAACCACGGCTCTCACTTGACGATTATTGCCGCCATCCTGCACATCATATGCACTGGAAATCTCACACTAGAGGCATATCTAGCTCCAATGGATTGCGATAAAATGAATTTTATTTGCATTAATGTTTAGTCCATACTATGAGAACAGTCAGAAATACTTGTCAATCTAACCAAACATTGTTGATATTTTTCACAACAAATTGTTGGTGTTTTAAAAGAAACCAGTTTGTGGGGAAAACATTTTTTACTCTCTCTTGCCTGAATTTGTATTTATTTCTTTACTCTTTTTTTAGAATGTGAATCTTTTTATGTATTTATTTATTTATTATGGTCAAAGGACTAGTCTAAAAAGTTTGTTTTTTGGGGCTTGTTAGAAAAATCATGAATGTTGTGTTGGGCTAAGTGAGAGAGAGAGAGAGAGAGAGAGAGAGAGAAATCCATCTTCTGTGTTGTTCAAAAATAAGTCAATGTAAATAACCCCTCCACATATATATGTTTTATTTAATATGTTTTAGAACAATACACACATAAATAAAAAGCCAAGCCCCCAAATCCTTCCACCCCAAAAAATCCCCCCCAAAAAAACAAGGATTGGTTGGTAGCATAACAATTTTGAATTGAATTTTAAAGCTCGTAAATATGCACTAAAATAATACGAAAAGTAGTAGTTAACCTTTTAACCAAAACGTCGGACCATTAAGGATCAAATTTGGGTCATGGTTCCGGGTTGACTGAAAAACCCAATCAGTTGACAAAAAATGCAATTGGAGATGTAGGTGAGTCGTGATTGTACAACACCAACGTCACAATTTTTCTCAACAGCAACATTCTGATTTTAGTCTCTAACTTCGTTCTTTTTTTCCCTTTCATTTTGTGTGGCCTGCACAGATTTAGAATGCAGCAAGTGAACATCGTGGGCTCCAGTCCTCTGAGCGGCCCCTCCAGGCTAATCCAAACCTTACAAGCGGCCCCTGACACACACCCGACCGACCTCAGCGTGCTGTCTCCTACCAGGACCGGCCTTCGCTTCAAGTGGAAGGTACCTGCATACAAATTATTTTTACTTGATGGGGAATCATCTGTGTATAGCTCGGCCTGGCTTATGATGGGCATTACACTTTACCTATTTCCAAAACACGTACAGAAGTGCACAATCAGTTCAAGAGCTCCTTCTGAACTGTATATTGAATTGTGATCGTCTAGGCTTTTCATAAAATTAGGACTACTCTTGTCAAAATGAAGCTCTACAACTCACTTAAACACCCGAATCCCAGGAAATGGATCCAATGATTTGGTCTAAATGCAACACTCACCATGTTTTCAGTGAGAATTAAAAGCAAAAATGTATGGTTATGTTCTGACGCCTTCATTATTATTATTTTATTTTATTTTTCTCAGATTTAGCAAATAACAATTAAATTAAAGATTTCCAGCTTGTGATACTGTAGCATTATAAAGAACAATTCCTGCTCCGGCCACCACCTCTTTGACCTGTTGCCCTCCGGTAGGCGCTACAGGTCCCTCAAACCTAGGACAAACGGGCCTCCCCAGGGCCATCACAACCCTAAATGAATGCACACAACTCCAAAAACCTATCTTGCAACGATTTTGGGATTATTTCTCTCTTTGTTGTTGCCAAATGAAACTGTAGAAAAATATACTATTGCACAAAACAGTGAAAAATCTGAGAAGTTTATTGGATTCACAGAAAATGTGCAATAATTGCTTTAACAAAAGTAAGGTGCATAAATTTGGGCAGCCTTGTTGTTTTATTGATTTGAATACCTGCAGCACTAATTATTGGAACACAAAATTTGTTTGGTAAGCTCATTGACCCTTGACCTACATACACAATCATGAGAAAAGATATTACACGCGGCCAGTTGCAAGTTGCTCTCCCTCTTGCAGCTTCTCTGAAGAGTGGCAAGATGGGAACCTCAGAACAACTGTCAAATGACCTGAAAACAAAGATTGTTCAACATCATGGTTTAGGGGAAGGATACAAAAATTAGCGCAGAGATTTCAGCTGTCACTTTCCACTGTAAGAAACATAGTGAGAAAATGGAAGACCACAAGTATAGTTTTAGTAAAACCCCGGAGTGGCAGGCCAAGAAAAATCAGCAGAGGCGAAAGATGGTGAGAACAGTCAAACTAAACCCACAGACCAGCTCCAAAGACGTACAACATGATCTTGCTGCAGAATGTGTCACTGCACATCCCATAAACAAAGTCGCTTGAGGTATGGTAATGCACATTTGGACAAGCCAGCTTCATTTTGGAATAAAGTGCTGTGGACTGATGAAAATGAAATTGAGTTATTTGGACATAACAAGGGGCGGTATGCATTGCGGAAGAAGAACACAGCATTCCAAGGCAAACACTTACTACCCACAGTAAAATTTGGTGGTGGTTCCATCATGCCGTGGGGCTGTGTAGCCAGTGCAAGTACTGGCAATCTTGTTAAAGTTGAAGGTTGCATGGATTCCAGTCAGTATCAGCAGAATCTTTTGAACAATGTTCTAGAATCAGTGACAAAGCTGAGGTTGCACCGGGGCTGGATACTTCAACAAGACAACAACCCCAAACACTGTTCAAATTCTACTAAGGCATTCATGCAGAGGAACAAGTATAATGTTCTGGAATGGCCACCTCAGTCCCCAGACCTGAATATTTTTGAAAATCTGTGGTGTGATTTTAAGCTGGCTGTCCATGGTCGGAAACCATCAAACCTGACTGAAGTGGAGATGTTTTGTAAAGAAAAATGGTCAAAAATACCTTCAACCTGAATCCGGACCCTCATTGGAAGCTATAGGAAGCGTTTAGAAGCTATTTTTTCTGCAAAAGGGGGATCTACTAAATATTGATGGAATTGTTCTGTTGGGGTGCCCACATTTATGCACCTGCCTACTTTTGTCTAAGCAATTATTGCAAACTTTCTGTAAATCCTATGAACTTCATTTCACTTCTCGGATATCACTGTGTTGGTCTGCTATTCATATATATATATATATATATATATATATATATATATATATATATATAGTTGTAGTATTATAACTTAAGCCAGTTTTTCTAAGCACTATGTTGTCCTGGTCAATTCACCCAGATAGTCTTTTATCGCTTTTCTCTTCAAAGTAGCTATCCTACATGTTTTACCCTGGTGTGCATTGTCTAATCTTGTTGCCCATCAATGACAATAAAGACAATTCTAATGTGATCATTTCTAAATTGACTAACAAACTATTGTTTTAGTGATGCAAGACATAGTAATGAATTGAAATGAGTGATAGAAAAAGCGTCAGGAATTATTTTAGGGATTGATCTCCCATAAGCCTTTGGCATCGCCAGTTTCTTTTTGGGTGATGTGTTGATTTTTTAAAGTGATGTTTGTTGCAACATACTTGAAAAAAAGAGAAAAATATGAAATACAACATTTCATTTCAAATACAATAATCATATAAATAATTGCAAACCTCCCTTTGGGTGAGACCTTGAATCTGGAACATTTTACCTGCAGAGTCTGCTGGGTCATCATTGTTAAGCACGTCGGTTCGCCTTCCTCCACATCGTTGCTGTCCCTGGCTTTCTGCCTGATAAACTGCAACCCTGCCTGACTTTACTGTCTGTTTTATGTCACGTTGTAGTCCACGGAGGGTAAAAAAGGACAAAGTAAACAGTAAAAAAATACACTTTTTGTCAATGGTAGACATAAAACATAACCCTTCCCCAAAAAATATACTTTAGGTCATCGAGAACAGAATTAAAAAGAAAAAAATCTCGAGTTTTCCAAGGCCCTTTGCATTGTGGTTCTTATGGTTTAGAAAAATAGAAAGTTCAAATTAGAATGTGCAGTGTCCAATGCCCGCTAAAAGTCAGCCCAGGCCATAGAAGCTCTCGGCACCAAGAACGCCACTAATAAAACAGGACGCTGTAAAGAAACAGAGGTGACAAAGCATAAAGGGCAAAATGGGCATGTGAGGTGACAATGGCAGGAAATGAGAGAGGAATCCAGGACGATGCCGGTGACAAAGACGATGATGAAGGGTGAGAGGGACACGGGGAGGACGTTGGTCAGGAGATGGGATGTCAAAGGGGAGAAGATTGTAAAAGGATTTTAAGATCTACTTAAGATTCCCGGCCCGTCCATGTCATTCAAATGGCAACAGGGGGAAAAGGCTTCTTTTAAGGTGTCCTTTTCCGTTTTTTTTGGGTGGAGAGACATTTTTTTGTAAATGTCGACTTTGCATTATTTTGTTTCTGGATTTTATGTTGGAAACAGGTGAAATCACCTTCATCAACTAACACTAAAACGGTTTTACCACAGAATGACTGCATAGCTTGTGGGGAACTTCCAGTACACAATTTGGATTTATCAGCAATCATTTGTTTTTATTATTTAGGTAGGTCAGTAGGTATAGTAGGTTGTAAGTTGGCCAGTCTGGTCATTTCGTTGGTAGGTCGGTATAAAGCTAATTGGTAGGCCGGCTGCCAGGTCATTTGATAGTTTGGTCGTATGAAAGGGTGCCTTTATGCTTGGTAGGTTGCTAAGCTGTTCGGTACATATATAGACAAGTTGCAATTATCATTCGATTGTTAGGTCATAGGTGGGAAGGTAGGTACCAAGCTGGTAGGTAAGTTTATTGGTGAATCAATACACAGAAAGGTCGCTAGCTAGATTTTCAGTCGTACGTAGGAAGTGAGGTAGTTAGGTTGTAAGGTAGGAAGCTAATCAGTACGAATATAAGTCGACAGCTAGGTTTTCTGTAGGTAGGTATGTAGGTAGGTTGGTGACTAAATAGGTAGGTAAATAGATTGTAGGTTGATAGCCATTTTGTCTGTAGGTAATTAGTTAGGTAGGTAGTTGGGTAGGTAGTGATAAGGTTAGTCTATATTTAAAATGTATTGACTACAAATATTGAACATTACAGAGATATATCAGTTAATGGTCATATGAGGATCAGGACTTGAACTGGTTACATCTCCTCATGGGCTAGAATTAATGTGTTTGTTATTTATTGTGTGTTTTATTCACAGATGTAAGGTGACAGACCTAACAGGCAGGTAGGAAGGTAGGTCGATACTTGGTCCGTTCGATAGGTATGAACATGGAAAGATAACCAAGTGGTCTATAGGTGGTTAGATTGGCATGTTGACAGGTGGATATATTGTTGATTTGATTGATATATTGGTGGGTAGGTTGATGGTATGTTGATGGCATTTGTAGGTGTGTTAGTAGAAAGAGATAGTTGGGTTGATCAGTACATACGTTGATAGCTAGGAAGAGTTGGTTTTTGGCTTGTTTGATGGGTAAATCGATCAGTATATAGAAATACTGCCAGGTTGTCTGTTGGTGGGTAGTTCCTTAGGTAGGTTGGTTGCTAGGTTAAAACTTGGTTCGTTTGATATGTTGGTCGATAGATTTGTTGGTAGGAAGGTTGATGTTATGTTGCTGTTTTTTGTAGGTATGCAGGTAGTTGGTTGTTTTATAAGTCAGATTTGATTTATTCATTATTGTATTTACTTTAAATATTTTCTTTTTAATGTTATTTTCCACACTTTGCACAGTATTTTTTTGTCTTTCCTAGATATGATCCACACATGGAACATCTTAATTCCATATCCTCAGTTTTTAGCAAAATAGCTTACAGGTTTTGTATTCATGAAGAATTTGATTTGGAAAAGACACTAAAATATATCATTCCATTGAACTAGCTAGAATCAAAACCTGCAGCATTCAGATTATAATCTGAAATGCTTAATTAACCAAAACTAATGACTGATTTGTACCCTAAATACTTCTCTCCTCACTTACCTCCAGCCTCTCCCAGAGTCCGAGTACAACAGCAGCCCAGAAACAGTTGGCTACAGGCTTCGCGTCCGCAGGACTGACGGACTCGCCGAGGATCGCACCGTTGAGGTGGAGGGTGTTGCCGGTGAAGTCGCCGTCGAGGGCCTGGACCCTTGGACTCAATACCGGACCCGGATACAGGCTTACAACTCCATTGGGCCTGGCCCATGGAGCGACGCCGTCTCTGCTCGCACAGCCGAGTCCGGTGAGAGCTTCAACACTTTTGTTTTCTCTTTCACGGAGGAAGGCCTGGAAGTGATTCTAAAGCAGATTGATTGTTGATGTGAAGTATCACTGATCCAAATGTATGTGTTTGTGTGTTTGCCTGTGTTTATGTGTCACAGTCCCATCAGGATCTCCGGTCAATGTGACTGCCAATGCCGTGAGTTCCACCAAACTTCTGATTACGTGGTCTCCCGTCCCTCAGGCTAGGCGGAATGGGGCAATCCTGGGATATAAGGTACATATCACATCTCTCTCTCTCTCTCTCTCTCTCTCTCTCTCTCTCTCTCTCTCGCTCTCTCTCTCTCTCTCACCCTACACACACACACACACAATTAAGAACCCCCCCCTCATCTCCCAGTTGTCACACCCAAGCTCTCACACGTTTGCAAAAAGTAATACATGAAAGGCCAGGCATGATGTAAGGTCCGGTAACCACAGTGCTATTAGTTTAAGATAAGTTCAAGCTCCAAGTTTCTGCAACTGCAGTTATGGATATGCACACTTTCATGTTCTAACATTGTGTCAAAATACTTTTTTTACTGTTGGTGTTGTTAGTTTACTCTTCATATTTTAAATATATGAGTGGGGTCTAGAGATATCAAAAACAATATTTTCGCTTGACCATAAAATACCATAGGTGACGCAGAAAACATCACTTTTTAACGGCCTAACGAAATAGTTCGTTTTTAATTGGCATTTTTAATTTTCCTCATTCTTCTGAATAAGGCTTTTTAAGATTATTTTATCATTGTTTTGTTTTGTTATCCATACATGTTTTTTTTTTTGTCAATGATTTTAGTTTTAACTTAATTTTTTCTCATTTTTTATGTTAAATATAATTAGTTACTGTATTTTCCGCACTATAAGGCGCACCTAAAAGCCTTTATTTTTATTTAAAAGCTCACCATGCGCCTTATAATACAGTGCGCCTTATTTATGGAACAAAATTAATTCGCAAAGTCTTGCAACTAACTTGCAGCCGCCGACTAGATTTTCCCCCGAACGCCAAGTAGTCTGCGTTGTATGCTGGGATTTATTTACCGGCGTTTCATCGGCTAACCAATGTGTCAATCATCATTTGAATGGATCACTATTGGCTAAAGTTATTCGGAGCTCAAGGGGAGGATCCTTTTCATCATTTACAGGCTGGCATTGGCTTGAACGGCAAAACAAAGCCTGTAATTGGCCGAAAAAGATGAATGCGTATAGCACGTGGCTGACGGCATACAGAAATTATTTTTTTACTATTTTGTATTTGTAAATATTTTATTCTCCTGGATTTACTAAACTCACGGGTAAAAGAGGACCACGGCTGCACATTATTATGAACACAACGACTTCGGTGAGCTACTCTGGCTATATATATTATCCCTGTATCTTGTTTCAGATTGAACTCGATGTTTCTGTGATAAGCGGTGCAGATAATGGATGGAATGGAGTGTCTTTTTTAAAATTCAACTCAATTCCAAGTGTTTATTGTCATATATACAGTAAAGTTGCGAGCGAAAAAGAAAATAGAAACTAAGGAATGGTTGGCATTTCTTGAATCCCAAGACTTTAACCTTCCGAATGATGGAACGATGCATTCGAGTGACATCGTACGGACACCGCATCCGCACGTGTTCTCGACACGTATTTGCGTCTTTGCAAGCTTTCGGAATGTTAAGGGGGTAATAAGTTGGACTGAACTATCTGACTGTTTTGTCCATGTTCCTATTGTAGCGCCTTATAATCCGGTGCGTCTTATGTATGTCAAAAATAGGACCAAAAACTATTTTTTTCGGGGTGCGCCCTATAACCCGGTGCGCCTTATAGTGCGGAAAATACGGTACATGTATTTTTTAATTGCATTCATGTATTTATTTATTTATTTATTTATTTATTTTTTACTTATAAAACTATACCCTACCCAGCAAAATTTGTATATGTATTACCATAACACATCTCAAATATAGTGCAGTGGTTAGCACATTCGCCTAAAACGCGAAAAGTCCCTGGTTCGTGACCAGGTCGAAACAGAAGTTGGCCTGGAAAAAGGATGGGCGACACCAGGCTGTACTTGCCAAAGACCCACCACAGGAACTGCTACCCCTACGACCCTAGTGGTTAAGGGATCAAACCAACCAATACTTAAAACACATCTAATATTTGTGCTCGGATTATTATTTATTCTTTTTACAAAAATTCCGAACAATAGTATAACTCATGGGCAGCACGGCGGCGCAGTGGTTAGCGCTTGTGCGGCACAGTTCATGTCATGGGAACCTGTCGTGGGTTCAAATCCAGCTCCAGACTTTCTGTGCGGAGTTTGTATGTTCTCCCCGTGCTTGCGTGGGTTTCCTCCGGGCACTCCGGTTTCCTCCCACATTCCAAAAACATGCATTTCAGGTGAATTGGCCGGTCCAAATTGTCCCTAGGTGTGAATGAGCGAATGAGTTGTCTGTCCCTGTGTGCCCTGCGATTGGCTGGCAACCAGTTCAGGGTGTCCCCTGCCCACTGCCCGAAGATGGCTGGGATGGGCTCCAGCCCCCCCCCCCCCCCCCCCCCCCCCCCCGCGACCCTAATGAGGATAAGCGGTACAGCTAATGAGATGAGATGAGTATAACTCATAATAATTCTTCCATCCATCCATTATCTGCACCGCTTATCCTCAATAGGGTCGCGGGGGGGCTGGAGCCCATCTCAGCTATCTTCAGGCAGTGGTCAGGTGACACCGCAAACTGGTTCAACTGGTTGCCAGCCAGTTGCAGGGAACACAGAGATGGACTATCCACTCGCTCATTCACACCTAGGGAGAAATAGGACCGGCCAATTAACCTGACATGCATGTTCTTGGAATGTGGGAGGAAACCGGAGTGCCCAGAGTAAACCCACGCAAGCACGGGGAGAACATGCAAACTCCACACAGGAAGGTTTGATCCCATGACCTCAGAACTGTGCCACACAGGCGCTAACCACTGCCCTGCCGTGCTACCTACTCATAATAATAATGAATAAAATTATTTGTTAAGAAAAATAAGAAAAATGCTAATCTAAAGCTATATTTCGTATATGCTCGGATAGTTTTAAATGTTTTTTTATGAAATAATATAAAAGATATTTAAATCTGTAAGATTGTCTACCATTTCCCATGTCAGATATTTGTGCTATTTCAAGGTTAAGATATGTGCTTATTTTTATTTTTTTAAAGTTAAAAACAATTACAATAACAAATATGCAACACTTTACTTTTCAGTCATTTCACCTTGTAAGGGATTTCCTTCACTACATGTATCTTTTTTTTTTTTTTTCTGTTTTAAAACGTTTCATTGAGCAACCACCAAACTCGCCTTGTTGCAAAACAGCTCCCTAGTGCCATATTCTTACTCCAAGGCACTTTTTTTAGGGGATAGACTTCTTACCGGATAGTGAATGCTTTTTCTATTTAGAGAGTGTTTACATTTTTTTTCATATACCAACAAGAGAAGGAAATGTTTCTACGCTCTTAACACACAGAAAGATGTATTAACATGCCAGAAGCAAAGATGGAGATGATCCGTCATTGGCGCGTCATCCGTCTTAAGAAAGTGCAATCTGTCAAAGCTGCACAACGTCACAAAGCTCTTCATTGAAATCAGGACATAGATAAATAGCTGAGCTAGACGAATACATGATATGCTCATTTTTTTTTCTTCACACTGTATCCCCACGCGTCCCCTGAGGATTTATCGCAACCTACGGTTTTGTTGTTTGTTTGTTTTGATCCCAACATAAAGAGACAACACGCAGCTTTGTGTCTGTGTTTTCACAACACGGAAAAGAACAAAACTATTTTGGCTAATGTGATGTTGAAATTGTGTCCGCGTCTTAATCTGCAAAGGAGATGAATAAAGAGGGATTTATCTCCACTTGTGTTGGCATGCGCGCCTTAATATGCAGGAAACAAAATAACTCCGGCGAGCATTGTTTGGAGATTTCTGCTTATATAATCCGTTAGCCCCCCAGCGCATGGCACACTTCGGGAGCTCCCTGGTGTGTGTGGCAATGTGAGAATGTGCCCACTGTGCTGCGAGATGACAAGCAGATGCCAGCAGCGCTTGCTTCCGTTCGATGTTTGACGTCCGATCGTTTTTGGGGCTTTTTTTCCTGCAAGCTGCCACCAGCAGCTCCTGACTTTTTGCTTTGCGTTCCCTTCAAGTCACAACTGACATTTTGCTGTGCGCTTTATTGTAAGGTGAGGCATCCAGTTTAAAAAGCAGAGGGAGACTTTATATATATATATATATATATATATATATATATATATATATATATATATATATATATATATATATATATATACACAGTGGATCCTCGGTTCTCGACCATAATCCGTTCCAGAACCCTGTTCGAAAACCGATTTGGTCGATCACCGAAATCATTTTTCCCATTAAAAATAATGTAAATCATTTTAATCCGTTCCAACACCCTGAATGTTTACCTTGAATGTTTAACGTAAACATAAAACTAACCCAGGCTAATCGTACGTTCGCGTTCTCGTAATCTTCCGTACGAAAGATTACGCTAACATGAACGTGTAAAAATGAAAAAAACAGGCTCGTTTACAAGTCATTTAGCACCCGGGTCTCCACAACAAGTGGTGAGTGGTTCATTGGAAAGGGGGCTCCGTTCCAACACCCAGAATGTTGGGCTCCGTTCCAACACCCTGAATGTTTACCTTGAATGTTTAACGTAAACATAAAGCTAACAAAGGCTAATCGTACGTTCACGTAATCGTAATCTTCCGTACGAAAGATAACGCTAACATGAACGTGTAAATTTTTTTTTAAAAAGGGCTACAACACACCTATATTAAAAGCGAAAGCAAAACGAAGCACGTCCGCACGCGATAACAGTTGGTCACGAAAAGAGCGATCTACACCTCTACGCCTAGCTTACGCACTCACGCATTACCGGCGTTCGAACTCCAATTATTTGACCGAACAGCGAAGCAAGAATTTCTCAATTTTTGGTCGGACTCTGATTTGTTCGAACTAAGAAGCGTTCGAAAACCGAGGTTCCACTGCATATATATACACATATAGGTGGTTATGTGTATGAGTCTCAGGGTTCAAGTCAAGCTACCGTAGCCTCCCCATGTGGAGTTTGCATGTTCTCCCCGTGGTTGCGTGGGTTTACTCCAGGCACTCTGGTTTCCTCTCACATTCCAAAAGCATGCATGTTGATATAATTGGCCGGTCCAAATCGTGAATGAGCGAGAGAGTTATCTGTCTCTGTGTGCCCTGCGACTGGCTGGCAACCAGTTTAGGGTGTCACCTGCCCAATGCCTGAAGATGGGATCGGCTCCAGCACCCCCGCGACCCTACTGAGGATAAGCGGTGAAGATAGTTGATAGATTTCTATTTCTATTATTTTTTTTATAGTTAGGCATTCATCAATTGCCTAAATGTGTCACAACATTGCACGCTGCTTCAGTTTAATCTTCTGGATATTGTTTACCCGCACTTTGAAGCGCCATCCAATAAGTTGTGAAGCATTTCACTAAATGTTATTTGTCTTTTTGTTATGTTTTTAACATGTTTCAGCATTGAACTTATTTTGTTAAAGTAGTACACACGTTCAATTGTGTGTGTTTGTGTGTGTGTGTGCGTGCGTGTGTTCAGGTGTTGTATTCCGAGAAGGACTCGAACCGTCCCCCAAGTGTCCTTTTGGCAGAAGGAGAGAGGAACGCATCCTTGCTTCTTAGCGGGCTGAGGAAGTACGCGGTGTACACGCTGCAGGTGTTGGCGTACACAAGGTTGGGCGATGGACCTCCTTGCAGTCCTGTGCTTATGAGAACCAAAGAAGACGGTAGGAACCTTCTAGCAGCAAATTTATCAATGGAGCTATACGTTTTGGATACTTGATCGCGAGAAGTTCTGATTATGATGGATAATTTGTTATGTGTAAGCTGTAGTCACTAATTTGAACTCTTCTCACATGCCAGTAGGTAAAGATTCGTCTTTACGACTACTGTGCCCCGTCCACTATTACTATCTTTGTTGGTGCTCCAAGCTTTAAGGCCGTGTCATGGGTTCCACCTATACATGTTTTACAAATAAAATATTGTCAAATATTGTATTTTAAATTAAAAAAACACACTAGCCTGACCAAAATGCATAATGTCCCTGTGATGTCAAAATGTCTTGCTAAGCGTCCCTCCTGGTTGGTCAGATTGATAGCCAGTTGGCAGAAGGCAGAATCCTAAACACGACTTAAAAATATTTTGAGCCTCGATGCGTCACATTGTGCTTTATGTGTGGTAAAAACTAGCACTTTGTTCTTCCGTGCTGAAAACATGCATTATCATTTATGCTGAAAAGCCTCAATCATTTCTATACGGAAGCTATTGTCTTCTTCTTTTGTAAAAACAAGCATCACCTTACGTGTATTAGTAAAGCTCACCTTATTTTCCACTTAACAAACATTTTCTCATTATATGCTAAAACAAGTATCCTCTTCTTCTATGCTGCAAACTATCATCATATTTTTGCATGCCAAAAACAAGCATCTTATTCTTCCTTCAAGCATATACTCTAACGCTGAGAAGTGCCAACCTCTCTACTATCAAGTACTATCTTCTATCTCACTGAAAACAGGCTTCAGACTCTAGTTTAATATTTTATTTTGCTAAAAGAATCATCAATAAACAATCATCTTCAAGTCAAAAATGGACATAATCTTGTTTTGCTGCAAAAGAAAGTTTTGTCTTTTTAAAGCTAAAAAACTGTTGTCGCCATTAATGATGAAAACAAGTATGTTTTCTATGTTGACATTTAATTATTTCTTCTTCATATGTAATTAAACTAGCATTTTCCTCTACTATAGTGAAAGCATGGCAAAACTAGTGTCTCTATATTTACCAAAACTTAGCATCTATGCATTTTATTACACATTTCTATAAACAAACCGATTTATCTACACTAAAAACAAGCATCTTCACCTTGTGTTATGCTGAAACTATAGTAGTGGTCTTCTTCGCACTGAAAACAGGTATATTTTTGTATGCCAAAAGGAGCGTGCTTGATTTTGCCCAAAGCTTGTCAA
Source organism: Urocampus carinirostris (assembly GCF_059441175.1). Taxonomy (NCBI): domain Eukaryota; kingdom Metazoa; phylum Chordata; class Actinopteri; order Syngnathiformes; family Syngnathidae; genus Urocampus; species Urocampus carinirostris. The sequence goes on from NC_142356.1 coordinate 22,079,546, forward strand.
CAATTCGTGTTATACTCTAGTGCGGGGGTCTCCAAACTAGTGCCCGCGGGTACCTGGCTATCCTTTGAAGTAAGCTGAGGTGCCCGCGGGCCTGTTCTGAAAATACCCCACCAGGGCTGGGTCATTGTGATTTCCTAATAAAAAAAATGTCTGTGGTTAACTGAATCAAATTAACCCCACCTCCTACTTATCTTTATTCTTCTCTTTCTTTTTCTCTCTCTTGTTCTCTCTTTTTTCTTTCTTTCTTTATTTCATTCCTTCTTTCTTTCTCTCTATCTCTTTTATCTTTCTCTTTCTGTCCTTCACATTTATTTTTCTCTTCCTCACTTCTCTTTCTTTGTCCTTTTCATTTTCTCTCTCTCTCTCTCTATCTATCTATCTATCTATCTATCTTTCACTGTATGTCCTCTTTCTTTTTCTCTCTCTGGCTTGCTCTCTTCCTCTACTTATATGACTTTTCTCTTTCTTTCTCTCTTTCTTTTTATCTTCCTTCCTTTATCTCTCTCTCTCTTTCTCTCTCTCTCTCTTTCTTCTTTTTACTTCCAATAATGAACCTGTTAATAACATAGTAACAACATAGTAAGTAGCACAGTATTCGTTATTATTTTACAAATTTATATTAATATGTAGCAAAAAGATGTACTGCATATATATATATATATATATATATATATATATATATATGCGCACTAATATGTAGCAAAAAGTAGCTCTTAGCTTGAAAAAGGTTGGAGACCCCTGCTCTAGTGGGACTTAATAATTCTATTCTGACGCTGTATGTCAAAGTTCATATTACATGACCAGTGTTTTATAGGGGTGCAATAAATGCATTTCTATTGAGGAACTTCAGCATATGTTTAACTTTGAGAGAATCTTGGCAAATATTTGTGCTCTATGAAAGCTCTGATATCTTGCCAGAAGTCTTCCTGGAAAAGTAGAGGCTCATTTTTCCACTTATAGTGTCGCAAAGGTTCCTCACTTCATCTTTGAGTGTCAAAGAAGGCATCAGGGTTTTCATGTCTGTGCACGTTTAGGTTGTAAGACGCCCTCTGCTGCCCCTTAAAAAAAGAAAATCAAATGGTAGCTCGCACAAACCTACCTCAGTGAACGCTGTCACATTTGAAAAGTTTTTCTCATTTCGGGCTGCAACCTGAACAAGTCAATTTGTCAAAAGTATAATGAACCCGCTTTTTGTGTGCGTGCACTTGTGCAAGTGTGAGTCTCTCCTGGGGGGCGCGTGGGCGTGTGAGTCGCAATGACATTTATTTGATGGTGTGGAACATGTACAGTACTTCTGTCGGCTTCAAAGGAAAACGCAGTCAGGTTAAGAGAAAACTACGTTTTCTATTTTTTGCATCTTTCAAGGTATGTCTTAAAAATTTATAAGATGCTCTACCGTTTGAGTGTGCGCGTGGGTTTGTGCGGGGGTGTGCGTTTGTGGGCAAAAGCATTCCCGCTGCCTCGTATACTGCATATAGTCACACATTTAATGTTAGCGGTTGATGTACTCTGCTTCTCTTTGTATATTATTAGTGGTCTGCTCGGCTCTCAACGCCCATTTCTTTTTTTTTCCCCTTTTAGTCCCAGAACCTCCAGTGAGGGTGTTGTTTCCAGAGGTCCGCCTTTCATCAGCCAGGGTGGTGTGGGAGCCTCCATCAAACCCCAACGGAATTATATTAGGTATAAAACACACACACACACACACACACACACACACACACACACACAATCGTGCAAAAACACAAAGGAGGGCAGTGGGGGTTGAAATTCATCACCTAGTGTTTTATATTTAATAGAGCTGAAAAACAGTCTCCTTTTCAAAATTTACAAAGTCAAAATACACACAAAAGCTCACAAAAGAGTATTTCTAAAAGTCAAGCATTTAGCGACTAGTTACTTTCTATTAGTTTGTATGTTGTCATAGGCGCAGCTGTGACATGGTTACCTGTTGAAACTGTAAGATGGCAGAAAAACTTGACTTAAGTCAGCCTGGAGCTCCGCAACTCCCATCCATTCATCAACTGCACCGCTTATCCTCAGTAGGGTCGTAGGGGTGCTGGAGCCCATCCCAGTTATCTTCGGGCAGTGGGCAGGGGACACCCTGAACTGGTTGCCAGCCAGTTGCTGGGCACACAGAGACATACAACTCGCTCAGCACGAGGAGAACATGCAAAGTCCATACAAAAAGGCTGGTTGCTGTATTTGAACCCATGACCTCAGAACTGTGACGTGGACGTGCTAACCACTCAGCTGCTGTGCCGCGAACTCCGCAACTCACTTCAACATAATTTGTTGGCGCCCGAATAGGGATGTCAAACTGATTGTAGGTCAGGGGCCAAATGGTAGAAGAACAACTCTCACAGGGGCCAGACTAGACAACGAATGGCCTAAAAAGTATGCCTTACCTGTAGCGGTGAGGATTGTTCCAGGTATCACAATTAAATCATGATTATGATTCAGGGATATAAGATTTCATTATAAAACGATTATTGAGGGTTTTTTCCTCAATGTGTTTTATTCTTCACTAAAATTTAATCTCTTGCGGCGTTAATCAACTGCGCTTTTGTAGACATAAGCAAAACAACAATTGAATTCATTTCCACTTTTATATATAACTCAGGAAAGGTCGTACAAACTGTAAAAGAACAAAAAAAGTACACAATACAAATATCAGTGCAAATGATTTAAAGGATTTTTTAATGATCCAAAAGTACATTTATTTTTTGTGAGTTGTATAAAAAAAATATGTATCTGAATTTGGGAACTTTGCTGTTAGATTTCATATATATTATACAAAGGAGCTTGAGCTTTTATAAACCTCTGCAAAGAAACCCAGGTGCTACTTTTTTATTGTATTTTTTAATCCATGTGCTAACCAATATTTCCAATCACTAGGGATAGAAAGCTTATTTTTTTTAGCTAATAGTGCAGTCAAGAGAGATTTGCACGCAGGACACAAATGCGTGAGTTATATTTGTAAGTAAAATAACAAAGGTGTTTCCTGAAGTCTTCTCTGGTTGATAAATGTTAGTCAGGAAATATAGCTACAGTGGGTGGTTTACTTTAATAGTAGTGTCTGGCTTTGGCGACATCGAGTGGACATAATCTGAACTGCAAGTCATTGTTTAATGCGCTGCGACTCAATTATCTCCTGTGCTACTCTCAGCATTTGCGGGCCTGATCCAGCCCACTGGCCGTATGGTTGACATCACTGCCCTAAAAGCATCACTTTTGTGTAGACGAAGCATCTCAAGTTATGTCAACATACTTCCTCTGCACCAAGATGGGACAAGACAGTTATTTTATTTTACATTTTCATTGAATTTAGTGAAAGGCTTTTAAAAAGTAATGCTCAGATAATCATCATCTAATTGCCTTCTGGCTGGATTTCAAACCTTATTTAAATATTCAATTAGGGGGTTTTATGTCCGATTGAAAGAATCACATTTTCCGGTGAGTAAAGATTTTAACTTTTGTAGTTTTAGATAAATCAAAAAGTCCCTAATCCAGCTTTTATGTTATGGTATTTGGAGCCAGAAAGTGAGAATGAAATGACAAGACCAAATTGGTAAATGGTTGGCTGCGGATTGTTTGTATCTATTGAAGGTAACATTTGAGTTAGGGTATACTGTGGCTAGTCTAATGTTTGTTGATAAGATTGTTTTCTTCAGAATTTGTTTTCTCGATTGTATATATTTGAGGATTGTTCTGAATTATCTCCCCCATAAAGTGGCAGTGGTTAGCGCTTGTGCGGCACAGTTCATGTCATGGGAACCTGTCGTGGGTTCAAATCCAGCTGCTGGCCTTACTGTGTGGAGTTTGTATGTTCTCCCCGTGCTTGCGTGGGTTTCCTCCGGGCACTCCGGTTTCCTCCCACATTCCAAAAACATGCATTTCAGGTGAATTGGCCGGTCTAAATTGTCCCTAGGTGTGAATGAGCGAGCGAGTGAGTTGTCTGTCCCCGTGTGCCCTGCGATTGGCTGGCAACCAGTTCAGGGTGTCCCCTGCCCACTGCCTGGAGATGGCTGGGATGGGCTCCAGCCCCCCCGCGACCCTAATTATGGGAATAAATTCAGCCGAAACAAAGTTGTACAATAATTGACCAATCGCGTACCCCTTCAAAAATAAACAAGGTGAGAGAGACAACGTGGTAAAATGAAATAAAATGGTGGGATGATGAGATAAAATCAATTGTTTTCCTATGTCCTATATCAACGGTGCTCTCATTGCCGTGATCCAGACTTGATTCCTTTTGCATGAGGAGCAAATGTGATTGATGGTATATGTTGACTTATGGACATTGCCCAAGTTCTATAATTTACCACAGTAAAACCTCATGAACTTTGAGGTTGTTATTGTTTAAAAATGAAATTGTGAATAAGTACAGTACAGACGCTGCCTTTGTTGCTTCAGTGCTATATTTTTGGATGTTTAAGGTTAATATAAGTGTGTTTAAGGCTTGTATAAGTAACCTGTATAGTTTTGTACTAAAAAAAATAAACGGTTCATAAAATAATCTGCTCTAAAAATATGAATAAAGTTAAGTGTAACCTACTTTTGGAAGATGTGCTTCGAGAGGTCCTCCTCTGTGGTAAAAAGTGGCCGAAAAAAAGCCTCCCGACCATTTTCTCAACCGCATCAAGCTTTCTTATTCCCCTTTCATTTCAAAAGAAACGGTTTGCCTCTTCTTTACACTTTACACCAACCATATTGAATGGATGCACGAGATATTAAACAATAAAAATGTCATAGTTCTTAGCGCGCTGGAGATACAGTAAAGAATGTTTACACAATAACTAGGAAGTAGGAGATGGATTTCTTCGTCGGGGTGGACGCTGACCTCTCACAGCGCCACACGATGGGAAGAAGCACTACAGCACTGTCCTCTACTCGAAAAAAGGTGCATTCAACACAAAAGCTAACTTACAGCAATGTCTGGAAATTTTTCAACATCCCGGGAAAAAATGATCAGATCTACTGTTTTTCATAAGTCGAATGGTTGTAAATAAGGGAGCGTCTGTATAAGCAAGGGCAAATTGTTTTTGGTGCGCGGCCTGGTACCAAACGGCCTGGTACTGGTCCACGGGCTGGTGGTTGCCATCCACTGGTTTAAATGACAATCAGAGTTGTCCTGCATTTGTATCAATCATGTATACTGTGCCTTTTAAACATGTTTTGAAAAACAATCTCTTCAACCCGGAGCTTGAGCTGCACTTTATTTGTGTCCACACAAGCCATAAGTGCATGTCCAACATGCTTCGCCTCTATAATGTATATTGTAAATTGAAAACATGAATATAGATACATATTGATAAGGTTTCCCAAGTATGAGCGTGCCATGTAAGAGCTATCTCGTGGACGAGCAGATGAGGTCTGTGGGTCTTTGTATGTCACATTCGCCAGCTTAACAGTGGTAAGAATCACTTGTCCTCTCTGCAGGGCAAAGAGAAAGATGTGTGAGCCTAATGTAAGCAGGAATGCATTTAAAAGTGCCGCTCGCTGACACAATCGGGCAACGGCCGGTAATCCCGCTGTGCCCTTGCTCGGACCCGTGGAGTGCACACGGTGCATGTTTGTGTTTATATGCAGAGACAAAGGGGCAAAGTTAACATAAAGTGTATGGTCTCATTTGGTGCAAGGTGCCTTTTATGAATAATAGCTTCTGTGTGTCCTTTCTGCATCCTGGCGCTATACAATGTAGTCACATTGTTTAGTCATTAAAGGCATTAACATCATCCATCTAGTTTATATAGCATGTCCTGATTAGCCGCCGAGTTCAGTTGGAGCTTATAATAGCCCGGAGATATAATATAACAATACGGACAGGCATATTTTCTTTATCATTTGCGAAAGTGACAACTAATATTGCTGCTGAGGAGGCATAGATGATGTTTGAAACATTTCTACAGGAACAGTGTATATTATTTAGCGTCTCTTAGTGGTTAAAAACATAATTTATTAAAGAAACAACCACAACGGTTTCAATAATAAGCAAAAATACATGAACTGTCATTTGAACGCGCTTTAAATAAATATATAGTTTAATAAATTTGCCTTATCCATGAGAAAGCTGACATAATTGTTTTTCATCTTGCTGCTAAGACTAGACAAAAAAGTGAGGAGAAAAACTGTGCAGTTTGTTCACTTTGAGTCTTAATAGTTGGTATTTTACTTGTGCTTTTTAGCAATAGTTTTTGGTTGCACTACGCAATATAGTACAACAACATTTAGGGTCAAATCATACATGCTGTCCGTTCAAAAGTTTAGAAACAAAAGTTGTTTTCTAAAAATAAATTTTGGTCAGAAATAACTCAATTTAGTTTTGCAATAAATCAAAGAAAAATGAAAAATGTTCTTTAGTAAAACTCAACAACATACTCCCCTCCTCCTACCATCATTTTTTCAAATTCAGTACTAAACAACACCTAACAATTGTGTTATTTTGTTAAATTGTACAACTGCCCCCAATATTTTTCAACGTTTTGTTTTGTTCCTACTGTCACACCAATATATAAAAAAAACTGAAAAAAGAAAAACAACCTCCAAAATAAGATGTATTGGTTTAATAATAAAATAATTACAAACAAAATCCCCTCCTCCCTCCTAAGTGTCTCGTTTCATACTAAACAATGCCTAAAGTAGTAGATCAGTTGATTTTTTAACCAATTCCGGTGATTTTCATACTCAGGTTCTTTTAGATTGAATAGAAATGCCATAACTATGAAATGGACCCGTCCATCCATCCATTATGTGCACTGCTTATCTTCAGTAGGGTCGTGGGGGTGCTGGAGCCTGTCCCAGCCATCTTCGGGCAGTGGGCAGGGGACACCCTGAAGTGGTTGCCAGCCAGTCGCAGGGCACACAGAGAGAGACAACTCATTCGCTCGTTCACTCCTAGGGACAATTGGGATCGGAAAAATTAACCTGACATGCATGTTTTTGGAATTTGGGAGGAAACCCACACAAGCACGGGGGAGAACATGCAAACTCCACACAGGAAGGTTTGATCCCATGACCTCACAACTGTGCTGCGGACGCGCTTACTACTCAGCCGGTGTGCTGCCTATGAAATACACCTTCAAACTAAAATTAATTTTTGGAACTAATAAAATATTTAACAGAAACGACAATCTCAGCACTGGTTAATTTTAACGCGTGCGCTACAAGAAATCTGTACGTTCCTCGAAGCGCTACATCTAGAAGTGTTAAATATACAGTCGCGAGCATGCTAGCTTGTTAACTTGCAGCAGTTCTGAGTATTTCATGAACTACACAAACGCAGCCAAGCACGCTGAGCCGCAAGCGTCCCCATTCACGCGCATTTTGCCAAAAGCCAGCAGCCCGCGTTAAATATTTATGCGATGCATCTTTCCCACGGCAGGAAAAAAAAACGAGAGTGTCTTTTTAAGAAAACGAGACAGTCCTCTTTTGTAATGGAGATTTATCCTCATGGATCTCGTCGGCGGGGATGTCCCGCAGATATCACCTACATAACGGCGAGCTCGGAAAGCGCTTGTTTTGATGTAGCGGATTTGCCATCTCGCCGTTATCGTGTAATCTGGCTCGCTTGATGCTTACATCCAGCAAACAATTGGACAAACTGATGAGATTATCGCAAAACGCAAACAGATTAGATGCCCGTCAGCAGATTAGCGTCACGGCAGTTTTAATGGAGACCGATCGTTTCCGGCATTGAGCCTTTTTGCTCGGGAATTTCGTTGGATTTTCTAAATAGGGATACATAAGTGTGTACTCGCAGATTCACAGTCGCCCTGTTTTCTAAGGTTACCATCGTTTGAAAGATTTCAACTCAATCAAAAAACACACTGTTGTTGTATTGCTGAGTAAACAGTGTTGTTATAGTGAACATCAAAGGATAGGTTCTGCTTTTTCTTTTTCTTCTATTGGTGCACTTTTATCCGATATTTTACTATTTTGCATCTTGCAAATGCTTGTTGGTGTCAGGGGCTCTCGTAGGATAGTGTGGAAACAAAATTCAGAAACATAGATTAGTACAACTGAACAATTGTCATTTATTAGAGCAGTGTTTGTCACACAGAAAGGGAGGCAACAGTGTAACAGTATCCAGAGCATGGCAGGCAAACAAGCATTTCCAAATGAACATGCGAATGGTTCGGAGATTCCAGCAGCAAAGTCGAAAGTCCAAACGCTTATTATCAGTATTAGTCAGTATTAGTAGTCTGGGAGGTCAGGTTGGGGTTTGGTACACTGAGTAGACAAGAGAGCTGTGACAGGGGTGCTTGGAACGTGACGAGAAAGGTAACAAACTAGCAAGGAACCAAGGGGATTGAGTACTAATAAAGGAAAGAGGAAAAGTCGTGATAGGAGGGAACAACTGCAGGGAAATCAAAACAAGTGACAACAGCTTTGAGGAGGAGAGACCAATAAAGATGGTGAGCATACAGAGAAACACAACTCACAGTGTAGGATTGTGACAGTTGGATTTACTTATTTATTATTTTTCATCCTGGTCTGAATTCCAGCTCAATTTCCGCAGATTTTAAGATGTACTTACAACCAAGGCAAGTGTTCAAGCACTACCTTGTAAGTATATAATATTTTTTTATATTTAGTCTTTTAATACATGTTCATATTGGAGTGCTACATCTTTTTTTTTTTTTACAACAATGTACACTAAGATATAATCAATGCCAATAAAGACAATTTAAATTCAAGATTAATTGCTCTGAATGTGACAGATAAGGTTTTTTTTTAACTCCAGTAATTACAAGTACGTTTACTTATACAATAGAACAGAATTATCTTGATGTCATTGACAACAACACAGTGAACAAGATAGACATGTAAACATATAAAGATTGCAAGGAGAAAAATAAGATGGGAAAAAATATTTACTATGTTGTGTTTGGAAACAGTAGTGTAATGAAAAGTGTTGCAATATCATTTAACAGCAAACCTATTATTCAATATACCATTCACAGAAAGAAACTGTCTCTGAACCTTGTTAGTCTTTGTTTGGAGAGGATAACTAACAGGTCAAAGAGGTGATGTTTGGGGTGAGAAGAGTCCTTTACTTGAAGTATTCATTAATTTATTTTAAAACCGCTTATCCTCGAGGCCGTTCTGCAGCCCATGCCAGATGACACTGGGGATTTCCAACACTGTGGACTCGTTGCCAGCCGATTGCAGGGCATATTTACACAGACAACCATTCACACACACTAATACCTGGGGACAACTCACACCTGTAAATCAATATTTTCAAAAGTAGCTATAATTGCATTTACAGTCCACGCTATTTTTAACTCGACCCATTCTTGCAAGCATCTATTGCGACCTGTGGAAAAATGGATGTAGGTGTACGTTATCGCTATTACATGGCCTGCTGCACATGAGACAGGAAGCGCATGTACACCCTGATTCCCAGCCAAGAGGATGAGAGCATGTACGCATATATGAGAATGTCACAACCTGAGCACTCTAGGACTTGTTTGCCTTCACACTATGATTTTCTCCATGCAAACACGTTCCTCTTCATCACTCTGTTTCAGGCTACCAGATTGCATACCGCCTGGAGCAAAGGGATAGTCAGCAGTGGACCACAGTGGAAGTTGGTTCCAATGGACGGCAGTTCACCGTTACGGGACTCACCCCAGAGCAGACGTACGTCTTCCGACTGGTGGCTCGCACTGCTGTTGGCTGGGGTCAAGAACTTGTGGCCCTGGTGGTCACCACAGAGCGGAGAGGTAAAATTAAAAAGAGTGCTAGGATTAGTGGAGACAAGCAAATGGCATTACGGGCTAAGGTTTGTTGAAACGTGTGTATAAGAAACATCTGCATCAATCAAGTCAAGTCATGTTTATTTGTATACCCCTTAATCACAAGGCGTCTCAAAGGGCTGCACAGACCACAGATTATTGCAAACCACAGACAATTATTACACCATCCCCTGATCTAAAACCTACATGCGGGCAAGGAAAAACCTAAATTCTTCCCCCTGAGATTCAATTTGCAACCTCAGTGGATCTGTTTAAATCTAGGCTTAAAACACACTACTACGTATTCTATAGCATATGAATAACCAATATTTTATGTTGACAATATCTGTGTATTATTTGTTATTGCAACATCCGTTGCAGCCTGGTCATCCTGGAAGAGGGATTACCTCATGTGCGGTCCCTTCTCAAGGTTTCTTCGTGTTCGTTCCAATAGAAAATTTGATTCGATTGCTTGGAGTGGATCGGTGATCGGGAGCTGAAGTACTCAATTTGACCGCCAGAGGGCGGTAGGGAAGAAAGCATGTGTTTATCGACTTTGCTGGTATTTATTAGGGGTGCCTTGACACAAAACCTAACAAAAGACACTTGCATATATACTTTTATTTTGTGTTTTTGTAAGAATACCACTAAAAGTGATAATCAAAAGTTTTTATTCACAAAATATTAACAGGAAGTGACTGACACAAAATTTCACATACTAATTGTCAATTTCATATATTGAGTTTTTTTTTTTAATTGCTTGAATTTCAATTTTACAGTCCAGTTAAGAGCATTATAAATGTTGCTTGTGAACTGAAGTTTTTATATTGCAATCAATGAATAATTTGTAAAAAGTAAAAAAAAAAAAAAAAAAAAAGCAGAAAGAACGGAGAAAGAAAAGCTTTTTTTTCACATTTGTATTAACAAGAAACAGACAGAAACAGACAGAAATTACTAAATTTTCAATAGGTTCAATTAAAATTTGGTTCATGGTTGACAGATCCCTGTAACCGCATGGATTGTCAGGGAACCTTTGAGGACGCAACTCTGGACAACCTTCTCCACTGTTGACAGTCCCTGGCCTCTTCTTGGGTGGTGGCAAAATTAGCACCAGTCCATTCCTTAATGTTGTCAGCCCAATTAAGTTTGAGTTTAATAAAACCTGGATTTTCATGTAAAAAAATATGTTTAATGCATAATTTACAATAAATGATTCACCCAAAAATCTAACTACAAGTCAACCTTTTATCGAATTAATTATCCAAAAACAGGATTGATTCCCCAACTAGGGGGCGTAATAAAGCAAATTCTTTAATTTCACATATTTGTTTAAAAAAAAAAGAGATTTTTGATACTAACACATCAGTCCTTTTTCTCTGCCAGTGACGGACAATGAAAGAACAATCAAATGTGTTTCTGCCACTTACAAAATAATAAGAAAAACTTTTTGGAGCTCAGATTTTACATCAATTCCCGATTTCAACTTTCAAATTGTGAACATTGAGATAGAAAGATTCACGCTTTGTGAATCCACTTGATTTATACTCTTTAATTCAATTGTATCCATTTTATTTAAACCCTTTCAAGACCTCCATTGGCTCTTTTTGTGACTTATAATAAAACTCTCTCCCCTAGGGAAGAATAAGTATGTGTATTGAAGATTGAAAAGGGATGTCTTAATGAAATATTGGAACCTTTTTCGCTCTCATATGTTTTGTTTCTTTGTTGAATCCTTCCAACGTATGCTTAAAAGTCGATAAAAATAGAAGCGTCCGGGTGAAATCATCCATCCACCTGCAAAATGTGATTACTTGATGTGTGTTTAGAGCACAACATCTCATCTTAAATTCATTGCGAAGAAACTTCCCCGAAGGAATCGGTACGCAATCAAAATGATGTATGGGAAAATGAAACAATATCTACAGAGGCGGCTGCAGCACATGGCGAGAAATGGAGGAAGCAGGTCGTCAACATGTAAAGCACCCGAGATGCCGGAAGCGACAACCTCTTTAAAAGCCGCTTCGGTGCATCTCCTTCATTAATGCGGAAAAATGCCAACCGCCGTGAACGGTGTCTTCAAGCATCAGCTTCCTGTTGTGGCAACCTGGTTACCTGATTAGCTTATATTAGCTGCACTTGGATTGATTTCGCGGTGGATTTAGTATGGGACTGATTTCTATTTCTCATCTCATCTCATTAGCCGCACCGCTTATCCTCCAAAATAAGATGTATTGGTTTAATAATAATAATTGGAGCCCATCCCAGCCATCTCCGGGCAGTGGGCAGGGGACACCCTGAACTGGTTGCCAGCCAATCGCAGGGCACACAGGGACAGACAACTCACTCGCTCAGTCACACCTAAGGACAATTTTGGACCGGCCAATTCACCTGAAATGCATGTCTTTGGAATGTGGGAGGAAACCGGAGTGCCCGGAGGAAACCCACGCAAGCACGGGGAGAACATACAAACTCCGCACAGTAAGGCCGGGAGCTGGATTTGAACCCACGCAGGAGGTTCCCACGACCTCAGAACTGTGCCGCGCACGCGCTAACCACTGCGCCGCCGTGCTGCCCTGATTTCTATTTTTATAATAAATTTAAATTTCTTTTTTTTTAATTCTCATTTTGATAAAATAAAGACAGGAGTGTGTCCAATAATTAAACTAATAGAGTATATTTTGGATGAACTATCAATTATGATACAGTATGCCCACACTATAACGTGTTAACCTTTCACATTCTCGCTAATTCGCGGATTTCGTTTCATTTATTTACTTTATTTTGGTCCCCTTGGGGAAATTTGTTTCCGCCAAGTGGACCGGGGGGGTACAGTCAGTGCCATCGCAGTAAAGCGTGCACCAAATGACCGTTTTACAGCACCTGGTATTTCAAGGTGGTCTCCCATCAAAATACTAACCAGGCAGGTGAAAATAAGCTGAAACCCAGTACGTATTTTAAATTAGTTAATGATTTTATTTTGGGTTTTTTTTGGCGGGGTGCACCTTGATGAAATGCTTTGCAGAATAAGGCAGACAAATAGAGAGAGAGAGAGACACAGAGAGAGAGAGAGACATCGAGATACACATTTAGGCTGCATGAGGAAAGGTGCAGGACACAATTTTTTCTCAGCAAGATGCAGTAGAACGGAGAGCAGCTGTATGGTCACAGTACAGTAGAAAAGACTCTATGATATGAATTGGCTGAGATCAGGACTCTGGGCAGGCCATATCATTGATTCAATTTTTCACTCTTCAAAGATAATGTTTCCCCATTTTACTGTGTGACATGGAACATTGTCCTGCATGAAAACTGCAGGCTGATTGGAAATGAAAGCAAGGAACCATGTGCTTTTGGAGAAGGCTCTGATACATATTTGCATTCACTTTGCCATGTGGCTGTGCAAGGAGCCCAACTTCTGCTGCAGAAAACATGCCCCAAACCATGATACTTGTTCCTCCACCTTTCAATGATTTTTTCAAACACTTAGGGTTTCGCCTTTCTCCAATGTGTCGCAGAACAAAATGCTTCCCATCAGACCCAAATGAATTGAAGTTTGAAGTTTGGTCACTGCAGTGTGGGCCTTTAGTCTAAATGCTCTTTGACAACACTGTATGGCGAGACAAACACCAAATGCCGCACTGAACTGTCGAGCAATTCCAGCTGCAGTGTGAAGATCTTTGACATCCTCTGGAGTGACCTTTTCTCTCTTACATTTGTCCTCCGTGGACAATCAGCCTTCTTGGGTGACTTGAATGAGTTTGTAGTTTTGTAAAGATTGCATATTCTTGAAATCACAGATTTGGAACCATCAACTGGTCTTGCTACGGGTGATCGTGTCATCCCTCTCGTTTTCATCTGGACAATCTCCTGCCGGGGGCTTTCAGTCACTTAAGAACAGCCCTCCATCATGCAAAGTCAGTGAAACTGGCAGTTAGAATTCCAGTTATGGAAGTTGACAGATAATCAAGGAAATTAGCACCATGTGCTAGATTAGCACCATTAAGTGGGAGGCACCTGAAAGTGTTGTCTAATTTTGCTCAATGCATTTATGGCAAAATACGGGGTTTTATTAAACTTCAACAGTTGTAGTGTTGTATTAGCATGGTATAGACACCACAAAATATCCTTAAACCCCTAAGTAGTGAAGATGGTATTATTTTAAAAGTATTGTTTTTTTTTATATATATATAAGTTCTTTAATTTTGATCTCCAGTGTAAATTCATAAATTTGTGACTATCCCTGTAGACTTTTAAGGGTGGCTTGTTTTACAATGGATTGCCATGACATCGACATCACACGTCCTTTTTTTATTTAAAAAACTGTCAACACTAGTTCTGATGCAAACCTGCCACGTCAGAAGTTTGCAGATGACACTGCTATCGTGGGATGTGCCAGAAGTGGGCAGGTGGAGGAGTACAGGAAATTGATTCAGGACTTTGTCCAATGGAGCAACGCTAACCACCTGCACCTGAACACCTCCAAGACCAGGGAGATGGTGGTGGACTTCAGGAGAACTAAAACTCACCCGGTTCCTGTAACTATCAAAGGAGAAGGTGTAGAATTTGTCCAGACCTACAAACACCTGGGTGTGAAGCTGTACAATGAACTGGACTGGACTGCCAACACAGAAGCTCTATGCAGGAAAGGTCAAAGCTGACTGTACTTCCTCAGAAGGCTGTCGTCCTTCAACATCTGCAAAAAGCTCCTACAAATGTTCTATGAGACTGTTGTGGCAAGCGCCCTCTTCTATGCGGCAGCGTGTTGGGGAGGCAGCACCAAGAAGAAGTATGCCTCTCGTCTTAATATAATGGTGAGGAAAGCGAGCTCTGTTGTGGGCACAGAGCTGGACAGCCTGACAACAGTAGCTGAGAGATGGGCACTGAAAAAGCTGCGGTAAATCATGGACAATTCACCACATCTGCTGTCACAGTCTTGTTCCACGGACAGAGGAGATCATTTCTTCCTCATGCCATCAGGCTCTTTAACTCCACTCGGGGGAGTAAAAGCCCACATTAAACCACACCCCCACATTGCATATTACCCTATTTTTATTACAGTGTGTATTTTATGTAGCACTTTTTAAATACTCTATATCAACACATTACATTGGGTATTGGGTATTTATGTATTGTATTCCTTTTACTTTATTATTGTTTTATTTTCAACACAAGGATACTGCTGGAAGTGTGAATTTTCATACAGGGATGAATAAAGTATCTATCTATCTATCTATCTATATAAGAGATTCTTCTCTCAGCTCTGTCAAATCTTTCAGAAGAATAACAATATTAAAGTCTATTATGTTGTTGATCCTTCAACAGCCAAGTGATGATGTCACACATCTAGCAAGCCCTATCGGCCTCTCTAGTGCACTTTAATTGGTTGGCACACACATAGCATCCCTATCTTCTTTTCCCAGGACCACCATTCACAGCTCAACTGTTCCACTTCACTGGCGTGACGGCCCGTTTCCAATAGTCTCATTGAGAATTGTTTCAGATGATAGCAAATAGGCCGAATTAATCCCACGAAAATGAAATTGGTTCTATGATGGTATGCGTGTGTGAGTGAGGGTGAGTTTTTGCGGATATTGTGCCATAAAATATGATTCTCTTTCTCCTGGAGATGTTAATGTCTGCAGTGGAGAGGTTAGTAAACAATTGACGGCAGACGTTTTAAAAGTGAACGTCTGTGTTGTATTCAATTGGGTTTCCGATTCTCTTCTGACCTTTTGCCTTATTGCTGTCGTTCACCCATCGTTTTTTATCCTTAAATTGGATAATGTTGACATAAAAGCGCAGTCTCTTGTCAAAATGTGATACTATTATCAGAGCATTATTTTCTCTTCACAAAAATAACCCATCCATCCATCCATCCATTGTCTTCCGCTTATCCGAGGTCGGGTCGCGGGGGCAGCAGCGTTAAAAGGGAAGCCCAGACGTCCCTATCCCCAGCCACTTCCTCCAGCTCATCCAACGGGACCCCGAGGCGTTCCCAAGCCAGCCGAGAGACATAGTCTCTCCAACGTGTCCTGGGCCGCCCCCGGGGCCTCCTGCCGGTGGGACATGCCCGGAACACCTCCCGAGGGAGGCGTCCAGGAGGCATCCTTATTAGATGCCCGAGCCACCTCAACTGGCTCCTCTCAACGCGGAGGAGCAGTGGCTCTACTCCGAGTCCCTCCCGGATGACTGAGCTTCTCACCCTATCTCTAAGGGAGAACCCAGCCACCCTGCGGAGGAAACTCATTTCGGCCGCTTGTATCCGGGATCGAGTTCTTTCGGTCATGACCCAAAGTTCATGACCATAGGTGAGGGTAGGAACGTAGATCGACCGGTAGATCGAGAGCTTTGCCTTTCGGCTCAGCTCCCTCTTCACCACGACAGACCGGTACAGGGTCCGAATGACGGCAGACGCTGCACCGACCCGTCTGTCGATCTCCCGTTCCATCCTACCCTCACTCGTGAACAAGACCCCAAGATACTTGAACTCCTCCACTTGGGGCAAGACCTCCTCCCCGACACGGAGGGAGCATACCACCCTTTTCCGACTGAGAACCATGGCCTCGGACTTGGAGGTGCTGATCCCCATCCCGGCCGCTTCACACTCGGTTGCGAATCGCTCCAGCGAGAGCTGAAGATCACGGGCTGAGGAAGCCAACAGCACCACGTCATCTGCAAATAGCAGTGACGCAATGCTGAGGCCCCCAAACCGGACTCCATCCCCGCCAAGGCTGCGCCTAGAAATTCTGTCCATAAAAGTTATGAACAGAATCGGTGACAAAGGGCAGCCCTGGCGGAGCCCAACCCTCACCGGAAACGAATCCGACTTATTGCCGGCAATGCGGACCAGACTCTGGCACCGGGCATACAGGGACCGCACAGCCCGGATAAGACTGTGCGGTACCCCATACTCCCGAAGCACCCCCCACAGGGCCTCCCGAGGAACACGGTCGAATGCCTTCTCCAAGTCCACAAAACACATGTAGACCGGACAGGCAAACTCCCATGCACCCTCAAAGACCCTGAAGAGTGTATAGAGCTGGTCCAGTGTTCCACGGCCAGGACGAAAACCACACTGTTCCTCCTGAATCCGAGATTCGACTTCCTGGCGGACCCTCCTCTCCAGTACCCCTGAATAGACCTTACCAGGGAGGCTGAGAAGTGTGATTCCCCTGTAGTTGGAACACACTCTCCGGTCCCCCTTCTTAAAGACGGGAACCACCATCCCAGTCTGCCAGTCCAGAGGCACTGTCCCCGATGTCCACGCGATGTTGCAGAGGCGCGTCAACCATGACTCGCCCACAACATCCAGAGCCTTAATGAAGTCTGGGCGGATCTCATCGACCCCCGGGGCCCTGCCACCGAGGAGTTTTTTGACAACCTCGGTGACTTCAACCCCAGTGATACGAGAGCCCAACCCAGAGTCCTCAGGCTCTGCTTCCCCAGAGGAAGACGTGCCGGTGGAATTGAGGAGGTCTTCGAAGTACTCCACCCACCGATTCACAACGTCCCGGGTCGAGGTCAGCAGCGCCCCATCGGCACTATACACAGTGTCGATGGCACACCGCTTCCTCCCCCTAAGACGTCGGATGGTGGACCAGAATTTCCTCGAAGCCGTTCGGAAGTCGGCTTCCATGGCCTCGCCAAACTCCTCCCATGCCCGAGTTTTTGCCTCGGCAACCGCCAAAGCCGCATTCCGCTTGGCCAGCCGATACCTGCCAGCTGCTTCCAGAGTCCCACAGGCCAGGAAGGCCCGATAAGACTCCTTCTTCAGCTTGACGGCATCCCTCACCGCCGGTGACCACCAACGGGTCTGAGGGTTGCCACCGCGGCAGGCACCGACTACCTTGCGACCACAGCTCCGATCAGCCGCCTCGACAATGGAGGCGCGGAACATGGTCCACTCGGACTCAATGTCCCCCGCCTCCCTCGGGACATGGGCGAAGTTCTGCCGGAGGTGTGAATTGAAACTTCTTCTGACAGGAGATTCTGCCAGCCGTTCCCAACAGACCCTCACAACACGCTTGGGTCTGCCGGGTCGGGCCGGCATCTTCCCCCACCATCGAAGCCAACTCACCACCAGGTGGTGATCAGTTGACAGCTCCGCCCCTCTCTTCACCCGAGTGTCCAGAACATGCGGCCGCAGGTCCGACGAAACGATGACAAAGTCGATCATCGAACTACGGCCTAGGGTGTCCTGGTGCCAAGTGCACATATGGACACCCTTATGTCTGAAAATGGTGTTCATTATGGACAGACCATGACGAGCACAGAAGTCCAATAACGAAACACCACTCGGGTTCAGGTCAGGGGGGCCGTTCTTCCCAATCACGCCCCTCCAGGTCTCACTGTCATTGCCCACGTGAGCGTTGAAGTCTCCCAGCAGTACGAGGGAGTCCCCAGGGGGAGCGCTCTCAAGCACACCCTCTAAGGACCCCAAGAAGGGTGGGTACTCCGAACTGCTATTTGGTGCATAAGCACAAATAACAGTCAGGACCCGTCCCCCCACCCGAAGGCGGAGGGAGGCTACCCTCTCGTCTACCGGGGTGAACCCCAACGTACAGGCGCCGAGCCGTGGAGCAATTAATATGCCCACACCGGCTCTGCGCCTCTCACCACGGGCAACTCCAGAGTGGAAGAGAGTCCAACCCCTCTCGAGAGGACTGGTACCAGAGCCCAAGCCGTGCGTAGAGGTGAGTCCGACTATATCTAGTCGGAATTTCTCAACCTCACGCACCAACTCGGGCTCCTTCCCTGCCAGAGAGGTAACGTTCCATGTCCCAAAAGCCAGTTTCTGTAGCCGGGGATCGTCGCGCCAAGGACCCCTCCCTTGGCTGCTACCCAGCTCTCTGCGCACCCGACCCCTTTGGCCCCTCCTACAGGTGGTGAGCCCATGGGAAGAGGGTCCCACGTCGTCCCTTCGGGCTGTGCCCGGCCGGCCCCCGTGGGTAAGGGTCCGGCCACCAGGCGCTCGCCAGCGGACCCCACCTCCAGGCCTGGCTCCAGAAGGGGGCCCCGGTAACCCGCGTCCGGGCGAGGGAAATCGAGGACCAAAGTTTTCTCTCATCATTAGGGGTCTTCTGATCTGCGTTTTGTCTGGCCACTCACCTAGGACCTGTTTGCCATGGGTGACCCTACCAGGGGCTTAAAGCCCCCGACAACATAGCTCCTAGGATCATTGGGACACACAAACTCCTCCACCACGATAAGGTAGCAGATCAAGGAGGAGCAAAAATAACCAAAAATGTACCATTTTACTTCTCATTTTTTAAGGTTTTGTGTATCTAGCTCCCTCTATGCGAGGCAAATGTTATGTAAAATAGATGCACATTTCTCAACCTACAAGTATTTTTAAAAATGCACGTTTTTTCACTTATATTTCAAAATCAATATTGCTTTGGTTTTGTTGAACAAAGTGTTGTTACCACTAGGAAGCACTAAGTTATATTTAACATCGTGTCATGATTACTAATCTGACTCAGCTATGCCCGCTCATTTGGCCCCAACTGCCTCAGGTTCTGATTGGCTCCCTGTCAGTATTTGAACCCAGTCCTGTCTGTCCCCTTTTGTCCATCTGTCTGCAAACCTCAGTGTATACTAGGCAAGCCTTTTTCGACCCAGACTCCCACCTGTCCCGTTTCTGCTCCCGTCTGTCTCCGGCTACGACCCGTTTTGATCCTGACCACGTCTGCTCTCTCTTCCCGACTTAAGCCCCGTTTTTGATCCCGACCACGTCTGCTCTCCCATGCTGGCTTGTGACCCGTTTTTCCGTCCCTGACACCGCCATCGCTCGCTGTGGAAGATCCACTTCTGTGTTCGGATCACAATCTTGAGTACGAGAGCGACTTGCTTCCCAAGCCTAGCGAAAACCGGATAGTGGGCGCAGGCCTTCTTCTTTCCTTTAATAAAACTTGTGAGAAAAGTAACGCAATTGGGTCCTGTTTCCGTTCTGGTCCTGACACATTGTCCCTTTATAACAAACGAATCTCTTCGGTTTGAGTTATTATTCATCAGGCAACACAAGCAGGAGTTTGCTTAAAAATAACCAGTTTTTTGAGCAATAGTATTTCCGAAACAAGTAGGGATAATAGGTCAAATTGAATAAGTTGTAGATCAGTCCAAATCAGGTTATTTTTGACCCAATTGTTTTAAGAATGGTTCTTACAGAGGGATTAAAACTTTTCGCTTGCAGTCAAGCTAAAGCAACAGTAAATGGTGATTTTATTTATTTGTTTACAATTTTTTGTTTTCTAAATTCTAAGATCTCAGAAGGAGTCGGCATCCTTGGTTGTACTCTTATCAAATGTTTTGAAAGAGACTGATGAAAAAAGGTGATAAGAGGCAAGAGGAAAGCAATCCAATTTGTCTTAATTACTGGTGATAAGGATGAATGGAGATTCGTGAGCGTGCGCGCGCGATCACGCTTTGCACGCCTGTGCAGATTAATTATACCTCAGGGTGAATCAATAACGCTTTTATTACCGCACATAGTCAATATCCTCATAGCCCTGAAATGAGACAGCCAAGTTCCCTTAAGCGGTGTGTGGGGCTTTATTTTCTTTGCACATTTATTTTATAAATCCACACAGACATCAAGTCAGTTAAAGTAGGAGCAACTTGTGAGTCTTTGGTCCACGTGCCTCCTTTCTAATTGAATATGAGCGACGCAGACCAAAGCAATCGCCGTCTCTCGTCATTCCTGCTCCAGCTGTTATGTCGTGTTTCATTTCATCAGTCTGCGCGCGATGCATGAAAATGTATACGCTTCAAACTCGATGGGAGAGTGAATCACCGCCGAATTCAGAAAGTGACAAAGGCAAAGCGGATGAACGCACTAACATGAATTACTCATTTGATTCGGCCTGCTGTTCAAATTGTCTTTCAACGTACTTCATCCTTACAAGGGAGTAAAGTACATTCATCATTTCCTGGTTCAACGTGTTTTCAAATGCTGACAGATTTGTATGGAAGTGGAAATCGGCACATACCTTCATAATTGCCTCGTGCTATTTATTGATTCCTTTATATTGAGATGGGTTATATCATGAACACAATGCCGACACTGTCTATACCTCTATGTTTTATGGTAATGACAAAACAATAAATACAAATTAAAAAGATCACAGTAAGATTAACTGGCCACTTATATCATAACTAGAGATGGTCCGGTCCAATCCAGGGCAAAATATTAAATCATTATTTATTGTTTTATTGGCAAAAAAGATCTAATCCATAGATTCAAACAATGACTCATTTCCTTAAATTCAAGTCGCGACTTATTCTTTGTTGACCCCACAATTACTTCTTCGTGTTCGGAGGCTCCTTGTGTCAGACTGAAAGAAAAGCTTATTGCAACTTTATAATGAAATAATCACACACTCGTCTGCATGCTGAAGTTACTCGTAATACAGCAAGTAAACCGGCTCTTTGTCTTGGGCGAAACCAAGAGATCAATAACAAGTTTATTACATGCACACAGAGATGGGTAGAGTAGCCCAAAACTCACTCAGGTATAAGTACCGTTACTTCAGAATAATATTACTCAAGTAAAAGTAAAAGCAGTCATCTAAATACTTACCTGAGTAAAAGTCAAAAAGTACTAGGTGAAAAAAATTACTCAAATACTGAGTAACTGTAGCAACGTCATATTTATTGATTTTTTTGAAACAACCAATCAGATCATCAAATTAGCAAAGTCCATCCAATGTACTCCATTACTACCCACCTCTGCATTACTACCCACCTCTGCATACACATTTAATTATCTTTTCATTTGAGAAAAAGATTGGGATCGAAATCTACCAATGCACAATGGTATGTTTATCAGTATCAGATACGAAAAAAGTAGTATGGAGTCATCCTTTTGGTGAAAGCACACAAATAATTTGTCTTATAAACAAAGAAATATGCTACCTCATTAACTGAGATGTGTTTATATTTTAATTTTGTGTTTTGTTTTTTTTTAGTTTATCTGTAATACTATTTATCAAAAGGAGAAGTAATGCTTAACCCGGCAAATGAAGGATATTTTTGCTTTTCTGTACCATCCTTCTCATTAGTAGTGTTAGAAAAAAAAGGTTAAAATAATATACCATTTTAAAAAAGCACTCAAATGTCTTGACATTTCTTCCAAAGGGTTAAAAAGGTTTACGTTTCCCAGTACAGTCATACCCAGTCAAATAAAGCGAAAACTGATAAGACAGGAAAGGAATTTGGAGGACGGTGAAAAAAAAACAAGTCCAGTAAAGAGGATGGTTGTGGGGTAGTACACATGCACTTCAGAACACATTTAAAAATGCAGTTTTTTTTTCTTGATAACTAGACGCTAAATGTAATAACAGCTTTAGGAATGACTAATGTCGTTGTGGATGAGTGGTTACTGCATCAACCCCACAGTTATAATGTCCCTGGTTTGAATCCACCAGCCTCCTTATTCAGAGTTTGCATGTTGCCCCCAGGCCTCCGGTTACCTCCCACATTTATAAAAACATGCAGGGCAGATTGATAGGTGACTCCAGAGTGTTTCTAGGTGTGAATGTTCGTATATCTCTGTGTGCCCTGCATCTGACTTGCACCCAGTTCAGGGTGTCCCCTGCCAACTCCCAAAAATACAGCTGAGTTGGGCTCCAGGACCCTTGTGACCCAAATGGGGATACGTGTTTTGAAAAGTAACAATATTACTACCTATTATTTTTGAAGGCATATTCAAATGGATTAATACTAAAATTAATTGTATCCAAATAAAATGTGGAGTCACAACAATCGTTCTTTTTCATATGTGCAGAACGTCCACAGCCGCCCAGGAAGCTGGCAGTTCCTCAGGATGGCGTGGAAGCACGTCGACTTCGCCTCCATTGGGTGACTGGCAGTTCGGGCTCCACGCCCGTGAGGTACTTCACCATACAAATCAAAGAGCTGCCGGATGGAGATTGGATCGCAAATGTGGAGGATGTCCCACATAACCTGACTGTCTGGACTATTGACAGGTAATGAGATCAAATCTAACACCTTTTCATATGTCATCTCTATCACTGGTGATCTAGAGGTTTAGTGTTGGTGCTCTCACCTGGGTTCGGGTAGGATGCTTTGCGATTCTGATCGGCGATGTTTTTCGATTGGTCAGTCGTTACACGAATATAGTAGTAAAACCTGGTGTAGTATGCTTTTCCAATCATATCCACCGTATTTTGCGTTAAATAAGGTGCACTGGGTATGAGCTGCGCTTTCAAAGTCCTAGCCAAATTGGGGTTTTTAGGAGGCCAAAGATATGGTAAACTTTTTAAGTGTTTTCTTTTATAAACTTTGATTAAAGCTTCAGTTTTTAAGTGCAAGCAATGACAATTATAAAGCGCTAAGATTATATTGCAAATCATTGGTTTGTGTTGCGAGTTATTGCTCATTGTTTGTACTCGGAAGTGTTCTGTTCCTCAATATGAATAATGTTATGATTACTCTTTGCTTATTAATGCATTCACCTTGCACCAATGAGTAAATAGAGATAAGATACTGTCTCCCGACAGCATTTAAAAACATGCAGTTATTATTCCAGACCCTTTCCTACTATTTACAAGCAGCATGATTCTCAGTCGCACCACAGCCTTGAAAGAAAGTGATTCATTATTTTTTCTTCAGAGCTAAAAGTGGATGGAGGAATCATAAAGAAATATGTGTGTGTGTGTGTTTTATTGTGCAGGTTGAAACCTTTCACTTCGTATAAGCTGCGAATGCTGGCCACTAATGATATCGGAAGCAGCGTCCTCAGCAAGGAGACGGATGCCGTCACAACCTTACAAGATGGTGAGACCATGCACAATGACGAAAAAACCTGTCTTCTTAAAAATGAAATCAAAGAAATCTGATGTGGTAATATCAATTCTACATCCATTCGATTAACCGTAAATTTGTGACTACCGAGCGCTGCCGATTAAATTTAAGAACAAAACTAAATGTTATTTTTGTACAAGCCGAATACTTAAGATAGAAACTACATGAGTGATTACGAAAACAAGTCATTTTTTTCTCCGGCGACGAAAAAAAACACGAATGAGAGCTGTGTCGGGTAAAATATGAACCACATATTTTGAGACGAGAGCGCCGAAACAACCATACTGTGGAGAATAGCTTCAGGTTGCAACACAGACATGGTTGGTGTACTGTTGTCATCGGTGGTTTAAGTGGTAACGGACCAAAATGCATTAGCTTGCCATTGTTCCTCGAGGATTAAAGGAAACTCCAGTGACCTGAAAATGACTACAATAATACTGAAAGAGAACACAAGCGATTTTGATAGATAACTTCCACTGCTGTTTAATTCTGATGTATAAATTGCGGACTTGATTTCTGAGTGAAAAATCTGAAATATCTTTGGTGCGTAGTCAATATTGAATAAATTAGCATCACACCTTCTTTTGGTTCCTGTTTATCAACACATTGTTCTTCATGCTGGCGCCTCCACCTTCTCACCATTGATTTATTTATTACAACTTAGCCGGCGGTAGCT
Organism: Urocampus carinirostris; assembly: GCF_059441175.1. Classification (NCBI taxonomy): domain Eukaryota; kingdom Metazoa; phylum Chordata; class Actinopteri; order Syngnathiformes; family Syngnathidae; genus Urocampus; species Urocampus carinirostris. The sequence continues at coordinate 22,103,786 of NC_142356.1, forward strand.
CAATGTTGTTTATCAACTGCCAGAGTGATTGTTTTTCACTTAAATGCCACACCATATGCTTTTTTTTCTAGTATTTTCACAGTTGAAAAAGGTTAGTACATTTGACTAATTTACAATAATGAAGGTTGGGATGAATCATACCATGCAATTGGACCTCTGTGAACCACTCATTTAAAAATAATAATAAGAATAAGCTTCACCCAAGCTAAAGTGGCAGTGCTTAAATTATAGCAAAAAAGTAGCAAGTTTTAGTCCGGAAATTACCATATGTATTTTACTTGGTTTGTCTTTTAGCTCCCGAAGAGCCTCCTGAGATCCTCTCAGTCAGACCTTCAACGACAACCTCCGTACTGGTGCAGTGGAAGGTAAATGTTGCAGCAATGTATTTAATTTATTGTTACATTCATTTTAAAAATCATGTAATTAGTGTGTCAACTATTAAATCGGGTTTTTGCTTCCGTGCATGTTATGACATGCTTGGAAGCAATTAGGGCTGCTGGAGGAAAACCAGCACCCGCATGAAGGGAAGATAAGGTCCCCAAATGAAAACCAGTAGTCATTATCACAGAGCAAACAGAATATTTAATATGTGTGTCCCTATTTGTATATGCTCTTTTGGGGTTGTGTGTGAATGTTAGTACTAAACGAGCAAACTTCAGTTATATGCAATTGAACAACTATTTGGGATAAAGTAAAAGAAAAACTTTTTTTTTTTTACTTAATCCTGTAAGGCCCAGTGTTGTAAAATAACAACATTTGTATTGGTTCCAAAAATCTGTAGAATCGTTTGGGGTTGTTTCTTAGAGTTTCTTCACATTAACATAGTCAGTGGGTGTTAAGGTGCGACACTTGCATATAATCCCTGCCCACAGATGTAGAACCTTTACAATCTGCAAAACTTTGGCTGAGCAAAAACACTTTTAGAATTTTTTTTTTTTTTTTACTATAACAAAAAAATCAATCATGCAAGTGTTGTATTTTACTGAGGCATACATTTTTGCACTATTAGCCAAGAGGAATTTCTCCTAATCTGCGGCAGAATATCAAAACATTCTCACAACATTTTATATTTTTATTTTTTCTTGCAAACACCTCATTTTCATCTCCAAATTCATCATTGAAACACTTTCTAAATGTTTAAAAATGTTTATTATGTGTTTTTTTTTCTATTTCTGGGTCTAACTGGATAAAGCAAAAGCAGGCCGTTTGTTAATTTGTTACTATTGACCTTTAAAACTTTTGTCGGACAGCCTAATTTGCTTTAGACAAATACTTTAAAGGGACAGTGTATACTATTCGACCACTAGATGTCGTGCAACCTAAAACGAGTGCTAACAAGTGCTTTTTTTCTTGTGTGTACTTAAATAAAGGAGTTTAAATAAGCTGCTCCACTAAGGCTTGACCCCATCGCATATTGTAGGCTTTTTATGATAACAATCTATTACAGTAACTGACCATTATCCGCTCCCCTGACATGCTTTAGACAAGCACACTTTGGAAACGCAGTCTAAATACACGTTAATAATTCACCGTGGCGATAAAAGCCCTACAGAATGTGTGTTTGCGTTTAATGCATTATTCATCAACTCCAAAACATCAAGAGCGAAGTGACGATTGAAGGGCCGGATTAGCCAGTAGCGGGGCGAACGGACGGTCCCGGGGGTAGAAACACAGCCGCCCGTTGCGTAGCGTCTTCTTCGCTTCGTGTCTTAATGGCAAAGGCAGGAGGCTGCAAAAACAAAGTCGCAAGCGATGTCATCATCTTTTACGGCCCACTCGGGCTCCGCGCCGCTTTCAAAGTCATCTTTGTCAGCTGTACTTTTTGCCGTCAGTCAGCACTACCCGGGAAGATGAAGGCCCGGAATTTACGCAGTAGGAAATAAATGATTGGGTCTGCTTGTTTCCCCAGCGGCCGAGCGACGAGCGCATCAACGGGGTGCTGACGGGGTACCGGTTGTATTACAGAGAGCTGCCAACCAACTCAACTTTACCCGCTGATATGGTCCAGGGAACCATAGATGCACATATTACAAGTAAGTTTACTAATATGTACTGTATATACTCTCATATAAGCTAAATTAACAATAAAATGCAATGCTGAAATCAGGTGGCCGGCTTATATGTGCATAAAACAAAATGACCACACGGGGGCGTAAGTCACCCAATTGCTCACAACCATGCTGTGTCCTCGTGCTCCCCCCTCGCTTGATCTCTTTCTCCATGTTTTTTTTTCGTGTTTTATTGCCTTTTAGCACAAAATAACGAATCTCAAGAAAGTTAGTGATAAGGGGTAGGAAACGTGGAAAACAGTGACGACAATGATCTACTCGAAGAGGAAGTTATTGCAAAATATAAAAATAGTGCTGCTTAAAGGTACAGTACATGGTTTAGACATGTTTTATTTTTATCTTTATTATCAGTATATGCGTTTTTATTTTATACACATTTAAATAATTATTGTTGTTTAGGTACTGTACACATTTCGTTAATATTTTGGGTATGTATTTATTTCAGTATGTGGCAATTTTAAAGCAATTTTAGGGGTCCGCTTATATGCCATGTGTGTAATGATTGCCGATTGAGCCCACCTGCGATGGCTTAATTGGCGCCAACAGCCCGGACAGCTGATTGACTGTTGCTCTCTTTAAACCCCTGGCTTCCAAGAGGAAGCCGTCAGATCGTTATGCGAACTGTTGCCTTCAGCTCAGTAAGCCTTTTCGTCCGACTCTGTTCATGCCCTGCTTTTTTCTGCCTGATCTTTGTTGCCAACCTGTTTCTGGACCTGACTACGCCCCGTTCTGCCTGCCTGTTACCTGACCTGTTTTGCCCCGTTACCTGCCTGCCTCCTGCTACCGACCTCGCTTACGAACGCGACACAGCCTTTGATCTCCAGTCCCGGCCAACGACTTGCTATTCCCGCCTGTCTCCGATCCTCCTCGCCAGACACAGAAGTGCCACTTCTTTTGTCCGTCAGCCATCGGATCGTGGAAGCAAGCCTTACTCTCCTCCTTTATCAATAAAAACTGAGAAAACGAGCGCTTTTGGGTCCCGTCTCCGTTCCTGGTTCTTGACAATGTGGGCTTATATGCGAGTGTGTAATTCATATGATATATATGAAAATATAATAAACTGTCATTTTAATTTGGTGCTAATATGGTGTTTTTATTGTGTTCTTTGATCCCATAAAACATAAAAAAACAACTTCACATTCGCATCACATCTTGATGTAAATATTTCATAAACGTCTTACCCTCAGTCAGGTGCACATTTTACACACATGATATCAATATTTAGTATGGCGTATATTTGACCGATGCTACACGATGACGATTTTTACGGACAAATAAACAATCGGAGAGACCTGTTTACATGAATGAGCACAGAGATTACTCCCGTTGTTGGCATAGTCGATCCCGGGAGTGTTAAATGAATGGATGTTGTTATTAAAACTTAATGGTGGTTGGGTTCACATGAATTATAAATTAACTAAATTCTGATTAAGAAAGTGGAAAAATTCTGATTTTTATAAAACCCCAAAAAATATTTTTGGGTTACATAGCCTTTAACTAGGACTGAAAAATGTTTCACTGGGGATACAGTGAAGATAGAGGGTATACAACACTGAATGTAAGCACCATATAGCTAAATTGGTTTTGACAAGGTCACTAGCTGGATTTAAGAACTAACCGGGTAAGCCAATCTTTTGTAAAATGTGAATAAAACTGAAATAATGGTTGCTTCTTCCCATCTTAAAGGATGTCAAACGTCTCCATCTTTGTGACATTTATCAATGTTCTCGTCGATTTGTCTCTCTCTGTCACAGCCAAGAGCACCTTCAAGACTGTCAGCAGCTCTTCACTGACGGAGTTCGAGTTGACACGTAAGATTTTTCTTGTCATGATGAAAATCTATGCAAAACTGCCGTGTCCCGTTTTCACAGAACTCATCGTTGTATTTTCAGAGCTGAAGAAGTTTAGGCGCTACCAAATCCTCATGACCAGCTACAACATCGTGGGCGAGAGTCCTCCCTCTGAACCCGTGGAGGTGTCGGTCGGAGAGGCAGGCAAGTAGAACAAAACGGCGGCTCTTATTGAATTGAATTGTTTTTATTCATATGGATATCAACGTTATGAAACATTGTATGCAACGAGATTAGACATGGCACTCCAGGGTAAACATGTAAAATGGACTGCTTTTTATATAGCTTTTTCGAGTCACTGAAGACCTCCCAAAGCGCTTTACAATGTATTCCGCACTCTTAAACACCTGTAGGCACCAACATGCTTATCAGGGGCATTAGACACTTCGAAAGTAACTCGGAAGAGCCAGGAATTGGAATTGAACCTGCTAGCTTTCAGTCCTAAGATGATGGCTCTACCCTCTGATAACCCTAAAGAAGTAAACTGTGTTCTTACGAGTGCTTGAAAACCTTAAAAGGGCTTCTATTTGAATGATTTGTTTGGAAGGATTGAAAAGTACTTGAATTTAGGGTTAAGAACTTTTGAATGCTTTAAATTGTTGCCAAGTTTCTCAACAAGTGTGCTTAAAAATGACACTGACACTGCTCTCCGGTGGCTTCGCTTTGCCATTGCATTTCTTCTTCCCTCGTGATTTACAGCAGCTGGCATTAGTTTGTACCGTAAGTGTCATATCCCCGTGCATCCAAGAGAACAGGTTTATGCTAAACCAAAACAGGACGGAATGAAATGTGTATTAATGCAAGTATAATCATAGACATTTATTATGTGCCATGCCAAAAATTAGGGTAGCGTTTTCCGGTGGTAAATTGTGGAAGAACTTCCTGCAAATGACTTATTTTTACCTATCACCTACATTGGGAAATATTTTGACACATGTATTGCTCATTTATATTTATATATTTGTGATTTACTCTATCTATCTATCTACCTTGGTCATATCCCTCAAGAGGGGTGACCGACAGCAAGGCACACACATACAATAACAAAGAAAATAAAAGGGATCTCAAGATCTGAAAATCATATGTCTTGATAAATGCACACTCACGATTAACAATAGCATATATAAATCACAGATATATTTTTCGCTCTGCAAAATACATAATTCACAACGGACTTGTTATTTTAATGGTACTGGTTTTTTGGTTTTTTTTAATGGCTTAGAAAGTCCTTAAAAAGTGCTTGAATTTTACCATGTAAAGGGTGTACAAACCCTGGATAAAAGACTGTCAGGATAAATTGGTAAAATGTTTACAAAGTGCAATGAGAAACAGTAGTGCAAAAGCATTAAGCAGCAACAAAACACTATTAAATGATTCCCAAAAAGTCGCAAAATATATATTTATGCTGTCTGAATCCCTTTTGTGACGCTCAACAGAGCAGCGGCTTTTGTAGAAGCGGCCCCTCTGTGTTGATTAAGGCACTTCGTTAGCTTGGGCGCATTACAGGCTTTGTTGGTTTTCACTTTTGCTGCAATGTTTGGTCTGATCCTTCAGACTATTTCCCGTGTTGCGTCATTTGTGGACTGCCCTCGGTACAGCACTCTCCTAGTCAAGTCAAGTCATTTTTATTTGTATAGCCCTAAATCACGAAGAGTCTCAAAGGGCTTCACAGATTGTTACACTATATTACACAAACTATTTTCAACCGACAAGAGGAGTAGGTTATTCGTATGCAATGGAGTAGAAGTGAGTTTTAAGTTTAGATTTAAACATTTCCACTGAGGTTGCAGATCGAATCTCAGGGGGAAGAGCATTCCACAGCACCGGTGCCCGGATGGAGAACGCTCTCGAACCAGCAGAAGACTTCTTTGCTCTCGGGATCATCAGAAGACCAGCACTCTCAGATCGTAGGCTTCGGACCGGGACATAGTGGCAGATCAGATCTGAAAGATAAGAGGGGTTAATTTAGGTTTCTTCATTAACATTAAATTTATTTGAATCTTGACCTTTCGGTAGCTACTGCACAAAGCCCATTTGAGCTTGTACAGTACAACAAAAAATGGAAAATAGACTCAATGACGCAGAGTTGAACAGGTTCCCTCCCTGCTCAGTAATGTACATCAGTGAATAGGTAAGCTACTATTGAATGCATCCATTGAAACTGTTTGGCCTTCAATTAGTGAGCACTTACTTACTTATTAAAACATTGAAATACTTAACAGATGTAAACTCTTCACCTATAATGCACCCAAAGCAGGCAAGTCCTAAGCCTGGCCCAGGGGCCAGATATTTTGTCGTAAAATTGATGATATGTGGCCCGCCAGCAATGGTGACCGTAGGATAAAATAAAATTGTTTAAAAAAAAAAATCACAATTTCACAGAATGTCTGCAGTAGCCCTTTGGCCACTGTCCCCATAGCGACTGTAAATAAAAAAGGAAAGTTGACTGAGGGTTGCCGCTTTTAGGACAAGTGGAAATTGGAGTATTTTTTTCAACAAAATCTGCAACAATTGTGCTTTCAGAATTTCAATTGGCATTACGCACGTGAATATGCATTGGAGCTCGAGTCAAGAGAACTCAAAACGTTAGCATGTGTCAAGCAAAGCAAAATGCCACCAGAAAGTCCCTCTTCATTATGCTCCAGTTTTACTGTTGTTATAATTCCTGTTTTTTGTTACTTTATGCTGTTTAATATTGCTCTCTTTGTGATTGTTGTCTTAGTTTAGTTTTGCGGTTCTAAAAATGTTTAGACACTGAATGGTCACATGACAGCACTTCTGTGGTGCGGTGATTTATGGGTTTTGTAGTTTTTCTGGTCAATCGTTGTGGCGAATTAGGATAGTGAATGTTGCTTTAAAATAGATATCATTTAATTGCTTTATTGTTTATTTGGTACTTGAAATGAATGTAAAGTAAATTATGTTTATTGTATTGTAGGCGTATAACCTACCCAAGTGTCTTGAGGACTGAATGCTTTTGGTGAATCCAGTAAAGGAAATCAAACCTACAGCAAGAGTTGTAACTCTGATTTTCCTTTTTTACCGCGAGTCAAATGAAAATTCTACAAACACGAGCTACGAGGTCATGTCAGTGATCGCCAAGCACTGCAAACCTTTCACGGGGGGTGAATTTATTAAAGTCAGGGTCATAAAAATGTTTGGGAACATTTGATCGTCTCTCACACTTTTTCAGCTTACCAAATCTGGCCCCGTTTCTAAAAGGTTTGGATACCACTGTATTAAAGGGACTTCGTAATTTTTTTTATTTTCTGGACATTGTCTTCCATTAAGCGCTTCTTGTGGTGAAAAAAAAATAATTCATTAAACAAAACAATATTAATTTGAATAATAAGGAAATACACAAAAACTATCTTTTTTTTTTTAAATATGCGTAGGCCGAGAAGTTTGGATTTTTTTACATAGCATAAGGAGCTAGCATGATTGTCAGGCATGGTGCATGGTACCCCCCAAAACCCCAAACATTGTGAAAGACTGGAACATAAGAAATGACAAGAAAAATTGTGCTTTCTGGTCTCTGTATTTTGCCTTCTTCCTTATGCATCGTTGCACTAATTTTTGGTTGCACTAAACTATACAGCAGTCAAATGTTACAGTGTCCCTTCGAACTCCAATTTTTGTTGTTTGAAAATGATTTTTTATGTTATAAGGTTGATAAAAAGACAAAATTGTCTTACATTATGAACAAATGAACATAACTTTAAAAATATCTATCTATCTATCTGGACTTTTTTGCACTGTTGACTTATTTCTTCAGTACATGTTTTACTAACATAGTTAACAAGTTAAATTCCCTTAAAATATATATATATATATATATATATATATATATATATATATATATGTATGTATGTATGTATGTATGTATGTGTGTGTGTGTGTGTGTGTGTGTGTGTGTGTGTGTGTGTGTGTGTGTGTGTGTGTGTGTGTGTGTGTGTGTGTGTGTGTGTGTGTGTGTGTGTGTGTGTGTGTGTGTGTGTGTGTGTGTGTGTGTATGTGTGTATGTATGTATGTATGTATGTATGTATGTATGTATGTATGTATGTATGTATGTATGTATGTATGTATGTATGTATGTATGTATGTATGTGTGTGTGTGTGTGTGTGTGTGTATATATATGTGTATATATGTGTGTGTGTGTATATATATGTGTATATATGTGTGTGTGTGTATATATATGTGTATATATATGTATGTATATATATGTGTATATATATGTATGTATATATATGTGTATATATATGTATATATATATATACATGTATATATATATATGTATATGTATATATATATGTATATATATATGTATATGTATATATATGTATATATATATGTATGTATATATATATATATATATATATATATATATATGTATATGTATGTATATGTATATGTATATGTATGTATATGTATATATATGTATATATATGTATGTATATGTATATATATGTATATATATATATATATGTGTATATGTATATATATGTATATGTATATTTATATATGTATATTTATATATGTATATTTATATGTGTATATATGTATGTATATATATGTATATATATATATATATATATATATATATATATATATATATATATATATGTATATGTATGTATGTATGTATGTATGTATATGTATCTTATTTTATTTTTTAGAAAATATCACTGTCAGAACCCATTCCTTGTGAATAGTAATGATAAAGTATTATTTTCAAAAATGCTTGTCACATACTTTGTGCAGCCTTCCCACTTTAATCCCGACTTGTTGGAGAATTGCTTTTGTTTTGATGATTGTCTTCTGTGCCAGAAATGTTATGAATATAGGAGCAAATGATTGATCCACTACTTTTTTTGTTGTCAGCAAGCAAATAAATAAATTAAAGTCCAGAAAGTTCTGCCTTGGTCTCAAAGTTGTTTGGCAGCGCTAAATGTTACATCGGGCGAGGCTGACAGCAACCTTTTGAATGACTAACCCACAAGTCGGTCAAGCCTCTCCTTTTCGAAGAAGATCACGTCTCGAATTCTCCACCAATATTTACCTTTCGCCACGCAAACAAAAACCGGCCCAGATTTCGGTCAAGGCGCATTCGTATTCCGGAGAGTTTGTGCGTTTTGTCAGCTCGGGAAGGCTCCGCATATCCCATGGCGAAAACGGAGACGATGGTAAGCAGAGGAAATGGCTGCAGGGCGATAATGATGAAATGCGCTGATTTTGTGAGCGCCTCAGGTACGAAGCAATCGCATATGTGCGGACACTGTGCAGTCAAAAAGTCTCCAGCCTCGGGCCCACACTAATTGGGAGTCTTCGCTGTAGAGCAGCAATGGAAAATGAGAATAATTGTGTGAATTACAGTAACATATTCTATGCTGGTTCTTCAATTTGAAATGTAGTGGTGATCTAAAATTGACAGATATATTTATCAAAGATTAACTGAAACTTTTAATACGTTTTTTAATATGTCTTGGAATGTAATCAATTATCAATCTAATTATATATATATATATGTATATATATATATATAATATATATATATATATATGTATATATGTGTGTGTGTAAAAAAAGCAACCTTAAATGTTGCTTGCATTGTGCTCATGGATGCTGTAGATGGAAGTTTAGGGTGGTAATGGCTCTTTGGAAGAAGCTGTTCCTTGTTTTGTTCCTGCTTTGATGCACCTCTAGCCCCTTTCAGAAGGCAGCAGGTCAAACAGCTGGGCACCTGTATATAACCTGTCATTGATGATGTTTTGGGCTCCGCTGAGGAATTGAGTAGAGTAGCTGTCCATCAGGGAGTGGAGAGGGCAGGCAATGATGCGCTGTGCTGCTTTCATTGTCCTCTGCAGCCTCGTTCTGCCCCCATCAGTGCAGCTCCTGTACCAGACAAAAACACAGTAGCTCAGCAGGCTTTCAAAGGATGAGCGGTAAAAGGTTAGCAGCAGCTTTCTCGTCTAGGTTGGTCCTCCTGAGAACACTCAGGAAGTGAAGACCCTTCTGGACTTTTTTTATGATGGCTGTGTTGTTTGCTGTCCAGTAGAGATCATCAAAGATTAGGACCCCAATAAACCTGATTTGGTTAGACCCTTCCACAAACTTGCCTCCTGAAGTCCACAATGATCTCCTTCATTTTATGTGCGGTTGTTTCCAGAGCACCAGGTAGTCAACCTCTGGACTTTCTCCTCTCTGTAAGCGGCGTCATTGCACGTAGTAATATATTAGTAGCAATATTAATGAAAGTTTAGTAAACTAAGAAGCACATTGTCCTTCAGGTGTCTTTTTTAAATGTATTTTTATTTGTGTTAACAGCTCCATCTGTGGCCCCGCAGTCAATACGAGTGTCAGCCGCGTCTGCCTATAGTCTGGAAGTGAGTTGGGATACGCCACCCCTGGAGACCCAGAATGGACTCATCCAAGGATACAAGGTGAGGGGCACAAAAGCAAACAAGTGTGTGGAAGCACACACCCACCCACTGTACCTTCATTTTGGTGCACTTGTCATTGCTTCTCGAAGCTGTCACTGTGCTGCACCTTCAAGTGCCCTGCAGAGGGGCAGAGAATTAAGTTAGAGCAATGGACTTAAATGGTTTCGCCATCACGGCGCCAACCGCACCCCCATTTCTCCTCCTCCCGTCTGCTCTCAGCACTTCAAACACAAGGTTATCTGTCCCGCTTCAGATACATTGATTTCTGCTGCAGAGCAGAGGTGGAATGGAGAAGAAAGACGGGAATGTAATATTTGCCAAGTCGGGAAAGGAGACGAGCGGCGCGCCCCCTCGAGAATCCTGATTAAGGCGACTGCATCAAAGTGTCAGAGACGGACGGACACGGTGACGAGGTTAAGCAGATTAAGTGCTGCCAAATAGGAGGGAAGAATGAATCTTTAATGAAGTGATAGCTTCTGACTTGGGTTAATAGTCCCCATGACTTCAGGTAAAGAACAGGGAACATTTTTTTCAGGAGGAGAGAAGACTTTTTGCCACCTGCAACATTCCAGTGGGCTTGTTAGACTCTTTAATAGAAAAACAACAGGTAATGGCGCGTTTCTGCAAAAATCAATCAGCAAAATTACACACTCGTGCTTATCAGCAATGAAGCTGGCCCACCAATAGATTATTTGTTACTCAAGTTTATTATCAGACTTTGAGATTCTTATGTTACACTTGGGGACAATTTGAAGTTTGAAGAGTCTGGCGTTTGGTGAGTTTGCAATGTTTCAGCAATAGTAGAAGGTGTGGTGTTTCAATCTTGACTTGAAGTTTTGAGCTTTTTAACTGGTGTTAGCGCTTTAAACCTGCTTAGCTCGAGTTAAATCTTGCAATTTATTCATTTCTTAAGTTTAAGTTCTAAACTTGCTTAAACTGTCCAATGTAACATACATCCTTATCAGTAGGTGGCAGCAGATTACTATTTTTCTTTTTGTATACAGTGGAACCTCGGTTCTCGACCATAATCCGTTCCAGAACCCTGTTCGATTTGGTCGATCACGGAAAATACTTTTTCCCATTAAAAGTAATGTAAAATAATTTGAATCCGTTCCAACACCCTGAATTTTTAGCAAGAACGTAAACATAAAGCTAACCCAGGCTAATCGTACGTTCGCGTTAGCGTAATCTTCCGTACGAAAGATTACGCTAACATGAACATGTAAAATTTTTTAAAAAGGATTATGAATAGGATTTCTTACCTTTGTGGTGGACGGTGGGGAGAGAAAAATCATCAAAAGTTTTTCAACCTCCTTCCAAAACTTGCGGGAGTTGCTTGCTTATAGCGCTAACTTCCTAAGCCGCATCACTCGATTTTACAGCCTCCTTATTCTTTACTATTGTACTGATAGTAGATTTAGCCATGCTGTATTCCCTAGCAAGACCGGAAACTTGCACACCTCTTTCATATTTAGCTATTATGTCTTTCTTAAAGGCAATAGTTGGACGAACAACTTTTTTTTTTTTCACCTGTCCTGCGTGCACCGAGCTTCTTCAAAGGCATAATTAGGGGCTAAAACACCCGTACGCCGCTCAGCATCGCACCTTAGCGTACCGGCGTTCGAACTCCAATTTTTTGACCGAACAGCGAAGCAAGAATTTCTCAAAATTTTTGGTCGAACACCGATTTGTCCGAACTGAGAGGCATTTGAAAACCGAGGTTCCACTGTACTTATTTACTCATGGTATATATAATAACTTAATTTGTCTGATGAAGATGTTTAAGTTGGCCCTGCAAAAAAATTTCAACGGACAGTGTTCCTCGGGATTTAAAAAAATGTTTGACTTGGCTCAAAATAGGTAAATTAAAACTCTGGCTAATCTATAAAACTGAATTTCAAGAATTAAAATTTTAGGAGTTAATCTAGTTTTCAAACTTCAAACCTGTTTGAGTTAAAGCTCGTATTTTGGATGTTTCAGGTAAAAGTATTTTATTGAAATCTTCCTTTGTTCTTGGACTTTTAAGAATCGAAAACAAAAGTTAATGGTTTGGGCTAATAATGGGAAAATATACATTTTAGGTCATACAGTGTGTTTAACTACCGCTTGGCCTGGTAAGGCCAAACATCTGTTTTTTGATTTATTTAATCTATATATTACTTAACATGAATAAAGAACGTTTTGAAGTTAAAGATGTAAACACATTTTTCTGTTATGAATACCTTAACTTTTCTAATTCATTTATTACTAAAGTTGGGAGTGTGTATAAAAATATACTGATACAAAGTAAAAATAAATAAATAAATAAAAGAAAATAATTAAGTAATAAAATCATAACAAAAGACCCTCTAAGATTGTGCATATGGTTAACGAGTCCACAGTTTTATTCTGCAAATATCCTATCATTAAATCAGGGGAACCAGAATCCTTTCAGATGGTTGACTAAAATTCCCAAAAGCAATTAAAAGAGAATATTGCTAATGTCACAGCACAGAGCTACCCAATACTTTGAATCTTCTTTAGTTTACCATGCCAGTTTGTAGCAAATTACAAATTACGCATTATTTGAAAAATACGAAATTTGGGGGGAAAAAAGTCGGATAATGTTCATTTTTCTCCTCAAAACAGTGCTCTGGGTTAAAACAATAAGACTCTGTCAATACATTTTGAGTGCATCTTTAGATAAAGAACGCCATCTAGAATTTATAAATATCAAAAGTGCTTTATGAAACCAGATGTCTATCACAATTTATACTTTAATCACTAAATCTGTTGATTTCTGCAAATATAAAACAATTATATTCAATTAGGGAGTGACTCATCGGGAAGAACGGGAGACTTCCCCAAGGCCGGCTCATGTCAAAGTGGACTTTGGGCTAGCTGGATCAGATAAATCATTTTAACATGTATCTGTCACTTGCACTATCTAAAGGCATGGTCACACAGCCTTTCACGGGCGTATCGCAGCTGAATCACGGCCAGAAGTTTCTGCCCGTGAAGCAGACGCGGTGGAAAATGTGCAAAATTGGCTAAACCCGCTGTTTACCCGTGGTATGCCCGCGAAACAGACGCCGGCGACTGCATCGCGTTTGACCGTGCTTACACGCTGTACACGCGCTAATGCACGTGATAACACCGCGATACAGGTGCAGAACAAACGTGCTATGACCGTGCTCCACCCGCGATTACCCGCTAAAATTTCGCGTCCTACCCGCGTGTAACCACGTCTTGGCCGCGGCCGTAGCACGTCCTAGCACATTCGGACCGCGTCTTTACCTCGTGTATACCACGTGTGCTGCCTGCGGTTACCCGTGGTCTAAAGTTTTGAGCAGCGCAAAACTTTTTCGCGCGGCCAACCGCGTGAGAATTTCTTACCGCGTGTAAAGCACTGCTGTATCTCGTCTGTATCGTGATCTCAATGCGTCCAACAGCGTCTGCTTCACGGGCAGAAATTTCTGGCCGTGATTCAGCCGCAATACGCCCGTGAAAGGCTGTGTGACCGGGCCTTAACCTTACGCTTGCATTCATTCTCAGTCAGCTATTTGGCCATGTTCAGAACAGTAGATGAGGTGATTTTATCATCTAGGAGAATTCCCCACACCCAAATTTTAAGTTTGTTTAGCTTTACCATTCTTCTTTTCTGTAGCGGTAGAATTAACACAGAACAGTGCGGCTGATATAAGTCAGGTACAATAGAGGGGAGGAAGGTGCTAGGTGTAGCCAAAAAAGCCGGGAAAAGAAAAGAAACACGTTAAAAGAAGGACTGTAATTATTAATTTCTCATTTTGCACTTTTTGCCTGTCATGTCTGTTTGCGGTTGTGTGTTGTTCTACGTGTTTGCAGAATTTAATAGTTAACTGTCTTTACCAGGAAACGAGCTCCTCATACTCAAATAAGCTCATATGGGAATTATGTGTCCTTTTTCAGAAGCGGCTCACTGAAAAGATCCGTCTCTTTCGGCTCTCAAAAGCCTATTCAGATTGTTTTTGTTGTTTTTATCCATATATTAAAAATAAGTACGTAACAATATGCACAAAGTTACTTATGGGGTACCAATAAAGCTAAAGAAAAGAAAAAAATTACAATAATGAAAAAAGAAACAACAGAAGAAAAAAAACTAAGTAAAGGCAAAAAGTGAGAAAAAAGAAGAAACAATATGAAGAAAGTAAAAAGAAGTAGAAGGATAAAAGAGTCAAAAGAATGCAAATAAAATGAGAAATGGAAGAATAAAAAAGAGAGGTAAAGAGGAAAAAAGAAGAAAAAAGTTTGGGGAAAAAGAAACAAAGGAAAAGAAAAGAAAACAAAAAAGCAGGTCCTCACACAATATAACCCCCCCACAGTTGCCTATCATGTCATTGGGCTGGCATATAAATTCCTGTTGACCCTTTCCTTTACTCAGGTTGCATGTGAGCGGAGCTTCTCTGCTTCAAAATTTGTAAAAACAAGGCTAAGAAGCTCACTGACTCAGGAACTTCCTGCTGATGTACACTGAAAAGGAATTTCTAATCTCTATAGACATTGACATTTTTATCAACATAGGTTGCATAGAGCATTGTTTTGTTTTTAAGTAGTCTACTTAAAATGTGTGTAGTGAGGCTACTTCATAAGAGTAAGAGTAGTGAAAAGCCTAACAATCCCTTGGAAGGGCAATTGCAATTTCCGTTTCAAATTACTGATACTGTACAGAGGTAAATATATCCATACCACAATGTTTTTATAATTTTCCATTGAATTAAAATGGTAAAGTGTTTTCTGTTAACTTATCTACATGTACCTGACTTTATTCCAAACAAATTCCTCTTCTATAGCTACGTGGGCCGGCTTTGGGTATAAAACAGCCGGCTGAAAAAAGGGCCTCTTCCCTGGTTATACTCATACCAAATTTACACAATCAAGTGATTAAAGATTTCTACTTTGTTGTTTGCAGTTTTTTGAGTCATTACATGAAGTAGTTTAAACTTTAAACTTAAAATTCTGCTCTCAAATGCTACTACGGATTTTTTATTATTTTCTTCAAAATCTGAAAACTGTCTTTATCCATTCTGAAATTCCATTGTCAATATTAGACATACTTTTGCATTCTGATGGTTGAATCTAATGTTCAACTTGGAAATTTTGGTACAAGGAGGTTCAAACCCATCTCACTTCGCTGGTGTGGTGCTGCCCTCAAGTGTTTTTCATGGGGTTTGCTCTCCAACCTGTAAATGGATGTGAACGGCGGCACCCTAGAATTTGCTGTTGTGTGGTTGAATGAGGATTAGATTACATTTTTAAAAGAAATTGGGGGTGGAACACCAAAGCTAAAAGCAATAATTGAATTACTTCGGGATAGGGGTTCACTTTGGCCTGGAGAGGGATGGGCGCCACCAGGCTGTGATTGCCCAAGACGCACCACAGAAAATGGTGCCACTACGACCCTAGTGGTTAAGGGATTCACTTAATATGTATCTATGCATATTTAACGTCTATGTATCAATGTTGTGCAATTGATGGATATATAGAATTAAAACTATATTGAATGGTGATATTTATTCAATGTTAAGGTTGTTTCTGATTGAACCGCACAATTTTTTCTTCAAAACCATTGAATTTTCTCATGATATTATAAATATAATAGGTATGATTAGTACCATTACTAAGTAATATATTACCCTGCTGATTGTCTGTAGATGAAATGTGAGGCGCGCAATTCTTTTGCCTTTTGGCATATGGCAATAGTTAGACTAGGGATTTAGATTTGCCGCACACCTCAGCCCCAAAACAAGAAAATTAGCGATAGTATTGGGAAGCTAACAGTGAGTCAATGGACTAGAAAAAACTGAAATATTCTTGAATGTTTAACTTTATGTGTTCAAGGATTGAAAATGTATTGAATTTTGGGTGGAATTCTTGTAAATGCTTAAAATGATTACCTTGTTTCTACAAGTCTGTTTAAAAACAACGCCAACACGGCTCTCCAGAGGCTTAGCTTTGCCGTTGCATTTCCTCTTCCTTTTGATTAACAGCAGTTTGTACGGCATTGTCCATTGAAGTGTCATCGCCCCCTACGGGTTGCGACCAATAAGACAGGTGCGTGCTACACCGAAACAGGCAATATGAAATGTTTATTAGTGCAAGGATCAGGGTTGGGTAGGGTTACTTTAACTTGATTACTTTCAATTACTTTTGGATTACTCCAATACCAAATATGCTAATAAAAGACAAAATAAACTAAATACGAATAAATTGACAAAATTTTGTGCAGGCTTGGGGAGTAACGGAATACATGGAACGGCAAAAATGATGTTGGCAAGCTGTTTGGATTTATTTTCATTTTGTTTCTGTCACATTTTATGTTAGTTTTGCCGGAGATCAAAGAGATCAAAGCCAGGAGAGAAAGCTTACCACGTGTTGTGAGTCATCATTTTATTCATATATAGTTTCTTTTGTCTTTTATCAGCATATTTGGTATTGGAGTAATCCAAAAGTAATTGAAAGTAATCAAGTTAAAGTAACCCTACCCAACCCTGGCAAGGATTAAGTATCAAAAATAGACATTTAGTGTGGGCCGTGAAAAAAATGAATGTGGCGTTTCCCAGTGGCAAATTGTAATGGGAAGAACTTTCCGCACCTGAAATTCTAAGCTACATATTACATCATATTACGTCATTTTTACTCAACACCTATTTGGTGAAAGATTTGTCTCAGAAAGATTGACACACATATTGGTCAGATCCACAAATATATTCACTATTTACTCAAGATATTGTCAAGTCAAGTAATGTCATGTTTATTTGTATAGACCTTAATCACAAAGAGTCTCAAAGGGCTGCACAGACCACAGATTATTGCAAACTACAGACTAATAACACACCATCCCCTGATCTATAACCAACATGAGGGCAAGGAAAACTGTGCACAGAAGATTAATAATCGCATGTGTAAATTGCAAATAGATTTGTGGAGCTGCAAAATACATGAGTCACAACGGATTTCTTAAAAAGTGCTTGAATTATGCCATGAAAAAGGTGTACAAACCCTGCTATCTGTCTATGCTTTTATTCAAAAGGAGCATAGACTTAATTTACAAGATAGGATATTCTATGCAATAGTTTATGTATTGTTTTTGGGGGGTTAGGATTGTATAAGACGTTAGTTATTTTATTGGTAATTCTGACTGTGCCTCACCAGACACGAACCTCACGGCAAGGCATTGATTCATACCAATTTAAAATGTCTGTAATTATCACAGCTAAAAATAACCCAACTAAGTGGAATGTACTGTCCTATCTTCCTCCTCTCTGTTTTCTCCCTCAGAAAGCTCTGGTGAATACAAGATACGTTTCTTACCTCTCCTTTTTAATTCATTTATAATGCAAGAGGCTCAGCCGGTGCCGTTGTTGCAATTAGCGTGAGTGGGGGGGAAAAAACGAGAGTTTCCCAGCACTTTCCGTGTCGGGCCTTTATTCGCTGCCGCTTAGCACCATCATGTCTTTCCTATACACGCTTCGTGCTTAAGTGGATCAAAGGGAAGGAGTTGCACTTATCGCGTTACGGGTGAGAGGATGCCACTTTGAATGCGTCGCGAAGGCCGCTCAATAGAAGTCCATTGCTCATTTACAGCGGTTTGGCATTACACTGCCCGTTATTTAACTCATGTCGTACTTTGAGTAAAAAAGAAAGACTAGGTAGCTTTAATATCAATGCTGGATCTTTGGCGTCTTCAGCTTCTGACCATAAGTTTGGATTTTCTATTTCAAATTGTTCACCTTCTATTATGAAAATTATTAATACAATTGATATGTAAGGTATTACGGTGCTAAGCGTCTGCAGAGTGAGGCACGCAATTCTATTGCCACGTGGCAGACGTGAGTTCAAGGATTCTTATTCGGTACACACCTCAATCCGAAGCAATACGATTAGTGATAGCATTAGCAAGCTAGCTGTCATGATTACCGATTTGATTCACCTGTGCCCGCTCATTTGGCGCCAACCGCCACGGGTTCTGATTGGCTCCTTGTCACTATTTGAACCCAGTCCTTTCATTCCCTTGTTGTCAGTCCGTCTGCGAACCTCTGTTGATACAAGGCAAGCCTTTTTTGACCTTGACTCTCGCCTGTCCCGTTTTTTGCTCCCGTTTGTCTCCGGGTTCGACCCGTTTTTGATCCCGACCACGTCTGCTCTTTCGTCCTGGCTATCAACCTGGCCCCGACCACGTTTTTGCTCTCCTGTCCGACATGTTTTTCCGTCCCTGGCACCGCCATCGCCCGCTATGGAAGATCCACTTCCGTATTCGGAACACTATCCGATTGCGAGAGCGACTTGCTTCCCGCGTCCAACGAGAATCGGAACGCGGGTGCTGCCCTTCCTCTTTCTTTCAATAAAATTGTGAGAAAACGTTATGCGATTGGGTCTACCCTGTGTGCTGGTTGTGACACTAGCAGCAAATCAAGCCATCCAGTATTTTTTTTCTTGATGCATGGACTTTTTTTAATAATGCAGGATTTTCTATCAACTGATGCTTTTATTTAAAAAAAGCAGTATGTAACATTGCTGTACTCAGCATCTAAAGATGCAGAGTGAGGCACACAGTTATCTTGCCTCGTGACAGAGGGCAATAGTGAGACGAGGTATTCTAAATTGGCCCACACGTCAGCCTCAAATAATACAATTTGTGATAGTATTAGCAAGCTAAATAAATGCAAGACAGGCCATCCAGTACATTATTTCTTATTCCAATGACTTTTTTTTATGTTGGGTGATTACCTATCTATTGATGTTTTTACTCAAAAGGAGAAGCCCAAAGACTTTATTAATAACTTAGATTAAGACAATAAGATGTTTTCTTCAATGCTAAAGTTTACATATTGATTTCTTGTTCTGCCAATCAAATGATGTATAAAAGATGTAGGTTCCATTTTTTGCGAATCGTCTGTGCCTCACCAGACACCAACTTCCCAGGTCACTGGTTTAGGCACTGTGCACACAAATATTTTGTGTTTTTTGTCCTCTCAACAAGTAGTTCACATCTCGTTTTGGTTCAAAACAAAAAGCAAACCGCAAAACGTTAAACTTTAGGGTCAAGTCAACACAGCACAATGATTTTTCTTAAACAAAGAATAATGCATTCATCAGCCAAGAAAGCCAGAAGGGCCCCAAAAGAGCAATATTCCTCCAAAACATCTGGTCAGAGCTTTACATTCGTCTGGAAAAATAGATTACATTTTTGACACCTGAAAGTGGGTATAAGCATACGGCTTCCATCAGAGGCGAGATTGCTTCATTTGAGCCTGAAATAGCCTTTGCGTCTTCATTACTGCCCACAGTTAATGAACTTTGGCAGCGGGGTGAATTTGTTGTTAGCGCGTCTGCCTCACAGCTATGAGGTTTTTAGTCAAGGACAACCCATATTGTGTATATGTACCAGAATCTGGACCCACAGAAACAAGTACTGTACATAAAATGCAATAGCCTTGCCTCGAATAGCAAAATAATGTCAGTAATTGTTATCTTCCCTAAAAATGTGTTAATTAAGGTTGACAAAGGCTTGTTAACTTAGTGCTAACACAAATTGTTGAACACCTTAGTGTGTGTTAAAGTAACATTTAAAACATTAGTGTCAAACATGAAGCCTGCAAACCAGATCAGGACCACTAACGGATTTATTCCGGCCCCTGAGACAATGCTGAGAGCAGCGCATGGAAAAATGAGGTGCATCAAAAAATAATAATAATAATAATCACGTGCAGTTTTGAAAATTCCCACCAGATGTCGCAAAACTGTTCATTTTCTCAATACCCAGGGTTTTCAGTACTTTTCATTACTTTTCAACTTATTTTATTACTTGTCGAATTTGTTGACACATGTCAAATACTAAATTAGTCTGTATGGGTGGCACAGAAGCTGGGTTGTTAGCGCGCAGCCCCACGGTGCAGAGGTTCAAGTCCAGCTACCGCAGCCTCCCCGTGTGGTATTTGCATGTTCTCCCCGTGCGTGGGTTTCCTCTGGGCACTCCGGTCTCCTCCTTCATTCCAAAGACATGCATGTCAGGTTAATTGGCTGATCCCTAGGTGTGAATGAGCGAGTGAGTTGTCTGTCTCTGTGTGCCCTGTGACTGGCTGGCTACCAGTTCAGGGTGTCCCTGCCCACTACCCAAAGATAGGTGGGATGGGCTCCAGCAACCTTACTGAGGATAAGCGGTGCAGATAATGGATGGATGGATGGACATTAGTCTATAATGTCCATCCATCTATCCATCCATTATCTTATCCTTTCTGGGGTTGCGGGAATCTGTAATGTGTGGGTGTCTCGCATGGCTGCATGGCCGCTATTGGTGTGTGAGTGTGTGTGTGTGAATGGGTAAGTGTGAAGCACATTGTAAAGCGCTTTGAGAGGTCATTGAGTTGAAAAGCGCTATATAAATGCAGACCATTTACCATTACCATTTAATGTGTTATTATAAATTAATACATCTGATAACAATACTGTTTTAAATTTATTTTATAATACTTTCACATTCACCCTGTGTTCTTATTTTTCTCATGTGTAATTTCTAGCAGGCATATTTTCTTCAACTGTTCTACTTCCTGTTGTGTTACATTTACCGTGTCCAACACTGTTGACGTTTCTAGAATCATGCCAAGTCAGATGCTTTCCGCATTTTCTGTTTGCCATTGCATTCAGAAAAGCTGAACAGCATTTTGGGCTACTCAGGGTTTGGCTGTTGGCCTCTAAAGAGCTTCCCTAGACTTTACTGTATTAATACAGTTGAATCCAATTTGCATAAATGTTGTGATAATTAGAAACATCAAACAAGTTCAACTTTCCAACTCATCTATGTTCCTATACTTTTTACATTTGGACTAGCTTGTAAAAATCCATGAAAAATCATATTTTATAAAAGTACAATAAAACTGTGACAGTGAAGTGTGGTGAGGTGTCTGGCCAGGCAAGGTCAGAATTACAAATATTTAAACCTACATCTGATTCATCGTTTGATTGGTCGAACAGGTAAGCATTATACAAACTAGGGCATAGAAAAAAATGTTCTATTGTCTGACCTTAACCTATAAATGAAGTGAATACAGTGCTTCCTTCGATTTAAGCATCACCGGATAGGTAATAATCTATTATGGGGGAAAAAACGACCATGCAAAGAGAAATAAATTACTGGATGACTTGTTTTGCTGTTGGCTTATACTACCACTAATACTATGATATAAGGCTGAGGAGTGCGCCAAATCAGAAACCTTGGTCTCACTATCGCCCTGTGCCATGAGGCAATGGATTTGCATGGCTCACTCTGCATCTGCAGATATTAAGCTAAGTAATACGTTTAATTCATTAGAATACTAATGGTATTAATCCAAAAATTGAAGTTAAATGAGAAAGGACTTGTGAAAAAATATAACAATTTCTCATCTCATCTCATTAGCCGTACCGCTTATCCTCAGTAGGGTCGCGGGGGGGCTGGAGCCCATCCCAGCAATCATCGGGCAGTGGGCAGGGGACACCCTGAACTGGTTGCCAGCCAATCGCAGGGCACACAGGGACAGACAACTCATTCGCTCATTCACACCTAGGGACGATTTGGACCGGCCAATTCACCTGAAATGCATGTCTTTGGAATGTGGGAGGAAACCAGAGTGCCCGGAGGAAACCCACGCAAGCACGGGGAGAACATACAAACTCCGCACAGAAAGTCTGGAGCTGGATTTGAACCCACGACAGGTTCCCATGACATGAACTGTGCCGCACAAGCGCTAACCACTGCGCTGCCGTGCTGCCCATATAACAATTTAATATATTTTATTTGTTATATTTAAGTGATGACTTTTAAGGCCCCGCCTAACCTGCCTTCCCCTGAAGGTCACTGAACAGCGACCTCCACTATGAGCTGCATCATAAAGAATGTCTGCATCATTCTGTTTTTTTTTTCCTTCATGCAGCAGCATCCTTACCGTTGAAGCGTTTACAGTCAAGTTTTGTGTCATCGGAATTAACGAGTGGGTGTCGAGGAGCAGATAACGTGACCGTACACAGCAGGCACTGTTGTTAAGGGGGCAGTTTTGAAGGCAGATGACGAACGGGCCTTGGACGAAGCACTTGACTTTGTTAACAGTTCCTCTCCTTTGGTAGGTGCACTACTGGCAGAAGAACAAACAGAACCAGACAGAGAAGGTGAAAGTGATTTTTGTCCCGGACACCCGCGTTCTCCTGACTAACCTGAGCAGCTACATACCATACCTGGTCACTCTTACCGCCTTCAACACGGCCGGGGATGGACCGCCCAGTGACCCCCGTGGAGCACAAACTCTGCAGTCTGGTAAAAGCCATTATTTTCCTTCTAGTTTTTGCTTCATTCAAAAAGAGTAAACAATACAATTTGCCATTATGTGTTGTTTATTTAATATTAAGCATTTACAAGTGGAGAGTTACTTTTTGTTACTAATTAGTGCAAAGGGCACCCAGTTAATTCTGCATTTCTAAAAAACAACTTATGTTATAACTATGTTGTTAGTATGTTATTACAAGTTTAATTATTGGAAGTAGGGTCAAATAGAATCAGTCAACCATTTAGAAAATAAGTTTACTAAAATAACACACTGACCAAGTACTGGTGAGCTATTTTCAGAACAGGTCTGTACGCATCTCAGCTGTCCTCAGGGGGCACCACGTTGCAGACCCCTAATTTAAAATATCAAGATTGAAGTATCACAAAAGTGATCGTATTAGGAAAATGTTGGGGTTTTTCAAGACAGATAACTAATGTTATTAATATTAATGTGTTCGCAATGAGTCTTGTTGTTTAGTTTATGGCTGTTTGAAATTAAAGTGTCTAATATCCACAAACCTGTCCCCTAGCTTTATTAAAATTTAAAAACGAATCAATACGATTTTTTTTTAATTCTGTCTTGAAGTAAAAATTTGGTTTCCTAATACAACCAGGATCATGATACTTCAATATTGATATTATAAATATTTGATGTTATAAAAGTTGTCTCCATGAAGGAAAAATGTGTCATGCAACGTTTGTTTCAAGGACAGCAACTGTAGTGTTATCGATATGACACGAAGTTAAACGGGCAAAGAAGGACCCTGAAAACAGTGGACCTATTATTGAGACTTTAAGTTTCTTGTCGGATGGTGAAAACTACAATAATACAATACGGTGTATTGATACCATATGTCCATCAGTGCATAGACTTTACATCTGTCCAAAATATAGTCGTTAGAATTTGTCAAAAAAAACATTGAATATTTATTTACAACACCTCTTAATGAACCTTGAGCCTTGTGCTTTATTTAGGACATTAATTAAAGAAAAACTATTTCCTTTAGGGAAACCACAGCAAAAAGTGGCGACCGTCAAAGATTTAACACTTAAACAATAAAAAACACCAAAAGTATACTTCCATGTGTAATAGTAACTCAGTATGGACAAGATGGTTATAAATTGACTACATTTATAAGATTTCAATCATTACAACAACCAAATAAAATACATATTACAATGTTATGACTACAAATTGCAAAGCAATGAATATTTATACAAATAAAATGGCATAATATTAAACTATTAAGTGGGATTATTTTCAAGAAAGTGTAAAAATATGTAGAATATTACAGAGCTAAAGAAAATTTTACAAAATACTGCAGCCAGAGGTCTTCACCTAGAAAAGAGAATATTTCTGATTTTCTGCATTTGTTGTATCATCAGCTCCTGGGCAGCCCAGCTACTTGTCTTTCTCCGAGGTGACTGGTGGGAGCGTCAACGTTTCCTGGGGGGCTCCACTAACTCCCAACGGCCTGCTGGAGGGCTACCAGGTCATGTACCGGCCCACCGCTCCGGTGCAAGGTACGCAAACACAAAAATAACAAATACATGTGACGTGACGCCAGAGTTGGATATTAACGAGTTCTATTGACTGTTACATTTAATTAAGTTTCAGGATATTTTGTACTTTTAGGAGTATTTTGAAATCACTATAATTGACTTTTACTTCAATAGTTTTTTAAAGAATAAACTTTACACTTACCCGCTACATTAGGCTACATTGAACCAGTTACTTAAAACCCCTCCACATAAGTGCACGTCTGTCTCTCCTAAGCCGCATTTCTTTTATTCATATTTGACCAGTAACCCAAACAACCACCAGGTGGCACTTGTGTGCAGGGTTATAACGTTGTTGGGTTTTTTTTTGTTTTTACTTTACTGTATGCGCAGTGTATATAGCTGTAGCCTCACGTATCTATTTTTTAATCCACATAGGGTTCACCCAAACAGACTTACAATTGCAGATTTTATTGTTGATAGTTTATTGTTAATTTATTGTTGATTGAATGGAATTTGATGATGGTAAATGGTCAATGGTCTGCATTTATATAGCGCTTTTCAAGTCAATGAAGACCTCCCAAAGTGCTTTACAATGAGCTTCACACTTACCCATGCACACACACTCACACACCAATAGCGGCCATGCAGCCATGCAAGGCGCCGACCTGCTTATTGGGGGCATTAGGGATTCATGATCTGTTTTAATAGTTAGTTTAAACATAACAAAAATCAACAATAATAAGACGTTCCCACAGTTACCAGTGCTTGAGTAGTTTTTTCACCAATTACTTTTGTTATTCTACTCAAGTAATTATTTAAAAGACTACTTTTTGCTTTGACTTCAGTCTTTTATTTGAGTAAAATTTTTGGCTACCATACCCATTTTGGATGTGTTTGTTTGCAAAGGCGTCAGCAAGGTTGTGACTGTGGACGTAAAGGGCAGTTGGCAGCGCTGGTTGAAGGTTCGAGATCTGGTCAAGGGGGCCACGTACACTTTCGCTGTCCGAGCCCTCACCGTCAGCTATGGACCCCCGATCCGCGCAAACCTCACGGCAGAGCCCGTCCAAGGTGAGCTAATAACAGTGTGCCGACTTTTATATCTTGTGGTGCATTTGGATTTATTTTGCTTATGAATAGAAGGCTTATAATAATTAAAGGGACAGTGTGTATTATTTAGAGCCCTTTTGTAATTAAAAAAAACATACATTAAATAAATTGTTGATTTGAAATATTAGAAAAAATATCAATAACAAAACATGCATTTTTTAATTACTCATGGGTCAAGAAATTATCATATATTATACATAACATGAAAAAAAACGAGCTAAATTTGTATGCATCTGCCCATAGTTTCGATTTCGATACCCTGGCCAATCATAAAGGGGAAACAACAATTGTATTTTCTTAATTTGTATTTATGAATAGATACACATGAAGACATTTATGTATCTGTTATATGACGTTTTTTATTGGTTTATAAATAGGATATAATGAGTTAAAAGACTCAGAATTAATGCAAAGTAATACTGGTCAAAATTGATTCGGAAAACGCCAAACCGTGTTATTTCGGAGGTATCATTGCATATAAAAAACAATACTACCGTTTTATTTTTGGTCGTCTTAATATATGTCTCGAGAAGCTAACATGCTAAGCTACCTGATTTTCCGATTTGATGACGTCACTAGTACGCTGGGTAGCCATGAACACGAAAATAATATACCATTAAAAAACAAACAGCCAGATCAAATAGCTTGAAGACCATATGTAGCCCGCATGTCATAGCTGGCCCACTATTTTACTAAAATGTCACATTATGAACAATAACCTGAAACCTTTTTATGGAGGATAAGACAACACCAAGAGTGACATCAAAAAATGTATTGTTGTGGTTTTCTTGGAAAGGTTTTGTTCAGAAATCTGGATTAAAGAGGCTAGACTGGGCTGCGTGTAGAATGTGGACCATAGTTTGCCCACATTTTGAACTTTGATATCTAAGTGATGTAATCCAAAGTGTGTTTATATGTGAACTTGCAGGGGCACCCGGGCCACCAACGGGCATCTCCATCACCAAAGCGTCCTCCGCCCTCACCATCCACTGGGCAGAGGGCGAAAGCGGGGCGGCACCCGTCAGCGGCTATGTGATTGAGTCCCGTCCCTCAGGTGAAAACCGGACGTCCCCGTTCGTTTTTGTACCCCAGAGATCCTGTGGTATCTTAACAACGCAAATTAAGCCCTTGAAGAGATCTTGAATTGTGTTTACAAGCAGTGTTCCCTCTAAGCTGCGCGCGTGCGCAATTGCGCAGTGCTCGCACATTCTCAGCGCACAAGAAAATCTAGCCAGCGCACAAAAATGAGGGCTCAAAATTACCAATTAAAGAGCGATTTAAGTCAAAGTTACAGTGCATGAATGTAAAAATAAACGGATTCCCCTGATGTTGTGTCCTAAATGCGGTATTTTGAAGTCAATGTCGAACGAAGTTGAAAAGTAAAGTCAGTGGAGTTTGTCGAGAACCGGCTGCTTCAGCTCGGCTCACTACAAGGAACCGGCTCTTTCGGGTCCTAAACGGCTCTTCAGGTTGTTTTTGCTTCTTTAATCCCAACATGACCAAATATTATGTAAAATTATGCACAAAATGACTTAAATGAATGGGGGAATAGAACAAAAAATACAAAAATACCAAAATGAAAAAGTAGTGAAAAGCTGAGAAAAAAAAGAAACAAAAGAGAAAGAAAAAAAGAAGGAAAAATTTAGAAAAAAGCCAGAAAAGAAAGAAATGTAGGAAAAAAAGTAAATAGAGAACAAAAAGAAAAAAGTAACAGCTTGGAAAAAATAAACACAATGAGATTTTTTTTAAAGGAAATTTTAAAAACAACATTGTACCTCCACTAAAAGATGGGATTAAGTACAGTTCTGTATCTTACAACCGACTAAATAAGCCCCCAAAAATGTTAATATTATGCGACAAAATATGTCAGGAAATAAAATGAAATGGATATCTTGTGAAAGAATTGTAAGAACAAACAACGTTTGTAGGCCGTACAACCTTTGCAATATTACATCAGTCAATTCATTCAAAAGAGAGAAATAATTTTGCATTGCCGGAAACTCAGCAAAATGTAACTTGATGTCAAGTTTTGGACATGTTTGATAATTAATTATCTTGCCACACTTGGGATTATGGTTGCTCACTGTTGTTTCAAGCGTTGCTCACCGAATTTGTGTGAACGCTCAGACCCGTGGAAAATTAGAGGGGACATTGTTTACAAGTCTCAAATTTAACTCTTAAATGTAATATATTTTCCATTTTTTTTATTAACTGTATAATCAGTAAACTAACAAAAGTATGGAAAGTTGTGTCGTAAAACTGTTTTTCAATTTCTCTGACTTTATCAATCCCTGACCGTTAAATGCAATGTGTAGGTCGGAAAATCCAGATTTCAGCGTTTTTGAAAATGCAGCCATATGTTGGATCGTAAAATGGAGGTTTAACCTGTTGTGGTTGAATTATTTGAAGGATAGCTAGGTTCAGGTTGTACCAGGGATTGAGTGGGCGAGGTTGCCTCGTTGCGCTAGTGTAGCCGGGTCGTCGTCGGCGAGGTCACCGCGTT
The DNA here is from genome assembly GCF_059441175.1 of Urocampus carinirostris. Taxonomy (NCBI): domain Eukaryota; kingdom Metazoa; phylum Chordata; class Actinopteri; order Syngnathiformes; family Syngnathidae; genus Urocampus; species Urocampus carinirostris. Next base: position 22,131,572 of record NC_142356.1, read on the forward strand.
CACAATGGGTGCATTGCCTTCTGCTCTGTCCCCCCAGGGGATCGGTCCCCGTACTCAGTCCTGTCCTCTCACGAGTCGCTTCGGTGTTCGGGTCGATCTTACCCATCCCCGGCGCCACGCGGTCTTGCTGACGGCTTCCTCTGTTTCACCCTTAGTCCAGGCTTGGTCTTGACCGTGGGCCAGTTCGGCCTCCAGGCACACAATACCTTCCCCGCTCCTTCAGCACAAGGCAAGGCCCTAAAGTCCCCGCTGCCGTGACCTGGTAGCGTTGGGCACCAGGGTCCACCTCTCCGCATCCGTATGCCAAAATCGGATGGGTCAGATTGGTCCTAAATTTAATTGGATGTAGTCTTATAAAGGTCTCAAAAAGTCTTAAATTAGAATGGAAAAATCCCGGTGGAAGCCTGTAGCCTAACTCCGCCGCGTGTGCTGGTAATGAGCCGATCTATCAGAGGCATGATCATCAGCGGCAAATGATTTAACAGCGGCGGTAAATTGCTGGACCATTACGAGCATCCCGACCACAATCGTAAACTGAGTCAACGTTATTACAATCGCGTCAGCCAATCAAGGCAGAATTGGGCACGTTCATCAAATGATGAACGCAACCAGCGCATCAAGTCACTTTACACAAATTGAACAAGAATGCGAACAGTGGCTCTATTCATTCCCGTGAATGTTTTTATTTGATTGACACAAGCTCCTTCTGTGCAGATGAGGGCGTGTGGGACTCGTTTATCCGACTGTTGTCTCCTGGGACCCGGTCTGTGTCGGTGCCGCTGGAGCGCCTGCGACCCGGAATCGGATACGAGTTCAGAGTCATCGCCGTCAACCGTTTCGGCTTCGGACAGCCTAGTGCGCCTTCTGCGGCGCTGGCCGGTAAACACAGTCACAAATGATTACACACAACCACAGCAGCAGATGAAGGTTCTTGAAGAGTGTTAGCTGATTTTGAGATTTTGTCTCAGGCAACCTAGTGACAGTGAAACTATCAAGGTTTGCAAAATTTCAAAACAAATTTAAGCTCAATCAAGGACATAACGTTTTTTATTGTTGTTTTTTTATTGTTGTTTTTTTATTTCACACTCTCTCAATGCAGGGCTAAGTAGCTTTTTTTCTCTCTTCAAAACTAAGTATTTTGTATTTGATATGATAGCTTATATTTCAAGGAAACTACTGTAACAGGTTCGTATGTTTAAAGTTTAGCAGACACCCAGAATAAGAAAGAATACTTACAAGCGAGATGGGTTCCGGAGGATCGTTCGTGAGTTGAATTTGTTCGTAAGTTGCTTCAGTGCTATATTTTGTATGTTTATAGTTTATTTAAGTGGTATGTTTAAGGCTTGTATAAGTAACCTGTATTGTTTTGTACTAAATAAAGATTTCAAAAAATAATATGCTCTATAAAGTTAAATAAAGTCAAGTTTAACTTACTTTTGGATGATGAGCTTCAACTGTTAGGCGACTTCCTCCTACGTGCTAAAAAGTGGCCCAAAAAAAGCGAAAACCATTTTCTCAACCGCATCAGGCGTCAATATTCCACTTTAATTTTAAATGAAACGGCTCGCCTCTTCTTTACACTTTACATTAACCATGTTGAATGGATGCATGAGATATTAAGCAATAAAAATGTCAAAGTTCTTAGCGTGCTGGAGATACAGTATTGAATGTTTACACACGAACTAGGAAGAGGAAGCGGATATCTTCTTCGGGGTGGGATGCTGGGTGACTTCTCACAGCGCCACACGCCGTTAGTGGCGGAAAGAAGCACTACAGTAATGCACTGTACTCGGGAAAAGGTGCACACAATATAAAATCTAACTCACAGCAATGTCTGGATATTTTTCGACATCCCGAAAAAAATGTTTGCATCCACCGTTTTACGTAACTCGAATGGTCGTAAGTCGGGGAGCGTCTGTACATTAATTTTGAGCTTGCAAAGCGATAAGGAGAGAAATGTAACGATGCAATAATCCAACCTGTTCTAAAGGTCTTCTCACAGACCCTTTCTCTTTATCAAATTTCCAATGTTACAGAATGCAAATCGGCATGAAGGGTGTAGGAGTGAAAGAACAGGCCAATCGTAACATGATGTAAACAGTGCATAATAGTCAAAATTACAAGCAAAAGTGAGGCAAAATAAATATTTCACAATAATAGTCAAAATAAAGAACAACTCTAGCATTCTAGGCATTCTATTTTGCAGGTGTCCAATAGTAAAAACATCTGTGAACCTTAATTATGTTTTTAACATATTTCAACAGTAAAATAAAAAATTTACTCCATCCTTATCTTTTTATCGAGTATAATCAAAATGCAAAATAGTATTATTTCAATGCTTAATATTACCTCGGTATGTACAAAAGGGACCACTCATGACAGAAAAAGAAATGATGAGACAAGCCAAGCTATCATAACTGTAGTTGGGAGTAAAAACACTATTTTAGGGCATTTTGAATTGTCAATTTCCTCCAAAGGCCCAAAAGATCATCGGCTGCTCTCTGCCTAATTTAGAGGACATTACCAGCTAGCGATACTGTAGCAGAGCCATTAACCTTTTAAGACAATTTCCACCCCGGCCACCACTTTTTGTTGCCCTCTGCTAGGCGCTACAGGTGTCTAAGATCTAGGACAAACAGGCTTTGAGACAAGGGCCATTGCCACCTTATACAAATGTACACAAATATGAAAACATATCTTCCGACTTTTTTTCCCCCCACTTTTTAGTTGTTGCCAAACAACACTGTGAAAATGTACACCTTGTGACTTTTTTTGGGTTATTTAATTTTTGCTGCTAAATGCTGCACTTATTTTCATTGCACTATTCTATTTCATTGCATTATTGTTTTATCTTGGGCATTTTATAAGCACTACATGTAATTATTATTTTGCCTCGTTTTATCTTTTTTCCTTCCAAAGTCTTGTACATGTTTTACCCTGGAGTGTCAGTCTAATCTCGTTGCATGCAATATTTTACAACGTTGATATATCAAAAGACAATGAAGACAATTCAATTCAGTCCAAGTCACCTAGGTGGGCTTTGTGTGTGCAGCCCTGTCAGAGCGTCCCTTCTATGAGGAATGGTGGTTCCTGCTGGTCATGGCGCTGGTGGGCCTCATCTTAATCCTCATCCTGGTCTTCACCCTTTTGCTGCACGGACACAACGGCAAGTACAAGGCCTGTGGAACAGGTAACATCTACTTTGTTATATAACTGAGCTTAACTAGAAACATAAAAGAGTCATATAATTACATCACTGGTTTTCATACAACAAAATTGTTTTGCTCTTTTATTAAAATTCATAATCCATTCCAAACCAAGGTCCTTCTCTTCAGTAAGCTGCAGTAGTACAAGTTAATTTTTTTCTGAGAATAAAGGAAATACTCCTACATGTATTATTATATTTTCTTTGGTTCAAATATCCTTGAAATAGCTCATGAAAACCCGGCTGTTAGCGTTTCTCTGGTGGTATGCATTGTGCGCCCCCTAGTGATAAACCAAACTTAATTTATTATAAAAACAATAATGACTTAAATAAAAAGCAAAAATACAGGAACTATCATATAAACATGCATTTTTTAAATTAAAAATATGAGGGGTGAAGGGTGCATTTTGGTCACATTTTGTATTATTCCTTGCGTTTGAGCACTCGGTTTCAGTCTATTAGTCCAATAATACAGACTGTCCCTTTAATCAACCTATATTTAGTGATTGATAGGGATGGGTATTAGTACTCATTTTTTAAATTGATTTGATTTGGAATCACAAGAGTTTAATTAGAATTTGATTTTCCATATTTTTGATTGACTCCAATTCAATCCAATATAAATTGATATAAATGTACGTCAGGACAATTCATCCATCATTAATATCAACATGATTAAAAACTCAATGATTTCCAAATTCAATATTGCGGAGGGCGTAAAAGGATTTATCATTTAGTGTCATTTTTGTGAAATAATGGTATCATAGCGGTAATTCAGACGTTAAAACGGCAAGCCTCACTTACCCGGAAAGAAAGATATTAAATTACATATGCAGTATATGAATCATATTTGACAAATCCAAACTTTTTTTTAAAAAAAATTAGTAAATGAAAAAAAGCAAACATGAAAACTCTTTTTTTCCAGATCATTTTAAACAAATTACATTCAATATTTAGTGTTTGATTTTTTGCTCAGGTGAAAAAAAGCGACGTGACTGCTTGGATTAATTAGTTAAGTAATCCTTGGTTGAGCAAGGGCTCTGCAGTGTATTCAAGTGAATAGAAATAAACAGTTTCAGAAATATTTAAGTTGATGTTCAATCCTTTAGGCATGACAGTTTGACTCACAGCTTTGGAGTCAGGCAATAACAAAAAAGAAGAAAAAGAAAAAGGCATCTACTCTTGAAATGAGTCCGCCTTAAGGAGCCCAAGCCGTACACCAGAGAGAATAACAAGGTTGTCTTTGTTCCGCCTCATTCAGGTTTCAAGGACAAGTACTAACTTCCCTCAAGCATCTGAGTCTGAAAACAAAGCAATGCATACGAAATCAGAATATGCATTTATGTAGTGTTTATATATCATTTATGAGCTTATTTGAGAAAGCTGCAGGCAACTTTAGTGAAAAGCTTTTTAGTTACCATTTCAACTATAGTCCTAGATTTGCTTCATTCATTCATTCATTCATGTTCCAGTTTCCATCACAGCTGACTTTGGGCAGTGGGTTGGGGACACCCTGTATTGGTTGCCGTCAATTTCAGGAAACAGACAACCACTTACGCACTCATTCTCAGGGATAATTTTGACTTTCCAAGCCCGTTTTGGTACATGGTAGGAAACTTTAGAGCCCAGGCAAGAGAGATTATGCAAACTCCACACACAGGGAGGCTGGTTGATGAATTTGAACCCAGGACCTCTAAACTGTGAGGCAGATATGCAAACCAGTCATGCGACAAGCTGCCGGATTTGCTTTCTGATTTAAAAAGAAATAAAGAAAAAAGTAAGAAAATAAAGAGGGTTGTCAAAATATTCATGCGAATTAAGCTGGCAGTGAAGGAATCAAAATACTATTTGAACTTTAGTTTTCAACCCTTTTCCAGACTAAGATACAATACAATCTCAACCCAGACAAATTCAAAACATACAAGCGTAAGAGCAGTTCAACATCATATGTGCTAAAATGAAAAGCAGTTCTTTACTCTCTGCTGCCATCTACTTGCTTAAAGTCATGATCGCATTCAAAGTCTTCATGATGCGATGCAAGTAGATGCATTTCTTAGGCGCGTTCAATAAACTCTTGTTCTTTCATATTTTTGGGAGTTTAGTTTGGCGTTTGGAATGAATTTCAGACAGTACTTTTCTTACTTTCACCATTTTCATGCTACACTGACATATAAAAAAAATTTTACGTGTGGGGACGAGCATGACGTCACTCTGCAGCACTCTTCCAGCCTCTATCCCTCAAACCTAATGTGTTCTGCCCTGAACAGCTCTGATCAATTTAAGCTAAAAGCAGATAGGCGCAGTGAGAAATAAAGCATGAGAGCTCTTGGAACTCAATGGTAAACACATATTTGATGGATAAAATATGAAACTTTCGACTTTTTAAGTACTCCTCAACCAAGGCACTGCACCTTTAACTAGGAGTGTGACATGATGCACTACAAACACAGAGGCATTACATTGTTCTGCAAATTAACAAATTTCAAATTAAATATTGTAATATTTCATGTTAAGCAGCGAGACTCCATCTTCCTTGATGATAAGTAGAATCTATCAAGTCAAATTTTAGGTGTATTCATGTCCCACAAGACACAAGTAAAGTTTTATCATATTATCATAGCTTGACAGTATATTTTGGAATGAATATATGTATCATGAGCAGCACGGTAGGGCAGTGGTTACCACATGTGCGGCACAGTTCTTAGGTCATGAGATCGAACCTGTGGAGTTTGCATGTTCTCCCCGTGTTTGTTTGGCTTCCCTCCGGGCACTCTTGTTTCCTCTCACATTCCAAAAACATGCATGTCCCTAGGTGTGATTGAACAAGTGAGTTGTCAGTCTCTCTGTGCTTGGACACTAGTTCAGGGTGATCCACTGCCTACTGCCTGAAGATAGCTGGAATGGGCTCCAGCACCCCCACGACCCTATTGAGGATGAGCGTTGCAGATAATGGATGGATATATGTATCATTCCCGTTGTATAATGTATTGGTCGTGTCTCTGACATTTTAAATTTAATGTCAAATTTAATTTACAGTACTCCACTTTCCAAGATGTATTATTACTTTGCCCAAAACCTTTTTCATATGAATCAAGAGAGTTTCTTTAATATCTGGAGAAGGTTGTATGCCTAAATACAGCGTACCTGTTGAAAGCATTGTTAAAATAAAGGGTGTTAGCGAGGTTCAATTGCCAATTGCAGCCCCCAGGATGAAAGTTTGAAGCCTCCCACTTAATATGAAAGTTAAAGGGACAGTGTGTATTATTTTCCCACTGTATTCTGTCTAACACCGAAAACGAGTGCTTAAACACAACGGAAGAAGCCAAAATACGGATACTAAAAGTGACCAAAACACACCTTATTACTTTTGAAAAGAAGAGAGAGAATACAATAAAAAATAAATTAAAAAAGGGGAGAGAAAAAAACAAAAGAGATATCAAATGTAAAACATAATAATAATACAAAAATTAAGACTCGAGAAAAGAGGGAAGATCAAAACAGATACAAATTTAAATATTAAAAGAAAAAAGAGAAAATTGCATTCTGTTTTTATCTTTTTTTCTCCTTAATTCCTTTCTTTCATTTTTACTTTTTTCTCCTTTTCATTTTTTGTCTGTCTTTTCCCCTACATTTCTTTTTATTCCCATTTTCATTTTTTGCCTCTTTTTCATATTCCCTCTTCCCTATTTCTTATTCCGTTTCTAAGGAAAAAAAACATTTTCCTTCTTTTTGTCTTTGAAAAGGCTAGGTAAAAAATGAAAGAAAAAGGGCGATTTTTGCTCACTTTTAGTCTCAGTAGTTTGAAGTCTTCCTTGGACTCATTTTTGGTTGCACCGCACATTACAGCAACACCTAGTGGACAAATGTAAAACCGCAGAATGATTTTTTTTCAGCGCTGTTTTTGTGGAAAACCCCATTTAGCCCAACCTCACCCTGATCCTAGCTTCATCATTCCCCAACTCAATAGTGTTTGAGACCCCTGCCTTAGGCTGTAAGAACCCCGGTTAGTTGGTCTTGCGAACACGTCGTATAAAGAAAAAAACATGATGCGTGAAGTCAGTTGGTTTAATGTCTGCTGCCCCCTTGTGGCGCTTCAGGAAAACATCTGTCTTCAATGGAGGAGTCGGTCACTTTAGACAACGGCGGCTTCACCACATTGGAGCTCAACAGTAGAGCGCTCACCAACACGAAGAGCAACTTCTTGAAAAAGAACGGGACCAGGTGCATGAACACACAAACACAAACAAGTTCTTTCTGGTGGCCCCAATGCTGAGCCTATAAATCCTTTTAGGTCACCTCCAAGACCTAGCCCAGGCGGTCTGCACTACTCCGACGAAGACATTTGCAACAACTACAACGGGGCCGTTCTGACTGAGAGCACCACGCTTACAGAGAAGCCCACCGAAGTCTCAGAGTCGGAGGTAAGAATCAAAAGGGAAACTGACGTACGGGAAGTAGCAAAAGTGTGCACACCAATCACCTTTGTGAAGATATTTCATGATGTCCTTTCTTCAGGCAAAACTCAAGAAAGAACACTTTGACTCTGTGGAGGGTTGCCGGAAGACAGATCCTTATGATGTCTTCATTCCTCGTTTCCTAAAATAAAAAAAGCCCGTATGTAGCTAAACCGTTTCGAGTTCGGCCACGTTAGCCAATATTGTTGAATCCGACATTTTTCTTTCGTAAACCTGGTGTGTTAAAATTACATTCTGGTCATTATAGACACAATCACTTCTCTTGGAAGTCTAAGTCCCCACCCCCGACAAAATATACAAGTGTATTTGCCCAATATATTACCCAATATCACCAAATCGTCCAATATGTATTTTGCCAATTTGCAGAAAGTTTTCATCCATTTGAGGCATATTTTTATGGCAACATGAAAAATGCCGGCAGTGCGTGTGCAGCACAGTTCTGAGGTCATGAGATCGAACCTTCCTGTGTGGAGTTTGCATGTTCCCCCCGTGCTTGCGTGGGTTTCCTCCGGGCACTCGTTTCCTCCCACACTCCAAAAACATGCATGTCAGGTTAATTGGCCGGTCCAAATTGTCTCTAAGTGTGAATGAGCGAGTGAGTTGTCTTTCTCTGTGTGCCCTGCGACTGGCTGGCAACCAGTTCAGGGTGTCCCCTGCCCACTGCCCAGAGATAGTTGGGTTGGGCTCCAGCACCCCCGCGACCCTACTGAGGATAAGCGGTGCAGATAATGGATAGATTAATATTACCGTAAAATGTACATAGTGCACTCGGACTTTGAGTCTTTTTTTAGGTATGAGAAAATGTGCGTTGTGTATGAATATATACAGTGTCATGGTATTGTCATTTTTGCATTTTTTGCAAGAGTGAAATGTTTACCAAAAAGGGGGGGAGATACGTCTTTCTGAAATAGACATAAACATTATATTTTCCCTTATTCGTTGTCGAGATTATGAATTAGATACTGTAAAAAGGCAAATAAAAAAAAAATATTTCCTCCTTCTGTTACTATTTTGGGCAGCGCGGCAGTGCAGTGGTTAGTGAGATCATGAGATTAAACCTCCTGTGTGGAGTTTGCATGTTCTCCCCGTGCTTGCGTGGGTTTCCTCCGGGCACTCCGGTTACCTCCCACATTCCAAAAACATGCACGTCAGGTTAATGGGTCGGTCTGAATTGTCCCTAGGTGTGAATGAGCGAGCGAATTGTCTGTCCCTGTGTGCCCTGCGACCGGCTGGCAACCAGTTCAGGGTGTCCCCTGCCCACTGCCCATAGATAGCTGGGATGGGCTCCAGCACCCCTGCGACCCTACTGAGGATAAGCGGTGCAGATAATGGATGGATGGATGTTACATTTTTAATCATATCCAGCCCACCAATCAAAATGTTGACCCTCCCCTGGATCAAACAGTTATGTTTAAATATATAAAGATGTTAGATCAAAACGCAGAAAAATAGTCCTTGTCCTCAGCATTCGTCTTCCTTTCCAGATGACGGACAGCGACTACGAGGAGGAGCAGCCCAAGCACTCGTTCGTCAACCACTACATGAGCGACCCCACCTACTACAACTCGTGGAAGCGGCAGCCCAAAGGCCTCAAGCCCCTCGGATCGCCCTTTAGCTACGAGGAGTGCGCCGCCGCAGCAGTCGAATCGGAGCCTTACTACCAGACAGTAGTCACCCAACACAGCGCCGGGGGCGTCTACACACCTACCGGCCAACCAGCGCTAGCCCACGCCAATCCCAACACAAACCCCCCGCCCGGATCTCGCACACCTGTCACTGGATTTTCCTCCTTCGTGTGAGGCCGGGAGCTGACTGGTGTAAGGGGGGGCGAGGACTGACTTTTCAGACTGAACTTGTCGCTCCCCTAAAATAAAAACAGACGCACTTATCCTGGTCAAAAAGCTCTCCAGCTCTTTCATGCTTGAGTGTTACTATGCTCTCCGACACACTGTTAGCATCCATGCACACTTTCCTACTTGGACACTGCAGAGACTCTCAAAGAAGAGAACTGGGCCGGTGGAACGTGGATTACGCAGCACAAAACAAAAATATACAGTGGTACCTCTTCATATAAGTTTTATTTCCAGGATTGTGTAGCTCGAAATCCTCGTGTAACAAGCAAATTACCCCGATAGGATTGAATGCGTTCCCGTCCTCCCAAAAGCATCTAAGTGAACCCTAAACAGCTATAAGACATATTCTTAATCACTAAAAACACATTCAAATAGAAATTGAACACAAAAAATACAGCAATACGACAAAAGGGATGATATTTGACTATTTTTATACAGGAGGTTTTTGTTTTTTTTCAAAATGACAGATCTCGTCTTGCCCTGTTCAGCACTGATTCCAGATCATTTCTGTCACTGGTAGCACACGACAACGTCATCGTAGATTGCTACATAGTCTGTCTTGCTGAGTAAATAGGTGCCACTTTCAGTGTTCTCGTTTGCCCGCGTCCCTGCGTCCTAGACGCATCATTTTTGCTGGGGACGCATAGTCTCAAATCAACGTGCGTCCCCGGGACGCAACTTTTTTTACACAAAATTGTCATTATTACCCGATTACATTTTTTTAAACAAAGATTTACCGCACTCCAAATTTTTCGTCAGGCAGATCCGGCAGATGCTGTTTTGGTCTCGCGGTTTGAGTTTTCGTCTACACGGCGATCTCGAGTTGTGTCGTGAAAAGTCCATCTCTTTTTAGAGAACCGGCTTTTTCGGCTTAACTCAATCAAGAGAGCCGGCTCTCAAACGGTTCACTTGCTTTGATGTATTATATTGCGAATGATGGTGTTGTATAAAGAAGTTAAGAAAAAAAGTAAGTATAAAAGGAGAAAATGAAAAAAAGACAGGTTTGTGGTTATCCCTTTAATCAGTATATTACCAACAATAATTTGATGCAAAAAATGAATTAATAATTTGATGATTAAAACTGAATGAATATATAGATTTTATTATATTATGTGTCACCGATTTACAATTTCAACCTCGATAACACTAAATTTTGGGGACCCATAGATCTCTGTTGGGACCCATAGATTTTTGAGCATGCGAGTCCCTGGGACCCATCACTTTTCAGAGGTAAATTTAACACTGCACTTTATGTTTGTAAGGTTATCATCACTTAATAAAGGGGATTGCAATCATAAATGAGGGAAGGAAATGGCTGAGTCTGACAGGTATGACATTGAGTTCATGATACGTAAGCACTTAATGTACCCATAACATTACTGTAACTTTAAATTAACGTGCACAAAAAATCCCTACAGTATGACTGTTTTTTTTGTCTGCTGTAGTTTGCATGCACAAACTGGAATGAGCTGATGCTCTGTTGGTGAGCAGTCTCTAATGGTAGCCTCTGGGAATGCTCGTGACCTGGAATCTACGTTATTTGCAGAACATGGTTTTTGCTTTCAAATAAAACTCGTATAGTGAAATAATTGTGTTTAGATTTTCTTGTATAAAGAGGTACCACTGTAAAAGCTTCTTGTCGTCTGTCTGTATGTTCACAAACACACCCCCCAAAATATGTTCATGCACCAGCTGAAGATTGGATTTCCTGTGCACACAAGTGAAGACGAGAGCTTTAAAACGAATTTGGGGAGTGGGTGAAAATCACTGTTACAAGATTTGTGTGTGTTTGCGTGTTGACTCTCCCCCATCGCTACAAAGTGAGCGGGATTGAGTTTTTGTTTGTTTTCTTACTCAATTTGACCCTATTTTTCGAACGTGACACTCCTGTGTTAAAGGGACTGTGTGTATTATTTAGCACCTCCCAGAGGTTAAAAGAAAAAAAACATTTATTAAAAAAAAACAATATTGACTTATAAGTTTATATTCTTACTTGTGTTTTAGCACTCGTTTTTGGTTGCACTATACTAACCAGAAGTATCTGGAGGTCAAATCATCCACACTGTCCCTTTAATTTTTGTTTCACTGCGAATTGGAGTGCGCACGTGTGAGTGTGTTTGACGCATGCGCACAGAAAGCATCCTTGTGACGTGCAAAGGGCGCCATGGTGTGTTTATATTTTTTAGAAATGAAATTTTGTACATTTAAAAAAAAAGTCAGAGTGGCCGAGCTTTGACTTCTTTGGACTGGGCTGATACGAACACACGCACGAGGACACACACGCGCACACCTCATGTATTATTTAAGGTTCTTGCAAGCAGCCTCCAGCACTCTGTACCACACGTTTTAACGCCTGTACGGTGTGTGAATAAATGGTCATTGTTAAACCGCGTGTCTTTTGCCATGCTTTGGTGGTCAACGATGCGGAACGATTATATTCATACAAGGCCATGTTTATGCATTATCTGGTCTACATATACAGTAGCGTAGCCATATTTTCACGACCATAGGGTAGACCGTGTTGAAGGGCGCAGTCTCCGTAGCTGGTTCTATTTCTGTATTTAACACTACACATGGCGCACTGCAGGATAGGGCACGGATGCCCTCTGCTGCAGCCGCGTTTCAACAACACCAATACAGACCAACATAGAAATGTGCGTATTTTAAAATGCAATGGAAACAAAACTTGAGTTTGGTTCTGGCGTATTTAAGTATTGATCATAAAGTAAAACAGACTTTTTTTAAGAGCTGGTGCAAAACAGCAACCCATATTCTGCTACAGCTACACTTAAAGGGACAGTGCATATTAGTCAGTGCCTCTAAGATAAAAAAAAATGTTAAAAAAGAATATTGATTAATGGATTGTCATATAAATGAGCATTTTGTTAAAATACTCATAGGGCAAGATTTTTTTATTTTACATAACATGAGCCTCACTTAGTGGGAGATTACTAATTTGTCTTCCATTTCGCTGCTCCGGATACCTGACAAAAACAAAAACCTGGTGAAAGGCCGAAGAAAAACATACAAGAAAAATTGTGCTTCATAATCACTCTGAGTCTTTGTATTTTTTATCCTTACTTGTGGTTTTCAGCACTTGTTTCTGATTGCACTACACAATACAGTGACATCTGGTGGTTAAAAAATACATTTTAAATGACTGATATTCTACATAGGCAGGGGCGATTTTAGGTTGAGAGCTTTGGGGGTGCTGAACACCCAGAGTGTCTCCCTGGTTAAAAATGTAAAATGCAATTTAGATAACATTTTAGTTAAAATATTTTGCGAAAGTTTTTCTAAAGGCTGTTTTTATTAACTTTCGTTTTTTATTGAATTATGACACTCTTGGGCTTCCATAATACTCTCACAGTTATACACCGGGGCCTCCACAGACTCCGCCGCTATGCCGCAAGTGACACTAGTCAAGCGAAAGAAGAGCGAGAGCGGTGCTAGGAATCATCATATTTAAGCCTATGCTGTCCTTTATTAAGGAAAGAGTTTTAAAACTACAATCATGTCTTGGGTCTTGCCTTTAATTGTCGTTGTATTTGAGCACCACCAAAAACGGACTGCTTACGCTCACGTTCATAAGCAAGTGTTTTCTGTTAACTTATCAACATATACCTAAATTCCTTCACAATAAAACTGCGTTATAAGAGCTCACTGCTGTTCCATTCATTCAAATTCCTCATGGCTAAGTTGCCCGCCTTTGGGTAGAAAGCTCCTGGGCTGAAAGAGGGGCCCACTCCATCTCTGACTAAAAGTCCTTAGAAAATATTAGAAAATTGACCTACGAGCTTGCGTGGATGATTGCCAAACACTGCAAACCTTTCACGGACGGTGAATTTATTAAAGGCTGTTTAAAGAATGCCAGGCTGAATAGTCGGCCCTGACACAATTTCAACTGACCAAATCAGCCCGTTTTATGAAAAGTTTGGATACCCCTGCGCTAGGTTACTGTGACCTTGGATTGGTCTCTCAGGAACCGTCCTCTCATGGTTCAGATCCTACCTCTCAGATTGGACGCACTGTGTTAAACATGGCGAAATGACATCTGAGCCCTTTAATGTTACCTGTGGTGTTCCGCAGGGTTCAGTGCCTGGCCCCCTTCTTTTCAGCATTTACATGCTTCCATTAGGTGACATTATTCGCAAGTACAATATCAGCTTCCACTGCTACGCAGACGACACTCAACTATATCTTCCGTTGGAGGAATCTCCCACACTAAACTCTGGAAATTTGGAGGCCTGCCTCATTGAGATAAAAGTGTGGATGTCACTCAATTTCTTGCGTCTTAACTCTGAAAAGACCGAAATGTTAGTCATTGGTCCATCTAAATGCCGTGACTTATTCTCTAAAACTGCTGTGAACATTGACAAATGTCACATCACACAGAGTGACTCAGTTAAAAATTTAGGTGTCATATTTGACCCTGATCTATCCTTTGAAACGCATGTAAAGAAAATTACTAAAACCACTTTTTTTCTATCTTCGTAACATTGCTAAAATTCGTTCTATACTGTCTCAGTGGAATGCGGAAATTATAATTCATGCGTTTGTTACCTCCCGTCTCGATTACTGTAATGCACTAATCTGTGGTCTCTCGAAGTCTAGAATCAAGTCTCTTCAGCTGGTACAAAATGCCGCAGCGAGGCTTTTAACTAGGACAAAAAAGTCCGATCACATCACACCGATTTTGGCTAACCTGCATTGGCTCCCAGTTAGCCTTAGATGTGATTTCAAGGTTCTTTTAGTATTATACAAAATCATACATGGACTTGCTCCCTCTTATCTTTCAGATCTGATTTCCCCCTATGTTCCGGTCCGAAGCCTACGTTCTGAGAGTGCCGGTCTTCTGGTGATCCCAAGAGCAAAGAAGTGTTCTTCTGGTTCGAGAGCGTTCTCCATCCGGGCACTGGTGCTGTGGAATGCTCTTCCCCCTGAGATCCGATCTGCAACCTCAGTGGAAATGTTTAAATCTAAGCTTAAAACTCACTTCTACTCTATAGCATATGAATAACCTACTCTTTTTGTCGGCTCCAGAGCAGGGGAATGTATGATAATATTCAGAAAAATAGTCTGTGTAATATAGTGTAATGATCTGTGAAGCCCTTTGAGACTCTTCGTGATTTAGGGCTATACAAATAAAAATGACTTGACTTGACTTGACCTTCCTTGCTTCCTTGAGTTTTTTGCTTCCTCTTTTGTCTTTTAGCCCTTTTTTTAGATTTTTACTTCTTCTTTGTTGCTGTTTTACGATTTTTTTTCTTTTTTCTTTTTTACTTTATTTTATCCGTCTTTTGTCATTTTCTTTTTTTTTCAAACTGCCTTCAAAACAACATTCAGTTTTCTTTGGGTGGGCAGAGTTTGTCAATGGGTGGGCACTGCCACAACCACTGTCAAGCACGGTGGTGGCAGCATCATGCCCTAAAGGCCAGGTCACACAGCCTTTCACGGGCGTATCGAGGCTGAATTACGGCCAGAAAATTCTGCCCGTGAAGCAGACGCGGTGGAAAATGTGCAAAATTGGCTAAACCCGCTGTTTACCCGTGGTATGCCCGCAAAACAGACGCCGGCGACTGTTCCGCGTCCTTATCGCGGGTAACCGCGGCTGCATCGCGTTTGACCGTGCTTACGCGCGGTACACACGCTAATGCACGTGATGACACCGCGATACAGGCGCAGAACAGACGTGCTATGACCGTGCTCCACCCGTTAAAATTTTGCTTCCCACTCGCGTTTAATCACGTCTTGGCCGTGGCCGTAGCACGTCCTAGCACGTTCGTACCGCGTCTTTACCTCGTGTGTACCACGTGTGCCGCCTGCGGCTACCCGTGGTCTAAAGTTTTGAGCAGCGCAAAACTTTTTCGCGCAGCCAACCGCGTGTGAATTTCTTACTGCGTGTAAAGCACGGCTGTATCTCGTCTGTATCGCGATCTCAAAGCGTCCAACAGCGTCTGCTTCACGGGCAGAAATTTCTGGCAGTGATTCAGCCTCGATACGCCGTGAAAGGCTGTGTGACCGGGCCTTAAAGTTGCTAATATTGAGCAGGAATTGCTATTCTGGGCAGGAAATCTCTTGGAGTCTCCAAGACACCTAAAATTTAGATGCAACATCATCTTGCAACAGGACAATGACCCTAAACATTAAGCAAAATTTATCCTCACTAGGGTTGCGGGGTGCTGGTGCCCATCACAGCTATCTTTGAGCAGTGGGTAGGGGACACCCTGAACTGGTCCCAGTCAGTCGCAGGGATTAAATTATCTAAAATTTACAATATAAAGATGTTGAATGGCCAAGACAAAGTCCAGACCTCAATCCTATGGAGCATGCTAAAATTTCTGCGAGGCAGGCCTGTCAGTACATTTGCCAAACAAAACATTTTATAATCCGGAATCATCTAACATCAGCATATAATGACGTGAGAGCAAAGCCAAAGATTTTCATTACAATGAAAAACCTTGTCAGTCGGCTCTTGTAATCTAATCATCTGATAGAACAAAATTGTTGTCTTGTGGGGGTAGCATGTGACGCTTTTGACAGATTGCAAATCTTGGCAAAGGGGTTTCCGCATTCAGTTTGAGAATATCTCTACAGCCATCTTTTAAAAGCAGTCAGGTAGGTTAACCAGATATTAAAACTCCCACAAAAAAGCGGGTTTGGCATTTTTGGTTTTGATGACTCAGCAGCTTGGCTAAAAAGAGAAATGCCTCCGTTTCAACTCGAATGTTGCTCGAATGGCGCACAGCCATTCTACTTCTATTTTTCCAATATGAATCACACGAATGGCAAAACGTTAGGTGCAAAATAATAAATAATAGGTATATATTAAGAATTGTGGTTGGCAATTTTCAAAATTTTCACACAAGGTGAATGAAAGAGCTGAATGGTTTTATTTTGAAGAGGAAAAGATGGAGGTGATATATTTTGAAATGCCTCTCATAGAACGAAATGGAAATCTGTGTGTGAAATCGTTGCAAAATTCATACAAAGGTGTTTAAAATAAATTGATAAATAACAAGCAAACACAGAGGGCACAAATATTAAGAGATTTACATTCGGTCCTCGAAATCCAAACAAAATCATACCTGCGAAATCCAAATACAACTAACAAAAAATGCCGTGTGGTATCCTGAACGCTAAGAGGCGCTGTCTGTTACGGCGTGTGTTTGTACTGAGCGGAAGTAAATAGCGTTTTTCCTTTATCGTCGCCTAATTCGGACATAGTGTTTCTTTTAGAGTTTCTGTGAGGTTTTTTGTTTCGAAAAACATAATAAACAATTTTGTTTTGTTAGCGACGTGACGTTCGTGACGGTGAGTTTGTGCCGCTTATGTTTTCTTCAATGAAATGATTTTATTGAGGGCGTAGTTTTGGTGTGGACGGAGAGGACATGTCCTCACCAGTATTGAGCAATGATTATTTAATGCCCAACAATATTAAGTGATCACTTTCAACCAAATGTGCTTCTTCCTCAAAAATATCGAAAATTCCTTGTTTTGTCCCCACCAATATTACATGATCCCTTAAAAATACCGTAGGTCCCCACCAATGCCAAATCTCCGTCCTTGATTGTTACCCTCTTTAGTATTTTGTTGTTCTGAAGTCATAGAATATAATTGTCTTTATTGTCATTGATATCAACGTGGTGAAACATTGCAGGCGACGAGATTATTTACGGTACTCCAGGGTAAACATGTAAAGAAGACTTAAAATAGAAGAATAAGATAAACGATTATCAGAATAAAAAGGCAACATTGTTTTGATCTATAACACTGCTCAAAACATTGACAAATGTATTCTCACTCAGAGCGAATCGGTCAAAAATCTCGGTGTCACATTTGACCATAATCTGTCCTTCTCGTCATACGTTAAGAATATTACTAGAACATATTATTTTCCATCTTCGCAACCAGGGTTGGCTAGGGTTACTTTAACTTGATTACTTTCAATTACTTTTGGATTACTCCAATACCCATATGCTAATAAAAGACAAAATAAACTGAATATGAATAAAATTACAAAATTTTGTGAAGGCTTGTAACGGAACACATTGAATGGCAAAAATGATGTTGGCAGATGTTTGGATTTATTTTCATTTTGTCTTTTATTAGCACATTTGGTATTGGAGTAATCCAAAAGTGTTTGAAAGTAATCAAGTTTAAGTAACCTTACCCAACCCTGTTCGCAACATAGCAAAAAATCTCCCTAGGCTGATGCAGTGATTAGAATTAATGCGTTTGTTGCTTCGCGTCTCGATCAAGTAATGTACTACTCTCCGGTCTCCTGAAATCGAGCCTGTGCTGAAACAAAATGCTGCAGCTAGGCTTTTAACCAAGACAAGAAACTTTCACAGTATCCTGATTTTGCCTGACTTGCACTGGCTCCCTGTCAGTTTAAGAGGTAGGCGCCTTCCATGGCTGACTCCCTATTCAGGGATCAGAATGGAGATTTTCATTTTCAGCTGAAATAGCCAGGGTCCAGGGGCCGTAGGCCCCGGCCAGGTCCAGGGCGGAGCCCGGTTGGGGGCTCCGGGGGGCGAAGCCCCCCTGAAGCCAACAGCATTTATCTTATTTGCTATGTGAAAATTGCACTAGAATGAATTAAATCCAACAAAACAGAAACCATGTATTTTATATATATATATATATATATATATATATATATATATATATATATATATATATATATATATATAAATTTAAAAAATAATAATATATTGACATTAAAAGCATTTGTAATATTGAACATGATCATGATGATACAAAATAATTTATTTTAATCATGTTTATAACAAATTTTAAATTTTGTTTATCCTGTTCTAAATATTGTATAAACACAAAAGATAAAATCATTTCATAAATAAATAGATTTATAAATACCTCAGATTGGGATTTTCTGTCACACAGGGGAACCAGTGGTTGACTGCTGCTAGTATTTGAAGTGGAAGGATTTGGAACGGCCAATAATGTTGAACCGGTGGTGTTACTGTTAGTTTCACTGCCGATTTTAAATGCGGATCCGAGTGCATAATTTGATTGCCGGCAAGCTATTTTTGCTTTGTGTTTGTTCATTTTAGCATGATCAATCCGTGCCACACAATCTCGCGTACCATAATTGATCAGATCGACACAGTATAGACACTTTGCTTTCCCTGGAACGTTCACACTTTGCGATGAACTGGCTCAAAGTTTCTGTAACTTCCTCGATCTTTGCGTCGATTTTAACGTTTACTGTGACAGTCTTCTCCAGCCATGACCACTTAAATTTATTCTTGATTCCTTTATCAATCTCGGAGACAAAAGCCTCGTCTTCTTTTCTTAGTATTTTCATATTTAATTTTTCAAACACTCATTTCACCGTTTGAAAAGACCGGAAGGAGCGCCATGTTTGAGAAAGCCAATGCTCTGAACAAAAGCTCCGCTGATTGGTTATCAGCGAACCTATCGACCAATGGGGTGACGAAACAGTCACGTATCATACCTCCACCCCCCCCCCCCCCCCCCCCCCCCCCCCCCAAAAAAAAAAAACTATTTTCTCATCGAATTTAGACGATTTACGGGAATGACCTTTGGGGTTCAAAAACAGCGGAAATCCGCGGAAAATTCTGATCCCTGCCTATTGGTGTGTGAGTGTGTGTGTGTGTGTGAGTGGGTTCGTGTGGAGCACATTGTAAAGCGCTTTGGGAGGTTTTCATAGACTCAAAGTGCTATATAAATGCAGACCATTTACTCTTTCAAGATTCTTTTGGTTTTACACAAAATTAAGAATGGACATTCCCCCTCATATCTTTCAGTTTCAATTTCCTCCTATATTCCTGCTTGGAACCTTGTTTTGGAAAATGACAGTCTTCTTGTGATCCCAAGAGCCAAGAAGAAATTTTCCCTCTGAGTTTCGATCCGCAACCTCATTGGAACTGTTTAAATCTAAGATTTAAAACAGTCTAGTCTATAGATTATGAATGACCTACATTTCAGATTGATGATGTCTTTGTAGTGTCTGTTGATGCCTTTGCGTCACCCATTGCAGCCTAGTCATTCTGGAAGGGGGATTACCTTAAGTGTGGCCCTTTTTCAAATTTTCTTAATTTACTCATGCTGAGGTTTTTGAGTTTTTTTCCCTTTTTCCCTTGGCCTCATCTAGGTTTTAGATCAGAGGATGGTGTAAAAATAGTCTGTAGTCTGTGCAACCGTTTAGACTTGGTGTAATTTAGGGCTATGCAGATAAACCTGACATTACTTTACTTTTAAAACATAGTGCTTAGAGACTGGCTGAATTGATAATAATAGTGCATAGAAAAAATGGTGCTTCATAACAAGAATGCAATGAAAAGTATTGCAATAACATTTAGCTACAAACAAAATCCCAAATAACTCACAAGTTGTATATTTTGACAGTTTGGCACGCTTGTTTGGGGTGGTGATGGCTTTGGGAAAAAACCTGTCACTGAGCCCGTTTGTTCTTATTTTGTTGTGTTTTCTAAAATCGTGCATGTCTGAGTTGAAATAATATTCAGTTGTTTTTTTTTTCATTTTATAAATTGAGTACCCATAACTTTGAGTAATTAAACACAAAACTTGTGTTGCATTTGTCAAACAAGGACATTGACAAATAACTATGTTGTGTTTTTGTAGAAACCCGCCATCAATTTGACCGGGAGGAGTCATCTGGAGACCTGAGAGAAATTTGTGTCAGTTAAACAACATCAAGGATGAGTGAATTGACTCAATTTATGGATGAGGTGATGAAAAAAGTATTTTTACCAGAGCCACAGATGATCGTTTTGGCCATGCCATCCCCTTTCTTGCCAACGCCCGGTGAACCTGAAATCGTTTGGCCTAAATGGCTTAACTCCTTCGAAAGCTACCTGGATGCACTCAAGAATGAGAACATGACAGACGCCGGTAAATGCATGCTCCTGTATAACTGCTTGGGCCAAGAAGGCCAGCGCATCTTCACAGCGATCGTCACACCGGAACAGACGTACTCAGCGGCCATCTCGGTGCTGACCGCCTACTTCAGTGCCAGCCGTGTATCCCAGCTGCGTTTGCTCCGATTCTACCAGCGGGCCCAAATGGTCAATGAGTCCACTGATGAGTTTGTTAAAGCGCTGGGGGCTCTGCTGGAGCCCGGAAAACATGCAAGCGACGAACTCATTCTCAATCAGCTGATCGAGAAAACAAAATGGCCGCAGCTCAGAGAACGGCTACGCGCAGAGAGGCAAACGCTCACGCTTGCCACAGCCTTGTGGATGGCAAAGGAAGTGGAGACTGGAGTCCACAGGCCTCAAATCACGCAACGGCGCAAACGAGGAAGACCTCGCCGTGTGGACACAGATGGGATTAAAACCAAGATGTTACAGCAAATTGACTGTGGCCATCATGAAAATGGGTTAAAGACTGAATATGACAATAATGATGGCAATGATCAAGTCAATCCTATCGACGGCTCGTCATCGCCTCCCTTAAAAGTAAAAGAAGAAATCCTGCATGAATCAAGTCTAGTAGAGAGACCCATGACACGAAAACGGTTTGCTTGTACCGTTTGCCCTGACAAATACTTCATCAGTGCAGACAAGCTTGCAAGACACATGCGAACGCACACCCAGGAGAAACCATTCCGCTGCCCCGTGTGCCCCACCGTCTTCAGCCAAACATACCACCTGACGCGGCACATGCGAATGCAGCACAACGCGGCCAAGCACGTGTGCCACATCTGCTGCGAGAGCTTCGACGACATCGACCATCTCAAAAGCCACAAGAAGACGCACACTGCGCGTATCCTGCTGTGCCCGTACTGTCCCGAGCAGTTGTCCAACAGTGAGGCATTTTTAGAGCATGTCGCGCTTCATGTGGACCCGCCACAAGGAGGCTCTGAGAACGACCAAAACAGTTCAGTGGAATCGAAAAAAATGGCTGATGACACAGCAATCGAAACAAAGGAATCGGGCATCTGCGTACAAAATGTGTCGACGCAAATTGAGAACAACAACAACATTTTAGTGGAATCAAAAACAATAGCGGATGACACCGCAATTCAAATACAGGAATCGGGCATCTGCGTAAAAAACGTGATGACGTCTTATGAAAGTGGCTCTAGCATCCCCTGCAGAAAGAAACACGTTTGCTTCCTCTGCAACATGACCTTTAGCCGTTCCGACAAGCTCAACCGGCACATGCGCAAGCACACCAAAGAGAAACCCTACCGCTGCACCGTCTGCAAGCAGGCTTTCAGTCAGTCGCACCACCGCAACCGGCACCTGAGGGAAAAGCATAACCTGTCGCATCATGCTTGCCACAAGTGTGGCAAGCTGCTGCCCAGTTGGCAGAAACTCAAAGAGCACCAGAAGATGCACACGGTCAAAGCGCTGGTGTGCCCCGCCTGTGGCAAGAACTTCAAAGAGAAAGCCCTCTTGGAGGTCCATCTCAAGACCCACGAGAGCATCCCGCACAGCCCGCACTCGCTCATCTGCCAAGAATGCGGCAAAGTTTTTGGTCGCCGTTACCACCTGAAGAGGCACATCTTGTCACACCGCAGGGCGGACAACAATCCATCCTACACCTGTGCCGAGTGTCACAAGAGCTATGTGACTGCAGAGGAGCTGAAGAAGCACCTGATAAACCATGCCAAGGAGAAGACGGGAACGTGCCCGCGCTGCCAGCGCCAATTCGGCAGCCGTGAGGAGCTGGAGGCGCACATGCAGGCGCACGACATCTCCTACTTGTGCGGAGTGTGCGGTAAAATGTACAAGGTAGAACAGGCGCTGAGGCGGCACGAGGAAAAGCACAAGCACGAGCCCTTCTACTGTGCTGTGTGTAGCAAATACTTCATTGAGGCGGCGCAGTACGAGCGCCATTTGGAGATGCACGACCGGCACGAGCACAAGTGCCCGCACTGCGAGTGTGTCTTCCTCAAGCTCTCTAACTTTAAGGTAATCCCAAATTCTTAAAACATGCAAAAGGTGTAAAATTATATACAGTGATACCTCAACATACAAGCTTAATTTGTTGTTCCTAGCTCGTATTGATCGTGTAATGAGCGAAATTTACAATTATTTTAGGAAATAATAATAAACGAATTGTCTCGTACCTGACCTTCCAAAAGGATCAAAGTTAAACCTAAATAGCTATAAACACACCTTGCTGATCACTAAAACACCTTTGTCGTGTGCTGCAGATGTGTGAGAGTAGTTACTGGGCACGACTATTGATGAAACGCAAGCACCTTTTGTACACTTGAAATTTTATTTTATTTACAGTAAATGAACTTCAACACACAAAAACATTTCAGAGCACGATTTTTGTTTCGCCCTTTTCCATTCTTCACTTTCTTTTGCCCTTTTAGCTAGAATCGCAAGGCATTCAGCCAAACATGCTCACCTTCAAAATGTTACGAAAATTATTAAGGCAATTCTCAATAAAGTAAACTGTTGGATGACCAGTTGCCACTTTTTCAGGATGTTTATTTTCAACGAAGCCAGCAACTTAAGCTAGCACAACTCTAATCTCTTTTGTAGCCTTTAGGGACTGCTCATGAACTGGATTTTCCTTCGTAAAGCGACGTCGATTTTTGTATAAAATTAACTCGTGTATTGAAATTCCTGTATACATATGCTCGTATGAAGAGATACCACCGTATTTGCGTTATTGTGGGGAGGAACACTACACATTCTGTGCCTAAATTGAAAAAAATCTTGTTTGTGAAATACCTTTCAAGGATCACCTGCAGACGCACACTGAGGAGCGGCCCTACCACTGCGCCTTCTGCGCAGAGACCTTCGTGGACAGCGAGGAGCTGGAGCGCCACCGACTTAGGCACCGCGTTTTCCGTCAGGAGCGTCCATACAACTGCACGCGCTGTGACGCCGCTTTTGCCGAGCTGGCCGAGCTGACGGCGCACTTAGAGGGCCACAAAGGTGAGGTGCCGCTCTCCTGCGACATCTGCGGTCGCACCTTCCTCAACGCGGGCAAGCTGGAGAAGCACATGAGCCTCCACTCTGGCCTGCGGCCGCACTTGTGCTCACAATGCGGCAACGGCTTCCCTACGGCAGCTGACCTCAAGCAACACATTTACTCGCACACGGGAGAGCGACCCTTTGCCTGCTCACAGTGTAGCAAGACCTTCCGCTCGGCAAACGGGTTGCGTTTGCACGGCCGGCAGCACATGGAGGCACCTCCCACTTTTCCCTGCGCCGACTGTGGCAGGACCTACGGTCGTAAGACCGAGTTGAAGATGCACCAACGCTACCACACGGGCGACCGGCCGTACGCCTGCGTCAGCTGCGGTAAGACCTTCATCAGCAAGCACAAGCTGTCAGTGCACGCCCGCATTCACACGGGCGAGCGGCCGTACTCGTGCCCCTACTGCATGCAGACCTTCAGGCAGTCGGGGGACAGAAACAGACACGTGAACAAATTTCACCCTGAGGACTCACTGCTGGTTTCTACAACCGATTGGTGACGTGCTAGGTAACGGAATCGAGGGCTCAAATATTACTGTGGATGAAAAAATACTAACGGAGTTTAGAGGTCATTTTACTGGCCCTAATACTACTGTATTTTCACACCCATTAGACGCACTAGACGTTTTAAAGGGCGCACTCTCCTTGATTTTTTTTTTGTCTGCTTATATAGCGCTCTGGCCTATTAGACGCGAGTCTCACGCGACGGCCTTTAACAACTCGACAAGTGTGTGTGTCAAAAGAAAAAACACCGGGAACAAACCTGAGTTTGATTGGGGTTTATTCAATACTTATCACAAAGCAAGACACCAATATACAACAAAATTCTAAAAAAAAGACCTAACAGTTTGGTACTCACATTTTTACACAAAGCCCTCGTAACTCTTCTTCCTCTGTCTCGGACTTGAAAAGCTGCGCCAAAGCTTCATTTTCTGAGTCACTTTCTGTGCCGTGTGGCTCTAACAGGGTGTAATGCAGGTTTTTGAAAACGATCAACTGACAGTCCGAGTAGAAATGCCAGCGTCCACAATCCATTCACAAACTGGCGTAACCCGCCTGGCGTTGCCTCCCACTTTTTGTGAAACTGTGCACCCCTTCAGTCATCCATCGCTCCCACGCCGCAGGTAACGCCACCTTGAACAGCCGGTTGACATCGATGTCGGCAAGAACGGAGTTCACTTGCTTTACTGTTTTTTTCACATCGGCTGTCAGATGGGCACGCATAGAGTCTCAAATTGTGAGCAACATAAACATCCCTCAGCCATTTTTTAATCATGCCTTTGTCCATACATCCCTTTTCATTTGCTTGTTTGTGTACTATAGCGGCGACGCCCACGATTCAAAATTATAGCGGCGACGCCCACAATTCCAATGTTCGCGAGGAAACCCACACTGCTGTCCTCTGTCACATCAGCCAAAAAGGCGTGCTGTGTGATAGAGCGCGGCTCACATTTTGAATGAAATCAGAGGCTTGTGTGTGGCTAATGGGCGTGAAAATTTGGTACATGATGTGATGACATATATTTACACCACTGAATCACCGACATTATTCATTGCATGGAAACAAACCTGTATAGTGTAAACATTGGTAGTGTAATAAACAGTTTTGATCGTGTTACTGAAGAACACTTAATTAGTTAGAGTTACTATTTACTTCATTTAAAATGCATCTCAGTTACCCAAGCCCGCAGATTACCGACACCCAAAAGTAGCGCGTTACTCTGAAACTAACAATCTAGTTACAAATTACTGTATATACTGGCGTAGAAGGCGACCCTCTACAATTGCTTCAAAATCACCACATAATAAAAGAAACCATTTACATCAACCTGTGGAAGCAGGGAATTCTTCATAGTTCTTGGCTTGTGTGATCTTGAGAGTTTTCGGGGAGAAATTCAATTTTCATGTTTTATCTGGGCTTCAAACCACTTGAAGATATCCTCCAGTTCTGGGTACGCTCCAAGAGATTGTTTTTTTTCTCTCTTGCAAACAATTGAAAAAAAAAAAAGACTTAATTTAGGCACACGTTTACTGTAAATTCTATGTAAGGAGGACATCAGCGTCTTCTATGAGACTGTGCCAACATAACTGCATTCAGTTGTACTTTTAGGTACTGTACGTATAAATATGCCCACCCATTGGCACTGATAGAATGAGGGTTTTATCATCCATACATTATCTGCACCGGTTATCCTCGCTGGCAGTGGGCAGGGGACACCGGGAACTGGTTGCCAGCCAGTCGCAGGGCACACAATGGCTCATTCGCACTGGCCAATTAACCTGACATGCACGGCACCTGGGTAGCATGCAGCCACACGGTGCAGAGGTTCAGGGTTCAAGTCCAGCTACTGCAGCCTCCCTATGTGGGGTTTGCATGATCTACCCGCGTCTGCGTAGGTTTCCTTCGGGCACTCTGGTTTCCTCCCACATTCCAAAAAACATGCATGTTAATTGGCCGGTCCAAATTGTCCCTAAGTATGAATGAGTGAGTAAGTGAGTCTGTCTCTGTGTGCCCTGTGACTGGCTGGCAACCAATTCAGGGTGTCCCCTGCCCACTGCCCGAAGGATAAGCGTTGCAGATAATGGATGGGAGGAAACCAGAGTGTCCGGAGGTAACCCACGCAGGCATGGGGAGAACATGCAAACTCCACACTGGGAGGCGGCGATACATGGACTTGAACCCGGAATCTGCACCGTGGGACTGTGCGCTAACCACCCAATTGCTAAGCCACCAGGATTGTATCTATCACATTTTATTTGTATAGCACTTTCAAGGGAAATGATTGCAGCTTAAAGAGCTTTTTAAAAAGATTCAGTACAATAAGAATAATCTTCTAAAAAAAACCTCCACCCAAAATGCCAATACAGACGCATAATTTGTTTTCTTTTTTACGGAAACTGATTGTCTTCTCAAACACTAAATTAAATAAAATAAAATAAACACATTGCATAAAATGCATATTAATATGATTATGGGTGTGTTCATGTTGTAAAAATACCTATGTGACAATATGAATGATGCAGACCCCGCTCTGCCCACACAAAGAAAACTGGATATAGCGGTGAGGGCAGACTGAAGAAAAGACTAACAAAAAATTCCAAAAATAAAAAGGGGATAAAACAAGAAAAAAATGAAGTAAAAAGTCGGTCGGGGAGGAAACAAAGGAATACAATAAAAAGAAGATGAAAAAAATAATGAAGCAAGAAAAATCAAGTAAAAATCTAGGGGGGAACAATAAGAGAAATGAAAGGAATAAGAAAGTAAGCAGGAAAAATAACAAGGAAAGGCACGAAAAAAAGGCTAATATATGGGAAAAAAGCAGGGAAAAAATAAATAAAAAGCGAGGGAAGGAAGAAAAATAAAATGATTTTTTTTTTTTAAAAAGGCTAGGAAAAGACAGTTTTTTTCCCAGGGGTCCTTTTGTATATTACCAATAATAAAATATCTCCACATAATTAATATTTTTTTGAAAAATCTAATATTCTCCTAAATCATAATAACATTTACTTTTTTCACTTTGCTGCGAATGTTTTACACTTAGCAACTTAAAACTACAATCCCGGCATGATGCAAAACACTTTTTATTAAGAATATTGACTTTTCAGTGCAACAACAAACTACTAAATACAAGAATAAACTATACATTTTCAAAATAGCTAATCGTGAAACACATTCCTGAAAATCACTCAAAACTGCTGTGCAAAAATGGTGGTGGGGGTAGTAATAGTTGTGCCCAAGCCATGACCTACACACCTCCCATCCAGGAATATTTAGTGCCTACTAGTGGTACAAAAACATTGATTTGAACATTGGGTAAAATATATGAAATATCATACCAATCCTAAATTGTATATATATTCATAGATCAAGAAATGTGTATTTATTTTACATAGTGGAATCTATACCTAGCAGTCGCCGCCATATTTGTCTGGCATCTTCCTGCTATGATGTGCTTATTTTGCACTGGTTTTGTTTGCATTAGACAATACAATGCCAATGGTCAATTACTACACAATATAAATTTAAGTATGATGAAAAAGTCAAAACCTTCCTGTGTGGAGTTTGCATGTTCTCCCCGTGCTTGCGTGGATTTCCCCCGGGCACTCCGGTATCTTCCTACATTCCAAAAAACATGCATGACAGGTTAATTGGCCGGTCCAAATTGTCCCTAGGTGTTAATGAGCAAGTGAGATGTCCGTCTCTGTGTGCCCTGCGACTGACTGGCTGGCAACCAGTTCAGGGTATCCCCTGCCCACCTCCCAAAGATAGCTGAGATGGGCTCCAGCACCCATGCGACCCTACTGAGGATGAGCAGTGCAGAGAATGGATGGATCGATAAAAAGGAAAAGAATTAACCAACCTAACACTCTGGGTGCTCTGCACCCCCAAAAATGTGACCCTAAAATCTCTCCCGAATTCAAGCTATTTTTTTCATGTATCGACTGAAATCCATTTTAACATAATAATAATAATAACAATAATGACATTAACCATTACAAAAATGTTCGAAACGTGTTCGTTTTTGTGAGGCAGCGAGTTGAATTGTCGAAAGGAGGCGAGACTGAATATCGGTACAGTGTAGACGCTACTTCGAGTTAAGTCACGAAGAAGAAAAAGGAAAACATGCTAAAGCTAGTCATGTAGTTTTGCATTTTTTGGTTTGTAAATTTTCACTGTTTCTCCTCACGTTTTTTTTTTCCTAAAAAGATCCGTAACGTGTTTGGCTAACATATTTATATTTAAATCCTATTATATCTATAACTGGGATTTATTAAACGTAATATTGCAGCTAAGCTAGCTTCGTATTTGCAGTTTTAGCGGCGTGTTGCAATTATCTTAAACAAAAAAACTGCTTCAATCGTTTATTTACATTATTAAAACATTAGCTGTTATAAACGTACGTACTCAACCCCGACATTAAAAAACAGGACGCTGTTAAGTTACTTAATGCCACGTTTGCTTGTTTCAGGGCATACTCTTTGATACAAGTGTCAATATGTGTCACGGTGAATAATATAATTTACAGGGAGTGCATTAGCGTAAATAGTGAATTACGGTATTTGCAATGGCTAGATTAGGTTTCAACCCTGCCCGTAAACAGGACGTTTTCAGCATAGACTCATCTGAGCCTTCCTCTTCTCAAAGGAGTGGCCCATCTGATGGACAGGAGGCTAGAACATTTTACGAAAACCTCCTTCATGATCGAAAAGTGACTTTCAAAAAACAACGGCATCGAAATAAGCAGGCGGGTAAAACAAACAGGAGAATTGCAACAGAAGCAATAATTGGAGAAAGGACAACCACGTCAGGAGGTGTTGAAGGCAGGCGAGCAAGGGAGAACACAGAAGTGCAAGACAACTCTGAAATGTTGTCGGAGCTCAAAGGTCTCAAGCTGCTACGCTGTGCCCAGGAGGGAGACATCGCCGGGCTGAAAGATTTGCTGGCGAAAGGGGCGGACATCAACTTCCAGGTTGGCCCAATCTCTTGTGAGTGAAGGTGAAAAAATGATACAAACCTTTATGATGATATGACTTGTGTTCCAGGACACCTTTTTTTGGACGGCAATGATGTGCGCTTGCTGGTCAGGACAAAGAGATGCTGTGAGGCTTCTGCTGGAGGAAGGCGCCGCCTGGGTGGGCGTTGTCGACACTCGGGGTCGGGATGCCAAAGATCTCGCCATTGAGGGTACAGTTTACCACCTGCCTCAGACATACATGCCAACCTTTTGACTTAAAACAGTTGTAGATGTTATCGTGCACTCTATTATTACGCGCAAAACACAATTTGTCTCGGTAAAATTAAAAAAACTACTTGTTTGAAACCCTAAGTGTCAACTTTCACCATAAGGGAACTCTAATAAGATCATTGGAGCCTTTCATTCCGAGCCCAAAGACCTAGTCTTGCTTCAAGATAAAGCAGCTATAGACTAAAATACTAGTCTCGAGGCAAGATTTTGTTGTCGTTGTTTGAATTAGAAGAAAAAAACGCAGGCATAAAGTCTCAAATGTCTTAAAATGTTTTCCCTGTGCCAGTTTTATGTTTGAAAAAAAAAAAAAACTTGCCTTTAATGACAGTAAAAATGTGTTGTTATCATTTGTGGTTGCTGTGCCATTGAAGGTAATACAGGTTAGTCATTTTGGATCAAAATGTTTTTTCAAACATAACTATTAGTAGTATTTTTCTTAGTAAAATAATAATTGCAAACTGCAAAATTCTATCACAGTATGCCACACCATTTCTTTCATCCCCAGTGGCTGGATTGCATCACCTGCACTTCTTTATTATTCCAACTCTTCATATTAGTTAGTCATTTTTACTTTGTTTGATTTTATTAATATATTTTATTGTTTTTCAATGTAGTCTTAAATATCTCAATTGAGCAAAATAAGTTATCTATCAATATTTTGCCACTTTCAATCGGATTTGTTGTGGGTGGAATTACAACCCTTCTTGAAAAATGCCAATTACACCTTCAAAATGCAGCTAACGCTGTAAAAAGGATAAATACACCACTGAATAAAATAGGCAACCAATGTTGGCAGGGTTAGAGTTTGAACTGGCCTGTCAGTGCAAACACAAGTTTATTTGTGAAAGGTTAGTATAATATTAGAGCCTAGTTCCCTGATCCGTGGCTTTAATAGGGTGGAGGACCTGTACTACCTTAAGGGCAGAAGCTTATTTAAAAAGAAAAAATAGTAATCTGTTGCTGCCTAATGATGTGAATAAATGTTCCAGTTACTTGGCTGATCACTGGAAGAAAGCAATGATATCACAAAGATAAAATTGGGCAATTCCCTGCGGCACACTAGACAAGATCTCGTTGCGCACGCTGGTCACCTAATCGCTTTCTCTTGATTTCTTCAGCGGGTTACAGCGGCGTGTTGGAAGAGCTAGAAAGCTACGGGAGGAATCCCCCAAGCGCACCCAATGCCAATGACCTGGGGTGAGGTGTCACGTATTGTTCACGACATCATCCTTCCTTGGTCTCTTTTTAACATAATAATTTCTGTCACCAGCTTTGCCCAACCACAACAGTGCCAACTTTGCGGTGTGGAATACACAAGCAGTCTTTCAGCACACGTGTCGTCCACTCTGCATCAGTTCAACAGAAAACACCCCCCGCCCGCTCCTTATTACTGTCTCCCGCCCTGCGCCAACAGTTACAAGATGATGCTCAACTACGGCTGGCGACCCGGGGGCGGCTTAGGTCCAGACGGGCAAGGCACGAAGAGACCAGTGGCCACGGTCTTGAAGAGAGACCAGAAAGGACTGGGCTACGGGGAGGCGCCAAAATCCAGAGTGACTCACTTCAAAGCGAACGATCGGGACGCCGTGAAAGCAAAAGAGGTGGTTAGGCCGTTATTGAAGAGAAAAACTAAAGAGGAAAGTAGGAGAAAAGAACAACAAGACAAAGAATGGGAAAGGGATTTTAGAAACTCTTTTTATACCTAAGCTCCTCTAATATTGGATTTCTTCATATTTGTTATATAGTTCAAATAAAAATGTTTATTTAACTTTCACTGTGAATGTCAATTTGTTTTTCATGTGGGAGCGCTTCCAAGTACTATAAATCTTCTGTAATTTACTGCAATGTTTTCTGTGAAAACTACGAAGATTTAAAAAAAAAGAATCACCAATGCTTATTTTTGTATTGATATTGATAATTGTTCCTTGGTTATTTGTGGTACATTAGTGTGGTGCAGTAACAGTATGTTTGATGTAGTTTCTTTTTTAAGGTACATTGTGTATTATTTAGCGCCTCTTAGTGGTAATAAAGTTCAATAAAAATCAATATGTTTTCAATAATAATCAAAAACACATGAATTATCGTATAAGCGTGCAATTTATCAAAAAATACTCTTAGGTTGTAAAATGTGTATTTAATTTAAATAAAATGGGGCTCACATAGAGGGAGCTGACGTGATTGGCCACCATCTTGTTACCAAGGGTACCATCATGAACCAAAAACCTTGTGAAATGCTCGGGGGATGGTGTGGTTTGGTCACCTTGAGTTTCTGTATTTTACCAATGTTATGCTTTGTAGCAATTGTTTTGTGTTGCACAATACATTTCAATATACTGTAATATTTTGGTTACACAACACAGTGAAATCCAGTGGTCAAATATCACAGTGTCCCTTTAAGTCCCAGAACCACTTCCGATTTGTATGACGAAATATCAATTTTAAATGCTACTACGGGAATGAAAAATCAAAATCTGAAATCTCTCATTATACATTTTGAAATCTTATTTTCAATGTTCGGAAGCTCTGATGTAGAAATTATTGTCCCTATAGCAAGGCAGAGGACAACAATATACATTTAAGTAAAGAACAAGAACACCGTAATATATAAATATCTCATTTCATTAGCTGCACCGCTTATCCTCAGTAGGGTCGCGGGGGTGCTGGAGCCCATCCCAGCATCATTGGGCAGTGGGCAGGGGACACCCTGAACTGGTTGCCAGCCAATCGCAGGGCACACGGGGACAGACAACTCACTCATTCACACCTAGGGACAATTTGGACCAGCCAATTCACTTGAAATGCATGTTTTTGGAATGTGGGAGGAAACCGGAGTGCCCAGAGGAATCCCACACAAGCACGGGGAGAACATACAAACTCCGCACAGGAAGTCTGGAGCTGAATTTGAACCCACGCAGGAGGTTCCCATGAAATGAACTGTGTGTGTATATATATATATATATATATATATATATATATATATATATATATATATATATATATATATATATATATATATATATATATATATAATTTAAACTACAGTATTTCAAAACATGACAATAATAGACACGGTCACTAGTACAATTTTAAATGTTTTTTTTCAATACACTATATGTATTTCAAATGCATTGTGTTCCTACATCTCGTTTGTTGATGCCCTATTAGTGAAAAGGGTTACCGTAAATAAGATTCCATTCCGCATCGGAAGAGGGCGCTACCGCGTGATTACTCATCTTTCCCTAAACCGAAAAAAACAAGGTCTTCGGTGCCTGCAACAGTGCCGCCCACAGGAGAAAACCCGCAATAGCGTCGGTCATTATGTCTACAGTTTAAAATGGCTAATCGCGGTATCCTAATTTAAACCCCCTAACGCTTCGAAGAAGACACTCAAGAAAGGGATGTTGCAACCGTCATCTTTTGAGGAGATAATAGGTACAAAGCTTTTTAATTGCCGGCGGCGGTGTTGATGTCGCTTCACTGTGTTAGCTGAATCCCTATCTTGTTTTCCAGTTTAAAGTCCTAAAATGATAACATTCATGCAATGTGTGGACACTAAACGATAACGATTTTCGTGTTATTTGCGTGTTTCATGAAATAAGGGTGTTCATCGCACGGTATCGTTTTCCTTTTAGCAACATTTAAAACACTCGTGAAATAACCTTCGGACAAACAACTCCATTACAGACTGACTGACTTTATTAACATGTACAACATGACGTACATTCAAATATTTTTTTACGCCAATGTGTCCAATTTTCACACACACCAAAAATTACAATAATAATAATTTAGAAATTAATAGCATAGTTGTATTGAATTTTTGGTTTATCTAATATATCAGCCTAAAACCAAGACAACAAACTACAGCATTACTATACAAAATGCCATTTTCAAACACCACCACTATTGTAAACAAACAACAACAAACTATAATAATAAAAAAAAATTTGTTCGAACAATTTTATTGACACTTTTAACAGCAATTAAAAACATTCACAATTTCATTATATCATATTCTAACAATATAAGGTATGAACAATATTTATCAACACTTATAACCGCAATTAAACACATTCACAATTTCACCATATCATATTCTAACAAGGTAATCAAATTAATTGATAATAAAGCAAGTAAAAGGCTCTTAGCGTCCTTTTGAGATACCACGTGTATGAGGGTATTGGTAGTAGGCAACTACCCATCATATGACTGGTTCCAATTCATAATATAGAGGCAATTTACTACAGCTTCTTGAGATGCCATGATCAAGATTTTGGAACTTCCAGTCCAAATTGTTGTTGGTGGAACCATAACTCTTCTCCCAAAGCTCCAATAAAACCTACACAATGCAGATGGTGAAGAAAGTCATGCAGGTGATGCCGTGAGATGGGGTAAAAACGGCAAACATACATAGGGTTTGGATTAGCTCGTTAATGCAAACACTAGTTCATTTGTGCTAGACCGGGCTGTAAAATTGTAAAGCATTATCGGCTGGTCCAAGGCGTGCATACGAGTGGAGGATCTCCATGAGCCAAGGTGAGACAAGAGTATTGACAGATATTAAGGCAAAAAGAATAATCTTGAAATCTATTCTGAACGGCATAGAAAGTTTACTTGCTTCATCCCATGAGCAAATTTACCTTTTGGATCAATTGAAGATTTACTACTGGAGTAATCAAGATGAAATACATTACAGCAATCAATTTAAGAAGTAAAACAGAATTAAAATTAGAATCAGAATTTGTCTTTATTGTTATTGATAACAGTGTAGTGGTCATTGTGTGTGTATCATTTAGGGTCATCTAGTTGTAAAAGAAAACCCTAAATTTATAAAAGACAACATTGATTACAAAAGAAGCAAAAATACATAAATCCTCACACAGACCTTCATTTTATTAAATTCTCGTAAGTCGAGAAATTTGCTTTTATTTTACATAACATAAACCTCACCTAGAGAGAGATGACATAATTGTCCCCATCTCGCTGCTACGGGTACCCAGTTAACCAAAATCCTCACAAATGGCTGGGCAAAACAATGAGAAGGAAAATGATCCTTTGGGGGTCACTTTGAGTGTCTGTACTTTGTATTCTTCCTGGTCCCTTTTAGCACTTTATTTCAGTTGCATTTCACAGCACAGCAACGTCTAGTGGTCAAATATCACACGCTCTCCTTTAAAAGAGAAAAATACAAATGAAAAATTCTGGATGGATTGGAAACCTTTTTACTAGGTAAATGCTTGGAGATAGATCTAAGTTGTAAGTGCATCAGGATAGTGCAAAGAAAAATTGTGGAATAAGGTGTTGATTACCATTCTTTAAAAACAATGACGCCTATAGCCATTGTTGGAACTATTTTAAGTGTATTACTCAAATAAAATATCTCTTGCAGAATTTTTGTTAAAGTTCATACTGCCTCTGATTTCCTTCAGTCAAAACAAAGAAAATGTAAAGGGGCCCCAAAGTGTAACCCTGCAGGACATCATATGGCAAACCATTTGGAATGGAATGGAATAGTCTTTATTGTCATTTATAACAACAACCAAATTAAACATGGGACTCACGATAAACATGCGATTAAGACTTTAGAAAAATAAGATGAAAAGATTGCCAGGATATTCGGGAAAAATATTCGAAAGGTAGTTTTCTTTTGGAATAACGGTGCAATGAAAAAGAGTGCATTGTAACACTATTACAATGCAAAATAGTGCAATACCATTTACCAGCAACAAAACTATAAACTAAGTATATCAATAAGGTATGAATACCAATTTTTCTGTACAATACCCAATTTTCAATACAACTGACAAGATATATACTTTTCACACAGTCGTGTGTGCTTGTTTAAGGTTGTGATGGCCCTGGAAAAGAAACTATCTGAGTGTGTTAATCTTTTTTTAAGGGACTTGTAGTGCCCACCAGATGGCAATAGATCATAAAGGTGGTGACCGTGCTGAGAGAACTTATTAATAATGTTGTTGTCTCTGTTGTGGTATCAAAAGCCAGCAATGTCGCTTAGACGGGGTAGAGAGCAGACAATGATTTTGGGGGCTGTATCCATTACTCTCTGTGCATTATGAATGATGGCTACTTGAGCGCAACACAACGGTTGCACTTTTAATGTCTCAATATTAAAGAATGTTGTTTGACCACTGCAGGACTGTCCTCAATTTTGGATGGAGTCAGCGTCTTGTTTGTCTTCCTGTGGTGTCACAAGTGACTCCACGTCGACACATACTTCAGATCACCATCAGGAGAACAATGGTCAAGTACTACGCTAGCAAAATCGACATCAGCAGCGCCTGGGACCATGTCATGCTTGCGTTTTGGCAGCGCTATCCGAACCCGTTCAGGTAACCTTAGATGTCACTGTGCCAAATCCAGAATAATTGAAATATTTGTCTTTCGCAAACAAAACGGCTCTGTGAGCTGGCTCTAAGTAAACTACAGGTGTTAGCATTAATTAATGTTTCATGTGTTTTATGGGGATCATGCGTTTCACAGTTAGTTTTTCGTTTCATAAAAAATATCAAGCTTAAGCGTGTGTTTCGTAGTTTGACGTTGCCCTGAAAAGTCAATATTCGTATTGAACATTTTGTCATTGGCCAAATTCGGCTCGCCGCATGAAGGGTTTAAAATGTCTGAGCGCCTGAGAATAAGTAAGTCAAAGGTGTGCATCGATGAAAAACTACATTTCCCACAATGCTGGGCGACTATGATCCCCATGTAGTGACAGCAACAGTGTTTCCATATCACAACCAATGACTGGAATTGATGCAAAAATGATCCCAAAAATGTCCAAGAATATTTATTTTTATTTTTAAATATTTTGTTTATAATATGCGGCACAGCAACTGGGTGGTTAGCGCGCAGCCCCACGGTGCAGAGGTTCACGGTTCAAGTCCAGCAATAGCAGTCTCCCCATGTGGGGTTTGCATGTTCTCCCTGTGCCTGCGTGGGTATTCCCCGGGCACTCTGGTTTCCTCCCACATTCCAAACAACATTCATGTCAGGTTAATTGGCCGGTCCCTATTCTCCCTAGGTGTGGATGACCGTGTGAGTTTTCTGCCTCTGTGTGCCCTGCGACTGGCTGGCAACCAGTTCAGGATGTCCCCTGCCCACTACCCGAAGATAGCTGGGATGGGCTCCGGCACCCCCGCTACCCTACTGGGGATAAGTGGTGCAGATAATGGATGGATGGGTAGTTTATAACATATTATATTTGGGTAGTGACATTTTTCCAATGCAACTTGCATGACAGCTAACAAATTCATCTTACATGAATGAGTAGTCACATTCGTTTTACATGACATTCAATTACATTTAGTAACATTTATAAGTTACATCAGGCCCTTTGAGGACAGACATCACGTAGATATGGCCCCTGAGGAAAATGAGTTTGACACCCCTGGATTAAAGCAACAAAAACAAACTGAAGTGCCCTTTGGGATCCAAAAGAGACAACTCCTTTTCATCAGCCGAGTCAAAAGACGGAATTCCAATCACGGTAGACAACATGTCCTCTCGTTTGTTAGCACCCACGTCCTCACGGAGGACGTTGTGTACCGCGAGGTGACCTCGGACAACCGGCTCCTATCCAGGCGCCTTCTCACAAAGACTAATCGGCTTCCCCGATGGGCCGAGCGCTTCTTCCCCGCTGGAATGTCACGCTCCGTCTTTATTTTGGAAGATTCCATTGTGGACCCCGTCAGCCGCAGTTTGACCACCTACACTTGGAACCTCAATCACACCACTCTCATGGTGAGCAGAGATTTTTAATGGAAGATTTGTTGAAGAAAGCTTAATCAATTCATCCCGCTAAAGAGCTCCTGAAGTTCCATGAACCATATTTTATTTCTTGGTGCTTTTAAAATAGAAAATGTGCTTGGAGTCTCTTCTCACCTCAATTTCTTCTCTAATTTCAACTGTGGACCTTTTTACAAGCACTGCCATCTGTTTTCTATATACTAAACACATTTAGACAAATGTTTCTGCTAAATTCTGAACCACAAAGAGAGACGTCTTTTGTAGTCGCAATGGCAAATGTATAAAGCTGTATGTGCTTGTGACAACCTTAAAATACGTTAGAAAGCTCTTAAAGGGACAATTTGTATTAATTGACCTCAAATCATTTAATGGCCTGGATCGTTGGGGCACCTTTTTCTGTGGTGTGTCTTGGATCAGTACAACCCATGCTATACTCGAACCCGTTTTTTTTTTTTTTTTTTTTTTTTTTTTTTTTTTTTTTTTTTTTTTTTTTTTTTTTTTTTGAGTAGGAGTTTCCTCACCCACATGAAACAAATAGTACTTGTTTTCATGGTTACCAGTAGCAGGAGAAGCCTCCCGATCTGACACATATAGAACCTTCCTCGTCTGGTCGCCGTTGTTGTTGGTGTAAAGCCTCCTCCAGCACTTCAAATATGAGCTTGATCTCGCCATGGATGGACAGCAGCCCCAGAGAGTACTAGATGTCACTGTATTGTCTAGTGCAACTGAAAACGAGTTCTAATTAACAGAAATAACACAAACCAGCGAGACGCAAGTGACCAAACCGAACCTTTTTTCTTCTCATATTTTTGCTCAGCCTTTTGCTAGGGTTTGTGTACCCATCGCAGTAAGAAGCCATACAAATATTTCAGCTCCCTCTAGGTGAGCCTCATGTTATGTAAAATAAAGGTAAATTAATGAGGATGATTAAATAATTTGCTTATTTTTTAAATCTATTGGTTTTTTTTTCCAATTATGTTTTTTTTACCACTATGAGGGGCTAATTATTAGCAAATCAGATGTATTTGTAAAACACTTTTCAGGCAATAAATTGCCACTTTAAGTGCTGTATATAAGCATTAAATATATACCAAAACGATAACATCTCCTCTCCCTTCCCCACCCAACAACCTAAAAAACCTTATACACAGACACACACACAAATAATAAAATACAATAAAAACAAAATAAATATTAATAGAAATATGATTTTGGGAAGGCACAGACTAAGCATGTGAGGAAGGGGCCTCGAGGAGGCTTATTCACACTGATAGGATGGCAGCAGATGGCCTTAAACATTGTCCCTTCAAATTGTGAGTACCGCAATGTTGTGTGGGCCCCACTGATTTTAAAATTGCATTTGGATAAAGATAGTTTGTAAACTATGAATCAAAGGGACACTGCATTTTTGACCACTGTATTGTAGATTAGGGTTGGAGTTGGGTCAGGATTGTGCAACCAGAAACTGCTAAAAGGCACAAGTAAAAATACAACGGAGAATCAAAGTGACCATAATGCACTGCTTTTTTCTCGATTTCTTTGCCCAGCCTTTCACAAGGTTTTGGGTTTTTGGGGTACCCTATCAGCAAGATAATCATGTCAGCTCACTCTACATGAGCTTCATGTTGTGTAAAATAAATAAAAATTTCTCCACCTATTAATATTTTAAAGAAATGCTCATTTATATGATTCTATCTATATCTATCTATTTATCTATCTATCACTAGCTCTATCTATCTTACAAAACCATTGGGTTTTTTTCCCACTAGGAGGTGCTAAATAATTCAGAATGTCCCTTTAAGAACACACTATGAAAAAAGGTGCTGGTAAATTCTGGACCAAGATGAAATAAATCCATGGTCGTCACTATGGCAACTATTTTTTTTCTTGTGACAACCTTAAAAGGCATTAGACAGGTCTAAAATTGGGAGTCTCGCCATGTTGCACGGGCCCAATAGTTTAAATGAACGAAATGAAATGAAAATTATGAAGCAAAATCCGCCTTTTGTATAGCTCCCTGAGGCGCCCATTTTTAGAGTTGTTGTCGAGGGATGACTTTGAGGTCTAAAATCTATTCACGGTTCAGCTGCTGTTTTGACTATGGATTCCATTCAAACATAAGTGTGATTATTTTGTTCCCTTGGGTTGTTTTTCTGATGTCCCGGGTTTCTCTCTTGGTAGTCAGTCGAGGAGCGATGCATTTTCCAAGACTCCCCCGAACAACTCGGCGTCACACAGCTAAAACGAGAGGCGTGGATTTCCTCCGGCATTTACGGCTTCTCTAGACCCATCCAGGTGCCTCCATGTCCTTTTCTCTTGTCTTAATAAACCTGTTTGAAAATGTTCTCTTCACT
Source organism: Urocampus carinirostris (assembly GCF_059441175.1). Classification (NCBI taxonomy): domain Eukaryota; kingdom Metazoa; phylum Chordata; class Actinopteri; order Syngnathiformes; family Syngnathidae; genus Urocampus; species Urocampus carinirostris. The sequence continues at coordinate 22,170,928 of NC_142356.1, forward strand.
TTAGTTGTTTTCTAAACACTCAACTAGATTGTTATAATTTTACCAAGTTGATGATCCTTCACAGAGCATAAGAATAGTTCAGGAGTTGAAAACAGGAAGTTAGGTTCTCCATAGCCGTCTTCCATTAAAATCATGTCCCGCTTTTCTCCCTCCTCACTCAGGAGTTTGGTTTAGCCCGCATTAAGAGCAACCAAGCGAAAGCTATGAAAGGCCTGGAACACGTGCTTGCCAACCTACAAGGTTAGTCCGCACAACCAAATATACCTAATCATGTATTTTTTGCTGTTATAGTATCCTCCATTTCAGTCAGTTTTAAATCTATGCATGAATGGGATGTTTGTAATGAAAAAAAAATGCCCAAAAATAAAATAAACGCCAAAAAATGGAGATACATCTTTTTGAATTTGTAGCGACAATCAGGGATTGTACGGGTGCTTAAAATCCTTGAAAATGCCTCAATTTTGATTTTGTGTATTCAAGGTTTGACTAGAGCTTGAATCTTGTGTGACATACGTGCCATGTTTCTTGGCAGTGTGACTCGATATTTCACGCATTGAATGGAGAAAAATAAAACAAGTCCGCTTAGAAATTACGCTAACACGCTCTGATGACTTTGCTTAGCCATTGCATCTCTTCTTCCCTCGTGATTAACGGCAGCCGGCATTAGTTTTTATGGGGTTGTCATCTAAAGCGTCATCGCCCCCTACGAGTAGCGCCCAAGAGGACATGTGCATTGGACCTACAGTAGAGGCTGCCTTTTATTGAACAATGACTAGAAAACAGAAAATGTAAACAATGGCTAAAACGCGGAACAAATCCATGCGCAACATGTTGTAAAGTATGCAAGAGATAGATTCAACTCCAATTATATGAAAGTTAATTCAAGGAGATGATTAGCTTAAGTGTTTCTTGTTTTTGCTTACCGCTACATGCCACACCTAAATAAGGCACTTTGAAATGTGTACTAGTGCAAGGATTACGTATCAATTGTGGACATTTATTCTGGGCTGTGACAAAATGAAAGAAGCATTTCCCAGTGGTAAAATTTAATGGGAGGGACTTCCTGAAACTGAAGATGTAAGCTACATTTTACTGTCATTTTTACCCAACAGCCATATGTGGAGAGATTTGTTTTAAAAACATATATATATATATATATATACTGGACTGTCTCAGAAAATTAGAATATTGTGATAAAGTTCTTTATTTTCTGTAATGCAATTAAAAAACAAAAATGTCATACATTCTGGATTCATTACACATCAACTGAACTATTTCAAGCCTTTTATTATTTGAATATTGCTGATTTTGGCTTACAGCTGAAAAAAACTCAAAAATCCTATCTCAAAATATTAGAATACTTCCTCAGACCAAGTAAAAAAATAATTTTATAACAGCAAAACTAAATCAAACATTTGAAAATGTCCATTGATGCACTCAGTACTTGGTTGGGAATCCTTTTGCACGGATTACTGCATCAATCCGGCGTGGCATGAAGGCAATCAGCCTGTGGCATTGCTGAGGTGTTATTGATGCCCAGGATGCTTCGATAGCGGCCTTCAGCTCATTTGCATTTGTAGGTCTGGTGTCTTTCATCTTCTTCTTAACTATACCCCACAAATTCTCGATGGGGTTCAGGTCAGGGGAATTAGCAGGCCAATCAAGGACAGTGATGCCATGGTCAGTGCACCAGTTACTGGTGGTTTTGGCACTGTGGGCAGGTGCCAGATCATGCTGGAAAATGAAATCCTCATCTCCATAGAGCTTTTCAGCAGATGGAAGCATGTAGTGCTCTAAAATCTCTTGCTACACAGTTGCATTTACTCTGGACTTGATGAAACACAGTGGACCAACACCAGCAGCTGACATGGCTCCCCAAACCATTGCTGACTGTGGGAACTTCACACTGGATTTCAAGCAACTTGGATTTTGCTCCTCTCCAGCCTTTCTCCAGACTCTGGCGCCTTGACTTCCAAATGAAATGCAAAACTTGCTTTCGTCTGAAAAGAGGACTTTGGACCACTCTGCAACTGTCCAGTGCTTCTTCTCCATAGCCCAAGTCAGACGCTTCTTCCGTTGTCTTGAGTTCAGAAGTGGCTTGACCATGGGAATACGGCTATTGTAGCCCATTTCCCGGACACGTCTGTGAACTGTGGCTTTTGATACCTGGACTCCAGCTTCAGCCCACTGTCTTTGAAGCTCCCCCAAATTCTGGAAGCGGCTCTTCTTCACAATTTTGTTAAGGCTGCGGTCATCTCTCTTGGTTGTGCAGCGTTTCCGGCCACATTTTTCCCTTCCAACAGACTTTTTGTGGATATGCTTTGAAACTGCACTCTGTGAACAGCCTGCTCTTTGAGAAATTTCTTTTTGTGTCTTACCCTCCTGATGGAGGGTATCAATGATGGTCCTCTGGACAGCAGTCAGATCAGCAGTGAACCAAGCTGAGTGTTTTTAAGGCTCAGGAAACCCTCGCAAGGTGTTTCGAGTTAATTAGATGATTCAGGTGATTAGTTGAATAGCCTACTTGTATACTTTTTCATGATATTCTAATATTTTGAGATAGGATTTTTGAGTTTTCTTAAGCTGTAAGCCAAATTCAGCAATATTCAAATAAGAAAAGGCTTGAAATAGTTCAGTTGATGTGTAATGAATCCAGAATGTATGACATTTTTGTTTTTTTAATTGCATTACAGAAAATAAAGAACTTTATCACAATATTCTAATTTTCTGAGACAGTCCAGTATATATATATATATATATATATATATATATATAATCACATATCCTAATCGCAGAACTATTTGTGGTTCAGCAAATTACATGATTCACACCAGATTTCTTTATTTTATGGTTAGAAAGAAACTAAAAAATTGGCTTTGAAAGTCCTTAAAAAGTCTTTGATGTCTCAAAACAAAATAAATAACAACAAAATTGAGATTCATCTTTTTGAATTTGCTGCAACGGTATCCAAGCCAAAACGATATAATGGTTACAATACCTGCCCGTACAAACTGTCGTATTTTCCCTTACAAAATAATTTTACACCATATTTTTTTTTCAGAATGATGCATGATGGAAAATCCACAGGCGGCAGACGCATGCGCACAGTAGCATCAAACCGCTCGCTCTGTTTGCAACGAAACAACAATACCGAAATAGAGGCTACCGAATTCGTTCGACTTGATTGATTTGCTGTTTCGTGATAGTCGGTGTATACCGGATGGCACCCATAATTGACAAATTTGCGTATTTCCGTACAGATTTTCTCATACGTCGTACACGTCTTAAAATGCATAATAAACGTACTTTGTACAGCAAAAACGTACAGGTTGACAGGTATGGTTTACCGTTATATTAATAACAAAATGACCAGTGAAATTATCCTTGACTTGTCCTGTGTTTAGCCTACAGGTTCTTCCACACAGCTATGGGTGGGCAATACATTTAGATTCTAAAAATTACCAGCTTGGATTCAGCACGTATTTGTGCAATATTTGCTCCTGTTGTTATTGACCCATCCGTGCTAGCATGAGCAGATAGGACCGTGAAGGAGGAATGACTCTTCTTCCTCTACATTTTGGTTTAACATCCAGGTTGCCAGACGCGAAGGGTATAACAAACGCTAGAGTGAAACAGTTCTGTTGAGGTTTCTATTACAATAAAACAAATAAGTTATAACCCTAACCTAGGTTCAAAGTAAAAATTAACCTTACGGGTGGAGCTAGTTGCTTGCCTTACACACTCTGGGGTTTGAACCACAGTCAAGCCAGGAAAAATTCTAGGCATAGGGTTTATGCCCAAAACTTGGGTTTTTGAAGAGTTGTTTCTAGTTACCTACTGATTAAAGGTAATTTTGATCACTGGTAGGCTTAAATGTCAACACGCACAGCTTAGTTGTGGGTTCAATTCCCAGTCAAGACAGTACAGGGTCAAGGGTTACTGTTTTGGTTAGAGCTGGAGCATTGCTTTACACACACATTGTTGTGGGTTTGATCCCGAGTCAAGCCAGTGTAAACCCTAACTCTAACCAAAATCCTGACCCTAACTCAAACCCTTAACCTAGCTGTAAACAAAACCTGGTATGTTTTAATGTTTCTTATGTTATTGTTAAAATACTGGGCAGTTATAACCAAAAATCAAATATCACATAAGAGTAAGTTGCGCAGTAAAATAATTTTCTTCCCCATAGATCATAAATCATTGCATTGTCAGCCAGTTAGTTTGCTGCCTTGTAGAGTTTAAACTTAAACGGAGGGAAGTTTGAAAAAAATGGGTAAATTGCATGCTACAACAAATCAAGTGTGCATACGTGTTTAATGTCGATGCGTGATGTCTGTCCCACTCTCATGTGATTCTGTCCCACCGCCCTCAGACGTCAGCTTCAGGCTTAGCCGGGTGAGTAAGGTAGCATTAGTCGCGCCCAAGAATTCTTAAATGAAAGGTATCGAAATGTGTCGAGTGACTGAATGAGATAAAATCTCTTTGATACAAGCTCCGGTGCTTGATGTCATGCGTTGGCAAATAGTGAAAATGCCCCCAGGCTTTGGTGTTTAATGCCACGCCTTGTTGACATTCAAATTCGAAAACAAATTGATGTAAAACAAACAGAATTTTGAAGCAAACCAACTGTTAGTCTTTAGTCTACCCTCTTGTTGCAAATGCTAAACTCTGCCAAGTTTCAATAGCTCCAGACATTCAGCTTAGTTTTTGTAACAGTTAGGAGAAATTGGTCCCCTCACTCAATTTAGGTCCAAACCATGTTATCAAAAATTAGATAGAGTGTCTTCGCCCCGGCCGAGTCATTCCTAAGACTTAAAAAGTGGTCGGCGGCGCCCTCTGTTGGCTGCGGCTGCATCGGCTCGCTACAACGGGTCAGGTGCAATCGACATTTCGTTCTGTGTACATTGTTACACAGAATGACAATACAAGGAAATTATTATTATTATTATTATTATTCTACTCCACTATTTTTAGAGCAGGGATCACCAGTGTGGTGCCCGGGGCACCAGGAAGCCCCCTGAAAACACCCGAGAAGCCCCCTGATCGGTTTTGAAAAGAGCTTACCATTGATGGATTATTGTGATTTTCTAGGAAATTAGATTTCTAACTGGCCTGACAGTGACATGATTAGTGTTTTCCAAAATTATATTTGAAATCAGCCAATAATTTGTATATCACTGAGTGCCTTTATTCATGGCAGATGTCTTAATAGTTGACAGAATCTAGTTTGACCTTACTTCTGATATTACAATCTCGGTAATAACACAATGACATAATTATAACACAATAACTTCAAACTGATTACAAAAAAGTAGCTCTCAGCATCCAAAAGGTTAGGCTATACAGATGTGGGCAGGTTCTCGAGTCTAGACCTCACCTAAATCTGTGTAGCCTAGCGCCTCATTGAATGATCTTTGCCGGTTTGGTGTTAACTAGCCCCACCCTGGTTGATGGTTGATACTAGTGCTTGTGCAATAAACCCAGTAGATCTTGCTTCCCTCTATTTCCAATGTCTAGCTCTAGCACCACAGTAAATGATGTCAGTACCCTAGATGCATGTTGCATTTCTTTTAATAGTATCTAGAATAGAATAGTCTTTATTGCAATTTCACAGAGTGCCATCAAATTCATAGCTGCCCCATAGAGTGCACATATAATTTAAAAAAGAAACATAGAATTTACTGCAATTACCAAATGCCAAAAAATATATCTAAACTTAAACAACAGAAGACGAAAACCCAGTAGGCAGCAACTGAGATAGCAGCGATCAATGATATATATTGGTTATTTACAGTGTCAAGTCATGTTTATTTGTATAGTCCTTAATCACAAGAAGTCTCAAAGGGCTGCACAGACCACAAATTATTGCAAACCACAGACTATTATGACACCATCCCCTGATCTAAAACCTACATGAGGGAAAATAATACACAGATATTGTCAACATAAAATATAGGTTATTCATATGCTATAGAATAGAAGTGTGTTTTAAGCTTAGATTTAAACATTTCCACTGAGGTCTTAGATCGAATCCTCAGGGAGAAGAGTATTCTACAGTGCTGGGGCCCGGATGGAGAACGCTCTCGAACCTGCGGAATACTTATTGGCTCCTGGGATCACTAGTAGACCAGCATTTTCAGAGCGAAGGGTCTGGACCGGAACATATGGGGAAATTAAATCTAAAAGATATGAGGGGGCAGGTCTGTTCATCATTTTTTTACCAACAGAACCCTAAAATCACATCTTAAGCTAACAGTGAACCAATGCGGGTTAGCTAAAATCGGGGTAATGTGATCAAACTTTCTTGTCTTAGTTAAAAGCCACACTGCAGCATTTTGTACCAGCTGAAGGCTCTTGATTTTGGACTTCGGGAGACCGGAGAGTAGTGCATTACAGTAATCGAGACGGGAGGTAACAAACGCATGATTTGTAATCTCAGCATCAGATTGGGGCAGCATAGGGTGAATTTTAGCAATGTTGCGAAGATGGAATAAAGCTGTTATAGTAATATTCTTCACGTGTATTTGAAAGGACAGATTGGGGTCAAATGTGACGCCTAAATTTTTGACTGAGTCACTCTGGGGTGATATTACATTTGTCAATGTTCAGAACAGTTTTTGAGAACAAGTCACGAGATATAGATACTATGTAATTAACCATCAGATAAAGTATTGACACTACTTAAAGCCTTTTATTGTGTGTCAAGCTTTTGTTAGGGTCATGTTCTACGCCAAGGGTGTTCAACTATGGTCGCGGGCCACCGGGGCACATACTGCCCGTCCGGTTTTTTAATCTAGCCTCCCCAACAACAATTTTGAAAATATCATCATAATGTACTGTATATAAAATGTTGTTCTGGTTTCTTTTTTTTTTTACAATTTGTCTTTTCGCCAGTGTCCCTTCATTTGCTCCCCCCTCAATAAGAAATGTGTTTTCTCAAGGCCAACATTAAAATAGCTGCCTTTATTTTCGTGTACCTGTTATTTTTTTATCATTTTTCATACAAAAAACAACACAAATTTCTGAGCTAGCCATGTTGTATTTAGAGTTTTTTTAATGCATAGTATTTAATGTAGTGTTTGATATATTACTTTAATTTAATTCTCAATGTATTGTATAAGTATCGGATTAGAGACTATCGTCAGATCCCCAAAAATGAAGTCAATCCTTTTTTCCTCCTGGCACGACACCCCAGCTCTGTTTTTTTTTTCAACCCAATGCGGCCCATGACTCAAAAAAACTGTCCGCCCGTTTTCTGCACTATGAATGGGTTGGTTTTGGGTTAGGCACAAGTAAATCACAGCAATTTTCTCCGTTTTGTGTTTTTGTGGATGCAGGAGAGACCCCCCAGCGGCTGCTCCGGTGTTCGGTAAAGGAGGCCTCGGACAAGGGGAAAGGAACGAGCAAGAGCCTGACCACATCCGCCTCCACCTCACAGAACTCCCAGCAGTTCGTCTGACAGATCAGAGGCAAATTATGTTAGGATTTAACTCTCTCGTTGTTTGGTTTCAAGTCTCAGGGCTGAGCTTTTTAAAGCGATAGTACATAAAAATAGAGTGATGCTACGTCTCCCGGCAGACTGAGCAGCAGCACGTTTCATTGTTGTATCATTTCAACATATATAAGCTACTATTTTTCTATTTTTAAGAATAATATTCATCTCCTGTATTGGGTGTCTTATAAAATACCAGTCTGACTCTTGGCACAATGATCAAAAAAATTGCACGTGATGCCATTTACGAATCTTTACTTATGCCTCTATGAGCAGAAGACACACCCCGGTGTTAAATGTCAATCGGATTAAAACCAGAAGTTCATTAGTGCGTGCATGACATTCTCCTGAAGCGAGAAGTTAAAATCCTGTTTACACAGCACAAGGTAAAGTGAAAAATAGGTTTGCAATTGTCTTTATAGTGCCTGCTTATGTACACTAATGAAACATATCAATGACTGCAAAAGTGGAATCAAGATACATTGTTGCAGATAGATTGTGATTGTAAAGATGATTATTAGTTGATAGAATATTCTTGTGGTATTTTCTTTCCTATTAAGCTTTAATAAAGCAATGTATTTGTGATTTTATTCCTCCTGTGTCTAATGTAGGATGAAAATGCTTGATTTAAGTTGTTTTTAGTTAAAGCGGAGGTGTCTAGGGAGCGGGCCAGACTGGCTAACTTGAAAATATGCGAGGGCTGACTAGTCTGACTAGACAGTACTCGGCAATCAGCGTCGCGACTTCGCAACTTGCCTTTGTAGCATTTTCATTTGACTCGCAGGGTCTCTTGGAAAAAAGTGCTGCGTCCCGTTAAAACTGCTTCAAGTTGCTTCAACTGTTTTCTTATGGAGTCAGCATCTGGCAGTGCCTCTCGATATTCTTTGAAAACGGCCACAGTCTTTTAGTAAATTAGGCAGATGCAATTGTTCCGGATTTCGGTGAAAATATACTCAAATTTCCAACTGTCCTGGAAGTGGTGTCCCTCACAGTCAACTTTCCTTTTTATTCACAGTCGCCATGTCGTAAATGGGGTGGGGTAACATTCTCACAGAAAGCCATGGTCTATGTGGCTAAAGGGCCACTGCCATCTGGTGAAACGGTGACTTATTTATCTATCTATTTATTTATTTATTGGACAAATGAATTTTATACTGTGGTAAACATCACTGGTGGGCCAAATTTTGTTATAAATTTATGACAAAAGGCCATAGGCCAGAAAAGTTTGATCCGTAACTGGTCCCCGGGGCCGGTTTTTGGACATGCCTGGATTAAAGAAATGAGTATTTTAGGAGGGGTAAAAGTGATGTAAAGGTATGTCACTCGTGATTTATTTCTGAAATAAAACATGCATGCATAAAGGGACAGTGTGTTTTATTTAGCACCTTGTAGTGGTTAAAAAAAACAAAAATACTCATATAAAATCAGATTTGTTTTAAATCCACGTAGGTCAAAATTTTTTTCTCATTTTATGTATCTTGTGGGAGCTGACATCTTGCCCATCTTACTACTACACATACTGGGAAAAAAAACAAGTTTGTGAAAGGTTTGGCGCCAAAAAGTTAAATGAAGCTGTTTGATTACTTTGAGTCTCCGTAGTTTGTATTCTTCATGCTTTTTAGCACTTGTTTTCAGTTGCTGGACACGATACAGCAACATCTAGTGTTGAAATCATACACACCCTGGCTGTGTGAACAAGTCTATGGTAGGCAAACTATGGCCTACAGACAACATTTGGTCCTTTTAATCTGGTCCGCCAAACAAAAATTTTAAAAACATGCAAGGGTAATCACAGTACCACTAATAAACGAATGGTTTCCATGTATCCATATTAATTTATAAACCCAAATGGTTGTGCACTAATAGAGCATTACCTGCGGTAAGATGCCAAACCATTTTTGGGTGGCATTTCCCTTTTTGGCAGGATCTTTGGTACATGACATTGGAAATCCCAAGAAGTAAGACTTGAGTCCAGACGGCCATTCCTGAAATGGGGGTATTAACGTTCCAGAATTGGAATTTGTCTACATATATATTGTTTGGAAATATTAAACTCAAGATGCAAAAGAATCCAAAGACAAAAAAAAATTAAAATCTGGAGACGGCAAATTGATAAGCAGCTTGTTCAGTCATCCTCTTGATCTTTTCTGCTAAAAATATACTGAGTCAACAAAAGCAAGAGTGCTGAGTCAGCTTTTTGGCAATTTTTGAATCTAGGGTAACCTGTCTGACTGCCTGTAAAAGATGGTGTTTATCTAAACACCATCACCATTTTTGGGGACGGACAAACACACAAAGTACAAAGGTATTTCTGGGAAAACTGCCTAGTCAGCAAAACCAAAAGTACCAAGTCAGCTTTTTGGCAGTATTCACATCTGGAGTAACCTACTTGACTGCCTGTAAAATTTTTTGATTTTTAATGTCAATCTGGCCTAGGAGAGCGAAATGTCTTTATGGAAAAAATGCTGAGTCAACAAAACCAAAATTATTGAGTCATCTTTTGGGGGCATTTTCACATCTAGGGAAACCTACCTTGACTGTATGTGAAAGATAGTTGTCTTATCTAAACTCCTTTTCTTGGGTGGACAGAAACACGAAAAGACAGACAGACCAATATACAGGCCCCCAATAACTTTTTGACATGTTGCCATATTTCAGGCTTCAAACATGAAGATAAAAAACTTAAAATATTTTCTAAGTAACAACATGTAAGACACAATTATAAAAAGAAACCAGATTTATTTTTATTAACGTTTTATACTGTACCATCAAAAAAAGAAAAAAAGTAGGCATTGCAAAAATATTGGCCCCTTTTGTACAACCCCCCTTTGATTTAACAAGGCCAAAAGTACTGAATAAGCGTTTTGGCATTTTCATGTCTAACCTATCCGACTGCCTGTGAAATATAGTGGTCATATCTAAAGCCCTACCTCCTTTTCTAGGGTGGACAGATGGAAACAGACAAAAAAATGAACAGTAGAAAGTCTGTCTTGGAAAAATGCTTTTTTTGACTGTTTTCACATCCGGGGTAACCTACCAGACTGCCTGACTTTCCCCATTTCTTGAGTGGACAGACACAAACAGACAGATACACATACTTATCCCAAACGAAAACATCACTACTCTTGCTTTTCTCGCAGGGGATTAGAAAAACAATTAGATAGGACTACATTATGTTTTCTATTTGAATTGCGAGGTATCAGATTCACGACTATCAGCAGATACTTTCCTGGCCCTTTTAAGCGTATGCAATTATGTATACAATGATAAAACCAATGCACCATTTTAGTATAAAACATTTTATTTATTTTACAAGAAGAAAGTACACAATACCTTCAAGTGATTGCTCAAATGTAGCCAGCACCAGGTACTCGTGCACACACACTTTCATTCGTGCACACACGCATACAAACGCACTTAAAACTTTTTTTTTTTTTAATAGCATCCCGTGAACGCATATTACACATCTGCCAACCGGAACATATTCACAGGTCTCTGGCACAGAACTCTCCCCAACTCTCTGTCCATACGCACCCGTCTGCTCTTCAGTGTCCTTTGATAAAATATTCTTATTCACTAAGGTCGCCCTAGTTAAAGCTACGCAGAACTACAAACATTTGTAAAGGTGTTCGAAAGTGACTCATGTATTTGGCAGGAATATTGATTTGAAAAGCAAGGTTATCATCAAGGTCACAATGGGTTTGAGTTCAATCTCTGTGCAAGAGCAACAACATCCATTCCCATTTGCACTTCAAGCGGATACAGTGGATACTCTTTAAATGATTACATATATAATAACATCTACTCTACTTTTTTTTATAACTTTTTTTTCAATCTTTAAGAAAATACAGTTTTCACAAGGCACGTCGTTAAAAGAGGTTTCCAGAACTGGTTACTGCATAAGAACTATAACACATTCTACCAAGGGCTGTTGGGGCCACACTAAGACAAATACAGACTATATTGTTCACTACCATTCAAACAATACACTGTATTTCAAAGGTCTTTTTCTTTTGAGGGGAACTGACAGTAGGTGATTTAAATCAGTCATTTAGCGCAATACATCTCTTAATATAAAGGAAATCGTTGTACTAGGGGGAAAAGATACATTTACAAAGTAACTACATAAAAGATTAATGTCACATGATAACAGTTAGATTTCTGCCTGTTTTACTTCTTAATGTTTGCCTTTCATCATTGACACAAAAAAATAACTTAACGGGTGAATTTCGGATTAAGGTTTGGAGAAAAAGAATACATCGTATTACAGCGAAAAGAATATACAAAACTCAGAATGTTGCAAGATAGAATTCATTTAGGAAAAAAGAAGATTTATCAGACTAAAGGTTAGAATAACGTTTTAAAATAATGGAGGACATAAAACAAGGAAAATTGCTTCTGAATTCATAAAACAAAAATATAATTTTACACTTTGAAAGTTATTTCTAATGGGTGTTTTTTTTTTAAGATTATAATTTTAAATAATATTCAGTGTTGTGTACAATGAGTTTTTGAGGTTATACAAGTATATAAACTCGATTTTGATGACAGTATTTTATTTTGAAAAATGACAGCATTTGCGCATATTTACTGTTTATGCGAAAATGCACGTAGAATTGTCTTTTAAACAATTGTGTACACGGCGAGATAAACCTTGGTAAATAATCACCACAAAATCCTGTTGAACTAATCTCACACGCGGCTCCCAAAAGCAATCACCTCACCAGCGCTTCTCCGTAGGGAGGTTCTGTGCAAGAGATCATCTTTTATACCAGTAAAAATGTCTTTTTAGCAAATCATATTGTTGCCACAGTCAAAAGAAAAAAAGCTCAGTAACTAGTTCAAAAATACGCACTAATTTTGAGATGCATGTGATTTACTATATTGGATTGAAACTTTTTGTAAATTTGACCACCAGGTGGTGGTAGAAAACAGACCGATCGATGTAATGTCCTTTGGGGAATTTTATGACCGTTTAAGTGACCAATTATATTGCAGACTTTCTATTTTTATGCTAGATACAAATCCAAAGCCACTATCCAGATTTCAGAAATTTAGGAAACTAGTTAATAACATTGGCTAACTCGAGTGGTGGGCCGCCAGGGCCTGCAAAGCCTTTTCTGCTGGCCTGAAAAATACCAGAATCACTTGATGTTTATTATTTTATCCATGAATACTTATAAACTAATTCCAAATTTTCCAGCGTCTTTTCTTACATTGCTTATCCTCTGGTTACGCCGATGTGTTCTTTTATTTTCAAGCATTTAACCAATCACATTTCAACACATTAGTTATTACTAGGCTTACAAATCTATCCGGAGGCCTTAATAATAAATTCTGAAGGCAGTGTCTTGTAAAATCAGTCATGGATAGAGCTGTTGGTTTATCCAATCAGATTTTCAGTATGTGGGGCCAGCGCCTGCTAGCAGGCCTTGGGAAATGTCACAGGTTTCACAAGCTATGATTGGCTAGGGGGCAGTAACGAAAGCATCACAACAAAAACGTGGGAAGAAAAAGAATCCCTGTGTTCACTTATTCTGTCGAACGGACTATTTCAACCCTAATTTGAACAAAAACGCCATTATTATGACAGGACTGGCTCAACTTTCAGCATTAACTTCGATAGCATAGAACTTCTTGATGAAACTGAAACGCACGGAATCTGCACAACAAAGTGGATGAAAGATGGATTTTGTGCGCTAATAAAAAGAATGTTTTGTGAGTAAAACGTCATATTACAATTGTGTCAAGTGATTATTGATGCTTTTTTTTACATGTGTCGCTGCTGCAGATGCAGTAAATGCTTTATAGCCATAAAATCGTTCTTGAGGAGAGTTGGGTTGATTCAACCTACTGACGGCCTAGGAGTGAAATGCACGGCCCTCCACTGGCTAACCCAAACTTATAACAATGGTATTGTGCAATGAAGTGATACTGAGTCTTTGTTTTTTTACCCTGTGGCAGCAATCATCTCACAAACGTTTTTAACCAACAAACTCAAACGAGCGCTACAGTCATTTTTAAATTCTCGACATGAATGTAAACTGTCAATGATGACAAAAAAAAGAAGTTTTTTTTGTTTCGCTTAATTTTCCTTTTTTTTTCTTGGCCCTCCTGCAGTGTTTAAAGAGAGTGCAGATAGGAGGTCGTCAAGAGTTGGTCATCATTAAATGCACCACAGAGTCCCAAAAAAACAAAACAAAAACAAACAAAGCAAACACCTGCTTGTCAAAAAAAAAAAACCCTGGCCGCCATGACAAAAAAGCGCACGATGGTCGTATTGCTGTGTCAGCGGGAAAAAAGACAAGGAGGAAACAAAATAAAACACTGTTGTCGGGAAGTCAGGGAGACGATCACGCCGCAAAGCTGCCATCGGGTCCGGTTTTCTTGAATAAAAAATCGCTCCTTGCCCGCACAACTGGCACAAAAGCTTTTAGAACAACAAATTTTGCACAAAAACACGCTTCAAGCCTGAAAGGTTCCAGCCCCCGGTGGTGATAGTTTTTTCATGTTTTTTTGGGGGGCGGGGCAACTAGAAGCTGCCATGGGGCAATACCAGTGTGGAGGGCGGGGGCACCAAATGCTGTCACGCCCCCTGCTGGTTGGAAGTGTTTTTTGGTTGATGGTTGGAGTGGATGGGAGTGAAGGGGGTCGTTGCAAGGTGGAGGGAAGCAACCTGAGCGGGAGGGCCGGGGAGGGGTTTTGGGTATTCAAGGTGGCTCACCAAGGCACAGAACACAGCAGGAGAGTTTGTTTGCCCCTGTGCTCCCTTCCACAATTGTCTTTTGTCACATGGGCCCAAGAGACCTCGGGTGCACTCCCACCAGACCGCGTCCACTAATCGGCCTTTACCCAGAAAACAACACTCTGTCCCCAGTGGTTATTAGCAAGAACATTTAGAGAAATATTTGGAGTTGGAGTACTCGAAAATAGGCTTCATTTTCAGGTTAGGCAACACAAAATTGAAAAGCCCTAGAACACAAAAAACAAAAAACTTTAAATAAGCCTTATGAGAAAGGCTTCACATTCTGAATATAATATATATGTATATTTGTATATACATGCCATGTTTGTCCTACTACAGAAAACAAAAAAATTTCCATTATCAAATATTTTTGAAAACGCGCAAGGTAGCCAGTAGGGGGCTCCAAAAAGCTACATGCAGCTCCAGAGCTGCTTGATGGTGACCGTGTGTAAAAGGACAGTGTGTAATATTTGCGCACTAGATGGAACACACAAATACTATCACTTTAGGTAGTTTTCGACAACCAATTTTCTCCACTTAAACGCAAAAAGACTTACTATCGCTTCAAAATAAAGCATCCGTAGTCTAAAACAGAAGTCTCGAGTCAAGATTTTGCTACTTTTTTTTTTAAATGGGCGGCCGTTTTTAAGGGGAGTAAAAAACGGAAGTGTAACCCATATCAGTAGTGTTGGCGAGTGTGTACTTTCAGGTTGAATACAAATTGCTCTAAAAATAATCTCCGTTTTACAGAGAATTAATGACCCAGTGTGTAATAGTTGACCACTAGATGGCACTGTGGTCTTGTGTGAAAGAAAACCAGTGCCAATGAGCACACCGTAGTAGCAAGATTCTCTGCAATTATGGCGGGACCTCTGGGTAGGGATTTCCCGATGTAAAAAATTGTGGATACTAATTTTCTTTAAGAAAATTACATTTGCATGATCCATTCATCCATTATCAGCACCGCTTATCCTCATTAGGGTCACGGGGTTGCTGGAGCCCATCCCAGTCGTCTTCGGGCAGTGGGCAGGGGACACCCTGAACTGGTTGCCAGCCAGTCGTAGGGCACACATAGACAGACAACTCGCTCACTCTCACCTAGGGACAATTTGGACCGGCAAATTAACCTGACATGCATGTTTTTAGAATGTGGGAGGAGACCAAAGTGCCCGTTGGAAATACACTTAGGCACGGGGAGAACATGCAAACTCCGCACAGGAAGGCCAGTCGCTGGATTTGATCCCATGACCTCAGAACCGTGCCGCGGTTTGTATGATAGTTAATGTATTTGTGCTTGGTATTCAAATAAAGGTTTTTCTTAACACTAGGGGGCACTAGATATTACACACTGTCCCTTTGACGTAATGACAAAAAAAATGTGTTAAATTGAACTTTTATAATACCTTGCAAAGGAATAAAATAAACAAAACAAACTGTGTGTTTAACAAAAAAAAAAATCAATTTATAGATTAATTAAAAATATCAAAATTACACAAGATAGATTCAACAATTTTATATTCAAAAATTCGTGTTTACAAGCTAAAAGTAATTATAAAACTGCATTATTCCCAGAAGAAACCAGAAAAATCTTATAATAAAAATTATTTTAAAAAACATACAAGATAGATTACTGGAAACAAAAAAGTCAAATTATATAAGAGACGCGTAAGCTCTTTTCAAGTAATAACTATAAATTGAAAATATATATTTCTTAAAATATTTCGGTAAAAAAAATTTAATAAACTGAAAACAACAATAAAAGGTTCTTTGCAAGATTAAAAAAAGTCAAATGAATTTGGTAATACCACTTGGGACCGTGTTCTTATCTTTGTTAAGGCTTTCATATTGTATTTGTGTATACATCCATACCTAGTCCGTTTTGCATATTAGATACACAAAAATCAGTATGTATGTGCACACAAAAATATACATCTATTCATATATTTATATCTTTATATACTCACTTTTTTGTCTTTTTTCAAAGAGACATGTAGGAAAATAGAATACAAAATGTAATGAGAGGAATAGACTACACTAGCGAATATATACTTTTTTTTGGGTGGGGAGGGGAAATGGGGGTATTTCAGCCTTCTGTCTTTTTCTTCCAAGGCTTCTCATGAGGGTTGTTTTTTCTTTTTCGCAACTATGACGCCTCAGGTGGCAATCAGAAGCTTCTCCTCCGTCAATAGTGACTGTCGTTAAGTAAGGAATCTTTTTCTTCTTGTTAAAAGATTGGAGTGACTTTGACAAAAAAGGCATGACTAATTGATGAGAGAGCTGCTGCAGAGAAATGCCAAATCTGTAATTGGGTGATTTGACATGGGTTGGGGGGCAAGTCTTCTCCGTTCTCTTGCATGCTATGCTACATCGCTTTGCTACTGAGCGAATAGGATTTGCAAAAAGGCCATAGTAGTCCATCCACACCATAGGTTTTTATAGCGTAGTGGTCAGTAGTGTGGAGTAAGTGGTGAGGCAACCCAACCAAACTAAATTCAAATAAAAGAAATAATTGAACTGCTCGTTTTCTCTGTCGCAGCTCAGTGACTTATCTGACCATCTGTTTTTGTCCTAAAACATTACCGAATTTTCGATAACACTAGTTGGATTTTAGGATTTAGGTGTTTTTAGATTATTAGACTACCTTCATCCAGACTATAGATGAATTTAGCTACCGTATTTCCAGACTATAAGGCGCACCTAAAAACCTCGATTTGGCCAGAATTTTAAAAGTGCGCCTTATAACCTCATGCCCCTTATATACCGCAGTGGATAAGACTGAAAATGCATAGGTGTACGTTACTACACAAGGTTTTACGTTATACTTCTGTATTTGAGCAATTTTTTATAAATTGATAATCATAGCTGGCCAGGGCAATACATTGTATGCAACGGGACTCGAACCCGGGAGTGAGGGTGCCAACAGTATAGATGATATATGAAAAGGCATTAAAGTTCACATTATCTCTCATGATCTAATTATCACACTATTGCATGATTTTGAAGGTTTTTCTTCTTCAACTCAGGTGATACAAACCACCAGCTTGTTAGCAAGCTGGCAAAAGCTTGGAATGACCTGTATTGAAGCAGAGAAACCTCAAAAACCGGGGAGGACATGCAGCCCTCGAGGACCGGTGTGCTCAGGTCTGCTCTATTGCTGTTTCATAGGTCATCCATACCACTGATGGTCTAGTAATAAAGTGTCAGCACCCCCACCTCTGGAATTCCGGATCGATTTCTGTTGCAAAATAAAGATCATTCATTCCACTACTGTATGCAAGGTTCTAGACAAATAAAAATGGTATCTGTGATTTTAGGATCAATTACATATACCCTATAGTCAGTTGCGCCTTATGTATGAAAAATGACAAAAGTCATATTTTTGGGAGTGCGACCTATAATCTGGTGCGCCTTACTTTGCGGAATATACGGTAACTTAAATTCAGCGGAGTCAATTAACAACAAAGATATAAAATGGTAGTACATAGACATAATGTAACTTTTTCAAAATACTTGCAATCTGGAGGATATTGCTAGTCCAATAAAATGCTTTTTTTTCATTTACTTTTGCAAAAAAAGACAATACACAATACAAATAAGCTAACGCTAGAAATAAAATGTCTGCAACGGTTCCCAGTTCTACAGATAATAGTCATCTGAAAAGTTGATTTGGGGCAACAATATTCATCTATTATTTTCATGTAATTTTTAAATGCCTTTTAGTTGTGCTACTAGGTTAGCGGTCCTTTATTTCTCCGCAGCTGTATTCAGGATCGCAGCAGTGTGCTAACGGTTCGACTCAACAAATGGGAAAAAACATACTTTTTTTTTTTTTTTTGAAAGTTAAGTTAGCTTCCCAATATCTTCTTTCTCATTTGTCACAAATGTATGCATTACAATGATTTTTAATTCAAATATTTTACGACTTAATAGGCTTGTTTTGATGAGCATTTGGGTTATTGGTTTTCTGGAGTTGATTGTTTTTTGTTAATTTATTTTAACTGCCTTTTTAGCTGAATACTATCACCATTTGGATGAATTTTAAAGTTATGTGTTTTGTGGAAGTATTTTAAACTATGGTTCATTTTTTAAAACACTGCTATTATTCTGAACAGAACAGGGGCTTCGGTAATGACGAGCTTGTCTATAAATACAATTTCATTGTAAAACTCAAGCAAATTTTTATGGAATTTTAGAGTGGCGCGGCACTGTTTTTTCCCAAGGTTTAATTGTTAAAACCAGGCTAACTGGTTCTCCTTCACCTCTCCGGTGCAAAGCCAAAATGTTTCCTGATTCTGGAGTGGGAACACTATGTATCTCCTGTTCACTCTCAAGCCCGTGACTATTGTCACGCTGTGTGTTGCGACAGGCAAACGAGGTCCTAGTTGTGTAAAGACTGCGGCTAATTTGCATATTATAAGGCTTCTGTCTGCGTGTTATTGCCAGGTGGAGATGACACACAGCTTTATGTCACGTTGCCTTCTGACGCACACTCCCAAGTCTTGATTAAAAAGGTAAAGTTATCCATCTCACCACAGAAGTCCACCACTGCCCATTGTGAGCCTGCAGCTATACTAGCTAAGAGTTGTTGGTCGGTTGGTTGGTTGACTTGTGGAGGTGTTGGTTTCAGGGCACAAAGGGCATGATACAACATGGTGACGTGGGGGCTCGGAAAGCTTGTGTGGTATTCATAGGACTTTTCAGACTGCTCCTTTGAGGGTTGCAGGTATGCAGTCGGGGCGACGCTGGTCCAGAGGTGAGAGGGTGCCGGCAGATTGAAGAAACCAGATAGTCTTGTCACGGGCGTCTAGCAGTGGTGTGGCTGAAGTCTGTGGGAATGTGGGGCCGTGTAGCTGGTGTCGCTGGAGCTGCTCTGAAGGCCGTAGTGGTCCTCCTCTTCTTCCTCCTCCTCGTCATCCACCTCCTCTTCCTCGGGATCGGTGATGCTCCCTACACTGTCCACCTCCACAGGGGTGAATTCTATGCCCTCGATGTCCACCTCTGTGTGCGAAACAAAAATTAAGTCAAGTCACATTTATTTGTATAGTCTTTAATCACAGAGTCTCAAAAGGTGCAATGGCTACCATAGAAATATACCCTGATCTGAAACATACATGAGAGCAAGAGAAAAAAAAAACAGCTTAAGGAAAATTACAGGGTCACACTTGGGGTAGTCTATACATATACATTATATATATATATATATATATATATATACATACATATATATATATATACATACATATATATATATATATATATATACATACATATATATATATATATATATATATATATATATATATATATATATATATATATATATATATATACGGGCAGCACGGTGACGCAGTGGTTAGCACGTGTGCGGCACAGTTCTAAGGTCTTGGGAACCTCCTGTGTGGGTTCAAATCCAGCTAGCAGACTTCCTGTGCGGAGTTTGTATGTTCTCCCCGTGCTTGCGTGGGTTTCCTCTAGGCACTCCGGTTTCCTCCCACATTCCAAAGACATGCATTTAGGTGGATTGGCCGGTCCAAATTGTCCCTAGGTGTGAATGAGCGAGTGAGTTGTCTGTCCCCGTGTGCCCTGCGATTGGCTGGCAACCGGTTCAGGGTGTCCCCTGCCCACTGCCCGGAGATGGCTGGGATGGGCTCCAGCCCCCCCGCGACCCTAATGCGGATAAGCGGTACGGCTAATGAGATGAGATGAGATATATATATATATATATATATATATATATATATATATAAATAACTTCTCATTAGCTCACTAATCTTATTCACGGTACCAGAGGCGAATGTTAGACTATGGAGAAATCCGAATGTTTTCCCGAAAGATATGAATAAACGCAAAAATGACAACAATGGAAACAACACTCTTTGGTGTGTGTCTCTGATGACAAATGGGACTTTGAAAGACATGAAATAAATACATTGTAAATTTTATGATGGTGAAAAGTTCATAGTTGAGGGGTGCGTGTTATACGCAAGTGAGCGTTATACACCAATATTGTCTTTTGTTTGAAAAATTGAAAACCTCGGCAAAAGGATTTCAAGCCAGAGTGTCATTTATTCGTGAACTTCGAACATTCTGGCAGCACACGAGGGCGAAATGGGAGCTAATTACCATGTGGTTAACCACTTAAGACCGTTGTGAGGTCCACAGGTCACGTATCAGGAAAAGGAAAACAACCAATGTGTCGGAACAAACAAGTGTGGTAAGAGTTAGTGCGGCAGGCACCTGTAAGTCACGACTAAATGCAAAAGCACATGGGGGTCAGGCTCGGACCACCCTTTTGCAAGATTTATGACTAAAGTGCTTTCGAAAAGCTGTATATCCAGTCTATTCGCGTATATAATCAGATGTTAGCTGCTCAACGGTTTATTGCAGGTTTATCAGAAAATGGAGACATTTGAGATTGGTGATACCCGCATGTCAATTACCAGAATTATAGAATTTTAAGAGAAAACATATCAATACAAAAAACACAATAAAAACAAGAAATTTGCCATATTGTGAATTTTGAGGAATCGGCTGTTGGCTTTTAAGTGAATCTTTTGGTACTTAACCCAAAAACATCTCGGTCAACAATAATTCAGATTGTGTTAAAAAGGGACCAATACACCTATTTAGAATTGTTTCAATTGTCATTGAGAACAATACAGTGAAAATTGTTTACAACGAGATTAGACTTCCCACTTGAAGATAAACAAGAAATAAAGACTAAGAAAAGAAATATAAGATAAACACAATGCCAGGATGAATACGCAAAAATATGTACAAGGTAGTGCTTGAGTTATAAGTTGTAAGCGCAATTTTCTTTCATAATATAGTACATCTTAACATCAGTCCAATGAAAAGTACTGCTATAAGACCTAGCAGTAACAAAATTCACAAATAAGTCGACGAATAAAATACCCAGTTTTCAAAACAACTGGCAAGATATTTATTTTTCACAGTCTTGTGCACTTCTTAAGGGTGTTGATGGCCCTAGGGAGGACGCTGTCTCTGAGCCTGTTTAGTCCTTCTTTTAAGGGACTTATAGTCCCAATCATAAGGCAACAGGTCAAAGAGGTGGTTGCCCGGGATGCAAGGAATCCTTGAAATTCATGTTTGCCTTTTTCCCGTTAATGAATCGATTCAAAAAGATTGATCAAACTAAATACCCGACAAAAAACATACAATTGAGTTCTTTTGTGAGTTAATGATTCAAATTCCCATCATATTGAGGTTTAGTAACTCAAGAGGTTGGGTCAGTCTCAACTCCATCAAGCATATTAATCTGAAATGTTGGGTCAAAAGACTAACCCGAAATCCCTTGTGGTGTATTCATTTTGATGGGGTTAAATCATTCCAAAAAATGTGTCTGTCAATTCTTTGCCCTGATATAATTTTCAATTAAATCATTATGTGTGACCGGAGTTCTTTTAGTGTGTTCTCATTGATATTGTACGGTTGGTCACAGCTCACACTCAATGTCAATGAGAGTATGACTGGTTTCTGTCTCCATGTACCCTTTGATTGACAGTTAAAAAGTGGATGTTGTTTAATGTGGGCTTTTACTGTCAAACTGGAATTTTCCCATTGCGTGACTGGAAGGGTAATTTTTACTCAATGCTAGTCAGCACTCCAATGGTCAGATATTCCCACTGTTTGAAAAATTGTGTCAAGGCGTCCCCTAGAGAGCATACCTTGCTCCGAGTCGGTGGAGATGGTTGAACCCATGCTGTCAGTGCGGACACGTTCCACAGATCCAGACACCGAAAGCTGCTCGAGGCGGCGTTTGAGGTAGCGGTGCTCTCTCTGCAGCTGCTCCTTCATGTTCAAAGCCTTCCGGTCCTGCTCTTCCAGCTTCTGCAAACATACACATACAAAGGCCACTAAATCAATAGACGTCGGGTCTAAGAGGAACACCAATTTGAGTCAGAAATGTAAGTCGTTTATCAAGCGTCTACTCATTAAATGTGCCAGTCAAACTAAGGTAGCAGCGACACAAACTGAATAACAGAAATACTAAATGGTTGCACTTATACTAAACTGTTTTATTTTCCAAAACCAGACCAAAACAGAAACTGGTGTTACACTCACGCAAACCAGGCCACGTCCTTAAAAATGTGTTTAACAAATGCATTTCCACACACAAAGAAGGAAGTGGCCAAATGACCAAGCAGAACAAAAAAAAATTCACTCTGCTTTCCCTCAGTGAGGGTTTCAAACTGGTACGGATCAATAAAAAAACGTGTTTATTTTATAGTTGTTGTTGTATTAAAGAGAAATGTCATACCTAAAAAGGCTCTTCAAGCGAGACTACAATGATGACAACCATTGCTACAATATTAACACAGGCACAGAATGCACAATAAACAGGAAGTGAAGGGTTAAAACTGGATTTTCCACAGACGACACAGTATTACCTCTCCCGCTGCGGGTAAACAGATCGAGCATTTTTACTTCAGTTTTTCTTTTATGCCGACATCGAAATAATATCTGGCCCAAAGTGGATTTGCAACTCATTTGTTTGAAGTCTGACTACCTTCATCATTTCCAGCAAAGGAAAAAACAAGCTCAAAGTAACTTATTTCACCGTGGGCATGGTGTTCTTGTGTACATATTTTTGGGGAAGTGTTTTCAAAAAGTAGTACTTCAAAAGATCTGTCTGTAAGACACAGCATGGCACATCCCTCAAAAGAACACCAGACCCACAGTATGATCCTTGAGGGAAGTAAAACCCAAAGTTTGGCTGACTAGGGTCCTTTAATACCTTGATGTGCATCTTGGCCCTTTTGAGCAAGCTCAGCGTGGTGTGTCTGGTGCTGTCTGGACCCAAAGGCACCAACTTCTTTAGCTGCTCCAAGTACAGCCGTAGTTTGGCACGTCTGCAAGCAAACAATTGGAGGGGCAAGTGAATAACAATTCAAAAGCAATAAATAGTGAGACGCTGTGACCTAGAAGGAGCTATGCTATTTTTTCGGTTCTTGTCTCGGCGAGAGAAAAAAAAAACATCCATGTAGCTGGAAGGACAAGTTACTAAACAATCAGGAATGATTCTCTGTGGATTCAATGATTCCAATTCAAAACTTGATGTATTTCCACCCTTGTTTCTTAACCTGTTTAGAGTTTGATTTTATAGTAGAGTGGTATTCAGCTGATGTTAACCATCTATTTAGTATTCTAATGAACAAAAATGGGTTTTAAACACCAAGTGTAATGTATTCCCTCACGTGCTTCTTATCCTGTTTTGAGTTTGATTTTATAACTAGAGTAGGATTCTTGGGTCTGAATCAAGTGATGGTCATTGTGTCAAGTCAAGTCAAGTCTCATTCATTTATATAGCCCTTAATCACAAAAATGTCTCGAAGGACTGCACAGGATTACAATTACAAAGTTGCACAATTACCTGATCTTAAACCAGCAAGCGGGCAAGGAACAACTCAAAAACCTCAGTGTGAGGAAAAAAGAGAAACCTTGAGAAAGGACCTCACATGTGGTAATCCCCCTTTCAGGATTGACCAGGGTGAATTACAATTAGCATTACTGTACACAGAATAGTAAACATTTGGTAAGATGTTGAAGATGTCCGGAAAGAGCATGACACCGAACAACGCCCCCAGCCTGTAAACTAGTCCAGAAAGTCTATGACGGCCACGACGCAGCTTCATGATCTTTTTAGTTTTCTTGATAAACCAAGAAACTATACAAACTATACAAACTGGATGTAACAACATCATTAACTAATTAAAATAGGTCTAAAGTAGGTGGTTGCTGACTGGATCATACTTGGTATCCCAATCACATCTTGGATAGTTTCACTAGTTTTGTTCCCCATTACTTTTTTTGGGCACATCTGCCCGTTTGAATCTTTGGTACAGTCCACAGACAGTATAATATAAGGGGGTGAAATAAGCTGAATTCTATGTATCAGCTTCCCTTTTTCATTATTAATTCACATTTGTCAATGCTTGCACTAGTACACATGCCAACAGCCAATAATGGTAAACAAATGTCCTGATGTTCTGACACAGGTCTAGCAAGGTCAATCCGAGAAAAAGGAATTCAAGGCACTTCCAGACAGCTCTGTTTGGACCGCGTTTATTTTAGAAACCAATCAAACGCCACAATACTTTCTGACCTCCCATTCTGGCCTTTAGGGACTGCCTCTTTGAAAAGCTTGCAACTGTTTTTGGAGAGTCTGCATATAAAAACCAGGAGCAAATGTCATTGTTGACCAACATGACAGGCATGGGAAGTTCCCCAAGTTACTGGCTGAACATGAGAGACAAACAGTGGCCTGAGAATACCTTGCATTCCTGCCAAGTCTTGCCAAGCTAAAGTTTCCTAAGTCACGGGCAAACTTGTCTGTCGATGCACAAGTGCAAGTTCAATTCCTAAACGTTGAACAGTAAAGCAGCACACGTGAACTAACTTAACTTTGTTGGACATACTGTATAAAACATTATTTTAGAAAAACAAGGGATTACTCCCTGTCAATCCTTGGTCTGTTCAAATTTGCTCACGAGGGCCTTTCAATCTTCCATTAGTCAAGCTTGTCCATGAACCACGTCTTTGTTTTCAGCACCAAAACCCCCTCCTCACCCCTCACATCCATCGTTCCTTTAGATAACTCCAACCAAATTGTAAACAAACTCCCAACAATGGACTGTCTTCAGTCCACTGACCATTGCTGCAGCCACAATAAACCTAATCAGGGAGATGAAGCTGGTAAGAGTGGCACTCCTGACACAAGCACAGCTTTTTCCCAGTTTCATCTTCAGGAAAGTTGTTGCCACCGCCATGTACACAAGCTAAGACCTTCCCAGAAACCAAGTCAGTTTATTATGACCACTTACATGATAAGCCTTTTTCAATTTAAGATAGAAATGGAATCTTGTTTAATGTCCTTTAAAAAGACTTTACCTCTCTACAGGTGCATTTAGCAGACTTTAAAAAGGGCGTGTGAAAGTTCTCTAGTTCTTTTATTTCATCTTCTCCCAAGGGGGCGGTCGCAATCCCTCTTCATCCGCAGACTCCCCCCAACCCTTTTCTACGCTTTGCCAACAGAAACACACCCTCGTCCCATCGAAAAACAAGTGTCTTCAGAGGACATGGGTGGAGGCCCCACCTCCAACCTGCCCCAGTCACAGCCACATGAAGCACTTGGACCATAGCCAGGGGGAAGCAGGCAGGAAAGAGCTGTGGGTCTGCAGCGAGGGGAGGGAGCGGGGGCTTATTGGTGTTTTTCTGGAAGGGAGCGGGGGTACGAGGATCAACGAGTGGATGACTTTCTTCCAGTTTGAAAAAAGGGCTCTTTGATTGCAGTGTGCTCAGCTGCACCAGGCAGTGCTCCATACACATCATCCAAAGGGGTAACTCGAGCCAATGGGCAAGATTCTTGCACCCCACATTTCCCCATTCTGCCTCTCTTGTAAAGAAAAACAAAAACAAGGCGTTGCCTCAAATTCTGTGCCTGACTACTCACAGAAAAATTGACTTTTTGGATAGTTTACTCATTGGAGCTCCAAACCTGTATCCTAACCGCATGATTCTGGCACGTGACAAATAAAATGTGTACTCCTTCCATTCATTATGTTCATCTACAGAGGGGCAGTCACCTACTATATTTCTATTATCCACAACAGGATTATTTTGTTCTAAACACCAATTTTAATGCCAGTTTTGACGGATTGATGCTAACCCATTGTTTGTTGCACTCTCACAGAAAAGTTGGAAAATATAATCCAGGCCATGGAAATGCAATGCTACTGGAAACTTGTACGCATCAGCGAAATAGCCCATGCTAAAAACCCTACGAGGAACCGTTTTCAACTGTGCCCAGATAAAAACTGCAGCGGTATGGTCAGGTCACAAAATCATTAGGACTGGCCAAGACCATTCTCCAGCGCACAGTCCAAAAAGGCAGAAAGAGAGGAAGACAGAAAAAGAACTGGGCTGACAAAATTAAGGAATTGCCTGGTGTCAACTTTGCCACAGCAGCAAAAACAAGTGCACTAGCTCAGACCATACCAGCATTTCTAGCCTAAGATGATACTTTTTTGTACACAGGAAAATAAGGATACAACAATATTTACCAAGACATGTCTAAAGGAGGGAATGAAAAGACAGCCTGACAGGGGTGACGGGCTCATTTGGGTTAAAATGAGTTTACCCTCTGCCAGAAGTTGAAGAATTATTAGGCATAATAAGCCTCTCTATGGGCAGTGTTTGTTTTAGGTGTAGAAGGATTTCACTTGGCTGCTTGATGCACATAAATGTTTCCATACAAGTGTTAAAATCTTCTTGGGACACATCTGTCCGCGATGGTGGTTCTTAGTACAGACTTGTATTTTTGTTCATTCTGTATGATTACAAATGAAGTGCACATTAAATAAAGCCCTAAAGGGGCCAATTTCTTATCAGCAAGTTATGGCTCATACAATTTTTACAGCTTTAAATAATATCACACGGTCCTCATCAGGAGGTCTGGCCAACCCATTCTGGTACTGTAATATAATTTATCAGTCTAAAGAAATATAAAAATGACAGAATCATTATTAAATTCAAGAACAAATGATCATTCAGAAATTTACAGGGGTCCCTGTATCATATCAATGGAGCCAAAGTGTCTATGTCTGAAAAGTTGGTTATGGAAGCCTAAAAGGTTTGCAATTGGCAAAACTTGCCCAAAAATTAGCGAAGCAGCATTTTGGCAAGCATTTTGACATGGAAGTTGGTGGGAATCCCCTTGTCTGGATTTACCCGGAGCTGTTAACCAAGGCCAATACAAGAAGTGACTAGTTGAAGTAAGTCACGACTTGAGTAGGTAGCATTCAAAGGGCTAACTTGAGCGGAAAGCAGGAGAAGCTACAGAAAAAGCCAATGTAAGACTGTAAAAGCTAAGAAGAACTGGTCAAGCGAAAGGAGCCTGAATCACAGGACTCAGCAAACTGTATTTTCCTAAAGCAGCAAACAATGACAACAACGGCTAGCGACGAGCTGTAGGCTGCAATGAAGTGGTTATGTAATGTATGGTTAGCGGGCAAGACAAGTGAATAAAAGGCTAAGAAAAGCTTGTGGGCAAAGAAGAAGTTGACAAGAATTGCAGATTTGAGGGATTTTGTAGTGATTAGGTGTAGGATCCAGATGTGAAAGGAAAGCATCTTTTATACAAGAAAACTTCACAAAATTGTCCTTCCGACATGGATACATGCTTGCGGCTCGTTGTCCAGCTAATCTTCCATTTATTGCCGTTCTCTTGTCTTTTTTGCTTTCACTTTTGGACACATGTGTGGCCAAAAACACTTACAGTAGGGACGAACTTATTCGGTTGGGTGGGCGTCTAAATTTCGACTTTTCGGGCACTTTTTATAACGCCTATGATATACCGAGCGAACTTCAAAGAGACCCGGCATCCTTGTGGACAGCTATTCCTCTTAATAAACGACGGCGGCGGCCCCGTAAAGAAAGGAAACAGAAACGTGGTTGCCGTGCAGGTAGATGTGTGAAGCGTGTGAAGTCCAAGCAGCAAGATGGACGCGAGGATGGACGCGAGGATGTAACTAATTCCACCATTCATTCCTCGCCGGACAACCGACGCTTTAAACTCAGCGCTCACGAACGGCCACAACGCCGGGAGCTTTTGAAGATCTCGACAAGGACTACAAAGAGTTCAGCTAAGTCAAATGATTCAGCAAAGCTGAAATTTGGTCTGTTAAATATTAGATCGCTTGCTCCAAAAGCTTTACTTGTTGATAACATTATTCGTGATTATAAACTTAACTGTATGGGTCTTTGTGAAACGTGGTTACGCCCGGATGAGCACTTAGCGCTAAATTATGCCTCTCCCCCAGACTACGAGAGTAGTCATATAGCACGCACGCTGAAAAGGGGTGGTGGTGTTGCGCTAATCTCTGAAAAATCGCTCAAATTTAATACACGTACCTCTAATAATTACAAAACGTTTGAGGCTCTTGTGATGCGGTCCCCTCAATTGTCAATTGATGTAATAACTATCTATCGTGCACCTGGGCCATACACAACTTTCTTAGACGAATTTGCTGAACTTTTGTCTGAACTAGTAATCTATGCAGACAAAATTATAATTATGGGAGACTTTAACATTCATATGAACTCCCCACACAGTTCACTTACTATTGCGTTTAGTTCTCTAATTGATGCATTTGGTTTTACTCAACTGGTTGACTTGCCAACCCATAAAAATGGGAACACGCTAGACTTGATTCTGACTCGAGGAGTTTTAACCTCAAACATTATGGTGCTACCATGTACTACTGTTATCTCTGATCATTATTTAGTGACATTTGAGGTGCTAACTAAATGTAGAGTTAATAAAGCTGAGGGATTTAGCGGACGCAATATAAGCACTGGCACAGTTTCTGAGCTCTTTGAACTCCTTCCTGGAGCAGTTGCGTCCTTTCCTAAATACAATGGCTCGATTGACTCACTCATGAATGAGTTCAATACCACCCTGACTAGTGTGCTGGATTCAATAGCGCCCATAAAACTAAAATCACGTCCTAAAAGACGCACACCTTGGTTTACTGATGAAACTAGAACCCTTAAAAAAGAATGCAGGAAATGGGAGAGAAAATGGCGCGCTACCAAGCTTGAGGTTTTCCATCAAACCTGGTGTGACAGCTTGTTAAAGTATAAAGCGGCCCTTGCCTCTGCAAAATCGGCCTACCTTTCGAAGGTGATTGCGTCTCAAAAGAACAACCCCAAAGCCCTTTTTGACACTGTAGCATCGCTTACAAGGCAACAGCCTATCGCAGACAGTTCGACACACTCTGCTCAGGACTTAATGGTCTTCTTCACTAAGAAGATTCAATGCATACAGGAAGAAATTGCAAAAGATATTGTTAGTACCACACCTATTAAAGGACTGAAATTTACAGATGCACGACAGGGTGGCTGCCCTGGGAAAATGGCCGGTTTTAGTGAACTGTCACTTGATGATCTCAAACAAGTGGTGAATGCGGCCAAACCGACAACTTGCCAGTTCGACCCGCTCCAAGGTTCACTTATTAAAAGTCTTTTTAGCGTCCTTGGGCCTTCAGTTCTAAATATTATAAATACATCACTCTCCTCAGGTGTAGTTCCAGCAGCTTTTAAGTCCGCCGTTATTAAACCCACACTGAAACGACCCAACCTTGATCCAGAAATATTAAGTAATTACAGACCTGTGTCAAACCTACCTTTCCTCTCTAAAGTACTCGAAAGAGTAGTGGCACAGCAGCTGAATGCTTTCATATCCGAGAATAACCTTTTTGAATCCATGCAATCAGGATTCAGGGCTAACCACTCTACTGAGACAGCTCTGATCAAGGTAACAAATGATCTCCTAATGTCAATGGATTCTGGCGCTTCATCACTTTTGCTGCTGCTGGATCTTAGTGCTGCTTTTGACACAGTGCGCCACAATATCCTACTAGAACGGTTGGAAAAATGGATTGGTCTCTCAGGAGCTGTCCTCTCGTGGTTCAAATCCTACCTCTCAGATAGGACACACTGTGTTAAATATGGTGAAACGACATCTGAGCCCTTTAATGTTACCTGCGGTGTTCCGCAGGGTTCAGTGCTCGGCCCCCTACTTTTCAACATTTACATGCTTCCATTAGGTGATATTATTCGCAAGTACAATATCAGCTTCCATTGCTATGCAGACGACACTCAACTATATCTTCCGTTGGAGGAATCTTCCACACTAAACTGTGGAAATTTGGAGGCCTGTCTCACTGAGATAAAAGAGTGGATGTCACTCAATTTCTTGCGTCTTAACTCTGAAAAGACTGAAATGTTAGTCATTGGTCCTTCTAAATGCCGGGACTTATTCTCAAAAACTGCTGTGAACATTGACAAATGTCACATCACACAGAGTGACTCAGTTAAAAATTTAGGTGTCATATTTGACCCTGATCTATCCTTTGAGATGCATGTAAAGCAAATTACTAGAACTGCCTTCTTCCATCTTCGCAACATTGCTAAAATCCGTTCAATACTGTCTCAGTCTGATGCGGAAACAATAATTCATGCATTTGTTACCTCCCGTCTCGATTACTGCAATGCACTACTCTCCGGTCTCCCGAAGTCCAGAATCAAGTCTCTTCAGCTAGTACAAAATGCCGCAGCGAGGCTCTTAACCAGGACAAAAAAGTACGATCACATAACACCGATTTTGGCTAACCTGCATTGGCTCCCAGTTAGCCAAAGATGTGACTTCAAAGTTCTCTTAGTATTGTACAAAATCATACATGGACTTGCTCCCTCTTATCTTTCAGATCTGATCTGCCACTATGTCCCGGTCCGAAGCCTACGATCTGAGAGTGCTGGTCTTCTGATGATCCCGAGAGCAAAGAAGTCTTTTGCTGGTTCGAGAGCGTTCTCCATCCGGGCACCGGTGCTGTGGAATGCTCTTCCCCCTGAGATTCGATCTGCAACCTCAGTGGAAATGTTTAAATCTAAACTTAAAACTCACTTCTACTCCATTGCATACGAATAACCTACTCCTCTTGTCGGTTGAAAATAGTTTGTGTAATATAGTGTAACAATCTGTGAAGCCCTTTGAGACTCTTCGTGATTTAGGGCTATACAAATAAAAATGACTTGACTTGACTTGACTTGAAAGGTGGCAGCTTGTCAAGCCTTGTAATATAATTACAAATTTATAAATTCACTAATTTGTCCTAAGCGCCTGTTTATTTGACATTTATTGTGTTCTTGTCATTTAACACAATAGTGTATGATATTTTCCGCACAATTAAGCATACGGGATCATAGTGCGCACCACCAAAGAACAGTGAGATATTCTCATACATAAGGCACACTGGACTATAAGGCGCATGGAATTAAAAATAACGTAAGAGCTAAGGTTGCATAATAAATAAATATATTTAGGTTAAAATAATGTGTTTCGTAGAACATAAATTAACATTATGGCATCTGGTTACAGCAGCTAGTGAACGAATAATAATTGTTTTGGTTAGTTGCTATTTATTCAGACAATGGCCTCAACCATTACTCTCATATGGTCGCCCCGAAACTAAAAACTAAGTACAAAAAAGTCCTGTTATCTTGCTATCTTAGCTACACCTAAGCTAAGATATGCTAACAACAATTCGAACAATAGTATGTAAATTTTTACAAAACATTACCATAAACAAAAGTCTCCGGTCAAGTAACCAAAATATGTCTCATACTTGCGGACAATTATCGTCCAAGGCAACAAAGGAAGACGATTTGCAATAAGTGTTCGGAAGTTGGCGTCTTAGCTGCCGCTGAAGTTCTACTTTTCTAGATGGCAGAACAGTTGCCATATGCAGCAGATTATAAGGTGCACCTTGATCCTTTTTTTTTTTTTTGAGAATAACGAAAATATTTACTATAATACAACTATTTGCCTCAAGGTGTACTTTAACAATCTCTATTAAACCTTAAGGCTAACACTGATTGCTTATCAAAGAAACCAAAAATAACTTTGAGCCTCACATTGCACCCTTGTCTTAATATTGACATTCGGCATTTAGACGTCGAACAAGCCCGGGCAGGACCTCTTTCTAGCACTACATGTTTTCTTTGACGTGTTATTGTGACTGTGTCGAAAAAACAGCTGGCGATGCGCCCGATGCATATCTCTGAGATACGACCCGGAGGTCAAAGCTGGTGGGGCCTCCTGACAGCCCCTTGACCGAAGCACGTGCTTGCAAAACGAAGATCTCCACTCACGAGTATTTACAGCAGAGTGCGTAGCTCATTGGAAAGGGGGACATGACTCTTACTCCCTCCTACCCTGCCTCGCTCACTTTTGTTATTCCCAAGTCAAACCCTGGTCACGCTATGTTTATCAGATTGCCTCTCAACAGCCGTGCAGAGTGTGGCACCGCTTTGTTGAGTACATGAAAGCAAGAGCACAGATTACGCCGTCTGGTATGCGTTATTCTAAATAACATCAAGTTTTTCCAATTTGCCTGGTTTCAAAAGTGGACGCTCTTTTGATACTGAAGTGACAAACATAAAGGGTGTTTACAAGAAACTAAGGAAGAGGGATAGGCCCGTTTGTGTATTTACACGACGCTAAATTTGAGAATTGCTTCCAGTGTGGAAGTCTTTGAAAGAAATCGCATTTCAGTCTGTTTCCATTGCTTAATTGCTTACCACTGGTCAGGCGTTTATATTACAACATGTTCATTGTTTTGTTTGCTTTTTTCAATACTACAACGTTCAATACTACACTTGTACAGTCCAATATGATTTGGATACTCAAATCTTGAGTGGTTAACCAAACCAATGCCGCACACAAATACCTTTAGAGCATAAAAACTGATATTCTTAAGGAAATACCTTTAAATCTCAAATGATGTTTTTATAGAATATTGCATTTTGTTAAAGATCATCGATTATTATTTGACGACTCTGTTAATGTTTTGTATTGTGCAACTGAAAAAGAGTGCTAAAAATAACAAAGAGGACTTCAAACTATGGACACTAAAAGTGACCCATCCACACAAATTTTCTTCTGATTTTTTTTTGTCTTTTGCCAAATTTTTGGCAGTTGCAACATTAAGCACAATTATGTCAGCTCCCTCTAGGTGAGGCTCAATTTATGTAAAATGAAAGCACATTTTTCAACCTCAGAATTTTTTAAAATGCATGTTTATATGACATCCATGTATTTTTACTTATTTTCTGAATTAATGTTTTTTTTTTTAATAAATGAAGATTTTTTTACCACTAGGGATAAATCAAATACAGTCAATCACTCTTAAAATAGACTTTCATTTGTGAAATCTGCGGCTATAGTCATCTATAGTTTGGGTACCTTAAAAATTGATTGACAAAAACACCACAATAACTCGTATTATAATGGCTGTACGGAATTGGGAGCGTTCTTACTCTCTGCCGCTATCTCCTGGATTGTGTCATCATTGCAGCCTTTGTCAAGCTCTATATGTTATGCAAGCATTTCTTAAATGCGCTTGAAGGAACTCATCTTTTTCCTCTTTTTAGGGGTTCGGATTGGCGTTTGGAATGTACTTGAAACAAGGCTTTTCTTATTTTTACTGTTTTCATGCTACACTAACAAAAGAACTGCGGTGACAAGCATAAAATCACTCCCCCCCCCATTCCTTTTCCCTAATATGTTTTGCCCCGAACAGCTTTGCTAAAAGTAAGATAAAAGCAGTGGGGAAAAAGCATAAGGGCTCTTTGAACTTAGTTGGACATAGTTAACATATACTAAATAGAGAAAATGATCTACTTTCAAGACATTTTTTGGTTCATATTGTGATAAAAGGGTACCAAAATGATTAACATCTTAAACTATTTGTATTTTTAACATTAGTCAAAAAAACGTTTTACAGAAGTTTTACTTTTTTTTTTTTTTTTTTAATAATCGCTCCATCTAAGAAATGTAGAGTGTAAAATTCAAGTCAAAGAATATTAAATTGGCCTTTTCAATTTTTCAGATTTTTTACAGTGTGGCTTTAAATTGAAAGACTACAGAGATTTCTGATTTTAATTCCATTTAACAATTATACAAAAAAAGAGTTTTGCTTTAAAAACAAACACACAAAAAAGACACAAGACATGTTGGCTTAAGCCTGCAATTGAATTTGACATCTACAGGGAAGCAACCACCTGACTGCTCTCACGTGCACAGCACCACGGGACGATGTGTGTCTGATCTCTGGCCTTTCCCGTCCCTCCCCCAAAACCACCTCCCTCCACTTGAGGCTATGTGCCAAAACAAAGCTAAAGCAAAGCACGGAAAAGGAACTTAGAAAAAAAAACTGGACCAAGCTATTTAAACTGCTGACTTGCTCTCCAAGGTTACGCGGGTACGGATCGGCCCGTTCTCACAGATTTGCTTGGGCCTCCCCTCGTTTAGCAAACAACGGCAGCTATATTTAAGTCTACGGCCGTGTTGTTGTGCGCTGTACTAGAGACATCAACGTAACCAGTTTGACACAGTCCTGGAGAGAACAACTCTTTCAAGGGAGGGCTTTGGAGCAGACAAAGGGGAGCAGGTTATGAGAAGGACAGCCAGTGCAAACAGCAAACCCTGAACCCTCACTCGCTCACTGACTGCGCTGCTTAATGAGACCGCTGCGACCCTGCAAATTCCTTAGCCCATGTGCACAGGAATGAGTGGCTTGGCTGGCACTCTGACAATCCTGCTAAATGAAGGTCAACAGTCATCAGAACCCCCATTCCGGTGTTTCCTAACACAGCTCACGGTGAAGGAGAAAGGAAAATGCCAGGGCCTCTGGAGTTGGAGCCCACAAAATAACATGAGGGTCATCTTCGCAGCTGTAAAAGCGTCTGAATTTTACACCCTAAAACCACAAGATGCTAGTTTGGTGCAGCTCACCGTGATGCGGTTTGGGCCCTAATTGAATGAACTTTGAATAAACTATAAATAAACTGTGTAAAATCATAGTGGTGGGATGAAATCTAACCTGTGTTCCACAAGGTTCAAGATCAAGTCATAGAACAGTATACCAAGAGTCAAAGAATCTACTAAGAAAAGTTTTTCTCACACTGTATGTTGCCCACTAGTAGTTTGGAAGAGGAAGACTCTTGCACGTCACTTCACAGAAAAGGATAATCCCCTCCATAGAAAAGTTTTGATAATTCAAAGTACTGTATTATCATATATTATGTTTTTGATCCCCCCCCCCCGGAAAATATAAAATGTATCCTTAAAATGAACTAAATAGTCTGAAATGGCATTTAAGTAAAAAAAAAAAAAAAATTAATTAAAAAAGTAATGCCATACTAAATAATTGAAAGGATTATTTTCTTGTTTTAAGTTAAAAATAGGGATTTCACAATTTTATCCATAGAGTTGGCTATAAAGCCTGATCAAATCCAAAAACACAGTCTGTGTTCTAATTAGAAAATAATCCAAACCAATCCAGATAAAAAAATAATAGCCAAAACAGCTTAAATTCATATTTATTGTTGTTCATTTAAATGTGTTGACCACCATGCCGCAATGTCTTTATTAACCTTTTTGCATTGTATGCAAGCTGCTGTTACACATGGTGCAGCGATTAAAAAAAAACAAGTTAAACTTAAACTTTATAAAAAGCATATGCGGTCCTTATATAATTATCAACGTTTTGGTTGAAAAAAATAATCAGATCAGTAAAGTAGCAGTAACGACAGATCCACACGCTCGCAGTTTCTTAGTAGTATCAAGTACAAAAAAGTGGGATTGGGACATTATGTTAAAAATCCATTAAAATACTAAGCAAAATAAGAGGAAACATTTATTTCACAGCGTGCAGCTGTCTCTATGTCACTATGTCGTAATCTGAAACTATACAAAATGACAGCTTGATTTAGCAAAATTAACAGATTTTGTTACGAAAGCAGAACCGTGGGAAAGAAAATAGAAAACACGGTTACTTCATCCTATGATGTCATTAATGCTATAATGGTGCAAAACGGTTGCTTTTGGCTTTCCAACAAAAAACCTCAACCCTGGCCCTCCAAACTCAGCATCTGCTGGCCTCTTTGCCAGTGAAATGTAGCGCCTGATTTGAGTGTGGGTCGCTACGGCGCAACTGGTGCAATCCAGGCTTGCCACTATAGTGGTTCCACATCTGGCTGGCAGGTACCTGGTGCACACACTGCACAGATGGGTGGAGGAGAGCTCTGGTGGCTTAAGGAACCCGCCCTGGGGGAGAGTAGCCATACAAACACACATATACAGTGGGTCTTTCAGCAACTCTTCATCAGTCTCCCCGTCACCCTGCCCTCAAGTGTTTACATTGAACTCCCATCACATGCAGAGTCTGTGAAAACGAGCGTGGACGCGAAAGTGGCCGTGCATCGCACATGCACGCTAGATGTGCAGGGTAAGAGGCCTCTCTCGCCTCAATATGAAATGTCAATCAGATAGGGACAAGAGCTGTTTGTTTTCTGTTGTCCGTGCCCCTCACAGCCCCACCCGTGTCTGAGGCAATGCAAAGCGAGACAGACGTTGACGCGTCCCTCATAAACACGAACTCCTGACGCTGGCAACATAACGCTGGCGCTCACATGACTGTGCGCTGACACGCAAGCAGCTCACTCAGCACTCGAAACTTGGCGAATAATCAACAGGAAACCCGAGAGTGCTAGTATTTGAAAAAAAAAAAAACCATTTATATTACAGTGTGCTCGGGAAAGCCATGTGAGTGCAACTCATTAGACTTTTTTCCCTGTCTTTTAGAAATAATAGAGTGGTACCTCTTTATACGAGCACCTCCAAACATAAGATTTTTGTTATACGAGTTTTTTAAAAACCAAACTCTTGCTGTACAAAGGAAAATACAGTTACAATATCAGCATCCGCTTGTCCAATTTGTGCATGCAAAATACTACTGGCAGAAAAATTGTGCTCTACTAAGTTTTTGTGTGAACGTTAATTTAAAGTTACAGTAACTTCAATTTAAAGTGTGCAAAAAGTGCTTACATATCATCAGCCTCTCAAAATCCTACCTGTCAACCAACCCCAATTGCTCCCCTTATTAAAGGTTGCAAATTCTCATTTAGTGATAAAAAAACCTTACAAACAAAACGTGTCACCTACTTATAGAAAGACAGACTATGTAGCATACCACGACAATTTTAGCAATCGACAATGATGTTGTCATTTGCTACCAGTGACTGAGACGATCCAGATTAAAGCCAAAATGGGCAGACCAGATTGGTCTTTTTTTAAGTGCTGTTATAAAATTGTGAAATGATCCTGAAAAAACATATAAAATACGGGGAATACATATAAGTGGAAAGATATGCCATCTCCGTCACTCCTCCTTGCAACCACCTCCCCCTTCCTCCGTAGCACGTGCACACATACGTTACAGCGCTCATCATAAACTCACATTTTATTTAGTTAATATCTTCTTATTTATCTCATTACTCTACTTTTCTGTGTTTAATTACTATTTATATGTGTTTTTGGTGATGAGGAAGATGTGTTTGTATAGCTATTTAGGGTTCACTTGTATGCTTTTGTGTGGATGGAAACGGACCAAATGGTTTCCAGGGAAAATTTGCAATTCAAAATACGAGCAAGATCCTGAAATCAATTAAGCCAGTATGAATAGCTACCACTGTACATTACCACATGCTTGGGGAAGCTATACGAGTGCAACTCATAGGACTTTTTTTTGTTAGAAACAAAATATCTGTGAAAGGATTCCATAATGCTTGCTGGTCTTAACAGAACCATATGTCAAGTAAAAGCTAAAAAGGGTGTATAAGCAAAAAGAAAAACAGAAATGAGAGGAAACTCAAAAGTCGGGTTGGGTATGTGTCTCGGAAACATTTGAGCACAATGTCAAATGACAGACTTGGACAGTAATTGCCTACCGCTGTGAGCTCACAGGAGTACATGTTGCGACGCACGAGCATGGACAAGTTCTGAGAGCTCCATAAACACATTCCCCTGACATCGGCGAGCTCTGCTTTTTTTTTTTTACTTTAATGAAGCCCTGTCAATGATTAGCACACCGGTATCCTGCACCAGGACAAAAGAGCTCAGCGTTGATATTTACTGTAACACAGGATTAGGAACAGTGCACCAGCCTCCAAGGGGGATAGTGGGAAAAGTATGTCAACGTACTGATTGTTGCCATGGTGGTAAGATCGTGATTAGTGGCAAAACTAGATATTATTGTCAGAAGTTTGGATCGAGTGATTACGATAGATGTTTTTAAAAAAAATAGTCTATATAAATGTATGAGGAGACCCAAAAATCTATTAACGAATCAGAGTTTTTAGCACACTTTTAGAACATGACAAATTAAAAGCTATAACATGTTTTGTTGTTTTTAAGAAAAAAATGGAGGTGGACAAGTGGGACATTTCATGTCAAATAACCACCCAAAATTCAAGAACAATAATGTAAGATCATTTTCGTTTGAATAAAACTTTGCCTACGTGTTGATTGTGATTACACACCACAAAATCTAAAATTTTATGTCATTAAGAGCATGAGTTTGTCAGCTACGCCCCACACAATATCGCATTTTCCCGCAATAAAGGACTTTGATCCATTGTATCTCAAGAACTCCACCATTGGAAAGGAAATTCTAAAAAGATACCAAATTCAAAATTGGTGCTAGTTTTTATACTTGAAAATAGACCATTTGGACCACGTGATCTTGGCACATTTTCTCTTGTAAGAATTCCTGAGGTGCAATTTGTTTTTGTTATACAACTGCATATTTGTGGCTGCAAAAGGTTGTAATAACTGCTCCCCTGCGACTTTGATGACTTCTCCTACGCACAAACTCTGCTCGCTGCAAAAGGCCTGTTACTTAACACTGCATTCTAGCATATGTGTGCATACTCTGCTGACCTGAATTTCAGGCTGACTGCTCTACGCACAGCAGCCACGTCCTTCCCTCAGGCAACGCTCAAGAATGTCTCAGCCTCGGCCTGCATCCAAAGCAGCCAGCTTGGTCTCCTCCCTGCTGTTAACCTCATGTGTTATTTCATTGTTTTCCAGGCACTCCAACGCACCCCTATGCAAGCCTTGCACATTAATAAAGCAAATATGGTACTTTCACCCCACTTTTTATGAGCATCAGCTGTTTGGCAGCAGTCATGCAAGAACATGACGTTCCCCGCCATCCAGTGATAACACCTGAGAGGCAACGCGAGTGTGTTGCTGAAATGTATGTGGCTGTCCAAGTGCACAGGAGGACACGCAAGGAAGGTTATAACGCCAGAGGCCAGAGATAGCGTACGGAGCCGCGGTTGCACCCGGGCGTGACCCGAGCAATACGTGGAGCTTCTCAGCGGCCACTGACCTCCAGCTAAGAAAATTCCACAAGGGAGCTCTAGCATTGACATCCAGCTGGAGATGTTGTATTATTGTTTTGCTCACATATGACTTTTTGCCATCTCTGACTGTGCACTTTGACCACATGCTATCGTGTCCTCGGGCAAAAATCACTGTGAAAAACAGTCTCTAAAAACAATTTTTACGAGAAATTCCCAGCAGCATGGTTACATTCTAACTTTGCAGGAATGAGCTTTAAAAAACAAAATTACAGCCAGTTCCAATGGAGCTCTCCTCCATTGCTAACAGACTAGCGCTATATGTTATCTGCTATTTGTATTGCCTCTATATCAAAGATAAACATGCATCTAAATATAAGTTTTGTAACACTTTAAATGTGTTATTTTTGGATCAAGTTTAGCTTTAGTTTGTGCTAAACAAGAGGATGACCAATTTTTATTTCCATGCAGCCTCCAGACGTTTTGAATTATGTCATAAAATAAAGTACGATGTTTTGTATTAAAGGGCATTTAATAAATTGTATTCATATTCTATTTGTCACTTACCAAATATGTCAGCAATAAGAACAGTGTACTTCACCTCCCTATTTGCGCAAAGCCTGAATGGTTCACTACATTACATCTGTCTTGTGATCGTCTCCAACTTGTCCAAATTCAATTTGAAATCGGACGCAGCTCAATAATGCGGACAGGTGCACTCGACAGTAAGCATTGGAGAGAAAGATATACCTTTATTTCAAAAGGGGCAAAAAAAAGAGAAGTAAAGGAGGGCTATTACTCAGTAATACTGCATCTGGTCGAAAGAAAAAATACCTGAAAAAACACCTGTCTTAAGTTACCCGTAACACTACATAATGCAATGTGTTTTAATCATCTGTGACTTGGATATGAAGAACAACAACTTAAAAATGTCATCTTGGCCTCTGGGAACCCACTTAGCACATACACAGACTCTCAAAAGTCAGTGCGTACAGCTGCATTTCTTCGTTGTGTGACCAGCTGCATGAAGTGCAAAGCAAGATTTTCCTATTTTTTAAGTGTTTGTTTCCATTATGGCTCTCACTCAAAACGACGTTGATTGTCGATTACTCATTGCAATAAATTCTGAATTATTTGGTTCAAAGTCTTCCAATCAAGATTGTGCATTACATTGGTTTATTTTTTAGTCTGAGGATACGTTTAATTATATAGCGGTTCTCAACTGGAGTAATCTGTACCCAAACTGCAGCACTTTGTTCTATTCTACTCACATTCTGCAAATGATCATGTTATTTTGCAGTTATTCTTTCCAATATTCTGTATCATTTTTATACTACCCTTAAGTTTTATACTTATTTTACAACAAAAATGAGAAGAAAAAGTATATCTCAATGATCAGTTTTGCTCGAAATAAAATGCATGAGTTAAACTACTACAAAACAAGAACAAAATTGTTAAATTACTGATTGTTTTTCCAGTATTTAGGTAATTTTGTAGATTTTTTTGGTGAAACAATCCAAACAAATATTTCAGAAAAAAAATTTCAACAATTGAGTCGATAGGTCAGCTTTTTTTAACGTAATGTACAGAGTCAAAGACCCTCAGTAAAACAATGGGGGGGACATAGATGAAAAAACATATATCACCCAAGGTAAGTCAATGAGAAAAGGGTTAGAAAAGGGTTAGAAAACTGTTATAACACATGCAAATCCTTTTCAGTTGGAACTGGACTTTATGTTTTACCGAACAAAAAGTTAGTCCTGCTCTATTCATGTGGTCTTTTTTTGTATCACTAAGCATCACAAGACTGGGTTTCGCATAGTTTGTCACCCGGTCTGTGGGTCACTACACCGTCAGGAGGTATGTACTGTATGTTAAAATGACTGTTCATAACAGATAAAGATCCACATAAATTCTCTCCTTTATGTTATCGAGCTTGCCTATGCTTTTGTACTGCATCTTCATCCTAAGTCCTGAAATGACCTCCACTGCATTCCTGATAGAGTCAGTATGCAATCTGCATTACAAATGTTGGACTCGCCACCTCCTACAGCGAGTCACAAGAGAAGATTTATAACTTTACAAGAGGAGCGACTGGCACAGATGAGTGTTGGCATGGAGGGCGGTCAGGAGTGATAAAGGCCCTCTGTGAGAGAAGGGGGGTGAGCGGTTTGGAGGGCACTTCTCTCCCTCTTTCTGCCGCTTCAGGTTTCTGCTGACTTGGTGAATTTTATGGGGTGAAAAGTAAAGGTGGAATGAGGAGAAAGGTAACAGAAAAAGCAGATGTGGCATGTCGAGATAGAAAAATAGCAGAAAAGAAAGGCGGAGGAGGGGCCATACAATGCAACAATTCAAACATACATTCATTCATCAGGTCGGCTTCACTCAAGGGGAGAAGAGCACCCCCAAAGCCAAATAAGTCATTCATCACAGCTGGGAGTGGAAGACACCAGGAGAGTAAATTTAATTAGAGGGAAGCTTAGAGCGTGGTCAAGTGTCCCCGGAGTAAATTTAAACTCAAAGACCAACATTTGCTACACAGTTGCCCTGGTGTAATTTGCAGGAGCACCCTTGACTTGCACATTACAAAAAAATTAGCAGAATATTTGGATACAAGATGTTATAATATACACTAAACTTGAAGATAGTTGCAAAAATTGTTTTGTTCAAATGACAATATAGCAGATAGTGTAAAATGTTGCTGGACAGTCACCAGAGATGGAGTTTTTATATCACATTTAGAAAATATAATCCTCCGAATGTTTTTTTGTGTTAATATTAGGATAGTTCTATATATTGTAAAACATTTGAAGAAAAATATTTCTGAGCCGGTAGTTGTATTCTTTTTTCTTTTGACATTGATTTGTCTGACAAACAACTGATCCTGCATGATAGCCTTCCAATGTAACGTGGCTTCAGCTTGATGTTTATTTGGCGTGTGATGTACGACTTACGCACTACCGGTAATGTTGATGTTACGCAAATAAATTTCAAAATAGTTCAGCGGTTACCATTGATTCTCCATGCAC
Organism: Urocampus carinirostris; assembly: GCF_059441175.1. Taxonomy (NCBI): domain Eukaryota; kingdom Metazoa; phylum Chordata; class Actinopteri; order Syngnathiformes; family Syngnathidae; genus Urocampus; species Urocampus carinirostris. The sequence goes on from NC_142356.1 coordinate 22,212,983, forward strand.
TTCTGCTATGTACACTTTTTTTGATACGTCACAAGAGTTTTCATCTATAGAGTGTCCAACAAATTAATGTAATCTATTTATCGCTTCTGCAGTCTTTAAAATTATATAATGCTGTATTTTGATATAACATGAGAGTAGGGATCGGGAACCTTTTTTACTTGAAGAGCCATGAAAGCAATTTTTTTTGAGAGAAAGCCCAAATTCAACAAAACCACCAAACCCGCTCACCAGACAAAACCGAATCTTGAAGCACATTTTATTTCACCGAGTGCCGCTTGATGATTTGATAAAATCTATGAAATAATAATAGAGACAGAACCTGTGTCCCACATCAACAAATATTCCACTTTAAATATGTGTCCCATAGTTACTTAAGATCGTTGAGGCTCATTTGATCGTCATTTTTGTAAAAAATAAACGTTTCAAAATGAGGTGCGAGCAGAGTTATTTTGTAAAAATGTCACAAATTACTGCAAACGAGAAGGATACTGATATTTTTACCTTTAGCTACGTGACAGCTGTGTGACCACCCACCCCATCAAATTGCTCTGGGTGTTTGGCTAGCTTCTTCAAGAGTGAACGGTTTGTTCTGAATCATAATGTGTCTCAACAGTGAACATACATTGTAAAATGATCTTCCATATATTGGATTTCATTGAGACGAACATCCAAAACTGGGTCTGTTGGTGTAACACTAACTGTAAACTGTAGTTGCGCTATGTAGTCTGGACTAAACCATGCAATCACTGTGACGCTTCAGCTTTGCAAATACCAAAATTGGGATGACACAGAGAAGAACAGCATATCAGTATCTTATCTATGAGACAGATGTACTTATGAAAAGAGCCATACGTTTCCGACCCCTGCATAAGTGCAACTTTAGGTAAACGGTTTTCCGGTCAGGGATTATGTTCAACCTCTAAAAGGCTCCACTGTGTTAAGAGGATAATGAAACGTGTTGGACAAACTTCGGACATCATGCTTGTCATGTGTGCAGTAAAAATGAAACCAAGAGCAAACATGGACGGGGACAAAAATAAAGGCGTAAATCTGTGAGTCAATTGAAGAAAGTGTGCATAAACAAAGCAGAGGAATGCCACACGCGAGTGGACTCACATTTCCAATAAACAGGTGACATCCTTCGTAGCTTTGGTGTCACCAATAAATTAAAGCAAAAAAGGAAGCATGGAACAGGGTCGGTTGGATGGTTGGTTGGATCCCTAAACAACTAGGGTCGTACGGGCACCATTTCCTGTGGTGTGTTTTGGGCAAGTACAGCCTGGTGGTGCCCATCTCTCCAGGCCACCATATGTTTCCAACAACGGCAAGTCAGAAATAGGAAGAAAGCTAACCCAGAAGCGACTGGTCAAAAGGCATTTTGGTTTATCAAAGCTCTTGCTAATCCAGGCCTGTTCCATTACACACTTACAAAAAAAGAAGAAGCAGAAGTCACCGATGAGATAGTCGAAAGTGAAAGCGTCACAGCTACAGCCGATAAGCGACTCACATCAGGGCAAGGGCCCCTTCGGACGCCGCTGGCACCCACCCAGCCTTCCTCTGATAACAGGACATAAATACTAGCGAGCCGCCTCTTAAAGAGCAGACATCTTTGTGCTATTAATAAAGCCAGGAGAGTTTGTAAAAGCACATTCGAAAAATCCACACAAAAAAAGCTATGTGTCCTAGTTTCAACCACCGCACTCCCCAACACCCAAGAAAAAAACCTTATGGTAATGTTACCATGGCCAAAACCACCCAGCAATTCTAATTTATATACCCAATCATCTTTTTGACAGTCACTTCCTTTTCCATCCATGCATCCATCTATTTCTATGCCGCTTGTCCTCATCTGGGTTCAGGGTTAACTGGGGCCCATCACAGCTGACTTAAAGAGTGGGGATGAGTACACCCTGTACTACTTGTTAGCCAAATTGCAGGGTATCGTACATAAGAAGAGAATAAAAAATTACACTTATTTCCACTCACAGGACGGATATACAGTAATCCCTTGGAGTATCCTGATTCACTTATCTCAGATTTTCATCGTTCATTGGGTTCAGCATTCAGATGGCTAAACAACCGCAGTAATGTTGCAGTCTAAATTGGTACACATACATAAAACAGCTTGACGAACCTACATGATGTATTCACATTTTCATTTTTAAGTTTCCCTTAAAGCCATCATGTGAACTAATCCCTCTGAACCCACAAAGCATCGGTGGTTGGGGAAAAAAGGAGAGGAAGATGCTTTCTATCGCCAACAAAGTTTGACTTCTCCACCCGCTAAACTTGCTCTGGAGCAACATGCTGGTCTTTGGCACTCCATAAAGCTTCCATGGCACTTTTTCAAAAATGTTTGACAAGGGAAAAATATATGTTTTTTTTAATAGGAAAAAACAGGAACAATTCCTAACGTTTTGCAATGACTATAGATAGATACAGTATGTGTTTGCTTTTTTAAAAGGCTTGTATCAGGGTTTTATATTTTAGCGGCTCCAGACAGATTTTTTGAAGGGATTTTTTGGTCCAATATGGCTTTAAACAGAAGGTAAATGCAATTTTCCATAACGTCCACGTGATGGCGGTAATGCGCTGGAGCCTGGATATTGGGGTTGTCCCCGGGAAAAATTAACAATTACTGTATATATAAGTTGTATTTGTATAAGTCAACAGTGTTTTTGCTATAAGCAAAAAGTGGGAAAACGGTAATAAAGAGAATTCTGGCACTAAATCAAAAGATAAAATAAAAGAAAAAACTTTAGTTAATGCATTGCCTTGAAGACCATTAAAAGATGCAAAACATGATCTACTGCCCCAGTAGTTAATGGCAATAACTATTGGCAAAAAAAGCTAGTTTCGATTTGCTGTAGAAGTTACTTTTATAATAATCTGGTTCTATAAAGGCAATGCACCAATGAGTGAAAATCTCTTACTATAAAAAAAAACAATAAAGATGATACAAAATGAAAACTATATTAAATTGAAGCCTTACATTTAAACACTACATGTCTCGTGGAATTCAAGGTCTTATTGTCACCTTGCCAAGCTCAAGAACATAGACTAAAAGGATAGCTCAATGTGACTGAACAAAGACGGTGAGTCAGAGATGCCAATGCAGCGCCACCCTGGAGTGCATCTGCTCGCGTGAGGGTCAAGAGGTGGATTTTTTTTTTTTTCCAACGATGACGGCCTTGTAGCAGATTAATCTACAAAGGTTGCGATATACCCAAGGAACTAGTTGAGCAGGAATGATGACAGCTTTCAATGACTTTATGAAACAACAACCAAACGAATGACAGCGTCAACAAAGCTATCAAGTTGATTTATTTTATTATCTTGGAAGCTCATCAAAGACTCTTCTTTCATTCAAGCCAAATATTGTAGACTGTGAATGTTTTAATCGGGAGAAAAAAACTAAAATCATCTTCCTAACACATATGTGCTTCCAAAGACAAGCATTTACAGTCGTACAGTCAATAAATTGAGGACTTTTTTAAGATACTGCCCTTAAAGTATGTTGATCGTTTTATTGTTTTATTAGTATGATAAAGGACTCGTTATTTTAGCTTTGAATACAAATAATATAATTTGCTTACTTTGGAAGTTGGCTCCTAACTTCATAGATTACACTTAAGTGTATTTCTAATTTTTCCATAAATTTGAGAACTTTTAGCCCTCATAAAAAAGTTTTTGAGTAAAGTACAAATGGCAGTGTTTGAGCAAACAAAACATTCTGGATTATCATTTCAATGGGTATAAATAAAATGAACTTTTTTTTGCACCATGACTATTTACACTACACATGTCATTACATTTTTACTGATTTTGTGTCAACAGGGCACTAAAAATTTACAGCATGAGCCGACCAAGACCCGTAGCTATTTAAGCCCGACCCAGTCTGAGCCTGACAAAACAACAAGATTTGCAGGACCGAGCCCGAAGCAAAGCCGAAATTTCACATTTAACTGTAAGGAAATTGGGAGAAAGAGAGGTGATTTATGAAAACAAATTGAAGCCTGTTTTTTGTAACAAAATCAAAGTTTAACAATACCGTATAAACTTTTGCATCTTTTTATATTTCTGTGTCTGCAGATGTCACATTAACCGAGATTTTTCCCACATCAACATATTTTATATAAGAGTTGAAGGAAACATTTTAAGACCATGCGTCATTTTGATGGGTTAAAAATTGGGCCATAAACGGCAACCGCTGTACTTCCTTAAGTAGAGTGAAACTTTAAGATAGCAAGGCAGCGAGACAAAAGAAGAACAATGGCGGGTGGATAATTAAAAAAATAAAAAAATCATGAGAGAAGCATGAGAGAAGCCCTGTCCAACCTGAACATAACGTTTGACATTTTGGGCCCAACCAGGGTTAAAATTGGGGTGGGGTTGGGCTCAGACTAGGGTTTCAGCTTAAGTTTTCAACAATTTTAAAATGTTTATTGGTAAGTAATAATACACACAAACCTATAAACTTGCTAACATATACAAATGATCTTCGGTAATTAAAAGTGCCACCTGTTCATTTGGCATGGGCTCAATGCACTTAAGAGTTTTCCAGTAGTGTGGACTCTGAACATTGTTTGGACTTTGGAGTAAGAATAAAATAATGCCCGTGTCAACACGTCATCAAAGTAATAATGACGATAAGAAAAAGAAGTAAAGTGGCATTACCAGAATGAATTGGCATGCATGTGAGCGTCATATGGCTTTTGTCCATAACCACACCCATGGTTGGACATGAGGTATATGTTGTGTCTCAACATCTGCAGCATAATCACACCTTTCCGTCTTGTCTTGAGGTGGAACTTGCCCATGCATGTTCTACCCCTCACGGCACGTCCCCTGGCAGACATGTGACTTGCTAATCCTTCAACGTGGATGACTGTGTGTCACATACACGTACCAACACTCGACCTTACACACCCATCGCCGCCTCTGCTCACATGCTGGTAGTCACATCAGCTGTTTCCTAAATCCTCTTGGCCATGCATATTTTTAAGTCAGAAGATCACAAGCTTTTGTTGACCTTAATACAGCGATGGTCACAATAGTATTAATTCACTTTTCTCTCCAATGGAGCAGCAAGCACACGAAGAGATTCCAGGATTCCCTTTATTTTCATACAAGGAAGTGAAACCAGGGCACGTCATATCTCGATGACCGCCCACTGTTTTTAATACATATTATCAGTTTCTTTTTCAGCAAACGGAAAAATGTAGCAGCGATTTAATCGATCTCTCTGACGAAGGCGTCTGTGATACCAGCCGCCTACCTGGAGGAATCTATGCTAGGAGAGTGAGACAAACATGCTCGTTGTGTGTTTAAGCGGCACACACGTACACTACACACACGAAAAAACTTGAAAAACAGCCTTACCTGTGTTTCTCCAGCTCGTTGTGCGACGATCTAAAAGGAAAACAGACGAATGATGAGGATGAGTCTCAAAATATGATGTGCATGTTTTGTTCGACCAAACAAAAGTCAATCTGTCACAGGTCGACTGTAAAAACAACATTGAGTACACTCTAAAATCCATTTTGGTGAAAAATAAAGATAACTGGCTAAAATAAATGTAACGGTCGAACTGTCATGGTTGGTTTGTACGAAAACACCCAACTAATATTAAGTTCTTCTAAACAAAAGGAGGAGGGGTGGGGGCTGGTTTTTATAACACAACCCAATTTTATTGATACATTGGAGAGATATTTAAAGGAGGCTCAATATTTTAAAATGTTTTTTAACTAAACCCTATCTATTGTTCCATAAACAAAATGATCAAGCTTGTTTTGCTTGTGTGAAAAAAATAAACTCCCTTTTCAGGAGTTGTTTTGTATTATACGACCTAATGAAATCTCATTTGTAAAACAGCAACACATAGAGGGGTTGTTTACGATGACATTACTCACATTGACATTAAGTAAAACAAAAATTGAACCAGTAGATTTTTGAGTTACTTAAAACCAAAAAATACAATTTTTGAGGGGTGGATTTGCACTTAACGACCCGCTTTTTGAGTTACGTTACAGAAATATGAAGCTTTTTTTCATATTATTTCCAAAGCAATAAACCCATACTTTGAGCATTCATGTTAAATTTTCCTGGGGGTTGGATCAAATCAATCCACGTTCCTGATCGGTGGACTACTCTAGACCTTGGGTTATTTTTGACATGCTTTATAGAGTGTGGTAAATGAACAAAAGTTAACTAGTTATATTGATAATGTCAACTATGGATTGACTGTATAAAAGACATAACTTGTCTGAGTCCCTAAGAAGAAACTTACTTCGTGGAGACATGTTTCTGTTTAGGTTTAGTTTTTGAACTGTAATCTGTGGCCCAAAAAATGTTAGCACAGGTGAAATGAAAAAGAATGTCAGCGTTTGCCAAATATTCCTATGTAAATTAAATCCAACAAACTACGCTTTTCCAAAAGAGCAATGAATCGTCCAACTCAACTGAACCAATTCAGAAATTATTGAGCAAATTCTAAATCCGTTTAATCAAATCAAGATTGGAAACAAGAAAATACGAAAAACGAAGACCTGACATGGCATGTGCCCAAAACCAAAGGTCATTTTATCTATAGGAGTTGGCAAACTGGAAGATAGGCCCCCAGCATGGGGCACAACAACAGCCCTCTCAGACGTCTGGAGGCCTAGACGCTGTAGAATTCCACAGAGTGAGTGCTATTCTGAGGAGAACCCAAGACCCGCCCACAAACAACAGCTCCCCGGTTATGATATGCTGACCCGGGAACAGCGAGGACACTGCAGGGCCTCTTGTTGATGTGGCTGTCATGGATACGATGGCAATAAAAACAAAAACAGGGACAACAAAAGTGTGTAGCGGGAGGGTGGGCATAGGCACACAACAGGCCTTTTCACATTTCACTCCCGGTTTGAGGGCCCTTGTGCTGGCGAAGCAGTGGTTCCCACAGCTGTGTCGGCAAGTTGGGTGCACCACGGGATGCGTGTGACATGACCAAGAAACATTAGCTGTTTAAAATCATTAACAAGACCCGTTGCTCCAGCAGACCTTTAAAGGTGTTACTCAACAGATTTTTTTCCAATTAGGCATGGAACGTGTACTGTTCCTTCTCACAATTATGCAAATGTATTGCAAAATATTCCACGTGGCAGGGGACTCGAGTCGAATTCAGTCTCAAAGTTGACCCATCATGTTAAAAATGGTTTTGGTCCCCATTAACCGCGATAACCAAGGGATTACGGATTACTGTATATACAGTGCATCCGGAAAGTATTCACAGCGCTTCACTTTTTCCACATGTTGTTATGTTACAGCCTCATTCCAAATTGTATTAATTTAATCTCTTATCTCGAAATTATTCACAAAATACTCCATTATGACAATGTGAAAAAGTTTGTTTTTTTTTTATTTTTTTTGAATTGATTAAAAATAGAAAACTAAGAAATCAAATTTACATAAGTATTCACAGCCTTTGCTTAATACTTTGTTGATCCACCTTTGGCAGCAAATACAGCCTTAAGTCTTTTTGAATATGATCCCACAAGTTTAGCACACCTATCTTTAGGCAGTTTTGCCCATTCTTCCTTGCAATAAGTCTCAAGCTCAATCAGGTTGGATGGGAGACGTTTGTGCACAGCCATTTTCAGATCTGTCCAGAGATGTTCGATCGGATTCAAGTCTGGACTCTGGCTGGGCCACTCCAAGACATTCACGGAGTGGTTCTGAAGCCAATCTTTTGAGATCTTGGCTGTGTGCTTTGGGTCGTTGTCCTGCTGAATAATGAACCTTCGCCCCAGCCTGAGGTCAAGAGCGCTCTGGAGCAGGTTTTCATCCAGGATATCTCTATATATTGCTGCATTCATTTTTCCTTATATCCTGACTAGTCTGCCAGTTCCTGCTGCTGAAAAACATCCCCACAGCATGATGCTGCCACCACCATGCTTCACTGTAGGGATGGTATTGGCCTGGTGATGAGCGGCGCCTGGTTTCCTCCAAATATGGCGCCTGGCATTCACACAAAAGAGTTCAATCTTTGTCTCATCAGACGAGAGAATTTTGTTTCTCATGGTCTGAGAGAGTCATTCAGGTGCTTTTTGGCAAATTCCAGACGGGCTTCCATGTTCCTTTTACTAAGGAGTGGCTTTCGTCTGGCCACTCTACCATACAGGCCTGATTGGTGGATTGCTGCAGAGATGGTTGTCCTTCTGGAAGGCTCTCCTCTCTCCACAGAGGAACGCTGGAGCTCTGACAGAGTGACCATCGGGTTCTTGGTCACCTCCCTGACTAACGCCCTTCTTCCCCGATCGCTCAGTTTAGAAGGCCGGCCAGCTCTAGGAAGAGTCCTGGTGGTTCCAAATGTCCATTTACGAATAATGGAGGCCAATGTGCTCATTGGGACCTTCAAAGCAGTAGAAATGTTTATGTATCCTTCCCCAGATTTGTGCCTCAAGACAATCCTGTCTCGCAGGTCTACAGAAAGTTCTTTTGACTTCATGCTTGGTGTTTGTGCTCTGACATGCACACTCAACTGTGGGGCCTTATATAGACAGGTGTGTGCCTTTCCAAATCATGTCCAATCAACTGAATTTACTGCAGGTGGACTCCAATTAAGCTGTAGAAATATCTCAAGGATGATCAGTGGAAAAAAGATGCACCTGAGCTTAATGTTGAGTTTCATGGCAAAGGCTGTGAATACTTATGTAAATGTGATTTCTTAGTTTTCTATTTTTAATAAATTCAAAAAAAGTAAAAAAAAAAAACTTTTTCAAATTGTCATAATGGAGTATTTTGTGTAGAATTTTGAGATAAGAGATTAAATTAATACAATTTGGAATGAGGTTGTAACATAACAAAATGTGGAAAAAGTGAAGCGCTGTGAATACTTTCCGGATGCACTGTATATAAGGGGGCAGCACGGCGGCGCACTGGTTAGCGCGTGTGCGGCACAGTTCTAAGGTCTTGGGAACCTCCTGTGTGGGTTCAAATCCAGCTACCGGACTTACTGTGCGGAGTTTGTATGTTCTCCCCGTGCTTGCGTGGGTTTTCTCCCACATTCCAAAGACATGCATTTCAGGTGGATTGGCCGGTCCAAATTGTCCCTAGGTGTGAATGAGCGAGCGAGTTGTCTGTCCCTGTGTGCCCTGCGATTGGCTGGCAACCAGTTCAGGATGTCCCCTTGCCCACTGCCCGATGATTGCTGGGATGGGCTCCAGCACCCCCGCGACCATACTGAGGATAAGCGGTGCAGCTAACGAGATGAGATATATACCTGTATATATAAACACACAATTTCGTATACAAAAAACATGAACTATTTCCTCACATTTTGCACGTTTAGGAACTTGGGATTACCTTTAAAAGGTGAATACATAGAAACTGTTTGTTACTTTACAAAATGGCTTTTAAATAAACATGCGTCCTGTTGTCATAAGCGTTTAAATCATCTCTTTTTGTCATGTAAGCCATTTCTGTTTTTGCTTTTGGAGCCTCAAAAAAAACATCTGGGATTGATCTGTGGTATTCAGAACCCAGAAAAGGTGATCTAACACTGCAGCTTGGTTTGTTACTCAGAATAACAATACATCCGAAACCTAATCTGTGAGATGACATCACCGCTGTTTAAAGTTGTAAATATGTGTTGGATAGTGACAATGGCTTTGAATAAACAGGGAATGAGACGAGAGTCTTGTGTGTGAAACAATATCTTGTACTTTGGCTTTTTTTCCCATTATAATTGGCAAACAGCCATCTCCCACCGCTCCCTTCTCCATATTTCAGCTTTCAAATTCCGTGTAAAATTGGTGAAGGAAATAACAATGAAGTTTGCATGCACCATATTACAGTGGTGTCAAAACAATGGCCCACAGGCCATTTGGTACAAATCCCCACAAAGTGGAAATACACTCAAAGGATTTCACACGATAATTCTGTATGATATATGGACTCCGGCATGGGCTGCTGCATTCGGATTATTATAGTGTTTGTAGAATATGAGTTATAGACCAGAATCTCCTTACTTTTATCTATCTCAGAGGGTGGCCATTTTGTTACATATCGTCCAGAAAATTACAGTATTGTCGCTATCGGTCAATCGTGTTGCTGTTCTTTGATTCCACACCGTTTAGCACTGCTCTATTTTTTTGTCACCTTGAAGACTTAATAAAAAGAAGGGACTTGGAGGATGACTATAGGAGGGATTTTATGATGGAATTCTCTTATCTGAAAGCTCCTCTCATGGTTTCTCCGGGCAATTTTAAAACCCAATGCTGTCTTCTCCCCATATTCTGAGTGTCGACTAAAGTCTAAACAAAACAACAGTCTGCAGCTAAGTGGCCGGCATATCAAATTGATGAAACAAGTTGGTTTTGATTATCATAAGCACCACAAAACATTTTTAAGAAAATTAATTTCCACATTAACATTTAATGATGTTGCTCTTTAGATTCAAGGGATAGTTTTATCATAAGAAAGAAAACCAACTTAAATACAATTGTTATACATATAAGCTGTATTCCCTTTCAACAGTCCAAATATGACACTGTAACATCACATTAGAGAATTTGAAATCAAGTTGAAAAAAGGCATTGTCCCTAAAAAAGGCATCACCAATGGTAAGGTATCAGGCAAAAACCAATCATGGCTCAGCTATTTTCTAATTTTGATCATGTGACATTTGCAAGTCACAGTTTGATTAGTTGTTGTCTAAGCAACTACAATTTAATTTTCAGAAAACAGCTAGGGCAAAAAAAAACCCCACCTGGGATGATAAAAAAACAGGTGAATTTTCATCCCTATTCAACAACACAATTCATACGTCCAACAGCACTTGTTTTCAGCAAATCAGAACGTGAGGAAGACAGCCCGTGGCTGCCGATTAAGGTCAGCCATCTTTGTATCACAAACAATGCACATGTGATCCACACGCTTCTACAGTGTTTTGTATTAAAATCGTTCGCCAATGTGTCTGGGGCACTTGTAATGTAGATCTCTTAAGACATAAGTTGCCTGTCAGAGAATATGCTTGAACCCACGTCTTGCATTGCATATGATTGAAGGACATTTGTCTTTCCATATAAAGTCTTAAAAATGACACGGCCTGTTACTGTTATTATATGTAAAATCAACAATCAAGATAAATGCATTTAGAGCAGATGCCTGTTTTAACGCTTACATTCACAGTAACATGCTGGGAAAATTAGTTCCTTATTCCTTACAACACACCCTATCAGCCTCGCAGCATGACATATAGCTCCTTTCTGCTATTGAAACTTGGTAAATTACCATGAAATAGAAACGTGGACACGCCTTGAAAAAATTCGGAATGGGTTCGTTCTGTCATAAGTTATGAACTTATACTGTTATCTGAAAAAACAGCGTAAAGAAAATTTGGCTTCTTTTATAGCATTACATAAGCCGAAAATAAGAGTGAGGCGACGGATCTAAAACTGATGAAGGTCCGTTAGAAGGGAAAACAATCAAGTGTACATACCCTGCTTTACATGTGCAGTAAGAGCCCGTCAGAGCTGACAAATCTGAATCAATTTCTATGTGTGGTTCAAGACCCCATGGAAACATTTGTTGGCCCGAAAAAAGACGGGCGCCACCAGGCTGTACTTGTCCAAGAGAAACCACAGGAAATGGTGCCCCTACCCTAGCGGTGAAGGAATCCACCCACCTACCCCATATTTTGTGTTTCCGTAGTGCAGTGGTTAGCAAATTCGCTTAACAGGCAAAAAGTTCCTAGTTCTGGACCAGGTGGAAACATTTGTTGGCCTGGAAAGGGATAGGTGCTATCAGGCTGTACTTGCCCAGGATAAACCACTGGAAATGGTACTGCTTCGACCCTAGTGGTTAAGGGATTCAACAACCCAACCTCCATGTTGGTACAGGGCTTCTGACTTCCTCGTAGATCGCCAACATCTTGCATACACCCTTCAAAGGTTAGCATCTTTGGACACCTTGATGCCATCCTATCAGGAATATCGACTAAAGAGTTGCTTGCTGTTGTTGTTTCAGCCACTATATTTGCTACGCTTGTGATACATGGATATCGTACCTGTGGTGTGTGTTGCTTAACACTAGCTGTCAAATGTTTGAATTAAATCATACTATAGGGTTTATGAGAATGGAGATTAATAAACCATATTGTTGGACTAAACTATTTGGCCTGATGTCCCCTTTAAATCCGTAACACTATTGTGGTGTGTTTACAACTACAAAGTATGTGCGTGTTTTGGAGCAGGGGGCGGGGGGCACAAGTCTGTTTTAAGAGCGCGAGTGGGCCAGTGTTTGTAACAAGCGTGTAGGTGTCTGTTTCAGCCACCACACCCACTTTGCTATGCATGCCCCTAACCCAGTCACTCACATAATTATGCTATGCTGTCAGACACAACCAGAGGAATGTGGAAGAGCGTAGATTGTGGGACGAAGCTAGTGGGTTCAAGTGTACGAAACTACACCTCAAAATGTAACAGTAGAGTCGTGTGTGCATGTACTACTATGTTTTTACTGAACAGTAGTCTTTGATATTTGTAGAAGTTTGTACCAAATATCCCAAAGACAAGGGGTGCATAGGTTAGCCAAAGCCTAATCAAGTTCATTTTAGAAGAGCCGTAACCGAGTAAACAAACACCCAATTTTACTCACATGTTGAATAAAGACAACTTGCATATTTTTAGAAAGTGCAATGACAAAGTCCCTGGCAAAAGGCCACAAAAGCACGGGAATAACATTCTAACTCATTAAACGCTTTTATTGAAAACTTTAAAAATAATTCTCCATTCATCCAATGAATTTCAATACTGCTTATCCTTAGCCTATCACAATTAACTTCAAGCACTCCCAGGGATATATTTTGGGCAGTTTGTCACAAAATCACTGAGAGGACTGATAAAGACAAGGACAAACAGACTAAACTCCTTAAGGAGTCGAGCATGCTTAATCATAAAAACAGAGTTGTGATAATAAATTACAGCTTGGTGGTGCCCCCAACCCTCTCCAGGCCCCCCAAAAAACGAATGATTAACGAAAAATAATATTTTTTTATAGGGCTCCAAATCAAACAGAATCAAGAGATACCGCAACATTGCGTAATCCAATGATACATTACAGTCATTAGTCATATTTTCCATTGAAAATGGCAATATTTCCCAACTTGGGTGAGTGATTTTGCTTGCAAAAATGTATTTTGAAGGCAACAAATGCACACACACACACAAGAAAATAAACAGTGCATATCCCCATAATCAAATCCAACTATGTGCTTATACGACTTCAATCGTGCATGCACTTACACTTGGGTTGGTTGGGCTTACTTGTGAGGGTTAGAGAGTAGCAATCATTTTATGATGGTTTTGGAGGGAATAAGGACTAGATCGGAAATGCATGATGACAATACATGTACATATGAGTGTGGGGGTGCATGCGCGTGTTCCTGTGCACGAAGGGAAAAAGAGGGGCTAAAGTGCCTTTTAATCCATTGAGTTGACAGTGTACGCGTGGCAGTGTTTATTAGAAACCAAAACAGAGCCCAGCCCAGCCCAGCCCCAGGCTGCAGAGAGATGGCAGTGTGTAGAAAAACAGCGACTCCCCGCTCCCTCCCTTTCATTCCCTTCCTCCCCAGCCCGCAGCAGCACTCACACTAACATGCAAAGAAGAAGAAGGGCAAGAAGAAAAACACAATAGAAGAAGAGAACATAACCATATCGTACCTATTGTTTGGACTTTTTCTGTTTATTGTTGAGGTTTTCGTCTTCTTCCTGGAGAAGTCACTACTGTAGGGTAAAACGGAGGCATATCCGTGTTCTGCCTCTGTGGACAAAAACAAAAACAAACGTGCATTTTTGCAAAAGTGGCTGCAGAATACAGTAAACAGTGCAAACGTGAGCTGTCAATGAGCCGTGTTGTTTTGTTCAAACACACACGCATGCGCACACACACGTCCCGTCATTTTTAATCTGCGGTGGTTAGTAGCTGATGTGACTGTTGTTTACGAGTTTCTCATGCAAAATATTGCACTCTACCAAGACGCACCAAATCGTTTTTAAGAATACAGCTTAAATATTATCATGCACACATATTTTCAAAGCAACAACCCAAAATTAAAGCTCTATTTGGCACCCATCCTTATCTCCACGTCCTATTGTCAGTACAGTGACATCATACCTGCAGCACCGAAATTTCAGCTCAAACTTAATTTTAGTGCCAAGCACAAAACGCCAAACAAGTCAGAATTGAATCCTGGTTGTAATGTTAACGTTAACAATTGCTGTCATCATGTCCATTAAGTTTAGGAATACCTCTGTCTCTTCTTTCCAAGTACTCTGCAGCCTCCAGCAGAATTAGAAGCGAATTAAGTTCCATCTTGTTTTTGTCTCAAAAACAAATAGGATACACTATGTACTCAAGTTTACATAAAGCGTTGGAATGTAAATTATAATTGAAAAATCGTTTCAGTCCAGCGTGAGTTTGTGAGTGTATCAGTTCTGAGTCTTGGCGACTCCAAACTACAGTAGCAACAACCTTACAGCACCTAACTAAAACTCGGTGAAGTGAATGATGTCATTCTTGGCCAATTGAGAAGAAGCAAAGGCGGGATTCTGATGCAGATCTGAACCAATGAGCGGGAGAGAAATGATAAACGTGACTCTGATTGGCTTGACTACGGGGAAAGTAATCGGGGACATTCCCTAGCAACAGCCCGCCTTCTTCCACATGGTTGGTGTGACGTAGTCAAGTGACATATGATTGGTCAGAAGCATTTGTGGGTGTTTCCCAAAACTGAACTCGCCACTGTCGTTTTGGTAACCAAACGACTCAGAAGTAAACGTTCGACTTTACACCGGAAGTTAACCGAAAAGACCAAAAAGTTAAGAAAACGCGTGATATTTCTACATTTTAAGTATTTGTAGTTAGGCAGCGCCTTGGTTTGAATAATTTATTCATGTCTGGGCCACGACGTGTTGTGTGAGAACATGAATAGAAATTGTGCTGTGGTCTGTTTGAGTTTTCTGGCCTGTATTCAAGGCATGCATTGTCATTTTGCATGAAGCTTAAAGGGACAGTGTGTATTATTTTATCACTAGTTGTCACTGTAATGCATACTCTCTAACACTACCGCTATGAGTGTTGAACTACCCCAAGATTATACGTGGTACTCCGGGATAAACAATTAAAAAGCCTTAAAATACAAAAATAAGATAAAACAGAATGTTCGGCTTAAAAGGCAAAATTATTTTGAAGACCTAATTTCTGGGTGCATTAGAACAATAGTGCAATGAAAAAGTAGTGCAATGATATTTAGCAGCAACAAATTTCCAAAATAAGTCAAGATACTGTATAAGATTTTGTCTTGCTTTTATTGCAAACCACTAAACGCCTCAGCTTTTTTGTAAGCATGCAGATGAATAGTGGGGGTTCGAGAAAGTGACAGGACCCCCCCCCCCCCATATTATTGAAAGTGTAAGAACATCTTAGCAGCAGAGCCTTTTCAAATGCGGGTCGCTCTGGCTGACAGATGTTTGTCATGCTGCAGCTTCAAATTGTCTATGTTGATTCTGAGACAATCTCGTTTTTAGACCCCACATTTTTTAAGCTTTAGCTTTAGGCTTGCGAACTTGACACCGAGGCTTTAATGACTTTGCTAATTGCATGTTATCAATGTTGAGAAATGTAAAGGCATGCGTATGGTTGTTGTTACTTGAACTCAGGTTTGACATTGGTAGTGTTCTTTTAAAGCCACGGAGTGTAATGTTTGATCGCTAGATGACTTTGTACTGTCTAATGCGAACAAAACCCACTGCCAAATGATCACAGTGTAACAGCAAGATGCCAGACAAACTTAGCGGTGACTACTAGATAGGGATTCCACTATGTAAAAGAAATACAAATATTTTGATTGATGATTTTTTTTATATATGTATAAAAGGCAACACTGCTATGACAGTTCATGTATTTTTGCATAGCATTCAAATGAATGTTTTTTTTTTTACTGAATGATAGTTTTTTGTACCACTTGGAGACACTAAATATTACACACTTCCTTGTACAGAAAGAAATGAAGGTCCCATGATGGAGTTATGTAGAATCTATTACATGACTATAAAGGTGCAATGAGGTAACTTAGTGTTGGGAACGTTACTGAAAAACATTATTCGCTGTAGTTACTTCATTTAAAACGTAATTTAGTTGACAAACACACACACAGATGACTGTCGCTCTAAAACTAACTATTCAGTCACAAATTATGATGTAAACTAGCATATAAGCAGCCCCCCTCAAATGTTTTAAAAATACATTTAGCCTCATGGTAGTAGAAGTAGAACAAAACCTGTACAAAGACCTGTGGAAGCAGTGCACCTTTCAAATTTCTTGGCTTGTGCAAACTCCAAAGTTTGCAAAGAAACACTTGGCCGAGACACTCCATATCCATTTTGTCTCTGGGCTTCAAACCTCTCCACGATTTCCTTTTCCATTTCTAAGTACAGTGGTACAGCTACTTACCAATTTAATTTGTTCAGAGAGTAGGTTCATAACCTGAACATTTCGTAAGAAGAGACGTGTTTTGAATGTAAATGCGGTACCGTACTAAGACCCACAAAAGTAGGGTATGATATTTTTTTAAATAAATCATGAAAGAGTGTCAGAACATGAAGCAAATACATGATATAGTAAGATTTCCGCACAATAAAAATAAAACGAGAGGCACATAATGCAAAAAATAAATAAATAAAGAATTGATAAAAATATCCATTTACCTTTTTGTCTCGCGTTTCTTGAAAACTGATTCAATGACGTCTGCTTGTGCAGGCTTCTGACAATCCGTCGGAAATGCACGAGGCAGATGTAGCAAAAGCACAACTTGCCAACAATTTTTTCGGGTGATTCCTTTTCACAAATTCAGAAACTTTGTAGAATTTTGCTAAGATGTCTTTAATTTGGGCTGATTAAATGATGTCAGTGTCCTCCTACCTGCTAAATTGCCGGAATCCTCTCTTCTTCCTGGTCCCTGAACTCTGAACTGTGACGGTAACACGAAGAGCATGCTGGAAGATGCATGTGCACTTGGTTGCCAAGCAGATTTTAAGCGATAGCCAGTTTGTTTACGTTCGTATTTTTGACTCCCTATCTTGAAACGCCTTAGTTTCCCTTTGAGGTACTTCATGACCTGAAACTTAGTTGAGGTACCACTGTACTGTCCAAGACATTTTTTACTTCAGGCATGGTGTATTGCAAAAAATAAATTTATCAATAATAAGACCAAAATCCAACACACTTTTACCGTAAATTCTGTGCTCACGTTTGCCCCATTTATTGAGTTGGTTTGTTGCTCCTGTATAAGCCACGACCCCCTCCCCATTGCCTACTGTTTGCTACTGGTGACACACAACCAAATATGCTCACATAGGTGACTCCCTAATTTGAGTATTTTATTTTGTAGTAGTAAATTTGGCTTTTATGACAGTTTATTTGGTGGGGACAATACTGTATCTGAGGAGTAATTCAGCGATCCTGTACTCTGCTTAAGATGGCACCACCATAACTGTATTTGCTTCTATCTTGAAGGTACACATATACAGGGTTGGGTAGGGTTACTTTTACTGGATTACTTAAATGACTTTTGGATCACTCCAATACCAAATATGCTAATAAAAGACAAAAGAAAATATATATGAATAAAATTACTAAATTTTGTGCAGGCTTGGGGAGTAACGGAATACATGGAACGGCAAAAATGATGTTGGCAAGCTGTTTGGATTTATTTTCATTTTGTTTCTGTCACATTTTATGTTAGTTTTGCCAGAGATCAAAGCCAGGAGAGAAAGCTTACCACGTGTTGTGAGTCATAATTTTATTCATATTTTGTTTCTTTTGTCTTTTATTAGCATATTTGGTATTGAAGTAATCCAAAAGTAATTGAAAGTAATCCAGTTAAAGTAACCCTACCCAACCCTGTCTGTGCTTAAGATGGCACCACCATAACTGTATTTGCTTCTATCTTGAAGGTACACATATATATATGCCTACCCATGGTGGATGGCAAATGGCAGATTGAGCTTTGTATGTTGCAATATGAGTACATCAGTTGTTGAACATCAAAAATCAGTTTCTGCAATTGATAAATCATGTTACGCACCATGTTGTAACGACAGCTGACTAACTAGGTTTTATCTATGACACGTACAATACCCTTTACTGAGAAAACTAGTTGTGTTGATTTTTAACGCGTTAGTCCTAAAACTGGTAACTATATAAAATACTTATGAGGTATTTGTCTATTTCTGAGTATGTGTATGAGATGACATTCCACAACCTTTTTTGCACATCATCATAGTTTGGGTTGAGTAGTGCTTGTCGCTGCTATCGGATTAGTTGGCACAGTCATTCAAATAAATTGCTCTACTCTTTAATAGAACATATTTTTATGTCATTTTCTAATTCTTTCCAGACCCCAAAGCATCACTATTCGGTTCAGCCTCTATTCAGTCCATAGCTAGATGTTAACTTTTAAGGATTGCTGTCCTTACGCTGCCTGTGATTGGCTAGCGACCAACCCACCTCTTTATCTTACAAGATCAATCTGAATAGATGATTGATTTACCTCACTTTAATTTGAGCTGTGTGGCAGGAAATGCAGTGTGCAACTTGAGTTATAGTTTTTTCTTTTCCTTGTGAAAAAGCAGATGTCGATCTGATTCATGACCTCATCTCTCGCGCCTTTAATTTAGTCCACTTCAGCACAAAGTAAGAGGGATGTTAGTCTTCACCATGTCATTCTTTGAGTTTACTGGAAGGCAAAAATTCAATTCAACATCATTTTATTTAATGTATACATTTTTCCTAAAATGTTTTACCTTATTCGTAGACGTGCCGAACCCTACACAACGTGTTTGGATTCGTATCTATCCTTACACTATTGGAGCAGCCGATATGATTTACAGGGTTGATAGTGGCATGGTGGTATTTGGTTAGCACTTCTGCCTCACAGTGTGTAGGCTCTCGCTTCAATTCAATCTGCAGGTCTCTCTGTGAAGAGTTTGCATGTTCTTCCTGGGCCTTCGTGGGTTCTCAGGACATTCCGGTTTCCTCCCACGTTCCAAAAACAGGTATGGCAGGTGGGTTGGTGACTTCAAACTGTCCTTAGATATTTATGTGGGTGTGAATGTTTGTATATGCCCTGTGATTGGCTGGCAGTCAGTTCCGGCTGTCCCCTGTCCACTGCCCAATATCAGTTGAGATTGGTTCCAGCACCCTCGTCCGTGGCTCTAGTGACGCAGTTTGGAAAATGAATGAATGAATGAATAGCACTCATGACTGTAATATGGCACAAATAACAACACAAAGAGCAAGTTTTCTCTCAAAACTGGATAATAAGTGTTGTACCAAGACTGACATATGAGCAGCAGTGTGATCCACGATGGCAATGCCAATGGTCTGCATTTATATAGTGCTTTTCAAGTCAATGAAGTACTCCCAAAGCGCTTTACAATGTGCTTCACACTAGTCCATCCACACATCAGCCAAAATATCCAAGCTGCCTAATTATACAAAGAACGAAACTTAGTTGACGCGGGCTATGTCCGAATGTGAATACTGTCCACTATGTGGCGTGGTTAAGCAATAAAATAAACAAAAGAGTCAATAAAATAAACCTTTTACTTGAGGATGGTTGCTTGAAACAACAGCAATACGTATCTATGTGTCCTCTAAGGTTTTTCAAAGAGCATTGATATATGGTTATTGAATGAGTTCTTTATGGAGGGGGCATTGGATAATCCTTTAACTTTTGAATACCGGTTAAGTATTTTATGCAGTTGGGGGGAACCAAAACGTAGTTGACTTCAATTGTAAAATATTTTATACCAAAGGATAATCTATAATAATCCAAAATCATCTTTTATAGTTTTGCAGACTCACCATTTTAAGTAAAAGTTCTCTTATTTGGCCTGAATATCAATTTGTGTGCACTCAGCATACACATAGTCTCACAGCAGCAGAGCCAGCCATAACGTACGTGCGCATATGCCAAACTCATTGTGCTTGAAGTTGTCAAACCAGATGATTTGTTTGGCCTGCATCTTAACCACTATTCCTGCAGTAATTATAGACAAGTTATGCAACGCACAACCCTCTTCTTATCTAAAGCGCGCATAAGCCGCGACGTGGGCGCAGTTTGCCACCAAACTGTGTACATGCTTTGCTAGTCTAAGATTGCGGGAGGCCACAGGTTTAACAACGTCACGCGAGGATCGGGTCCGACTTGAGTCTTGCGCTCGCTTGACCTCAGTGTAATTGAGCCGATGTCGGCAAGCCGGCGTTGACCCCGCATGGATTGTTTATGTAAGGAAGCAGTCACCATCTTGCTGGAGTTCATTTTCGGGGTGCAAGCACTCCTGTAGCTTGTTAAAACTTTATTTCTCTCATAAAGCTATGCTAGGTTTTTTGAAAGATTGTGATGGTACACATTGACAATGATCTCAGTTCCTTTGGATGTCATTGCCCTAAGTGTGTTTTCATGGTCAACAAGTTCTTATGAAGCTGACACATGAGGGTTTACAGAAAGAAGATCCAGAATTCTTTCAATCTGGGTGGGGGTGCATTACTTAACATTTTAAGAATTAGAGTTAGCATCTCAATGTTAAAGGGACTGTGTATATTATTTAGCGCCTCCTAGTGGTTTAAAAACCCAACAACCATTCATTAAAACAAAGCAGCATTGATTTATGATGCAAAAAATCATGAAATATCCTATCAATGTGCATTTAAAGAAATACTAATTGGTCAAAAGTTTTCTTTTATTTTTC
Organism: Urocampus carinirostris; assembly: GCF_059441175.1. Classification (NCBI taxonomy): domain Eukaryota; kingdom Metazoa; phylum Chordata; class Actinopteri; order Syngnathiformes; family Syngnathidae; genus Urocampus; species Urocampus carinirostris. Next base: position 22,233,778 of record NC_142356.1, read on the forward strand.
TGACATAACATGAATCTCACCTGACTTAATCGCCAGCCATCTTGCATTTACGGGGATCCCAAAACCTCATGAAAGGCTGGGCAAAAAAATGGTGCAGTTTGGTCACTTTAAGTAAGAGGTGAGGATCTTGGGCCTGACCCGACTCGGATTTCAGGTCGTGCTGGGGCCTGAAACGTCAATAATTAAGTTCGAGTTTAGGCCAGGCTTCTCTCTCGCCGATTAATTTTTTTTAGGGATTATCCACTCATTATTGTTCTTTGTTTCTTTTTCATTGTGGAAGCTCCACACAATGCAGAATGCACACTCGGTAGTGGTTGCTGTGCGGCACTGTCGGACTCATAGAAGACGGAGATGGACAAATTCACCCCTTCCTTCCTCCTCCAAATAAAATATGTAAATTTGGGTTCGGACTCAGGCTGGTTCTGGCTTTGCTACCCGTGCACCTGGGTCACCTTGGACTAGATTGTTTTAGGCCCTATCTTATGTCTACTCTGAGTCTACCTAATTTGTATTCTTCCTTTTTTTTTTGGCAATCATTCCGGTTGCACTACACATGACCGTGACATCTAGTGGTCAAATAATACCTAATTGTCCTTTTAAGACTGCCTGATTAGCAAGCGAAATGCTGCATTCGAGGAAGGTCGGTAATTTGATGTATTCTGCTCGCAGTTACTACCCTACTACCCAAATTGTTTGGAGCCATTTTACACAACAAAGATGGTGAATTTTGATCGTTTGTCATTCCGGTTTTCACGTCAAGTTTCTTATTTGACACCTTGAGTCATTTTATTTTACCACTTGTGTGTGTTTTATTTGTGACCTAAGAACACAAATAAATATTTTGTTTGTAACTGTGGCGGCACAGTGGATAACTGGTTAGCATGTGTCTCTTACAGTTCAGAGATTCCTGATTCGATTCCACTAATAAGCCTTTTCCTCGCCAAAGAGGGCTATGACATGCTTCAGCACAACCTCTACGAGGGTAAAGTCTGAAACTGGTATTTTGTCATAGAGTGATGTTTAGTGCTCTGAATTACATGCATCTAGAAATCAGAATTGAATTTCAAACTTCAGTTCCTGTTTTAGAAGTATGCATTTTGTTTTGTTTCGCATGTATCACATATGAGATGTAAATAATACTTGACATACCTGTCAACTTCTATGGGTACTTTATAGGTTTTTTGATCATTTCAAATTGTGTACGCTGTAAATTTTTTGTACGGGAATTAAAAAAAAGAAAAGAAAATACTATTATATAAAAGACGACAACATAATCATTAATTGCTAATATTGTCTCGGTATTCTACATAGTTTGTCTTACTGTGAGTAAATAGTTACCGCCTTGTGTTTGTACATTTTATTATCGTTTAATAAAGGGAACTGCTATAGTAAATTTGGGGAGCAATTGGCTGAGGTTAACAGGAATGCTTTTCCGAGTTTATATTTTGATGATTTTTATGAGCTATATGTTTTACTTTTAAATCAATTTAAAACACTTAACAGCACTTAGATTAACATTTGTATGATCTTTTATGAAAAAGATCACGATTGATTTCCATAGAGATTCTACAAACTAGTTTTGCTGTAATTTAAAAAAAAAAAAATCACGGGCAATTTTCTTGAAAGAGAGCTGAAATCCAAGCAATCGTTTGCATCATTTGAGAGGGAAAAGCCTTTATCCCTCCCGCTCTAAGGTTTCTATTTATAGTCTTTATCATCTGAATGCACTTTGATCATATTGGCTCATGCTTGGCCATGCTCCTCGCCCAGGGCACGGCTGCCAAAGGACTGCGCCTTTCCTCACCCATGGTTTGTGTTCTTCTGTCGTTACATCTTTACCTCTAACCAGTTTGGTTCCTTTGGTGCTATTGGGTGTCTACCTGTCTGGGGTGTACAATGCCTTTGCCCAACGTCAAAGAAGAAGTCTTGAGCTTGCACTAAACATGAATAGATACTCTCTTCAACCTCAGAGGAAGTGTTTAAATCTATGCTTAATACGCACCTATATTCTACAATATAGCGTATGAGTGATGTTGACCTCATTTTCTTGTTTCCTGTCCTTGAGGGAGAAGGACAGGCCCTGATTTTGCATGGTGCAGTCATTCCGAGCAATCATGCACTTGGACCTGATGTAAGTCATCATCTAGAACATGCTGCATCGGTTTACATTTTTGGGGAGGAAGCTGTCAACTGGACATTCTGTTATTACCGATGTCTAATGATGATGACCTGTGACTGGCTGGCAACCAGTTCGGGGTGTCCCCTGCCCACTGCCCGAAGATGGCTGGGATGGGCTCCAGCAGCCCCGCGACCCTGCTGAGGGGAAGCGGTGCGGATAATGGATGGATGGTTACTGATGATGACTGTTTATTTTCCGTCCATCCCCTCTCAACATCCATTTCAGCCTTGTCATAATGGAAATCGGATTACCCCTTCTCAATCTTTACTATTTTCCTCATGCTGGGTTTTTGGGGATTTTTCTTTGCAACGTTTCCTGGTGGCCTGTGCAGACCTTTGAGACTTTTTGTGATTGAGAGCTTTACAAAAAAACATGACTTAACTTGATAGTCAGGTGAGCCGCCAGTGAATTCAGACCTGAGTAACTTTCCTCAGTGCGTCATACACGGTTAAAAAAAAACTTAAATGACAGGATTGGATGTTGGTCAATGTCCCTGCAAGCCCAAGTCTATTCTTACTGACCAAGTCTATATGTTAGAATGCTTCCAGGAATTGTCTTTCTTTGGTGTTTGAGGGAAATGTCACATGAACTGGTGTGGCTGGTGTAGTTTACCCATTGATGTCCATCAAAAAGACACAACTTGTGTTTCACTAATAGTGAGATGCAATTCTTCACAGAGTTTGCAATTAGTCATTACTCGTCCCTGGTAGGATGTCATTGAGCACCTCGTGTCGTATACATGGTCACGTCGTGAAGAAATAAATCAGATGTAACTGTCTGGAAATGTCGCCACTTTGTCCATGGTTGAGACAACCTCACCCACACATATCGGAACATTGCTCATCATGTAGAAAAGGCGTCAGTTTAAAAAAAAGAAGGGAAATTTGTGTTCATTTCAATGATCATTTTTCTAATGTTACTATAGTTTAGGTAGTTTATCAAGTAAAATATAAAAAGTAATGAGTAATATGATGTTTTAAAACAGATTTCCCAAATTCTTTTAAGGAAAACTTTACTTGTGCTAGTCTTTTTTTGACTTAGTATGTTTGTCAAATTAGAAGAAGATTACATCAAGTAAGCAAATTTACTGTATTTCTCTTGTACGTCTGTGTGTTTTAAAAAAAATGCTAACAATATATATACAATACCCAAAATTAGGTAAATATATCCGTCAATAATTTCAACATCCCCTTTACTTGAAACTTGTTGAAAAATATTACCTAAAATGAGGAAAGTTAAATTCCAATGGAACATTAGGTAATTATACTTTTTAGATTTTTTTTCTTATATTACTACATTTTAAAACTTGTTTTTGCAGTGACATATTTTTTTAAATCCATATAATTGACTAAATGTATTGCACATAGAAGATGGTAAGTTTAAAGGTGCTGTCCAGAATTTTGAAATTTTCTTTTTGCTTACTCCATCTTCTGGTTTAAGTCACCATTGCAGCCTCTGTCAATTTTGTGTGGCGGCTGCAAGAATGTGCATCACTTGAATGAGCCTGTATAAACTCTTCTTTGTTCAGACTTTTGGGGTTTAGGTTGGCTTTTGAGCTGTATTTGAAACAGTCCTTTTCTTACTTTCACCGTTTTCATGCTACAATAAAAGAAAACAGTGAGGATAAGCATTAGATCACCATTTGCAACCAAAATGTACGCACTTGATGTATACTGTTATATATTTTTCGAAATATTTGAAGTGTTTCTGCTATCAGATCATCTGCTGTAAAACAAATCCCACCACACTCAATTGTTCAATATTTGACTTGCCTTTACGATTTACTCTTAAACACTAGTCTCTTTTCTTTGTGTAGTTTTCTCATTCAAAATGTTTGCAATCCAAACCAACATAGAGTGATGTATGCGTTAAATCATAATGCAGGAGCTGGGCTGTGAATTTTCATAGTCAACACTCACTTCTCCCACTCTCCTGTGCTATCTAACAGGATGAGAGGTTGCACTACAGTAACTGGTGGAAACCAATTATCTGATTGGGGTATGCCAAATGCACAACAACTAAATACTTCTTCATTTATGCCGGTTAAAACTGTTTTAAGGTGTAAAGTGTAGGTTTTTTTTATTTGCAGGATCTTTTCCTGCGTCTGCTGGTGCATAAGTAATTGCATCGGTTTGAACTAACCGCACCTGTCATGAGTAAACACGCCCAATTTGTAATGCTGTGAGTAGTAGTGTCAATAAATGAAAGGGAAACCTGGTTTTCTCTCTAAGAACAGTTGGGTCAAAAATAACCCACGTTTGGGTAAAAAATGGACCAGCACAATATTTGGGTTCATTTGACACAATTTTCTCAGTTACTTTGCAGACTTAATGACGCGCAGGTGCACTCTATTTTTCTCTGTTAGTCATCTAGGTCGATATTCGATCATTCAGAAGTCATTGGGGAACTTCTGGAGTCAGTTGGCTGAGCTGAGAGAACAGGGGGCAATTATTTTTTCATTTTAAATACAATATAAAATGTTGAAAAGATTTGGTTCCACTTGATGATTGTGTCTAGCATGCTGTTGATTCTTCGAATATATTTTCAGCTTTTTAGCTTTAAGTGTGAAGCCTGAAATGTGGCAATGTGAACCACACACATTCAGATCTCATTGTGGTAACACCTGCACTGTTTTCCTTCATGCTCCTAACCCCCTACCAAGTTGCTGCATTCCTCACCTCTTTTCCTCTTTAGGTCAGGGTGTTGCTGTGAACCCAGATTCGCTCCATCCGGCTCCACCTGTGCACATGACAAACCCCATGTTTTACATGCATCCTGTAAGACCTTTTACACATATACGTGATGACCTCTGCTTCTTTCATACTCATTGCATGTTTAGCTTCACTTCACGAAGAGCCTAAAGCCAGCCGTGCAACACCAAACACCAAATAAAAGACAGACAGACAGGCAGTAAAGGCAAAGGGAGCCTCCGGGGGGCAGGGTTGCAGACACGAGGTTGAAAAGGCTCAAATAAAACAAGCATATCTGTGGCCATGGCAACCGGCGAACTTGAGCTAATTCATACACTGAAACCGCGGAGCTCCAACAACAAACATTCTCCCTATAAATATGCAAACAAGGACTGTCCTCATTCGTGTGTAGGAAGCAAAGACGAATGGCGACAGACCACCCACTCGTGTATGCGAATAGAGACCTTTAATAGATTGATTTAAAGGATTGTGAGGTGTCCATTCTCATTAGATATCTTTTGTTGTGCAATACTTTACGATTAGAATATTACCGATTTTTTCGAACAGCCCAGTCTTTACTCCAACTGCAACTATCAGCTGGTATCTTCCTTTCAGGCGGCAGTTAGGTTTTCGGATGATGGTGGCATTTGCGAGGGAAAAAGTTGCATACTTTCAAGTCGAACACTAACCCAAACTCATGATATTATAGACTATTCTTTAAACAGAATGTCAGTTTTAATTTATTGCTTCTGTAATAATTATCCGTTATACTGCTCAGTTTGCTGTGCCTTCATTGGCTACCAGCGCAGCATAATAGTAATATCTCGAGTTTTCACAATAGAAAGATAGATAGATAGATAGATACTTTGTTCATCCCCGAAGGGAAATTCACATTTCCAGCAGCATCCCTGAGCTGAGAACAATCGAGAACAATCGAAAATAACACGGGAGCTGCTGGAGTGGCTGCCATTCGTGACGGCGCCGGAAGAAAAGATTCAATTTGAATCATGTACAAACAAACAAACAATTGAATCATGTACAAACAAACAAACAAACAAAATATTCATGTTTCAATAAGTGGAGTGTTAATAAAATGGGGGGAAAAATAATACTGATATAACCAGGTAAAACTAATTTTAAGTTACCTGTCCAAATGAATGTTGTGCCATCTCACCTTTCCCACTCTCTCTCCTCTCACCTTTCCCACTCTCTCTCCTGCAGTTGACTTGCTGCTGCTCGCAGATAGATCGATAGATAGATACTTTATTCATCCCCATAGGGAAATTCACACTTCCAGCAGTATCCTTGTGTTGAAAATAAAACAATAATAAAGTAAAAGGAATATAATACATAAATAACCAATGTAACATGTTGATATAGAGTATTTAGATAGTGCTACATAAAATACACACTGTAATAAAAATACGGTAATATGCAATGTGGGGGTGTGGTTTAATGTGAGCTTTTACTCCCCCGGGTGGAGTCAAAGAGCCTCATGGCATGAGGAAGAAATGATCTCCTCAGTCTGTCCATGGAACAAGACTGTGACAGCAGTCTGTCGCTGAAGCTGCTCTTTTGTTTGTAGATGATGCTGTAGAGGTGCAACAACTTTTCTATCTATCTCCCCTGGTCATATCCATCGAGAGGGGTGACCGACAGCAAGACAAACACATACAAAGAACAAAGGAAAGAAAAAAGGAAAAAGTAGCAAAAAACACAAAAGATTTGACCATTGCCTCCCAAAATCCCAAACAAGCAGGGTTGGGTAGGGTTACTTTAACTTGATTACTTTCAATTACTTTTGGATTACTCCAATACCAAATATACTAATAAAAGACAAAAGAAACTAAATATGAATAAAATTATGACTCACAACACGTGGTAAGCTTTCTCTCCTGGCTTTGATCTCTTTGATCTCCGGCAAAACTAACATAAAATGTGACGGAAACAAAATAAAATAGAGTATTTCTCTAGTAGGATTTTTTTGTGGTATTTTTGTAGTTGTTTTTCCTTAGTATAATGTATGTATAGTATTACTGTGGTGGGAATTCTGAAGTGTTTCTTTTCAGAATTAAAGCAAAACAATATATCAAGTCTGTTTAAGCACAAATTTTGATATTTAGCTTTGTTGTATTTTTGTAGTAGTATTTTCATAGTATTTCTGTAGTAGTATTACAATTTTATAGTATTACTGTAGTAGTATTTTTGTAGTATTTCTCTAGTGTTTTTTATCTTCAGAATATAAGAAAAATAATATATTAGGTCCCTGTAGATACACTACTACAGAAATACTACAACAACACTGCTCCTGGAGCATTTAAAAATACTACTACAAAAATAATACTTGAATACTACTCCAGAAATTTTACCAAAGTCGCCACAAATGCCAGTTTACTTCTAGTACTGGTCCATCTGCAAGATGAACTGTCATGTCGTCTTTGTTTACATTCTATTACACATTCACTGTTCATTTATGAGTGCAAAATAGTATTTATGATGAAAATGCCGACCTCTAAATTATCTTGTGAGAAAATTGCAGCATTAGAAAGAAATAAGACCAGAATTTTTACTCTGCTAAAAATCTGCCCCAATAATAGTTTAACACACTCCGGGACTCCCTGATTGACATCCCCATTGGCCATTAATTTGATTTATGAACAGGAAAAGGGCATTTCTAGCAAACCGCCTTGTGGTTCTGCCTTTAATCAGACGTAGGAAAATAAATGGCAAACTGCAGGCGCAGAAGTTGAGACTCACATGAAATGTGCTTGCAGTAAAAATACATAAGTCACTCATCTTTTCCAAGTAAATTGCAAGTCTGTACATTCAAAAATCCGCAAGCATGGTTAATTGTGAGCGTCCCAGTACGTTGTGGAAAAGTCTGTGTTTTCAAAAGTTTTGCAGCAAAGGGCGTGGCAGGTAAAGGGGAGGCGGTGAATAGTATGGCGTGAGAGTCGTCACGGCGCTGTAATTACTGCCGTCTCCTGAGACACAACATACAGTACGACATGTTTTCCCTTCGGGGATTGCCTGCGAGCCGTTGTTGGTGCAATTTGCAGACTGGCACGCATACTTGCTATTTACCTTGTAAACTAAAAAAAAACTGAAAAAAGTGACACGTGTTTAACTATCGGCAGAAGATATTTTGCCCATCTGGCTTTGCAGAGCCACAGCTGCAGGGTTCAGGGTTTGGCTCATATCCGGTGCTGAGCTGGCAGTGGAGGGAGGGGCTGTTAAAGGGTCTGAGGGCGTTCGGAGACTGGCCATGCTGCTCCCTTCCTGCTGTACTATTCCACGACTTCACTTCCACTCCAAAACTTTTTGTCTCTTGACTTCAGAAAGGGGGTCTCTGTGTCAGAACTGTACAGTGGGTGTGATGTTCTTGGCCCTTTATAGCTTGTGGAAAACTCGGCTGCGGATGTTTTTTTTTCCTATTAGTTTAGAGGTCTTTCTTCGCTGTTATGTAAAAGGTGTCAGAGCAGGGGTGGGAAAACTATGGCCCGCAGGGCTTATACAGCCCACCAACCTTTTTTTCTGGCACGCTAACCTAAATGGTAAAAATATAGGGTTTCTGAAAAACATCTATACACATTTTAGCAGCTGATAGCTCAATTATGTATTCTTTCTTTATCAACTGAACCCATAATCCCGATTGATGGCAGCCAGACTTGACTCAGATCAGGCATGTCAAACACACGGCCCACAGGACAAATCCGGTCGGTTGGATGATTAAATCCGGCGCTGTCTCTAGCTCGTTTCTATCAGAAATTATGATTTTTTTTAATAAATACAAACCAAATGCTCCTTCCTGCTGCTAGAGGGCAGCAAAGCTGTAAAAAGGCTTACGTCAAGTCTGGTTTCATGTTAAAGACAATATTGTGCAGTTTTTTTCCAGCTTCAGTAAGCCTAGCCTAGTAGTTTGATTTGATGTTACAGCCCCTCACTGCTAAAACTCTTTTTTTTTATATTTCTTTTTAATTATTTCAAAGCAGTAGGGCAATTGAGGCACATTTGTATTCATAGCTCCCGCTTGAGTTTGTGTATGTTTGGGAGGTTTGCGGTGACGAGGTTCGGATTTAAAGTTGCATTTACTCAACTGTTAGAATAAACAAATTAATAACACATTCAATATTAAACATATACATCTCTTTTTTCTATTATTTTTTAATAAATGTGTTGTGCTAAGAAAATATCCCTTATCATTGGTGATTATAATTTGTAAGGTAGGATACAAATGTTGGCTGAATGATAGCATAGTACTGTAAAACTACAGCAAGCTAAAAATTTTGAGTTCACATTCTTTAATTAATCCGGCCCGCCTGAGAACATAAAGTCTGGATCTGGCTCCCGAGCCAAACTGAGTTTGACATGCCTGATTTAGAAGAAAGAAAATTTATACTGAAATTCTACTGGAAGAATGAAAATGCAGTAGAAGTTCAAAGGCAATTTAGAAGGGAGTTTTACAAAGAACTACCAACACGAGTTACCATCATTCAAATTAGGGATGAATTTGAATCTGATAGTACTACATTTTCATACACCCAGCAGCATTTCAGATTTTTTTTCATCCCTTCTAAGTCAAGTATGGCTGCATCACTTTGTTCAATGTGTTTAGTCCATAGAGAAATAATCATCAATTAAGTTATCATTGGGTCACACTGTATATTATGATGATGTATGGTCTCGCTAATAACAAAAGTGCATTATTCACTTTTCGGCCCATTGGCCAAAATCAGCTTCCCATACTAAGTTGCATTATTTAAACAAGTGCTCAAGTCGGTAAACAATTCATATTGAAGATAACAGCACAAACAGCATTACTGCATAACTCATGATCATGACTTAGACGATTTTTTCTTTTTTTATGGTAATAACAAAAATAATTGTTTTGGTGCCACTCTTGTCCCAAGTCTCCCATTATATAGATCATGGGTGTCTAACTCATTTGGCTAGGGGCCACATGCTAGAAATAAATAAAAACTCACGGGGCCTGGACTGGTAGAGAAAGAGAGAAATAAAGAGAGAGATAAAATGAGTGAGAAAACAAGGGAGTGACATAAAAAGAAAGAGCACAATAGAGAGAGGGAGAGAAACCGAGAAACAGAGAGAGGAAAGAAAGAGACAGAAAAAGAAAGAAATTAAGAGAGAAATTAAGTGAGAGAGAGAGAGGAAGATCAGAAAAATGAGAGAAAAGAAAGGGAGAGAAAAAGACAGAAAAAGAAAAGAACAACTGGAGAGAAAGAGAGAGAGTGAGAGAAAAAAACGATAGATAGAAAAGAAAAGGAGTGAAAGAGAGATAGGGTAAGAAAGAAAGAGAGTTAGAGAGAGGGGGAAAGAAAAAAAGAAAAAAGACATCAAGAGTGAGAAATTGATGGATAAAAAACCAAGAGAGAGGGAGAGAGAGGAAGAGAGAGAAATATTACTACAGTTGCTTTGTGAGTGGTGCCTGGCTTGGCTGATATCAAGTGGACATATTCAACACTGGGCAGCATGGCGGCACAGTGGTTAGCACGTGTGCGGCACAGTTCTGACGTTGTGAGATCGAACCTTCCTGTGTGGAGATTGCAAGTTCTCCCCGTGCTTGCGTGGGTTTCCTCCAGGCACGCCGGCTCCCTCCCACATTCCAAAAACATGCATGTCAGGTTAATTGTCCAGTCTAAATTGTCCCTAGGTGTGAATGAGCGAGCGGATTTTGTGTCCCTGTGTGCCCTGCGACTGGCTGGCAACCAGTTCAGGGTGTCCCCTGCCCACTGCCTGAAGATAGCTGAGATGGGCTCCAGCACCCCCGCGACCCTACTGAGGATAAGCGGCGCAGATAATGTATGGATGGATGGATATTCAACACTGCAGCTCTATTTTCTCTCAAGCTTCTCTGGGTCGTCTTAAGAGCCTGATTAAAACCCTTGGCGGGCCTGATTTGGCCCAAGGGCTACCTGTTTTACACCTTCAATGTATGTCCCTGATTCATGAAAACAAATTCATGAAGCATTTTTATATACCTGTTTTTTTTTATTATCATGTATTTATTAATTTTTCAATCAATATTTAAATTGAATTTTACGCAAAAAGTTTTTCAATGCATATTATCAAATTTATCGCTTAAAATTGGATCAGTATATATTCATTTGCATGAAAAATAACATTTAAGGGTCTGCAAGTATATTTCTTGAGAAAGAATTATATTTGTTTCTCATGTATTGCCGAGGTATCGGATTCCAGACTCCTTATGAAATCAAGTAAAGTAATCATTTTACCCCTCCAAGTCAGGCCCCACTGCCAAATCTTACAACCCAAAGCGGCCCGCGGCTAAAAGAGTTTGCCCACCCCTGCATTGCGGCAATAAATTAGAAAAAGTAAAACACGAGACGTTCATGTAGAGCACTATTAAGTGATTTTGTGTCTTTCTGATAAAAGAGCAGACGTATTTGTGATTGTAATTTTCAAAAAGACATAATTCTCCATGATGTTGAACTTAAGGATTGAGGGACAGATAACAATATATCACTCCGGAATAACATGCTTTTTTAAAATGTCTCAGCAGTTCAGGATTAAGCTTATGCCTGCACTCTACTGAGTGACGTTCGAGTTCTTTAGGGTCATTATAGCCTCACTGTAACAACAATTTGAAATTTAAATTGTAGCTTTTGCAAAGTACTGTATGTTTATGAGATAATAATTCATGACAAACACTTTCATCAAAAGCCACTCACCATATTTTGTATCGCCTGCCATAACGTTAGGTCAGATTCACACAGTTTCTTTTCACTATTAAGCTTAAGATATCAAAACATTATTCTTCATGTTTTAAACATTTATCATGTCATTGATCTAACAGAAAATGATCCTTGCACCACAATGTAGAACATCAGGTTTTTGTCCACTGGAATACTTAAAGATAAAATTAAGTTGACGTAATGTTTTGGACTTTTACTATGTTAAAATGTTTTTTTTTCCTCTTTAAACAAAGTATTGTGTTTTCTAATTGTATTCTGTAAGAGTTTAAGGATTACTAAAGTAAGTCAAAAGCATTTGATGTATTCAACTGTAATGAAGTCTAAAAAAAATGCGTTACTACAACATTTTGTGACTCTACTGTCGCTACAATATTTCTGAATTATCCCACTAATCATTAAATGAAAATCATGAATTTTAAAGTCCTCTGACTGCTAAAGGATCCTGCTTCACTCACAATGCCTCATAGAATCCTCGACCCGATAGCAACTTTCTCTGAAAGGAGGGCATGTCAGCACAGAGTACGAGGACACTGAATTTCTCCTCATGGATATATTCTCCCTACCATGCATACTCGCGTCTAAGCTGAATTTACTACTATACTGTACAAAAAAATACTCAAATCAAGGGTCAGCTTGTATGCGCATATTTGGTTTGTGTCATCAATGGCAAATGGTAGACAGTGTGTGGGGAGTGGTTTATACAGGAACAACAAACCAACGGGAAATCAATGCGGCAAACATAAGCACAGAATATAGGGTAAATGCATGCTGACTTTTGGTATTTTTACTTGTAGAATTATTTTGTATATACACCATACCTGGAGAAAAAACAAAGAATGGAGGAGATATTCGAGTGGTTTGAAGCCCAGATACAAAATGGACATGGAGTGCATAGGTTAAGTGTTTTTTTACAAGCTCTTAAGATTGTACAATCCAAGAAATATGAAGGGTTCACTAGTTACAAAGGTTGATGTAAACATTTTGTTGTATTTATTTTCATATTTGGATATTTTAAAGCAGTTGTAGGGCCTCATTCTCTATGTAAGTATCTACCGTTATTTGTAACTAATAGTTATTTTTGTACAACATGCTACTCTTTAGTGTCATTTATGTAGCAGGCAACTGAGTTACTTTTTAAACAAGCAACTAGTATCTGTAACTAAATACTATTTATCAGTAACAGCCTCAACACTGATCACTGTATCAGTTTGGTGCAAAAAACAAAACAAAAAAAACTTCAGGGCCCGGAAATCCTAACGAGGACATCCCTAGTAACAATATTATTCTGAAAAAACAACTTAACCTGCCATGGTCAAGATGATATTTGTAGCAAAAGACCATGTCATAACGTTCAAGCAGAAAAGCTTCCCCAAAAAAACAAAAAAACAACAACAACAAAAAAACAGGAAGATGATTTACCGACAAATAATTTTGGTAAAAGTGTTACTTCAGAACTGTATCTCATTAATGATTACCTAAAAAGCAGCTCTCAGTTACAGAGGTTATTAACCTCCTGTAAAGAACGTATCCTTGTTCCAGGGTCAACTCTCATTTACTTCCCCAAATTTTTGAACAAAATACAACCCCTAGCAAAAAATATCGAATCATCAGTCTTGGACAAGTACTTAGTCCGACATTTTATTCTGTAGAAAAAACTCACAAAACATGAAAACAAATGTAAGGTCATTCCAAAGTGCAACATATTGGCATTCAGAAACACTAAAAGAAATTAAGAAAAGCATTCCAATTGTCAGTAAATGTTATTTTTATAGAGAGTAGAAGTGTAGGAATCTAATATGGGGTCACTCCATTCTGAGGAAAAATATGGAATCATGAAAAACAGACAAAGAAATAACAAAACGTATCACAAGTATTTAGTTGCACCACCTTTGGCTTTTATGACAGCTTGCAGTCTCTGAGGCATGGACTTCATAAGTGACAAACTGTATTCTGCATCAATCTAGTGCCAACTCTTTTTGGTTGCAGTTGCCAGATCATCTTTGCAGATCGGATCCTTGCTGTGAACAATTTTCAATTTCCAGCATAGGTTTTCAATAGGGTTGAGATCTGGCCTATTTGAAGGCCATGACACTGACTGGAGGCAGCACGGCGGCGCAGTGGTTAGCGCGTCTGCTGCACAGTTCCAAGGTCTTGGGAACCTCCTGTGTGGGTTCAAATCCAGCTACCGGACTTCCTGTGCCGGGTTTGTATGTTCTCCCCGTGCTTGCGCGGGTTTCCTCCAGGCACTCTGGTTTCCTCCCACATTCCAAAGACATGCATTTCAGGTGGATTGGCCGGTCCAAATTGTCCCTAGGTGTGAATGAGCGAGCGAGTTGTCTGTCCCTGTGTGCCCTGTGATTGGCTGGCAACCAGTTCCGGGTGTGCCCTGCCCACTGCCCGATGATTGCTGGGATGGGCTCCAGCACCCCCGCGTCCCTACTGAGGATAAGCGGTGCAGCTGATGAGATGAGATGAGATGAGATACTCAAACATTTTATCAATTGAAGGAATAAGAAAGCTGTCCAAAATTTCAATGTAAACATATGCATTTATTTAAGATTTGAACTGTGGGAATTTTGATGTTTTCTTTAGGCAGCCCTCTTTGTAAATCTCACCGGAAAAGCACCAAACAAAAGTTTCAGCATCATCACCTTGTCCAATGCAGATTCGTGACTTATCACTGAAGATAACCTTCACCCAGTCATCCACAGTCCATGATTGCCTCTTCTTAGCCCATTGCAGTCTTGTTCTTTTGTGTTTAAGTGTCAACTGTGGTTTCCTTTTAGCTCCCTGTATGAAAATCCCATTTCCTTTAGGTGATTTTTCACAGTTGTCTCACATACATTGACTCCAACTTCCCCCCATTTCCTCTTTATTTGTTTTGTTGTGCATTTTCTGTTTTCATGACATATGGGCTTTTGTTGTTTGTCTTGATGCCTACATGTCCTCCTTGGCCTACCAGTATGCTTGACTTAAACAACCTTCCCATGCTGTTTGAACTTGGTCCAAATCTTTGATACAGCTGACTGTGAACAGCCCACATCTTTGGCAACCATATGAGTAGAGTTACCTTCTTCAAGAAGTTTGACGATCCTGTCTTTGGTCTCAAGAGACATCTCTCTTGTTGGAGCCATGATTTTTTGCCAATCCACTTAGTCCAGGAGCCCTCCAAGGTGTGATAACTGCACTGTTTTTAATGCTGACTAACGAGCAGACTTAATCTAAGCCAGGTGCCCAATTAAGGAAAGGAAATTGACTGGGTATGTCCTTATTTTCTTCTGAAAATGCACCGATTCCATCTTTTTTTCTCAGAATTGAGTGATTCCCTATTAATTTCCCTGCATTTGCTCTGTAAAAGTAACATTTACTGAGCATTGCAATGTTTTTTTCTTAATTTATTTTAGTATTTTTTTTCTGAATGCCAATATGTTGTTTGGAATGACCTTGTGATTGTTTCGTGTTTGTGATCTGAGTTTTTTCTACAGAATAAAATGTGAGTAAGGGCTTGCACAAGACTGGTGATTCCATACTTTTTGTCAGCGGTTGTATAAATTTGATGGATTTGGACCTTTTGATTCCCCGATTGTGGCTGTGAGAACTGTGCGTCTGACAAGCCCCCACGCCAATGAGACAATGAAAAAGAAGTAATTGATATTGTTTTCTTTTCACACCTTCAATGGGTTTAAATCTTTGATTGCAACGTTTTCATAGTAAGTAGTACTACCTGCAGATTTGGAGCACTCCTTTTCAGTGACCAAATATGGTGTTTTGTACTGTACACAGTTTTCCAGTGACGTTGCATTCTTCTGAACACGCCTGCGGGCATAACGTTAAGTGTCGACACGTCTCATTTCACCGTTTCCAGTTCAGAATAAGATCCAACAAGACAGATTGTTTATCAAACTGAAGACAGATTGTAGCTTTCTGCAAAAAAATAAGCATATCCTATTATCGACCTCAATCAGAGAAGAACAAATGCCTTTAAAGGGACCGTGTGAATTTCTTTAGGCCTCCTAGCAGTTCAAAAACATATCGTCATTCATTAAACAAATTGATATTGATTTGGATGAAAGAAAAAAAGACAATAACTATCATAAAAATTGCATTTATTTGTCATAATATGAGCTTCACCTAAAGGCAGTTGAGATGATTGTCGACCAAAGATGTTACAATAATAGCAGTTCCTACTGAGAATATATACCACGAAAAAGCTGGTGGAGAAGGCATTTAAAATACATTAAGAGCCACCAAGACTCCAAAACGCACAATAATTTGAGTGAAAAGTGACTTTAAGACACGCCTTAAAATGACCTTTTGGCAACATGTTTTGGCCCACACTGTAGAAAGTAAGTCTATTTTTGGAGAAAAATTGGGTTCATGTTTGATGAGCTAAACCAGGGGTTGGGAAAGAGCTATATTTGATCCTGATTTTAAAATTTATCTTTCTTTTTGTATCTTTTTTTCCATTCTTCTCTCTCTTTTTCTTTTCTTTCTGATTTTTTTCTTTCTTTTTCATTTGTTTTCTTACTTTACAAAAAGCTGGGCATATAACTATAAGGTGTGCAGTTTGGTTACATTGAGACGCCATAGTTTGTAATCATCCTTGTGCTTTTCAGCACTGTTTTTTTTCTTACACCACACAATACAGTGACATCAAATGGTCGAACATATACACACTGTCCCTTTGAAAAATGTAAAAAAATCAGATTTGTTTAATTACTGTAATTTCAAGGTGCTCCTTCCTGCAAAATTCACTCACAAAAAAACCCCAGACAAGTAGCGGTCCCCGGGTCCACATAAGGTTATTACCCCTAGGTGCTATGAGCACATGTGTGTGCGTGCGTACATGCAAGCTGGTGTTTATAATAAGCATTGGTACCAGCGAGGGGTAATCCAGTCATGTTAAAATCAGTGTTACCTTCAGGTCTTGACTTCAAAACCCAATTTACTCCAAAACAGCCATTGTCCACTGCAGCAGGAGGCCACCAAATGCTTTTGAAGTGGAAAAACAAGAAAAAGACGCCGTTTTGTGGAATGTTTTTTCGTTTAGGATTCTCCGAATATTCAAAGATAAGTTTAAAATATTTTAATGCAGTAATACAATTTATATTTCATACACTGCAAGCAACGCGGCCAAGACGAAACTAAGATTTGAGCAAGAAGAAATTAGAGATTTAAATTCATTGGCCAAATCCATTAACCATTAAATGACCACGGTTGCAATTCTTAAAAATAGCTCAAATTATTCTTCCTCATTTAAATAATTAAAATGCCATTGATTTGTTTCAGACTCCCATAAAATGCAACCCAAGTCATAACCTTGATTAAGAACATACACAGTAAAATAACAAACGTCAATGTAACACTCTGTATATAAGGACCATATGTTCACTGAACTAGTGTCAGAATTTATTCTTTAAATGTTAAATTAGCACTTTTACTGTGTACACAGTACAATAACCAGTTACATTTAAACACTATTACTGTATACACCGTAAAACAACCAGTGTAAATTTAACACTTAAAAGGACACTTTGACACTACCTCAGTGAAAATCTAATCCTTATTTAGAATGTTAAAGTAGCATTGTTTTTCACTGAGCAGCATATGATATGATGCTTTATTTACAGTAATATTTAACTTTAAAACATTTCTCATTACTCAAATAAGCTACACTGCTCTTATGTAAATAATGTACTGGAGTCTTGTCCTCTGATCCTTTGTAGTACATTAATATTAGTGATTCTTCGTAGAGTATAAAGAACTAATACATAACAGTATTGTCAAGAACCGGAACAGGATCAGGACCCAAATGCGTGACGTGTCTTACACAAGCCTTTCATTTTACGGGAAATGGGGAGTCATGCATGTTAGGCAGCAGTCTGGCGTGGAATGATAGGAAGCCAGAGGCCGACGAGATCAATCCCAATTGCCCAAGCAGATATCGGACAGATGGGGTCGATACCGGACAGGACGGGACAGACAGGATAGATATAAAAACAGGATATCAAAATTCAACAGGACAAACTAGACGGGAACGAAACTGAAAACCGAAATTAAACAGGACAAAATAAACGGGAACAATACCAGACAGGAAATACCAACAGGAAACAGGAGCGAGTAAAAACCCACGTCTTGCGGGGCAGAGGTTCGTTGACGGACTGACAAAGGAGCAAGTCCATGTATGATTTTGTATAATACTAAGAGAACCTTGAAATCACATCTTAGGCTAACAGGGAGCCAATGCAGGTTAGCCAAAATCGGCGTGATGTGATCGGACTTTTTTTTCCTAGTTAAAAGCCTCGCTGCAGCATTTTGTACCAGCTGAAGACTCTTGATTCCGGACTTTGGGAGACCGGAGAGTAGTGCATTTCAGTAATCGACGCGGGAGGTAACAAATGCGTGAATTATAATCTCCTCATCCGACTGAGACAGTATAGGACGAATTTTAGCAATGTTGCGAAGATGGAAGAAAGCGGTTCTAGTAATTTAGGAAGCCACAATGTACTCAACAAAAATCATTTTTATCTTTAAACAAAATCCATCCTCCTTTCTTTCCACAAGAAGATTTCAATCACTCTGTCGTACAGATTATCCTTGCGTTCAGTTCCAAAAAGAAGTTATTTTCAATCACTGAAAGTCGGTCCTGTCAGGTTTTTATACTTCTTTTGGCTAAAAATTTTAATTTGACAGAAACAATGGACAGGGGGATATTTTTCTTTACATTTTTGTTGTGATAAATGCATTGCTGCTCCCTAGCCAATCATAATTTGTGAAACCTGTGACGTTTCCCCAGGCCCACTGGCTGGCCCTGGCCCGCCAACTCGGAATCTGATTGGCTAAACCAACAGCTTTATTGTCACTTATTTTATGCCTCAGGGCCTGTAGAACCGATTGTGAAGGCCTTAGGGTAGATTTCTGACTCTGACAACAAGTAATGGCTGAAATGTGATAGATTAAATGCAAAAAGCTTGAATTTGGTTGAATCTGACAGCAGTACAACCAGGGAAAAAGCAATGAAATGAAGCTCTGCCCACTCAGATTTGATCTGCCACCACAGTGGAACTGTTTAAATCTAGGCTTAAAACACACTTCTATTCTATAGCTTATGAATTACCTATATTTCACATTGACAATATTGCATACCTGTCAACCTCCACGGCTTGTATTTTCCCGTACAAAATACAAAATAACTGTTTCGTGATAGGAAATCCCCAGGCGGTAGACGCATGCACACAGTAGCATCAAACCGCTCGCTTCGTTTGCAACAAAAAAGACGATACCGAGATAGAGGCCTCCGCGGCAAACTCCTTTGACTTGATTGATTTGCCGTTTCGTGATAATGGGTGTATACCGGATGGTACCCATCATTGACAAATTTGCATTTTTCTGTACAGATTTCCTTGTACGTTGTACTCGTCTTAAAATGCATAAAAAAATGTACTTTGTACGGCAAAACCGTACAGGTTGACAGGTATGGTATTGTTTGTTATTGCAATATCCGTTGCAGCCCGGTCCTCCTGGAATGGGGGACCACCTTATGTGGGGTCCCTTCTCCAGGTTTCTTCACTTTCCTCATCTTTGAGGTTTTTGAGTTTTTTCTTGCCCTCATGCAGGTTTTAGATCAGGGCATAGTGTAATAATAATCTGTGGTTTGCAATAATCTGTGGTCTGTGCAGACCTTTGAGACTCCTTATGATTAAGGGCTATACAAATAAACATGACTTGACTTGATTATTCATGGACAAAATATATTTAACATCACACGTTTCAAGTATTTTTGTAAGCCAGCAGAGACAACCTTGCAGGCCCTGAAGGCCCACCACTGGTTTATCACTGTTAGGGTGCGGATCTTAACTCATAAAAAGTTCGTTTTTTTTGTTTTTCCCAAAGTTCTCCTCCACATTCTACCAAGCAATGCACACCCGTGTCGAAGTCGTAACGCGGCGCCCTCAGATGCTCGGCGGGCCCGACGGACACGGAGAAGGAGCGGCCCACTAACACACAGCTGTTTCTAATCGGTAACTCGCCACTGATGCTTGACCTACATTCTGTTGCGTGCACGTCTCTTAACCCGTGGCCCGCTACGAGCAATCATGGGGGAAGGCATAAGGGACCAGGAAGAAAAACAAGAGGAAGGGCTGATGATAAAAAAAGGATTCGAGAGTGGAGTATGGAGTATTTGCTTCCCTGTATGTTACACTATGCCCCGTGTTGTTTTCTTAGTACGCCGTCTAGGTCGATGCACAATCCAGGTGTCATGCTTAATAATAGAGCATGTGTTTCTCCTTGTAAACGTTTCCACAGCCCCGAAAGTTCAGCTGTATGAAGAATGAGGAAAAAAGATCTCATAATAACATCTTGTCTATCAATTTTCTCTTCATGTGACAATCAACCCCCTTCCCCATTTATTTCTACTCTGAAAATTGCCTTTCTTTGTCAACACCTGTCTTTGCCATCCATCAAAATTTCATAAATGCTGTCCTTATTGAAACGAGGCTCCTTTTTACATGAAAGCTGCAAATGCTTGTCAGAAGCATTCCTTGCATGCAGCGGACAGGTAACGCCAAGTACTCGGGGGTCCCCCTCAGTAATGTCTCGTGGCAAAGATCTTTATCCTCTTCCCACACCCAAATAACTTGCATGGGTTACTTTAAGGAGAAAGGCAAGTGGGGGCAGAGTGCTCACTGCTTGTGTTGGGCTGTTGGGTGTGTGTGGGTAGGGGGGTCCGGTTCTAAAATCCTGCAAAACAAGAGGCGTTAGCTGTTTTCATTCGCATAAGCTTTGGCTGTTTTGCAGAGTGGGCGGAACCTAAAGTGGGTCACTGTGCCGCAGGACTGCACAGTATCAAACAAGAATCGAATAGTGGAGGAAACTGTAAGGAGGAGTGAAACTTGGAATCAGTTTAAAGAAAACATTTCTGAAAATGTAAAGGATTGCTTCTCTTAAAAGTGTGGCACGTGGTTATGATAATGCCAACACAGAACATCGATAAACATTCCATAACTTGGCCGTTGCTGACATCTTAAAAATGTTCCAGTAATTCTGATAAAATGATTGAGAATCTTTCCATAATATGGAACCAGTGGTGGGCCGTGCTCTACAAACCTAGGCCTTCAATAATTTCTGACCCGGCTTGAACAATAATCCATCCATATATCATAATTTATGGCATTACTGTTTGAGAAATCAATGCTCAAGAAATCCTACACAGAAGCACACTTGCCAACAGTCTGGAGTCACATCACCTTAATCGTGTACAACACAGGCTATTTTTCTTAGCATTTAAATACCAATTAACCTGAACCAGCAATTGGAATGTGTCATCATACACAATGCAAACATTTAACAAAAAAATAATTTAAAATAAATTGTTCTGAAGGTTTTACCTCATCACGCTATTTTCCTTCTCTTGAAAGGTCCGTCTTGAAAATGGCTTTGCAAGTTTATCTGTGACCAAATCTTTGTTGTCATCTCCTTCAGTTGGAATGGGTACCATGACATATGGGGGATTCCCTAATGTGCGGCCCCTTCTCAAGGTTTCTTCATTACCCTCATGCTGAGGTTTTTGAGTCTTTCCTTGCCCTCATGTAGGTTTCAGATCAGGGGATGGTATAATAATAGTATGTAGCCTGTAATAGTCTGTACACCCTATGAGACTTCTTGCGATTAAGGGCTATACAAATAAAAAAACATGACTTGATTTGACTTAAGAAAAGCTATGATGTAGCTCGGTTGATCTGCGTAGTGCTACCTTCGTTTCAGTCAAGCGAGTATCCAATCACAAGAAGCATACATATCAATTCTTCTTCTTTTTCTTCTTCTTCACATTGAATGGCAGTTGCCACCATCATTTTGGTGCATTACCGCTCCATGACGTTCAACATGAGGCCTACTAGCTGGCCTTACAGTCGCCATCTTGTGATCTGATTGGCTATTGCAACTATCTATCAGCTACATGTGCCATTCCCTCACAATGCTCAGATGCCAGCACTGTTGATTCTAAAGATTTTGAATCGAGAAAGATCATATTTCATACAGCCTGACGACACAGGCTAGCTGGATTGTAATTGGATAAAAACTCTGACTTAAAACTACTGGAAGGAGTGTAACCAAATGAATAAACTCTATATATATTGTGAAAAGTACAAAATATGAATAATAATAATAAGGATGTATACACTTTAGAAAATTACATCATTAGTAAGGCCAACACAGAAGACCTTGCTGGCCCTGATGGACCACCGCTGGATGAAACCACGTAACCAATTCTGTTTGCCACCACTGAACTCACCATAAATGTGTTTCCATTAGAATAGAATACAATTTATTGTCATTGAAACATTTGAAATGCAGAATTCAACCTTCTAGTGGTCATTCTATCAAACAATTGCAGTGCAATAGTAATAAAAGTAAGAAACTATAATACGTAATGCTTCACTGCAAATATCTTACCTGATTGAGAGATGTTTTCCAATTTACGTATACTTTTCTCATTTGTAAAATGTTTTATGTTTTTTTTCTCAGTAATGAAAATAACGAAAAATATCCTATATATAAGCAAAATGGGTTTGTCTACCAGAACGTAAGTCATCATCTCATTTTTGGAAATATTTTTCTACCAAGCACTTAATAACCACCAAAATGTTCTGCCAATGGGATAAGAATTTAATTTTTGCACTGTGCTTAGCTGATTTTAAGTACTATTTTTCAGATTTTACAATAGTTTTAACTTGTTTTTCTGGATAAAAACAAGAATAATTGTCATGATTACTGATGTGACTCACTGTGCCCGATTTTTTGACACCAACTGCCGCGGGCTCTGATTGGCTCCCGATCAGTACTTGTGCCCAGTCCTGTTTGTACCCTTTTGTCAGTACGTCTGCGAACCTCAGTTAACACTAGGTAAGCCTTTTTCGAACCTGACACCCACCTGTCCCGTTTTTTTGCTCCCGTCTGTTCCTCGGCTTTGACCCGTTTTTGATCCTGACCACGTCTACTCTCCTGTCCCGGCTTTCAACTTCTTTTTGTCACTGACCACGCCTTCTCTCCTATTCTGCCTTACCACTCGCTTCCGACCCCGACCCTGTTTTTGCTCTCCTGTCCCGGCTACTGACCCGTTTTTCCGTCCCCGACACGCTATCGCTCGCCACGGAAGATCCACTTCCGCGTTTAGAGCACAATCCGAGTATCAGAGCGACCTTCTTCTTGCGTCCAGCAATCACCGGATCGTCGGCGCAACCCTTTCTCTTTGTTCCAATAAAACTTGTGAGAAACGCAACGCAAGTGGGTCCTGTCTCCGTTCTGGTCTTGACAATAATACTTTAAATGAGCAGAACTGTCTTATATGGCAGATGTATTATTTTGTTGTGCTATAAAAAATATTACTATTTTATCATTTAACCATTCTGGAGATTATTCGTTTATATAAAAAGAAATTCTAGTTAGCTTTACAAAAAAACTTCAATTTGTATGTTTTACAATGTTGTTTTCTCAGCAAATCTTTTTTTTTGACTTTATGATTGGCTGTACTTAGGTCTGGTGTGTGAGACTCTGACAAATGTAAGTAGGGAGAATGTTTATTGTTTTTTTCTCATCGTTCCCTTTTTACACGATGAGGCTTTTGTCTGCCAGAAACCTTTCTTTTATTTTGTTTGGAAACGCCAACATATGGTTACAATGCCATATGTTTTGCATATTACACTCCTCCATGACTTTACATAAACAAAGAAGGCGACGCTGCACCAACTATGAAGCTTCAAGTCGACGCGTTGGCGTTTTAAAATGTGTCTCACTGAACTTCGACAAGACAGTAATGAGGAAACAGACCGCAGACACCATGGTCAGCTTTTTCTTTTTTTGCCCAGGCAATAAACTTTGTGTACAAGTATTCTAAATCCTGACACAGACCTTATCTGTTTGTTTTTTTTTCAATTGAAACATTATCACACTAATGGAATAGTTCACAAAAAGTGAAACCATCTCCAAACCTTTCATTGGGGAGACATTTAAAACTTTGAGATTGTTTAGTAACTCAAAGTACATAGAGTGAGGTTTTGTTTTATCGTTTTATGATGACTTGTGTGTAAAACAGTCATTAAATGTCATTTCGGAATCAAGTGAGTAGACACATGACTCTGATTGACTTCCACATTGGGTAACAATAAAAGTTGGCTTAAAAAATCTCAAATATAAAGTTTTTACTTATTATACAGTAAGCTCGGTTCCAGTACTACTCATTTTGACAGCCTATTTTGATTGGTTTACATTAACTAACACCAACATTTCTTTTTAAATACAGAATCTTTTTACAATCGTCTTGGTTATGATAAATAAAAATATTGTGAATATTTTTTATAAAAAGATTAGACATGGCCCTCTGGGGTAAACGCTTAAAAGGGCAGCGTGTATTATTTCATACCTGTCCACCTGTACGGTTTTGCCGTACAAAGTACGTTTTTAATGCATTTTAAGACGAGTATGACGTACAAGGAAATCTGTAAGGAAAAACGCAAATTTGTCAATGAGGGGTATACACCGATTATCACGAAACGGCAAATCAATCAAGTCAAAAGAGTTCGCCGCGGAAGCCTCTATCTCGGTATTGTTTTTTTCGTTGCAAACGAAGCGAGCTACTGTTCGCATGCGACTGCCGCCTGGGGATTTCCCATTATGCATCAAAAAAAAATAAATATGGTGTACGATTATTTGTATTTTGTATGGGAAAATACGACTGTTTGTACGGACATAGAGCCGTGGAGGTTGACAGGTATGTTATTTAACCGCTGTATTGTGTAGTGCAACTGAAAATGAATGCTACAAAGCACAAGGAGCGAAACAAACTACAGAAACTCAAATTGAACCAACAGAAACCAATTTTATTATCTTATTATTTTTCAAAGCTTCCACAAGTTTTCTGGGGGTACCTGTAGCAGCAGGATGGCGGGCGGTCCTTCCAGCTCCCGCTAGGTTATACTCATGTTCTGTAAAAAACATACATAATTTTTTGACCTTCGAGTGTTAAAAAAAATGCATATTTGTATGATTGTTCTTTTAATTTAACTTATTATTTAGATCTTCTTTTATAATAAAATAAGTTTTCTTTTACCACTAGAAGGCGCTAAATGATACACACTGTCCCTTTAAGAGGGAAAAACAAGAGTCAAGTCATTTTTATTTGAATAACCCTTAATCATAAGAGGTCTCTTTTCACCCGATATTAAGAAGCAAAAAAGGTAGCTTTTAGTGACTGGCCTTGTAAGTCCATCAGAACAATAGTGCAATAAAATATAGTGCAATAACATGTATTTATTCATTTAAAACTAAAAAAATGCTACCAATTGCCTCATCAGCCCTCTCTGTACCCCATAAAACCCTAATTCAACTAACCAGAAGCTACATGTTAAATGTTAATTCACTGCACAGGGAGTATGAAAGTCTACACACCCTTGTTGCAATTTCTAGTGAAAAGATATGAGCCCCAAACGGTTTCTACCAATATTTTCACATACAACCTGCACAACCACATTTTCAAAAATATTTTTCAGAAGGGGAGGAAAAATATACAACGAAAAATGTGGTTGCACATGTGTACACACCCTCTTACAATGACAATATTGCTGTTTTCAGAATTAACCACATTCTGTGATATTGTTAACGGGGTAACATCATACCCCTTCTGTTGTATAAGTGCATCCTATTGATTATTATTAAAATTCAGATGTTCTAGCAGCCATCTTCTCGCATTTTTTGGGATTGGGCTTCCCTCCCAAATCAACAGTAGCGCTGTATCACTTTCTTGGATACGTGATAATAATATTTCGTGTGGGTGTCTACTAGTCTAGAAACAATATTCTGATTAATACTATATTTGCAGAAAAAGAGTTAAAAGTCATAATCCTGCTGATTGTATACAACTCGGTGGGTGGCCATGTTGCTGCTCAATGAAAATGACATCGGATTGTTCAACAATTGCTAAAAGTAACATGGAAACTGATAGGCAAGATGGATAATCAAGCATAGGGTCTCTTTGAACTCAGTTTGGGCATCATACTAAATTGAGAAAATATTTACATTTTTTAAGGACACCTTTAAGTACTGAAGGCAGCTAGACAGTTATAATAACTTGGATATGAATGAAAAAGATGATTTTAATCAATTTATTTATATTTACTGTGTATTAAATGGTTAAATGGTAAGTGGTCTGTGCCAGATATAAAGGAGCCCCAAGTGGAATGACTAAATATCTGTTGGGAAATGTTGTTAAAAATATCACATGTTAAGTGCTATAGTCAGTGTTTCTGGATCTATTTTTTGCATTTCAAACACGTTTTTACGGTGTACTTTTACCCAGCTCGTGCTATAAACAGCCAACGTGGTGGCACAATTAAGTGCGACCTTCTCAGCACTGGACGATGATTCATCTCCTGCTCAGCATTTAGAAATTGTAGGGAACTTGGGTCACAATTTGCAGATGACGTCACCGAAGTGTGACTAATTTTGACAGGCAGGTTTCGAAATGCATGCAGAAATTCCTTTTTTGCGGGACACGAACTTGTGTTTTGACAACGCTGTCAAAGTGTGAGCTCTTTGCCGTCTAATCTCTTAACAGATTGCTAGTGTTTTGACATGCCACACACGACCTTAAAAGCACTTCATTGGGTTTTGTGGGGGATATTTTGTTAGCTTAGGTCAGTGTTTCTTGACTTTTTGAGCTAAGGCACATTCTCTAGGAACACCGTCCGTGGAAAATGCTTGAAAATGAATTCCCGGCATTACTTTTATGTTTTTGTTTTTTTTAAGTAAAAGCCTCAGTACAACATTTATTTATATCTGTACATTCAAGAAAACTGTTCGGGTCAGATGTATCGACATTTAATTCTGTATACACGTGTACAAGAATGGCAATAAAGCATATCTGAATCTGAATCTAAAGGGACATTGTGTAGTATTAAGCGCCGTTTAGTATTCATGAAACCTTCATTCATTAAAAAAACAACAGGATGGATTTGAATAATAAGCAAAAATATATGAACAACCATATAAACATTCTTTAAATACTTGTAAGCCAAGAAATTTGCAAAAAGTTTACATGACATGAAGCTCACCTAATGGGAGCTGACACAATTGTCCTCCATTTTGCTGCAAAGGGTACCTCAAAAAACAAAAACCTTGTGAAAGGCTGAACGGAAAAATGAAAAGAAAAATGGTGCAATAATGTTTGTGATGTTCCTTGTGCTTTGTAGCACTCGTTTCCGTTTGCACTACACCACAGAGGTCTCCAACGTGGTGCCCTCGAAGACCTCCTGAGTACCCTGCGGACTGGTTCTGAAAATATATCTTGGGTCATTGGGATTTTCTAGGAAATTTATGTCGAACTGGCATAATGTGTAGTTGGCTTAGCTTATTTCAACCTCTATTTCAACCTCTAATAATGACATAGTGTTGCATTGTACAATATGCTTTGCATCACTTTCACGTTTTCATTTTTAAAGAAAAAAGATGTCAGGACCAGAACGGAGACAGGACCCACTTGCGTTGCGATTCTCACAAGATTTATTGGAAGAAAGAGAAATGGTTGCGCTCACAATCCGGTGTTCGCTGGACGCAGGAGGCAGGTCGCTCTGATACTCGGATTGTGCTCCGAACGCGGAAGTGGATCTTCCGTTGCAAGGCATGGTGTCGGGGACAAAAAAAGGGGGTCGGTAGCCAGGACAGGAGAGCAAAAACGTGCTCGGGGTCGTAAGCGAGTCGTAAGCCAGAATAGGAGAGAAGATGTAGTCGGGGACAAAAAGAGGTCGAAAGCCGGGACAGGAGAGCAGACGGATCGAAGCAGGGGGACAGACAGGAACAAAAAACGGGACAGGTGGGAGTCAGGGTCGAAAAAGGCTTGCCTAGTGTTAACTGAGGTTCGCAGAAGTACTGACAACCGGGGATTGACAGGACAGGGTTCAAATAGTGACAGGGAGCCAATCAGAACCCGAGGCAGTTGGCGCCAAAGAATCGGGTACAGCAGAGTCACATCAGTAATCATGACAAAAGAAACAAATTACAATAAATTCAAACTATTGTTCCATTGACAGAGACTTTACCCTAAAAATAAAAACAGAAATTAGAAAAATTGCCTTCAAAAGTATACATTCAATGCAATACCGCTTGCATTATTCATTTGGAAAAATAATTCTCTATTATCAGTATTGTCACATGCTCCTGCCGAGGTCATCTCAGATACAGCACCTTTATTATCTGGTGGCCATTGTTTTTCGGTTTGAAGCGCCATACCGCTCTTCATAGACAATTCCGAAGGGCTTCTCCCCCCTCTGCTAACCAAGGAAACCATCTGTTTTATCCATGATTCATGAGTGACGTAGTAATAACATAGTGACAACATAGTAATAACATGTTATTTTAGAAATGCATATCAAACTGGTAGCCCCTTTGTGCTAATCAGTAACAAAAAAGTAGTAAGTGGCTGACCTCTGCGCTACATAATGCAGAATCAAATATTACACAGTGTCCCTTTAAAACATCACATGATTTTATTATGATCTGCTAGATTTTAATTTGCCTCTGGTACACCATCCAAACGCTTGCAAAAATAAAATCGAGCTTTTTTTGTGGCACACGAGCCAAGGTCTCATGCACATTAGTATGCCCTGGCACACTGGTTGACCAACACACGCTTAGGTGAATGATCAATGAAACTGGCTTTTACCAACTGCACATCCAGCAATCGTTTATAGCAGCGCTGCACAATCAAAAGTGCATTAAAGGTTCAAATTCCTCTTATCTTTCATACACAATCGTAAAAAATAGCATAAAATGAGTTGGGCAGTGTGATGACATGAACTTCCACCAGCCTCGTCATGCAACAATACTGTAGTTTCACTTTCTGCTAAATTCATTTCTCATGGCTTAATACACCAGTGGTCCACAACTTTTTCTGTACCACAGAAGTGTTTGATGTAATAATGATAATAATAAAAATAATAATTGAGTAACTGCTAGACATCTTGGTATCTAGATATCACATGAAAGGGCTTTTTTTTAATCTCATCATCACACTCTGGCACCATGAGAAAAAAATAGTGTGATGATGAGATAAAAAAAGCAAGGTCATTTCCTCTGTCACCTACTGTATAAGCTTAGGTTAGGGTTCAGCACCTTTACCACTGCGATCTGGGTTCAATCTCAGTTGCATTCGTTGTTGAGCAAATGGTACCACATTGTACAACATTGATTTGGCTGAACTATTTCTCCTAATGCCTTGTTACAATGTTGTATAACATGGCACCGTGAGTAATAATAGTGTAGTCAAGTCAAGTCAAGTCATTTTTATTTGTATAGCCCTTAATCACAAAGAGTCTCAAAGGGCTTCACAGGTTATTACACAGACTATTTTTTCAGACTATTATTACACCATCCCCTGATCTGGAACCAACATGAGGGCAAGGAAAAACTCAAAAACCTCAACATGAGTAAAATGAAGAAACCTTGAGAAGGGACCGCACACGTGGCATCCCCCTTTCAGGATTAACAGACAGCAAAAGATGTTGCAATCACAAATAATACAGAGATATTTTCCAAGAAAAGTATAGGTTATTCATATGCCATAGAGTAGAAGTGTGTTTTAAGCTTGGATTTAAACATTTCCACTGAGGTTGCTGAACGGATCTCAGGGGGAAGAGCATTACACAGCACCGTTGCCCGGATGGAGAACGCTCTCAAACCAGCGGAACACTTCTTGGCTTTTGGGATCACCAGAAGACCGGCGCTCTCAGAACGAAGGCTTCGGACCGGAACATAGGGGGAAATCAGATCTGAAAGATATGAGGGAGCAAGTCCATGTATGATTTTGTATAATACTAAGAGAACCTTGAAATCACATCTTAGGCCAACAGGGAGCCAATGCAGGTTAGCCAAAATCGGCGTGATGTGATCGAACTTTTTTGTCCTAGTTAATAGCCTCGCTGCAGCATTTTGTACCAGCTGAAGACTCTTGATTCTGGACTTCAGGAGACCGGAGAGTAGTGCATTACAGTAATCGAGACGGGAGGTAACTAACGCCTGAATTATAGTCTCCGCATCCGACTGAGACAGTACAGGACGAATTTTAGCAATGCTGCGAAGATGGAAGAAAGTGGTTCTAGTAATTTTCTTCACATGTGTTTGAAAGAACAGAGCGTGGTCAAATATTACACCTAAATTTTTAACTGAGTCACTCTATGTGATGTGACATTTGTCAATGTTCACAGCAGTTTTTGAGAGTAAGTCACGGCATTTAGATGGACCAATAATTAACATTTCAGTCTTGGGGCGGCAGTAGCTCAGGAGGTAGTGCGCTCGTCTTGGGATCAAGGGATCCCAGTTCGAATCCCGGCTCGTCCGTGTTACATGTCGAAGTGTCCTTGGGTAAGACACTGAACCCTTAATACCCCCAATAAGCAGGTTAGCGCCTTACATGGCTGCAAGGCCGCTATTGGGAAATGTGGAGCACATTGTAAAGCGCTTTGGGAAGTAATTGACTTGAAAAGCGCTATATAAATGCAGATCATTTCATTTCATTTCATTTCATTTCATTTCATTTCATTTCTTTTCAGAGTTAAGACGCAAAAAGTTGAGTGACATCCACTCTTTTATCTCAGTGAGGCAGGCTTCCAAATTTCCACAATTTAGTGTGGCAGATTCATCCAACGGAAGATACTGTTGAGTGTCATCTGCGTAGCAGTGGAAATTGATATTATACTTGCGGATAATATCATCTAATAGAAGCATGTAGATGCTGAAAAGAAGGGCGCCAAGCACTGAACCCTGCGGACCGCAGTGTAATGATGAGATAAACTGCAAGTAATAATAGTGTGATGCCTTTTCCTTTGATAACTACAATCCTAGTAGCCAGAAACACCTTTTCCTTTGTCATCTACAATCCTAGTAGCCTGGTTGTTAGGTTCGTCCTTCTCACAGCCGTGATCTGAAATGAGGTCAGTGATCCAAAATGAAGTCAGCGACGATAGGTGGACTGGTCGATCATTGCTCAAATACAGCAATGAACTATAGTATTACCTTCGGTGTTACGCACACCCAAACTTTTTATCTGTGTTTAAGAGGCAAATTTGTGGCCTGATACCAGTCCGCGGCCCGTTGGTTGCCGTCCACTGCAATACACAACATATTGATCTAATTAAAACATCCATCCATCCATCCATTATCTGCACCGCTTATCCTCAGTAGGGTCATGGGGGGGCTGGAGCCCATCCCAGCTACCTTCAGGCAGTGGGCAGGGGACACCCTGAACTGTTTGCCAGCCAGTCGCAGGGAACACAGAGACAGACAACTCACTCGCTCATTCACACCTTGGGACAATTTGGACCGGCCAATTATGGGAGGAAACCGGAGTCCCCGGAGGAAACCTACGCAAGCACGGGGAGAATATGCAAACTCCACACAGGAAGGTTCGATGTCACGACCTTAGAACTGTGCCACACACGCGCTAACCACTGAGCTGCCGGGCTGCCTAGAGATATATTTTCATTTTCAGTAAAATATTCAACTCCCCCCAACACTTGTTTAGGCTTCAAAAATACAACAACTGGAAAATCTGTTTTTTCATCTCATTTTATTGCTGACCCCTCTCTGATTCAAAAACAAGCTAAGCTCAAACATTTGGACACGCTTGCAACCAGCTTTCTTCTTTATTTGAAAAAGTGTGTTTCGTTTTCATGAATCTTCTCAAAACATCAGAGTGATTCTACTACGCAGTATTTGTATGTTGTGCGAGGGCACACACGTGAATGTGTTGCGTTAATGAGTCAGAGGAAGTTATGACATATTGTGTCAAAGAGTGAGCAAACAAGCTCTTTGGGAAATTTACAGAAAATCTGATCATGCCATCAAGGAGGACACGCCTTTAATGTATTTTTCCCACCACCCCATGTGAACATTACCTCTCTCGCTAATTCCTGTCGAGTCGGCTGACATTCGAGTCGTCTATAGCACGAGGGCCCATATTTGGTAACATAAATGAAGTTGAAATTGACACTGTGTGTCAATCAACAAAGAGATATTTCTAAAGATGGGCAAAGAAGTAGAAGTATATAGTTGCATCAGATTTCACGTGGCGACCGTGCATTTAGCAAACTGGTTTCATTTTAAAAAAAACCTCTTTAGCTTGCTTGTCCTGGTTTTCAAGTAGGATAATATCAAACACAGCAACAGTTGGATAGGAGTTTTATGGTCTTTATGGTTTTTGCTTTTGATGTGTACACATAGTACAGTGATAAACAGTTGACAAAACAGAAAAGGAAAAATGGGCTGACGGAAAAAAACAACAGTATATCTTAGTCCCCTCCACTTGACAGTCCAAACACTATTCACATAAACAAATCATGAAAAAAGTGTAATTTCAAAAGTTGGATTAAGTTTTTGGGCAGCACGGCGGCGCAGTGGTTAGCGCGTGTGCGGCACAGTTCTGAGGTCGTGAGATCAAACCCCCTTTGTGGAGTTTGCTTGCGTGGGTTTCCTCCGGGCACTCCGGTTTCTTCCCACATTCCAAAAACATGCTTTTCAGGTGGATTGGCTGGTCCAAATTGTCCCTAGGTGTGAATGAGCGAGCGAATTGTCTGTCCCTGTGTGCCCAGCTGGCAACCAGTTTAGGGTGTCCCCTACCCACTGCCCGAAGACAGCTGCGATGGGCTCCAGAACCCCCGCGACCCTACTGAGGATAAACGGTGCACATAATGGATGGATGGATGGATGGATTAAGTTTTTGACACATGTTATTTGATCAACTAAAATAAAGTACTCTATACCATAATCCCAATAATATGCTTAAAGGGACACTGCATATTATTTTCACCACTTGATGTCGCTATATTGTACAGTGCAACAAAAAAATGAGTGCTTAAAGCACAGGGGAGAAGACAAACTACAGAGACTCAATGTGTGACCATACCTCATAATTTTTCTTCTCATTTTCGAATATATCACAAGGTTGTTTTGTTTTTTTACCCTTAGTAGCAAGCAGAGCAACACCAGACATCAGTCACAGGGGGTGCACATCAAATGCATAAGGGGGCATAACTATTATTTCCCCCAATTTTTTTTACACAGTGCTAATGCACGTTAAACATAACCAACAGCACATGCAGCAAAAGCTTACATCAGGCCTCATTATTTAAAACAGACAGCCAGCTCCCTTTTTGACGCTTTTTCCTCCTTGTGATTGCTCAATATGCATTTTTTTTCATATATTCTGTGTTGTTGACTTTAAACTTGTTGAATATATGAAATAGTTAACAATATCAGTGTGTAAGAATACATGATATGGATGTATACAATGGTTTGATGTTTAAAATTGTTAAAAGTTAACAGGAGAGTGAAAAAATAAATGCTATTGCAGAATAATTCAGTATAATGGTTAATACTTTTTTTATAAAAAAAAAACAATAATTCGTTTGTGCGTAATACTACATCACTATTGGTAATATAATGATCAAGGGACCCCAAAAATCGGTCTATTTTTCTTCTTTTTTCCTAATTTTTTGTTTGTGTTTTCTTTTTTCCCCATTTCTTCTTTGGTTTCTTTTCCACCTTGCTTTTTACTTATTTGTATCGCTTTTTTCTTTATGTTCCCCTTTTCTTTTTATCCTCCGTCTGTTTTAATTTTTATACATCCACTTTGGGTGGGCAGAGCATATGTGGGTACTGCCCATCCCTGCCCCCTTTGGTAATGCCCCTGCCAACGAGACCATTTTGTTTAGTAAATGAGTTTTTGTTCTTGATTTAAACACTTGGAGACATTAGATTACACAACATCCCTTTATTAATCCCAGGATTTCGTTTATCTTTTCTTATATTACTGTATTAGTTTAATACACATGTTTGATTTTCTGCAGTTTTACCTCATAAATAAAGTTCAATTATGTTGTTGGCGTTGTTCTAGTCATAACAAAAACGACTTATTTACCACTGTATGGTACGATTAGTTTTATCTTGTAAATATTTCGAAACGATGTACTTTCCCTTTTTTGATTCATGAGGTGGTGGTCATGTGATTTACACCAGAAAGGGTGGTGGGAAAAATACAACTGTTTATCCATCCATCCATCCATTGTCTTCCGCTTATCCGAGGTCGGGTCGCGGGGGCAGCAGCGTTAAAAGGGAAGCCCAGACGTCCCTATCCCCAGCCACTTCCTCCAGCTCATCCGACGGGACCCCGAGGCGTTCCCAAGCCAGCCGAGAGACATAGTCTCTCCAACGTGTCCTGGGCCGCCCCCGGGGCCTCCTGCCGGTGGGACATGCCCGGAACACCTCCCGAGGGAGGCGTCCAGGAGGCATCCTTATTAGATGCCCGAGCCACCTCAACTGGCTCCTCTCAACGCGGAGGAGCAGTGGCTCTACTCCGAGTCCCTCCCAGATGACTGAGCTTCTCACCCTATCTCTAAGGGAGAACCCAGCCACCCTGCGGAGGAAACTCATTTCGGCCGCTTGTATCCGGGATCGAGTTCTTTCGGTCATGACCCAAAGTTCATGACCATAGGTGAGGGTAGGAACGTAGATCGACTGGTAGATCGAGAGCTTTGCCTTTTGGCTCAGCTCCCTCTTCACCACGACAGACCGGTACAGGGTCCGAATGACGGCAGACGCTGCACCGACCCGTCTGTCGATCTCCCGTTCCATCCTACCCTCACTCGTGAACAAGACCCCAAGATACTTGAACTCCTCCACTTGGGGCAAGACCTCCTCCCCGACACGGAGGGAGCATACCACCCTTTTCCGACTGAGAACCATGGCCTCGGACTTGGAGGTGCTGATCCCCATCCCGGCCGCTTCACACTCGGTTGCGAATCGCTCCAGCGAGAGCTGAAGATCACGGGCTGAGGAAGCCAACAGCAACTGTTTATTTTAACTTTATTTCATATATCTTTATCTTAAGTAATAGTTTTTATATCTAACATGTGATCTATGTTAAGTTGTTTGTACCTGAAAATGACTGAATTCGCCATTTGACAGTTGGTTATGTAGATGTTTTTTAAAAACGTTCCAAACGACAGTTGATACGTATGGAAATGCTGCCGTTTAGTGGATTTAAGGAGGAATGACTCCCTGTGCTATAGAGTAGCACAGGAAAATCAGATCGTATTTTCACAATTTTAAACAACCTTTTCAGAACACACTGTTTGAATGTTGGAAATTTTGAAATGATGCATATAGTCGAGTGAACTTCTTTGGAACTAGTTAAAAGCGAACACATACTTGTATATCCTAATAAGATCAGATAAATAACGCAATAGTTTTTATGGCTCTGTCAGAAGTCTTTGATTTTCAACAAAAGACAATTTTCCTAGATATAAAAATCCCTTTAACTTTAAATGACAGGAGTCTGTCAGAACTGTACACTACTCTCTCCAATCACTCCACTCCTGGTTGAGATTTTCCAGACCCTTTGCAAGGACTGCTTGGATAGTGGATTGGTTTTTGGGGCATTACCATTGTCATCCTTATTGGCATATCAATCTTTTTTTGCAACATCTATGCCATTTTTGATGTTTTTTGCTTGTGACCACTTTTTTGTTTGTTACTTTGTTCCTGATTTTGCCGTGAATACAATCCCTTTTTGAGCAACCTACCTCTGTTCTGAGGTCATGTTCATTTCGGGATAAAGGTGCTGTATCTGAGTCCGTTCAGGATTTTTTTCCTGCTACTGGTAACCATGGAAACCAGTGCTATCTGTTCCATGTGGAAGAGCAAACTCCTACCCAAAAAAAGGCCTGGGAGAGGGATGGGCACCGCCAGGCTGTACTTGCCCATGAGCAATGTTCCTTCTAATTTTCCACGGGTCTGAGCGTTCACACAAAGTCGGTGAGCAACGCTTGAAACAGCAGTGAGCAACAGCAATCCCAAGTGTGGCAACTAAGTCATTAGTAGTACGATACACAACTGTATTTAATCACATTCTTTGGTGGAAGTACAATCTTGGCAACAAGATTGACTTGGTATGATTGGAAATTATTTGAATGCAACACAAACTTTTACTTCTTTTTCCCTGTTTTTTTCTATTTTCTTTTTATTCCTTTAAAAAAATCTCATTGTGTTTTTTTTTTCCTAGCTGCTACTTTTTTCTTTTTGTTCTCTATTTACTTTTTTCCTTTGTTTCTTTCTTTTCTTTTGTTCTGTTTTTTTCTGATTTTTTTCTTCTTTTTTCTCTTTCTTTTGTTTCTTTTTTTCAGCTTTCCACTACTTTTTCATTTTGGTATTTTTTTCTTTTTTGTTCTATTACCCCTTCCTTTAAGTCATTTTGTGCATAATATTTGGTCATATAGGGATGAAAGAAGCAAAAACAACCTGAAGAGCCATTTGGGACCCGAAAGAGTCGGTTCTTGTTAGTGAGCCGAGCCGAAGAAGCCAGTTCTCGAAAAACTCTACTGACTTTACTCAACTTCGGTCTACTTCGACTTCAATTTCCAAAACCAAAACTCTGCTAGCCTCTGGGAAGAGGTGCTGCAGTGTGCGGTGCAGGACCACCAGGTTCTGCAATAGTCTTGTCCCTCTGGCCATTAGACTGTTAAAGGGTCAATCAAACACATAGTAAATCTAAACTGCTGCTAATCTGTACATCTGTTGGTTTTGTTTGACTTTTTTGCACTACTGGCAGTTCTTTATAGCTAGCCACTCCCTGCACATCTGTTCTCCTCTGCACTATCGTACTACAGTGTTATTGTTACTGTATACCTGACTTGTTTACCTGACTGCCCATTTTGCACATCTGGTTAGCTGCTCCTCTTGCACTCTTTGCACTACTATTTGCACTACTGTAAAAATACTATACATAGCCATAATTATTTAGTATATTATTAGTACTCAATACTCCAACTCAATACAACATTTTATTTATATCTGTACATTCAAGGAAGCTGTGCGGGTCAGATGTATCGACATTTTGTTCTGTATACACGTGTACTAGAATGACAATAAAGTAGATCTGAATCTGAATCTGGAATACCGCATTCAGAACAGTCAGGGGAACCCGTGTATTTTTACCTTTATGTACTGTAGCTTTGACTTAATTCACTTTTTAATTAGCAATTCCGAGCCCTCATTTTTGTGAGCTGGCTAGATTTTCTTGTGTGTGGAAAAGTTCTGGGTAGTGCGCTATTGCGCACACACGCATCTTAGAGAGAACATTGCCCATGACGCACCAAATTAAGTGGATATCCGAACAACTCAGGCGGTTGAGGGATCCGTGAATAACATAATGTTGGTGGGAATAAAAGAATGATTAAACAATTATTCATTTTGTGCATAACGTTAAATTATTATTGGTGTCTTTTTTGTTTTCTCTTGTCCCTCGCTTTTTTTCTGTTTTTGTTTATTTTTTATTCATCCACCCCTTCTATCAAGTCCTTTTGTAAATAATGTAACATAATTACTGGTAATATATGGATTAAATCAACAAAAACAACTTGAAGAGTCGTTTGGGAGCCGAGATGAAAGAGCCGCCTCTCTAAATAGGGCCGGAATTCCTGTTACTCATTTGAATCAATCCAACCCTCAATATCAACACAACATACTGTAATTGCTTCTGCAGTGGCTTAACAGCGGGCAGTTGGCGCGATTGTTATGTTGAACAACCGCCTTAGCTTGTAAAAGCGGTAATATTTCCTCAGGCCTTCCAGCCGGGCCGTTTGGACCAATTTGAAACTTGTTTGGCTTAACCAACACCGATATAGAATGGAATAGAATAAAATAGAACAGAATATATACCTTTGTTATTGTTATAAAATGGGTTCAACATATTGTGACAACGAAATTGGACGTGGCACTCCTGTATCACATTTAAATGTGAGGATTATAAAAAACCAATAATAATAATAATAATAATAATTTCCTTTGTATTGTCATTCTTTTGTAAGAACGAAATGTCGATACACCTGACCCGTTGTAGAGAGCCGATGCAGCCGCAGCCAACAGAGGGCGCCGCCATTTTACCAATGTTATAAGTCTTAGGTATGACTCGGCCGAGGCGCGAACCAGCGACCTCCCAGTCTCAAAGCGGGCGCCCTACCATCTAGGCTACTGAGGATAAAGGAACAAAGAAGATAAAGGTCATAATTTACACAATATTTACACAAGAAGTGTGGGCATGTAGGATGTTACATACAGTTTTGGGATCGTATTAGTCCAATACGCAGTGGTCAAAAATAGTCAACATTTTGCAAAGTGAACATAGGCATGAATACAATTTTACATCTGTATGAGGTAGTGTGTTTGGAAGAGTTTCAGTTTTTTGTGCGGTGTGTGTTAAGGGTGGTAATGGCTCTGGGGAAGAAACTGTCTCTGAGTCTGTTTTTGTTTTGTGTGACCTGTAGCGTCTGCTGGAAGGCAGCAGGTCAAAGAGGTGGTGGCCGGGGTGAGAAAAGTCCTTGGTGATGTTTTCTGTTATGTTGAGATAGCAAGTCCTCCAGACTGGGTAGAGAGCAACCGACGATTCTCTGGGCTGTGTTGATGACCCTCTGAAGTGTTTTCCTGTCTGCTGCCATGCACCCAGCATGCCACACCGTAATGCAGTATGTCAGAATGCTCTCCCCTGTGGCTTTGTAAAAGTACACCAGCAGATGCTGTTTGAGATGATTTTTCCTGAGCACTCTAAGGAAATGGAGTCTCTGCTGGGCCTTCCCTACCACCGCTCTGGTGTTTGCAGACCAGGAGAGGTCATCCGAGATGTGCACACCCAGGAATTTGAAAGTGTGGACTCTCTCTACACAGTCTCCTTTTAAAATGAGTGGTGCTGCGTTCCTGCCTTTCTTCCTTTCTTTTGTTTTTGTGGTGTTCAGTATGAGGTGGTTTTTCGAACACCACGTTGACAGTGACTCCACCTCATCCCTGTACGCCGCCTCGTCCCCTTCAGAGATGAGGCCGACCATGGTAGTATCGTCAGCGTACTTAACAATTGTGTTTGTAAGGTGGGTCGGTGAGCTGTAGGTGTAGAAGGTGAAAAGCAGGGGGCTCAGTACACATCCTTGGGGGGAGCCAGTGCTCAGTGTTAGGGTGAGAGAGATGTGGTTGCAGAGTTTCACGGACTGTGAGCGGTTTGAATGGAAGTCCATTATCCAGTGGCAGATAGAGGAAGAGAGTCCTGGGTGAGAAAGTTTCTCCACCAGGATCTCCGGGATAATGGTATTGAAGGCTGAGCTGAAGTCCAGAAAGAGCATTCTGACATAGTTCCCCCGGTGGCCCAGGTGTCTCAGCGCGGTGTGAAGTGCACTTATGTTATCCTGCACATAAAATATCAAAGGCCTATTGGAAGATTTCTGAGCCTATCAACAAGTAATGGTAAATGTTTAAAGGGACCGTATGTAAAATTTGGTGCCTCCTAGTGGAACAAACAAATTTTGATTCGGTAAAAAAAGCTAAAGAAAACTTTGATTTGAATGTTGAGCGCAAATAAATAAACAATCACACCAACGTTCCATTCATCCATTATCTGCATCGCTTATCTTCTGTAGGGTCACGGGGGTGCTGGAGCCCATTCCAGCTCCCTTTGGGCAGTGGGCAGGGGCACCCTGAACCGGTTGCCAGCCAATCGCAGGGTTTCGAAGATAATATTATGCCACTTTGTTTTATTATACTATTGTTTTTGGCATTTTTCCAACTGCTCCAGCCATGTTATTGGCTTTATGCTTCCCAAAAAATGAGACCCATGGCCACTCTTGTATTTTGACTCGGCTAGAGGAAATAATTTCTTTTGTCATGAACCGGAACAGGACCCAAATGCGTGACGTTTCTCACCCAAGCCTTTTCATTTACAGGAAATGGGGAGTCATGCACGTTAGGCAGCAGTCTGGCGTGGAACAACAGGAAGCCAGAGGCAGACGAGATCGATACCAATTGCCCGAGCAGATAATCGGACAGATGGGGTCGATACCGGACAGGATGGGACAGACAGGATTGATATCAAAACAGGATATCTAAATTAAACAGGACAAACTAGACGGGATTGAAAACTGGGGATAATGATAAAAAGGACAAAAATAGACGGGAACGATAACTGGAGATAATGATAAACAGGACAAACATAGACGGGAAAATACCGGACAGGAAACGCAGGCAGGAAAGCGGACAGAGTCAAAACCCACGTCTTGCGTGGTAGAGGTTCGTTGAAGGACTGACAAAGGGAGAGTGAGAGCACTGAGCTTAAATAGAAGGGAAGCCAATCTGTCAACAAGCCGCAGCTGGCGTCATACGGGCGGGGCCAATTGGGCGCCATGGCAACCGTGACATCTTTGCGTTTTGGAAGAAAAGGTTAAATAACTTTATTCTGGGTTGATTTTTTTTCTTTCTTTTTAGTAGTTGTTCGCGAAGCTTAACTATTTGAGCTAATTGTTAGCTTTACCCTTGGTTTTGATCTTGATATTGCTTTTGTGTTATTAGCTCGGACTACGTTATCTAGTAATTTTTCACTTAGTATGACAATTGTTCGCATGTGCTAAGAGAGAGTAAGATACAAAGACTGGGTTCTTAATTTTAGATATGATATACACTTTGTATGCATTAGAACAAGGTAAATTAAACAGATACATCAAATCACTGCAAGAAAAAAAACTATCAATGAGACTGCAGCTCTTTTCTATAACCTTTTGTGAACAACTTTTTACATTTATTTTTCAATATTGATCAAAATTACAAGGGGAAACCCAGTCAATTCAGGATGTTACCTCAACAAATACTAATTGTCATTCACAGGATCAACTGAACAGGCACCTGAATCATGGAGTCATTACCATCCTTCCCAAGCCTTTGATGCACAATAATAACCGCTGGTGAAGTGTCACAGAACTAGGCTATTCCAAAAAGTGGTGCATTCATAAAAATAAAACCTTTTTGCTAAAACTAGGGGAAATCTTGGAGTGACTACGTTTGTCTTGTTACGGTACTTCTTACTTTCTTTGTTTTGCCTCAAAATGATTAGAGTGGGTAAAAAGTGGAGTCGTTGGTCCAATTTACAGTGGCCATTAGAATAATGTATTTATTCATTTATTAGTTTATTTTCATTGCACTATTGTTACAATGCAATCTTTTTCATCACATTTTTATTATTGTAACTTGGGCCAGTTTTCTAAGCACTGTGTTGTAATTATTATTATTTTTGGCCTAGTCTAGTCTCTTCAAAGTTTCTATATTACTTGTTTTACCCTGGAGTGCCATGTCTAATCTTGTGTGACACAATGTTTCACAACGTTGATATAAATGACAATAAAGACCATTCTACACTATACAACTGCCATTGTAAATATACACATATTTAATATCATTAATGTATTGTCTTGCATGTGCCTTTTTTATCCTTTTACACATATTTTTTAAAAATTTGTTTTAATTGCACTAAAAGGAGAGGTCGTCCAAATTCACTGTACTTGAATAATAACAATAAAGGACATTCATTGATTATTTCATTTACATTGTTTTTTGTGACGGTCTGTTGAGATTGACAAATGTTGCAATGTTATATTTCTGGTCAAGTTAATTAGTGTCAGGGCATACAATGATACACTTGCATGTTGGCCCAAAATAGTGTGTATTCTGTATACATACAAATATGAATACAATAGATAATTACTGTTTGCTTTGGAATTAGAACACGGGTAAACTCAAACCTGGGTAAGTGCAGGCTCCCTGATCTTGTTTTCAATTAATGTCATTTCCACTGTGAGTCTACCAGAAGGTAATTGTACAAAGATTTAGCAAACAATCTTAAACCTATAAATGAGGGGTAAAAATAAAATATAAGGAGCCATATGGAAAAAAATGTATTCATATTTAGTTTCTTTTGTCTTTTATTAACATATTTGGTATTGGAGTAATCCAAAAGTAATTGAAAGTAAACCAGTTAAAGTAACCCTACCAAACCCTTTGATCACCAGGTTCTTTGTAGTTATTTCTTCTTTCTGCTTGTAGGACCCGTTTTCGGTCGCACTAGTCGACACCTAGTGGTCAAATATTACATAAATTACCTTTAAAAATAAAAAGCACACTTTTGCAAGCAGCACAATCAGGAGAGAAGCAATGGAAGGAAGTTGTCAGACAATTTGGAATTACTGTATGTATAATTTGTGGCTTTATTCAGGCACAGCACAACAGCAGCATCAGTCATTGATTAACAGGTATCGATAGACAACATACAATTAAAATCACACGATTCAGATATTAATTAGG
The DNA here is from genome assembly GCF_059441175.1 of Urocampus carinirostris. Classification (NCBI taxonomy): domain Eukaryota; kingdom Metazoa; phylum Chordata; class Actinopteri; order Syngnathiformes; family Syngnathidae; genus Urocampus; species Urocampus carinirostris. The sequence goes on from NC_142356.1 coordinate 22,275,591, forward strand.
CCAGCAGAAAAGGCCTTGCAGGCCCTCACGGCCCACCACGAATATTGTCCTGGTACACTAGCAAATGTTATCCTCGATCAAGCATTTATTTTCTGCGTTTATTGCTGTGCCTTCCTCACTCTAAGGCCGCCAATGATAGTTTTCAGCCATTTGAGGAGAGTACATACAGAGTATGGGATGACAGCGGGAACAGTTATTATAACATATTTGCTGATCATAAACTAAATTCTGACAGTTTCCATTACAGAGTAAAACCATCTGTGGAACAGATGAAGGCTGCCAAATCCGGCACTGCCAAGTGTAATAAGCAACACTAAATTTACTGCAAGTGGGAAAAGAATAAAGAGCTGAGAAAATTGTGTAGTTTATTTTCTGAATAAATTAAAGTTGTTTACATGAATTATCGTTGTTCTTGTACATAGTCTATCTTGCTGTGAATAAATAGGTGGTGTGTGGCGTTTGTCAGGTTTGTTCTCGCCTGAAGGTATTGCGAAAAAAAAGGTTGTTTTTTTAACTTAGACACAGAATGTGTCATGTTCCTCCCCACAATTACGACAATTTGTTGCAAAATATTTCGCATGCCAGAGGACTTGACACATTTAGTTTGTAAGGCTTGTTTATTGTAAAGCAGTGTATCATTGGAAGAACATACTACTTTGAAAATGGTGAATCCCATTAACATAACATTTGAGGCAAGCTCCGAAACAGACAATGATTTGCTCACTGTGTTTTTAACATGATTTTACATTTGCCTGGCGTTAACACCGTTTTTTCCGCGTTCCTTGGTTTGTTTATTTACAGACGGCTTTGCGTTTGTCGACTTAGCCGTTGCCGCTTTAAGTTGTCGGTTGCCGGTTAGCCTGGCTTATTTGTTTTTGGCCGGCCAGCTTCACCTTTTTCCATTCAAAGCTGCAGATACCTTTTGTTGATCAGTACTGGTTCCGCGGGCCACTCAGGTTTCCTTAGGGGGCACACTGGTCAAGTTCATCTCAGGGGCCGAATAAAATCTTCTCAGGGCCGTATCTGGCCCCCCGCCCTTGACTTAAAAATAGGTGATCTATAGAACGATCAAATGGTATATAGATTAAGCGTGTCAAGTCAAAAAAGTAGATGGTTGAGTGGATTTGCACCATGGACGAATCACGAGAAGCGTGACGTCACTTGCAGCATCCGTGGACCCACTCTGTCAAAACAAAGAGGGGGGGTGAAATAAATGACATCACCAAATTTAACGTCACTATACGACACTCTTGTTATTTGCTTAAATCAAGGTCATGCATCTTTTATCCTATACGTTTGGCGGGGGTGAGGAAGGGGGAAGTCCTTATTGAATATTGTCTCTCTTTCAATAATCGCTCGGTTTGTGGAGCGACACAGAGAGAAAAAGGTCCGGGAGGGGCATCCTCCCTTCCCTCCGTCTGTCTGTCTGTCTGTCCGTGGCTGAATGGCGGATGGGGAAGCCGCCGCGTTTGCGGAGAAGGGGGGCGACCGCCGCGATGGAGCTGTGATGCCCGCAGACCGAGCTCACATCTCGCCTTTCTGCACCTCGTCGCCCCAATAGGACGTCCGCTCCTTGTGAACATGGATCCCGAGAAGACGTTGACTTTCTGTCTCGGGCTTAGGTCTGAGGAGGTACATGCACACACACACACAGGCATTGAGGTCTGAGGAGGTACATGCACACACATTGATTGCTGCAGAGCAACATGCTTCCCATGTTGACAAACACTGCAGCCTCTACTAGCCTCACTCATGCGTTTATTTGTCACTGGAGTTGTGCATTCTGAAGCTTATTATATTATAAGTAGCATTTGTCTTGCAAAGAAATCAATTGGCGTGCGGAAGAAAATGGGATTGTGTTATAGCTACGATGCGTTATTTCCAGCAGTGCTTTATCCATGACAGGCAAATAGTTGTAGAAGTGAGTAAATTGCTGATTCAAGATGCTGACAACTCAACATTGAGGGATGACATTTTATGTTTGTGTGTTGATGATTGATGAAGTTGCACTTTGTTGCATGAAAATTTGGTCAGTGACATAAAACAAGTTCTTCATAGAACCTGCTTGAATTTCACAAAATTGCCTCGGGACTGGTGTGTCACATGACAAGGGGGTTACTTTAAGGAATTTATTAAATTTAATATCTCTATTTTCCAATAACCAAAAGTATGGATATTCATTAGTTATCTCTGCTGCTCACTCACAAGGAGTATAGATGTCCTGATGCCCCATACAGTGTACTTCTGGCAAACCCCTTGGAGCAGTAATTTTCAACCACTGTGCCGCGACACACTAGTGTGCCATGAGAGATCGTCAGTGCCCCGAGAAATTATCCAATGTTACTTTTTAAAATTTAAAATTTAATAAAACATTTATGAATCATTTTCTGCAAATATTATGTCATTGTCAAGTGTCTGTGCTGTAAAAACTGGGGGTATTATATATTGAAATGAAATGAAATGATCTGCATTTATATAGCGCTTTTCAAGTCAATGACTTCCCAAAGCGCTTTACAATGTGCTCCACATTTCCCAATAGCGGCCTTGCAGCCATATAAGGCGCTAACCTGCTTATTGGGTGTATTAGGGGGTTCAGTGTCTTACCCAAGGACACTTCGACATGTAACACGGACAAGCCGGGATTCGAACTGGGATCCCTTGATCCCAAGACGAGCGCTCTACCTCCTGAGCTACTGCCGCCCCATTGTATTGTAATTAAACATACTGTTCAATGTCATTTCATAAAATATTTGGTTAGTGGTGTGCCGCAAAAAAATTCCAATGTAAAAAAACATGCCCTGGCTCAAAAAGGTTGAAAAACACTGCCTTGGTGTACAGATCCTGCCATATGTAGAAATGAGAGTACAATACATTTTAGCCAACAAATATGTTCCAAAAATAAATCACAGAACGCCTAAATATGTGACATTATAAGGAGATGTATTTATTTATTTATGCATTTTTAAATTGATTATGTCATTTATTTTCTGCAGTAATTATTTTTTCATGAATTTTATTCTGTATATTGTTGTGTATTTTATCACAACAAAATGTTATTCTTGTGAGGAGCCGCCCCATTTGTTTGAACTTTTCACCAATTGGCTGAACATTCAGCTACCACACCGATCAACCAATAGGTGAAAAGCTCAGCTGTTTTGACCCGCCTCGTCATTTGAATATTATATTGTTGTGACAAAATACACAATAAAATATATAACAAAATACACGGCATAGTAAATTACAAAATACACGACAAGGTAAATGATAAAATAAACAACAAAATGAATACCGAAATAAATTAAGTCATTTTTAAAATGACTGCTTTAAAGTGTGAGTCAAACCAAAAGGTTTTTTAACAGCAATATATTGTATTTGCCAACGATGCATTTTGTGTTGCGAGAATATGAGTTAAGGTGCAAAATCCTCTTGTTTCTACCATTTTCATTTTGAGAAAACTTTCGAGTAAAGATGACAACACAAATTTAGGCTTCAGCCAACCACCAATAACAGTTGTCTTGCTTTTTGATGGAGAGTTGTGATTGGTCTTTTGGTGAAGCCTGAACGTTTGTGTTTTAATCTTTACTCAAAAGCAGAAACAAAATAACTGACCCGAGAGAAGTATTAGAATAGGTGGATTTAGCTTTTCTTACTTATATTTTACAAATAAAATATTAATCAAAATGTTTAGCTCTATTATTTGTAGAAATCCTATGTGTTGACTTCCACTTTGAAGAGATAGCTTAGCCTCATGAAGTGCTTTTTTACAGACTCTTATATTAGTTTTATAATTTGAACAAAGATGTACTAAGCTTTTTATATATAGTTTTCAAATGAATTAATCATAAATTTTGTTAAATAGTGGTATAAACTGCAGAAATATAAGTTATTAGACAATCTATGATAATGATGAGGGACAGACTTTTTCTTATCGAATCAACATCCGGTTCACAAGCCGAGACGGGTAAAAGAAGTGTTGGAGTTGAGCAGTGTCGTTAATTTTTTTTTTAAATTAAAATAATAAAAATATTTTTAAAAAAAGAATACACCATAATCTGAGTTTGTGAGTACAGAACAAGGCTGTTATGCGGTCAAAAGTACAGTTTCAAAATTACTTAAAGTATTTATACCCATTAGGGGCAGAACATAAAAGTTAGTGGAAAATTCCCAAGGCACCAGTCCTTTGTCCAAACTGAATACTACAGGTGGTTTAATAAGACCTGTGGACTCTCTCCCATAACCCTACTTAGAACAATGTAGAGACTATGTAACGACTGGATAAAACAGATATATTTAGCGGTAAATAAAAAAGAAGTAAATAAGCACATTCAAATTCATGAATAATAACAGATTAATTACAACTAAATGACTATCTTGATCCAAAAAATAATTGTGAGGATTCAAAAGAATGAAACTGATATAACTAAAAAACTCATATAATTATATGCAATGACACATCTCAAAATTACAACAAGACACAATCTTGTGTGTCAACACCATTTAGTTTAAGCTAGAATAAAAAAAAAATATCTTGTTTTGTCAAAAGAAGGCATTATGTCACTGTGACATTCGGTGTTTGTTTGTTGCTGTTCAAATTTTGGCTCATCATCATTTAGTGTGAGCTTGAGTTCTTTGTGCGCATTGCATTGTGTTGCAAGCTGCTGATGAGCGTGCATTGTTCCGTCACACGGGCAAAATACCCATCAGGCGGTCGACAAAACAGCGGCAAACACAAGCACAGCGCTTCTGCATTGTGGCCTCTCACTTTCACTGGCATTTTGTCACTTTCCTCACTGTGAGCCTGTGTGACATTTACACGAGTGTGACTGAAATACAGAGACCCCTCACTATTTCGCGTTTCGGTTATCTCTGGTTCACTCCTTCTTGGATCTGTAATTGAATTGTCTTTATTGTCATTTTTACCAGAGTCAGATAGAGCACAGAGTATGTGCTGCATGTGTGTGCGTGTATTGGGTGAGCGTGACTGTTTGCGTATGCTACTCTGATAGGCTAGTGTATGCTGTCAGTCAAATAACCAAATTGGGCATGCACAATTGAATCAAAACAAGTCAGGACGGGCCTCTAGCTTTTAGCAGCTCGTTATATTTAAAAAAAAGTAATCAATTCAATAGGACTTTAACGAAATTCAGAAGAACGCAAAGAAATGCTGATCATCAGCACTTCACTGGCATCAACCCCAACAAGTGAAAACATCCAACCTGGAGCACGATTTCCTATGTCCGAGCAGGAGAGAAACCTCAATCCTTCAAGAAGACTCAGCGGGGCCTGCTCACAACTGCAAGGGACTGGCATCTCCTGGTGGACATAGGGAAGCGGTTGTGGTTCCCAGACATCATTGCAGCTCCCACACTCCGGCCAGACATGGTCCTGATGTCTGGAGCCGGCAAGTAGGTGGTGCAAGGTGACGGTCCCCTGGAGGATCGATGAAGCTTAGGAGAGGAAGGTGCACGCTCTGCTGCGACAGCATAGAGTGTGATTTCAAAGGTATCTGAAATGGCTAAACATAATGTCACAATAATATTTAAATCTGTTTTTCCTGCGAAATAAGGAAGACAATCCATAAGATTATATTGGATATTTCCTGCGGCACATCAGACTAGGTCTCATTGCACATTGGTTGAGAAACACTTCCCTATGATATCGTCATCTGCAAAGAAATCTTGAAACAAAAATGCTAAGGAGGTAAGGAAATGTCCCTAAGCTGGTTGAAATAGGTGGAGGAGTTTGGAGGTTTGACATGTGATAGAAGAGGCTCAGCTTTAATAAAGGGGAAGGTCTATAAGATCAGACATGATGTGATGGTGAGGTGTCCACGTTTGGTCGTTTTGGATTAGCACTACACTCACAAGACAGACATCATGTTTATGTTTCATGGATATAACAAATTTGAAAATGCTTGTCAATTTCAATTGTCAATTTTTCTTAAACAAGGCATTTCCCCTAAATTGTGCACGTGTCCGCTTTTCTTTGGTTAGCTGACGATGACCCTGAGATACTTGGATGGGACCACCGAGGCTTCCACGGTGAGCAGCTCGACCTTCACTTTTCATTTCAGAGCTCTGTGAAAATCAAGCCTGCCATCATAACCACAGTGGTCGTCATGGCGACGCAATTATTTGTCGGCACAGCTCGTGCGGTTACCATGTGCGCGGCAGATATCACTGCGGCTCACTCCGGGCTTTCCTGCATTGATGTGGTCACTGTGAAATGATTCTGACAAAGTCATTTAGTCCAACAGCAGCATCCATCTAAAATACTTTTAATACATGTCTACATTTATATATGTCTTTTTTTTGTAGGTTACTGCCACCCAGAAGGAATCGGACCAACCTGCGGTTCACAAGGTGTCAGTGTTTATGTCTTTATTTCTCTATAACTACGCCCCGTGAGCCACATCGCTTATATCCGGCCTGGCAAACAAAAAAATGTTAAAAATATAACGATAATATATATATTGGTGAAAAAAGTACTAACAATTTAAGAAAATGTTGTTCTTGTGCCACTCTGGTCCCCAGTGTTCATTTGTGTGTCCTGCTATTGTCTTTATAATGGCTTTAATTTTTATTTACTATTTCCTTTTGATATTTATACTTGTCAGACTTGACATAAAAAAAACTGTGAGCTAGCGTTGTTGCATTTATAATGTCAATGTATATGATGAAATTTAGTGCTTAAAGGGACAGTGTGTATTATTTGACCATGAGATGTCGCTGTATTGTGCAGTGCAACCAGAAACAAGTGCTATAAATCACAAGGATGGATACAAACTGCAGAGATGCAAAACCATAAAGCGCAATTTATTCCTTCTCTTTTTTTTGCCAAGCCTTTCGCAGGCTTTATTTTATTTTGGGTACATGAAGTAGCAAGATGATGAATAAATATGTCGGCTCCCTCTCTGTAAGGCTCATGTTATGCAAAATGGATGTACATTTTTCCTCCTGCTAGTATTTAAGAATGTATTATAGTGCATGCATTTTTTCTCATTATTTAAATAAATAGTGTTTTATTTTCTAATGACTTTTTTACAATTAGGACCTAAATAATACACAATGTCCTTTAAAAACAGATACCTATTACATTGCTTTAATTCTTATTGTTTCAAAACCTATTTGATGTTATTAATTAATTTAGAAATACTTATAAAAATATGTATAACCTACATATCTGTATGTACATTTATCTATAAATAAGATTGAGAAAAATTGGACGGGGGTGCATACTCTTTTTTTTCCTAATGCGTTGCTCTTCATATTTGTTTTACTTTATGATCTAGACTATTATGTAAATCCTGATTTTCGTGGGTGTGAGTGTGTGCGTATGTGGCTTATAGGCTCAGAAACCGCAGAACCAATTTCTGTGAAAATTTACACTGTAGTAATTGAGGCCTCTGTGAGTGTCTTTAGCTAGGTTTTTGTGTCAAGGCACCCCAAACAAAAAAACAACCAAATCGATAAACATCTGCTTTTGTTTACAAACATCGCTGGAGCTGCATGCAGTCATACTGCTCTTTGGCACCCTCTTGTGGCTCCCTGGTGCTTTTTCAACAAAACATGGCCCCAACAACCTCACTCAAATACAATTCCCGGCAACTCAACGTCAAGCCCAGGCCATTATAATTTTAATTTACAAGTTTGAAGTTTAGTAAACACTC